>NC_052162.1:68720602-70033632 GCF_902713615.1 Scyliorhinus canicula | reverse complement strand
AACCCACAAAGGTAAAAAACGGAAAAGAGCGGAATCCCGACCAGATGTCACTTTTAGGGGATTTAACTCCCTCACCCACACAAACCACTTTCCTTTTGCCTGAAAAATTCCCCAGTATTCTCTTTCCCATCCTTATTTGGTGAAGAAATCATGAAGTTAGGCTAGATTTGTCTTTCATTCATATAAATATGTGCCCCCTTGTCTTCCTTTCATTTCAGTGTGGAATGCAAGAATAATTTCCCCAGTTCCTGAACTATCTTAAGATTACCTTTCAGTCATATCCGGTTTTAGCTGAAGACATTTCATCACTGTCCCCCCCATAGTTGAGACTTCCAATGCTGCACATCAGCCTTTTTTTAATTTAAGCTGCTGTGAAACACCTTTGGAATGCTTATCTGTATTGACGTTGCTCCTTGTTTGTTGGTTCTGTGCAGTATCCCCAGAGCTTAGCCGTTTCTCTTGTAATCACAACTGGACACGCAGCCCGGTCAGTGATTTTGAACATAACATTGTATAATTGGAGCATGCTTTTTTTTTTATAGCTTCCAATCATGTTTTGGCTTCACAGGTCAGCATTCTATTCACTTTCTTGGTTATTCACTGTTCTATTTTGACATACTGAGCATCAGGTCTGCTGAAGCTCATAGATTTCTTTCAACATTATCGACATCAATTTTGACATCCTTCATGGATGATTATTTTTCGTCCAGTGTTCAATACTTTGCGGTTGTCTGTATTAAATCCCGTCTATCACGGCCCTGCCCACTTACAAATTTTCTCTGAATCTGTGCACTGTCTCCTCAAATTCAGTTGTCACTCAACATTACTCTCAATAAATGTTCTGTCTCCTACCATTCGAACAATTCCTTGTTCATTTCCAGGCCTAATCCCCAATTCTCACTGCTTTAAGCTAAATTAGTCAACTTTGGTGAAACCTTCATCAAATATGCTTTGGGACTCAAAGCGGCCACTTTGGTAAGGGGAAGTACATTGTCCATGCAATGAATACACATGTGCTGTGTCCAGTGAAATCTAAAAGCTAGGATGATAATTAATGATAGGCTTTCCCATTCATTCAATGGATGTAACACTAAGATGACAGAGAAGGATGAGCAAAATGTCTAATGTTGGACTGTTTCAAACAACACCTTTAAAAGCTGACTGAGAGAAAGCAATAAGTGTGCCCACCTTCAAAACAGGTTCACTAAAAAACAAACAAACACAATTTAAATTCTTAAGTCTAAACTCGATTCTGAAAGGTGTAACTCAACCCTTGCCTTAAGTAGGGAGCGACTTTCAGCCCTCATTTGCCATCCGCAGGATCAGTGGCGTGGATGGAAAATCCCATGAGAATTTGACAATGCAATTCTCGCCGGAGAGATTGTGATTTCCGGTTTTGCCTGCCTCTCATCGGCGATGTCGTGAGATTCTTGCTCACAAAAGGCTCACCTGATACGATGCCTTTCGATAAATTTACATACTATTGGCAGGCCACCCGCCACATGATCCCCCCCCCCCCCCCCCCCCCCCCACCCTCACTAAATATTCATACAGGCTTACAACAGGTTTGGTCAGACGGGAGGCAGTCAAGAGGATGCCTCTAGGGGTGCAGAGGTAAGTATCGCCCCTGAGGGGGAGCAGGACAATCCCAGGCTCTGCCCTGGCACATCCCGAGCTAGGTTGGCACTGTGTGCCATGTTGTGGTGGGACAGTGCCAGGGTCTGGCCCTAGTGGGAGTTCCATGGTGGGGTGAGCACATTAATGTGGCAGGGATGGGTCCTGGCTATACGTCCATGGTTTTGATGGGGGGGGGTTCAATGTCAGCAGGGGATGTGGGGGAAGGGGGTGGCGATGGAGGGAGCGGGATGTCAGCAAGGATTGTCGGGGAGTGGGAGATGGTGCCCTGATACCTCTGTGATGGGAGCTGGGGGCCATTAGGCAGCAGCACTGAGTGGGGTTCCATTTAAAGGTGGCGCCCCGATCTCTTTGGAGTGTGGTGCCAGTTCAATGAGGCTCAAGACCTTTGCGAGAAATTGTGCAACTTTGGAGTTACACGCCAGTTTTCTGTATGAGTCTGGCACTTTGCCTAATTCTGGTAAGAATCCACCTGTAGAGTTATTAGTTTGGCCCATTGATGGTCAATCTTTGCTGTTCACTGAATGATTAACTTTAGCCGACTTGGTTTTCAACCTTTTCACTGTTATTGTGTTTTTTTGTGGCTGATATTTTTCTGGGGTTACTTTTATCCATTTTTAGGATACAGAAATGTCACCCTATCACTTAGGTGCAATTACTAAAGCACATGATATCGTATTTCAGCACAATGGTGTCACAGTCTGCTGAACCTCCCTCCATAAAATATCCTGACTTTATAGAAGTGTAGCATTTTTTGAATAAATCACACTGGCTCCAGGAAGGAATTTTAATTCCTGGTTCGAGCTAATAGGGTTCTGTGCGGCAAATTGTTAATCCTACTGACTTTCTGGTGAAGGATTAAACTGTTAGTAGTTTGGCGAAGAGGATTATCCCTTTTGCAATGGCTCACTTTCTCATTCGCTGTTATGTTTGGGTACAAATACAATTCATTCAGTGAATGCAAGACTTAGAAATGATCGATTTTACAAATTGAGTATAAGATAGTAATTGTATTTCATGGTAAAATGATACTTAGTTACATACTTCCACCAGTCATAAGAAGAATAAATGTGCACATGTGGGTCGGAATTTTCCCTGATATCAGCAAAGGTCAATGTCAGGCGGGAAAAGCGACGTTAAATCCTCTTACGACAATGGCGGCTTTCTGCGCCATATAGTGCGGAACGTTGGGGAAAAAGCTTCAAGTCATAGGTTCCCACGACTTATCATTGTTGAGGTGCCATCAACTCAGACGCTCGATGATACAGTGCACTATTTTTAAAGGCCGACCCAGGACACAGTGAACAAACAGGTTCCCCCCGGGCATCCTTCCGGAACATCAACTGGCGCACCCCCCCCCCCTCCCAGGTACTGCACAAGCATCAAGCTGGCATTACCAGGGCCATGTCCAAGCACCAAACAGGCACTGTCCAGGCGCTGCAGTGCCCAGCTAGTTGGGTAGTGCCCAGGTGCTGCCCAAGAAGTGCTGGGATGATGCCAGAGGGTATTAGGCAGTGCCGGGGGTCAAGGGCATGCCTGAGTAGTGTCAGGGGGTTCCTGAATATGACCCGGATAGTACCCAGGTATGATCCTCTCCCCTGAGCACTCCACTCACCTGAGCTCCACTGGGAGGTCTGCTCACCAGGTGCATGCCTTCGGAGACCTGTGGTGATTCATGCCATTCTGCCATCACGCTGCCGTGAATGGATTTTTTGATGGGGATGGGGGAGGGGGTTATGATTCCAGCGTATGGGCCTGATAATGATATGTTAATTTATTATAATAATGTTCCCAATGTTGAACGTTGACCGTCACTGACAGGGGTAGGGGACAATTTGTCATGCTTTCACAGTGGCATAAAAAGCGACTTTGCACTTCTTGTGATATTTTCCGCTTCTGTCACTCAGCCCGCCCAATGCAAATGGGAGCGGAAAATCCCAACCATATATTCTGTCCATAATCCACACTTGGTGATTTAACCATCTCAAGAATGATCGAGGAAAGCTTTGCTGTGATGAGCCACTGGTAATGCGCAAGTTCAATGAATCGAAGTGAAAATTGCTTGCATAGAATAGGCATTGGTAGAATACAGTTACATGTGTCAAATATTCAAGCTTTGCTATCATTATTTATGATATTATCTGAACTGTGTTAATGCCTTGTGGCTAAATCTTTTGCACCGGACGGCCTGGACTTTGCCGCACCGACAAAATACAAAGCATTAGGCATGTCAACAATATTTAAACTGCATTGGCTCACCATTGGTCTACAAAGCATAAAAGGAGATTATCACTTCCAGTGAGTATATCTGCTGCATGTTGTGTTGCTAAATCAAACAGATGAAAAAGAGTCCAGATTTAGTCTGATCTGTCTGAGTTTCCCAGGTAGCAGAGCAATGGTGAAACTGCTGTGCATTTGATGTCAATGCCATTGATCTAGAAATGCTGTGCATTCATAAATGTCATCGGGTCACTGTTGGACAGGCGGCTATTCGGCCTACCTAATTCATGTCGGCTCTCTGCAGAGCAACCCATTCCCTCGTCCGGTCCCCATAACCCTGCAATTTCATTTGCCTCAGGTACACACTCAATTTTCTTTTGAAATCATTGATTACCACCATTTCCGCCATCATTGCAGGCGGCAAAGTCCAGGCCGTCCGATGCACAAAAAGGTCCTTCATCACATCCCCCGACAAAATCTTTATTTCTGAAGTCCTTGTACTGTCAGTTGATGGAAACAAGTTTTATTTGTCTACTTTATTTCAACCTGTCATAATCTATGTACACCTCTACCAAATCTCCCCGCAGGCACCCTTATGCCAAAGAGAACAGCCCGAGCTTCACCAACCTAACTATAGAGCTGAAATCCCTCAACCTTGCAACCATTCTGTTAAATCACATCTCCACCCTCGCAAGAACCTTCACATCCTTCCTAAAGTGAGTCGACTAGAACTGGGTGCAATACTCTATTTGTGGTCTAACCAGAGTGTCAAAAAGGCTCAGCATAACTTCCCTGCTTTTGTAGTCAATACATCTATTTCGAAAACTTTATATTCCAAACGAGCTTTGCTAATTCATCTCTCAATGCATCCAACAAACTCCAAAGATCGATTCACATCAACCCCCAGGTCACTCAGTTCCTTCACACACTTTAGAACATGCTATTGAATCTATTTTAGCTTTCCCGATCCCTTCTGCTGAAATGCACCACCTCAAACTTTGCTGTATTAAATTCCATCTTCCACTTGTCTGTGTATTTTTCTGGGCAATATGTCTCGCTGTACTAATTTGATGACTACCATACCTTCAAGTTTGATACCATCAGAAAGGTTTAAAATTTTACTTTCTATTCCACTATAAAAATCATTTATTTATATATCAAATTTCACCCATCTATTACGCCCACTTCAACTGGGATTTTGTCAGCACCTGCTTCCTCAGTAAACACTGAATCAAGTCATAGAACATAGAACATAGAACGATACAGCGCAGTACAGGCCCTTCGGCCCACGATGTTGCACCGACATGGGAAGTCAAAAACTAAAGGCCATCTAACCTACACTATGCCATTATCATCCATATGCTTATCCAATAAACTTTTAAATGCCCTCAATGTTGGCGAGGTCACTACTGTTGCAGGTAGGGCATTCCACGGCCTCACCACTCTTTGCGTAAAAAACCTACCTCTGACGTCTGTCCTATATCTATTACCCCTCAATTTAAGGCTATGTCCCCTCTTGCTAGCCACCTCCATCCGCGGGAGAAGGCTCTCACTGTCCACCCTATCTAACCCTCTGATCATTTTGTATGCCTCTATTAAGTCACCTCTTAACCTTCTTCTCTCTAACGAGAACAACCTCAAGTCCATCAGCCTTTCCTCATAAGATTTTCCCTCCATACCAGGCAACATCCTGGTAAATCTCCTCTGCACCCGTTCCAAAGCTTCCACGTCCTTCCTATAATGAGGCGACCAGAACTGTACGCAATACTCCAAATGCGGCCGTACCAGAGTTTTGTACAGCTGCAACATGACCTCATGGCTCCGGAACTCAATCCCTCTACCAATAAAGGCCAACACACCATAGGCCTTCTTCACAACCCTATCAACCTGGGTGGCAACTTTCAGGGATCTATGTACATGGACACCGAGATCCCTCTGCTCATCCACACTGCCAAGAATTTTACCATTAGCCAAATATTCCGCATTCCTGTTTTTCTTTCCAAAGTGAATCACCTCACACTTCTCTACATTAAACTCCATTTGCCACCTCTCAGCCCAGCTCTGCAGCTTATCTATGTCCCTCTGTAACCTGCAACATCCTTCCACACTGTCTACAACTCCACCGACTTTAGTGTCATCTGCAAATTTACTCACCCAACCTTCTGTGCCCTCTTCTAGGTCATTTATAAAAATGACAAACAGCAACGGCCCCAGAACAGATCCTTGTGGTACGCCACTCGTAACTGAACTCCATTCTGAACATTTGCCATCAACCACCACCCTCTGTCTTCTTTCAACTAGCCAATTTCTGATCCACATCTCTAAATCACCCTCGATCCCCAGCCTCCGTATTTTCTGCAATAGCCGACCGTGGGGAACCTTATCAAACGCTTTACTGAAATCCATATACACCACATCATCTACCCTCGTCTACCTGTTCAGTCACCTTCTCAAAGAACTCGATAAGGTTTGTGAGGCATGGCATACCCTTCACAAAACCATGCTGACTATCCCTAATCATATTATTCCTATCTAGATGATTATAAATTGTATCTTTTATAATCCTCTCCAAGACTTTACCCACAACAGACGTGAGGCTCACCGGCCTATAGTTACCGGGGTTATCTCTACTCCCCTTCTTGAACAAAGGGACCACATTTGCTACCCTCCAATCCTCTGGCACTATTCCTGTAGCCAATGATGACATAAAAATCAAAGCCAAAGGCTCAGCAATCTCTTCCCTGGCTTCCCAGAGAATCCTAGGATAAATCCCATCAGGCCCCGGGGACTTATCTATTTTCACCTTGTCCAGAATTGCCAACACTTCTTCCCTACGCACCTCAATGCCATCTATTCTAATAGCCTGGGTCTCAGCATTCTCCTCCACAACATTATCTTTTTCCTGAGTGAATACTGACGAAAAGTATTCATTTAGTATCTCGCTTATCTCCTCAGCCTCCACACACAACTTCCCACCACTGTCCTTGACTGGCCCTACTCTTACCCTAGTCATTCTTTTATTCCTGACATACCTATAGAAAGCTTTTGGGTTTTCCTTGATCCTACCTGCCAAAGACTTCTCATGTCCCCTCCTTGCTCGTCTTAGCTCTCTCTTTAGATCCTTCCTCGCTTCCTTGTAACTATCAAGCGCCCCAACTGAAACTTCACGCCTCATCTTCACATAGGCCTCCTTCTTCCTCTTAACAAGAGATTCCACTTCTTTGGTAAACCACGGTTCCCTCGCTCTACCCATTCCTCCCTGCCTGACTGGTACGTACTTATCAAGAACACGCAATAGCTGTTCCTTGAACAAGCTCCACATATCCAGTGTGCCCAACCCTTGCAGCCTACTTCTCCAACCTACACATCCTAAGTCATGTCTAATGGCATCATAATTGCCCTTCCCCCAGCTATAACTCTTGCCCTGCGGGGTATACATCCCTTTCCATCACTAATGTAAAGGTCACCGAATTATGGTCACTGTTTCCAAAGTGCTCACCTACCTCCAGATCTAACACCTGGCCTGGTTCATTACCCAAAACCAAATCCAATGTGGCCTCGCCTCTTGTTGGCCTGTCAACATATTGTGTCAGGAAACCCTCCTGCACACATTGTACAAAGAACGACCCATCTAATGTACTTGAACTATATCTTTTCCAGTCAATATTTGGAAAGTTAAAGTCTCCCATAACAACTACCCTGTTACTTTCGCTCTTTTCCAGAATCATCTTCGCCATTCTTTCCTCTACATCCCTAGAACTATTAGGTGGCCTATAGAAAACTCCCAACAGGGT
Organism: Scyliorhinus canicula; assembly: GCF_902713615.1. Classification (NCBI taxonomy): domain Eukaryota; kingdom Metazoa; phylum Chordata; class Chondrichthyes; order Carcharhiniformes; family Scyliorhinidae; genus Scyliorhinus; species Scyliorhinus canicula. Next base: position 70,025,983 of record NC_052162.1, on the reverse strand, counting down.
GACCTCTCCTTTCCTGTTTCTAACCTCAGCCCATACTTCCTCGGAAGAAGAGTCTCCATCTAGCATCCTTTCCGCCACCGTAATACTGTCCTTGACTAGCAGCGCCACACCTCCCCCTCTTTTGCCCCCTTCTCTGAGCTTACTAAAACACCTAAACCCCAAGTCTTCATGAAATATTCTAGCTTTGCCCCATGCCTCGAAACATATATACAATGTTTTGTTTGTAAATGGACCTATCCAGCTTCTTACTACCCACATAACGCGGGATTCTCCGACCCCCCCGCTGGGTCGGAGAATCGCCGGGGGTCAGCGTGAATCCTGCCCCCGCCGGCCGCCGAATTCTCCGGCCCTCCAAAAGTCGGCGAGGCGTGAGTCGCGCCGCCCACCCCGGAGAATGGAGGGGACCGGCACGACTCAATGGGCCCCGGGGCTGCCCGAAGACTCCGGCCCGCGATGGGCCGAAGTCCCGCTGGTTTGTTGCCGGTCCTGCCGGCGTAGATCAGACTAGGTCCCTTACCGGCGGGACCTGGCGGCGTGGGCGGACGCCGGGATCCTGGGGGTGGGGGGCGCGGGAGATCTGGCCCTGGGTGGTACCCCCACGGTGGCTTGGCCCGCGATCGGGGCCCACTGATCGGCGGGCGGGCCTGTGTCGTGGGGGCACTCTTTTACTACGTGTCGACCGTGTCAGCCTCAGCGATGGCCGACGCGTAGGTGACCCCGGCCCTGTGCATGCGCGGGGATGACATCAGCAGCCGCTGACGCACCCGCGTATGCGTGGACTCTCGCCGGCCGGCTGAGTCCTTTCGGCCCTGGCTGGCGTGGCGCCAAAGGCCTTCCACACCGGCTGGTGGGGCGCAATATACTCCGGCGCCGGCCTAGCCCCTGAAGGTGCGGAGGATTCCATACCTTTGGGGCGGGCCAACGCCAGAGTGGTTCACGTCACTCCGTCCCGCCGGGACCCCCCGCACCTCGCCGGGTATGTCAGAATCCAGCCCATAGTATTTACTAGTGAGATGAAGATGGATGTTATGACTTTAAAGTGGTGGAAAACTTTGAAGTGGTATTCACACAGTTAATTTCATTGCTTTTGAGGTGTTGATGGCAGTGTGTATAGCTAGGAGGCTGAATGCTTTGTTGTTTACATTGAAATTCACACTCCATTACCTGATAAAAGCATTGGGCGGAATTCTCCGCAAGGCCCGACGCCGTGGTGAAACCCGGAGAGGTTCACGATGGCGTTGGTGGCCGCTCCTAGCCCCCTATTCTCCCCCCGCCGGGGGGCTAGGAGGGCCGTGCCGTGAATCTCGGCCGCCGGGCCTTGTCACTGGCGTCAAGGCCCGGCGCACCGAGAATGACGCAGCCGGCGCGCCTAATGACGTCAGCCGCGCATGCTCAGGTTGGCCGGCTCCAACCCGAGCATGCGCGGTTGCCGTCTTCCCCTCCACTGCCCCGCAAGACGTGGCGGCTTGATCTTGTGGGGCGGCGGAGGGGAAAGAGTGCCTACCGTTGAGATGCCGGCCCGACGATCTGTGGGCACCGATCGCAGGCCAATCCCCTCCCGAGCACGGGCGTTGTGCTCATTTCCCTCTCCGCCCCCCACAAGCCACAAAACAGCTGTCGGCGCCATGTTCACGCCGGCAGTGACCAGGTGTGGTTGCCGCCAGCGTGAACCGGTCGGGAACAGCAGGCCGCTCGGCCCACACAATTTTGGGGGGGGTGGGAGAATCACGGGGGGTGCCAGAGCGGCCCTCCCACGATTCTCCCACCCGGCGTGGAAGCGGAGAATCGCGCCCATTGTATTTGACAGCTCAATGAAACTTCGAAGTGATGAATCAGTTTGTTTATTTTTGTAGCTCTGCAGGGATCTATTAAGTCAGGGCAGCAGCCGTTTCTTGAACTGCAATTTGTTTATGAGTTTGTCTCTTTGTTCTTGAGGAAAGAATAGCTGTGGGCATGTGGTGGGTGGGGGGGAGTTGCCCCTTCACTTTCTAGGATGCACTCAAGGCCAAACTTAAGGTAGACTCATAAAAACATTGCGGTTAGAGAACATAGAATATAGAACATACAGTGCAGAAGGAGACCATTCGGCTCATCGAGTCTACACCGACCCACTTAAGCCCTCACTTCCACCCTATTCCCGTAACCCAATAACCCCATCTAATCTTTTTGGTCACGAATGGCAATTTATCATAGCCAATCCACCTAACCTGCACATCTTTGAACTGTGGGAGGAAACCGGAGCACGCGGAGGAAACCCACGCAGACACGGGAGAATGTGCAGACTCCGCACAGACAGTGATCCAGCAGGGAATCGAACCTGGGACCCTGGCGCTGCGAAGCCACAGTACTGATCACTTGTGCTACCGTGCTGCCACTTGTGCTTCCGTGCTGCCAGAAACAGCTGCTATCATGGTTTCATGGGAGACTTCAGTACCTTTCTACTGGTCAATATCTGTATGGTGGCCATGATCATTTGTACTAGTTGTTTGACAACTGTGGAAAAAGAAAAGCATATCGCAATCAACACTCATCCTGTAATCATTGAATATTTGCACAACCAGGGACCACCTGATAACAATCGGAAATCTTGGAGGATTTTAGCAAGTTCCTTAGCATCACAACATTAAGCCTATAGCTCCTGTATGGTTTACTCCACTTGAGGTCAACCAAGAATTGAATATATAAACTGGTGAGAATCCTATTTTGTTACAAAGAGCACTTCTATTATTGAAATCTGGAACAAATCCAATTTTCCACTTATTGCATATCAGCTCCTTGGTACAGTTTGTTCTCCTGAAACAAGTAAAATTACAAATAGTAATGTTCCCGAGAGTGGGTCAGGCCTAATCTCTCTACAACTTTTGCTTCAGACTTCATGAAAGGTCATTTGTTCCAATAAAATTACTCCTTCTCACAGGTAATTGGACTGGCAAAGATACCACCCAAATTGATTGAATTTCCAGAGAATAACCAGAAGGACACAGAATCCAACTTTCCTTTATCCTCAAAAAGTAATTGAGGAAAGATTTGAGCAGAATGATCTGACGTTATGATCCACTTTATTCACAAGTCGAAATTCCAACATGCAGTTCCAAAATGGACTCCTGATAGGAAGAAATAGGTCCAGGAGTAGGCAGTTCTGCCCCTCAAGCCTGTTCCGCCATTCAATAGGATCATAGCTGATCTGACATTCCTTATGTCCATTTTCCTTCCCTTTCCCCGTAATCCTTGATTCCCTTACTGATCAAGAACCTATCTATCTTGACCTTAAATATACACAAGAAATCTGCCCCCACAGCTTTCTGTAGCAATGTGAAATTCCTCCTCACCTCAGTCTTAAATTGGCACCCCTTTATTCTGCCACTATGCCCTCTGGTCCTAAACTCTCCCATGAGGGGAAACATCCCCTCAGCATTTACCCTGTAAGCCCCTTGAGAATCCTACATGTTTCAATAATATGAGGTTTAATTTTAGATCTTGAAGTGGAACTGCAGTGTGGTTGAGTGAATGAGTGAGGCCATTGCTTTGCTTCTGCTGAGAAGTTCTTGGATGTTTTTTTCTCATTGGTGGACATTAAAAATGATGGTGTTGGAAGAGTAAAACTTCACATTGATTTCTTATAATTCCAACAATAGCCATGCCGGTGGAGTGTTAATTATCTGTGCGCATACCTGCCATTTTTTAATTAATATGGATATGATATTGATGAGACAATAGTCTACGTTACTTTATCAATATGTGTCTTTTCTGTCACCACAAAATTACAGTCCCATTCCCTATTTGCTCTCCAATTAACCTTCCTGAGGACACAGTCCATGGTGGGAATGTGGGCAGTTTTGTGCTCTCTCACCCATTTGATGAAGATTAACACTTCTCCAAATTGTTTTATTTGAGGCCCTCACTGACGTCAGGAAAAGGAAATGTTCTCCATAATCTCATAGATAGCAATATAGCATTGCAACAAAACACTGTACCTTTCGACAACCTCCCACAAAAACATTGCCCAAACCACAATACACCAATAAGGTAAAATTCTTTGCAATTTCAATAAGAGTTAATCAAGTCAAAGCCACCTTCCCCGGAGCTGTTACAAATTAATTAAGCATTACAGCCAGTGGCAGCTTAATTAAAACAGATTAAATACATATTTAGATATTCTCAAGATTTTTGAAGCTTAAAAAGAAATAAAGAAAGGCTGAACTTGTGCAAATGTATTTTAAAAATGGGAACACATGTTGCGCTCTTGCAAATACAGTCAAATGTATAGTTAGTGTGGTCCCATTGTATGTTTCCTGAGACAGAAAGTTGTTGGCTCCAACATGAGTAAATAATCTCGACTGATGCATTACTGAGGGAGTACTACATAACTTAAGCTGTCTTTCCTCAACATCAAACCCCTTTCTGAATGTTTTGGTTGCTCAGATGAATATAAAAATCCCATAATGGATATTTACTGGCTGGCATGCCTTCATCAACTACTATCCCCCATAAGCAAGCACCTGGTCAATTTATCTAATTGCTGTTTATGGGGTCTTATTGTTTGGCAAAAGAAATGTGGTATTACATGTCAAGGTAATTCACGTAAAATAAAATAGTGCTACATGAAGCAAAGCATTATTCCCTACAGCCAGGTTTGTACAGAGCAGAGACTGTTGTGTCAATGTTTAATAAAGTGAAGAACCAATTGTAAGCCTCAATACCACACCCAAACCGCACCCTCCCCCCCCCCCCCCCCCCCACCGCCTGCCCCACCACTGCCACCACCTCAAGTCTGCAATCGTTGAGTCCGTCAATGTTTCAAGTCACAAGACTGTCCACTTGAGTAAAATAACAAAGCGTTGCCAGTAAACATGATACTGCACCCAGCCTTCAAAAGCAAAATGGAGGGGAAATAAGAATGCAGAATCAGCCTCACTAGAATCCTCGCACAAATTCAGTGACTGCATTTCAAAATTAGTCCATTGGTTGTTAAGTGCTTTGAGACATCCTGAGGATGTCATAATGTCTGATATAAGTGCACATTCTTTCTTTAAACTGATGCCTTCTGTGTGCTCTTGATCACATTCACAGAGGGCACACAATGCATACCACAGAATACATTTTACTCCACTGAATAATAAGGAGGATAAGCACTTATTTAGTTCAAAAGGTATTGTGCAGAGTAAGAAAAAGTACTTCAGTCATGAAAATGGCTATGGGTAATGAAGCTGTTGAGAAATTTTATGCAAATAAATGATTTTTGATAGAAACTGCTCAAGTGGCACTCAATTTACTGCAAAAGCATTTTCAAATTACATTGCTGCTACTCTGAAATTTTTGTCTCAATATGGTTTTGTTTTAAGTAAATAGTAAAATAGTCAGTGGACAAATTTCAAAGGATTTTTGAACAGAAGCTAAGAATGAATCTTTCTCTGCCCTAATAATACTTTCTCTTACATTTCCTTTCTCATTCTCGGCTCTGCGAAGTTAAACTGAAGTAAATCTGGAAAATCAACAAGAATAAAGAGAATAAACCGGGTTGAGTCAGTCCCATTATAGCCTATCAGCAATTTGTTTCTTCCCATTTTGTCTGAACTTTTGAACTGCACTTTTGTGTGTACATTGTTGAATCGGTCTACCACGAAGAAAGGCCTGTACACTTTTTATGCTTGGGTTTCATTGTAACAATTCATTCGCTCACAGTATTAAAGGGACTCTAGCAGACAATTCAGTGATCTGTGAGAGGCTCGGGCGGTAGTCTGAATCTTCATCAGAGTGGAGCTGAAAGTGAATGTTGAAGGTGTGTGGGTGAAACAAGCTCAAGAGATGGTTAATGGGCATGGGGGCTGGCACTGGCAGGGTGGAAACATTTCTGGGGGGGGGGTGGAAGGGAGCAGCACAGCTTTTTTTACCCTGTGTTCAGAAAGGCCTACAGTAAGGCTTTTAATATTTTTGTGGGTTCGGCTGTTATGCGATGCTCTCAGTGTGCAAACGAACATCAGGGTCGTTCAGGTTACACAGGGGGTACATATAGGGATGTCCTATGTCATCTTTGTTCGCGTTGGCAACCGAACCCTGGCAATTGCTTTGAGAGCGTCGGACAAATGGAAAGGGATTGTGCGGTTGTGGTAGTCACCTCTAGCAGTATTATATGTATTACGGTAAGACACGTATAAATAGGTACATGGGTAAATCCCTGCCTGCTAGCTCCGCCCAGTAGGCGGCCTTTAACTGTGTGTGCTCGCCAGTGCTGCAGCCATTCTGGTGGGCAGCTACAGGAGGCACAGCATCTTTGCTCAACAAAGCCTCGATTATTCCACTACTCTCGTCTTTGTGGTAATTGTTAGTGCATCAGTGGTGTGGGGTGGAGCATAGTGTAACCGTGTATACAGATGACCTTCTGCTGTATATAAGGAATCCAGGGGCAATGATGGGAGAGATAATGGGGATATTGAAGAATATTGGTTCCCTTTTCAGGAAATAAATTAAATGTTGGGAACAGTGAATATTTTGTGGTTAGTCCTCAGGGGGGAGAGAATGGGTTGAGAGCTTTGCCATTCCATCGGGCGGGGACAGGTTTTCGCTACTTGGGGGTCCAGGTGGCACGGGATTGGGCGCATCTTCTCAAATTGAATTTTACAAGTTTGGCAAGCAGGGTTAGAGTTGCAGAGGTGGGACAACATTCCACTTTCAATGTTGAGCCAAGTACAATCCATTAAGATGAATAATTTGCAGCGATTTTTGTTCCAGTTTGAATGCTTCCCAGGCTTTCTAACAAAGACTTTATTTCAGGAGATGGAACAGCTCATTATGAGCTTCATATGGGTGGGGAGACGCCTCGGATTTGGAGAGGGGTCCCAGAGAGAGGAAGGCAGATAGGGGGTTTAGCACTGCCAAACCTGACGTATTATTATTGGATCTGCCAATGCAGAGTTGGTGTTGGGGTAGATTGGGGATCAGGATGTTAGTTGAGTACAGATGGAGTGGGGCTCTTGCAAAGGGACAAGAGCTGGTGATGGTGATCCTGCCGTTTGCTCCAGCGAACTGCTCCGTGAATCCGGTGGTAGTTTCCACATTAAAAGTATGGCGGCAATTCCACCAGCATTTTAAGCCGTGGGCGGCGTCAAGGTGCACCCCCATTTGGAGGAACGATTTGTTTGAGCTGGCGAAATTGGTTGCTACATTCGGGGGTTGGGGAAGCAAAGGGCTGGGGAGGGTGAAAGACTTGTTCCTGGAGGGGCAGTTCGCGAGCTGGGACAATTTGAAGGAGAAAACAGGAATTGGTGGGGGGGGGGGGGGGGGGGGGGAGCTATTTTCTCTTCCTACAGATGCTGCCAGAGCTGCTGAGATTTTTCCAACCTTTTCTCTTTGGATTGGGAGGGTGGGGGTGGGGGGGGGGGGGGGGGGGGGTTCAGATATGTTCAGGTATTTTCAGGTGCGGGACTTTATCCAGTGGATATTTCTGACATTCTCGGAGGCGCCACCGTGTACCATGTTGGAAACTGGTGTGCGGGGTCAGAAGAAGCGGAATATCCGGGATATTGGGTGAATTGTGGGCGAAGAGCAGGTCTTGGTGGAGGAAGTGAAGGCCAAGCGGGAGGAGGAGCTGGGATCCATTCTAGAGGAGGAGGAATGGAGTGAGTCCCTACTTATGCTGAATGCTACGTCACCCCACACAAGATTGAGTTTGATACAGCTCAAGGTGGTAATTAGGGTGCACCTCACCAGGGCCAGGATTATTCAATTTTTTGAAGGGGTCAAGGATACATGTGAGCGGTGCTCGGGAGGGCTTGCTCACCACATACATATGTTCTGGTCCTGTCCCAAGCTGGTGGGTTCTTGCGGGTCTTTTTTCAGCACCATATCGGGAATCCTGAAGGTTGACTTAAAACCCTGTCCTGTTGGGGTGTCGGACCAGCTGGAGTTGAGGACGGGGGTTCGGACGGATGTATTAGCATTTGCATCGCTGCTGGCTCAGCCGGCGGATATTGTTGGGCTGGAGGCAGGCAATGCCAGCCAGTGCCGCAGCATGGCAAGGTGATCAATGGAATTTCTGTGCCTAGAATGCGGTGAGGGGGGGGGGGGGGGGGGGGGGGGGGGGGGGTCGGTTGATTTGTTCCATCATAGGTGGCGGCCGTTTATTTTGCAATTTAAAGAGTTGGGGGCGGGATTCTCCGACCCCCCCCGCCGGGCCGAATTCTCCGGCATGGATCGCGCCGTGCCGGTCAGGGGCTGTTAGCAGTCCCCCCCCCCCCCCCCCCCCCCCGGCAATTCTCCGGGCCCCGATTTGCCAATTGGCCACCCGTTTACAGCCAGTCCCGCCGGCGTGAAATAGACAAGGTCCATACCGGCGGGACCTGGCTTGGAGGGCAGCCTGCGGAGTCCTCCGGGGGGGTGGGGGGGGGGGGCGCGCCAAGGTGGCCTGGCCCGTGATGCAGGCCTGTGCCATGGGGGCACCCTTTCCCTCCACACCGGCATCTGTAAGAAAAGGAGGCAATATTTTTGAAAAACCTTCTTCATTTCAGATTTGCTGTTATGTGACACACTGTGTAAAAATTATTCTTTTGTTTTGACACCCGAGAAAAAAATAATTGAAATATTTCTGTTTATAGCAGTATCCTTTTCTTACCGACACTACAACACTTCCTGACTCATTAAATGTGATACTCAGATAATCATGTTCAGAAAAGAAATGTGATTTTGATTTTGTGATCTAATCTACACAATGCAATGGCTATGATGAGGGACAGCAAGCTGTTGAATTACAGGCAGAAGGGAAATCACCATAATCTGGTTCTCATCAAAATAAACACACCAATAACACAGCAAAGGTCACAGGATATTGTTTAGTGGTTAAACCACCCCCCCCCCCCCCCCCCCCCCCGACCAATTTTGTCCTCCTTAATCCAGGGAATGCACCTAATCCCAGCCAGACTGAAGTAAACCAATTTGCCATCAAGTGCATCAAACTTGGAACCCTCCAATATATTTGGTGGAGTTATTCACTGCCTTAATCAGTTAGGCCATTGGGACACTCCAGCAATACTTTTAAACGATGATCATAATTGTTCTTCCTGCCTAACCTCCCCTTAAGGTTGGATCTCTTTCTTTAAATGGAAATCCCAACACACCTATTTTAATTACTGGAATTACTGTCATGTAATTTAGACTGAGAGGGGAGAAAAGGAACCGTACTTGAAGTGATATACTCAAACTAATATCTCATATTAAATTAATTGCAATGTTCAGACATATATAATCTTAATCTACATAACGCAAAGTTTAATTAGCTGCAAAGTTTTCCATTCCCACTTAATATTTCATGTGTTGTTCCTTTTCATATCCCCATTTTATTAATTTCTTCTTAATTTGGATCTCCTTGCCATCCTCACCAATTAAGAGTGAAAATAAATAACCTGCTGTAATAACTCTGTAAAGGTTGATGTGCAACTGATCAGCAAAAGATGTAGGAATGAATTGCATTGATCAACCCAATGGTTCGTCTTTTTATCTTGCAGGGAAACAATATAACTTGCTGCCTTCTCCGTGTGGGTTAGCTAAGACTTAGAATTCACTCACTATAATCAATAATTAAGCTCAAGTGCTATAATTCAGTGGCACACTGTATTGGTATATCAATGGGATGGCTGTTCATCCAATTGTTGCTTTGAAATTCAAACTTCATCTGCTACCTTTTTCTCATCAATATGTTACAGACGGAGTTACATGATATGGAATAACTTCCCTCTTTTTCCACCTCCCACCTCTTAGAGAAAAGTATTTAACCTCTTGAGTGCTATGGCTTTGAAGAACAGGCACAGGCAGACGTTCTTGTAAGTTTAAATCAAAAATGAGGATAAATGTTTGAATTGCATGAAGGCTAAAAATCTAATCAGTCCACAAAGGGTTTTTGGCGATTAATTCTCACCGATTCACCCCAAACAACAGCAGGCTTCTGGTTTTCCCATTTAAGTTGGTCAAGCCGCTGTTGTGAAGATCTATTCTCTGGCAGGTAGAACTACTAAGTCCCAATAACTCTGATTTTTGAAGCCGGGTCTTCCCTGGTGCTGAGTGAAAGTTGGCTTCCCTCTCGTCATTGTATCTCAGATTGACCTCCGGGGCTGTCCTTGTGGATTATTAAATTACTTCCACGTATTTCTCATCACAAGTCAGTTTCTGTCGTGTGACACCATTTCCACTTTTCCACTGTCTTTATTTGAAATCCCATTTTCATGGTCTAGCAGCCATTATCATTTTAAACCTCTTCCTTTGAAATGGGGAGCGTTTGTCAATCAGTACCTGGGAAAGCCATTGCATTTTAAGTAACTTGCCAGTCATGGAATCACAGAATCTCAACAGTGCAGAAGGAGGTCGTCCAGCCTATCAAGTCTGCACCGACCCTCTGAAAGAGCACTCAACCTAAGTCCACAGATCCACCATTCGCACCCCCCCCCCCCCCCCCCACCACCATCGGACCATGAGGAGCAATTTAGCATGGTCAATCCACCTAGCCTGCCCACCTTTGGACTATGGGAGGAAACCGGAGCTCCTGGAGGAAACTCACAGAGGCACAGGGAGAATGTACAAACTCCACACAGACTGTCTCCCAAGGTCAGAATCAAACCCGGGTCCCTGGAACTGTGAGGCAGCAGTGCTAACCACTGTGCCCCGTGCCATTCAGATATGTCTGTCTCGGTGTGTAAACCACAAAATAGGTCACGACTCCCTGGAGCCCATTTTTGTACAGTGACCATATTCCATGTTGCTGAGTGGCCTTGTCCTGCTTCTGTTTTCTATGTATGCTTCTATGTTTCAAAAGTGTCCATCTCTCAATAAGTCTTACAGGAATATGACGTGACTATAACAAACACTCCAAATTTAAAGCAATTCTCTCCTTTCTCAAAGCCATTAATTCCTTCCTAAGGTGTAATTCCACAGGTGCATGGCATCCTCTGTTACCTTGGCAAAGTGGTAATCGTTAGTCTGTGGGTCTGATTTTTAACGGACCATGCCTTCGCTATAAACATGGAGACAGGAATCTTAAGTAAACTTGATAAATCTTTGGCTGTTTATATCATCAATAGAAAATTCCAGGCTACAGTAATGAATACAGGCTTGTATAAAGGATACTAAAGCATCAGAGACAATGCTTCTAAATTATTGGCACTTAAACAGAAAGGGAGGAGCTTTGTGATCCTGTAATAGTAAGACAAAGGAAAGAAAAAGGACATGGATATAAATACCTCTGTACCAGATAAATGTTGAACTGAGACAATAATTAGCATTAATATCACAATTCTTTTATCTGTAAAATGCCTGTCTAGCTCAACGCCAAGTACGGTTTAGCCACAAGCTTTTTTCCTCTTCTCAGCTGCCGGGCTCAGTCCAATTTCAGACAACCTCAACGACTTGTTTGATTCTGAGTTGAACATCACCGCACACATCCAGTCCATTACCAAAACCATCTGTTTCCATATTTGTGATGTTGTCCCTTTATGTCCCAACATCACCTTTAATGCAGCTGAAATCAGCACTCATTCCTTTCCCACCTCTTCAAATCATTTCTGCCCTTGTCGGAATTTGACGCAGTAGTCTATGCCAACTGCAGTCCATCTGGAGCGCGGCACTTGACTCCGGCACTCAACCAAAAACTGCAACCCTAAATTTCTAAACAACTTCCATCTTCTCCCTCTTCCCCCATGCGTCTTCACCTTCATTTATAAGTTGCTCTACTATGCAGTTTTATTCAAATCTGCATTCCAGTATGCTCCATTCACACATTCAACTTTAGTCTACTGTGTGGTCCTCCTGCCCTCCACTCCATCAACGGGGGCAGAATTTTTGTCCATCCTCCTCTTGCACTGTGGAATTCTTTAGGCAGGATGGCAGGACATAACGCTCCACCGCCAAGGTGTGTTCGCTTCTTTATGGGCCCGGTAACACATCTGAGGACCTCCCCAAGTGTTACCCCACCCCAGATTGCCCTCTCACATGACACTTTAAACCCCAGACACCCACTCTAGGGCCAGCCAGCTTGGCATGAGATCAGACTCCCAACCAGAGATTAACGACCCAGCACTGCATACCTGAAATGCTGGAGAAGTGACAGCTTCTGATTGGCTAACAGCTCTGCGAAGGTGGACCTTCTGATTTGCAAGGGTGGAAGTCCGACCTCCAGCCTATTGAATCGCTACATGGCAGACAGTGTACCCTCGGTGTGCTGCCCCCTGACCTTTTGGCTGGGTGCTGGGGGGGCCATGGGTAGGTACTGGGGATGGCCAAAGATTGAGGCCATGCCCACCCACTTCCCACCCGGGATCGAGGTTTATGTTCGGCACCCTGGTCCAACTGACTCCTGCCATGCTAAAAGTTGAGGCTGTGTGGGAAAAGGCCCTTGTGGCCTGTAAGTGGCCACTCTAGGGACTTCATAAGGGCATGGATGGGTTTCACATCTGAGGCCCTATCCACCCCACTGTAAAACTGCATCTTGGTTGGGACTTATGGAATCCTGAAGGGACCCATTCCCATGCAATTTTCCACTCCCTGCCTGGTGGGAAGGAGGGTGTGTATGAAATTCTGGTGCAAGCTTTTGTCATTTTCTCGTGTCTTCATCCAGTTTTAGTTGCCAATCTGAATGATGTTGACCACATCAGTATCTATGAATAGATAATTTGCTTCCAAAGTTAACCAATAGACCAAGGGTTGTCACTCAACTCTTCCTATACTCCTATTAAAAAGATAAATGACCCAATGTCTTAAATTTCAATTGTTGTTTTAATGGCAGATGGGTGTGCTGGTGTGTGCTATGTTGAGATGCTCTAAGAGTATAATTATTTTGAGGGTTACGATAGAGTTAAACACTTTTGCTATTTTAACTACCCTCGAGTTAGGTGACAGCTGTGGATCTTTTAATATTCCGTTTTGTCTGCTGAAGAGAGCCACTAAAAAGCTGACCCCAGAGCTTAGCGAAGACAGTGTTGACTGAATCTGCTAAATATAACGGTGATGAGAATTTGGTGAGAGTGGAACTTGGAGAAGGAGGTGCTATGTAATTTAAATCAAAGAGCTGAAGTAAATATCTAAATAATCAGAGTAATTAATTTGATCTAAGGAGATGAAGTTTAGATTAACTGAGTAGGGGATGCCAACATTAAAAGGATCTGAATTGCATTAAATAAAAATCTGGTATACACCATGAATTAATTAAATAGCAACTCAAAAGTAAGGGAATATACATATGTATGTATGTAGATAGACTTTCACATAGAATGATGGGACAGCTGAGACCCATTTTTTTGTAACTTCTTCACCATGTGGGAACTTGAGGGTGTTTTATATTTCTTGGATAGCAACAAGTGCAGGAAGCATTTCGGTGGTCAAATCACCATCTCTGCGTTTGGGGGTGGGGGGGGGAGGGGAGGGTGAATGGAGTACAGAACAGGGTATAGAGGAGATTAAGGATTTCCTAGAGCAGGAGTTCCAAAATTGGAGTGTGCAGACTCCCAGGGAACCTTGCAGGATCTCCAGGGGGTCTGCAGAGTCGGTGGCCACCATGTGACCGGCTACGCAGGTTCGAGGGAGTAGCATTATCGGCATCCATCGATCAGACAGGCTTTTCCCTGATTGGCACACTTGATTTATTCCAACTCACTGTTGATGGGCAGAAAAACCAACAGCAGAGATTTATCCTGAGAATGGAGCCGGTGGCAAAAAGAGGTGTCAAGAAGCAGTGCCAAATGTGTGTGTGTTGAGAGTGTAGGGAGTTTCGGGCCTCAGAGAAAGGGGGGAGGGAGGTGAGTGGACATGTGTGACAAGGGGCTTTAGGCCTTGGCGAGGTGTGTGTGTTGTGTGTGTGTGTGCATGAGAGGGGTGATGTGTGTTTGTGGGTGAGAGAGAGAGAGGGCGCTGAGTGAATGTGTGAGAGGGTTGAGTGTATGCGTGAGAGGGGGGTTTGTGTGTATGAGATGGAGGGGGATGAGTGTGTGTGTGGGAGAGAGGGGGGTGTATGTGAGAGGGGTGTGTGTGTGTGTGTGTGTGAGAGAGGGGGGGGCTTTGGGCCTTGGAGAGACATGTGTGTTGTGAGAGATAGGGGGTTGAGTGAGCAAGTGAGAGACCAGGGCTTGGGGCTCGGGAAGGCCTGTGTGTATGACAGAGAGGGGGTGAGTGTGTGTGAGCGAGAAGGGTTTGTTTGGGTGTGTGTGAGAGAGAGAGTACTGCATTTGTGTGAAAGAGAGGAGATTGTGTGTGAGAGAGGGGTGAATGTGTGTATGAGAGGGCGGTGAGTGTGCATGTGAGAGGGGGGAATGAATGTGTGTGTATGTGTGAAAGAGAGGGGGTGAATGTGTGTATGAGAAATGGGGTTGAATGTGCATGTGTGAGAGGGGGTTGAGTCCAGGTGTGTGAGAGAGCAGGGCTTCAGGCCTTGGGGAGGTGTGAGTGTGAGAGAGGGGTGTGTGTAGGGGTGTGTGAGAGAGAGTGGAGTGAGTCTGTGGGTGAGAGAGGGGTGTGTGTGCAAGAGAGGGGTTGAGTATGTGTATGCGAGAAGGTTGAGTGCATGTGAGAGAAGAGGTTGTCTTTGTATGTGACAACAGGGCTTTGGGCCTTGGGGAGGCATGTGTGTGAGAAGGGATGATTTTGTGTTTGAGAGAGAACTGTGTGTGAGATAGAGAAGGGGTGAGAGGAATGAGTGAGTGAGTGTGAAAGGGAGCGAGAGGTACATGTGTCCGATATGAGAATCAGCTTTCCAACATCATTCCTCCCATTAACTTTTTTTTTAGAAATTTGGAGTACCCAAATATTTTTTCTCCAATTAAGGGGCAATTTGGATTGGTCAATGCACCTAACCTGCACATCTTTGGGTTGCAGGGGTGAAACCCACGCAGACATGGGGAGAATGTGCCAACTCCACACGAACAGTGACCCAGGGCCGGGTTTCGAATTACCACCAGATTACCCACTCCTAAAGTGGGTACTACTTCCAGGGGTTATTGTTAAGGTGAATGGGAGGGAGGCATGTAGCCGGCTAATGTATTTGTGACTGTGTGCCTCTTCCTAATTCCTAATGTATGCATGGACATAGCTCGAAAAGACTGGTTTACATTTGATTTCTGTGTTTGCACTTATTTTATCTCAAAAAAAGGCATGGCGATTTTATGCAAATACACAAGGTTCCTCTATGCCATTGGGACATCACTAGGGGTTCCGCAGCTCAAAAGGTTTGGGAAAGCTTATCTTCGGTACTCATCCTGTGGTAGAAGTGTCACTAACTGGAGGACACAGATTTACAGAAGTACCAGATGGTGGTATGTAGAAGAATGTATTATTCAGCAAGTTATTGTGAGTTGTTTTTTTATTCATGGGATGTGCCCATCCCTAATTATTATTCAACTGAGTGACTTGCTGGGCCATTTAAGAGTCAACCATATTGCTCGGAACCGAGAATCACATGTAGGCCAGACAAGGATGGCAGATTCCTTCCCGAAAGGACAAGATGCGTTTTTACAACAAAAGTTTTACAATCGTTATTAGGCTTTCAGTAATTTCACTACGTGCCATGGCTGGATTCAAACCCAGGCCCTCAGAACATCATAGAATTTATGATATCATAGAATTTACTGTGCACAAGGCCATTTGGCCCATCGAGTCTGCATCGGCCCTTGGAAAGAAGACCCTCCTTAAGCCCACACCTCCACCCCATCCCCGTAACCCAGTAACCCCAACTAACCATTTTTGGACACTAAGTGCAATTTAGCATGGCCAATCCACCTATTCTACACATCTTTGGACTGTGGGGGGAAACTAGAGTGACCCAGAGGAAACCCACGCTGACACGGGGAGAACATGCACAGACAGTAACACAAGCCGGGAATGAAACCTGGGACCCTGGAGCTGTGAAGCAACAGTGCTAAATGCTGTGCTATCATGCCACCCACTATCCTGGATTACTAGTCCAGTGACAATACCACTATGCCATAACTTCGCATTATGCCATAACTTCGGGACCAATTGGATAGCTCTTTCAAAGAGTTGGCAAAGTATGATGAGCCAGATGGCCTCCTTCCTTGATGTATCATTCAATGATTCTTCCAAGACAGCCTTGAGGTAGAACAGGATGATTTTACTTCAAATCCATCTTCCTTGTTTTGGGGAAACACTATGGGAATTATTCTGACTGAATATTTTAGGCACCAAAGAGGTGGGCAAGATACAGTCTGGTTTGCTGGTTTAGCCCATGTTTAGTTCAGGGTGCCACCTTGATAAGGAGTTGAAGCCAGAGGATTATTAAGGGGCTGATTGACAACTAAATTGCCTGCGAGCACACATTAAAGAGTCTGCACGCCATTTTGGTGACAGACACTTCAGTTAACAACCTTTCCTAACAGTGACCAGCTGAACAGGAGGAAACAAGCGATTGCTGAGGATTGACTGCCACTTAAAGGTATATCAAATTTTGCTTTCCACTTGCTGCTGCAGGCTTGAAGTGGACTTTTGAAACACAACGGGAGCCATTCTGAAATGCTTTGTCAAGATTTCAACACTGTCAACATTTATTCTGGAAATTCACACTGAAAAAAAGAGTGAGTGCTGTGCTACCCCATCTTAATGGGTATCTTTGTCGGAGCTGAGGGGAGACCTGATAGAGGTCTAGAAAATTCTGAGAGGCGTTGACAGGGTGACTAGTCAGAGGTTTTTCTCAAGGGGTAAGTGTCAATTATAAAGGGACACGGGTTCAAGGTGAGAGGGGAAAAGTTTAAGGGAGATGTGCGGGGTACGTTTTTTACGCAGAGAGAGGTGGGTGCCTGCAATGCGCTGCCAGAGGATGTGGTGGAAGCAGGCACACTAGCAACATTTAAGAGACACCTGGATGGGTACATGAAAAGGGAGGAAATAGAGGATTCGGACTGAGTAAGGGCAGAGGTTTCTTTTTTTGGTTTCTTTTTTTAGTTCAGGCATCACGATCGGCCCAGGCTTGGCGGGCCGAAGGGCCTGTTCCTGTGCTGTACTTTTCTTTGAGTCATCAGGAGAATAGGAAGGTTTGGTCAGGAGAATAGGAAGGTTTGGTCGTGTGCTTGCATTCCTCCTCTGCAGAAGGAGCAGGAGGGGGGGGGAAGAGATAAGGCAAAGGAGTGCAGTTAACCCAGTTGGCTCAGTGGCTGGATGGGCTGAGATGAGCGCCAGCAGCACGGGGGTTTATCCCCGTTCCAGCCAAAGTAGTCTCGAGATTGCCTCCTCGCCGTACCTGCAGTAAAAAAAAAGTCATGGCATGTTGCCGTGGCTCAGGGAATAATCATCTTGCCCTCCAAGAAGTGAGCTTAAGAAGAAGATGAGACAAGGCAGAGCAGCACCATGTGATGCAGGGGAGAGAGACTTGAGGCTGAGGCAGTCTTATTCCTCCCCCACCACAGCTACAGGACATGCCTCCTCTCTAAAGCACATCTGGCAGGACTGCCAGAGCTGTGACCAAGCACCTCCGTGCCCTTCCATTTGGCCCCTGCCCTGAGCCACCTTGCCATATATGGCTGGGTACTAACCAGAGCACTCCACACCTTCAGTGGAAGGATAAGAATGCACTGCCCCCTGCCCTGAACCACCTTGCCATATATGGCTGGGTACTAACCAGAGCACTCCACACCTTCAGTGGAAAGGTAAGAATGCACTGGCACTGCCCCCTGCCCTGAGCCACCTTGCCATATATGGCTGGGTACTAACCAGAGCACTCCACACCTTCAGTGGAAGGGTAAGAATGCACTGGCACTGCTGGTTTTCGTTCTGTTTTTCACCTTGACATCAGGCTCACGTCATCCGGAGTAAAATTTAGACTTGACTGACAGTTCATTAAAATTTTGTGCAAGAGTCTGAGCACAACTCATCGATGAATATTCAACCCGAATGAATCAAAAAAAATAACAAAATGTCCGGAGTATGAGAACAGAATTCTAACTATAATGTATTTAAAACAAACTTTAAGACCGCTACTTTAAGAAGTTCTACTCAAAACACACAAGGCAGCTTCTAATGGCTTGCGATTCTGCTTTTCATAAGCAGTAATATTGAGGATAGTATTGTTCCTGATAAGATAGTCCCTGAAGTCCCAATCATGCTCAGTCAGGCGAGGCTAAAAATTGGATTTAATTAGGTTGTTCTGAATCTAAAAAGGCTGAGTTTGCTGTTGTACTTCGCATCCCACCTGGCACCCAGGCTAGTTTTCACTTGTATCATTGATTATCTCAGCAATTACAAAGTTTTGGATGGGCCTCTGAGTTTCTCCTTATCCAGTCAGTTCCAATCAATTCAGAGCAAAACTCTAATTTGAAAGCTGGTTGGCTCGTCACTCGGAACCACTACAAATGGGACAGCGGTCGTTTAAAGAATAGAATGGCGATACAAGTTCTTCTAACTTATCTTGACAGCAGAAGTGACCATTGCTTTGGCAAAAGCAGAACATTCAGACACTAAAATAAGTTTCTTTTGAGAATTGAAGTGGATTTAGGGCATGATTTTCCAGCCCTTCCCACCCGTGAGATCTTCTCCTCCCTCTGAAGGTGACCTCCCATAGCAGCTCCCCCAGTGGCAGGAAGGGAAAGCCACACAAAATGACTGTGGAAGAGCCTGTCAGTGGTCAATGGTGAGCCACCTCCGCAACCAGAAAACATGCTGAAAAATCCCACCCATGACCTTTGCTATTTTGAAAAACGTCAATTCAAATCAAGCTATCCATCTTGTTACGCTACTCTCTCTGTATGCTCATAATTATATTTTATTATGTGACCACCACCCACCCTTAACCCCCAACCCTCATCCTGCAGTTTACTTTTTTTAAATGGCATTTCAAATATGGACTCGAAAGCCTCTTAATCAGGAGGTGGAAACACTGGTTTATAATTTTGCCATGACATCACTGTTATATATGCTAAAATGGCAAAATGCTATAACTTATTATTAAGGAAGTAGTCGCAGCACATTTAGAAATTCATAACACAATCAAACAGAGGCAACAGGACTTTGTGAAAGGAAAGCCATGAGTCTAATAGAGTCTAAGATTCTAAAAGGACTATAGACAGGTTAATTGAGGGGGCAAATAAAAAGGCAGGTGGAATATATGGATAAATGTGAGATTTGTCCATTTTGGCAGGAAGAATAGAAAAAAAAGAGTATTATTTAAATGAAGAAGGACAAAAATGCTGTAGTACAGAGGGATCTGGGTGTCCTTGTACATGAATCACAAAGTGTTCACATGCAGGTCCAACAAGTAATCAGGAAGGCAAATAGAATATTGGCTTTTATTGCAAAGAGGAAGGATATAAAATAGGGAACTCTTGCTATAACTGTAGGGCATTGTTGGGGCCATACTTTGAGTACTGTGTACAGTTCTGGGCCGGAGTTCTCTGGCCATTGGGATTGGCTGTTCCCAATGGCTGTGCATCCCGTCTGCGCATATCCTGCTGGTGTGGAGTGGCTTCAATGGGAAATCGCATTGACAAATGGTGGGAGTATTGATCCCATCGCCAGCGAATGGCATGCTGCTGAGAAACACACGACTAGGGGACAGGGGAATCCAGCCCCTGGTCTCCTCACTTATAGTGAAATATGTCTGCATTGGAAGCAGTTATTGGACTCTATTAGACTCATGACTTTCCTTTCACAAAGTCCTGTTGCGTCTGCTTGATTGCGTTATGAATTTCTAAATGTGCTGCTACTACTTCCTTAATAGGGGGGCACGGTAGCACAGTGGTTAACATTGTCGCTTCACAGCTCCAGGGTCACGTGTTCGATTCCCGGCTTGGGTCACTGTCTGTGCGGAGTCTGCACATTCTCCTCTGTGCGGAGTCTGCGTGGGTTTCTTCTGGGAGCTCCGGTTTCCTCCCACAGTCCAAAGATGTGCAGGTTAGGTGGATTGGCCATGCTAAATTGTCCTTACTATCCAAAGGGGTTGGGTGGTGTTGCTGTGTTAAAGGTATGGGACGGGGTTGTGGGCTTGAGTGGGGTGCTCTTTCCAGGGGCCGGTACAGGCTTGATGGGCCGAATGGCCTCCTTCTGCACTGTAAATTCTATGTTCTATGTTTACTAGCAGTTCAGAGAAGGTTCATTTCATTAATTCCCAGGATGAAGGGGTTGTTTTATAGGGAAGATTGACCTAGTTGGGGCTATACTCTTAAAGGTATGAAACTGTGAACAGGTTTAACAAGGTGGATGCTGTGAGAATCTTTCCTATCATGGGGAAATCTTGAACTTGGGGACATAGTTTAAAAATAAATGGTCTCTCATTTAAGATGGAAATGAGAAGGAATTTCTTACCACAGTTTCTTACCATAAGTTTTTGAAATTCTTCTTACCCAGAGAGCAATGGGGCTGTATTCAAGGCTGAGTTAAACGGGTTTTTGATTGACAAAGGAATCAAGCTTATGGGGGCAGAGAGAAAAATGGAGTTAAAGCCAAAGTTGAATTGACCATGAATTATTGAATGGTAGAGCAGGAAACTGGGATATTTAAAGATAGATGCTGGAATTCTCAGGCTGTTCGCTGGTGGCGGGATTCTCTGGTCCCACCGGAAATGCACACCCACCTGCAGGTATCCTGGTGGCATGGGGTGGCGACAATGGGAATTCCCATTGACAGTGGTGGGAGCAAAGATGTCCACCGCCAGCGAACGGCATGTCGCCTCCCTCCGCCGAGAAACACAGAGCTGGGATGCCGAAAAATCCAGCCCAGTGTCATCCGCTAATTCAAGGAATATACAAAGTAGTTAAAGTGATGAACTCCACTGCAACTCTCGCAATTTATTTCAATCTTGAACAGTCTTTGAACAGGTGTGAAACTTTGGCTGACTAAGTTTTTACTAAGAATATAATAATGATAAATGTTCTCTTAATTTAGATGATTGAATGCCTGAAGCCCTATGCGTGTCTCCTTCACAAAATCAGTTAAACTTTTGACACCTGCACACCTCATTTAATGACTGAATAAATTAAGCAGATCCATGTTGGTTCCTCAATTTGCAAATTCTCGTATGTATTTGGAAATACAGATAAGGGAGTTTTGATAATTGAGATTAATTCTGTTGTTATCACACAGTTTAAGATGTCTATAGCGAGTACGAAGGCACTTTGGTTCCTAATATCATCAGTTTTCCATGGTAGATGTGGGATTTTTACACTAATGTTCATGGGGTTATCCCCATATCTCAGTGAAGGTTACCTAAAGGAAAGCTACCGATTCCCATGATAGGTGCTCTTTGTAAGGCAGTTGATCTGCAATGGTTTCCCACACAGTCCATTTGTTGCATTCTAGACCAGCTGGGCTGGGTGAAAGTTTAATATTCCTCAGTTTGGTTTGACATGAAATGAGCCTGGAACATCATACTTCAGTGGTCCAGAAAATTCCATGCTTCCTGGCCTGACTTTCTTTTTATGTCAACTTTAGTGCTATGGTGCCAAAACAATTCCCAATATTGTAGCAATTAAACTTCTTAATTGTCAGGAACAGCTTTATCACAATACACTGCAATTAAAATAAACAGTGCCAAATATTTAATTTACACACCATAAATGATGTACTTCTTCTCTCTTCGGAATCCCCTTTTTCCACCCAATTCTGTTGGCTTTGTCATTCTAAATTCTCAAATTCTTCGATTAAATTTGGACCTGGATAATGTTCACAGGCCTTAGGATTTTTATAATTGTCTGCATTCTGTGCACATTTGGAGCCACTGTAGGTCAGCATTGAAAATGGCTGCACAAAACTGACTATTCTTTTGACAGTCGCTCTCGCATAGCTGCTGCTCAGAAGATAGCAGACAGGCACGGCAAGGGCATTTCAGCGTATTCAAATAGTCTGCAAGCAAATCTACCAACATCTGGAGAAATCTGGCAATGCTCTAAGATCAATAAGATTTGCAGCACGACAGAACTTCTGAGATACACACCACTTAAACCATCCGTATCTGCCCTTTATGAACAGTATCTGAAATCTGGATTTGTTGCAAAATATCTTCACTTCCTGAAAAGCTTTTTTTAACCGTAAACTATTTCAATTTACAGCTGGTTTCAACTCCAGTCATTGGCTTTTTTTAATACGGTCCACTGGCAAGTCGAGATGGGGCGGGAGGAAGTTAAAAAGGCATTTCCATGCCCTTCATGAATATCCATCAAAATCTCTTAATCCTGCAGTAGCACTTAGGAAGCCAAGAAGTGAAATAAATGGCATTGATTATAATCGGCTGTTCTTTTCACATTATCTCACTTTAGTCTACTTGCCAACATTGTGCCATCTGCTCCATAAAACACAAACTTAGAAGATTCTCCTAAGTCTGGCGCACAGACTAAATTATGAGCAGCTTCCAGATGACCTACAGTACTTATTCATTGTAATCTCTTTAGAAAGCAATTAAGAGCTCCCCCAATGGTTCAGTGAGTTTATCCGAGAAGGAACTGAACTGTTTGCTACAGGGGGAACGCTCCTTTTGGTTTCCCCAGTGTGTATGGAATTTGCCGATTTTCAACAGGGCTGCTGCAGGGGCCCTAAAACTGACCTCTGTGCCTGGAGTAGGCACCCACCCACTCATGTGGCATGTCTTCCAGTGGCAGGGCAACCTGCTATTGGCTGGTGGTAGGATCTTTCCGTGCCAATGATGTATATGGTGTTTTGCACATCTCACCCACCCCACTGCTGGGGAACCCACCGTGGGGCACACCTTCGCTGTCCCGCCGATGGGAAGGGCTGGAAAATCTCGCCCCGAGTGTGCAATTTGTCTTGGGTAGCAATGCAAAATCAATCATTGGTGAAAAGGTGGCACAGTGGTTGGCAGTGCTGCCTCACAGCGCCAGGGGCCCAGTTCAATTCTGACCTCTGGTGACCGTCTGTGTGGAGTTTGCACGTTCTCCCTGTATTTGCCCGGGTTTCCTCCGGTTTCCTCCCACAGTCCAACGATGCGCAGGTTAGGTGGATTGGCCATGCTAAATTGCCCCTTAGTGCCCAAAGATGTGTAGGTTACGTTGCAGGGATAGGAGGGTGGAGTGGGCCTAGTTGTGGTGTTCTTTCGGAGAGTCGGTGCAGACTCGTTGGGCCGAATGGCCTCCTTCTGCATTTTAAGGATTCTATAATTCTACACGATGAATTGCTAACTTGTTTTACAAGCCACCCGATGTTCTTCTCTGTTATGTTTTAGCACGTTTCCACAGATGTGAATATTTCTTTCGATCCTCTTCGTACACTTGCATTTCCTACTTCTGCAACCTTTTCCAGCATTTGCACAATTACATTGCTCCTTCAATTAATGTGATCTCCCTGCACACCACCCCCGCACCCCCCCTCCCCCAGTCTCCCCGCCACTCCACCCTCAGTTGCAGGTTTCAGCTAATTTAGCACTGCACTGGACAATTCTCAATAATCCATCACATGACTACTGTTCTCCCCTCCCCCAAAAACTTATTCCACATCTACCCCTTTTCTCCCAGCACAGCTCAGTGTTAATTTTTATATTTTATGAAGATGTTTTCCTATTTTAATATGTTAAAGGCATTACATAAAAGCAAGTGGTGGTTCTCCAACCAAATTACCCTTTGAGGTTTGTAACAACACAATCACCACCACCCTTGTACATATGCATTTTTCAAATCAAACTGAACATGACAAAATAGTAATTTTGTGAATACCATCATGCAAACAAATATATTGTGACAAAATGCTATTTTATTCATCTGATGTCAAGAATTCTCTATTTTGAGACGGTTTTAGTAATGGCTGTATGGGCCATCCTACCATTCTACTAGGGGCTGGTTTAGCACAGTGGGCTAAACAGCTGGCTTGTAATGCAGAACAAGGCAGCAGCATGGGTTCAATTCCCGTATCGGCCTCCCCGAACAGGCGCCGGAATGTGGTGACCAGGGACTTTTCACAGTAACTTCATTGAAACCTACTTGTGACAATAAGCAATTATTATTGCTTGTTCCTCCTTTTGTTCCAACATTTTTTATGCAGGTTTCATAGTAAATGCTGTTCGATACCAATTCATGTTGGAGAAATGCTCAGGAGATCGTCTCCACCCCAAGAAATATTGTGTCACCGGTGGCTGGTTCGTTAAATTGTCTGGTTGAGCTTCTCCTATCTGCTGCTAAAATTCAGTGATTACTACGTCTTGTTGAACACCAGCTTAATTTTATTGGTTGAAACTGAGGCCTCCACTATATTAAGGACAAAGGCAGCTGGTGCATGGCTTCATCATCACCTGCAAGTTCCCTCCAAGTCCCACATCATCCTGACTTTGACATATATTGTCGTTTGTTCATTGTTGCTGGCTCAAAATCCTGGAACTTCCTACCTAACAGCCTTGTGGATGAAGTCGGGGGGCGGGGTGGGGACAGGGCTACTTTCACCACATGGACTGCAGTAGTTGAGTAGGAAAGCAAACCTCCATCTTCTCAAAGGCAACGAAGAATGTCACCCATGCCACCACAACAAATGTGCCAAACTGTTTCGAACAGTGGCAGACAACTGATATTATAGGTGCGGACCCATCACGTCTGTTATGGTGCCATACATTGCGAAATGAAAGCACATGGTTAGTCGTAGAATCACAATATAATCACCCCTATATATGTAATAGCAGACACAGCTGCTTACATTTTATATTAATTCAGAAGTTACTGAAATACATAATCACTTATTTATATTATATATTCACTTGAAGAAAAAATAAGTAATTATCTTATGAATGATTGGGGTGGTTTCTCATTCTGTACCTCAATATACATTTCTGTTGGACCACGAACATAAATAAACAACAATCATCATGGATGAAATATATATTACACGGAGACCGCACACACAGATTTTGGTCTACAGTATGGATTAATAGATAGTCTAATTTGTTGTTTTGCACTCAATATTTATGCAGGCGCTGAGCAGTGCTGAAGTAAAATTTATTCTGTCAACATGTAATGGATATGCGGTAGTTCAAAATCAATAGTAAAAGCACCATCTGAATACCTTAAGTAATTTTGTGGCAAAGCATTACACCATCAGACCTTTCAGTCTGATACAGGCCAATCAAATCAGAAATTCAACCTATCGAAAAAACTGTCAATCAAACTGATATTTTTCAAGCCATTTAAAGTTGCAAGTTTTAATATAAAGCATAAACATAGAGAAAAATGTATCAATTTATTTAACTGAAGCATCATGTATATATTTACTCTGACAAAATTGTGTTCAGTGATTGGCAGCTCTTATATTTTAGGAATTTTTCAAATTCTGGCCACCAGTTTCCTATCCATCGCCTTGGCTGGGGCGAGAGAATAGCAAATCTAACATGTTCCTTGATGTTTCAGCTTCACCTGGAAGAGATTCATAGGAACATAGGAAAAGGAACAGGCCATTCAGCCCCTCCATCTGTCCTGCCATTTAATGAGATCATGGCTGATCTGTGGCCTAACTCCATATCCCTTTGGCCCATGTCCCTAATGAATGATGCAAGTCATTTTGAAGAGGGGGCTGCGGGAAGAATGGGACTATTTGTTCGGCTGCACTGTCCAAACCACTCTTAAACATGCTTTAGAACAGATAGCAATCAGAATTTATGGAAGGCTAATATTGAAGATGCTGCAGAAACAGTTCAACACATGTTCAAGGATTTTTTAAAAGAATACAAGGCATTCCAACCTCAGGATTATACCAGATGTTCCAAAAATGTTTCAAATAGCATTTCCTCAGTTAACTGCTTAATAAGCCAGTAGAACAAACAAGCTGATTTGTTAGTTGACAACCTGGCAGCTCTCCTGGCAACCTAACTGGTCTCCACAAATTTTAACACATGCTTAAAGATTTCATTATTGTATTAAATGTTAAGTTTTAGGGGATTTATTACAATAATACATTTACTGCTGCTGAATTCCTTCAAGCACAATGAATAAATTGGTCTGCTATTCATTAGCTGTTTCACAATCCACCAGTGTCTACAGTGGACTAAACACTTCTCTCCCATTAATTTATTTAGTGCTGAAATGCAGCCAATTTTTCAGTGCTTTTATTTATTGGGCCACAGGGGCAGAACAATAGTGTGTGTGTGTGTCTGTGTGTGTGTGTGTTTAAAGATTCTTCCATCTCTCTCCATTCCTTTCCTGCAGGCACTAGGGCACAGTTTCAAAAATGCCAGAGGGTCCTCCAGTACTTCACTCAGGCATTGTTTCCCGATCTGTCAACAGACTATATTCATCCATGGGTGCCATCAGCGCCAACCCTAATCCTGACTTCTCACACAAATATTTACTTTCCATTCCAGGGTCACTATCTCGCTATATCACGAGCAGAAGCTGATTCATCAAATTCTCCTTCCTTTGCCGCCCTACCGTGGGGCAGCACGGTAGCACAAGTGGATAGCACTGTGGCTTCACAGCGCCAGGGTCCCAGGTTCAATTCCCCACTGGGTCACTGTCTGTGCGGAGTCTGAACGTTCTCCCCGTGTCTGGGTGGGTTTCCTCTGGATGCTCCGGATTCCTCGCACAGTCCAAAGACGTGCAGGATAGGTGGATTAGCCATGATAAATTGCCCTCAGTGACCCAAAAAAAGTTAGGAGGGTTATTGGGTTATGGGGATAGGGTGGAAGTGAGGGCTTAAGTGGGTCGGTGCAGACTCGATAGGCCGAATGGCCTCTTTCTGCACTGTATGTTCTATGTCCTATGCAGCGACCCAGCCGCCCTGGGCAGGCTCAGTTTATTCAACACAGATTAGGGATTGGACCTGCCATTTTTTTCTAGAATGAGCCAATGGCACGTTTCCTTGTGTGTGCCTTTACAATCAGTTCAGTTTTAGAATAAGAACTTAGGAAAAGGAATGTGTGCTGAACGCTGTTATGTGCTGCAAGATAAAGTTGACATGTTAACAGTTGCCGCACTTCTACTCTGTGCAAGTGGGCAGCAGACACTTGAATGAACTCTTGCTTCTCTCCAAGACCTTGCACCACCCCCCCCCCTCCCCCCACCCCCCAACTCCACTCGTTTATCATGAACAGTTGCACAAACATCGGCAAATATACAGAAAATCAATTGGCTCATCGAATACTTTCAACCCTGAAAACGGCAGAAAACTCTGTAGCCAAATGGTTAAGGAGAAACCAGAAAGACAGACATGTTAGCAATGCACATAGGCCGTTAAATATTTGGATGAAAAAGCTGTATAAATTGTGACACATCATCAAAATTGGCCTCCCTGACTGATACATTAAATGTCTCACTCTTTCAGGTATTTATTGACTTACTGTGCTTTTTCTAACATGTTCTCTTTTTAACTATGGATGCGTTTAGATTTTGTGCTACATGTTTTCTGCTTCAGGATTATATCAATCACCATGATGGGAACAGTTCCTCTGTGGGCTCTTCCACGAGATTGAAAATGTGCTCTAACTGCACCTTAGCTACACAGGGTGAACAAGAGAAATCTCCCCTCATTTTCATAAAGATTCCGACTGGTCAGGTCTAATAGGTTTTAAAACATATCTCCCTAACCGGTGGCCGATTTGACCCTGTGTCTGGCTAACTAACATGCCGGTGAAGCAGACTCATTTTCGTCTCCACTTTCTACCATAGTAATTTCAGTAGGGTTGCTGAGGAGAAGCAGCAATCCTGGGGGAATTCTAATTGGGGATCATGACTTCCCTGTCTTGCTATTCTACACCTGCTACTGACTAGTTACCGGCCAGCACTATCCACGTATTTGTTCGGGAAGTTGTGTGTCGCGTAACGGTAACTGGAGAAAAGGAGGGAAACGAGAGCGAGAGAGAGAGAGGAGTAGAATGGGAAATGTGTAGACAGAGGCAGAACTAGAATGATTCAACAAATCAACCTACTCCTGATTTGTTAATAACAGCATTTGATTTCTAATCGTTTTTAATCCACAGCCAAATCAGTAACATTACTTCAGCTTTTTGGTGATTTAATGTTTATTTTTTGCATGGTTTTGTTTTGAAGGTACATGATTGCACATTCTTATTATTACTGATCTGAAAGTACAATACTACTGATTTACTATGCATACAAAATACGCAGGCTGCACTGGAATTCATAGGGAGCAATGGAAACCCACTGATACCATCCCCCAACCCACTTGCCAAGATGCATTTCCTGTCATACTCAATTAATACTGCTGTAGTATAATGTACCCTTGAGAATTCTGCAGTACAATCTGTGCTTTCCTGGCCGAGCTGAATCAAGGGATAAACTCAGCTAGGTCCTGTGGATGGCATTAGCAGAAAATTGTATAATGTTTTCTCATGAAAGCATTTCCCTTAAGCTAATTTATTTTTCTTGAGTGGAGTGACTGATACTTTCAACACTGGAACTATTAATTAAATTTTTATATCCAATGTAACTTGGTACATGATGTACAACTCTCAAAAGCTCATCCAAGCATTGCCTCTCGGGGATGCGAAAATAAAATGCAGCACAAATTGCACGAACCCCATGCAGCTTGAAGCCTCTCCTTGGGTCAACCTGGAGGCTGTTTATGTTCAACCCCCAGTCGACTTTTTTTTTAAAAAGAGCATGCCTGGCCGGCAAACACCTTCCGACATCACAAATGCCACGCACGAATGCCGATTGACAATGCCAAGTGCCAGACTTGAGGCTTCTTTCCACCTACATCAATGCAATCTTCAGCAGATTTTGAATTCCAGTCACAGAAGTGCCAGGACGTATAGCAGTGCTCTAGGCTTGATCGCAGCACACTGGCATTCCCTAGTTGCCTGGAAGGTTGTGGTGTAGATCAAAGAAGACAGGCAGATGGCATATCAGGGTGGTGCTTATCTTACAAATTATGATGAAATCATTCTTGAAAGCAACAGCCAAAGGGGTGCATTTTTATCTGAGGGTTTACATTGTAGAATTAATTCTGTCAAATATACTTCAAAACAAGATTCAAAGTACAGACTGGGTTGCAATATCTGGGATGTAAATGCTTGCTTTAGTATAAGCAGTATTTTAATTCTTTCAGGGGCTTTGTAGCATTTCCCTGCCTCAAAACAATGTTGTGATGCAGTGGTAGATAGTACTTCTCTGTACTGTAGGATACAGCACCAACACTCTCTTAACCAGGAGAGGTAATCTTTCTGCACGCATGTTGAAAATAGCCTCTGGTCATTAGAAGCCAGTTAAATTCCTATTCACTGAAAGAAAATGCCATCTCTGTTTATTGGCAATGAACTAATTGGCAATGCCAAATCTCTTTACATTAGCTGGCTGTACAGTCTGTCTCAATACCACGAGTCAGTTAAGTCTCTAAGATAGTAGGCAAACAGAAACTCTCTGCACATCACAGATAGTTCAGTCTCACTATAAACTAGTAGACAGTATCGTCTCCCTATATCTAAGTAGGCAATTCAGTCACTATGTACGTGGACATACTCATTAGTGAGTGATCGCCGAAGACATGGGCAGACATTACAATCTCCTTCTAAACTAGCTGATAGTAATCTCTCTTTATACCAGTACGTTTTCTTTGAAAAACTGTTCTTGAAGGGGTTACAGAAGCCAAAGGATAGCAAGAGACAGACTGGACATCGGTGTTAAAGAGGGATCTGTCAATGTACACGTGGTGGATTAGAGTCTGCAGTTTTCACTGCAAGCTTAAAGGCATTAAAGTGTGTGAAATCAATAAATTATCTGATGAAGCTGAAGTGCCAAGTCTGATAAAAAATTAAATTGAATAGAGTGGAGGTACTTAATTTCATTCATCTTATATCAAAATATCATAAAAAATGAATGCTATTTATCCACATATCAAATGATCCACATATCCCTGATCATCGTGACCATCGATGTCCTGAATAAAATGTAATATTGTTGAATAATTGCTGTTATACCTGAGATGACTGTGCAGCACTAACTTACTTGATCTTTGACAAAAATATGGCACTATTCTGCAATTTGATGCATTGTTTTATGCAGAGGAATACCACAAGATGTTTTCAATAAGATGTAACACAAATGGGGTATTCCAGCAAGGGGTGTACTTGCTCATCAATAGCATATCTCTGGAATTTCCGTAGATATTCTGACAAAATGATGGTGGCTGATTGGAAGAAGCCCCGGGAAATTTAACCCCCTTATATCTAAACTGGTTCTATTTGATTGAGACACTGGGCACGTAAAAGTGTTTATTCCACAGCAATGCTATTTTTCACCTTAATGATGATAAACACATTCAATAAAAAATAAAGCTCCATAGCATACCTGGAAATAATACAATGAAGCTCTGCTTTTTATGGAATTCTAACCAATGGTACAAATCACCTTGGCCTTGAATTGCATGACAAGGGACAGGAGTCTCCGGTTCCTCAGCCAGTTTTCACGGTGGGACGCCATTTCATGGCAGCAGCATTCGATCTTCCCACCGCTTGTCAATGGGATTTCCCATTGTAACCTGCATACGCCACCGGGAAACCGCCCACGGGGGCAGGACTGTGCTGTCGGTGGGAATAGTGAATCGCAACCAACGGAGAATTTCAGCCAAAATTAGTTTAAATAAGCATTTTGTATTGCAATTCTTTCGATTTGATGAAAATATGTCTAATCAAGCTTATTCTTGCCCATGATTGATACTACCATTACAACAGAACCTGTAGTTTTAAAGTGCTTCATTGGTTATAAAGTGCTTTGGGATGTACTGAGGTTGTGAAAGGTGCTATATAAATGCAAGTTCTTCCTTTGTCTTTAACTCAGATTACGGCTGAACTGAACATCACGAAAATTTCTGTTGGAAGCACCTGAAGAATAATAAAACTCAGCAACACTTTGATTCATGCATTCTCCAAATTTTCCATTCAATCCTGATAAATGTTGAATTCAGATGATCTCAGTTCGTACCACAAAAAAGAAAAAGTGTGATTAGTATCCCGGACCTCAATTCTTATGTAATGATAGCTCACAGAAAAGGCACATTTAATATTTGGGAGTGCAGAATCAGGTTTGGTAGATCTGTCTCCATAGCTGAATGGCCTTGCCATCTCTATGAAGAGTGGTTACTCGTAATGTTAAGAGGGACTTAATCAATGAGGGAATCAGGAGTTATCTCGATAAGGTGGGAAAGGGGAGTTGAGGATTATCATGTCAGGGCAGCAAGGTAGCATAGTGGTTAGCACGGTGCAGGTTAGGTGGACTGGCCATTCTAAATTGCCCTTGGTGTCCAAAAATGTGAGGCTGGGTTACGGGGATAAAGGGGATAGGGTGGAGGCGTGGGACTCAAGTAGGGTGCTCTTTCCAAGGGCCGGTGCAGACTCGATGGGCTGAATGGCCTCCTTCTGCACTGTTCATTCTATCTCATTCAGGATCTCATTGAATGGCATAGCAGACTCGATGGGCCAAATAGCCTACTTCTGCTCCTGTATCTTATGGTCTTTCAGCATCCACAAACCTGCATCCCATCATCATGAAAGAGTAATTCCTTTCGCTGGTTACAACTTCAGAGGTACCAGTATATTCAGTCAAGAAAATAGTCAGAATCATAGAATCATAGAATTTATGAATCATAGAATTTACAGTGCAGAAGGAGGCCATTAGGCCCATCGAGACTGCACCGGCTCCTGGAAAGAGCATCCTACCCAAGGTCAACACCTCCACCCTACCCCCATAACCCAGTAACCCCACCCAACACTAAGGACAATTTTGAACACTAAGGGCAATTTGTCATGGCCAATCCACCAAACCTGCACATCTTTTGGACTGTGGGAGGAAACCGGAGCACCCGGAGGAAACCCACGCACACACGGGGAGGATGTGCAGACTCCGCATAGACAGTGGCCCAAGCCGGAATCGAACCTGGGTCCCTGGAGCTGTGAAGCGATTGTGCTATCCACAATGCTACCGTGCTGCCCCAAGAGGAACGGCTCTTCTGAGAGAGACTTTATCCCAGTACGATTCCGACCTTGGGTGACTGTGTGGAGTTTGCACGCTCTTCCCATGTCTGCATGGGTATCCTCCTGGTGCTTTGGTTTCCTCCCAGAGTCCAAAGCTGTGCAGGTTAGGCGGAGTGGCCATGATAAAATTGTCCCTTAGTGTCCAAAAATGTGTAGGTTAGGTAACGGGGTTTTGGCTCCAGAACAGCGGAATGAGGCTAGGTAGGGTGTTCTTTCAGAGGGCCTGTGCAGACCCGAGGGTCCAAATGGCCTCCTTCTGCACTGTAGGGATTCTCTGATTCTTCTGTGAGATATGATGAGAAGGAATGAGAGGCTTTCAGCAGGTACAAGGGGAGCAAATCAGCAAAGGGATTAATGGAGTACAGAAAGTGCAGGATGGAGCTTAAGAAAGCAATTAGGAGAGCAAAGAAGGAATATGAGAAAGCTCTGGCTGACAAAAGTAGGGAAAATCCAAATATATTTTATACGCTTATCAACGGAAAAAGGATAACCAGGGAAAGAGTAGGGACCATTTGGGTCCAAGGAGGATTTGTGTGTGGAGCTAGAGGATATTGTAGGGTGTTGAACAAAAACTTCACATATGACTTCACCCAAGAGAATGAGGATGTATGTATGGAACTCGGGAAGAGAGACTGTGGGGCTTTTGAGCAAATTGACATCAGGACTAACAAGGTATCGGAGGTGTTGGCAGGCTTAAAAGTGGGTAAATCTCCAGGTCCAGATTAATTATGTCGCAGGCTTCTGTCAGCGAGGGAGTAGATTACAGGGGCTCTGAGCCAAACTTTTAATTCCTTTCTGGCCGCGGAGGAGGTGCCAGAGGACTGGAGAACCGCTAATGTGGTTCCACTATTTAAGAATGGTTGTGGAGATAAGTCAGAGAACCACAGACCAGTGAGTTTCACATCAGTGAAACTATTGGAGAAAATTTTGAAGGAGAGAATCTATCTCCACTTGTAGAGGCAGGTCTTGATCAGGAATAGTCAGCATGTCATTGTCAGAGGAAGGTCATACCGAACAAATTTGATTGAATTTTTTGAGGCGGTGACGATGGTGTGTAGACGAGGGTAGTGCAGTGGATGTAGTTTATATGGTTTTCAGAAAAGCCTTTGACAAATTCTCACATAGGAGTCTTATAAAGAAGGCAAATGCACATGGAACACAGGATAATTTGATAAGGCGGATTCAAAATTGGCTCAGTTGCAGGAGACAGAGGGTGATTACAGAAGACTGCTTTAGTGACTGGAAGCCAGTGTCCAGTGGTGTACCACAGGGATCTGTGCTGGGTCCCCTATTCTTTGTTGTTTATATAAACAACACAGATGATTATGTGCGGGTAGGATTAGTATGTTTGCAGATGTCACAAAGATTGGCCGGGTGGTTAGGTGTCTTGGGTTTCAGGAAGATATAGATGGGATGATCAAATGGTCAGTTAAGATGGAATTTAGCCGTGAAAAGTGTGAGGTAATACACTTTTAAAGGAGAAATTTGACAAGCATTCAATGCACGGCGTGACCTTCGAAAGTTGTGAGGAAAAAAGGGACCTTATTGTGTTTATCCATAGATCTCTGAATGCGGAAGGGCAGGTTAATAGAGTGGTGCCCTTATTATTAATTGAGGCATAGATTACCAAAGCAGGGAGGTCATGTTGGAGTTGTATAGAATTTTGGAGAGCCCACAGCTGGAGTACTATGTGCAGTTCTGGTCATCACATTATAAGAAGGATGTGATTGCACTGGAGGGGCTGCAGAGGAGATTCACTAGGATGTTTCCTCGGATGGAACATTTCAGTTATGGGGGCTGGTTGGATAGGCATGGGTTGTTTTCGCTGGAGCAGAGAAGACAGAGGGATACCTGATCAATGTTTACAAGATTATGAGGGATATGGGCAGGGTGGACATGAAGCAGCTTTTCTCCTCAGTTGAAGGGTCAGTCATGATGGGACACAAGCTTAAGGTGAGGGCAGGACGTTTATTTCATAGAAGAAGATCTAGGAGGGATTTGACGAAAAACGTTTTTACCCAGGGGGTGGTGACAGTCTGGAATGCACTGTTTGGGAGGACAATAGAGGCAGGCTGCCTCACATCCTTTACAACGACCTGGATGAGCTCTTGGCACGTAACATTTAAGGCTATAGGCTATATGTTGGTAAATGGTAAATTCCACGTGTCGATGTAGACTCAATTGGCCGAAGGGCCTCTTCTGCACTCTGTGAGGCTGTGATTCTGTGAGATACTTTCAAAGGACAACACTGGGGAACAGTAGGAGTGACAATTCTAGTCAATTTCCCTCTCTCTAGCTCAGGAACACGGAGGCCAATTGTTGTTGCCATGTTGACTGAGACCAAATAGTTCAGCACTGGGACCACGGATTTTCGATTTGTAAGTCTCGACTGTTCACCACCTTTATATCTCGGGCGAGATCTTCCGGCTATTGACGCCAGTTAAATCGTCCGGCTCCACTGAGGGTGCATCTCCGCCGTCCGTTTTCTGGTGGCGTGGGGTAGATTCAGTGGGAAATTACATTGACATTGATGGGCCAAAACATCCTGCTGCTGGCAAACTGTGGGCCGTTTCCCGCCACCAAGAAATATGGTGCAGGGATGCCAGAAATTCACACACAGACACAGAAGGCTGAATTTTCATTCCCGACTCAATGAACCCACCTCGGGAACAGCACCGAACTGCCGGATGTTTGTTCTGGGGGCCAGTGCGTACTGGAGACAGGTCCATCACCACTGGAAACAGAGCAAAGAGAGCCACGGGGCTGCAGGGTGCCAGAGCGGCAGTTTAAAAGGCCCACCTCCATACTCTGGGACATCGCATCTCTTGTAATGAAGCAGGCACCCCTACTTACTCCCCATGCTCCATCCATGTCTCTTTATGCCCCACCCCATTGCCCCTCCACTCCCCATTGCAACCTATGTCCTGCTACCCACCCCATGGTCTGTTCTAGCCCCTATATCAACCTAGTGCCAGCTCATGCCATTAATGCCTTCCATTGTCCACTATTTGTCCTTGTACCCTTCATAGTTGACATAACTTATTCAGTGTCCACCATGGGAAGACCTCAGGAGCCATGCTGAGAAGAAATAAAATAACGTTCTGAGTATCTATTCCAGACTTCACTACATTTTAAAAAAAGGCATCAATTAAAATCCCATTCAGTACCTTTCATAGCCTGCAGGCTTATTTCAACAACCATCAAAACAGCAAGCACTTTAAAAAAAAACTCAGTCACAAGCAGGCTTTTCTTTTCAAAATTTATAGAATAGGGAATGTAAATAACTTGACTGCTTGACAGTTCCGCAGAACATACCCACCTTTTTCACACATTCATGCTTACTCTTAACAATCTTAAGCTACACACTGAGAAACATACCTCACTCCAGCAGAAATTGAGAAATGGAGTCTCTTTGAACTTGGCACTAAGTTCAAATGGCCCTGCGGAGTTTGGGTTGTCTGTGTGTGAAATCACATCCTGCCCCTTCCCCTCACTGCCCGCCCTCCCCCCATCCTTCCCACCCACCACCTCACCCCGAACGCCTCTGATGAAAATAGGATCTGTCAGAAATGGGGGTAAGACTTCCAGATTCAGGGTTCTGGTGCAATTTTGATGCGGTCACAGAGACTTTCTGTCTGCCTGGAAATTTGGGTCACTGTGCGATATCTGTCTATTTATGTGGCTTGCTCTTTCTTTGGTTACACCTTTCTATTTTGCATTCCTCATATCCAACTCTGCAGGGCCAGAAAGGTTTCACCCAATGTCTGTGGCACTCATGTTCTGACCAGTATAATTGAGACCAGACCAGGGCTCTGTTTTGATCAAAGCTCCAATCTCAACTATTTGTCCCATTCAGAATTTTTTGTTTAATAATTAATAAGTAACTATTAGGGTAGCATCGATTCCAAAGGTCTAGCTTTCATGCTTCTCCAGAGTCCGGTACACAGAAGAGATGGCAGAGAGCCACCTGCTCCTAGAAACGTTCTGGTTGGAATTTACTGTCTCAAGTGAATTGATAGGAAGAATCACATTACTTAGCAAACAGCTAATGGTTATTGCTACTTACTACAAACATTCTAAAAGGTGCAGGTGAACGTAAACCCAGACTAATCATTTGATTTTGAAGGACATTCAAGGAACATTACTGATGCCATGACCTGTACACAAAATGTACAGGTTTAAGCACAACCGCTTCATAGTGGTTCAAAGGCCAGAATTCAAGCTTCATTGTGAACCTGACACTGATGTCTAATTGCCTGTTTTACATTGTACTGCACATTAGGAAGCACTGCAGCACATATGGTCAACTCTAAAGAGACAAACGTCATTGCATGTTGCATGTGGTGATATCTTTGAGGAAAAAAAAATAGCTTGGCAATGAACTCAGGGGCTATCATGCAGTGTGTCTAAATCCATACTGGCATGAATACTAACCCTGGAGCAGCATATTTTCATGCTGGTTTGAGATTGGCACCTGCAATTTCCAGGCTTTAGGCTGCCAGATTTGTGCTGCAGTTCATTCCAATGCCAGATTCATATAAAGGGAATTAACAAGCCTAGTTTTACACATTGCCCCCAGCAAAAAATGTATCCAGCTTGTCAGTTTTTCCGTCTCAAGCATTAGCCTAAATTGCATGCACGTCCCAAAGTCATATTGGTCTACAAATCATTGCTGGTAACATTAGTAAGCAAACATTCAATTCATTCATTAGTCATCCCGTTGCCCTTCTATTTTAATGGGAGTATTAACCCAACTTAACATAACTGACCATTTGTGTTCAATGATCAACAGAGAAACGTCACACAATTGTGAGATGTCTTCATCCGCGATAACTAACTTTTAAGGTTATATGAAAGACAAATGACACTCGCTGGCATGTCTCAGAATGGCATTGTAAAATTCCAAGATCTTTAATGGAGGTTTGCTTGTAGCAAGTTACCATTAACTGCCCAACCTCAGATCATGTAAGAGACTTCAAATCCATCAACTGCTGGTCAGAAACTGTGGGCGGGTTTCTCCGTCCAACCGCACCACAGCGTGGTTGGGATTCTCCGTTTCGCCAGCTGGTCAATGGGGTTTCCCCTTGTGGGGCAGCCCCACTTTGTCAGGATACCCCCGGACTGCCGGCAAAATGGCGAATCCTGACCGTGGAGAATCCAGCCCTGTATGTCGCCTCAGTTGCCAGGTTGATATGCACGATGTGTGACTAAGCCATACTATGTGATGGTGCAAGAGCTGCTTTAGTGGCACCTGGAGAAATGCTTCACTCCAGAAGGATCTAGGATTTTGGGCCTGAGTAGAGTTTGCAGATCTCAGCTGAGTTGGCAGTTGCAGCTGCAATTAGCTGCCAGGCTTGAAAGGGGTAATTCTACCAGGATTCCTGTTCCTAATCCCTACCCGTGAATTTACTGATAAATATGATTTAAATTAGGGTTTAGTTAATCGGTCCTGCATCCCATAGTTAATACTCTGCCTACACTGTTTAGGCAAATTGGATGTAATGCTAGGGATGTCTCGTATCCAAGGAACCATAACACTAACATGAGTCAGGAGAGGAAAGGAAATTGGCAAAAACAAAACAAGAAGTGTGGTTCTAGGGTTTCCTATATTTATGGAACTACACGTTGAATATCCATTATTGGATGGGTATAACTCAACCCACATGGTGAATTTGACAGTACTAATTTTAATTGAGTGGCTACTTATATTGGAGTACCTTTTCTGCGATAAGCAATTCTTTTCAACCGCCCTCTTTTAGCTTTTATATTATGCTGAGTTTGGGTTCTTAATGCAGAGTATTGTGCTACACTTGGAACTCCAGACTAAACTTGTTAACTTCACTGAGGCTGACAGTTGGGTGGACCATCTTTTTGACAAACATTGCTGGCAGCCAGTTTTAGTGAATTTGGCAAGAATACTTGGGGTTGTTTCTGGTGGTACTGAGAGCAAAATGTCATTCGTGCATACGTATCAGCAGAGTATCCTATGCTGCTCATTATTTCAGTCTATGTTATACTGACGGAGTGCTGCACTGTCCCAGAAGGAATAACAGTTTGGATTACTATCCTTATTTCCCAGTTCTTACTGGTGTTCCGTTTT
Source organism: Scyliorhinus canicula (assembly GCF_902713615.1). Classification (NCBI taxonomy): domain Eukaryota; kingdom Metazoa; phylum Chordata; class Chondrichthyes; order Carcharhiniformes; family Scyliorhinidae; genus Scyliorhinus; species Scyliorhinus canicula. The sequence goes on along the minus strand of NC_052162.1, from coordinate 69,988,004 downwards.
ATGGTATGCAAGAACAGTTTGGGCCGGTCTTATTTTCCCGCTTTTACTGTGTCTTTTCCTTCTGGGAGTGCGGGGGAGGGGGATGCAATTTTTAAATTAGACATTAAACAAGGCCCAATTTGGCAAAATAATGGCATGTCACTCTTCAAAGAAGGATAGGGATATTTTTCCGAGTGTCCTGGCGAACCTCTTTACCTCAACTAACACAACGAACACAGATTCTGCAGCCATTTAGTTTATTTATTTATTTTTAAAATAAATTTAGACTACCCAATTATTTTTTTTCCAATCAAGGGACAATTTAGCATGGCCAATCCATCTAACCAGCACATCTTTGGGTTGTGGGGCTGAAACCCATGCAGATATGGGGAGAATGTTCAAACTCCACACGGACAGTGATCCAGGGCCGGGATTCGAACCCGGGTCCTCAGCGCCGGAGTCCCAGTGCTAACCACTGCAAACCGTGCTGCCCTGGCCATTTACTTTATTACTATTGGAGCTTGCTTTGTGCAAACTAACCATGCTTCCCATATTGCAATAGTAACTATATTTCAAAAGTACTTCACAAGCTGTGAGGCATTTTGAGTTGCCCCAAGGTCATGAAAATTGCTCTACATGTAGCGGGGCGGGGGACACGACAAAGATGCATTAATCTTCTTTCATTCTCAAATTTGATCACTTTTTTTGCCATCCGTTGCACTCAAATGTTTTTAAATAATTACCTGCTGCAGTAATTGTAAAGAAAACTGAAATGTCGGTATTCAGGAACAGGCACAAGAGAACTAATCTTTGTGCTTTAGGTGGAACTGACTAGCTGCCTCCAATTTGGCACTGCAATTTATTACCGGTATTTGGTTTTTGGGTTATTAGTTACTCCTTGCACTCCATGGATGGTGACTACTTGTGTGGGCCTTCTCCCTGAACGCTGCACTGAGAGACCTCCACCACAAGCATGGAAACAAATTAAAAAGGGCTTTCAAAATTTACAAACATAATCAAAGGCATTACAATTAATCTGCAAAAAGGCCAACAATCTGGATCAGATGTCACATTAATATGCTGTGGTGAAATTCTAGGTATAGGAATCTCGAGTAATTTTTCAAATTAATTAAAACTAATCATCAGTCTCACCCCATTTCCTCTTTAGCCCCTGGTTATTATCTGAAAAAGACTTGCATTTATATAGCACCTTACTGCTTCTTGAGGGTGTTTCAAAGCCCTTCATGAACAATAAGTAACTTCTGAAGTGCTGACATTCTTTTTAATGGTGGAATGGTCAACCGAATAGAGGTAACTTGGTGCCTCAAAATAAATTGTCACCACTCTTGAATGCAGTATATCACAACTGAATTTGGGAAGAAAAATGTACTTTTTGAAAGGCTAGGTATTTACAAAAAGTCTAGATATTTACAGGTTATTTCTTACATTTAATTTGAGGTAAGTCTAACAGGCAAGCAAATAGGCATAATTGTGACTGCAGTCCTCAGAAACCATTAGTTCACCTTGAAAACGTTCTGCCCAAATTCAGTCAGCAGGAGAAAGTAATGTCTGATAGTTTTCTCCAATTGTTCTTGATTGGAATTATCTGTAAGGACCATTATCACTGCAAAAAGTAGATTCTGTTGCCGAACGCTAACAAACCGACAATGGATTGAAATGTCTTCCTCTCATAATATTGAAGGTTACCATTAGATCTACTTAGATCTGGTTTTCTCCATAATAGAGAGAAAATGTTCACGTGATGGTGGAAACCCACTTATTTTGCATAATCTAATATGTTGAGTTGCTTCACCAATGAAAAGCCACTCTATACCAGCACTTTTTAGAGGAACATACTTTTACATTTAGACTGGGTTGCCAGTCTCTCCAGTTGCACTGGTCTCCCAGAGTAACTCACACAGAGCAACTCTTTTGGACCAGTTCCTCAGCTTAAATAAATTGTGCTGTTCGTTCCAATTTGGGCTTACAGAGCTGAAGGAAATCTGCACTTCTGTTGTCAGCAGCATTGATTTGGTAGGAAAATACCTCAAAAGTTGAGATGGGCTTCTGACCATTACTAAGACTGCCTATTTCCACCTCTATAACATCATCCAACTCCACCCTGTCTCATGCTCAACTGCTGCTGAGCATGTCATGTGCAATCCATGCCTTCACCTCCTGGATTTGACTAATCATTCATACCCCTGGACAACCTTCCATATTCGACCCACTAAACCAGAGATCACCTGAAACTCTGCTGCTCGTATCTTTATTTACCCCAAGCCCAATTCACCCATAACCCCTGGGCCCGTTGCAACACTGCCTGACAGTTCAGCAACACCTCAATTTTAAATAATCATTTTGTTTCAAATCGTTTCATGGCCTTCCATCCCCATAATTCTATAATCTCCTCCAGCCTACAACCCTCCAAGATATCTGAGCTCCTGGCTTCTTGAACATTTCCAATTGCAATCAATTCACCAGTGACAACTGTGCCTTCAGATGCCAAAGCTCTTACCTCTGAATTCCCTCCCGACATTGTCCCTCCACTTCCTTTTTTAAGACAATGCCTAAAATCTGTCTTATTTGTCCTTATCTCATTGAATCTCTACAGTGCAGAGGAGGCCATTTGGTCCATCAAGTCTGTACCAACCCTTTGAAAGAGCACTCTACTTCGGCTCACTCCACCACCCTATCCCCGCAACCCCACACATTCATCATGACCAACCCGCCTAACCTTCACATCTTTAGACATTAAGGGGCAATTTAGCATGGCCAATCCACCTAACCTGCACATCTTTGGACTGTGGGAGGAAAACAGAGCATGTGGAGGAAACCCACCCAGACACAGGAAGAATGTACAAACTGCACACAGTCACCCAGGGCTCGAAATCGAACCCGGGTCCTGCGCTGTGAGGCAGCAGCGCTAACCACTGTGCCACTGTGCCGTGCTAATGTGGCTTATGTTGAAAACATTTGTCTGACATGCCCTGGATCATTTTGCTGCACTAAATTAGAAAATGGGAAGAAATTCCCTTGATAAATGGCCTCCCAGAATACAATTCAGCCAAGATGAATTCCTAGTTCAGTTGTTCTGTGCTGACATCGCTGGTTGTGTAACTGGCGTACATTTCCGTGAGCTAAGGACAGGGACAAAATAGGCCAGTGTTCCTAACCAATATCCAGTGACCCATATGCTAGAAAGTGTATGTGTGCTGTTGTTTAGAATTATTGATATCGGCCACCCTGCCCCTACATATAGATTTCCTCTTATCTAGGATTCCTCCATCTACACAGGCTTCATAGCCAAAGTAATCAAGGCTGTTGAATGGTAATTCAGGAAATGTATGAAACAACCAGCATGAATTAGTTCATCCCGTGGACAAATAATGGGTAAAATTATAAGACAGTGCAATTTGAGTATTTTTCCCCTCTTCTGCAATTTCTGTGACATCCTGGATTCTTCCTACGCATCCATTTAAAAACAGTTCTAATAATGGATCAGTGAGTTTATACAGTGGCTAAATAAATCCTCTGCTGAGTTAACTACCCTCGGTTCGTACTACAATTAGCTTTGTTTGCTTGGGTAATGCAGGATAAAAATCATTGCGATTCCACATGCTCCTCAGTGACTTGAAACAATTATTTGTGGGAGTGCATTTGGATGGGTTCCACATGCTCCTCAGTGACATGAAACAATTATTTGTGAGAGTGCATTTGGATGGGTATCAGGTGAAGACACAATGGGGCACTGATATGATGCATTCCAGTTGAATATCTGTCTGGATTCTCGCTGTCAAGGTTCGTACAAAAAAAGTGGTCAGTTGAGTAAAGTTTCAAACGTTAACTGATGCTCAATAAATCCTATTCCCAACAATATTATTTTCCAGAGAAGAGGAGAGAAAACTACCATGAAGAAGAGTAGAAAATGGACTGATTTAAAGAACTAAAACACAACACTCCCCATCGATGACCTTAGATTCGGAACATCAAAGATTCTGCTCATGTGTTAGTATAATGCGAAAAAAGTTTAATGAAGAAATGGGTTTTGCACAAAAGACATTAAATGCGTCCAAAATATACAAAATGAATATACAGGCCATACCAAAAATACAGAAAATGTATAAATACCAAAATGAGTTTTAATTTAAATGAAATAAATGGTACGTCCACCACTAAAATTGAAATGGAACTGTTTTACACTACATTGCACTTATTCTTATCAAATTAAATTCTTCAATTTAACTATTGCTTTTAATAGATACAACTGCAAATTGCTTCATTGAAATCACAAGAATAATAAAATTAACATACACAAGCACGCAAATTAAATGTTGCACATTTCACATAACATTGACAGTGTGCAGTCAAACCTCATTGTCACAAACTCAGAGACCAGCTAAGTATGCCTCATTTGTGGCCGTTGTCTATGCTGACCACATTTTTAAAAAATGTAAATTTTAAAAAAGTATTGTGCTATCTACTGTGAAGGCTGCATAACGCTCAGTGTTCAACACACAACTGTCACCCTTGAGCCCTTTGCTAAAATGGTCACTCCTCATGTGTGGCGAGGAGATATTCAACGGTAAGAGTTTATCAGAGTCGGGTCAAACTGCCCTCAACTAAAGTGCACCGGTGTACACTTTCTCCTTGGTTTCACTAAATACCAATCAAACCAAGCCAATTATTCCTGTTCTCAATCCAGAGGCAATAAGATAATTCGCAGCAGCACCCTTCGTGTAACCTCTTCTCCAGAACACATACACACTGAGTCCAGAGACTGCAACTCAGTGGTGGGGGGCTGGAGATTAAAACTTGGACCTTCTGAGTATTTCAAGAGCATTTGGGGGAACTGATTGAATTAGGGCAGGGTTTTTCTTTGAAAGCAAGTGAGTTTGTAACAATGAAGTTCCACTACAGTCAATTAATTGGCATGACAACATGTTGCAATATCAAGAAAGAACATTAGCCCATACTGAACAGCTTCTTTCAAAACGAACAAGCACTGCCTCGTGTATTTAGGTTTAATAATAGGATTGGTTCCCTCTTTGGGCCATTTGAATGGCGATTTGAGGTGCACCAAAATAGGAATCAGTCATCCCGTTCGACTGGCACTAGTTCAACATTGATACTTGAAAGACATGTTGCACTTATTGTATAATATTGTAAAAAAATAACATTTCCGGGAACAAAAGCAAATGTAAAATGGCCTGGGCAAATAAGTTTGCCAGCTGTGAAAGAACATTTCTTGTGGAATCTATACGCCCATTTGATTTATTGCATGTGTTATGCTCATTTGATTTACTGTTACAGATAAAGCATCTGTAGTACTATAGATCAATATGGAATACCACAGAAAGAAGTAATCCATGGAAGCTACAAATGGCATACAGGGCTTAACTGTGGAATTATTAAGTAAGAATCATATAACAAGTCTGTGCTGCTGCTCTGACCTATCACTTTTCAAGCTGTGGTGATGAATCGAAAGAAAAGCAGTTTACTTGAAATGCAATGGATGTCCAGCATGAACTGTAAATATAGTAACAATTAAATTTCACTCGCCACCAGCCGCAAATGGACCTTAAAGAGCACCATCAACAATGACACAATCATAGATACCAAAGGTGAGAAGGGCCACAGGTTTATCATTATTAAATCACACCTTTTATCTTTAATAACAGGCTAGCTTTTTCCTCACTGTGTTAAGTAGGAGGTATAGTTCAATAAATGCGTTCAAAGAAGTCAAACAAACATATTTTTGGAAAAGGTAAAATTACAACATTTTCATAGACTTGATTAAATATATGTATGGCATTCTTAATATTAAAGTGCACACGTATCTTTAGTGCTCTCTACCACAAATACAAAGACAGGGCATTGATTTTAAGGAAAGCCAGAATAAAATATCTGGGAAGCTCCTCCGACAGCACATCCCCTCCCCCTAACTCACAAAAACATTATCAACAGAATATTTTCTCTGTAACTGTGCAAAGCTTCAGCTACACTACAAAAAAGGCATTTCCTGGACAGCCATGTGTACTTTTTAGTGGGCATAATGTCAGATGCACACAGCTGAGGAGTTGACTGACTGTCTGCACCAGTTCAACTGCACGTTCCGTGAAATCAGGTTACAGCCTTGTTTACTGTTCAGCCAATCCTCAGGAAAACCACTGTCTAATCTTTCAAGAAGGTAGAACTACTGACTCCTAGTGGTTTATTAAATAGAGGGTTTGAAATCGCAACAACTTTGCCAAAACAATTCAGAATGAGGAGGGGAGGCTGTTAAAAAAAAAAATTGCACGGATTGAACAGAGCCACACAACCAAGTGAAATGTTTAACACTAGGAAACGAGCATATTGATAAACGAATGGGCTCCGAATTAGGGAAATACAATTCCTGGAGCTAAACTCTTCTGTGTATCTGAGCTAAGTTGCTCAGAGAGCTAACACTATCTTGTTGGTATCTGTCTGTATTTTTTTTGTGTGATTGATAACACAGATTACTGAACGGAATGCTAGACAAAAACAAAAAGCTACTCACAGGGAAAATACTTGAGACAAACAGTACATGCAATTGTCTCCCAAGCAGTTGAATAATTAATTGAGGCGCAAAGCCGGTAGCCGTTTGGCTCCAGCTATGGTTCCGTTTGCCTACCATAGTTAAACAGGTCTCAAAGGAGCACAGCACAGTAAAGAATAATGGAGATTCAGAGAGCTACATTAAACAGAAATTACAATGTTCAATAGTACACACTGTTCTGCCACCCGTTTCATTTGAAACATTTGCATATAATTTTGAAGACTTTTGTTGCCATTAAGGTCCATGTAAGTACATCCTCCCAAAACACATCTGTCAATCAACATGCTTTTGAAAGCACCTGTATCACCATCATTCTTTCCCCTCGGTACCTCTTAAGACTTTATGGTGCGTGTCCATTTTCTCTTCATTTTTAATCTTTCTCACCCCTTCCCCATTTTTCTATAAGATTTGTATTTACCCTCAGTCTTCTATTTTTCAGAAACACGTTGTTGTGTTAAAAGTATTAAGGGGAGGCATGAGAACCTATTTTTCAATTATGCATAAAATCCATAAAATAAAACCTGGGGGGAGCTGGCTCTGTAAACGCAATAGCAATGTTTTAGGATACAGACGATGCGTTGCATGCCAGCTGCCTATGTAATTCAATGTGTGTGTTCAACACTTTAAGAATAGACATTTAATTTACGCAGCCAGGCTCCAGCATGCACGGCGATAGAGGAGTCACATTAGGTGTATCAAAACTTGGAATAACCATGCTGTTGCGATTGTGACATTCCGAGGTTTGAGCTTGAGAATTTCACTGACTACTGGACAGAATTGAGGAGCACCTCTTTCCTCTCCTCCCTGGAGACCTCCAAATTAGAAATTACAGAACAGTCCTGACAAAAGCATGTTCATTTAAACAGAAAGGCAATGGTTGAGTCACAGCAGTTTTATTACCAGTTTTTAAAAATATATATATTACTGTCTTTGTTCTTCGGTATAATGGGATACTGTTTTGCTGTGTAATGTGTAGTCTGTTCCTCCCTTCCTTACTGCTGGTGCCAACGTCTCTGAACAGAAACCAAAAGATCGATTTTGTACAGCCTCACATTGCACCTGCACTACGCATCTCAGGATTCCTCTGCTTGCTACTCCACAGTACACTCGCAGCGCCCTTCTTTTCACAACTGCTGTAGCTTTCTGTAAACCCAGGAAGTACTACAGTGCCACCTAGAGACCATATTGTTGAAACAACAACTCAGCAATCACCACCAGCTAAATGCCACTTCATTCTAATTTCTCTCTCCAACATTGATGAATCACAAGCTGTTTACATTTCAATGCCTCAGCCATGCATGACCATTCAAGGCTTTTAATCTTCAAGACAAGATCTCTGTGTGAGGGCCAGTTAGAATCTCTGCATTACCTGTCTGGTGTGGATTGGCCCTGCAGTCTTGAAGCCTCCCTGACAACTGCATTCTGATACGCTGTAGGGGTCAGAACTGCTCGAAGAACACTTGGACAAGGAGTCGCAGCCCACCACAAATGTGTTATCCAGCGGTAATTCTTGGATGACGTGGTGTTTCTTCACTGGCACCGGAGTCTCTGGCTTGATTTGAAAGGAGGGCTGTGGGGAGGCTGACTTGTAGTGCTTTCCTAGATCTGGACTATCGGGTTTAAAAGTGGTAGGCGTTGTGCCCCAGTTGTACTTCCCCATAGTCTGATCTTCCAATTCCACCGGAAGGTCCAAGGTACCATTGATGTGTTCGTGTGCCGGGTCATCTGGTTTGGACTCCTCAATCGTAACAAAATTCAGAAGAAGGTTCTTTGGAGACCTCTTCTTCTTTCGTTTCTTTTTCTTAATCTGTCGGTTTTCCTGATTTGGAGACACCCATTCCCCACTCTGTTTCCCCTTCTGCACAGTTTTATGTCTTGGTGTGTGGCGACAGCGCACTAAAGCAGTCACAAAAATGACAAGAATGACGGTCATTGTCCCAGCTATGATGGCAATGACAATCTTAATATAATCATTGGTCTGTGGAGTCATCTGACTGTCCCCAACATTCTTATCCAAAGGAGTCTCCATGCTCTTCCGTACCAACTCTTGGACATAGGTGAAGTTATTGATGGTTTCGTTCAGAAACAAATGCACAAGTGCCATGGCATGCAAGGACTCAGGTTGTCCCAAATCAATGACCTTCACCACTAGTCTGTACAAGCCGTGGTCCGCTGTAGCCACCTTTTCTTGCAAAGTTATATTGCCAGTCATTGGGTCAATGGCAAACAGTCCTCTGGAATTCCCACTGACAATACTGTAGCGAAGCTCTGCATTCATCCCTGTATCATTGTCAATTGCAAAAACTTTACCCACCACGGAGCCAGGGTTAGCGGAAGTCGAGACCAGTTCATACGAAAAATTAGATGGAGGGTACACAAACACTGGACTGTTATCATTTACATCGACGACATTTATAGTCACCCGGGCCACTGAAGACCGTTGAGGCCTACCTCCATCCACAGCCATGACTTGAAATGTGTAGGAACTTTGCTGTTCCCTGTCAAATGTAATATTGGGCTTGATAACCCCACTGATGGGGTCAATTATAAAGTAGCCTTTATCGTTCAGGATGGAAAGGCTGACAGCCGCATTGCCTCCTGCATCTGCATCTGTAACAGTGATAAGTCCAACTGTACCATACATGGGTAAGTTTTCAGGCACATAGAAGTTGTACTCACTGTGTGTAAAGGAAGGGCTGTTGTCATTTTGATCCAACACAGTCACAACCACAGTAGCATTGCTCTGAATAGAAGGCCTTCCTCCATCCCTGGCTAGTACTGTAAAGACATAACGGTCTTGCTTCTCACGGTCTAATCTCCTCATAGCTGACAGGATGCCAGTTCTCCGATCTACACTGAAGATGGATGGGGCATTGGGACCCAGGAGGTAAGTGATCTCTGCATTTTTCCCACTATCTGCGTCCGTGGCACTGATTTTTGTTAACTGTGTACCAGGGGTGTTATTTTCAGGGATTGACAGGCCAATTACAGGCTGATTAAAAACAGGAGCGTTATCATTCTCGTCCTTCAGTTTAATCACCACAGTGGCTGATTGATTTAACGGTGGTTTGCCTGCATCGGAAGCCACTATCTTAATAGTATATTCTTTAGTGCTCTCATAGTCCAGCAAGGCTGCAGTTTCTAATAAGAACTGGCTTTCAAATACAGGTTTCAAACGATATGGCACATCGTGGTCAGTAAAGCAGGTGACTTTCCCATTTAAATCCGCATCTTCATCTGTGACTGTGATCAGCGCGATTTTGGTATTAAGTGGTGCATTTTCGGACAGCAAGACGGTACCATTTACGGGGTTAATGATGTACCTGGTGTCGATGGTTGGCACATTGTCATTGACGTCGGTGATGTTAATGGTGACCACGGCTCTGGATGGGGTCGAGCTGCCATCGCTGGCCAAGATGGTCAACTTGTGGACCGGGAACTCCTCCCGGTCTAGCGGCTGCCTGACGGTGATCAGGCCGGTGGCGGCGTCGACGGCGAAGAGGCGCCTTGCCAGCGCAGACACCTGGTTGCTGAAGGAGAAGCGGACCACGGCGTTGGAGCCCAAGTCGGCATCGGTGGCGTGCAGCTGGATGACCGAGGTGCCCACCGGCGCGTTCTCGGGGATGTGCACGTCCACCTCGCCCTCCTTGAAGACGGGCCGGTTGTCGTTGACGTCGGTGACGGTGATCTGGAGGATGGCGGTGCTGGACCTGGGGGGCACCCCCCCATCCTCCACTTTGATCTTCATCACGTATGTGTCCTTCTGCTCACGGTCCAGGTTCTGCTGGACAATGAGTTGGGGCCATTTGTCGCCCTCGGGGGTCTCGATGATGTCCAGCCCGAAGACGCTCTGCCCCTTGAGCAGCTCGTAGTGCTGGATGCCGTTGGTGCCCACGTCGGGGTCCAGGGCGGAGGGGATGGAGTAGCGGGAGTTGACGGCGGTGTTCTCGGGGATGGAGATGTTGATGACGGCCGAGGGGAAGAGCGGCGCGTTGTCGTTGACATCCTCGATGAGGAAGCGCACCTTGACCAGCTGGAAGACCTCGTTGGGCAGCACGGCCACCTCCACCTCGTAGAAGCAGCGGCTGTCGCCGTAGACGTTGGCGCAGAGTTTCTCGCGGTCGATGCGGTGCGGGGTGGTGTACAGCTCGCCGCTGCCGCCCTCCACCCGCAGCAGCGGGGCATCCCCGGTCTTGGAGACCAGCTTGAAGGTGAGGGGCAGCCCGGCCGCCGCCGCCGCCGTCAGGTTGAGGTCCCGCACCAGGTTGGCCACCAGCACGTTGTCGGGCAGCTCCTCGCGCAGGGTGTAGTCCCGCTCCTGCCCCCGGGCCGGGGCCGGCAGCGCCAGGAGCGGCAGCGCCAGGTACCAGGCGGCGGCGGCGACAGCGGCGGCGGCGGCTCGCCTCAGCCCGTCCATCCCTCTCCTCTCCATCTCTCCAACAAGCTGGTAAAACAGCACCGCTGCACCGGACGGCGGCGGCCGCGGGGGAAGAGAACAAATCAAACCGGCAACTTCTGCAAACAGGAAAACGGGGTGCGTGTGCGTGGGGAGAGAGATAAAAAGAAATAACTTAATTAAAAACTTGAAAATGAAATGTGCAATAATTACAATTGCAATAATTACATTCGGGAGAAGAGGAGGAAGGGGGGGGGGGAACAAAACTGCATGCAGCAGGGGAGGGAAAATGACAGGAATATTTCAAACACTTTTAACAGCGGATTCAGCCGCCGATGCAACAGAGATCCTTTCGCAATGATTGCAAAGCAATGCACTGGGTAATAAAGGGTCTGCACACTTTTTTGCAAAGGAAAACATTTTTTAAAAGCAACATTTTTTTTACATTTACCCCCCCCCCCCCCCCCCCCCATTCCCCATTCCCCCTTTTCACCTTCTCTTTGGGGAAAACGCTAGGATTTTGAAAGCTAGTAGAAGTCAAAGTCCGTCGGACGGAGCTGTGTCTTGCGGAAACATGCTCTGGGTGCTGAAGTTGGCAGGAGAGGTCGCTTAGCTTCTCCTCTCTCTCCTCCTCCCTCCCTCCCTCTCTCTGTCTATCTCTCCTGAGTTGGAAGCTGCACGAACTCACTCAGCCCCGGCTTTGCAGCCTCTGTCTCCGGCTCCGCCGCAACTTGATAGCACCGCACCGCCTGAGCGACGCCCGCCGCAGCCAGTCAGCAGCCGCCGCCGGCCCCCCCGTCCCCACCCACCGGCACCTCCCACCGGCCGCCTCACTCACCAATCCACACCGCCTCCGGGCGGGACTCCCGCATCCCCTCTCCCTCCCCACCCCCCCCCCCCCCCCAAACCCCGGCTCACTCCCACCCCTGACACTTTAAAAGGAGGAGCATCACACCTCCCCTTCCTCCCTTCTCAAGGAAAGACTGGTCCGGAGGACAATCTCGGGGAAAATATCGAAATCCAGCCGCTTGTGCACAAGCCGTCAAAAAGCAACGAAGCGCGGGATCTACCTGCCTCCCGGTGCCATTCTGCACCCGGATTTTGCAGCTCCCTCACATTCACATCTCCCTCCCCGCTTCCTCACCCTGTTTTGCACACCCTTCATGTCTGCAATGCCGTATTATTCTTGCCCAGTTAGTACTTTGACTGAGATGAGTCGCTGCCCCGTTCATTTCTACGAAATCCTTGCTGTTTTTTTATCTCCCCCCTCCCCCCCTCCCCCCCCCTCTCTGCGTGAATTTTCTCTCTTTTATTTTACTGCATCAAATGTCCTGCCTCTTGCAATTGTGAGCAATGTTGGTTGTACCCAAAGTGCGACTATATCCGCCCTCTTCACAGATGCTGACTGAAAGGTTGTGTGTTTCCAGCACTTTTGGTTAATTTTCAACCCCCCCCCCCCTAGAATTTAAGCTCCCGCAGTATAGTTTAACATCATGTTTGGAACAATGTTTTCTCAGCACCTCCCAGTTTCTATAGTGCAAGCGAAGAAAGAACGCAGCACTAAAACAGAAACTTTGCATTTATATACCGTTTCATGATCTTATCACAGACAATGGAGCATCACCTGAAACGCAGTCGCTGTTGTAACGCGCACAGCAGCCAATCTGCACATGGCAAACTAACAAAGAATTAAATACACCATTTGTTTGGCTCGTTTCGGCTGAAGGATAAATATTGGTCAGAACAATGGCAGAAGCTCTTTCAATATTGTCATGCGATCTAATATGCCCACTTTCGAGATCAAATGGAACCTTAGTTTAGCGGAGCCCTGCCCCAATACTGGGCTGGACTGACAGAAACCAATTTTTTCCCATCTCCTGGTGCGGCTTAAAGCGACATACTTCAGACTCAGGAGACAGTGGTGACATTTGCCGAGAACTTTTAAATGGACAGTCACATTAGTCCATTGAATGATGACATAAGATAAGGCTCAGAGCTTAATTCCATGCAACAAATGTGTTGTTGTTTATCTTCGCACACCTACAGTGCACAAGGCAGACTTTCCTCAGTTCCCAGCCCCTGTCTTTTTCCTGGAACAAGTCACTAGTCCTGATAGCTTGAAGGGCGTCTCTCCACATTGAACATGGTTCACTAGGAGTTTCTTCCACTCTTACCACCTGCCATTGTCATAGTAAGAAGTCTTACAACACCAGGTTAAAGTCAGCAGGTTTGTTTCGAATCACTAGCTTTCGGAGCGCAGCTCCTTCCTCAGGTGAATCATTGTCATGTGTTGGAAGGATTTTGCAGATTGTTACTCAACCTATCAATTGCATCATGAATCCACCTTTCCTTGGCCATGAAGTTGTGGGGTGGGACTTGAACCTGGAGCGTCTGGCTCAGAGGCAGAAGCACTATCCACTGCTCCCCAACATTTCCCATAATAAATATGGTGTAGTGTTTATTTAAATATGAATGATTACATTTCCTTCTTTTGGATCAGTGTTTTGTCAAATGTAATTCGACCACTAGAAAACCAAGGGATAACGTCATCATTTAGCAGAAACAGGAGACAAATGTAATTCCATGCATTTTACATCAACTAAATCAGTTTTTCAAACTGTTTTTCCTGGGACATACTTTTGTCATCAGTCGACCTTGAGGATCCATGCCGGCCGACTTTCGTGACACACGTCATGTTCGCTTACCTTTAATACGAAAGGGGAGCCTGCTTGGTCCTCACAATCTCACTTGTATCAGGTTCACCGGAGGAGAGGGAATTGCGCATATCATGTGCAGATTTCAGCAAGTTCCTTTGTGCCGTCTTCACCTTTATGAAAACAAAAAATCCATCTTTGCACACGTCAGTCATTGTGAAGAGCAATAGCAACAAATTCTGTATTACCCAACAGTGGATACTCCTGGAAGATACTACTCCAGAATACTGAGAAACCCATGGGCTTTTCGCGTGTTTTTAATGTGGTATTACAGGTCAGCTACAGCAGCACAGTCTTTTCATTTGAAGTCAGTTCTAAATTAATAACTTGGATTGGATTGGATTGGATTGGATTTGTTTATTGTCACGTGTACCGAGGTACAGTGAAAAGTATTTTTCTGCAAGCAGCTCAACAGATCATTCAGTACATGGGAAGAAAAGGGAATTGAACAGAATTCAAGAAAATACATGAGAATACATAATAGGGCAACACAATATATACAATGTACTACATAAGCATTGGCATCGGATGAAGCAGACATGGGTGTAGTGTTAATGAGGACAGTCCATAAGAGGGTCATTTAGGAGTCTGGTGACAGTGGGGAAGAAGCTGTTTTTGAGTCTGTTCGTCCGTGTTCTCAGACTTCTGAATCTCCTGCCCGATGGAAGAAGTTGTAAAAGTGAGTAAGCCGGGTGGGAGGGATCCTTGATTATGCTGCATGCTTTCCCCTGGCAGCGGCAGGTGTAGATGGAATCAATGGATGGGAGGCAGGTTCGTGTGATGGACTGGGCGGTATTCACGACTCTCTGAAGTTCCTTGCGGTCCTGTGCCAAGCAGTTGCCATACCAGGCTGTGATGCAGCCCGAGAGGATGCTCTCTATAGTGCATCTGTAAAAGTTGGTAAGGGTTAATGTGGACATGCCAAATTTCCTTAGTTTCCTGAGGAAGTAAAGGCGCTGTTGTGCTTTCTTGGTGATAGCGTCGACATGAGTGGACCAGGATAGATTTTTGGTGATGTGCACCCCTAGGAATTTGAAACTGCTCACCATCTCTACCTCGGCTCCGTTGATGCTGACAGGGGTGTGTACAGTACTTTGCTTCCTGAAGTCGATGACCAGCTCTTTAGTTTTGCTGGCATTAAGGGAGAGATTGTTGTCGTTGCACCACTCCACTAGGTTCTCTATCTCCCTCCTGTATTCGGACTCATCATTATTCGAGATCCGGCCCACTATGGTCGTATCGTCAGCAAACGTGTAGATGGAGTTGGAACCAAGTTTTGCCATGCAGTTGTGTGTGTACAGGGAGTAGAGTAGGAGGCTAAGTACGCAGCCTTGCGGGGCACCGGTGTTGAGGACTATTGTGGAGGAGGTGTTGGTGTTCATTCTTACTGACTGGTCTGTTGGTCAGAAAGTCAAGGATCCAGTTGCAGAGTGGAGAGCCAAGTCCTAGGTTTTGGAGCTTTGATATGAGCTTGGCTGGGATTATGGTGTTGAAGGCGGAGCTGTAGTCAATAAATAGGAGTCTGATGTAGGAGTCCTTGTTTTCGAGATGCTCTAGGGATGAGTGTAGGGCCAGGGAAATGGCGTCTAATGTGGACCGGTTGCGACGGTATGCGAATTGAAGTGGGTCAAGGCGTTCCGGGAGTATGGAGGTGATGCGCTTCATGATCAGCCTCTCGAAGCACTTCATTACAACTGCGTCATGGCCACCGGGCGGTAATCATTGAGGCATGTTGCCTGGTTCTTCTTTGGTACCGGTATGATGGTGGTCTTCTTGAAGCAGGTGGGGACCTCGGAGTGGAGTAGGGATAGGTTAAAGATGTCTGTGAAAACCTCTGCCAGCTGGTCCGCGCAGGCTCTGAGTGCACGACCAGGGATCCCGTCCGGGCCCATCGCCTTCCGTGGGTTCACTTTCAGGAAGGCCGATCTGACTTCGGAAACTGTGATGGGGGGTATGGGTGAATTAACTGACTGTGGGGTCCCAATCTCAAAAGGAAATTTTCATCCACACCTCTTTCAAATTCTGAAACTTCTCTCAGTTGCTAGTGCACCCCTGCATATAACACACATGTACTTTGCTTCCTTATTTGCATTGGCACAATTGAAAACATATCTTAAGAAATCATCTTTATACTGCTTTGTTCTCGAGTTAAGTTGCTTCTTTGTGGGCCGTTAACTAGAGGCCATAGAGCTCTGCACTAAGCTAACATTAGCACTACTCTGTCCGGCTCAGGACTCTCCTAGGCAGCCCTCTCCAACAGATTCTGTTGTGAAATCCTGTCCAGGAGGTACACTACCTATTTGAGTCTCTGGTCTGCGCGATGCGACCCATCCTTTAAATAACCCTGAACTAAATAATGCTTCTCCTACTATGTCACATCATAGTCGGCAGGGCACAGTGGAAAGCACTACTGCCTCACAGTGCCAGGGACCCGGGTTCGATTCCAGCCTTGGGTGACGGTGTGTGTGGAGTTTTCACGTTCTTCATGTGTTCATGGGTTTCCTCCGGGTGCTCCGGTTTCTTCCCAAAATCCAAAGATGAGCAAGTTAGGTGGAATGGCCATGATCACTGCGTGAGATTACAGGGATAGTGTGGGGGAATGGGCCCAGGTAGACTGCTCTTTCAGAGGATCGGTCCAGACTCAATATGCTGAATGGCTTCCTTCTGCAGTTTAGGGATTCAATGGGATATTACGGATCATTGTTGATTTGAATCAGAAATTCAGAATACAATGCTTCTCAACTGAAGTAAGGCTGATTACATTGGATCAGGGTTCTCAAATGTCTTTATTTGAAGGACCTATTTTGAAATAGATTAGTAATAACAGGCCTTGCAGCCTAAATTATAATGCAATGTAATAAACACTATGGAAAGGTACAGAATTTTTTAATAATGTGAAATCCTATCAAGCCTTTAAATTTAAAAAAAAATTTAGACTGCCCAATTATTTTTTTTCCAATTAAGGGGCAGGCAATGAAGAGTGCCAAGACCCCTACCCTGCACATCTTTGGGTTGTGGGGGTGAAACCCACGCAGACAGGGGGAGAATGTGCAAACTCTAGACAGACAGTGACCCAGGGCCGGGATCAAACCGGTCCTCAGCGCCGTGGGCAGTAATGCAAACCACTGTATCACCGTGCCGCCCTAAATCTTTAAATTGTAATCTTACTATCAGCAACAGTAAATTTGGTACTAATATGATCTAAAAAAATATGTCTCTTCCCCATAAAAGGTCCAGAATGATGCAACACCCCATCTCACTCCAAAACTGGAGCACAATATAGACACACGCACACTACCATTTATCAACTTTGAAATTCATGTCACTCTTGGCGCTCGTCTAGGCACGCTTCGCTCCTCGGTGAGATGGCCAGCCCAGTCCGTCCTGCATTCCACTTCTGTCCCCCGGGTTATAGCAAGCTCTCCTCCAGCCACCGCTCATTGTTCACTTGACCATGGTGCAACCAGGGCGTCATTACAACTGTAAGGTTACCAAGATGCTTAGGAGTCAGACCATTATAATGGCACTGAGCATCATAAATCATTGTATAATTTGTCCTATTAGAAAATAACTGTAGTGTGGCATGCTGTCACTATTGTTAAAATATGTTAATCAAAAGCCCAGCAACATTATTGATTATTCTGTGGACACCCTGCAAAAGACCCCCACAGACCCAAGTTTGTAAACCAGTGAATTAAATTTTGAAGACTTTTGAAGTCAGTAACATTTCCGCTATTAAGTAAAACAAATTTGATTTTGACATGGGAACGCCTTCATCAGAATGTTACACAAAAGAAACTGCGCTCATATTGTAATCTGCAATTGGCACCATACTCAAAATTCTAAACAACTATCAATTTCAGAAGGAACTTATATGAGAACACAAGATAAGAAGGGATGAAGAGGGTCATTCTGTCCATTAAACAAACACACCAGATTGTGCAAAGCACAAACTGCACTGGTCACTCAAAATTAATCACTCTTAAATTAAAATCTCTTGAGAAGAGAAAATGCTAAAACATTCCAGAAATCCATATTTCAGAGGTAAAGTTGTAAGTTTAATTGGTCAAATCAATACTATGGAACCTATATCGGTTAAAATACGTTATATCTAGAATTCAAAGAGAGCTATTCTTGAATTCTGAGTTACGGTCCTTCATCAGACTCATACCCAACTCTCCCAGTTCTCTGTAAATTAAATACAGTTAAGGTGATTACCTTTCCAATGGTAAGAACCTGACTGGCTTCATCTAATCCATTGCTGCTGCTACAAAAATTAAACAGTCCACTTTTGCAACATAAGGTCCTTAATGTTCATGGAAATGTTTTTCAAAGCAGGCTATAATATGTATGTTTTTCACTTTTACAGTGCTGCTTATTGTGGGAATGAGAATGAGTGAGCAATTGTGCTTATTAACGCCTGTTTTATGGCCACAACTTGTGCTCCAAAGAGTTCCAAAATGGCGTTCATTGTATACTCTTTTCATTACACTTAAAAAGGCAATAAATTGAACAAGAATGACAGGGGGTGTCAACTCCTGGTGGGGCTCTTGAAAATGAAACTTAACAAATTAAATCAAAGTGTAATTCCCGAGGATGAAGATGCACCCCAGGCCACAAGCATGCCGGTGGTTGCCATTGGCTTCCTCTGCAAGTTCAGTCAACCATGAATTTAGTCACAGGAGAAGGGCAGACAGTTGGTTCGGACGACTGTCTTGATCGCCCGCTATTTTAACTTGTTAATGGCCAACCTGACCAGGAGCAGACCCACGAGGAGATCCTACTCCCATTCTGCCGCAAGCACAACCAAAGGTTGAAGAGCAGCCCCTTCAATAAAGTAAAAAGGGGCTGCAACCTTAGGCAATCTATGTATCTGTGCAACCCAGACTTTCCTGGGTGGCAGAAAAGACATGCGGCTGGGGCGTCCATGGTATATGGGTGGTACTAGCACAGTTGCTTCACAGCGCCAGGGACCCAGGTTCGATTCCTGGCTTGGGTCACTGTCTGTGCGGAGGCTTCACATTCTCACCGTGTCTACATGGGTTTTCTCTGGGTACTCCGGTTTCCACCCCCAAGTACCGAAAGACGTGCTTGTTAGGTGAATTGGACATTCTGAATTCTCCCCCAGTGCACGCGAGCAGGCGCCGTAGTGTGGAAAATAGGGGATTTTCACAGTAACTTCATTGCGGTGTTAATGTAAGCCTACTTGTGATACTAATACAGATCATTATTATTACTTATTGATGAATTGTGCGAAACTCCACTTTGGTGAGATTGTTAGCGAGCACAGAGTCGAGGTCTAATGGAAGATCAGGATGTAAATCAACGTAAAACTGATTCGTATTGCAGCAGAAAGGACTCCCCCCACCCCGTCCTGCCACACATGCAATTTCACAGGGTCACCAACTACTTGCAGGATAGTTGCTGGTATATTTTACCTGGCTGTTATTATGATTCTAGAAGCCTTGTGCTTTCTAGTTATTTCAAGCTAAAAACCTCTTCAGCAGATAGTGTGAGTTCAAGAATTTTTTTTTCATTCACTTCAAAGTTTCTGTACAAACTAGACATTTCCAGACATGGGTTCACTAGTATGGGGTTATAGGGTTACGGGGTAGGGCAGTGGAGTGGGCCTAGGTAGGGTGTTCTTTCAGAGGGTCGGTGCAGACTCGATGGACTGAAAGGCCTTCTTCTGCACTGCCGGAATTCTATGATTCTAGTTGACTTTCCTCCTCGAAAGCAGCATGACTTAAAGGATCACAAAATCAACGTAGAGAAGGATGAGCTGCTGTAAAAGAGAGAAGGTGGAGGAGGAGTAGGGCTCTCAGTAGGAAATCATATACGCCTAAGGGTTTGGGAGCAATTATTTTACCTCAAATATCTGCAACATACAATATATGAACAGGACACAATTCAGCAAGAGGATTCTCATTGAAATCTGTTACCTGCTTGAAGTCACAATTGCAGTTTCAGAGCAGGGCAAGGACTGGTTTACCAGTGGTTGTCAAGGTGACTGCAGTGATTAATGTTTATGCATCTGGTTCATTTCGAGCTCTCTGCAACATCTCATAGTTTGACTTACTCTTTCCCTAAGGAAAGTCACTGAAGTCCCACTTTGAAGAGGGCTGAAGGTATCTCATTCTCTCTTGTTAGAGACAACCAGGCAGAGTGAGCACGTGGCTTCATGTAATAGCACATAATATAGGGTATCACTGACTGCGCAGTCATTGCTTTGCAGGCACCACACTATTACCCCGCTGTTACCAGACTCCTAAATGGGTGGCACGGGAGCATATTAGTTAGCACTGTTGACACACAATGCCAGGGTCCCGGTTTCGATTTCTGGCTTGGGTCACAGTCTGTATGGAGTCTGCACGTTCTTCCCCTGCCTGTGTGGGTTTCCTCGGGGTGCTCCGGTTTCCTCCCAGAAGTCCCGAAAGACTTGCTTGTTAGGTGAATTGAACATTCTAAAATCTCCCTCAGTGTACCTGAACAGGCGCTGGAGTGTGGTGACTGGGGGCTTTTCACAGTAACTTCTTGCAATGTTAATGTCAGCCTACTTGTGACACTAATAAAGATTATTATTAGAATGACCCTCTTATGAACTGAACTGATCTCTCCACACATCTTCTCTACTGAGTAGTACTGCACTCTGTATGCTTCACCTGATGTCTGTGTTTATGTATTTACATTGTGTATTTATGTATGTCCTATGTATGTACGATCTGTCTCGACTGTGAGCAGAACAATATTTGTCATTGTACCTCGGTACACATGACAATAAACCTTAATCCAATCCAAAATCCAACATGTCAACTCTTCCCTTTCCCAGAACCTAAATGGTTCTAAACCCTCCCACTCCCTCAATATGTAGTTACAGCATATCTTGCAGATCATAAAATTATAGAATTTACAGTGCAGAAGGAGACTATTCAGCCCATCGAGCCCGCACCAGACCATTCAGCCCATCGAGCCTGCACCAGGCCTTAGAAAGAGCACCCTACTTAAGCTCACACCTCCACCCTATCCCCATAACCCAGTAACCACACCTAAACTTTGGACACATGGGGCAATTTAGCATGTCCAATCCACCTAACTCCATATCATTGGACTGTGGGAGGAAACCGAGCACCCAGTGGAAACCCACGCAGACATGGCGAGAAAGTGCAAACTCCACACAGAGAGTCACCCAAAGCTGAAATTGAACCCGGATCCCTGGAGCTGTGAGGCAGCAGTGCTAACCAATGTGCCACTGAGCAGCCCATCCTCAAGGCCGCCTTGGATTCATGTTGCATTACATTCACCCCCCTCACCATCTGGCCTGGGCTTGTGACATCTCACCAACTGTTCTGGCTTGAGACAATTCAAACCTCTTTAACCTGAGATTATCCCTCTCTCCAGTTGTTCCTTTCGGACCTGTAGACTTAATTACCTGCAAAGACTCGCATTGAAAGCATCGTATTGCATCTTTGACTTTGTCTATATATATGTTTCTGGAACCCATCTCTTCATTCACCTGAAGAAGGAGCAGTGCGACGAAAGCTAGTGATTCGAATCAAACCTGTTGGACTTTAACCTGGTGTCGTAAGACTTCTTACTGTGCTCACCCCAGTCCAATGCTGGTATCTTCACATCATAACTTGGAAAAGACTGTAGATAGCTTTGGAACTTGACCTCGAGTAGCTCTTAGCTAGAAGGCTCAAACACTTATTGTGCCTTCATGGCAAGGTAGATTGCCCAAGTTTGCTGGGTGACAGGCAATATTCAGGACACTGATTGAGTGGCAGATATAGAAAGGTAAACATTGTCTCCCTCAGAGAGTAGAGCAGTCTCCCCATAAAGCAACTATCATTCCCCTGGCCACAGTAATCCTAGTAATCTGTGAGAGGATAAATTGCTGGACGGCTGTGACACTCTATAAACCACGATGGCAGTGGTCCGATCTGGCATGGGACTTGCATGATATGAGTCTGAGAGCTCAGACTCATATCATGGGTGACTGCTACTGGTGCTGCACTAGAAGCTGCACATCAATTATTCGATGCTGCGCCATGATTGGCTCTGCTATTGATCAAGGCTGAAATAGACAGATTTGTAATCAGTAAGGGAATCAAGGATTATGGGAAGAAGGCAGGAAAGTGGAATAGAGGATTATTGCGTCAGGTCAGTCATGATCTCATTGAATGGTGGAGCAGACTGGATGGGCTGAATGGTCTACTTCTGCTCCTAGATCTTATGGTCTTATGGTCCACACATCCAAGGCTGGGTTTCAAGTTCTGCAAAGAGCCCAATGCAATGTTGGTGCTGGACTCCTCCTCCTCAACATTGACCACAGGCTTTCTGACAGGCTTTGCAATGCTCCAAGTATTTTGTGTCCATACCCATCAGGCTTCTTCTACACACTAGCCCATTATAGTGCTCATCTGAATCCTCTGCAGCAGAAGATGCGTGAAACCTCAAACTCTTTAAAGTTGGCACCCATGCTATCTTTGCTCCTGGCCTGACTGTGCAGACTCATGCTTGGTATCACCATGTGCAGTTCCCGCCTTTAATCTATTCTCCAAGATATGTGCAGTGTCAGCATCTGAGCTGGTGCTTATGATCGTGCAATCAATTGGCAGTTCCGTGTCTTCATCATCATTCTCCTCGAGCTGTCCCTTCACTGCTTGGCTAGGTTACATCTATTGGGAAAGAAGAAAGACATTCAGTTATGCTGAATGATGGAAGCTGCAGTTTATAATTCAGGAATGAGTATGGAATGAGCAGGGTCTTAGATGTAAGAAGGAGGATTATGTATGAGGATACAGTCAATCTGATGGTTTTATCCCCACCATTGGCCATGACCCAGCAAAAGACATCGGCAATAACGGCTAGCACCATCTTCTGCATAGGAGCAGACAAACATTCCTCTCTCAATGGTGATTAGCTGCTGTTGACTCCAGTATGTGCCTCGTGTCCTCCAAGAGAGAGGGAAGTGTGTCAGTGAGTACTCTGTTTGAATGAGGTGGCTGTCATGGTTGAATTGCTGGTAGTGAGTGTAAGTTGTGAGATGTGTGTTGCTCATTCTGGGTGAGTGTGCATAACACTTACTTTTGGCTCTGTTTCGTTACTTAGCTTTGGAGTCGCCAGGTATCGTTAAGATACCGCCACAAGTTTCAAGGTCAAGTTCAAAGCAATAAAACCATACACCAATTAGTAAGTTCAAACAAGACACATTTATTATATTACAGTAATCTACTAATCATGCATATAAAACTATAAGACTAGGCTAATTCTACCACTACTAGGCCAAATACGTATCTGGACAAGGGGATTGGATTGGATTGGATTGGATTGGATTTGTTTATTGTCACGTGTACCGAGGTACAGTGAAAAGTATTTTTCTGCAAGCAGCTCAACAGATCATTCAGTACATGGGAAGGAAAGGGAATTAAACAGAATTCAAGAAAATACATGAGAATACATAATAGGGCAACACAATATATACAATGTACTACATAAGCATTGGCATCGGATGAAGCAGACATGGGTATAGTGTTAATGAGGTCAGTCCATAAGAGGGTCATTTAGGAGTCTGGTGACAGTGGGGAAGAAGCTGTTTTTGAGTCTGTTCATCCGTGTTCTCAGACTTCTGAATCTCCTGCCCGATGGAAGAAGTTGTAAAAGTGAGTAAGCCGGGTGGGAGGGATCCTTGATTATGCTGCCTGCTTTCCCCCGGCAGCGGGAGGTGTAGATGGAATCAATGGATGGGAGGCAGGTTCGTGTGATGGATCGGGCGGTATTCATGACTTTATGATCAGCCTCTCGAAGCACTTCATTACAACTGACGTCAGGGCCACCAGGCGGTAGTCATTGAGGCACGTTGCCTGGTTCTTCTTTGGTACCGGTATGATGGTGGTCTTCTTGAAGCAGGTGGGGACCTCGGAGTGGAGTAGGGATAGGTTAAAGATGTCTGTGAAAACCTCTGCCAGCTGGTCCGCGCAGGCTCTGAGTGCATGACCAGGGATCCCGTCCGGGCCCATCGCCTTCCGTGGGTTCACTTTCAGGAAGGCCGATCTGACTTCGGAAACTGTGATGGTGGGTATGGGTGAATTATGGGTTGCTGGGGCATTCGATAGCGGATTGTTGGTTACCTGCTCAAACCGAGCATAGAATGCATTAAGTTCATCGGGGAGGGGTGCACTGCTGCCAGAGATACTGCTCGGCTTCGCTTTGTAGCCCGTTATGCTGCTAATTCCCTGCTACAACCGCCGTGAGTCTGTCTGTGACTCTAGCTTAGTTTGATATTCTCTCTTGGCATCTCGGATGGCTTTGCGGAGGTCGTACCTGGATTTCCTGTATAGGACACGGTCGTCTGCCTTGAACGCCTCAGATCTGTCCTTCAGTAGGGAGTCAATCTCGCGGTTGAGCCATGGTTTCCGGTTGGGGAACGTACGTACTGCTTTCTTTGGCACGCAGTCTGCCGGATCAGGGAACAACGGCTTCTAGCTTTGTCCTGGGTCCGCAGTCTTCCAGTGGTTATGGTCTAAAGGGGTCAGGAGTGTCTATTCCCATAGCGTGCGTTGTGACCTACTTGCTGGCGGATTCTGTCCAGACCTCTCCTGCACAAGGTTCTTCTGCTGCAACGGTGTTCTGCTGGGAGGGCTAGCTGGTCAAGGAGAGGCTGACAGAGAGAGCGAGCTGGGGTTGGAGTCTCTGTTTCATACTCCTCTCAGGGTCTTGCGCCCACCTGGGCGGACCCTCTATACCCTCGCAATCGATTGGGTCTCTTCCCAATCGAATGATTTGAATTCCCAATAACGGGACAGTATCTCGATCACTGGGGCGGTTCTTGGGACTTATTGTTTTGGGCTTCTTTGGCGCCGAAAAGTCTGGCCTTTCATTGAATGTATCGATTAGTGTTAACTTGTTTCTTTTGTGCCTGGGGATCGCCCGGTATCGCCTCATTAATATGCTAACTGTTTCTTTTAATAGCGTTGTCTGGTTTCAGCAACAGCCAAAACTGGTTTCTGCAGCAGTCCAAATATACAAGCTCTCTGCAAGCTGCTTGCTTTTTACAAGATGTCCATTTTCCCTACATTCCTTGCAATCTTCCATTTTGTGTTCGGGCAGTGGTCACCCCAGGTGGCTACATGTGGGTGTGAGCTTGCAGCAGTGCTAAATGTGTGAGGGTGAGGTGAAAATGAATGTTCAGAGTGAGTCCTTTTTTGATAGAGATTGTTGGGCAGTGAGTGAGCCTGAAGGTTAATTTATGAGGATATGATGTTTGATGATGCATTCGCTGATCTTGATCAATTGTGTGAGGCCATTGGACTTCTTGCAGCACTGCACCCAGGTTCTCTGAGCTTGATTATTTGCATTGATCTTCATGGCTATCTGCTCCCACTGCTTTTTGAGTGTGTATTTAGGGAGCCTCCTGGCCCCTTGCAGATACATGTGAATCTTTGGATTCCGCTTTCTCTCATGTTGTTCCATTATTCACTGTTTCCAAGGTCAGATTCACTTCCTGCATGGCTACATGCACAAGTTTCAGCCACAAAGCACCTCCCGTTCAAGGTGTGGATAGCAGCTTTAAGTGGTGCCAAGACGTTACGACTAGGCTCACTGTATATGAATGTAGCCAATGAACAGGTTACCCTGTTACTGCCGGATTGCATGCTGCAATTATTCAAAAGAGCAGATCGCACAAAGTTGTCATACTTCCTATGTGACACTTAATGGGCATGAGTTAAATGCACATCATGATTACCGCATTAATTTTCAGACAGTATCCCATTTAGCCGACACTGAACCTTAATACGTGGTTACAGGAGTTTCGAGATTGGTCTTGAATAGTAACCACAAACCAGAGTGATTAAAAAATGTCACAATTTGTTAACTCCGTTTATGATAGTTAACAGGTAACTGGCCATTATAAAAACATATTTTACCTGAACCATAAACTGGATTTCTCAAGAGCGGTTACGTATATTTCACTTGGAGCTCAATGCAACAGAATTTCATTTGCTTATTACAGAACAAACAAGCACAATAGGTTGTGCGTGTACATTGATGTTCAACACCAATCTATAGTTACAAAGACCAAAATGTGGCTGATTCTGGATATTGATCAAGAAGTGACATGCTGAGAAAACACGGTAGTGGTCCAGTACACAGCAGTTAGCTACATTTGGAAATCATTTTGAAAAGCCCCAGAAAGACAAATGCACACCACAAGTGCCAGCTGTCATTGACTGCAATATGCTCAATTACTGGCTGTTTAGCCACCTCATCAGTACTGTGTGAGAAGTCATAAAGAGAGCAGCACTATGCAAAACCTGGCTGTGCTGAAAGTAATGCATGTAAACAATGTAAAATACAAGAAAATATCTTAAGTTCTGTACTACAGTGCTGCAAGTTACCACCCTTATACCCAAACAGTAAATAATTCATAGAATCCCGACAGTGCTGGAGGCCAATTGAGTCTGTACCACTCCTCTGAACAGCACCCTACCTAGGCCCACTCCCTCTGCCCTATCCCATTACCATGTACCCCATCCTACCGATGGACACTAAGGGGCAATTTTAGCATGGCCAATCCATCTAACCTGCACAGCTTTGGACTGTGGGAGGGAACCAGAGCACCCAGAGGAAATCCACACAGACACAGGGATAACATGCAAACTCCACGCAGTCACCTGAGGCTGGAATTGAACCTGGGTCCCTGGTGCTGTGAGTTAGCGGTGCTAACCACTGTGCCACCATGCCACAAGTGGTATATCTCTATATTCGAGATATGAAGGTCAATTGAATCTGCCATAAAGGTGAACGTTACAGAGAAGGCTTGAAACCACAGCATCTATTACATGCAGAAAACCGGGGTCACATCTTGGGTTTTTAACCTATTGTACTCAGTACAGGAGCAAAGACGATTATGTGATTTTGCGATTGAAAAGAATTCTAAACTGTGTGAATCTTTCCTCTGTAACTTGGTTAGATTGACGCAAATTTTCATCATTCATTTGTTTTGGAGTCTTTTAAGATGGGCACGAGAACATGAAGTATGGATGGATTTGTTTATTGTCACGTACATCGAGATACAGTGAAAAGTTTTTTTCTTCGTGTAGTTCAAACAGATCAGTTAGTACATGAAGAGAAAATACATAACAGGGCAACACAAGGTACACAATGTAAATACATAGACACCGGCATCGGGTGAAGCATACAGGAGAGTAGTATTCATCAGATCAGTCCATGAGAGGGTCGTCTAGGAGTCTGGTAACAGCGGGGAAGAATCTGTTTCTGCGTGTTCTCAGACTTTTGTATCTCCTGCCCGATGGAAGAAGTTGGAAGAGTGAGTAAGTAAGGGTGGGAGGGGTGTTTGATTATGCTGCCGGCTTTCCCAAGACAGGGGGAGGTGCAGACAGTCAATGGATGGGAGGCGGGTTCGCATGATGGACTGGGCCGTGTCCACGACTCTCCAAAGTTTCTTGCGGTCTTGGGCCTAGGAGTTGCCATACCAGGCTGTGATGCAGCCAAATAGAGTGCTTTCCCAAGTTGGTAAGAGTAGCTAATTACGACAAACAATATGGAGTTTCCAGCAATACCTCAGAATGAATAATGTGGTTGTAACTTAGACGTGGAGTCCAGCAAACCTGTGTTCATCCCACCTCGACAGTTTCGTCAGATCAAGTGGTGCTTGTATCAGATAAATAAAACGATAGGTTTATGTCTGACTTACATTTGTTATAAATCAAATATTTGAATCTGAACAGAGTATCTTGGTCCCAGAGGACAGCAGCTGAGAGAGTGGGCGATGTCAAGTTGAATCACAGAGACTCATTAGTCAGCTCCTATCTAAAATCAATGACCAGGAAATAAGATCTTGCCATAGGAATGTCAAGACTGTCAGGGTTCTTGAATGTACAGAAAGAAAAAGCACATATTGTAATAATTATTTACGTTTTTCTAAAAAATGCACTTAAATTGTCAATTTTATTGCCAGGAACTCTCAACCTGTTTAAACACAATAAATATTTTAGACCGTACAACGTATGAACACACACTGTACCCGGCTTCATAATTGCTATTCTTCAAAGCATTTTGTACAATAGCCCAGAAGAAGAGGAAAAACTTTTATATTGACTTTATCCTATCAGGCCAGCTTCTCTGCGTGTGTCATTAAATGGTTATGTATGCAAACCATATCTCATCCGAAAGGCAGTTTTACTACTTGTACATTGTGGTGAAATAGAAATACTAATAAACCACACTGTATTGTACAACATGTGTTGAGCCTGTATATTGTATTGGATAACGTGTAGTTGTACGGCTCTACCCATAGGGGGAGATGAGGAGCTTGTACTGGGCTCCACCCATGGCTCCTCCCCTTAACCGGATATATAAAGGTTGATGCTGAGAGCCTGCCTGCCAGTTCATCTGGAGTTCACCTCATCACAGGTAGGCTCTGTTGTAAGACGATTAAAACCACTGTTCATTCTAACCACGTGTCGCGTGTATTGATGGTCTCATCAATTTAATCGTCTTAAGAAACAGTAAGGAACGACTATGGAATCAGCCCTCAAACCTGATCGACTGGAACTCGACCCACAGGATGCAGAGGCGAAATAAATCTTTTCCACACTGGCTCTGATGTTTTAAGGCCTACCTGGCTGAAGAAAGCACCACAGAAACGACGGAGGAGCAGAAACCCAGCCTACTGCGCACAAGGGTGAGCCATCGTATATCTACTCAGTTAAATTGTACCGGCTCATATACAGAGGACCTGGCCCTACTCGACAGAATGTACGTGAGGCCCGTCAATGAGGTCTATGCGCGCCACGTTTTTACTACTCGCCGCCAGCGCCCCACAGAATCGCTAGAAAACTTTCTAAGAGACGTAAAAGCCTTATCCCGGGACTGTAATTACCAGGCTGTAAATGCTGCTGAACATAGGGAACTTCCTGTCTGCGATGTCTTTGTTGCAGGTCTCAGATTCAATTACGTGCGCCAGCGACTACTTGAGAAGGGGGTCCAAAATTTAAAAGACACTGTTGAACTCGCTACTACTATGGAGGTCTTGTTTCGCAGCCTCACCTTGTTCCCTGCGGACTCCGCGACCCCGTCATGGGCCCCCGACCAGCGACTGCCCCAGGCCTGCACTGCGCGGCCACCCAGCCACTATGCTACTCCAGCCTGCCACTTTTGTGGCCAGCCCCAGCACCCGTGGCAGCACTGCCCGGCCCGCAACGCGACCTGCAGCAGCTGCGGTCGCAAACGACACTATGCCAGAGTGTGTCTGGTGAAGAAAGCCCCAGCCTCTAACCCTCCCGCGGCTCAAAGCACTCGTTCTCTGAATTTGCGGGCCCGCAGGCCCCGTAACGCTGCGGCCTTTACCTCGACTCCGCCCCCATCCACCACGTGCGACCCATGGGGGCATCCATCTTGGACGCCATCTTCCTAGCCGCCTGCCACGTGCGATCTACGGGGGCGGCCATCTTGGGCTCCATCCTCTCCAAATTCAGAAAATCTGATCAAAGACTGCGACCTCAGCGGGCATTCACCACGGGGCCACCCCAACACAGCGGACCGAGCCGCCGACTACCCGCAACTCGGCGCAGTCACGTTGGACCAGTCGTGTCCAAAACACCTCCGCAACTCAATGACGACCGTTCAATTCAACGGGTACAGTACACCTTGCATCTTCGACTCCGGGAGCACCGAGAGCTTCGTACACCCAGATCTGGTAAGACGCTGTTCGCTCCCTGTTTTTCCTGCACAGCAAACTATCTCCCTCGCTTCGGGATCCCACTCTGTTCACATCCAAGGGTGCACTGTCACGACCCTAACAATCCAAGGCGCTAGCTACTCTAATTTTCAACTATACGTCCTGCCCGAACTCTGCGCCCCACTCTTACTGGGACTCGACTTCCAGTGTAACCTCAAAAGTCTCACCCTCAGCTTCGGCGGACCCCTACCTCCACTCACTATCTGCAGCCTAGCCACACTGCGAATCTCCCCCCCCCCTCCACTCTTTGCCAATCTCACTCCGGACTGCAAACCCATAGCCCCTCGCAGCAGGCGGTATAGCCTGCAGGACAGGGTGTTTATCAGAACCGAGGTCCGGAGGCTCCTACGTGAGGGGATCATAGAGGCCAGTAACTGCCCCTGGAGAGCTCAGGTGGTGGTCGTCAAGACCGGGGAAATATTCCGCATGGTCGTGGATTATAGTCAGACCATTAATCGATTTACGCTCCTCGATGCGTACCCCCTCCCCAGGATTGCAGACATGGTGAATCAGATCGACCAGTATCGTATTTTCTCCACGGTGGATCTGAAGTCTGCATACCACCAGCTCCCAATCCGCACGGAGGACCGCCACTACACGGCGTTCGAGGTCGATGGCCGCCTCTTCCATTTCCTCCGGGTTACCTTTGGCGTCACGAATGGGGTCTGGGTGTTCCAATGAGCAATGGACCGAAAGGTGGACCAGTACAAGCTGTGGGCCATTTTTCCGTACTTGGATAATGTCACCATCTGCGGCTATGACCAGTAGGACCACGATGCCAACCTCCATCGATTTCTCCAGACTGCCCAGAAACTCAACCTCACTTACAACATGGAGAAATGCGTTTTCCGCACGACCATGCTAGCCATCCTCGGCTATGTCGTGGAAAACGGAGTCCTGGGCCCCGACCCAGACCGTATGAATCCCCTCTTAGAACTCCCTCTCCCTCATTGTGCCAAGGCCCTCAAATGGTGCCTGGGATTCTTTTCCTATTATGCCCAGTGGGTCCCTCAATATGCGGACAAAGCCCGCCCACTATTTAAGGCGACACTTTTCTCCCTGTCAGCTGAGGCTCACCAGGCCTTCAACTGCATCAAGGAGGACATCTCCAAAGCGGCCATGCGGGCGGTGGATAAATCCGTCCCCTTTCAGGTTGTGAGCGATGCCTCAGAGGGAGCTCTTACAGCCACTTTAAATCAGGCAGGGAGACCAGTCACATTTTTCTCCCAAACCCTCTCCACTTCAGAACTTCGACACTCCTCGGTTGAAAAAGAAGCACAAGCCATTGTGGAGACTATACGTCACTGGAGGCACTACCTCGCAGGTAGGCGGTTCAACCTCATCACCAACCTAAGATCGGTTGCCTTCATGTTTTACAACTCGCAAAGGGGCAAAATTAACAATGATAAAATTCTGAGGCGGAGGATCGAGCTCTCCACCTACAAATACGATATCATGTATCGACCGGGGAAGCTCAACGAGCCCCCAGATGCCCTGTCCCGTGGCACGTGCGCCAGCACGCAGAGCGACCGCTTAAAAGCCATCCACAATGATCTCTGCCACCCGGGGGTCACCCAGCTCGCCCACTACATTAAAGCCCGAAATCTGCCTTTCTCCACTGAGGAGGTAAAAGCCGTCACCAGGGATTGCCCGATCTGCGCGGAGTGCAAACCGCACTTCTACAGACCAGACAGGGCCCACCTGGCCAAGGCTTCTAGGCCTTTTGAACGCCTCGCTATCGATTTCAAAGGGCCACTCCCCTCGACTAACCGGAATGTGTACTTCCTGAATGTCATCGACGAGTTCTACCGATTCCCTTTTGCTATCCCGTGCCCCGTTATGACCTCCCACAAAGTCATTAGGGCCCTGCATAGTATCTTCACCCTGTTTGGTTTCCCCAGCTATGTACACAGCGACTGGGTTTCGTCCTTTATGAGCGACAAGCTGTGTCAGTACCTGCTCGACAAGGGCATCGCCTCGAGGAGGACTACCAGTTATAACCCCAGGGGGAACGGGCAGGTGGAGAGGGAGAACGCGATGGTCTGGAAGACCGTCCTACTGACCCTCCGGTCCAGGAATCTCCCGATCTCCCATTGGCAGGAAGTCCTCCCAGACGCGCTCCACGCTACTAGGTCCCTCTTATGTACCGCCACCAACCAGACCTCACGAGCGGCTCTTTATTTTTTCCAGGGGCACTACCACGGGGGCTTCGCTCACGGCATGGTTGAAGACACCAGGCCCAGTACTCCTCCGGAAGCACGTCAGGACACACAAAACTGACCCACTCGTAGAAAAAATGCTTCTACTACACTCGAACCCCCACTACGCCTTCATAGAGTACCCTGACGGCCATCAGGACACCGTATCCCTCCGGGACCTAGCGCCTGCAGGATCAAACCCCACCACTAGCACCGCCGAGGTACCCCTCACACTACATCACACCCAACTCGCTGCGCCCCGCGCCTACCAGTTCTCTACACATGTTACGCGTGCCCGCATCCACAAGCTTCCAGCGCCCCCACTCCCCAGTCCAACCAGACGGGTACGAATCGCGGACAGAATCACCCCCGGAGTCCGCCATCATACCCCAACCGACCGTGATCACCCCGTCACCAGAATAGGCTGCAACCCCGGTGCTCCGCCGATCACAATGGACAACTCGTCCACCGGACAGACTCAAACTGTAAACCATCACCCCCGCCGGACTTGATTTTTTTTATAGGGGGTGAATGTGGTGAAGTATAAATACTAATAATCCACACTGTATTGTACAACATGTGTTGAGCCTGTATATTGTATTGGATCACGTGTAGTTGCGCGGCTCTACCCATAGGGGGAGATGAGGAACTTGTACTGGGCTCCACCCATGGCTCCTCCCCTTAACCGGATATATAAAGGTTGATGCTGAGAGCCTGCCTGCCAGTTCATCTGGGGTTCATCTTGTCACAGGCAGGCTCTGTTGTAAGACGATTAAAACCACTGTTTACTTCTAACCACGTGTCGCGTGAATTGATGGTCTCATCATACATTAATGGATTTACAGAAGGACTCCATCTCCCCTCAATGCCAAAAGACTATAAAGAGCTTTTTTCATGAACGGCTGAACTTCACGAACAGGTTTAAGTACTGATCTGTGTTGAGATATCCGATCTTGGCTTAGACTGAGTTGCAACAAATGATCCATGTTTGTGGATCAGGGAGCAGAGAATCAGTCAAATTGATTGCTCCTGATTGGTGGCCTCTCCTGACAGTTTGGGTAAGAGCCTCAGGTGCTTACAGGGTTAGCGATGCGTTCTGATCCAAAATACTCGCCCACATTCATTGCAATGGTGGAGACTTCAATAATGATTGCTTGGCCTAGCTAACAGGGCTATAAATTGATTGGAAAGAAAAAAAATGTTTAAACAAAACTAAATGAAAAAAACTTGAAATGGTTGGCTTCAATTTTACTCAATGTCCTGCAATTCGAGATTCTTGGATGTCAATCTCAGGAAAACCTCAAGTCTTTGCATTGATTCAGTTTGTGGGAGACGTCTACTAAGCACTTGACATGCAAAAGTTTCAGGACAAATGTTCTCAGATCTATTTTCTTTCATCTCCAGTCTTTTGATCAGTTAATTGCTGAGCAACAATGTCAGTAAACTAGTCAGCAAGCAACCCCTTCGTTTAATTTTTAAATAGATTATTGACAGCCATACTCAAAAGCTGAAGCACATCATTGCATGATACAGGAACAAACTGAACACATGTCCTTGCTTTTCGGCTTACACAGTGCAATTTCCATGATGTGTGCTCCAACAATCCTTATATTCTGAATGGCACATTGATTGTCTCGTAGCTCATTCAGATACCTGGAATCTTTGAATATGATCTGAAAATTTGTTTCAATGTGTTGTGCACAGTGTTCTGTTCTTATGAAAGATTTCCCAGTTGGTTGGTCAGTGCTCGGTGACATATGGAGGGCTTGCCCAGATTCATGACTATAGAAAAATAAAATCTCCCTGCAAAGTGTAAGCTAATAAAATGGAGACATCACTTGTCATCCAGTCCTGCAATCTCAATCTCCTACTAGTCACTTGTGTGAGACACACCTCTGTGTGCTGGGTTCATAGTTACATCAGATCAACATGTTTTCCTATCTAATCGGAATTCTGAAATACACCAGGTGTTGGATTCTCTGTTCCAGAGACTGTGCTTGCATCAGAGTTGTATCGCAGGAACATTGCGTTCCCACTAGGAGTGGCGGGTCATACAAATGGGCCAGTATGCTGCCCATGTGCAGCACGGGCAGTTCCCGGCCCGGCTGGTATTTGATTCGCTGGGGTCAGGATTTGCGTTAAAAGTCTGGTAAGCTGGAGCAGCGTTTAAGCGCTCCACTCAGCACCAACTGTCATTCCAGCCAGAAGGATGGCTGCACGCAGACCACCTCCAAGGTACCGGAGTCAGAGATCAACAGAATGCTGGATGCCATTGAGGAGAGGAAGAACATCCACTTCAGCAGGATGGGGCGGAGACTCAAGCCCGCCATTTTCAACAGCGCCTGGGTTGAGGTGGCAGAGGCTGTCAGTGCTTCCAGCCTCACCAGGACGGCCATCTTAGGGCAGCTCAGGTAAGTCACCATCTCTACGCACCTGGCATCACTTCCACCCCTCATTTTTCACATTAGCCCCCAATCCCTCAGACCCAACAACACCCCACCTACCTACATCTCCCTTCCAACCGACCACCCCAAAACACTAACACATGAATTGTCCTTTTTGGCAAGGAGTCTTGCACACACACATGCCACCAGCTACAGACCCGCCCAAAGGCCTCCCCTCCCGGCATCACACTATTAACTTTCTGTGTTCCCAAAGATAAGGTAGTCCATAATCACTAGAAGCATCAGAAGACGGGAAGGGGCATCCCAGATATTCGGATCCACACTTCCTCAGAGGAGAGGGCCCTGAAACTCTCGGGGAAGGCACTTATGACAGATTAATGCCGCACATGGTTATACCCTCACCAAAGGCATAGGGGCCGCAGTGTAACGCACCGCCTTGTAGGACAGCAGTGAGTGAGCCCTAATTGTTCACCATCTCTTGCAACCGCACACCCTGCAAGACCCATGAAAACAAATCATCTAGGCACATTCTGGGATCATCCCGATGGACGGTAGTATGTTATCCTAAAGACAAGAGTGAGACTTTATCACATAATGAGGAGCACCAGGGGTCATCTCATTCTCCAACCCAGGACCAACACCCTGTGGCGATGTTGGTATGACCCTCGGAGGGGGGAGGGGGAATTGTGGTAGTGGGAAGGAGTGGAAGGCTAGGGGAAGGTGGAGTGAAGGACTGAGGGAGAGGGAAGAGAAGCTTTGGAGAAGGCGGATGCCGTGGGAGGAGTAGGGGGCTGGAAGTAAGTGGGGGGGGGGGGGGGGTGAGAGAAGTAGGGAAAAGTCGGCGGAGCTGCTGCCGGTGGCCAGGCCTCCTAATTGGTAAATCGGGAGGTGATTAGGTTGTCCTGTGTGCAGCAGCCCTGGATCACACGTTGAGCGGCCTGCCCTGCCAATCAGATTCAAAACAAGCATCCTGCTGGATAGACCATTCCTGCCCTTCTCGTCATATGAGGCTTTCCGTTCCTCCTCCTCCAGCACGTGCCCCTGCTGCGAGATGTTATGAAGAATGTAGCAGGCCACCATGAGGCCTCTGCCATGACCCCAGTGGGTAACTGTAGCCACCGAAGTTGGCCACTACAAGACAAAAAATGGAGAATTGAAATGCATGCAGGGAAAACAGGACAATGTAAGGAAAACAGGCAGGCTGCAGAATCTCCCTGTGTATTCTGTCTGCAAAGAAACCATACAGCACTGAAACTAACAGTTGCGCATATTAATTGAGCGATTCCCGGTGAGTCCCGGGCACAATGGACACAATCGAGAATAACAAAGGTCAAGCCAGACTCTTCGGCACCAGCAGGAGTCCCGGTCAATAAGTTACAAACAGCCCTAAGAACCGCCTAGCAATCGGGAAACAGCCCCAGTATTGGGGAATTCAAACCAATCGATTGGTATGAGGTCCAATCGATTGCAAGCAGGTATAGGGTCCGCCCAGATGGGCGCGAAGCCCCTGTGACCTATAAAGGACAGATCCCAAGTTTAGCTCTCTCTGTTAGCCGGCCCGCCCAGCAGAACACCTTTGCAGCAGCTCTCTAAGAACTTGAACGTGAGAAGGAGAGGCCTGGCCAACAGCTACACCGACAAGTAAGTGTCCAACCAACGTACGCTACGTGAATAGACACTCCTGGCCCCTTAGCCTGTACCCACTGGGAAGCCTGCAGTCTCAGGACAGAACAAGAGGCCATTGTTCCCTGATCCAGTGTGTTCCCTTATCGAAGATAAGTATTGGCTTATAGTGGTAGGAATAGTTTAGTCCGTTAGTATTAGTCGCATGAGTATCGATTTACTGTGTAATAATAAATGTGTTTGATTGACCCTTACTAACTGGTGTATTGAGTCATTGATCTGAACTTGAACTTGAACCTCGTGGCGGTATCATAAAGATACCTGGCGACTCTAGAGCTAAGGAATAAAACAAAGCCAATTGAGTGTTAAGCACACTCACCAGAACGAGCTATGAAGAATGCAGCAGGCCACCATGAGGCCTCTGCACAGGCGCTATTAGCCATGACCCCAGTGGGTAACCCTTACCCACTCGCCAACCCTTCACTCAGGCGCCACGAACCAACGAGTATGCCAGGGTGTATGCGTTGTGCACCCTGCCTGGGTATCGGGCACAGGCGTGCATGATGTGCAGCTGGTGGTCGCACATCAACTGGACATTCCTAGAGTGGAAGCCCTTCCCATTGATGAAGGGCACCCCTTGTCGAACCGGTAGTTAGAGAGTGACATGTGTGCCATCTTTCGCCACCTGGACTTGGGGCAGGTCAGCAATGGCAGCAAATCCTGTTGCTTGAGCATCTTGTTGGGCCTGGTTCAGGTTGCAGGTGATGTAGTCTGATTTCTGAAAGCACAGGGCATCCGCAATGGCATGGATAAACTTGTGTGCGGACGATTGCAAAATCCCACACATGTCCCCGCTAGAACAAATCAGAGGCATGAAGGTTCAGGGCAATCATCACCTTGCCACCAGGAATGGATGTCCTTATTCATACTCCACCGTGCTAGTTGCGCCATCATCTGGCACATGTCTCCTGCTGAGCCAGAGTCGGCAGCAGCACATGCGGTGTGGCAGTTCCTTGAAGAACAGACGCGGACAGTAAACATCTGGCCTGATAGACAACTCTTTCACATCTCTGTTGCTTGAGCATCTGCTGTACCTGAGCCTCAAAAGCTGACCCCTGCTCTTCTGGGGCAGGCCTCTCTTGTTCAGAGTCTTCCCTACATCTCCCTTCCAACCTACCCTCCCTGAAACACCAACACATGTATTGTCCAGGCGCACTCGCTGCCATGCATCCGCAACAGCAATAGCGGGCAGGTAGACAGCAAGCATAGTTGGCTATAGTCTGAAATCCATGTGTTTGCAGAGGAGAGGGGGGAGTGATTGCGAATGTTAGCAAGATGAGGATTCCCTTGACCATCCAATGCCACCAGGATACATGGTCACCCTGAGTTGTACTGCTGTGGTACCCTCAACATGTCCCCACCCCTCCCCCAGTCCCTTAGGGATGTAGTCCACACTGCACCCCTGTCCCCATCAGTGACTGGTAACTGGCCTGTGATGTGGGCAGCCTCTATCCTCACCACCCGTCCCTGCCAGCAGGGGTATCAGCAGCTGCCACAACCAGGATTAGCAATAGGCTCTGTGGCCCCTGTCTTGTTTCTCCCAGTGTGGTCCACTGTGAGTTTCCTCACTCGGTGGGCCTTGTTATTCCACCCAGGAATGGAGGGTGGAAGCTGGTTGTGTTGTGGAGACGGTCATATTTTGCAACAAGTTGTCGCCATGCTAAGTTCCGTGATGCGTGGGCAGGTCCTACAGATGGGGGTGAGCAAGGGATGTGTGTGTTTCCTGGCATCTAAGCTGCAGTGTTATGTGGGGTTTAGATTTAACACTCAGGTTGTGACAAGGAGCTGGTAAGGTTTCCTGGCTGGGGGCAGGATGGATGGGATCAAGGGCACGTTGGACAGGCAGGACCTGGAGACGTCGTGTGATCCTCAGAGGTGGACTAGTTGATGGTGTCTTTGGTAAGGCTTTTACTCTGAGAGGGACTGTGTGCCAAGGAGGGTTACAACAATCACGGTTGGGGTGAACTCAGCTAATCCCCTGCTTCCTCTGTTGTGGTGCTGTGCTTCTGAGGTACTGAGGAGTGCCATCACCTTCTAGGCCACAGATTGGGCACGACACACCCATCACATTGATGATACTGCTTTGATTCGATGGCTTCCAGAGGTGGGATGGATGGGTTGCCACATGACTAGAACCTCTCTGAGCACTTACAGGACACGATGAGCTGTCAGCAGTCTCAGCAGCCAGGAGCCTGTATGTTGCAGGTAGGGGGTGAGTTTAAATGAAATAATGCAGCAATGGGGATCTCTGCCAAGGCACCCCGATCCCAAAGGGTCACCCTGAGTCCATGCACTTGTTACCAAGTCGTTCCCCGCTGCTACCTGAAGTCCAGGCGTCCACCCCTCAGCAAGCCAGAAAAGTTTGAAGAGTTTTCGTACCTTCTTGCTCCCCCTCAACAGCCATCGCGCTTTGGTCCCGCTCGTAAAGATTTTCACCAATTCACATCTGCGTGACTCCCACCTGAGAGGGCTGGAGCATCACAGAGGGGCCTCCATTGGGCCTCCAGCCCGTTAATCACATTTAAATCCATGCAAATCATGGTTTTGCATGGTGCCTCCAGTGCAGGGGGAGGGGTGTAGCTCGCTGGCGCCGCCAACAGGGACTTGAACATCAGAATGGGATCGGCACCAGGCGTCAATCCCGTTTTGAGCCCGATGCTACCATAGTCGGCAGAGGAGAATCCACCCTCAGAAAACAAATCTTGAGTGATTCAACATTAATAAATGTTTCCCACACCACAGTGTTTCCTTTCTGTTTTGCATGCTCCATTTGTTTTTAGTTGCAAGGCACTTAATTTATTAAACGCCTCAACAAAGCCTGGTTTTGCAGCAGCAGCAGCTCATACCTTTGCATTCACCGAAACACTTCAGGGTATATTTTGACTGATCAGAAACTCGGCTGAGTTTGATTAGTAAGGAGTTAGGCTATTTTCTGTTTCGGGTAGGTGGGATTAGCGAGGGATGGAGATGTTTTTTGCACTATGTTTACATTTGAATTTGTACTCTTTATTGTTATTATTATAAAATTATAAATGCCTAAATAAAATGTTTTACAAAAAAAAGAGAATGATTAGTAAACTAGAAGGCAAGAGCCATTATATTTTTCCGATTCTAGCATGAGTGAAAAGGGTTCCTGAACCTGGGTAGGACTGCCGTTATTGCAGATTGTTCATTGTGAAGGTTTAAATGGTACGCTTATTTATCATCTTGTGGTGTTTTGCATTATATCATTACGCTGCCTTCATCATGCCATGCTCAACAACATACTTGTCAACTTGCACATCTGGTGTTTCATATTCAGTTCCCTATTGCTTGGTAGGTAGAGCTACAGAACTTACAGTTTCCCGAAACGCTCACAACCCAACTTCAATTGTTTTTGCCTGTGTGTCGCTTGAATATATGAGATGTCAGAATCAGCCATCCTCAGGGGGGGTGACACTGGTCTCTTGTTGGACGCATTGCCAGACTTTGACAATCATGAGAGCAGTGACATTCTGCTACCTAGTGACTGTCGATTACCAGATTGGAACTTAGAAACAGGAGTAAGCCATTTAGTCCCTGTAGCCTTGCTGCCGTTCACTGAGATAATGGCTGATGCGGCAACCTGACTCATGTATTTTAAAACCTTTGGTTAACAAAAATCTATCAATCTCAGGTCTAAAATTAGCAACTGATCCAGCGTCAATTTCCATTTTTGGAGAAGAGTTTCCAACTTCTATCACAATTTGCATGTGGAAATGTATCCTAGTTTCACTCCTGGATTCTCAGACTATGATCCTGACTCTTAGATTCTTAGTCAGCAGATATATCTACCCTGTCAGTCCTCCTCAGTGATGTGTTAGGCAGGTTGGTTCGATGTGGACTGCACTTGATGCAGTGAAGGTAGAAACAGACCTCTAACACTGGAGAAGATCCAACATGGTTTTATTCAACGATAGAACTAATATACATATTCAGCTGTGGGTCGACACTATACTGAACTGACTGGAGACCTTGTAGTAGCCTGACCAGACTTACTAGCTACCGCATGGTGTTTGCACTTGCTAGCTCGTGGACTCTGACTGTCTCAGTAGCTGATTCCCGAGAGAGCGGGAAACCTAGTGCCCTCTGGCTTGATAGTGGTACTGTCCTGTCTGGTGACTGGCTGCACTGTGGTGTGTGCTTACTGGTTATCCCGTGTGTCAATCACTGCCTGTCTGCACTTCATTATATACATGAGTGGATATTATGACACTCAGTATCCTGAAAACTTCATTCAAATCATCCGTTGGCGGAGAATTTCGGCCATGGCAGGGGCGGGATTGTTCATTTCCTAGAAGAATGTATTTACAAGTAACAGTCCCAGTCCTAATCGTGAGTACTCTGCAGCACGGCTCCTACCTGGGCCGGCTTTTATGGCACTGAGTTAACTAGTCCGGTGAAGGGCCTCCGCCCCTTAGCGCGGGAGCTCG
The DNA here is from genome assembly GCF_902713615.1 of Scyliorhinus canicula. NCBI lineage: Eukaryota > Metazoa > Chordata > Chondrichthyes > Carcharhiniformes > Scyliorhinidae > Scyliorhinus > Scyliorhinus canicula. The sequence goes on along the minus strand of NC_052162.1, from coordinate 69,947,835 downwards.
TACTCCACGGGGCTCACAGGAAGGTTAATCTGGTCATCCCTCTGGGTCTCAGAGGGTTATAACAGCTACTGGATTACAGGGAGTGCAATCTTAGGTCCTGTAATCTCTCTTCATTTGTAATCCTTGGAGTCCAGTTATCATTTTGGTAAATCTATGCTGCAATCCCTCGAAGGCGAATATATCCCTCCTAAGGTTCCAAGGAGGGCTCAGAGTACCCCAGCCATGTTCCAGTCAGAGTGTTAGACAGCTGCAGCTAGCAAACTGACACCTTGTTTTTATCCTCCAGATCTAAAGGCCAGCATTCCATTAGAAACTTTTGATTATTTTCTTTACCTTTCCATGAACACTTTAAGGTGATAATCATGGAATGAATATAGGAACGTAGGACGTAGAAGGAGTGGGCCGTTCCACTCTTCGAGCCTGATCCATCATTTGATAAGATCACGGCTGACCTGATTGTGGTCTCAACTCCATTTTCCTGCCTGCCCCACCTAACTCGTGGTGATGTGGAGCGACGCCAAAAGCACGGGTTCAATTCCCACACTGGCTGAGGTTATTCGTGTTAGGCTCTGCTTTCCCAGCCTTGCCTGGGTGCAGTGACCTTCAGTTTAAAGCACCACCAGTCAGCTCTCAAAGGGGAGAGCAGCCTATGGTCCTCTGGTACAGTGGTGACATTTGTCTACCAGAAACCTAACTCAACCTTGAATAAATTCAGTGACTCGGAGTGAGATTCCCCATTTGGGAGACTCTGGACTGGATTCTCCAATTTTGAGGCTATGTCCGAAGGAAGTGTCTAGCTCTACGATGAAAACAAAATCGGTGAGGCCCCAGCACTGACCCTCCGACCAGTGAGGGGCTAGCAGCTGCGCTATGTAAAACACACGGCCATCACAAAATTAACGGCTGGAGAATTGCCGGGTTCGTGGCTGCGCATGCGCACGGTGACGACCTGGAGCGGTCGCGCCGAACAACATGGCACCAGCCGTGCGCGGGCCAGACCTGCCAGATATTTCCCTCCCTGAAAACCCCCTCGCCACCCTGGACCACATCCCACCAGTCCCCCCAGCCCTCACCGAAGCCCCTCTGGCCAGTGCAAGGCTCCCTCTCTGCCGACTGTGGCGGTGTTGTACACAGTCCGCAGCCGCCGCGCCAGGTTCACGAAAACTGAGAGCACACGTGCCGCGCGCCGTTGTGAACTCGGCCCATCGGTGGCGGAACTTCGGGGGAGGGCCTTCAGGTAACGTTCTGAGGTCGTCTGAACGTGGTATGGCGTACTCCCTAATGACGCCGTTTTGGAGGGGGCGGAGCATCCGAAAACAGGCCTGACCAGTCGGTCATAAAAAGGGTTTCTCCCCCCGTTCGCCGATTACAAAATTGGCATCGGGGAACGGATAATCCCGCCCTATGTTCTCCCGCCGGAGGAGAATTGATGCCAATTTACTTTCCCCCTGGGAGCACAAATCAGGAAGCAATTCACTATTCCTTGCCATGCGTTCTCAAGGGAATCCCGCTAGTTATATTACCTTTGGTACGTTCCCACATGAGCCTTTAACTGCCTAAGCCATAAGCTCTGCAATTCCCTCCCAAAACCTCTCTGCCTCACTACATGTCTTCCGTCCTTGAAGGATCTTCTTAAAACATAACTTTTTGATCCAGCATTTGGTCTTCTCCAATATTTCTTTACCTGTCTGAGTGTCAAGATTTTGTTTGATAATGCTCCTATGGACATTTTACTGCATTAAAGACACTACAAGCAACAAGTTGTTGTTATTGATGTCAATCAAATGAACATTTTTTTAAAAGTAGGAACTCCTTGGAATGAATGTACCAGAGAGACTTTTGATTTTCAAGGCAGGTGTAAAGTGTTATCAGATATAACTTATGAATCCAGATAATCATTGTGTCAGCAGTGGGTTTGTGCCAAATGTGACAGTTAAATGTTACATCGATGCGGAGAAAAACAAAAAATGAGTCCCTCAGCTTCAGTAAATTTAGCCAGTGAGCAGATGAAGTATGTTGATCAGCAAGATTCCATAACTAGTCCCTGATCTGAGTTAACTAACACTAACCTAAGCAGTAGCAGTGCTGGTAATTCAATTGTGTTTGGTGCCTTGGATTATAGCGAGTGAAGTCCCTCAGGAGGGTTCTTGCTCTTTACACTTATTCATTTGTCTCACTTGAAGTGTCACGTGCAACACAAACTCTCAAAGTTAATTCTTACAGAATGGACTGTTGGGGTGAAGTACTGGAGGGTGACTGGACCCCATCAGGGCAAGAAACCAGTAACTTCAGGAGAGTTTTCTATGTTGTTACTGAAATGTTCCCTCGCTCCTTCCTTCATCGTGATGTATTTGAGCCCGATTCTAAAGAATTCTTAAACAAAATAATATTTAGCTTTCTGTTTCATCCTCACTTGCACTGATCCTAGACAAACGTGCAATGGCTTTTGCAAGGTTGGATTTTAGATGAAAGATGATCCCGAAGTCACATTAATTCAAATCACTTTGGAAACAAAACACAGTGCTGGCAGTGAGAATTACACTTAAAATTCTCCTAAGTAATACCCATGAGCAAAATATATCTCCTTTGGATAGAAATATATCTAATAATTAAACTAGGAATGTTGCAATTAAGGAACATAATATATTCATAGGTAGGGTGGAGAGAAGTAATGAATTAAATTAAAAAGCATAGTCTTCACTTTAACTCTTCTGGACCAGATGCAATGTGTACCTGTTTGGAAATATCAGTCAAAGCCCGGCACAAGCTGCCCCACTTCCTCCAGAAGATAGCAGTCTGTGATCAGGCAAGAATAGGCAAGTCATAGTAAGTCCAAGTTGAGTTGGCCAAACACGAAGACAAAAACCTTCGGACATCATTCATTGCTGAAGAGAATTACTGTTGAATGAGAAAAGAAGGTGCGATTTCCAGACATATCTCACTTGTAGTACAAAAACAGAAGATAAAAAATCAGCAGTGTCACAAGACGTCTTGAAAGTGCGACCCAGCCATCTTCATGACCACCCTTTACATATTTACAGCACACAGTGCAGTATATCATTGTGAAAGAGGATAATGCACCGTTGAATGCTGAAGATACATCTTCTTCTGTAAACATGAATTATTGTTTGTTTTCTTCTCATTCCTGTGAATTATCAACTTGTTCAGCAATGGAAAAAGCTACTCAAACCATGGAACAAATGTTATTATTTAACAGTATGTCAACCCTTTGAATACATTAGTTAGTCACAGTCATTGCCAAGAATATGGAGCTGTCAGTGATCCTGTTATATAGTTACACATTTAATTGAATAAAAGTATTTAATAAACAATTAAATAGCTGCACCTCATGTGTCACAGTTTTTTTTGAGGATTGGAACAATAATTCATTAAATGTAATCAGCAATAAACATTTAAATTATTCTGCCAGTTTTTTCATGCTATTTTTTTCCCATTATCTTCCTTCTTCTTATGAAGGCACATATAGTGAGGCAGGTCCATGGAGGGGTGCAGGGGTTGGGTGCGGTGGTGGCAACATCTCAACACATGTGACCAAACATTTCAATGGGGAATTATGGAGTAATATATCTGCCTTCATGATCAAAGATACCAAAAACATTCCAGAAATAATACGGAACCAAAGACCTAGTAAAGAAAATGCTGATAAGTCTTGACAGGGTAGATGCTGAGAAAATGTTTCTCCTGGTTTGAGAATCTAGAACATGGGATCCCGTTCTAAGAATAAGGCATTTACCACTTAGGACTTAACTGAGGGGAAATAGCGTCACTTAATGGGTTGAGAATCTTTGGAATTCTTTACCACAGAGAACTGTGCATGTTCAATCATTGAGTATATGCAAGACAGCGGAGGATTAACTTTTGGGTAGTAAGGGAGTTATGGGATATTGAGATAATGAAAGAAGGTAGATTTGAGCACAAAGATCAGCTATGATCGTGTTGAATTACGGAGCAGACTCAAGGGGCCGAATGGCCAACTCTGACTCTTTTTTTCAAATTCTTATATTAAAACGGGCAATACTGGGACCAGATTGCCCTGTTGTGCCTTCTAAGAACAGCACGGTTACACAGTTGCTTCACAACTCCAGGGTCCCAGGTTCGATTCCCGGCTTGGGTCACTGTCTGTGCGGAGTCTGCACATTCTCCCCGTGTCTGCATGGGCTTCCTTTGGGTGCTCCGGTTTCCTCCCACAGTCCAAAGATGTGCAGATTAGGTGGATTGGCCATGATAAATTGCCCTTACTTTCCAACAAAAAGGTTAGCTGGAGTTACTGGGTTACGAGGATAGGGTGGAGGCATGGGCTTATGTAGGGTGCTCTTTCCAAGAGCTGGTGCAGACTCGATGGGCCAAATAGCCTCCTTCTGCACAGTAAATTCTATGATTCTATGATTCATGGAATACCATGTTGGCCTTGAGACGTTCCTTGAAATTCTTCTGACACAAGATTGGACAGGTATTCACATTTTTAATTGTGACACCACAGCCATCATTGGGAAGTGGTGTTTCCATTCCTGGCCAAGCAAAGTTTGTTATTTCTCTGCAGAAATCTGCAGGCTCGACTGAAAAAGTCTAGGAGAAATTTGGTTTGCCTCACATGCTTGACATTTTTTCTATTTTTCCTATTCTCCGTCATCTTAAAAGATTTCTGGCAGGAAACCCCAGGGTGGCAATTAGGGAAGAGCTGGACAAAATGAAGAAATGAACAATTGTACCTATAACACATACGCTAATGGAAGTGCAAATGCCAGCTCAGAGCAGAAATAATAGGACTGTTATAAAAATGAACTTGCACTTACTCCTAAAATGTATGGGCCCTTCAAATGTTTCCTTGGCTGGAATTCTCCTGCCATTGGAATTCTCCATTCCCACCGGCAGTTCACAACCGTCCATGGATTTCCTGACAGCGTGGGGTGGCTTCAATGGGAAATTCTATTGACAAGCGGCAGAAAGAGAGAATCCCCCTGCAATGAAACGCGTGGTTGGGTGAGCTGAGAATCCAACCCCTTGTCTTCAAGCCCTTTTTCCACTCCATTTCACTGGTGTTCAGGAAACTTCTTGGGCTGAAAATGGCATAGAGACCTTCAAGTTTTTTTATTTTGTACATGTTGATGAAGTGTCTGCCTTAGGCCCAACAAATTATCTCATTGATAGGCAGCACAGTGGCGCAGTGGGTTAGCACTGCTGCCTCACGGCGCCGAGGTTCCAGGTTCGATCCCGGCACTGGGTCAGTGCCCGTGCGGAGTTTGCACATTCTTCCCGTGTCTGCGTGGGTTTCGCCCCCACAACCCAAAAGGTGTGCAGGGTCAGTGGATTGGCCATGCTAAATTGCCCTTTAATTGGAAAAAAATGAATTGGGTACTCTAAATTTATAAAAAAACAATTATCACATTGGGCCTCAAGCAACTGAAAATCCAGTGGAACTGATTTTTCATAAGATTTTTGTTCCTTTCCTGTTTCGTGATTATCAAAAATCAAGGTGATAGTGAGACAAAATCGACCTCTACTGACCCCTTCCTGGGTGATATTCTAAAGACTGCACACAGGAGACATGAAAATAAAAATCGCTTATTGTCACGAGTAGGCTTCAATGAAGTTACTGTGAAAATCCCCTAGTCGCCACATTCCGGCGCCTGTTCGGGGAGGCTCTTACATCACGGTGGAACACAATTTTGTCTTTGTCAGATACTCTAAAACCATCAAAACATAGAAAGGTAAATGTGTCAATTCTGTACTCTCAATCAGAAGATATGCTCATTGAGGTTGAAAGTCTGAGAATCAACATCTCTGTGTGTTGTAACCCCATGTTCAACTCAATCTTCAGGCTACTACTGGGACTGCAGGATGAAGAACTTAATCTTAAAGTTTTTTTGAAATTTCTCTGCATGGATTAAAACCTTCATTTGGTTGGGTGATCCTTTGTCTTATTCAGCTGAATAAACGAAAGATAACTTGATTGCGAAACAATTATTGCAAGCTAATCAATCAGAAATGTACAGCTGACAAAGAAAGGAAATGTGTTTTTTTACAAAATGTTTTTATTGAAGTTTAACATTTTATACATTGAAATTCAACAAGGGTATGTGCATCGAGCACAATATACAAGACACCCCCCCACCCCCCGCCCACTCCTTTTGTTCCTTCAGAATCTTTTCTTGGGTTGCAAAATGTTGATGCCTGAGATGATGATTTCATCTTGTTTTGATTTGACTGCAGCCCATTTTACAGCACAAAGATTTTACTGGCCATTTGTAGTTAAAGATAGCTTTTAGCTTCCTGAATGATTATCGTATTGAATGACACGAAAAAAAAAATCTGATCTGTTCAGGTCTATTAAACCAAACATATACTGTCCAATAAAAGGAAATGTTTACATTTTTTAATGAGTAGTTTTTTTAAAAGGTGGTTTATTATATCACAGTATTTTTTTCTTTTATGTAAAAATATATTGACCTCCAGGGCACTTTTTATTTTGGTAATCCTATATGCTTGAGAGATTAACTGGGACTGACCAGTTGAAAACTGTTGCAGGGTGAGAAGTCAAAACTTCATTCAACTAATCACACTGGCATCAAAAATATTGACTTCCAGAACACTTATTCTTCCTTTGTCCTCAGCACTCAAAGGACATTTATTAGAATGCCAATATTTTCAAAGTATTTGGTTTTAATTGAATTGTTCTCGCATAGAAGTTAAACGATTGGTCATCCCATTGCTGTCTGCCTGGTATGTTTGTCTATGTAAAGAAAAAAATATCTTGCATTGAAAAATGCCTTTCAAAACTCAGGATGTCTCAAATTGCTCAACAGCCGAGGAAGGACATTTGAAATGTAGTCACTGTTAAGTGCTGCAACCAATTTGTGCACATAAAGGTCTCACAAAACAGCAAAGGGATAATCAATTTTAGTGATATTGGTTGAGAGATAACAATTGGATAAGACACTGGAGATAATGCCCTGCTCCTCTTGAAATAATGTAATGATTTATTTTCTGTCCACCTGATAGGGGTTCTTGCGTCTCACCTGAAAGATGACTCCTCCAATGGTGCAACACTCCCTCAATATTGCACTGAAACGTCAGCCTAGATTTTGTGCCCAGGACTGGGATTTGCACCCACCACCGTCTGCAGCAGCTGTGTGACCACAGAGCAACAACATTCACAGCATTTGAAAGGCAATTAATTGTAGGTTTTATACATTGTGGCAGTCCTGCAAATACAATAAGGCACTAAAAATTGCTGTTTTTAAAAAAATGTATAACAAATAAAATGAGGCTCTTAAAAATACCCTTGAGAACAACCACTTCATGAATTATTCTGATGTTGGAAAAAAAATGACAACATTGTAAATGGATGTACAGTTATTATTCATCCAGACTAAATCATGAAGCACAGTGCTAAAGTTGGTTGGACTGTGTGACTGTGTGAGTGTCAGCACTGCCATCAAATGGTCCACTTACATAATTGTTTGTGTAAACCAGCTTGCTTTGGACAGAAGATTTAAGGAATCTAGCAGCCTGGTGAGAATGCTTTATACTCATGTTTGATTCAATCGAGATCGTGGCAATGGAATGCATTTCGTAATTTCAGATAAATAAGATAAAATTTACTGTGAAACACGCTATAGCCACTGGTTATTTCTTGGGGACAATTTTATGAACTCAGAACCTCACTATTAATGTACTCAGTGATTTTATATTTGGATATACACATCTATATTGTAATTTTGTGTATGAAGCTTTAAAATTAATTTCATTTAATTTTAACTATTTTCCTCCAATTTTCTCCCTCTTTGTGACCCTGCACTTCAAAATGCAGGGAATCTTATGGTGTACAGAACAAAGAGATCGAGTACCACACCCTGGGAACAATTCTTTACGTGTAAGACAATACAATGAGTGAAATTGCCAGCGATACAACCGTGGCAGTGACTACATGTGAATCCAATCTTATCCTCACTAAGTTGTTACACATGAATACCTAGAAGGAATTGGTAGTAACTATTAAGAGTAGAAAGCCTGTTTGACCTTCCAGTTTATTTTATAAGGGTATAATTGCTTCTGTGGCAAAGTTTGGGTTACTTGGGTCAGTTTGGATAGGTACAATTGGTTGTTATAGCTTAACATGTTGCTTGTTCTGGTGAGTGCGCTTTACACTCAATTGGCTCTGTTTTATTACTTAGCTCTAGAGTCGCCAGGTATCCTTATGATACCACCACGAGGTTCAAGTTCAAGTTCAGATCAATGACTCAATACACCAATTAGTAAGGTTCAAATCAAAACACGTTTATTAATACACAGTTAATCGCTACTCATGCATACAATACTAAACTTCTAGGATATTCCTACCACTAACAGGCCAGTACTTATCTGGATAAGGGAACCCGCTGGGTCAGGAAACAATGGCCTCTTGCTCGGTCCTGAGTCTGCAGGCTTCCAGCTGGTACGGACTAAGGGGTCAGGAGCATCTATCTCATAGCCTGCATTGGCTGGACACTTACTTGATGGTGCAGCAGTTGGCCAGGCCTCTCCTACTTACGGTCAAGTTCTTTGAGAGCTGCTAAGATGTTCTGCTGGGAGGGCCGGCTAAGAGAGCGAACTGACCTTGGGGGCTCTATCTTATAGTCCTCAGGGGCTTCGCGCCCTTTTGGGCGGACCCCGAGCTTACTTCCAATCGATTGGATCCCATACCAATCGATTGGTTTGAATTCCCCAATACTGGGGCTATTTCCCGATCGCTGGGTGGTCCTTGGGTGCCCGTTTGCTTCTTTTGTCTTGGACTCTTGCTGGCGCCGAGGAGTCTAGCTTTACTTCAATCACCTTTGATTGTTACTATTGTGCCCGGGAATTGCTCATTAGTATGCATGGCTGCTGGTTTCAGTGCTGTCTGTTTTCTTTGCAGGCAGAATACACAGGAAAAGTCTGCAAACTGCTTGTTTCTCTGGGATTGTCCAATGTTCCCTGCGTTCCTTGTGTTTCTCCATTTTAACTTGGGAAGTGGCCAACTCAGGTGGCTACAAACACCACTTTGCAAAACTAAACTATCAACAAGGATTTCCTTACGCTGATCCAGGCGAGATATGTGTATGCTGGGAATGATGTGATGTTTGCATGGTTAGCTCAAGTTGGTTAGATGTCCAGCATATGGTTCAGATCATCATCAACAGCATGGATTTGATTTCTGTTTTGGCGAAGGAAAACTCGGGACCTGCCACCTGGCCCTGCCCCTGGGACTGACAGATAATAGCGAACTACCACTGACAAAAACCTCAGGTTCGATTCTCAGCTTGGGTCACTGCCTGTGCGAGTCTGCACGGTCTCCCCGTATCTCCATGGGTTTCCTCTGGGTTCTCCGGTTTCCTCCCTCAAGTCCCAAAAGATGAATTGGACATTCTGGGCGGGATTCTGCAATAATGGGGCTATGTCCCCATACCGGCGGGAAAACTGACGGCAATCACTCCGGCGTCAACAGCCCCCGAAAGTGAGGAATTCTCACCTTTCTTGGGGGCTAGGCTGACGCCGGAGTAGTTCCCCCGGCTTCAGCCGGCGCCGAAGGGCCAACGCAAGTTCGCGCATGTGCGGAATGGCCGGCGTGATCTCGCGCATGAGTGGACCGGCCGGCGTATTTCCGCGCATGCGCGGGGGTTCCCTTCTCCGCACCGGCCTCTGAGCAATATGGCGGAGCACTACAGGGGCCCGGAGTGGAGGAAAGAAGGCCCCCATGGAACTAGCCTGCCCACAGGATCGGTAGGCCCTGATCGTGGGTCAGGTCCCCCGGGGTCAGATCCCCACGTTCCCCCCCCAAGACCGCCCCTGCACACGAACCTGCCAGGTCCCGCCATGTGTGAGATGAGTAATTCATGCTGGCGGGACTGGGCAAAACTTGACGGCCGCTCGGCCCATCGGGGCCAGAGAAGCGCCGGGGGGGCCGTTGTCAACCGCCCACGACCGGCGTGGCGGGAATCTGCAGGCCCCCGAAAAACAGCACAGGAGAATAGGGCAGCTGGCGACCGAGCGACGGGGTGGGATTCGCGCCTCCCCCCGGAGAATCTCAGCCTCTGTATTCGCCTGTGTACCGGAACAGGCGCCGTGGTATGACGAGTAGGGGATTTTCACAATAACTTCATTGCAGTGTTAATGTCAGCTTACTTGTGACACTGATAAAGATTATTTTTAAAACCAGCGGTGGTGAGATGAGGCTCTTTCGTGATCATAAAATTACTTCAGTTGGTGGTTGGGTGGGAAATGAATCCATAGCCAGTAGGGGAAAGGCAGTGGGCTGCATATCACCCTCCAAACCAATTAAATGTCCTCACAGCCTCCGAGCATGCCATGAGAGAGAGGGCATAAAATTAATTTTTGCACCAAATGCCAAACACTCCCGTGCTCGGCAAATGCATCAGCAGTTGGATGCAGGGTTAAGTTCCTTTAGTTTGCAGCTACATTGGGCTTTAGTTTTAATTTCTGGGCCGGGACTCTCCCCTACCCGGCGGGGCGGGGGGTCCCGGCGTGATGGAGTGGCGTGAACCACTCCGGCGTCGGGCCACCCCAAAGGTGCGGAAGTCTCCGCACCTTTAGGGGCCAGGCCCTCACCTTGAGGGGCTAGGCCCGTGCCGGAGTGGTTGGCGCTCTGCCGGCTGACGTGGATGACCTTTGGACGACGAAGGGACTTCGCTGGCCGGCATAAGTCCGCGCATGCGACGGAGCGTCAGCGGCTGCTGACGTCATCCCCGTGCATGCGCAGGGGAGGGGGTCACTTCCGCCTCCGCCATGGTGAAGACCATGGCGAAGGCAGAAGGAAAAGAGAGCCCCCACGGCACAGGCCCACCCGCCGATCAGTGGGCCCCGATCGCAGGCCAGGCCACCGTGGGGGCACCCCCTGGGGCCAGTTCGCCCCACACCCCCCCCAGGACCCCGGAGCCCGCCCACGCCGCATGCTCCTGCTGGTAAGGTAGGTGGTTTGATCCACGCCGGCGGGAGAGTGTTGACAGCGGCGGGACTTCGGCCCATCGCGGGCTGGAGAATCGGCGGGGAGGGCCCGCCGACCGGCGTGGCGCGATTCCCGCCCCCACTGAACCCCTGGTGGCGGAGAATTCGGGACACAGCGGGAGCGGAATTGACGCCGGCTCCGGCGATTCTCCGACCTGGCGGGGGGTCGGAGAATCCCGCCCCTGATGTCAGCCCCACCCAGGAAGTGAGAATATTTTGAATTTATACACTACCCACACCTCTGACCAATCTAATTATCATTTACTGCCTGCCGTGTTACATTGTGAGTTGAGAGGCAATGAGTAGCAACTGGCTTTGTGTTACAAAAACATAGAGCGCGATTTAATGGTCGTGTTGTGCTTAAACGAAAGTGGGATGAGGCCGTTAATTCGCGGGAGAGTTCAAAAGCGAGAGCCGCTCCGGGTGCTGATATGTTTGTGATCTAACAGGCCCGCTCCCGTTGGCAAAATCAGGAAACCGCCTTGACGTGGTGAGAAACCAATAATTACTGTCTCCATACAATTAACAGGAGTGACCCCCTATCTAACAGCTTCCCGTGATCCAACGGCCTCCCGAGAATTTGTTCACATGGTCGCCGATCAATGCTCCTTGATACAAATGTGAAGCTGGTGGAAGGGCTGCTTCAGGGACCCGATGAGGAGGGTAGCCATCTGGGTTGCTGCCTGGTGTTCAGGGAGGGGGGCGGTGGGAAGCCCCCAGAGGGGCAGCCTCAGTTGGGGGGGGGGGGGTGGTCAGTGGGGAGAGTGGCCGCCCATGGGCTGGACTGGGCTGGGGGGATGGAGTTGGGTGTCTCAGCGTTCCTGGGTTCGCCATGCCAGTCCCTGGATCGTGTGGTCTTGTTCCGGGGCAACCCCAGCCCCTGCCCACCTACACCACTGACCACACATTATTCCCACTGACCGGTGGAGGACATTGGCCACGCTGCTGAAGGGAATTAGCAATCGTAGTTAAATGATAAAATGTTTCCTCACAAGCCGAGTACCCTGGGTAGGCATGCCGTGTGGCATGCAGGGTTTATTGCCTCGCATCCCAATCAGACTGCGATGTCTGGACACTGCAGGAAGCAAGAGCAAGGACACAGCAGCCAACATTCGGACACCCAGGGGCTGGGCCCGAGCATCAAGGACATTACCGAGACCAGAGGGTGGGTGCGTGCACAGGGCAGAGGATCAGCGCCCGGTCCAGGTAACATTACGTGCAGGAGTCTGGGGTACAGGGTAAGGGGTCCGGTGAGCAGGTGCCCACGCTGCAGCCAGGGATGCATGGGCAGGCATGCTGGGTTGGGGGGGGGGGGGGGGGGGGGGGGGGAAGAGAGGTTCCAGGACCTCTGTGTCCAGGGAGATGGGGCATGAAATTGGTGCAGGGTCCGCACTGCGGACGAAGTGCCAGAGGCATCATGTTGCTCGAGGTCAAGGATTTTTATTCTTATTAACAGATTTTGTCCCCAACTGCCCCAATCCCTCAATGGTGCCACCTCACCTCCCGATCCCTACCAGGCCTTTCCCTACATCCCTGCCACACAATGCACCCAACCCCGTCCGTACCCCCTCCCCATATCCTCCCAACCAGTGCCCTCTCAGTGATCCTTGACCAGCTTAGCCTTCCATTCTCCACCACTGACTAAAACCTGGATGTGTCCCCAGGTTCTGCCCCAGAGGTGGAGGCATCTTGCTGCTCACCATGTCCTGCGGCATTTGCTGCCCTTGGGCCTCTTGGGATGCTGGGGCCGGGAGTGGGCCCAGTGCATTTGCTAGCGGCACATGCCTTGCCGTGCCGTCCTGTTCCGGGTGCTGACACTGAGATACGCTGCTGTCAGTGGGGTGGGTCTCGGTGAAGTGGCTCCAAGTTGACACCCAGCACCCCCTCCGCCCAGTTGGTGCCCATAGGACCCGGGGGTTCACCTCGGGAGCGAGTGGCAGCTAGATCGAGCCCCAATGTCTGCGGCACACTGTTGATGCCCTCGATGATGTTCCACAGTAACTGAGACATGCCCTGCAGAGCCTCTACTATTCCTCAACTAAGAATGGGACATGTCCCGCAGCACCTTGGCTATGCCCACATGGGACTGGGAAACCTCCCCCAGCATCCGGGATGTTCTCTGGAGGGCACCGACGATGCCCACCTGAGACTGGGACATGCTGTCGAGGCGCTCAGCCATGGCCATCACTGACTGAGCCACGCCTTGGACACCTTCACTCATGCTGCCGATGCTCTGCACCAGACTCTCCACTGCAGTTGCAAGTCTAGCAGTGTTGGTCTCGGTGCCATGCATTGCCGGTGCCATCTCCTGCGCACGTAGATTCTGGGACTCCTCCAATCGGCAATGGGCCTGCTGGAGGGCGCTGACATCACCTTCAGAATCTCATGGCCGCACCCTAGTGTCTGCATGAGCTCCGGTAAACCTGGTCCGGAGGCTCAGCATCTGACTGGGATCAAGCTGAGCCCTGGGATCCAGCAGACCTCCGACTGCTGTCTCACCTGGATGTTCCTGCCTCCACCTGATGTGCAGCAGTAACTGTGTGGCGCTCACCAGAATGTTCCCCAGAAGCCTGACTACTACTGTCACCCACCGAGTTGTGTGTCTCTGTGTTGGTGGAGGGTGACGATGACAGCTGTGATGCTTCAACGGTGGTCTCCTCGGAGCTCTCCTCCAAGGTGGTCTCATGGGAGGAGGGTGGGGTACCACCCAAAATGGGCCAGCACTGTTGGGTGGAGATGCTGGGGGAGAATTAACATGTGGTCAGTGGGTGGGCTGGGCTATTATGTATGGCATTAACAATTCACATGTGACAGTCCATGTGGGTGGGGCCTGGTGGATTCTCAGCTCTGCGCTGTACGCCAACCTCTATGTTAGTTACTGATCAGTCATCGGCCATCCCCGACCTCCAGGCCCATTCCTCGTACGAGATGAGGACTCTGATGTCTGGCACACCGCAGTTCTTCTTGGCCCTCTCCCGCCTGTTGTGGGCCAGCTTCTCCGGTGGGAACACAGAGGAGGAAGCGTTAGCCACACGTTTCGTTCACTATGGAGACACGGTTTTTCTAATATTCACTGATGAAAATATATTTAGTGACTGGCCGATCTGAATTAAGAATCCCACCGGGTGAGAATAGATGACCATAAAATTTTATTTCATAATTTTCTGACACAGTGGATGGTATTTAATGGAGGTTATCATTGTCTTGTCAACCCTCTGGAGAGCCAACAAGAGCACCACGTTTTTGAGAAGGCCCGGCAAAGTGCCACTCGGGCACTAAACTGGAAAGCAGCAGATGGGGTGGGATGGGGGGGCTTAGGGATGGGGGAGCTTGGGGCTCGGGGAGGGGTGGGGGGGCTCAGGGTGGGGGCTCTGGCCTTGGGGTGGGTGCTAGGGGCTCGAGGGGAGTGGGTGTTCGATTGGGGCGGTAGATGGCACATGGGGGTGGGGGGAATAGGGAATATGGGGGATAGGCGTGGGCGGCACTGCTGGACATGTGTGACCCATGACACGGAATGGTGCTGGGCAGGGGCAGTGCTGGGCACATACCCGGGGTTGGGGTGGATGGGTGGGCGGGGAGGGGGTTCGGTGCCAACTCACCCATGCTGTCCAATGGAGGTTGTTGATCTGCCAGCTCCTCCTGGTCACACTCCCCGAGCTGACAGCTGCTGCCACTCCCAGGCAGAACTGGCTTCTCCAGGGCTGACCCTCCGAGATACTTGCAGGAACAGGGCACGCCATCTAGCCTCCACCGTGTCCAATAATCTGTCCAGGTCGGCATGCCCAAACTGTGGGGCTGGTCTTCTCAGAAACATAGCTGCAAGCTGAGTGGGGTTGATAGCGCAGGAGCAGTTTAAGTGCTGCTTTCCCTTGTTAGTGGGTGACTGGCCAGCGTGGTCCCGGCGAATCAGCTCGTGGGACCTCATTAAGTGGACCCATTAATGCTTTATCGCAGTGATGACCTCACGGGCTGAGCGTTGGAAAGCCTTTTGGTCAAATCGCGCCCATGGACACAAAGGATTCTCGCAATAGACAAAGAGAAGAAATTTTCTGCAAGTCTTCTGTGGGTTTACACCTATTTCTCAGAGGTAGATGTCAAGGTGCTAAACAATTTTGCCATCCAACCCATGAGATTTATTGAATTATCTGTGTCCTGCAGCTAGATATTGAACTCACCAACAGTTCATTGCAGGTGATAGAAGACTGGAAGTATTTAATGGCAATGGTTTGGAACAATTCACTCAAAGCATTACGAGGATTGTTGACAGTATTGTTTAAGT
Organism: Scyliorhinus canicula; assembly: GCF_902713615.1. NCBI lineage: Eukaryota > Metazoa > Chordata > Chondrichthyes > Carcharhiniformes > Scyliorhinidae > Scyliorhinus > Scyliorhinus canicula. The sequence continues at coordinate 69,932,555 of NC_052162.1, read as the reverse complement.
GGAAGGTGAGTGTATGTTGCTGTCTAAGTTAATGCAAACAATTTTTAGGTTTTTAAAAAAGATTTCACAGGAAGTAGAAAACAGCTGCAGAACCAGATGGTGGAATACGGTGCAGTGTATGAATGCAAAAGATCTTTGGTGAACTAAGGGACAGGCAGCTGATGGAAGCAAAAAAGTTGCTGTCGGCACATGGTATGATTTTACATCATCTCTTTTGGCTTCTCTTTGACTCAGCTGAGAATTATTTTCTTCAAGGAGTCCAGGAACTGCAACTTTGGACCGTGCTGGCACACATACCACATTTGCTGGACAGCATCTTCTGTCAGACACTTGGCACCCTTATCTCTGAAACCTGGCTTTTGCTGAGAACTGCCTTTAGAATGGAGATGTTCTCTTGTTGGTTAAAGTGTCACGCTCATACTGTGGGCTGAGCAGTTTTGCCAACAGAGGGAGGAAAATACAATTACTGTGCCACAAAGAAGCAGCCCACTTGTATGCAGCATTTTCATTTTCTTCTTTGTTACCATTTTTCACCTCTTTTTTTGACAGTTTTGAATGTGGAAAAAGGAGCCATATCTAAGGAAGTTCCCGTGGAACCACCTGACAAACAGTGAGAAAGGCAGAGGATAATAAAGATCAAAATAAATTTGCCATGTTAATCATGGCGAACAGCTTTAAGGGTGTTTTTTTTTTCAACAATTCACAACAAAATATAAGAAACGAGGTCAGCCAAAACTCTGTAATCCATGTCCCAACTCACCATTGGCTCCTAGTTAAGTGATGACTTGATTTTAAAATTCTTGGGCAGGATTCTCCGTCCCAGTTTTCTCTGTCCCGCCAGCCGGCCAATGGGATTTCCCATTTGTGGGCAGCCCCACGCCATCGAGAAATCCACGGACGTGGGTGCGCTGCTGGCGCAACGGAGAATCCCGCCAGCGGTGAATCCAGCCCCTCATCCTTGTTCTCAGATCATTCAATGACCTCACCCCCCCATCATCCCTGTAACTTCTTCTATCCTGACATTTATTATTTTGTTTTCACAGCATGTAGACATGGCTGGCTAGGCCAGCATTTGTTGCCAATTCCTCATCACCATTGAGAAGGTGCTGAGCCAACGTCTTGAACCCCTGTTGTCCATGTGATGCAGGTACACCCACACTGCTGTTAGGGAGGGAGCTCCAGGATGTGCCTCCCTGCCATGGATTTAATCGGGGTGAAGGTTGGGCCCCCACTCACCATCCTCCTGCCTGATTAAATGCTCCCATCACAAACCTCACCACAGGAAAGGGCATTAAATTCTTCCCGATGTGACTGTGACAAGGGATGTTAGATAGACTGAGGATTTTTGCCTTATACTATCATCCCTTTTGTCATTTAGTCTCTCCTGCTTTCCATGCTATCGTAGACATTCTCTTTTCTCCTTGGTCAAAAAATGATGCAGTTGGAGGTTGGAAGAGGAGAAGCAGAGCAGACTCCGAGAGACCTGGGCCAAGATAGTTGGAAGCTGAGACCCAAGGGTTCCTATATGTGTTTTATTATCTATCAAGCTCAGCTATGACATGTTGCATTCTTTTGTTTATACCAATCATATAACAAGAAATGGTAGAACAATAATATGGGACTTTTTCATTTGAAGGTACCTACAATAGTAACATGGAGGCTATGGACTGTATTCTGGCAACGCGGATCGCGATCAGGCAGAGAATTGGGCGTCCGGCCAAAATCGAGGTTCGCACTGGTCGCTGCACCAACTACTATTTTGTGGCCTCTCGCTGTAGGTGGGATTGGGGTTCGCGCCAGCGGGAGGATGAAATTGGATGCAAGTGGGTGTTAATGACATGGGGTAACTCCTTAAGGGAGTTGCCCCCAAAGTCCACCTGAGGGTGCCCCTACCCCCCACAATGCTCTAACTGCTCACCCCTCCCATACTAGGCTGCTGCCCGCCCCCAGGGACCACCTAAATAGGGAGACCCCCCAGGGACCGCCTAAATAGAGAGGCTCCCCAAGGACTCCCGATCTAAAGGAACCCCCCACAAAGACCTCTTAAAATGGAAGATCCTCTCAGAGACCCCCTAAATAGCGAGACCCTCCTCAGGGATACCTTAAATATGGAGACCTTCCACAGGGACAGTCTAAATAGGGATTCCCCCCAGGGACTCCAAAATAGGGAGAACCCGCAAGGTCCCCCGAGTTAAAGACACCCTCACTGAACCCTCCCCCCCCAGAAAAGAGACCCCTGTCTGGAAACTGGAGAGCAGTCCAGACAGGGACAGTGAAAAAAAATTACAGTAACACTCAAATGTCCATTCTTGCAAAGAGAACAGCTGTGCCCTGTGTTTAAACCCCTCAAATCCTTTAGCTGAAAGCCATTCATTAATTTCTGGTAGCGGGCTGTGATTGATAGCTTCCACAAAACTGGTGTTAGCCTTGCTTCATTTATCTTCTTCACTCTAAGTGCTGTAACTACAATATTTACAAACATCAACCACATCAAAGAGAGTAAAGTGCTGTCAATTTCCAGCTCAGCACTTCAAATTCACTCAAATTTGAAGGGACATGGCTGGAATGCACATGACTCTCTTTGGCCCCTCGTATTACTCGCCATGCATAAACCTGGTGGGAGAACACAAGACGGTATTCTCTGGTTGCCCAGCCATGTGTTATTTGACAGTGCGGCATTCGCTGGCGGCAGGATTCTATCTTCTTGCCACTTGTTAATGGAATTTCCCATTGCAACCATCCCACACCACCGCAAACCCCACTGGCAGGGATATGCTGCCAACGGGAAAAGCGAATCGGAACAACCGGAGAATTCCACCTATGGTCTCCCAAACAAGGAATCCTGCCCTATGTATAATTCATCTGGTCGGTGGGGCTGCCGCTCTGCTCTGTCTGCATAGGATTGTGCATCACTCCCTCTCTCATGATGGATAAAGATGTTGTCAATATACCCCTGTATGACACAGTCCCTCACTGCCAAAGTAGTCTGCCAACATCCACTGACAAGGTTGACACATGAATAATTTCCATCTCGGTAAAGAATGGTGGACCACATGATGCCTGTGGATCTATATACCCAGTTAAAGAATCATTGCCTCCAGGAGAGAAGGAATGAAAGTGGTAAGAAAAGAAAAACATAGAACATAGAATATTGCAGCGCAGTGCAGGCCGTTCGGCCCTCGATGTTGCGCCGACCTGTAAAACCACTCTAAAGCCCATCTACATTATTCCCTTATCGTCCATATGCCTATCCAATGACCATTTGAATGCGTTTAGTGTTGGCGAGTCCACTACTGTTGCAGGCAGGGCATTCCACACCCGTACTAATCTCTGAGTAAAGAATCTACCTCTGACATCTGTCCTATATCTATCTCCCCTCAATTTAAAGCTATGTCCCCTCGTGCTGGACATCACCATCCGAGGAAAAAGGCTCTCAATATCCACCCTAACTAATCCTCTGATCATCTTGTATGCCTCAATTAAGTCACCTCTTAACCTTCTTCTCTCGAACGAAAACAGCCTCAAGTCCTTCAGCCTTTCCTCGTAAGATCTTCCCTCCATACCAGGCAACATCCTTGTAAATCTCTTGTAAAACACTTGTAAAAACAACAGGAAATATAAATTTTACCTTGTTTTAAAGGTTTTCTCATTATCAGATCAATCAAGCAGTTTTGAATTGACTGCTTATTAAAACTAAGATGCATTATGATAAGAAGTTTGGCAAATAAGGTTTGACAGTGGATTGCAAGTCTCTGAACGTCGTACAGTTTTTGATGTAATTTTTTGATACTGCAGTGAACTCATGATTGGCATTTGCATTAGCAAATTCAGCAATCCTTCAGAAATTTGCACAAAAATCACTTCAAATTTCATCTTCTCTGAAGGCATTAAAGTGTGCAAAATTAATACATTATCCGATAAAGACAAAATGGCCCTTTTGAATACAGGTTTCAATTAAATAGAGTAAAAGTGCTTATTTTCCTTCATTTTCTATCCAAATGCCACAAAAAGTGAATATTATTTATCTAGCTATCAAATCAATTCATTTTTGGTGGGTAGATTACCATTATGCTTGAGTTTTCTCCTCAACAGGAATGACCTCTTCACTTGTAATGAAGTGAATGGTATTTCAAATCTGCCAGTATCCTAAGTTATTGATTTGTGGTACAAGATGTGACAGAAGATATGTAGTTACGTCGGCAATCTGAGAACTAGGTTTTCTCCACCCCTTTCGGAAGAGCTCTTCAACAAATGTTTGTAAAGCCCAATAACAGAAAGGTTGCTTATAGATTTACAATGCAAAATATGATTCTTTCCATTGGCCAGATAAGTAGAAATAGTTCATTCCATATATTGATTCTGGGATCTTCCAAAGCTAAGGAATGCTAAAAAATCTTTTTTTCAAAATGCACAAGAAAAAGTCGTAGTTTCAGGACATGAGAGATAAAGGTCAGCCAAGGGGTACAAATTATCAGAGTTACAAAAATATAGTATGGAAAGAAATGTGCAAGAGACGTCAATCCCTCAAAATTCACAAATATATTAACCAAATGAGCGTGACAAGAATAATGAGTGGGTTGAAAATAGCAACAGTGATATTGTCAATGAAAACAGGCAAATGGATAGGGCAGCAGGGTGGCACAGTGGTTAGCACTACTGCCTCACGGCGCCGAGGACCCAGGTTCAATCCAAGCTCTGGGTCACTGTCCATGTGGAGTTCATACATTCTCCCCGTGTTTGCGTGGGTTTCACCCCCACAACCCAAAGATGTGCAGGTTAGGTGGACTAGCCATGCTAAATTGCCCCTTAATTTGAAAAAAATAAACTAGGTACTCTAAATTTATAAAGAAAATAGGGGATTGGCAAACCTGTTGAATAATTGCTTTCTGACGGTTTTTACAGTAGAGGAAGCGGTAAATGTAACAGATAATCATTGCTGCTTGTGGGACATTGCTGAATACAAAATGGCAAATTTAAACAACAGTACAGTGTCTCCAATTCAACTGCCCAACAACTGGAGTTGCCCAAAAGCCAGGCATTTTTAGAATTTGCCATGCATCAATTGAGTAAAATAGAAAAAACAAATTTACCTGGAAAATTCAGTTAGATGCTGCATTGGTGTGGTGTGGCTCTGGACTAGTTATCCGCATTGCTGCGAGCACACCAGTCTACTATCGCTCTCTGAGCCACCCTTGACCCAATCCAACCATGTTTGGCTCAAACCTCACCCCCCCCCCCCCCCCCCCACTCCCCCCACCCCCATGGAATGACCCGCCCAACCAGAAATGCGGCAGGATCCGAAATGCGGCAGAGCCTCTGGCCCGAGGTTGTTGGTTTTGAGACACTGGACGGAATTCTCCAGCTATTGGGATTATCTGTTCCCGCAGCAGTGCACCCCTGCACTTGGGTTTCCCGTCGGCATAAGGTGACTTCATTGGGAAATCCCATTGACAAGCGACGGGAGTAGAGAATTTAGCCACCAGTGAATGGCGCACCGCCGGGAAACACGTGGCTCGGGGACTGGAGAATCCAGCCCACTGTCCCTGTAATACTAATCTTTCCAGCATGGTGTAAACAAAATATTTATGCAGCAATTAACCCGTTGATAACAGAACTGAAACAATCTCAGAAATCTCCAAATAGCGTGTAAAGGCCAGACACTATTTCCAAAGGCAAAAGAAAATGACAAGTCAGATGAAAAGTAATAAGTGTAAAATATGATTGGAGCTCACCATAATTTATGAGGGAACAATAGGCTAAAATTCCTTTATATCTGTCATGCAAATAGATCTGAGTCGAGGTATAATCTCTGCTCAGCACTTGTACACATTAGAGGGAGCATTCTCAGAAACCTGAAAATTGTGCCCAGTTCCCCTAATGTGGTTGATTGCTTAACAGAAGTGGCCAATTAAACTTTGAACCCTCCAAGAATGCCTCAGGACATCATGAAGGCGGAAGTTCAGTCTTGCTAGAAAGTTGGCTGGATGCTAGTAGATTCAGTGAAATACTCAGCGGCGAGTTCACAGGATTCTCCAGAAGTAAAGAGTAGGAAGAGGAAGCTGGTTCTGGTGGGGTGGATGGAGGAAATAGCTTTGTGCGCTTGATGGGATCAAGGAAATGGATTCCAAGAGACTGGCGAATGATTTGCTTATCAATTAAGAGAGACTTGCAATTACTGAGGAAGCAGCTTCTGGTAAAATCAGGTGAGGTCAGGAGGAGCTGTAGTTGAGAGGGAAGGTGTGGGTCAGGGGGAATAGGGGCATTCCATAGGAATTTTGAGGCTGTATCCGAGTGGAGGGTGGGGGGCTTTCGGTGGTGGTGGGGGGATCCATGGGAATTTTGGGAAGGGGTTGCTTCCATGTGGTGTCTGAGAGCGTGAGGCGGTATCCTGTTGGGCAGCCGTGGAAGGTCAATACAATCATTACCTAGAAGATAGAAGTGGTTTTAATTCTTCTAATTTTTTTTCTGCGTAACTATTACTGTCAGACAGTCAGAAATAGCCAACATTTGAGATGTTAGTTGCATTTTCATATGGTTCCCAATTCAGGACAATTGTCCATTGCATGTTGAACTTGACATTTACCATTTAATCTTTACCTGGGAACTACCACGGGGCGTGGGAGGAAGGGGGGGGGGGTGTCACAGAATCATATAATACCCACAGTGCAGAAGGAGGCCATTTGGCCCATCGAGGCTGCACCGATCCATGTCCCACCCTATCCCTGCGACCCCAAAACCCAACCTTCACCTTCACATCCCTGGCCTCTAAGGGACAATTTAGCATGGACAATCCACCTATCCTATAAATATCTGGACTGTGGGAGGAAACCGGAGCAGCCAGAGGAAACCCATGCAGATATGGGGAGAACATACAAACTCCATACAAACAGTGACCCAAGGCGGGTAGACAGGAGGTATTTGGAAGCCCCGGAGACGGGTTATTGAAGGAGAGGCTGAAGCTCCAGATGGAGTTCGGGCTGGTGTCCACGGGGAAGGTAGTAGGGCAGTTGTGGAGGGCCAGAAGGGCACTCTAAGAGTACAGGGAGAAGGCTAGTAGGATGCTGGCCTACCAACTGAGGAAGCAGGAGGCAGTGAGGGAGATTGAAAGGGTGAACGACAGGAGGAGAAGAGTGGTACTGGACCCGGTGCGGGTGAATGTGATATTTGTGAAGTTCTACAGGAGGCTTTATAAAGTGGAGCCCCCAGCCAGGGACGGGGGGAGGGAATGTGGCGGTTCCTGGATAGGTTGGAGTTCCCCAAGGTAGAGGAGGAACAGGTGGAGAGGTTGGCGGCCCCCATTGGGCTGGTGAAGGTGATGGAGAGCACGGGGGCGATGCAGGCAGGAAAAGCCCTGGGCCCGGATGGGTTCCATGTAGAATTTTATAAGAAGTTTGGGGGGGACCTGGAGCCTCTGCTGGTTAGAGCATATATGAGGCGAGGGAAAAGAGGGAACTCCCCTCTACATTATTGCAGGTGTCCATATCCCGAATAGTGAAGAAGGATAAAGATCCAGAGCAGTGTGGGTCCCAGGCCCGATATTGCTATTAAATGTGGACTCTAAGTTGCTGGCTAAGATCCTGGCCTCACGTATCGAGGAATGTGTGCTGGGGGTGATAAGAGAAAGGGTTTGTAAAAGGGAGACAATTATTGGCGAATGTTAGGAAATTACTAATTGTGATAATAATGCCCCCGAAGGGACAGGACATAGATGTGGCAGTGGCAATGGATGCAGAGATGGCTTTTGATCAGCAGGGGATTGTGGACTGCATCCGATTGTTGTATAGGGCTCCGGTAGCGAGCTTTTGGATGAATTGGGTGAGCTCGGGGTACTTTGCGTTACAGTGTGGATCAAGGCAGAGGTGCCCACCCTCCCTGTTGTTTTTTTTGCTTTGGCTATAGAGCCATAGGCAATGGTGTTGAGAGTGTCAAGGAGTTGGATTATGCTGGGGGAGCGGAGTGGGTGTTGATCACAGGGTTTCATTGTACGCGATAACCTGCTGCTCCATATTTTGGACCCATTGAGAGGTATTGGGGGAATTGTGAATATTTTGGAGAAGTTTGGTCGGTTTTCCTGATATAAGCTAAACATGGGGAAGAGTGAGGTTATCCCGATCGAGGATCACTGTTGCTGGAGAGGCGGGTGCAGACAGTGAAAATGACGATGACGGTGCTGCCGAGGCTCCTAGTTATCTTTCAGAACCTCCTGATCTTCGTCCCCAAATAATTCTTTAAGAAAGTCAATACTTTGACGTGGAATTTTTGTGGGTGGGGAAAACCCCACGGGTTAAGAGGTGGTGCTGGAACAGGGGGCAGGGGGTGCGGGTTGACTTTGCCAAACATAATGAATTATTAATGGGCAGCAAACAATGCTACGGTGAGGAAGTGGGTAGTGAGAGAGGGGTCGGCTTGGGGGCGGATTAAGGTGGCCTCTTGTAGGGGTACAAGTTTAGGAGCATTGTTGACTGCACCTCTGCTGTTCTCCCAGCCACGTACTCCACAAGCTCAATGGTGGTGACGGCCCTGAGGGTATGGGGGCAGTGGCGGCAGCATCTGAGGTTGGAAGTTGCTTTGGTGTGGGCACTAATTTGTGACAACCACAGGTTCGCACCGGGGGCGGGATTGGACGCGAGGTTTCGGGGGTAGTGACGGGCAGGGAGCAAGTGGTTTGGGGACTTGTTTGTGGGGGCAGCTTTGCATGTTTAGAGGAATTGGAGGAGGAATACAGTAATAATATTTATTGCCACAAGTAGGCTTACATTAACACTGCAATCAAGTTACTGTGAAAAGCCCCTAGTCGCCACATTTCGGTGCCTGTTCGTGTACACAGAGGGAGAGTTCAGAATGTCCAACTTAGCTAAGAAGCACGGGCGGAATTCTCCGTTCCCGGGAAAAATCGGGAGGGCCGTCGTGAACTTGGCCGCGTTTCACGACGGCCTCGGAGGCCGCTCCTCGCCCTCTATTCTCCCCTCCCGGCGGGACAAGGAGAGGCGCTCCGTAAATCTCGGCCGCGGGGGTGTCGTGCCAAGAATGGCGCGGCCGGCGCGCCTAATGATGTCAGCCGCGCATGCGCAGGTTGGCCGGCTCCAACCCGCGCATGCGCGGCTGACGTCATGACGCTGACGGCACGAACTCGCGCATGCGCGGTGGCCGTCTTTCCCCTCAGCCGCCCTGCAAGACGTGGTGGCTTGATCTTGCGGGGCGGCGGAGGGGGAATAGTGCGTCCGATTTGGACGCCGGCCCGACGATCGGTGGGCACCGATCGCGGGCCTGTCCCGTCCCGAGCACAGTCGTGGTTCTCTTTCCTTTCTAGGCCACCTCCAAGCCCCAAACGGGCTTCTCAGTCCCGTTTCACGACGGCAGCGATCAGATGTGTTTGCTGCCGTCGTGAAACGGCCGCGAACGGCAGGCCGCTCGGCCCATCACAGCGAACGGCGATTCCCTAGAAGTAGCGTTCCAAAGCCTCAACGCGTGCCGGCGGATCACGCGACCCCCTCGTGGACCTCCGACCAAAGAGTACCCCAGGCCTGTGCTGCACGGCTGCCCGTCCAACACGGGGGGCTACCCTGCTATTTCTGCGGCCAGCATCAGCACCCCAGGCGGCGCTGCCCGGCCCAGAACACGAAATGCAGCGACTGCGGGAAAAAAGGACATTTGGCTAAGGTTTGCCTGGCCAGGTCCAAACCCTCAAAATCGTAGGCCCGACCCTCAGACTCACAGGCCCGCAGATCCCGCAGTGTAGCAGCTTGCCTGCCGGCTCCGCTCCTGAATGCGTCATCGGCCTCGTGCTGTCCGTGGGGGCAGCCATCTTCAAGCCCGCACAACGTGTGTGGCTCACGGGCGCCGCCATCTTGGCCATCCTTGCCCATGCAGCCTGCTACGTGCGACTCGTGGGGGCCGCTATCTTGGACGTCATCTGAAACGCCGCCCGACACGTGGGACCGACGGGGGCAGCCATCTTGGGACCACCCTAGCACCTCCGACCACGCCGGCTACCCGCAACTCAGCGCGGTCACCCTGGACCAGTCGCGACCCAAACACCTCCGGAGCTCCATGCTGACCGTCCGCGTAAATGGACACGAAACACCTTGCCTGTTCGACTCCAGGAGCAGGGAGAGCTTTATTCACCCAGACATGGTAAGACGCTGCTCGCTCCCAATCTTCCCGGCACACCAAACAATCTCCCTTGCTTCTGGGTCGCACTCGGTGCAGATCCAGGGGTGCACTATCGCAACCCAAGCAATACATGGCGCTGAGTACACCGATTTTAAGCACCTCTCCTGTTGGGACTGGATTTCCAGTGTAACCTCAAGAGCCTAACTCTGAAATTCGGTGGGCCCCTACCCCCACTCACCGTATGTAGCCTCGCAACACTAAACGTTGATCCTCCCCCGCTCTTCGCAATTCTCACCACCGACTCTAAGCCAGTCGCCACCAGAAGCAGGCGGTATAGCATTCAGGACAGGACTTTTATCAGGTCCGAGGTCCAACGACTCTTGCGGGAGGGGATCATAGAGGCCAGCAATAGCCCCTGGAGAGCTCAAGCGATGGTCGTCAGGACCGGGGAAAAGAAGTGGAAGGTTGTAGATTACAGCCAAACCATAAACCGGTACACGCACCTTAATGCAAAACCCCTCTCCCGGATCACAGGCATGGTTAACCAGATCGCGCACTACCGGGTGTTCTCCACAGTGTATCTGAAGTCTGCGTACCACCAGCTCCCAATATGCCTGAGGGACCACTATACGGCCTTTGAGGCAGACGGCCGCCTCTTCCACTTCCTCATGGGTCCCCTTCGGCGTCACAAACGAGGTCTCGGTCTTTCAAAGAACCATGGACCGAATGGTGGACCAGTACGGGCTGCGGGCCACGTTTCCGTACTTGGACAACGTCACCATCTGCGGCCATGATCAGCAGGACCACGGTGCCAACCTCCAGAGATTTCTCCAAACCACCCAAACCCTTAGCCTCACTTACAACAAGGAGAAATGTGTTTTCCGCACAACCAGGCTAGCCATCCTCGGCTATGTCGTGGAAAACGGGGTTCTAGGACCCGACCCTGACTGTATGTGCCCCCTGCTGCAACTCACCCTTCCCCACTGCCTCAAGGCCCTGAAAAGGTGCCTCGGGTTCTTTTCCTATTATGCCCAGTGGGTCCCCAACTATGCGGACAAAGCCCGCCCACTAATCAAGGCCGCTACCTTCCCACTGGCGGCTGAGGCCCGCCAGGCCTTCAGCTGCATCAAGGCGGACATCGCCAAAGCTGCAATGCGCACGGTGGATGAGTCCGTCCCCTTCCAGGTGGAGAACGGCACATCAGAGGTCGCCCTCGCCGCTACCTTCAATCAGGTAGGCAGGCCAGTAGCATTTTTTTCACGCGCCCTCACCGCCTCTGAAATTTGACACTCCTCGGTTCGAAAAAGAAGCCCAAGCCATCGTGGAAGCCATGCGGCACTGGAGGCACTACCTCGCTGGTAGGAGGTTTACCCCCGTCACCGACCAACGATCAGTAGCCTTCATGTTCGATAATATGCAGCGGGGCAAAATCAAGAACGATAAGATCTTGAGGTGGAGGATCGAACTCTCCACCTATAATTACGATATTGTATATCGCCCTGGGAAGCTCAACGAGCTCCCAGATGCCCTGTCCCGCAGCACATGCGCCAGCGCGCAAGAGGACCGACTCCGGGCTATCCACGCTGACCTCTGCCACCCAGGGGTCACCCGGATTCTCCACTACATCAAGGCCCGCAATCTGCCCTACTCCACTGAGGAGGTCAGAGCCATGACCAGGGACTGGCTGATCTGCGCGGAGTGCAAGCCGCACTTCTATCGTCCTGATATGGCCAACCTGGTAAAGGCATCCTGGCCCTTTGAGCGCCTCAGTATCGATTTCAAAGGGTCCCCCCCCTCCACCAAGCGCAACACATATTTCGTCAACGTCATTGACGAATTCTCCTGCTTCCCCTTTGCAATTCCCTGCCTCGACATGACCGCCACCACCGTCATTAAAGCCCTACATAGTGTCTTCACCCTGTTTGGTTTCCCCACGTATGTTCACAGTGACCGGGGCTCATCGTTCATGAGCGACGAACTGCGTCAGTACCTGCTCAGTAAGGGCATCGCCTCGAGCAGGACTACCAGTTATAACCCCCGGGTAAACGGGCAGGTGGAGAGGCAGAACGCGACGGTCTGGAAGACCGTCCTCCTGCCCCTACGGTCTGGGGATCTCCCACTTTCCCACTGGCAGGAGGTCCTCCCCGACACACTTCACGCCATTAGGTCCATCCTTTGCATGGCCACAAACGAGACCCCTCATGACCGCCTGTTTGTTTTCCCCAGGAAATCCACCTCCGGGGCCTCGCTTCCGTCCCGCCTGAAGACACCGGGGCCCGTCCTACTCAAACACGTCAGGAGCCATAAGTCCGACCCCCTGGTTGAGAGGGTCCAGCTCCTACACACCAACCCCCAGTACATATACATAGAACACCCCGACGGCCGACAGGATACGGTTTCCCTCCGGGACCTAGTGCCCGCATGCTCCACTACCACCGCTACCCCAACTTACCCCACCCAATCTACACTGACCAGAGTCCCCACCCCTACATGGCACCCGCACCATCTCCCGGCCCCCATTCCTTCTTCACCGACCCACAGGAACGAAGCTCCGGAAGACACGCTCCCGGAGTCCAGCTCTGTACCCGCACTGGCAACATCATTACCCATGCCCGCATGGATGAGTTCGACACCCGGGTCAGTTGCGATACCAGAGCGCTGGCGATCACAGCGCATGATCCGGGCGCCGGACAGGTTGAACTTGCGAACCCTTCACCCCTGCCGAACTTCATTTTTTAACAGGGGGTGAATGTGGTGAATGTATTGCATTAACCATTCACCATGTATGTAACTATCACGCTGTTGCCCATGAGGGCTCCACCTATTGACCATTGTAAGGTATTACCTGTGATGTATCATGTTGGTGCCTTTGTGGACTCCGCCCCGGCTCCTCCCCTTGAGGTGAGGTAGAAAGAGCAATAGCCCTGTAGGCGGCTCTCAGTAACAGAGCAGTCACAGGCTGGCACTGTTCTAGTCGATTAAAGCCACAGTTTACTTCTGCTCCTTGTTTCGTGTGAATTGATGGTCGCATCACCCAGAGCCACTGAAACCGGGTGTGACAATGAGCGACCTGGCGGAGTTCCTAAGATTGGAGAAAATCAAGTTTATCTTAAAAGGATCGGATGATGGAGGTGGAAGCCGTTCATTGACTTCTTCAAGGAGAATTGAGGTGTCAGCAGAGGTGTGGATGGGGGCGGGATGAGAGGGTAGTGGGGTGAGATAAAGGGGGTAAAATGGGGAAGGCAGGACAGGAGCAGGGGAATGGCAAGGAGGTGGGGTGTTGGTTAGTTGTTTATTTATTATGATGTTCCTGTTTGTTCTTCTTGTTTTTGTTTGCATTTACTGTTAAAACAGACGCGTCAATAAAAATATATATTTTTAAATCCATTTAACCACTGATTTAGAAGGATTAGGGCAGGATCTATCAGCCTTGCCAACTCAGGATGCAACGAAGTTGGTAAATCTCATGCAAGGTCATGCCTTGTGAGATCTAACAAGATCATGCGTAGTGCGAAGGGGGCTCAAAGGCCCCTTTATTAGTGAGTTGGCGCATGGGGAGGGAACTAGAGATCGGGTCACCATTTAAAATTGGCACCCCGAGATCACTTCCTGCACTGGTGAGAGGAACTCGTTAGTGCAGGAAAGGCACTAAGTGCAGCCTCGGTGGGGCATTTCACGTCGAGGCACAGAAGTGAAGCAGAGTCCCATTTAATAGCGAGGCTAAACGCGCTCAACATGAGAGTCTGTTTTATTTCCGTTAAATCACGCCCTTAGGTTCACAATGGATAAAAATGCTGAGTGCAATCATGAAAAGACCAAGCGTTCAGCATCTTTTGCCAAATTTCGCTCAGTATTGCCTGATATATACTTGGGACATTCATGGGAGGACAGTCAGAACTACAACGTTTACTTCTGTTTGATTAAATTTAAATTCTTTTTAACTTCCCTTGATTTTCTGTTTTTTCTGGAAAGTTTTCCATCAGGGTCTTGGAAATCTCTCGTTCTCTGTCTGTCTCTCTTTTTATACATTCAATCCTATTAAGGTAAGTCCACTTATACAACCAACAGTTAGCAGTGAATCTGTAAAATATGTAATGAATGTTAAGAGGATTAACTTGAACACTTAAATCCCTTCCAAGGTGTCAATCAATTAGATAAGCATGCATCAAACCTTTGATTTCCAGATGTCAATTTGTTTGATGTAGGCCTACTCTCCGATGTTTTTTCCTTTGTGCTAATTCCTGACTAGAACAAAAAGGTTGTGATCCCAATTGCTTCCAAGGCTCCTCTGCCTGTTAGGTTTTCTGTTCATAGAATCATAGAATCCGTGCAGTGCAGAAGGAGGCCATTCTGCCCATCGAGTCTGCACTGACCCTCTGAAAGAGCTACCCCACGCAAGCCCACTCCCCTGCCCTATCCCCGGAACCCCATCCAACCTTTGGACACCAAGAGACAATTTAGAATGGCCAATCCTCCGAACCTGCACATCTTTGGATGGTGGGAGGAAACTGGAGCACCCATAGGAAGCCCACACACACGGGGAGAATCTGCAATCTCCCACAGACAGTCAGCCAAGGTTTGAAATGAATCTGGGTCCCTGGAGCTGTGAGGCAGCAGTGCTAACCACTGTGCCACTGTGACGCCCTGTAGCAAGTGCTTATTTCTTAAGTGGGCCACCAACTATAATTAGTCTAAGGCTTTTTTTTTCTCATTAGTCTTGGCGTTAGACCCATGGTCCACTGTCTTCAGGTGCTTCAGCCAGAACCTTATTCAGAGCCAACAACATTAAATAACATCACAACATGTCGGTAGCATGCCTGAGTTTCAATTATCCTGAATCCAAAGATTAACCCTGATTAAAAAAGCAAAATACTTTGGATGGTGGAAATCCAAAATAAACAAAAAGTGCTGGAACTACCTTATGGGTCAGGCAGCACCAGAAATACTGGAGTGTATTTTAACCTAAAGACAAGGCAGGTTTAGGTTGGATTGTGGAGAGTAAGTTGAGAAATATAGTCCCTGACTTGAACATGCTTTCAACACACCCATTTCTGGTATTGACTGTTGCCAGCCGGTGATCGTGCAAACAACCCACTCCAAGGAAGCAATTTCCAATATGATAATGAGTCCGCACGCCTTGATGTGATTCGGGTTTTGAACTTTAACTGCAGCCAGTTGAGTTTCAATGTGCTGGGGATTTAACAGCTCTATAAGGAACTGGTGGACTCGGAAGTGGCCTTCGAACCTAACTCTTGGATCCAGGTGCCTACCTACAGAACGGACACGATTGGGCAACCCCCACCTAACCCACTTCACCCAAAAATCTACACCAAGGCCCTTAATCCCATGGTGAGGCTGCCAATTTTCCTCACCCTGCACCCCCCTCCCCCCAAGATTGCCAAGCCCTGATCCCTTCCACCTGCTGCAACCTCCGTTCTCCGACCTTAGGCTTGTTATTCTGCCCACTTTAAGGCCTCTGACCTTCCTACCTCATGTCTCTGGCCTTTGGTCTCTGCATCGTCCCAGCCCCACACCCTCAAACTCTCTCTTGACCGCTCCTGTGGACAACCCCTCTCCAATTGATGCCTCCCCTCCCACTTCACCTTCCTCCCCATCCTTGATTGATCTCTTACAGATCAATCTCCCTTCTTCCCCTAGTTAACGCCCCACATCAATCCCCATCCCAAATCATCCATCAGACTTTCCCCTCACCCTTCACCAACATCGAAGTGGATTCTGTTGCTCCTGCAAATTTCATTGACCAGATCCCCATTTAACTGGATCCCTAGATTATCACTCAGGCTGACCTCCACGTGAGGGATCCCAAATTGGGACTTCCTACAATTTACTGAGTGACCCAGTTAACTCTCTTTTCCTCTCTCAAGAATCCACCTGATCTGCTGCACACTTCCAGAATTTTATGTTTACATTCCAAGGACTAATCCCATCACAGAATCCATAGAATTGGAGAATCCCTGGAGTGCAGGAGGATGAATGTTATTTTAGAATTGACTATTATCCTCCGAGTGCCTTCAGTCCCAGAGGCAAGACAATTATGAAAATCATTTTTAATTCAGGGGACTTTTTAACCAGTTGAAAGTTTGAGCAAATGTTAGGATTTTATCCATTTGCGATAGTTTTAGCAGAACCAAGATCACCAGCAATGATCTTAAAATTGTTCTTATTTCCTTGTAAAATTCATCCTCCCATGTACGTGAGTTTGCCCCATGATCCACTGCAGCTCATTTCTTCTACTCACCTCCAGCCAGATTACAGATATTTCAGGCATCAAGAATTATTGGTCAGTTAACTAATGGACCTATAAGTTTATTCATATATTTGACATGTACATGGGTTCAGAGCCAAGCAGTGACTAGATGGAGTTTGTCAGTGACAAGATGGAGGTCTTTAAGCCACCTGAGAAAGGGATATTCTGTACTTGGTCAGGGATGGGAGATTTTGCAGAGAGTGGTTAATTCACATAAACCACATACGGCAGTTTACTTCGACTGCATCACTACCAGGTTTCACCCAGCCAAACTGGTTGCAATGATCTTCGGTTGAGGAGATGATAATGAAGATTGGGATGGAAAGAGAGAGAGAGAGAAAGAGAGAGAGAGAGAGAGAAAGCAAGATAGTTCTTAGTGGACGCCAGGAAAATTAATCAGAAAATTAATTTGCTAGTGCTCTTCGGGGCGGTTTAAACTAATTCAGCAGGGGGATGGGAACCTAAATTGTAGTCCCAGTGTACAGGATGTTGAGAGTAATGAGGTCAGGGATAGGGTTAAAAGTTCGAAAGAGGGCACCGGCAAGCAAGACGCTGGGTTGAAGTGTGCCTACTTCAACGCCAGGAGCATCCGGAATAAGGTGGGTGAGCTTGCAGCATGGGTTGGTACCTGGGATCTCAATGTTGTGGCGATTTCGGAGACATGGGTAGAGCAGGGACAGGAATGGTTGTTGCAGGTTCCAGGATTTAGATGTTTCTGTAAGAACAGAGAAGATGGTAAAAGAGAGGGGGTGTGGCAATGTTAATCAAGGAAAGTATTACGGCGGTAGAAAGGACGTTTGAGGACTGTCTACTGAGGTAGTATGGGCGGAGGTTAGGAACAGGAGAGGAGAGATCACCTTGTTGGGAGTTGTCTATAGACCTCCAAATAGTTCCAGAGATGTAGAGGAAAGGATTGCAAAGATGATTCTCGACAGGAGCGAGAGTAACAGGGCAGTTGTTATGGGGGACTTTAACTTTCCAAATATTGACTGGAAATACTATAGTTCGAGTACTAGATGGGTAAGTTTGTGTGCAGTGTGTGCAGGAGGGTTTTCTGACACAGTATGTAGACAGGCCAACAAGGGGCGAGGCCACATTGGATTTGGTACTGGGTAATGAACCCAGCCAGGTGTTAGATTTAGATGTAGGTGAGCACTTTGGTGATAGTGATCACAATTCGGTTATGTTTACTTTAGCAATGGGCAGGGATAGGTATATACCGCAAGGCAAGAATTATAGCTGGGGGAAAGGCAATTATGATGCTATTCGGCAAGATTTAGGATGTATAGGATGGGGAAGGAAACTGCAGGGGATGGATACAATCGAAATGTGGAGCTTTTTCAAGGAACAGCTACTGCGTGTCCTTGATAAGAATGTACCTGTCAGGCAGGGAGGAAGTTGTCGAGCAAGGGAACTATGGTTTACTAAGGAAGTTGAAGCACTTGTCAAGAGGAAGAAGAAGGCTTATGTTAGGATGAGACATGAAGGCTCAGTTAGGGCACTTGAGAGTTACAAGTTAGCCAGGAAGGACCTAAAGGGAGAGTTAAGAAGAGCGAGGAGAGGACACGAAAAGTCGTTGGCGGATAGGATCAAGGAAAACCCTAAGGCTTTCTATAGGTATATCAGGAACAAAAGAATGACTAGAGTAAGATAGTCAAGGATAGTAGTGGAAAGTTGTGTGTGGAATCAGAGGAGATAGGGGAAGCGTTAAATGGATATTTTTTGTCAGTGTTTACACTGGAGAAAGACAATGTTGTCGAGGAGAATACTCAGGTTCAGTCGATCAAGCTAGATGGAATTGAGGTTCACAAGGAGGAGGTGTTAGCAATTTTGGAAAATGTCAAAATAGATAAGTCCCCTGGGCCAGATGGGATTTATCCTAGGATTCTCTGGGAAGCCAGGGAGGAGATTGCAGAACCTTTGTCCTTGATCTTTATGTCGTCTTTGTCCACAGGAATAGTGCCGGAAGACTGGAGGATAGCAAATTTTGTCCCCTTGTTCAAGAAGGGGAGTAGAGACAACCCTGGTAATTAGAGACCTGTGAGCCTTACTTCGGTTGTGGGTAAAATGTTGGAAAAGGTTATAAGAGATAGGGTTGATAATCATCTTGAAAAGAACAAGTTGATTAGCGATAGTCAACACGGTTTTGTGAAGGGTAGGTCATGCCTCACAAACCTTATTGAGTTTTTTGAGAAGGTGACCAAACAGATGGATGAGGGTAAAGCTGTTGATGTGGTGTATATGGATTTCAGTAAGGCGTTTGATAACGTTCCCCACGGTAGGCTATTGCAGAAAATAAGGAAGTATGGGATTGAAGGTGATTTAGCGGTTTGGATCAGTAATTGGCTAGCTGAAAGAAGATAGAGGATGGTGATTGATGGCAAATGTTCATCCTGGAATTCAGTTACTAGTGGTGTAAGGCAAGGATCTGTTTTGGGGCCACTGCTGTTTGTCATTTTTGTAAATGACCTGGAAGAGGGTGTGGAAGGATGGGTTAGTAAATTTGCAGATGACACGAAGGTCGGTGGAGTTGTGGATAGTGCTGAAGGATGTTATAGGATACAGAGGGACATAGATAAGCTGCAGAGCTGGGCTGAGAGGTGGCAGATGGAGTTTAATGCGGAAACGTGTGAGGTGGTTCACTTTGGAAGGAGTAACAGGAATGAAGAGTATTGGGCTAATGGCAAGATTCTTGGTAGTGTAGATGAACAGAGAGATCTCGGCATCCAGGTACATAAATCCCTGAAAGTTGCCACCCAGGTTAACAGGGCTGTTAAGAAGGCATATGGTGTGCTAGCCTTTATCAGTAGGGGGATTGAGTTTCGGAGCCACAAGGTCATGCTGCAGCTGTACATAACTCTGGTGCGGCCGCTCCTGGAGTACTGCGTGCAGTTCTGGTCACCACATTATAGGAAGGATGTGGAAGCTTTGGAAAGGGTTCAGAGGAGATTTACTAGGATGTTGCCTGGTATGGAGGGAAGGTCTTACGAGGAAAGGCTCAGGGACTTGAGGTTGTTTTCGTTAGAGAGGAGAAGGCTGAGAGGTGACTTAATAGAGATATATAAGATAGTCAGAGGGTTAGATAGGGTGGACAGTGAGAGTCTCTTTCCTCGGATGGTGATGACCAACACGAGGGGACATAGCTTTAAATTGAGGGGTGGTAGATATAGGACAGATGTCAGAGGCAGTTTCTTTACTCAGAGAGTAGTAGGGGTGTGGAACGCCCTGCCTGCAACAGTAGTAGACTTGGCAACTTTAAGGGCATTTAAGTGGTCACTGGATAGACATATGGAAGAAAATGGAATAGTGTAGGTCAGATAGGCTTCTGATGGTTTCACAGGTCGGCGCAACATCGAGGGCCGAAGGGCCCGTACTGAGCTGGAATGTTCTATGTTCTATGTTCTAAAAGACAATACAATGCTAATACAAGCAAAATCCTAAACTGGGAGTAGATCTTCTCAAGGGAGTGCATGTATTGAAACATGAATCACGAGAGGCTGCTGCATTCTCAGGGGCTGCAAAGCATTGCATTAGGATTTTGTTGTGATCCTCAGTAGTTTTTTTTATTCCAGCTTGAGGTGACAGGATTGTGACAGGTATGTTAGCCGAGTTTCTCTGATTGATGAGATGCCCATCCCTCAAAGCATTTGTTTATGTTAATAAATCGTGAGAGTAAAGAGAATCTGGTGCAGCTTGTGAGGGAGATGCGATGCAGACACTCCAGCAGTGTGAATAATTTATCCTGTGTTTATGAGTCTGCATTTAATTTGTAAACAGTAAAATGTAATGGCTCGTGCCCTTTGATGGCCTGTACCTAGCAGAACTCTCCAATGTATCAGTCACCATTAGATTTTTTGCCACAGTTTTCCCGTATTGTACAGGATTTCCATATGCCATGACAGCCTGCCCTGTCCAGTCCCACTGCTTATCATGAAATCCTTACCATCTGTCACTCCACAGTAGGAGAGAAACAAGATCCGAGTTAAATATTTTGCTGTTTGTCTTTTTTTTATATCCCTCAAGCAAATTGACCACATAAAACCCAGGAATGATTGGTTAGATTCACAACAGATGAAATTGGAGCCCATAAAGTTGTGTTGATCTGTACTAATTTACTTTCTTTTCATTTAAAAATATCTCCAATGTTTCCAGGATAGATTCATTCCTAGGGGAGTCGAGTATGATATGTTTTAGGTCCATCAATGTCTGAATGTTGGGTCATGTTGATGCTCGGCCTTGTTCCACTTTCAATGGCTCCCTTTAAAAGTCATCTCAGAGCCTGACTTTTCAATCTAGCCTTCAGTCAACTCACCTAAACTCTCATCCTACATGAACCAAGAAAGCATGTGTTGGCAGACTGTTCCATTCTATCATGGTGTGTTTCACATCTGAGCCCAAACATACGATTTGCACATATACCGCATTTACACATGCAGTAGGTTGGGTAATAGTGTTGTCGCTGGATAACTGATTAATGATCAAATTGGGAACACTGCCAGTTTTCCCCGACAGGCACAAACACCTTACAGCCTCAGCTAACTGAAATTGAATGGCAGAGCAGACTCCTCTTTCTTATATTCTTACATAGGAACAGGAGTAGGCCATTCAGCCCCTCGAGCCCATCGCGTCATTCAATGAGATCAAGGCTGATCTGTGACTTAACTTTATTTGCCTGCCTTTGTTTAAATTCATAGCAGTGAATGTAATATACTTCATATCTCTTAATATCTTTGTTTTACAAAAACTTATTCACGCCAAATTTAAAATTAACAATTGATCTAGCTTCAACTGCTGTTTGTGGGAGAGGGTTCGAAATCTCTACCACCCTTTGAGTGAAAAAGTTCTTCCTAACTTCTCTCCTGAACAATCTCGCCCTAATTTTTAGACTATTCCCCCTAGTTTTAGAATCTCCAACATAAGTCAACAGATGAGAATTTTCCTAATTTTCCCAACTCCTGCCATACTAGGTAAACACTAGCAGTGTTTCATAAAGATAAGTATGAGACGGTGGTGCAATTAACTGGTGTCCCACAAATCCAGGCCACAATATAAAAGTTTCATTTACTCATTGCCTTAACCTGCTACACTCACCAGAGTGCCTTAGAACTGGGTTCAAGCCAAGAAATTTTATTACAGGTGGTTTGCTCAACTCGGTACATCGCTTAAATTTTCAAACCTCTGAGAACTTATTGTGTAGTTCTGGTTCTTGGGAGACAACGTCTATTTTATATTTCATCACTTCACACATCATTTTCAAATACAGCCTTGATCTCTGAGCACGTGGCCGTGTTCCAAATGTGCACTTTGGATTTGCATTGTTTGTTGAGTCCAAGCAAATATAGGTTAGACGCCTCCAGCCCTACAACCTTGTGCGAATTCTGTGATCTTCCAATTCTGGCCTCCTGTGCTTCTGGTTTTCTTCACGCCAACCATTGGTGACCATGCTTTAAAACTGTCCAAATTCCCAAGATTGAGGTTTAAGGACGGCCAGTGCTCATTTGAGCGTTGACTGGCAGTGGTCTTGACTTCAATCCACCGTTGGAAAGAAGTCCTGCCTGAGAGCTGTCGGTCACTCAGATTGATTGACAGCTCTCCAACCCGGCCAGGCACAGCGCTGCAGTGGCCAGAAGAGGTGCTGCAGTGCTCTGCTTGGAATGAAGCCCCAGACCATTTCCGTTCTCAAAGTAAGTACCTGGGGCCGCGGGGGCAGAAACAGAGGGGATGCTGGGGGCCGGGGGGTTGGAGGAGGCGATTGCTGCATCGGGGGGAAGGCCGGGGGTTGGAATAGGGAGGACAGGAGCTCCTAGAGGTCGAAGGGTTCCCGATTCTGGGAACCTTTAGATTGAGGTCTTCCTGCCCAAGATGAAGAAGCGTTCATTTCTTCGTTTCTCACCCAACCCACTCATGCCAGCCTAAAAATTGAATCTGGGCCACTTATGGGTCTCAGGTGAAAGGGCAAATTTCCGGCCAGAGATCCTGTCCACCCAACTGTGAAATTGCATCTGGATCGGGGCGGGTGGAATCCCGTCCTTGCAATTTTCCGCTCCTCCAAGGCAGGTTCTGAGGTGGGAGGAGTGTAAAATTGCATGAGATGTCAGCCCCTGGAATTCTATTTCAAAACCTCTCCTCTGCTCCACATATCTGTTCCCCATTAAGGCACGTAAAATCATTTCTTTGTTCAAGCTTTTAGTCACCTGTACTGTATCTCCTTATGGCCTGTTGTCACATTTTGCCTCATGGTTTTTCTGTGAGATTACTTTACTATGTAAATGTACTATAATAAATGCAAGTCGTTGTTGAATAGGGGGTCCAAACATGGCTCAAATTTTAATATTTGTTTGCTGAATATCTATTGATGTGGCACATCTTGAATCATAAAAATGTACATTCTAGAAGGAGGTTATTTGGACTTTTTATTGTGCTGCCTCTATCTTCTCAGACAGTCCTGGATCAAGCATAATTTGGATGCCCCCCAGTTTGATGGTTTCTGAGAAGGTTGATAAGTCCATTGCATGGTTTGCAGACACTGCCACATAGAGGGCAGTGGTGCTTGAAGGTTTGAGCAACTGAGTTATTAGAAGGTTTGCAAGCCCCCTCCAAGACCTTAACGGCCTCTACATGTTCCTCTTGATGTGTTTGGTATCTTTGAGCCTTCTTTACTTTGTTTGGTCACAAACCAGATACTCCCGCACGTTGGCAAGGATGTTTGACTTCTTCAGGGATATCATCCCTAAAGCTTTTCCGCTATCTTCCTGGCAGCCTCCAACAGTGACTGAGTTCCAAATAGAGCAGTTGCTTCAGGAGTCTGGTGTCAGATGTAGAAACTACATGTCCCATCCAGGGGAACTGGTTTTGTGTCATTAGTGGCTCAATGCTGAGCAAGTTGGCTTGGGAAAGGATCCTGCTGTTGAACTGCTTTTCTTGCCACTGAGTTTGGCAGACCTTACAAAGGCACACGGAGGTACTTCTCCAGTGCTTTGAGATGCCCCCCAGAGGTTGTCCAAGTCTTCAAAGCTTATAGGAGTGTGAGGATCTCTGTTTCCCGCTAAACCACTGAAGTAGTTATAGGTGAACAAAAGTAATAGTCTCATTGGAAAAACACCGTACTTTCCATGTCTGGGTTACATTTGTGAAATTTCTGGACTGCTTACCCCCATTGATTTGTTTTTATTCAAAACTGAATGGGTGGTTATCTCAGACCTGATTTTCATAACTCTGCACCAGCAGTTGAGATTCAGGTTTCGTAAAGGGACATGAAGCAATGCGTGACAAATAGTTTTCGACACAGAGACATAGATCAAAAACAAGACTCTTGTGTTACAATGTGAAAATGCAACTTGATGTTAGCCTTGCAATAACATCCCCCAGCATGCCTTCAGAGGGCATTTGTAACTGTGGACTCCATTGGTCCCTAGTCATGCTCTTACCACAGGCAGAGTGGAAGGATTTGCAGGTTGATGGTGAACCCATTTGGCCACGTTTTGAACACACCTTCGGTGGCCATGGGACTTGAACCCAGAGCTTCTGCCTAACAGGTAGGGGTGCAACTAATGCACCGCATGACATCCATGTGTGATAACATCATGGGCCCATAAATTAGTGGAAAAATGACTAGCGTGATCTCTTCATCAAAGACTGTATCCTGAGTTCCATTGAAAGGATCAGAGTAAAATCTTGGTGTGCTGATATTAGAAGAGGTTCTTCATTTCTTTTTAAATTTAGAGTAGCCAATGAACATCTGATTCATCTGATCTTCAGATATTTCTAAATCGTGTTTCAGCCAAAGCCTCAAATGCTGTTATGCAAAACTGTGGGCCTTAGTCAGACTAATTTATATGCTTCACGTGGAGATTTTGCATAGGAGCCCCACTTAGGCCTGAGGCTGTTCACTGATTCCCTTCAATAGTTTTATCTGCATGCTAATACTGAAAACACTTTGCAGTTCTCTCTTGTATCACACACCATTCCAATCTCCCCTAGCTAGTTACAGCTACTTTAAATATTAATCCAAGCTCTCCAATTATCAATGCTTCAATTTCTTTCAGATCTCCCGGGTTATTCAGTGCTGTTTTAAAACACCCCTGACCCTTATAAATACTGCATATAGCACTTCTCTAAATCCACTCCGTATCTCCAGTTACCATACTTCTTTGATTAAAATCATACGAGTCTGTGTACATCGGCAGGTGCAGGAAATAGCTGGGAATACTATTCCATTTGTATCTGCAGTAATGAGGCTATGCTAGAAATACTGGTTTTATTGTTCCTCTGATTCTCTAATGCTCAGTAAAAAATGAAATGCGTTTGTATTTAACATTCTATGCATAAAAAACCTCCTCCAACCATCATTCAGCATTCAGCAGTTACTTTTCAATGCTCTCAACACTATTCCATCCTGCTCCTGTCTTCTTAACTTTGCTTCAGCCAGCTGAAGGTTATTCACTCATTATCTCTCCTAGTCAGATCCAACGAACCTTCTGGCTCTTTAACTCTGCTCTGAATATCTGTTTGATCTTTTCAGCTTCTGCACAGCGTTGTTGTGTTTTGGATCTTTTTTCACTATTTTCCTGAAGGCGGTAACTGCTCATTACAAGGTTCCAAAGCTCATTGGCCAGCACTACCTTGCACAAGTAGTCTTTTGTCCAACACCTAAGCCTTGACGAGAAATATCAATAGGCTGTTCAGTGAAGGGGATTTGCTGGTTATTCCCAAAGCTCAGACGTTATCAGGGTTTCCACTATAACTTGTTGGATTAATAATCAAGGCACGGATCTCCAGCTAATTAATTTTCCTTTCCCAAACTTTGGCATGGTGAAATTAATTGCAATACACCTCCTAGCGCACCCTCCCTCAACTCACTGCAATCCCCACTTTAGGTGACATCAGTTAACCCAATATAGATCACTGATCAGAACATGGGACTTCAGGGGTTCGATTCTCCGCCGGCGGGATGCTCCATTTTGCCGGCAGCCAGGGGGTTCCCCGATGGCAGGGGGCTGCCCCACAATAGGAAACCCTATTGACCAGCCAGCAAAACGGAGCATCCTGTCGGCGGGGTGAAACAGAAATGTGGCATGGCAGGGCGGAGTATCCAGCCCCAGGTCTCCATTGAGCACTTTTATTTAGACCATAAGACCATAAGATATATTTTGTGAGGGCCACGAAGAATCCAGCACGAGTTTTCAGGATACAAAGAAATAACATTTATTTACAGATTAACATATATATATATATATATACAACAGCAGCAACAACTTCTCTTGCTGCCAACTCCTCTCTCCCTGGTTCCAAACTGGCCAGCTCTATTTATGCAGGGAGTCTGCTAATGATTTCTCCGCCCCCCTCATTGGGGAAGCTCATACTCCCACAGGATTGTGGGATTGTCATTAGTCCCCAGCCAATGGTAAGCAGGCAGGTTATAACAATATAGGAGCAGAATTAAGCTATTCAATCCATCGAGTCTGCTCCGCCATACGATCATGGCTGAAATGTTCCTTATCCCCATTCTCCGGCCTTCTCCCCATACCCATGATGCCCTTATTAATCAAGAGATCCCCTTAATAATCAGGAGCACCAGACTTGTGCTTGAAACCTTGTTACCTACAGGGCTACAGATCACGATCTGGAAGGTGGAATTGAAGATTCTGTGATGTCTCACAATTTCCATCAGTGGGACGTTGGGAAGGTGGAAACCATAATTTATTTGCCCACCATGAACTCTGCTGCCTTGGCATTGTTATTGCAGTCTCTGGTCACTTATTTTGGTTATACAAAACTACGAGCAATCATGCCATTATATCTGACCCTGAATTGTGCTTCCTCCTTTATATCACATTTACTTCCATCTCCATAATATTGACTTTTGTATTCTTTCAATTTGACTTCTACTGTAAGCTATAATCATGCCTTTGACACCTCTGAGTGTGATTACTCTACATGCAGGCCTTCTACAAGCAACCTGCCATTAACCCCACCTGGTCCACAATGCAGCTGCTCAGTTGCTACCTCACACCAAATGATGTATTGGTTTCCAATAACTGGTGACCAGGGACTAACAACAGTAGGCGTATATTAACAATAACTGAGCAGCTCTTACATGCTACCCAAGCTCAGGGAGAACTCCCGCTTCATGACATGTGACAACTAATTGTACCCACATCATCCCAACATCCACGTGGTTTACACCTTTCCTCTTTAATTTTTTTTTCCCAAAATTTAGCGTACCCAATTAATTTTTTTCCAATTAAGGGGCAATTTTGGCGTGGCCAATCCACCTAATCTGCACATTTTTGGGGTGTGGGGGCGAAACCCATGCAAACACAGGGAGAATGTGCAAACCCCACACAGACAGTGACCCAGAGCCGGGATCGAACCTTGGACCTCGGCGCCGTGAGGCAGCAGGGCTAACCCACTACGCCACCCTGCTGCCCTTTCCCTCTTTAATTTGGGACAACCAGTACAGTATTCTCAATGTATGAGAAAAGTCACAAAGTAGAAACTATTTCCAACATATAAAGGTAAACAAGGTCAGAAACACATAGCTATTTACAATATGTAAAATACTGATTGGGCTCCTGCAGCTGGCACATTGCCCATTCATATCTCCTGCCCCCCTCCCCTTTTAAAACAAAGTTAGTTCATATACTAGTTCATCACAAATTCCGTGAAACTTGGATTGGCTGGCTCAGGTGCCTTGAGCTTTTGATTGTACCAGTCGACTGTGCTTGAAGTGCCCTTGGCTTGGTGTGTTCAGCGTGAATGCCATCAGGTGTCCTTGCGGTGTAACCCAAGGTTGCAGGGCCTGCTGTTGGCTTCTGGAGGGGCCTTCATTTTCATTGATGTGGAGGACTGGACTGCAGGTTGGGTGCATGGAGTACGGTGGTGGTTGATGACTGTTCAGATACCTGCAGTAGGTGATGCCACTTTTGTACATACTGAGCACAGTCCGAGGAAACCACATTGCTGTAGGCAGTGGAGCATGACCGTGTACCACCGCCAATTTGACGTGGCCACATGTTGACTGGATCTTGACTGACCAAGTTCCAGAAGACAAAGTGTGAGAGAATTGCAGTCATAATACCTCTTTCCGCTGTGTCGCCACTTGATGTTGCATTGCTTTTGGCCTTTGGTTGCAGACTTGGCAATGGACTTGTGGTTCTAGTGTACTGAGAGACATACGCTGCGTGGACGATGTCAGTTCTTGTCTCGGCATATTTTGTGGGCTGAGGAGTGCAGCATAGAAATCTCTATGGTATTGGGCACATTTCTCAAGCAGGTGCTATGGTGAATACACCGTCTGTTCTGCCAGACCATTGGACTGTGGATACAATGGACAACTCGTGATGTGCTCAAACCCCCATGCATTTGCAAAAACTCCAAACTCTCTGGAAACTAACTGGCAAGCATTGTCTATCATTATGCGCTGCGGGATGCAGTGTATGGCAAAGTGTCCATTGATCTTGTTTATAACCGTGTTGCTCCTCATGTCTGTAAGGTGGTCTATTTCAAACCTACCAGAGTACAAGTTGACTGGGACCAAGAGCTGTTTACTACTCCATTTGAAAATATCAGCTGCAAGAATGACCCTGGGAGCTCCTGGATCTCAGGTGAGTTCCTTGGTTTGATGTGGCTTGTGTGCGTTGCATAGTGCACATCTGAATACTTCTCTCTCCATGTTCACATAGATCGATGGCCAGTATAAGGATTCCCTTGCCCTGCACCTGGTTGCCTCCAAACCTGTGTCCCCTTGCTGGAGTTGCTGGGTGTAATATCTCTGCAAAGAGGTAGGGATGACAAATCGCTGACCCTGCAGTATCAGCCTGTCTTGTACAGTTAGCTCCTCGTGCATAGAGAATAATGTGCGCAGTTCATAAGAAGTTCCTTTGAGAACTTGGGCCAGCCTTTCATAATGGGCGGGATTCTTCGGCCTCCCAGCTGCATGGTTCTTGGTGGCAGGAGGCGGCCCACTTTCACTGGTGGCAAGATTCTCTACTCCAGCCATTGTCAATGGATTTCCCATTGAAGCCACCCTGCGCCATTGGGAAACCCATGGGCAGGGGTGCGCTGCTGATGGGACCAGAGAATCCTGCCACCAGCGAACGGCTGGAGAGATCTGGCCAATGACTTTGTGGAGTTGCCTGCCTATGAGATTTGGCTGTGAAGCATCCTTAAGTTCCTCAATTTGACGAAATGAAAGGACGTTTATGGTCATGATGTCCTCTTCACCAGCTGTGTGGTCAATGGTGGGTACATAGAACATACAGTGCAGAAGGAGGCCATTCGGCCCATCGAGTCTGTACCAACTTACTTAAGCCCTCACTTCCATCCTATCCCCGTAACCAATAACCCTCCTAACCTTTTTGTTCACTCAGGGCAATTTATCATGGCCAATCCACCTAACCTGCACATCTTTAGACTGTGGGAGGAAACCGGAGCACCCGGAGGAAGCCCATGCAGACATAGGGAGAACGTGCAGACTCCGCACAGACAGTGACCCAGCGGGGAATCGAACCTGGGACCCTTGCGCTGTGAAGCCACTGTGCTGTCCACTTGTGCTGCCCACTTGTGCTACCGTGCTGCCCTGGGTAGGAAGGCACTGGAATGAGCATCAGCAAGGTACAACTCCTTACCATGCTTGTAAATGACATTGAGGTTGCAGAACTGATCTGCAGTCGTGATGACGCGATTTAACATTTACAGTATGACCATATTTGAAGTCATAACATTTCTGACAAATGAAGAGGAGGGCTTGTCAATTTTGACATACAAATCTTATCATCAGAAGGATCTTGACATGAAATAGACTGGTCTGCCATTCTGGATGCAAACCGCACTCAGTTCGTGCTGGCAGGCATCTTAACTTTTGAATAACCGACCACTGTTACTCTTCCAGTCTTCCTTGTATTCCTATACAGCTGAGCTACCTGTGGTGTCATGGACCTAGCTCTGGTTGCACTCTTCAGATGAACCATCATTCACATGAGAACTGGATAGTATTTGGAAAGCGGGATGCACTCAGAGGAACCGTGTATAACCTACTCCTTTTGACTGCTTGGTGGTCTCCCATTCCCACTCCTGCAAAGTGTATAAACATGCTATCCATGATGTGCCGCAGTGGTACCAGATGTTGGTCAAGTTCGGAAACCCGGAGATCAGGCTGCTGCAACTGATGACACTTACTGCACAGATAGTTATCCAGGACATGCAAAGCTCTCTTGCGTTGAAGCAGCCCTGCTATTCCTCTATTAATTAATTAATAACTTTGTTACTGCTCTTAAAACGTAGTACTGGTAATAAACCTTACCAATACTATTAAAGTTTTGCCAAGTCTAATACACCTGTCTCATGCTGATAAACTCCACTAATATTTAATAACCTTACCAGTGATGATAAGCACTAAGAATAATTAAGAATTCTTCATTGATCACCTTTCCCAAGCTCTGTTCTATGGCCTTGGTTTCAATTCTTCTTGCTATTTCTCTGCAAAGCACCATTGGATGTTTTGATTGCTATGTGACATGTTTGCTGTTGATGTTGTTGTCACCGTTCATTAATATGGATCTTTTCGTGACCTTTCTGATGAGGAGTCAATACGTTTTAAGTGAATAATCTGCTTCTGACTTGCACCCAGTTCCTGCCGGAGAGTGCATGAAAGAGATTTGCTCTTAGATCTCTGCTCCATGAGGCACCCTTTAAAGGTTGCCTGGAGTGAGTACTCTCTGATTTCTTCTTTGTCCCTCTGTCAAAATGTTTAGATTCTGCTCTGCTTGCAGGATACCCCACAGCATCACAGTTGAGATTAGTAACCCAAATGAGAGAGCAGATGACCGTTAGTCCATTTTCTAATACTATGCAAAACAATACATGAAATTTCCAACAAAATAGAGCGGCATGCAGGCTCTTATATTAATTCATACTTGTGTTTCACATTGTTGTGTTGACATATCGCATACACATTATTTTGAAAAATGGAATAATTTGTACAGAATGCATGGTTAAGTGTTTCATCTTGACAAAAAAAAATAAGTACTTAAGAGTTAAATTATTCAACTGGACAGTTGGAATGTTAAGTTTGTATTGAAATGAAGCTGCCTGACAAAGAAACAAAAGCTTTTCTTCTTACGGTTGTTATTGGTCAGGGTTTAGAGAACCCCAAAGTGTATCATGGAGTTCACCTGACCCACAACTTTTAATAGATTATGATATGGGGAGCACATGGCCCACTCTACAGGTGTGGTACAACAGAAATCGAAAGGTATTTTTTGAAGCTAAACAATGTTTAGACTATGAACTCCAGTTAATCTTTTTAAAACATACAGTGAACATCTTAGCAACCATTAATTCAAATATAAGCCCCCAAAGAATACAACACTAAGTAATCCTTAATAAATTCCTAAACAACATCCAGAAGACAAAATACCCTTTTAACACAGAGATCAGGTTTAAATTCTCTGAGAGCAGTTAACCCTTTGAAATCACCCAAATGAACACTCTTTAGCTTGTCGAGAGATCCATGCACATCTGCTGGCTTTCACTGCAGCTCTTCTCTCTGAAAACAAAACTAAAAACTCACTCTTTAGCAACCTGCTGAAAATCGAAAATAATGCAGACAGACAGCCCAGCTCCACCCACTCTCTGACATCACTGCAGTAATAAACACCCATTTCTTAAAGATACACCCACCACAGTTATTCCATTAAAAACACCCATTTCTTAACGGTGCTCTCACAAGACACGGTCAAGCCCAGTAGAGGGTGAACTTACAGTTAATTGTTTCAAAAATTGGACACAAGGAAGCTGCTTAGGTGCCTGCCGCAAATCATGTGACCTGTAATCAAAAGCATTTGCATTACAAGCAGAATAATGTCTCAAAAGCAAACCTAATTAAATATTGGCATATGTGAGGGCATCTCACAGCCATCTTTGGAATTCATACATCTAATTGTTCAAGGATGAGCCAACACCAAAAGACTATGTGTTTTCCAGACTGGGCTGGATTCTCTGCAGCCCCGCGCTGAAATCGAGTTTGGCGTGGGGGCGGAGAATCAACATTCGCGCCTCTCCAGCGTTTCTCAGGGACCCGAGAATCAGCGATTTCATGAATTACTGCGCGCGACTGGAGGGCCATTGCCAGAGGCCAGCTCAGCGATCCTCTGCTCCCAGCTGGCTGAGTTCCCGGCGGCGTGGTTCTAACCACCCATTGCCATTCGGGAACCGCGCGTGGCAGCTGTGGGCTCAGTCCGTGGCAGCCCTGGTGGGTGAGGGAGGGATCGGGCCTTGTGGGCGGTCGGGGGACAGATCGGGCCGGTCCGATGCAAAGGCACGTGGCCGATCGGGGGAGCCTACATTTCGGAGCTGCCTCCGTGGTCTGAGTCCGCCATGGTGCTCGGCGCGGCCACTGGAGACCGCGGACTGGAAACCAGAACTGCGGGGGCCCGTGTCCACAGCTAAAGCTAAGTGAATTACTTTGGGTCCCTGCCAGCCCCCTGAAGGTAAGTGAATCGGATTATCTTTTGTTGAGGAAACCCAGGAGTGCAACGCCAGCCTTTCTACGCCGGCATGGGGACGTAGCCCCATTTTGGGAGAATCCAATCTCCTGTTTCCATGTTTTATGCTGGACAAAAGGGAAAATTGAAATTCAGTGGCTGCTAGCAAACCTCCATTGGGCCTCCTCCATTCAAACCAGATTTGGTGGGCCTCAGAAGTATTACCGCAGTGGTCATTTCAACAAAACCTGGTTTCAGGGAGCGTAGCCTTATTTCCCCAGAATGCAACAAATCCATCAACGCCATTAACTGTCAGCCTATCTGAGAAACTGGCTGCAAGTTATCCAACAGCCAAGTACTTAACCTCTTTCACTTTCAACGTTACATGCATGCATTCACATGGTATATTTAATTTAAAATAAAAATCCCAAGATGCTTCATCGGGAAATAACAAAATAAAGGCAGAGAATGAAGGAAGGAGCTATTACATTTTGGTGGGGTGGGGGTGGTGTTAAAAAAAGTGGTTTTGAGGGGGATAGGTGGGAGGTTTGATGGTTTAGGAAAGACATTGCAAAGTGTAGAGTGCAGGCAAAAGGGAATGAGACATTCACAGGACAGCAGATTCAGTGGAACAGAGACGTTGGTGTTTTGTTATGCTCTTGACGTAGCATAAGCTGCTTCCTTGATGTGCACTCTGACAAAGGAAGGTTCAGACTTGGAGATAGCTTTAACACATTGATGAAACTGTTAACAATTCTATTTGGATTCGCCTCTCCTGTTAATCCTGCTATAGCTACTCAGACTGACGAACCAGTCTGCTACAATCCAGGTGGTGGGTGTGATGTGTTTCAAATCAACCCTGTCTACTCACTAAGTGTCTCCACTGTAAAAGAGAAAGATCATGTGTGCTGTGTCCTTATATATGGTAAGAAGTCTTTCAACACCAGGTTAAAGTCCAACATGATTGTTTCAAACACTAGCTTTCGGAGCACTGCTCCTTCCTCAGCTCCAAAAGCTAGTGATTGAAACAAACATGTCGGACTTTAAACTGGTGTTGTAAGACTTCTTACTGTGCTCACCACAGTCCAACGCTGGCATCTGCACATCATCCTTATATATGGGTTGGTGTAATGCCCCCCAGTGGTAGTGTCACCTGTGTGTGTGTCATGACTGCCCATTGGTCGTGTCCTATCTTACTAACCTATTGGTTGAATGTCTTTGTGTCATGTCTCTGGTGCTCCCTCTAGTGTCTATCTAGTCTACATGTATTTACATTAACCCCTTGTGTATTTACAGTGATGCATATCACCACAGTTGGTGGGTGGGTGTAGGGGTATTGTATTACTTAATGAGGGGAAGAAGATAATTAAACACAAGGGGCAATGGGTGGATTTCTTGAGCAGTGTCTTTACTGTTATAGAGGTAAACACAGCAGCCATTTTTGGACAGAGGAAGGTCCCGTAAATATTAGATGAGCAAAACATAAAGTAATTTGATTTTGTTAGTGTTGCTTGAAGGAAAATCATGGTGACGGTAGTTGGAGAACATGGCTGTTGTTCTTGGGATAATGCCATGTTTTTAGTCCAACTGAGCAGGCCGACATAAGTCGTGGCTGACACTTATTTTCTGAACCAATGAAACTAGTGACAGCCTTTGTTGGACTCTGGGATACAGGCATCCATGAGACAGCTCCTGGCATTTATCTTGTTAATTCTGCTTCTTGATACTAGTGGCAAAAATCACAGATCTAGTTCTTTGTGGATCAATGAGACTACTTTTGGGCTACTAACATAAATACTGGAATGATTGTCTCCCAGTATCTGATCTAAACAAGCGGTAGAAGAACAGCTGTTTAATTATAATGCATCTACTTCTGCCCAGCTAACATCAGCTAACTGGGTGTAGGTCAAGGATTAAATCTGGTTTGTACAGCATTCAGTATCATAGGCCAAGCATAAACATATCGCTTTCCTAGTATTTTTTCAAAACGTACTGTTGGTCTCCCTGTGAACCAGAAGGAAAGGCAAATTGGTTATGACAAATTGAACATTGAATATGCAGAGGGTAATTTTAGAATGGCGTCATCAATTAATTACACCATTACACACAAAACCTTTTTTCATTAATTCTTTAGTGGGATGTGGGCATCACTGACTAGGCCGCAATTTGTTGCCCATTCCCAATTGCGATTGAGAAGGTGGTGGTGAGCAGTCTCCTAGAATGTAAAAACATAGAATGTAGGAGCAGGTGGAGGCCATTTGGCATGGAAGATCATCCAACTCAATAGCCTAATCCTGCTTTCCCTCCGTATCCTCAGGCTGTGACCCCTGGTTCTGGACTCACCCACAATCGGGAACATCCTTCCTGCATCTATCCTGTCTAGTTGTTAGAATTTTATAGGTTTCTATGAGATCCCCTCTCATTCTTCTGAACTCCAGCGAATATTACCCTAACCAATTCAATTTCTCCTCATACGTCAGTCCCGTCATCCCAGGAATCAGTCTGGTAAACCTTTGCTGTACTCGCTCTATTATTAGAGCAAAAAGACCCTTCCTCAGATAAGGAGACCAAAACTGCACACAATATTCCAGGTAAGGCCTCACCAAGACCCTTTTTTATTGCAGCAAGGTATCACTGCTCCTGCACTCGAATCCTTTTGCTTTGAAGGCCAACATACCATTTGCCTTCTTTACCGCCTGCTGTACCTGCATGCCTACCGGTGACTGGTGTATGAGGACACCCAGGTCTCATTGTGCATTCCCCTCTCCTAATTTACGGCCATTCAGATAATAGTCTGCTTTCTCGTTCTTGTTTCCAAAGTGGATAACCTTGCATTTCTCCAAATTATACTGCATCTGCCATTCATCTGCCCATTCACTCAACTTGTCCAAATCACACTTTAGGATCCCTGCATCCTACTCACAGCCTTCCCTCCCACGCAACTTGGTGTCACCTGCAAATTTGGAGATATTGCACTTTATCCCTTTATGTTAATCATCAATAGATATTGTGAATAGCTGGGGTCCTAGCAGAGATCCCTGCGATACCCCACTGGTCACATCCTGCCAATTTGAAAATGACCCGTTAATTCCAACTCTTTGTTTCCTGTCTGCCAACCAGTTTTCTATCCATCTCGATATATTACCGTTAATCCCATGCTTTTAATTTCACACGCTAATCTCTTCAACTGGACGTTGTCAACAGCCTTCTGAAAGACCAAATATACCACATCCACTGGCTTCCCCATGCCAGCTCTACTAGTTACATATTCGAAGAATTGCAGTAAATTTGTCAAACATGATTTCTCCTTTATAAATCCATGCTGATCTGTTCCATGCTGCCACTGTTTTCTAAGTGCTCTGCTATAAAATCTTTGATAATGGATTCCAGAATTTTCCCCACTACTGACATCAGGCTAACTGGTCTATAATTCCCTGTTTTCCCTCTCCCTCCCTTTTAAATAGTGGGGTTACATTGGCAACACTCCAATCTGCAGGAACTGTTCCAGAGTCAACAGAATTCTGGAAGGTGGTCACCAAAGCTACTTTGTTAAATATTCTGGGATGCAGACTTTCAGGCCCTGGGGATTTATCAGCCTTCAATTCCATCAATTTCCCCCAAACCATTTCTTTACTGACACTCATTTCCTCCTTCTCATGAAACCCTGTGTTCCAAGTTTTCTGATATCTGATTTTTGTCCTCATTTGTGAAGACAGAACCAAAATATGTGTTTAGTTGCTCAACCATTTCTTTGTCTCCTATTATACATTCCCCTGTTTCTGACTGTAAGGGACCTACATTTGGCTTCAACAATATTTTTCTCTTCATGGACCTATCAAAACGTTTACAGTCAGTTGTTATGTTCCCTGCAAGCTTACTCTCATACTCTATTTTCCCCTTGATTAATCCCTTAGTCCTTCGTTGCTGAATTCTAAACTGCTCCTAATCTTCAGATCTGCAGGTTTTCTTGGCCAATTTGTATGCTTCTTTCTTGAATTGAACACTATCTTTAATTTCCCTTGTAAGCCATGGATTGGCCACCTTTCCCATTTTACATCTGTGCCAGACAGGAATCAACAAGTTTTCCAGTTCCCCCATGCGCAACTTGATTATTTGTCATTGCCTATTCACTAGTTTCGCACAGGGCTAAATAGCTGGCTTTTAAAGCAGATCAAGGCAGGCCAGCAGCACGGTTCAATTCCTCAACCAGCCTCCCCGAACAGGCACCGGAATGTGGTGACTAGGGGCTTTTCACAGTAACTTCATTTGAAGCCTACTTGTGGTAATAAGCGATTTTCATTTCATTTCATTTCACTGCCATTCCTTTAAGTAACATTTCCCAATCTATCATAGAAAGCTGGCACCTCATATCATTGTAGTTTCCTTTATTAAGTTTCACTGCAGTCCATGTGGTGGAAGTACACCCACACTGCTGATAGGGAGGGAACTCCAGGATTTTGACCCAGCGACAGTGAAGGAATGGTGATATACTTTCAAATAAGGATGAGGTTAGGCTTGGAGGAAAACTTTCAGTTGATGATGTTCCCATGCATCTGTTTCACTTGCCCATCAAAATGGTAGAGTTCCCAGGTTTGGAAGGTGTTGTTGAAGGACGCTTGGTGTGTTGCAGCAACTTATCTTACAGATGGTACACTCTGCTTCCACTGGCTGTGCATCAGTGTTGGGAGAAGTGATTGTTAACGGTGATGGATGGGGTGGCAATCCAGTGGGCTGCTTTGTTCTTGCTGTTATTGAGCTTCTGGAGTGTTGTTGGAGATGTACTCATCCAGGCGAATAAAGATTATTCCACAACATTCCTGACTTGTGCATTGTAGATGGTGGACAGTCAGGAGGGAGTTACTTGCAGCAGAATTCCCTATGTCTGACCTGCTCTTGTAAACATAGAATTTATATGGATGGTCCAGTTATGTTCCTGGCCAATCGTAGCCCCAAGGCTGATGATCATGGGGGATGAAGCAATAGTGATGCTATTGAATTTCAATGGGAGGATGGTCACTTGCTGGAGATGGTCAATGCTTGGCACATATATAGTATGAGTGTTACTTGCCCCTTATCAATGCAGGCCTGAATGTTGTCCAGGTGACGCTGCATATGGACACTTTAACACGTTTAACCAGAAATCGGGTTCAGACTTGAATAGGTTGTGACGACAGTGACAAGAGGTACAGCATTACAAAATTCTTGAATTAAATTGATTGAATTACGCTTCAAACGCCAAGAATAGGAATAGCACACTGATAACTGCGAACAAGAAAATATCATTGCACAGAATGTATTCTTGATGCAGACTGATCCATCCCATCCAATCTGTCTTTATTCGTGGAGAAAATTGGTCTCACTGTGTCACCCAACTCTGCAATGCCTGTTTAAACCACTAAAGGATGTTTCTCTCCCAGTTGTCTGGTCTGGTATGAATCTTTAAGCTTTTATCTTATCCAGCCCATCTCCGGCTCTTCAGTCATTGTTTCAATTCTCTCAACATACGCTGAGTACCATGAGTGTATTTCTTGTTTCAAAAATATTCTTCATTTGTAAATCTGAAAGTTAATTCCAAATCAGTTCAAATTAGTTCCATAAGTTGCCACCCCCCGGTACATTATGACAGAAAGTTTTCTTTTGCCTTTGCATCTTTGCAGCAGCTGCCTCAAGCTTCGGTGCTTCCCCCTGCATCTAGTCATGGACCTTGGAATGAGCCAGTCTGCGACACCACTTTGTAAGAGACAACTCTTTGCATTGAAGGATCACCAAATTTCAGGCAAACAAAAGAAGAGCATCTTTCACCGAATTGATGAGGTTCCAGCAGCAATTGACATTTGTCTTGGTGTGCTTAACAGCTCGTAGAGCACAGAATCCTGCATTATGGAGATGCTCGGGATTTTTTTGATGTGATTTGGCCAACGGTCTTGGCTGTACAGCAGTGAAACAAAGCTGTAAGGCCCTTTTATGCAGTTTACTTCATGGCCTTTCTCAATGCTCATGCCTTGTGGCAGTCAATGATTGGCTTACCTGATGCATGATCTGTTCCGTGAATGGTCAAATATGTTATAAACTCTCATGCTAAGGGTCCCTTTCCTGGGCTGACACTCACACGATAGGACAAAACTCTCTCTCTGACTGTTAGAAGAGCTCATAATGGGACCTCTCCTGCAAATGTTTCAAACTGTAATGTCATGTGAGAGTGCCTTTAAGAATTGGATGTTTAAGAAATGTACCTTTAAGAGATGGAGCTGATCATATTACTGAAGTGATGTCACGGGGGTGGGGGGGGGGGGGGAGAGCTGAGCTCACTTCTGCTTTTTGGGAGTTTTAGTTTCAGTTTGAGACAGCAGCTTGGGTGTGACTGCACTTTTGGCTGTGAGCCGCATGAAGAAAAAGCACGGTGCTGGAGCTGAAGTCAACCAAGCTGAAATATCTCTGCATTCCAACAGAAAATACATATTAACTTTAGCCTGGTGTGTTACCGTTTTTGTGAAGGTGAAGTCTTTTGGCTGTGTAAAGGAACAGTTTGCAGGATTGGGTAGTGTTATATTATTTTCAGGGTTATCTTTGAAGTGAGGGGTGTGAAGATATCCAATGTTTATTTAAAAGGTTAATATGAGTTCATGGAATAAACATTGTTTTGTTTTAAAAACCACGTGTCCATAATTGTAATACTACACCTGGGGAACAAGCCGTGTGCTTCAAAAGCAACAATCTATTAAAGGTGGGGGGTTGGTTGAACTCCATGATACATTTTGGGGTTCTGAATACACCTCTCCCATAACAGCAACCTACCCAGGATGTTTAGGCAAATGCTTTAACAAATTACAATTGATAATTTTAACCATTATCCATAATCATAAGAGTTGGTGCACTTAGTATCCCCCAGAAACTGAGAACAAATATTCAGGATTTGAAATATATCTAGTGACTGTTTGACCATGGCATCTCATCACCACTTGGTGACACAAATCCTGCAAGTAATCAGGCACAATTTAGGGTGAGAAAAACACTTTTAACATGTACAGTGATGATCCTCCATATATAAATCATAATAGTCAGTTCATATTTATGAGACCACTGCAAGCAGACAGTTTCAGTATGTGAGGAGTCGCGAATGATGCTGAACATTGTGCAGTCATCAGTGAACATCCCCACTCTGACCATATGATGGAGAGAAGGTCATTGCTGAAGCAGCAAAAGATGATTGGGCCTAGGACACTACCCTGAAGAACCCCTGCAGCGATGTCAAGGGCTGAGATGATTGACCTCCAACAGCCACAATCATCTTCCTTTGTGTTCAGGATGACTCTAACTAACCAGTGGAGTGTTTCCCCCTAATTCCTATACTAGTTATAAACTATCATAGAATTTACAGTGCAGAAGGAGACCATTCGGCCTAACGAGTCTGCACCGGCCCTTGGAAAGAGCACCCTACCTAAGCCCACACCCCCACCCTATCCCCGTAACTCAACCCAACCTTTTTGGACATTAAGGGCAATTTAATATGGCCTATCAACCTAACCTTCACATTTTTGGACTGTGGGAGTAAACCGGAGCGCCCGGAGGAAACCCACATCGGCACGGGGTGAAAGTGCAAACTCCGTACAGACAGTGACCCAAGCCGGGAATCAAACCTGGGACTTTGGAGCTGTGAAGCAACTATGCTAACCACTGTGCTACCGTGCCCCCCTGAAGACTACCACGTTCATTATATGCTTTCCTTTCTCATTGCTAAAAGCCTCTGTCATAATACACCTCACTCTTGGCCACCCATCCCCAACCTTAGAGTAAATTTCTCTATTATTAAGTAGTCATAACTTCTATTATGTATGTGCTGATATGCCTGCAAGCAATATTATCACTGGATGGTGTGTGATCTCCAACCAGTAGGTGGCGGTGCAGACACCCCATGCGGTTTCAAGACCGTGGTCATGTAACCAGGGACTCCAATATAAAGGGGGACACATCCGGCAATCGGGAAATGGTTGGAGGAGATGTTAGTAAGACATACAGGTGAACGGTCATGCTAGGTGTAATTCCAGAGGAGTACAAAGAAACTCCACGATATCTGGTGCATATATGTATAATATATGGACGTTGTGATGTACATTAACAAAAAGGTGTACCTAGATTTTGCTGCTTCTAGTGCAGTTCTTTCACCAGGCACAGGTTGATTGGTAACAGGTTCTGAGACCTAGAAAAAATAGACTTACTGGCCACACTCTTTGGAGGTAATTTATTCATTCAGGGACAGTAATTAATTAATTCAGGGACAGTAACTTTTGATGTTCAACAGACTTTTTGCATTAAATACTGCAAGATGCTTCAGTTGTTCATCCTGCTACATTCCTTCAGCTGACAGTTAACTCATAACAAAGAGCTGAACCCGATGGCATACAAGTCTATATTTCAAACGGTCTTCACAACCTCGTGTTACAAATGACCTAAGAACTGACACAACTTGGCACAAGTTCTCTTTATTTTTTTCTGGATAATCATTCAATACAATTAATAAATATACACCTTAACCTGATAAGGCTTCAGTCTCATGCTGTATGTCTCCAAGCTATCTGATATAACTTTAAGGCCCAAAACAATTAGAAGAGTTATATGAGTGATCAGATTAGCATTTGTAAGGTAAGGATTCCAGATAGTTGCATGTTTCCTGTGCTGCTTAATGACGCTTTGCATATTAAACTAGGGACTTTGCTGAAGAATGTTCTTTTTGTTTAACATGGCAAAATATGAATGAGTGGAATTTGACCTTTGAAAACCTGAATACTATGTGGTTAAAACATTCCATTAAGTCTGTAATATTTCAAAAAAATTGTGTTATATTTTCCATGTTTCAGAGATTTCAGATATTTCTGGTCTAAACGTCTGTGGTTTAATGCCTGTATTTTTTCTGTTAGCATTTCAATATATTAGTAATAGAATAGATTCATGTCTGGTGTGTGTAATTAGCTGGAAGGGTAATGCTTCACAGGGACAAGACAAATGATTGAACAACTGTGCCATTACAATGTAGTAAATTATCTGTTAGTATGTTGGGAGCGCAATGTAACAAATAGAAATGTGAATTTTCGCATCTGTACTACAACACAGTTTAATGTTTCTGCATTAGAGTATTCTTTCTACATGAAGCAACTTTCCAATAGTCCGGTCTATCAGCTCTTTGGAATTCACCCTGACTACGTGGTTGAGCAGATTCCACTGTAGCATTAGGCTACCCACAGGGCTAAAGCTGCTTTCATATAGCGTGTCTAAGGCTACCAACCCTTTTTGACAGGGTAGAGCGATTGGATGTTAAGGTCATGTGATGAAACGTCCAGGAATACCTCTAATTGCGTCGCTGGTGGCAGGAGCTCTCGACATGTAGATCTCCCGCAGCCAACTACAATCAGAAGCCATATTTGCTTGCTGGCTGCAAAATTAAACTCCATAGCACTGGCGTTTTGGCGCTATGGCATCACAAATCACAAAAATGCCAGGGGGCTGCTCCCATCAACCTCGGATGACCATGTTAGGAAGGGCTATCACATGGGTGCCAAAAGCATGTTTCAGAAGCACGCAGAGTATGCATATAGTATAATTAGTCAGCATCTGTAACATTGATTTGGTCTGACCTGACAGTTTGGACACTGCAGCTCCAGTTCCTGTTAAGGACCATGCTCAAACGCACAAAACTTTACATGAGTTGCAAGAAGGACTCTTTTTCCCCCCTCCCACACCCCATCACCACCGCCCCCACCCCACAGCACTATTTAAAAGCATCACCATGGAAGGTGAATAAATTAGAGACTTGTCACATTTCAGCCATGATCTTACTTACTAACTGGCAGAGTAGGGTTGAGGGGCTAAATAACCTATTCCTGCTCCTATGTTCCTAACCGCTAAGTGAGGTGCTTTTGACTATCCTTTGCTGCTGTAGATTTAGTGCAAGTACTGTGTACACTGTTGTTGGAGGAGTTCACCCAAGTTATTTGAATTAGAAGAGGGTGCAGCTGGACCTTTGCGAAGAGTGGAAAGGAGAGGCCTCTGAGTGCATAACATGCTCTCAGTCACGGGAAATCTAGTTATAGCCTATCTTGGTCTACAGAATGATAAAGATGGAACAGAGGCATCAGAGAATCGAAGCTGTGCACAGAGGAGAAATGAGGAAGGCTCTCAATAGAAGGCCTTAGCTCCGCAGCACATTTTGAACCTCACTTCAGCCAGGAGCAGTGTCTGGGATTGCCACAATTCATCAAGGAAGTGATCAATGAACCGTGCCACCTCCTCCAACCAGAATTGCAGCTGGAGGGTAGGGTGAAGGCTTTAACAGTGGCTGTTAAAGTCACCATCACCTCAATTTCACGACATCATGCTGCTGGAAGTGGCAATGT
Organism: Scyliorhinus canicula; assembly: GCF_902713615.1. Classification (NCBI taxonomy): domain Eukaryota; kingdom Metazoa; phylum Chordata; class Chondrichthyes; order Carcharhiniformes; family Scyliorhinidae; genus Scyliorhinus; species Scyliorhinus canicula. The sequence goes on along the minus strand of NC_052162.1, from coordinate 69,890,301 downwards.
CAGCAATATTTCTCAGTTCACCAGTCATTGCTGCATCAGGAAGGAAACTGAGATTCTTTATGCAAGGACACAGGACTTCACTGTCTTCTTTCTAGGCAGAGAAACTTGGGAGGAGTGGGTGTGTGGTTTTACCAAGGTATCGGTTTTACCCATGGTGCAGGCAGCCAGTAAATGCATGAATAGGCCTCTGTGAGCACCATATCTCAATGGTGACATGCACCGAAACAGCAAAATATTCCATTCCTTGAATATACAGCTACTGTGTAACAATGTTCACTCGATTCCTTGGATGAAGGTGTTATTTTATGACAAAAGGTTGAGTATGGCTTTGGCGTTGAGAAGACTAAGTGGTAATCTTATTGAAACTATAAGATCCTGAGGAGACAGAGTGGACGCTTCCCCATGTGGGAGAGGCTACAATTAAGGGGTAAAGTTTAAAAATAAAAGTCTCCTATTCAAGACAGAAATGAGGAGGAATTTATTTTCGCAGAGGGTTGTTAATCTGTGGAATTCTGTAACAGAGGCTGGAAGATTGAAAATATTCAAGGTGGAATTTGATAGATTTTTGATCTACAAGAGAATCAAGGGTTATGGTGGACTGGTAGGAAAGTAGAGTTGAGGATACAACCAGCCCAGCCATCATTTTTTTTTCATATAATTTACAGTGCAGAAGGAGGCTATTCGGCCCATCGAGTCTGCACTGGCTCTTGGAAAGAGCACCCTACACAAGCCCACACCTCCACCCCATCCCCACAACCCAGTAACCCCACCCAACACCAAGGGCAATTTTGGACACAATGAGCAATTTAGCATGGCTAATCTATTTAACCCGCACATCTTTGGACTGTGGAAGGAAACCGGAGCACCCGGAGGAAACCCACGCGCACTCGGTAAAAACGTGCACACTCAGTTCACCAGTCATTGTCCCTTAAATTGCCCCTTAATTGTCAGTTCACCAGTTCACAGACAGTGACCCAAGCTGTGAATCGAACCTGGGACCCTGGAGCTGTGAAGCAGTTGTGCTAACCATTATGCTACCGTTCTGCCGAAATGGTGAAGCAGCCTCGTGTGTCTGAATGGCTTACTCCTGCACCTAGTTATTCTGTTTATTATGTTAGTGAACGCCAGGGCAGCATGGTGGCGCAGTGGTTAACAGTTCTGCCTCATGGCACTGAGGTCCCAGGTTCGATCCTGGCTCTGGGTCACATTCCATGTGGAGTTTGCACATTCTCCCCGTGTCTGCGTGGGTTTCACCCCCACAACCCAAAGATGTGCAGGCTAGGTGGATTGGCCATGTTAAATTGCCCCTTAATTGGAAAAAATGAATTGGGTACTCTAAATGTATTTGTTAAATAATGTTGCTGAATGCCCACTATCCTGCGAGCCGTCATGATACAACATGAGCAATGTTTTAAAAAATGTATTCATTCATGGGATGTGGGTATCCCTGGCTACACTAGCATCTATTACCCATTTCTAATTGCAACACTGGGGACCAAACCATCAGCATTTTGAAAGATCATCTCCACTGCATGGGCCACTCCAGGGCAGAATCTCTAGTTCTCTCCGGAGGGTGTTAAATGATTTGTGGTGATCTGTTGCATTCTCCACAACCGTGAAGGTGAAGGTCTCACCAGTAGGCCTTCAGCAAACACCTCAAGAGTAGGGAGGAAGAAAGACAAAGACAACCAGGACACCATCATTCTAGACAAGCTGCCTGTGAGCATCTCATAAAACACCAGCTCACCAAATTCCATCATCACCACCATCAGCACCACAAGAACCACCACAAGAACCACCATCAACGCCACTTCTTCCTTTCAATTTACTTGGGGTTGCTGGCTGATCACCCTTATCTCTCACATCCTGTCAGTCACCCATTCCGCTTCCAATCCCTCTGCAATTAATTCTCGCGCCACCACATCTTCCCATCTATTCTTGAGCCAACCTCTTTGCTTTCTCCCTGGCAGTCACATCTCTATCACTTGTCTCATCAGATTTCTTCCCTCCGTCCACAGCAAGTGACCACATTATTTCAATCTCTTCTTGGCAACTTTCTTCGATGTTCCCACAATCTCCACTGACCCCCTAGCATGCTGATTCCTGGCTTTGCCCCTTCTCATTACTCCTTACATTAATCTCACCTTTCTTATTGGATGCTGATAGTGTGTTTCCCCATGTGGGAGAGACTGCAACTCAGAGGTGAAGTTTAAAATTAAGGGTCACCCATTCAAGGCAAAATGAGGAGGAATTTATTTTCTCAGAGGGTTGTTAATCTTTGGAATTCTGCAATGGAGGCTGGATCATTGAACATACTCAAGGTGGAGTTTGATCAATTTCTGATCCCGCCTCTATCATATTGTCTATTACAGTAAGTTCTTGGTCAACATTCTGAAATAAAAGACACCACAAACTTGTCATTCCACATCAATTCCATCCAATAACATTTCAAACAATACCTACATACATTCATTAACTATTAGAATATATAGAACAGTACAGCACAGAACAGGCCCTTCGGCCCTCGATGTTGTGCCAAGCAACGATCACCCTACTCAAACCCACGCATCCACCCTATACCCCTAACCCAACAACCCCCCCTTAACCTTACTTTTTAGGACACTACGGGCAATTTAGCATGGCCAATCCACCTAACCCGCACATCTTTGGACTGTGGGAGGAAACCGGAGCACCCGGAGGAAACCCACGCACACACGGGGAGGACGTGCAGACTCCACACAGACAGTGACCCAGCCGGGAATCGAACCTGGGACCCTGGAGCTGTGAAGCATTTATGCTAACCACCATGCTACCGTGCTGCCCCCTATTCTCACTTATTATTTTCCATAGTGCCTCACTTGCAGGTGCCTTTGTGTGTCCTAGTACCCCTATGCAGTGTTGCCCAATGGCTGTAGAAAGCCTGCTGACTTTTATTGGGTAAACTGCAGGTGGCATTACTGGGGCCCGGAGGGCCTTGCTTAGGACTGCACCATCACAGCATGGCGACAGCAATCTAGACTGGCTGATGGGTACCAGCAACGACAATGGCATAGTGGAGTGTTTGGATGACAAATGCTGTCTTTCTGTTCCACCCCATGGAGTCACTGGTACAACCTGACATGATCCCTCAGCGATTCTAGTAATATGTTGGAGGACAGATTTCTAGACATCTGCGAGACCCTTTGAGCATTGGGAGCTGCAGCTGTGCTGGCAACACTCTGTACCTTTGTGGCACCAAGCTGGGCTTGCATCCAATTGGCAGAAATCTCATGACGTCAGCATGAGGTTCCACTCAGATGTTGGGTGACATCTGCCTGCCTGAGCTGTAATGGAAGCTGAGAAATCAGCCATCAGTTGCTGCATCACACTGGATTTGCAACTATTCTCATGGATTCTGCAAAATATGGTTCCGAAGCTCCATATAAAGCAGGTTATGTGGATTGGCCATTTAAATTTTCCCCTGGGTGTGGTTACAGGGATAGGATGGGGAATTGGACTGAGGTAGGGTGCTCTTTCAGAGGGCCGCTACAGCTTCAATGAGTCAAATAGCCTCCTGCACTGTAGGGAAACTATGATTGCTGCAGCAATAAAGCCAAAGACGTTTCTGCCAATGGGATGAGGTCAGTCATGCTTATCCCTTGCCAACCCTTTGCTGCTCCCTCCAGTTATAGAATCCATAGAATTTACATTGCAGAAGGAGGCCATTCGGCCCATTGCATCTGCACCGGCCCTTGGAAAGAGCACCCCACTTAAGTTCACACCTCCACTCTATCCCCGTAACCCAGTAATCCCACCTAACCATTTTTGGAAACTAAGGGGAATTTAGAATATGCCAATCCACCTAACCTGTACATCTTTGGACTGTGGGAGGAAACCGGAGCGCGCATAGGAAACCCACACAGATACGGGGAGAATTTGCAGACTCCGGACAGGCAGTGACCCAAGCCGGGAATCGAACTTGGGACCCTGGCGCTGTGAAGCAACATTGCTTACCACTGTGCTACCGTTCCACCACCTTGTCCTGCGAGAGTAATGGAAGACGGTATTGTGATGTTATTAGCTGATGTGTGAGGACGAGATGAAACATCTGAATGTCAGGCAGGTTACTGTTGAATGAATGATGGGGGTGTGTGCTTCAAGTAGTGTGAGAGTTTGGTGGTGCCTGTTGAATAGCTGGAAGTATGTGGAAGCTATGAGATGGGGTGTGTGGTTTTTAGTAGTGGTATGTGTGTGAGGACGAGATGGAACATCTGAATGTCAGGCAGGAGACCTGTTAAGATTACTGATGGATGAATGATGGGGGTGTGTGCTTCAAGTAGTGTGAGAGTTTGGTGGTGCAGTGGGTACGGGCGGCACGGTAGTAGGGCAGCACAGTGGTTAGCACTGTTGCCTCACAGCTCCAGGATCCCAGGTTCGATTCTCGGCTTGGGTCACTGTCTGTGTGGAGTGTGCACATTCTCCCTGTGTCTGCGTGGGTTTCCTCCGGGTGCTCTGGTTTCCTCCCACAAGTTCCGAAACAATTACCTGTTAGGTAATTTGGGCATTCTGAATTCTCCCTCAGTGTACCCGAACAGGCCCAGGAATGTGGTGACTGGGGGATTTTCACAGTAACTTCACTGCAATGTTAATGTAAGCCTACTTGTGACAATAAATATTATTATTATTATTCAAAATGCATGCACTGACCTTGACCACTGATGTGACGTCTTTGAACATTTTTCCGGCACTGTATCCAGATTCTTGGGGTCAGATTTCTGACATTGACTTCAATGACTATCTGCTCCCATTCCCATTGATGTGTCTATCCTCTGGTCCCTTGTGGAAAAATGTGCACTCTCCTCCTCTTCATCTCCATCACTGGTTGGTTTAGCTCACTGAGCTAAATCGCTGGCTTTTAAAGCAGACCAAGCAGGCCAGCAGCATGGTTCGATTCCCGTACCAGCCTCCCCGGACAGGCGCCGGAATGTGGCGACTAGGGGCTTTTCACAGTAACTTCATTGAAGCCTACTCGTGACAATAAGCGATTTTCATTTCATTTCATTTCACTACGGCCTCCAATGCTGCATTAGGCACCCTGGGAGTTTGCCGTCTCTGTGATCCACTGCTCCATTCTTCCTCCTTCCTCTGAGAAATTCTTCCACAAACCATTCTAGCCTCTCCAGTCGTCTGAATGCACCTCATCTTTCAAAGGTGAAAGCTGCCTTTACGCAGGGCAGGCTGACTTTATCTCGTGCTAGCCTTGCATGAAACCAACCTCGACTGCGCATGGAGGTAGTTAGCAACACATCCAGAACTGGGCAGCGTGAAGATCGCATGCTGTCGGCTTTATCTCAATCAGGCATGAGATAAAATTGCATTCCACAAACAGACTATCTAATTTATAGCCCATTTCCAAAGACCAGGAGACAGGAAGACTCTGTGCAAGGGGGTGTTCCTGACCATCTCCAATCTAAGAAATCCCAGCAAGTATACTATAACATTACATCTGTTGTGTAAGATCTGCACGCCTGAAACTGTGGCCACCAGCAAGGCATCTTATATTAAATAATAGTACAATCATAAAAAAGAAACATCAACATTCAGATTTCCTAATTGCCAATGACCAGGGCCTACAGGGTAAAGACCAAATGCAGGGCCTATAGGTTTAGGGTAGAACACACACAAGGCAAGACCAGAAGGAAGTGGTGCCAGTGATTATATTGTCAATGTGTGCCAACAAAGGTGGAATGGGGTGGGGGTTGTGGCACTACCAAGGGGCAGTACCCACTCGTTTCCCCCTCGGGGCTGTACTCACCTGTGTGCCCCAGCCTGCTCTGATCACCAGGTGTACGTCCTGGGGACCTGTCATGATCGTGAATGGACAATTTAATGTGTGTGTGGGGGGAACTATCAGGCTTAAAATCTTGATATGCATACTTAAATGCAAATTAGGATTTTGACTTTTAAAGTCGGGATTCCAGTTACATCATTGGCTGGGGGGAGAGGAGGGCATGGGTGAGGAACATTCGAACAAGGAAATTTCTTGCGTGTAAAGGTTGTTTTGAGACTCACACTCGATTCTCTGTCCCCTCAGTCAATCCCTCCCCAATTGGTTTCAAAACTTGCCTTGTTTGTGAGTACAAAACACAAATAGAGAATTGGCACCCAGTTTAACAATCAAACTGATTTTTTTTATTGCAGTGCACTTTGAATAAATCGCATCTATTATTTTATTTGCAATGAACTCAAACACAAATAATGTAGTGGCGGGCGTGTTTATGAAGGTTCGTGCTTCAACGCAGCTTTCAATATTACAGGCAGTGTTTGGCAAACAAAGAACAAAAAGATTCCAAAACATTTTAAAAATGAAGAGCATCTAATCACTGTTTGCAACATGTTAGCATTGTCACAATGCGTCCCCTAATAGCTCAGCAGGTTTGGTCTTCAGTTTGTCTGTGTTACCTCATCTCAGAGTGCTAATAAAAACAGAACATTGCTGGAAAGACTCAGCAAATTGGGCAGCGTATGGAGAGAAAAACAGAAATATGTTTCCGGCCAATTACCATTTATTGCTTTTGTATGAGTTGGGGCAGTCATTGATTGTAGCACACCCTGGTTTATAAGAAAAGTTTTTCGGCCTCACTCTCATTCAGTTCTCACTGACTAACCAGTGAGCTTGCTGATGTGCGTGTGGATGTGAGGCCTGTCACACCTTCCACCATTGACTATCTGAATTCATGCGTAAAGGTTGGTTCCTGCGTAACTACAGCATCATGTCCCAACGAAAGAATGAGAGAAAATCAGTGAGAATTGGAGAAGAAAATATATATAGTGGCAGTAAAATAAGATTGCACCAGTTCTGAATGTTATTTGATGCCAATCTGTTTAACTGTAAAATAAGGGTTTATTTCCAGCTTTCCTTTGTTCTGATTAGTCTTTGGATTCATAAATGTTCAACTATGCATTTGTTTATTTCTGCTGGTTTCTCAATTGGCACAGCACCACAATCTCACCAAAGGCATCCTTTCTGCTTGCAACTGTGGCCTACTGACCCTCTTTGTCCTCCTTGGTATCTTTGTAATGCTTGGTATTATTGACCGGTCCATTCTTCACCACTGCTTCTCTTCAACACTGTGGTACTTCATTCTTGTATTACCGTATATCATTACAATTTAATCACTACATTTTTTCAAAAACGTGCACTGCCTTTGGCCAACATAAACAATGCAACCCCAAGAGAAAATTTAGGTGCTCAATTCATCATCTACATCAGTGTTCCTCATACTTTTTTTCCGGGGACCCATTTTTACAAACCAGCCAACCTTCGTGACCCACGCCGGCCGACCTTCACAACCCACGCCGGCCAACCTGAGCAACCCATCATTTTCTCTTACCTTGTTTGCTGCTGACAAAAATGGAGGAAATGATTTTGGGTCCCTTTGGCCCTCGTATACGCTCCTCCAATGAACCTGATGAAGGTGAAGCCTTCCGGTGTCAGAAAGTATGGAGTCTCCATCTGTCCAAAGTTCTGAATTTTTTCCTGTAAAATTTTATCAAATAACGCCCCCCCCGAACTTGTAAAAACAAAATGAGTAAAATAAATGAAAAAATGAATAAAACACCCCCGAACTTGTAAAAAAAATAAAATGAATAAAATAAATGAAAAAAATAAAAATTAAATAAATAAAATAAGTGAATAAATGAATCAAAACCACTACAGAACTTGTAAAACAAAAAGCTGCAACCGTTTAAAAAAATAGTGGCTGCACTGCGCATGCGTGACCGATTTGCGCATGCGCACCGATCATCGTGCGCACAGGTGCAATGCGGTGAAACTTTTTTTCATGTTCGTGGCCGATTTTCTTTTTAACATGTTCCCGGCTGCTTTCAGCTGCGTTATGAAAAGCCGGCTGCTGCGCGGGATTTGCGCGATCGGGAGCGCCGCACAATGGCTCCGCGGCCCTCCCGACACCTGCCCGCGACCCACCCGCGGGTCGCGCCCCCGACTTTGAAGAAGACTGATCTACATGCTGTCCTGGGGACCTCACGACAAGATGGTTAATCTCAACGTCCCCTGCCAACCAATAATACATTTGAACCAATGTTATAGATACTAAAACTATTGCCCATCTGAAAATAATTCACAACACCCAGAGTTCATTTCAGATTAACCTGGTCAAAACTGAAACCATTTTCTTTGGATGTTCCCTCTCATTCTTTCAACTCTCCAACCGTCTACTTCAGGTAAATCTGTTGGTATAACTTTGATGTTCTCTTTCACTTTGCATTGAGCTTTATATTGAGGTGGGAATCACCATGGGCTGGACTGGAAATTTGACAGACCAGCCAAAAGTCCGTTGGCTTTGGGCGGGGGGGCCTCAGCCTTTCTTCAATACCTCATATCTTTGCATTCCAGCTCGTGAAGTTTGATTTAGATTCCACATTTAGATCCCGGAGCAGGCTCGAACTCACAAACCTAGGACTCCAAACTGAAAGTACTGACATCACAGTCAAGTTGACAAACTTCTCACAGGATAAACTCCCTGAGCCATTCAGGAGCTCAACATTTCTGTTTATCCCGTCAATATTGTATCAAACATCAACTATTTTGTCACAAGCACTACCTCAACCCACGATATTGTAAAGGTTTCAAACAAGAGATTATCAAGCCTTTTGCCTGAAAGTGTACGTTATATGCCTTTCCAATTATGCTTGTAAACACATTCTACTGTACCATAATGAATGTACCACTAGTGACTACGATGCCAGTATTACTCACCTCTCTCAATCTGCATAATATGCAACATTATATTTATGCCACCTGCATAACTTGTTGTACATGATTTCTGCATAATTTTTCCTGTAACATGCTTCACAGGAATACATGATTCTTTGAAACTCTGCATAATTCCACGTACAACATTTTAACAAAGCTTCAGAAACACCTACTTAATAACAATGTGTTATACACTTTATTAAATATAGTTTTCTCAGCCAAACCATCTTCAGCTGTTTCATCAATGACCTTCCTTCCATTATAGGGTCAGAAGTAGGAATGTTTGCTGATGATTGCATTCATTCGTGAGGTAATGAAGCAGTCTGTGCCCAAGTACGGCTAGATCTCAACAACTTTCAAATGGGGCTGACAAGTGGCAAGTAACATTTGTACCACACAAGTGCCAGACAATGACCATCTCAAAAAGATAAAATCTAATCATCTCCACTTAACATTCAAAAGCATTACCATTCCTAAATACCCCAGTATCAACATCCTTGGGGTTACTATTGACCAGAAACTTAATTGAACCAGCCACATAAACATGAAGGGCTGAAGTTTATGGAGTGTCATGGACTTTTTCAAAGGAGGGGTCTCATCAGATGCAAGACTGTAGGTCTCGATGATAGAGTGGGAAGCTGGTATCTGGGAGGCAGTGGACGGAATGGAACTTGGTAGGGTGTTAAGACCTTGGGCAGTGCCTCTAATGGGCCCAGATGACACCAAGAAACTTGTTGAGCTGGGAAGTTGACATGAGCGTCTGAGTAAATACTGTTGGTGGTCATAAGTGGACATTAGCCTTAGTTTGTCAACTGGCAGGTGGGCAACCTGACTAGCCATGCCACTGGTAAAATTGTGGTGTGGACATTGTCAAGTGGGTAGTTGGCGAGCAAACCACCAATTTTTAATCCCCCCCAACCCCCTGAATGGGGGCTTCAGTAATGATACCTCTTAAAACTAAATAGTTAGCATGCCACTAAGTAGTTTTACATAAGTTGCTTTAAGGATTGAGATGAATTATAGGACTAAGTAATCATTATTAACCATTAAGGTTCCGGTGGCGGCGATGACGTAGTAAGCCGCGTATTTGGGAGCTCCCGATTTAAACGGACTTTTCGGCTCTTTTTAGAGCCCAAAACGGAGTTTCTTCGACGTCTCCCGGTGGGAGAAGGTGTTGTGATCAACTTTCTCCACATTTAATGCATTGAACTCGGAGTGGAACGCGGAAAAAAACGGCAGCAGCTCCCCAGAAAAAACGGGGGAAGGATTTCAAAATGGCGGCCGGCGGAGCACCAGAGGAGTGGAGGCTGTGGGCGCAGGAGCAGCAAGCTGCTCTCCTGCGCTGTTCTGCAGATTTTAAGGCTGAGCTGCTGAGCTCTCTGCAGGAAACAAATAAAAAGCTTTTGGAGATCCAGACGACCCAGGGAGCTGCCATCCAGGCGTTGCAGGAGCAGGCCGCTGAACGAGAGGAGGAGGCCGTGGTCCTCGTGAGTAAGGTGGAGGGGCACGAGGCACTCCATAAGAAGTGGCAAGACCACTTCGAGGAGCTCGATCTCCGCATGAGGCGGAAGAAACTGAGGGTCTTGGGCCTTGCGGAGGGTCTGGAGGGGTCGGATCTGACAACCTACGTGGCCAGGATGCTGAACACGTTGGTGGGGGCAGAGTCTTTCAGTCTGCCCCTGGAGCTGGAGGGAGCCCACAGAGTACTGGCCAGGAGGCCCAAGGAGAATGAACCCCCGCGTGCGGTGCTGGTGAGGTTCCACCGGTTCAGCGATCGGGAGTGTGTGCTGCGCTGGGCCAAGAGGGTAAAGAGCAGCAATTGGGAGAATGCGGTAGTACGGATCTACCAGGATTGGAGTGCGGAGGTGGCTAAGCGGCGGTCCGGGTTTAATCGGACGAAGGAGGTGCTCCATAAGAAGAAAATAAAATTCGGAATGTTGCAGCCTGCGCGCTTGTGGGTAACTTATTTGGAGCGGCATTACTATTTTGATTCCCCGGAGGTGGCGTGGGTCTTTGTGCAGACGGAGAAGCTGGACTTGAACTAGGAATTGGGGGTTGCGGGGTCAGTTGTAATGTTTTATTGCTGGTTTCTGCTGTTGCTGTGTTTTTTCTGTACTTTTGTAATTTTGATATGGTTATTTATTGGGGTGTTGTTCTGTTTTCTGTTGGGGGGCATGGTTTGAGTTTTGTATTTTGCGGCGGGGGTTGGGGTTTGTTGCATTCTGTATGGGGTTGGGGGTATGGGGTGGGGCTGGTATTTGGGAGCTGCGTCAGTAGGGTGTGGTGAGGCAGTGCAAAAGCGCGGGTTTTCCTCTGGTTTCCCACGTTGCGGGGCTGGAGGGGTGGAGATGGCAGGGGGGGCGGGGCCTTTACTGGCTCCTTCCCGCGCTGGAGCGGTGCCTTGAGGAGTGACAGGAGGGGGGACGATCCCACTTTTGGAGGGGTCCGGTTTTGGCGGGGGTTTCCGGGGTCAGCAGAAGTTAGCTCACCCACGGATGTACAATGGAGGACGGGTCGCGGCTAGGAAGGGTCCTAGCCTGGGGGGGGAGCGAGGTGGGGGAAAGGGGAATACCGGATTGCTGCTGGCAGGGTCAGGAAGGAGCTGGTGTGGGCCGGGGGAACAGAGGTGAGGTGCTGTCGCCATGGGGACTGGGTCGGGTGGGGGGGTGCTGGCCTGGGGCGGGCAGTCGACGGGCTATGGCTAGTCGGCGGGGGAGGGGGGCGAGATGCCCTCTGATCCGGTTGGTCACCTGGAATGTGAGAGGACTGAATGGGCCGGTGAAGCGGTCTAGGGTACTTGCTCATCTGAGGGGGCTAAAGGCAGATGTGGCAATGCTTCAGGAGACCCACCTGAAGGTGGAGGACAAGGTCCGTCTGAGGAAGGGGTGGGTGGGGCAGGTTTTCCACTCCGGGTTGGATGTGAAGAACCGGGGGGTGGCGATTCTGGTGGGGAAAAATGTGTTGTTTGAGGCATCTGAGTTGGTGGCGGATAAGGGGGGTAGGTTTGTTATGGTAAGGGGCAGGCTACAGGGAGAGAAGGTGGTACTTGTTAATGTGTATGCCCCAAATTGGGATGATGCGGGCTTTATGAGGCATATGCTGGGACGTATCCCGGATCTAGAGGCGGGAGGTCTGATTATGGGTGAGGATTTCAATACGATGTTGGATCCTTCACTGGATCGGTCCAGTTCAAGGACGGGTAGGAGGCCGGCGGCGGCCAAGGTGCTGAGGGGGTTTATGGACCATATGGGAGGGGTGGATCCATGGAGGTTTGTGAGGCCGAGGGCACAGGAGTATTCCTTTTTCTCCCATGTACATAGGGTTTATTCTCGGATAGACTTATTCGTGGTGAGCAGGGGACTGATTCCGAGAGTGGAGGAGGTCGAGTATTCGGCCATTGTAATCTCCGACCACGCTCCGCATTGGATGGATTTGGAGATGGGGGAGGTGCGGGGCCAGCGCCCATTGTGGCGGTTGGATGTGGGGTTGTTGGCGGAGGAGGAGGTGTGCAGGAGGGTCCGGGCAAGTATTGAGGGGTACCTCGAGGCGCATGATACGGGGGAGGTCCGGGTGGGGATGGTCTGGGAAGCCCTGAAGGCAGCGATTCGTGGGGAGCTGATATCCATCCGGGCACACAGGGAGAGGAGTGAGAGGAGTGAGAGGGATAGACTGGAGGGGAAGATCCTGGAGGTAGATAGGAGGTACATGGAGGCACCAGAGGAGGGATTGTTGGGGGAGAGGCGCAGCCTACAGGCTAAATTTGATTTGTTGACCACTAGAAAGGCAGAGGCACAGTGGAGGAAGGCACAAGGGGCAGTGTATGAAAATGGTGAAAAGGCGAGTAGGATGCTGGCTCATCAGCTCCGCAAGCGGGATGCGGCTAGGGAAATTGCTGGAGTGAGAGACAAGAGTGGGAATGTGGTGCGGAAGGGGTAGAGGTGAATGAGGTCTTCAAGGACTTTTACGGGGAACTGTACCGGTCGGAGCCAACGGTGGAGAGGAGGGGAATGGAGAGTTTTCTCGACGGGCTATCTTTCCCGAAGGTGCAGGAGGAGCAGGTGGAGGGGTTGGGGGCGCCGATTGAGCTGGAGGAGCTGGTTAAGGGGATCGGGCAGATGCAGTCAGGGAAGGCGCCGAGGCCAGATGGGTTCCCGGTGGAGTTTTATAAAACGTTTGTGGACCTAGTGGGCCCCCTGTTGGTGCGGACACTTAATGAGGCATGGGAGGGGGGGACTTTGCCACCGACGATGTCGCGGGCGCTGATTTCGTTAATCTTAAAGAGTGACAAGGACCCCCAGCAGTGTGGTTCGTACAGGCCCATATCTCTCCTTAATGTGGATGCCAAGGTGCTGGCAAAGATCCTGGCCACCAAGATAGAGGACTGTGTGCCAGGGGTTGTACACGAGGACCAGACAGGTTTTGTTAAGGGAAGGCAGCTGAACACAAATGTGCGGAGGTTGTTGAATGTCATCATGATGCTGCCGATTGAGGGGGAGGCTGAGATAGTGGTGGCGCTGGATGCTGAGAAGGCCTTCGATAGAGTGGTGGGGGTACTTATGGGAGGTGTTGGGCAGGTTTGGATTTGGTGAGGGGTTTATTAGATGGGTGAGGCTACTGTATGAGGCCCCGATGGCGTGTGTGGCCACAAATGGGAGGAGGTTGGAGTACTTCCGGCTTTACCGAGGGACCAGGCAGGGTTGCCCCCTGTCCCCCTTGTTGTTTGCATTGGCAATCGAACCGTTGGCGATGGCGTTGAGGGATTCAGGAAGGTGGAGGGGTTTGGTGCGGGGTGGGGAGGAACATAGGGTGTCGTTGTCGCCGATGACCTGCTACTGTATGTGGCGGTCCCAGTGGGAGGGATGCCGGGGGTGATGGAGCTGCTAGCTGAGTTTGGGACCTTTTCAGGCTATAAACTAAATCTAGGCAAGAGTGAGGTGTTTGTGGTGCACCCTGGGGACCAGGAGGATGGAATTGGTAGGCTCCCACTTAAGAGGGCAAGGGAGAGTTTTAGGTACCTGGGGGTGCAGGTGGCCAGGGACTGGGGGACTCTTCACAAGCGTAATTTCACCAGGCTTGTGGATCAGATGGAGGAGGAGTTCAAAAGGTGGGACATGTTGCCATTGTCGTTGGCGGGGAGGGTGCAGTCCGTCAAAATGACGGTGCTTCCGAGGTTCTTGTTCCTCTTTCAGTGCCTGCCTATCTTCGTCCCCAGGGCCTTCTTTAGGAGGGTGACTAGCAGTATTTTGAGCTTTGTGTGGGCGCATGGGACTCCGAGAATGAAGAGGGTTTTCCTGGAGCGAGGGAGGGATAGAGGCGGGTTGGCGCTGCCCAACCTTTTGGGGTACTATAGGGCGGCCAATGTGTCAATGGTGCGTAAATGGGTGATGGGGGGGAGAGGGGGGGGGGGGCGGCGGCGTGGAAAAGAATGGAGATGGCGTCTTGTAGAGGTACGAGCCTGGGTGCCTTGGTAAGAGCGCCGTTGCCGCTCTCTCCTAAGAGGTATACCACGAGCCCGGTGGTGGCGGCGACCCTAAGAATCTGGGGACAGTGGAGACGGCATAGGGGGGAAACGGGGGGCTCGTTGGAGGCTCCATTAGGTGGAAATCATCGGTTCATCCCGGGGAACACTGATGGGGGATTTAGGGGGTGGTATAGGGTGGGCATCAGTAAATTGAGGGACCTGTTTATTGGCGGGAGGTTTGCGGGCCCGGGGGAATTGGAAGATAAATTTGGACTCCCCCAAGGGAACATGTTCAGATACTTGCAGGTAAAGGCGTTTGCTAGGCGACAGGTGGAGGAATTCCCTTTGCTGCCCTCGTGGGGGGCGATGGACAGAGTGCTTTCGGGGGTGTGGGTCGGAGAGGGGAAGGTGTCTGACATTTATAAGGTAATGCAGGAGGTGGAGGAGTCGTCAGTGGAGGAGCTGAAGGCTAAATGGGAGGGGGAACTAGGGGAGCAGATAGAGGATGGGACTTGGGCGGATGCCTTGGAAAGGGTTAACTCTTCCTCTTCATGTGCGAGGCTTAGTCTCATCCAATTTAAGGTGCTGCATCGGGCCCATATGTCTGTGACTCGGATGAGTAGGTTCTTTGGGGGTGAGGACAGGTGCACCAGATGTTCGGGGAGTCCAGCGAATCATGCCCATATGTTCTGGGCATGCCCAGCACTGGAAGAATTCTGGAAGGGGGTGGCGGGGACGGTGTTGAGGGTGGTTGGATCCAGGGTCAAACCAGGTTGGGGACTCGCGATTTTTGGAGTTGCGGCGGAGCCGGGAGTGCAGGAGGCGAAAGAGGCCAGTGTTTTGGCCTTTGCGTCCCTAGTAGCCCGGCGGAGGATCTTGCTGCAGTGGAAGGATGCGAGGCCCCCAAGTATGGAGACCTGGATCAGTGACATGGCGGGATTTGTAAAATTGGAGAGGGTCAAATTTGCCCTGAGAGGATCAGTACAAGGGTTCTATAAACGGTGGCAGCCTTTTCTGGACTTTCTGACTCCACCACGGGCCGGAGAATCACCCGGGGGGGGGCTGCCGACAGGCGCGACACAATTCCCCCCCCCCCGCCAAATCTCTGGTGCCAGAGACTTCGGGAGACGGCGGGGGCGGGATTCACACCGACCCCCGTCGATTCTCCGACCCAGCGGGGGGTTGGGGAATCCAGCCCCTTGTCTTTGTGAAACAATCCAGGATGTGGGTTTTGCTATCCTGCTTCTCACAGACAATGAATGCACAGCAAATTACTAGTGAACACAGCTGTCAGGATGAGGATCAATCATGCATTGTTTGTGATTCTATTGGGTGAGATTAAACACTTCTTGCAATTCTATTGGATAATTTTAAAAGTAGCAGCTTCAGGGATTGGATCATGTCCAACTGGGGTGGGCTATTGATTTTTGAAAATTGTGTAAGTACTGTGTTCTGGTCTTTGTTCGGCAGAACACATCTTGGCAGATATTCAGTCTGTTCTCCGTGTACACGTAACAAGCTTGATTAAATAGCCATCTTATCCATGTTGTCGTGTTTGTTCCTCTCTGTACTGAGTTGAGCCACGGGACTAACTCCATGTGGAAGCTGACTCAATACACAGGTCGTGAAACAACTCCTACATCACCCCCCCTCCTCCACCCCCCACCCCCTCCCACCGGCTGGCTGAGGAGTGTTAAATTTGCCCAACGGATACAATAGCATATCAGAGTCTGGGGATTCCCTGGCACGCAGCATATCTCCTGACTCCTCAAAGCCTGTCCATCAGCCGCAAGTGACAAATCTACTTGCCCGGATGAGTGCAGCTCCAACAATAATCAAGAAGCTTGACACCAGCCAGAACAAAGCAACTTGCCTAATTGGCATCCACCTGCTTAAAAGGGGCAGCAGGGTAGCATGGTGGTTAGCATAAATGCTTCACAGCTCCAGGGTCCCAGGTTCGATTCCCGGCTGGGTCACTGTCTGTGTGGAGTCTGCACGTCCTCCCCCTGTGTGCGTGGGTTTCCTCCGGGTGCTCCGGTTTCCTCCCACAGTCCAAAGATGTGCGGGTTAGGTGGATTGGCCATGCTAAATTGCCCGTAGTGTCCTAATAAAAGTAAGGTTAAGGGGGGGTTGTTGGGTTACGGGTATAGGGTGGATACGTGGGTTTGAGTAGGGTGATCATGGCTCGGCACAACATTGAGGGCCGAAGGGCCTGTTCTGTGCTGTACTGTTCTATGTTCTATGTTCTAACCGTTCACTCCCTCCACCACCTACACAGAGTGGCAGCAGTAGTATCTATGAGATGCACTTCAGAAACATGCCAGAGTTCTTTTGATATTACCTTTCAAACTCAAGACCGATACCACCAAGAAGCACAAGGGCAGCAAATGCAAGGGCTACCACCATCAAATTCCCCTCCAAGCCACACACCATCCTGACTTGAAATGATGGCCAGAATTTTACAGAGCTAGAGCCGTCATTCATCAGGCCCAAACTCAAGTGAAATTGTGTGAGAAGACATCTGACACATGTCCTGACGTTATGGCACTCTTACATGATATTTTGGTCAGCGGGCGTGCGCGAGTCAGAAGCGGCACAGTGGCACAGTGGTTAGCACTAGTTTGACTTAGGTTTGATTCCGACTTTGGGTGACTGTCTGGAGTTTGCACTTTGCCTGCCTGGGTATCCATCTACAATCTTAAGATGGGCAAGTTAGGTGGATTGGCCATGTAAATTTCTCCTTCGTGTCCTAAAGGTTAGGTGGGGTTTTGGAGATAGGGCAAGGGATTTGACTTAGGCAGGGTACTCTTTCCAAGGGTCGGTGCAGAATTGATGCGCCGAATTGCCTCCTTCTGCACTGTAGAGATTCTATGTTACCGCTGACAACTGAAAGGGAAATTAAGCCTATTAAATTGGTCCAATTTTACACTTGGTGCATGGGCCAAGTGGCCAGGCGATGTTCAAGTTTTTTCACTTTCCTCTATGGAGATGTGAATACACTGTCGATTGTAATTCTTTAGTCTTAGAGGGCTGGATGCAACGGATGTCCACCGTTAATGGTCATTCTATAGTTTGGATATGGTTTGGTGGAGAGCCATAAAAATGGGTGAACGTTGTAGTTATTCCTGTTTCATTAGCATCTTATTTGAATGCTTCGACCTGCCCCAGCCACAAGCACCCCACCATTTATTCAATCTCTCCACCTCATTTGGAGGAATTACTGGTAGGACACGTGAAGCCTAAATGTGACAGTCGTTCCTGGTCTGGGGGAATTGTGGCCACAACAATGAAGTTAACCCCTAAATATGGAAGAATGCCATCTATGATACTATGGATAAGAAGGTATTAACAGGGGAGGGAGTGGGGCACAGGTGGAAAAATAATCCCATCGCATTCAAACATTTTGATTAAACATTTAAATTAGTATATATATTTTTTCAATTCTTTCCTTTTCTTGCATTTTTCTTAGCTCCCTATGAATTGTATTATTCTGTGATAATTCATTGTATTTGCATAAGCATGGCCTGAATTGCCTTGCCTACCAGCTTTGCATCCCTCATCATAGGAACGTGCCTATTCTGCATTTGGCACTAATACTTGTGATCCTTCTCAGCTAGAATTCAGCATTGCATTGATAACGACAAGAACTTTTGCTCTGATCAAGCAGAGGCTCAGACCTCTTATTTTAGCTTTCTTCAATTCACTGCCTCTGTGCGGCAACAGCCCCTTTTGGAGGGCCAATTGAAGGAGACACTTGCTTTCTGTGCTCCTGACCTCCTGATAATTTGATCTCTGGGCTTCATTAAAAGTGCACAGTTTGCCTGCTTTAGATCAGACCGTGTTATCAACAGCAGGAGTACCAAACGCCTGCTGTTAATAGCTTTCTGCCAATGTAAATTTATGAGCACGAAATTGCATCACACTATTTTGTGGTGCAGTAGGCCATTTAAAAACAATGTTTCCTGCAAAAATAATGGTGAAATTCCACTTTTTGGCTTTACCGTTGCTGTTCAGAAGTGATGATGAGATGTGCAGCAGTGACTGGCACACACCGTGGGGTGCAACACCGAATTAGCATAGCCAAAATGCTGGTACTACACAACTGGTCAGTTAACCAGAGAGAAGAGGGAGCAGTGTTTCAGTTCTAATACTTTGTGAGAACACCATTGACATTGGGCGCGATCTTCCCGCCTCATTACAGTCGCGCTCAAGCGCAAAGAGGCCGGTGACTGGCGAGTGAACTCTAAAACGGGATCTGCGCCAGACACCAAACAGTTTGCGATGCAACCGGCCCGTTCCTGTAGGAGCAATCTGGACCTCGCCGTAGCGTGGCGAGAAACCAATTATTACCACTTAAGCCCCATTTTCATACAATCAACGAGAGTCACCCCGTATCCACCGGGCTTCCGTCAGTCATTGGCATCCCTAGCAGGTGTTCACTCTCCGTCGATTAATACTACTGCTGTTGACTCTGGCTGCGGCTGAAGGCCATCGCTAACAGGGAATTGGCAATCGTGGTTAAGTGAGCACTTGGCACATGCCAAGTGGATTCACATGGGTAGGCGGGCCATGTAGCATGTGGGAATCATTGCCTAGCATTCCAGTCGCACCATGATGCCTGGACACTGTGCTTGAACACTGCAGGAGACAACACAACACACGCAGCAGCCAACATCCGAACACCCAGGGCATGGGACACAGCTCTGGGGACATTCCATGACTGGAGGGTGGGTGGGTGCCATGGGGAGCGGGTCTTGCATGCAGAGATGGACAAAGGGTCCGGGGGGTCAATCCACATTGCGGAAGAAAGTGACAGAGGCATCATAATGGTTGTGCAAAAGGTTTTTTTGCATAAATTTAGATTACCCAATTATTTTTTCCAATTAAGGGGCAATTTAGCGTGGCCAATCCACCTACTCTGCAGATTTTTGGGTTGTGGGGGCGAAACCCACGCAGACACGGGGAGAATGTGCAAACTCCACACGGACAGTGACCCAGAGCCGGGATCTAACCTGGGACCTCGGCACCGTGAGGCAGCTGTGCTAACCACTAGGCCACCGTGCTGCCCTGTGCAAAAGTTGTTTAATGTGCCTAATGTGTCACCCCCCCCCAACCCCCCAGCAACCAACCCCAACCCCCTTCCCACCCCCAATCTTACCACCTTCCACCCCTCCATCAGTGACTGGGCCATGCTCTGCAGAGCCTCAGCTATGCCCACCTGGACTGGGACAAGCTCCGCAGTGCCTCGGCCATGCCCATCTGAGAGCGGGACATTGTCCGCAGAACCTCATCAAGGTTAACCTGGTACTGGGTGACATCCTGCAGCGAGTCAGACATACTGCTGAGACTGTCAGCTATGGACATCACCAACTGCGCCACACCTTCACTCATAGTGCCGGCGACGTGCACCAGGCTCTCCACTGGGTTTGCCACCCTAGCAGTGTTTGCCTCGGCGCCCCTCATTGCCGGTGCCATCTCCTGCATCCGGAGCCTCTGGGGTTCCTACCAGCGGCTATGGATCTGCTGGAGTGATGCTGACATCTCCCTCTGAATGTCCCGGGAGACTGCCTATGGTCTCCATCAGCTCCGGGTAACCCACATTCAGAGGCTCAGCATAAGGCTGGGACCCGGCTGGGTCCTGGGGTCCAACAGACCTCCAACTGCTGTCTTGACTGGGAGTTCCTGTCTCCACCTGACATACATCAGGAGCAGTGTAATGCTCAACAGATTGTGCCCCAGACGTCTGTCCACTAACATACCCCACTAACATGTGTGTATCTGCACTGGTCAAGGGTGGGGATGACAGCTGTGCCACAGCTATAACGCTTGCACCTTCGGAGCTCTCGTCCGAGGTATTCTCCTCGGAGTCAGGGGAAGGAGCTGCCCAGAAAGGGCCGGCGGCACCGGCTGGTGGAGATCCTGGGGAGAATGGACATGTGGTCAATGGGAGGGATGGGTCAGTCAGTAAGACAATCACTGCTCATGTTTGATAGGTCCCCCGGGTGGAGGGAGCCCGATGTTCCTCACTGTGCAACATCCGTGGGTGACTGCCCTGTCCTCAACACACCAGTCACCTCCATACCTAACGCCTCGAAGGTGGCGGGACCTAGAAGGTGTGTCTGCGGGGTCCGTCCTGGAAGGAGGAAGGGGCGGGGGATCCGACCAAGGGGGGCTCCGCGGTGGCCTGGCCCGCGATGGGGGCCTGCTGATCAGCGGGCAGGCTGGTTCCCTGGGGGCCCATGTTCCTCCGCGCCGGGCCCCTGCAGGGCTCCAGCATATTTACCAGGTGCCAGCGCGGAGACGGGAACTCCCGGGCATACACGGAATCATGGCAGCCGTGCCGTGCATGTGCGAACACGCACCGGCCGCAGCGCGCATGCCCGAACTCGCGCTGGCCATAGCGCACATGCGTGAACTCGCACCATCCGTGCCGCGCCGGCTGGAGCTGCGGGGACCACTCTGGCGCCGACCTAGCCCCCTTGTAAGGGGAGCATTCATAATTATTGAGGACCGTTGGCACCGCTTTTCACGCTGGCGTCAGAACTTGGCCGTGGGATTGGAGAAACCCGGCCCTTTAGTACAGTACACCTCCATAGTACACCATGATAGCTCTGCTCTCATCTTTTTCCACACCTACTTGTGAACATGTAGACATTGGGCTGGACTCTCTGCAGCCCCGGGTTTGGCGCGGGGGCGGAGAATCAACTTTTGCGCCATAATCGGGCCCGCCGCCAGTCCGCCGATTTTCCGGGACTCGGGAATCGGCATTTTTGCGAATAACTCCGCATGGCTGGCGGGCCATTGCCAGAGATTGCCCAGCGATTCTCCACTCCCGGCCCAGTTCCCAACAGTGTCGGCTGCGGACTCAGTCAGAAGGATTCTCGGGCGCGTGGCAGATAGGGGAGGCCTGGTTTGTTGGTGTTGATCCATGGTTGCAGAAGGCCGCCGCCGGGCACATGCGCGGACTCGCAACCAGATGTGCGGGGCCCTTATCCTCAGCCAAATCTGTGTGAAGCTTCCCGGGTCCCTGCTAGCCCCAGAAGGTAAGTGAATCGACTTTTATTTTTTACAGGAAACTGGCGAGTGCAACACCAGCGTTGTTAAGCCAGCATGGGGACATAGCCCCATTTTGGCAGAACCCAGTCCATTGTGTGCGCGATCAGTCTGTTCTGGGCGCTTGTAGTGCCGGGAACGACCCCATTATCGAACTGGCCTCAGTGGGTCAAAATGCCACCCGGGCACCTTGGCACTACGTAATTAGCATCCTGGCAGTGCCACCTGGGCATGCTGGCAGTTTCAGCCAGAGTGCCTCGGTGGCACGGCCAGGGTACCAGGCTGGCAGTGACAAGGTGCCTGGGTGGTATCAGCAGTGCCAGGGTGCTACCCTGCCCAAATACTAACCACCCAAGGTTCTCTGTTCGCCTGGGAAACTCCAACAACCAAGTTCCGTTCCTCCTGGTTCCCATTTGTGCCTTCACGCACACCCCTGTCTCATGGAGTAGCCCCTGGCCATTTGGCACCCCAAGGGAGGAGGGGCTGATGGGACCTGTGCCGGTGACTCCCCCAGGAGAGGTGCTGGAACACCACATTACCTCGGACACCCCACCTCCCGTCCCTGGTACAACTGATGGGCAATGGCGGACCACGCCACCTAGGACGCCCGCGCAGCAGCCCATCCAGGCCCGGTCGCCCCAGAAGGCGCCTGCCAACGGGGACCCAGGTCACTGGGCGGGAATCATAGCAGGCTGCCTCCACTCCTGCCTTAGAATCTGGGGACCCACCTAGACCTAGCGTTTGGGCCCAGAAGGCCAGAAAGTTAGGCGCCAGTTAAGTTAGCACGGGTGCAGGGCACAGTTTAGTAATAAGGGCTAGGGCACGTATCTGTATATATTTGTTCACATTTAACACCTATTACCACAGTTACAACCTGCCTTGGTTCTCTGACAGATGGGTGTGAGGAGTGGGCTGATCTGGGCTGGGCAGAGAGGAGGTACGGGGAGGAATGGACAACATCGCGGATGACCAACCCTCCAACCGTCCTCACCACTGTCACCCCAGGGGTCCGAAAAGACCGTGTGATGGAATGGTCAGCTCCCCACTTGGCGCCTGGAAGGACCCCATGGCGTATATGTTAAGGGCAACCGTCACCTTGACGGCCACCGGGAGTGGGTGTCCTTCCCCATATCCTGCGGTCCCAGGTGTGCCATCGTCTGGCAGATATGTTGCACCCTCTCTGCTCAGCCGGAGTCTTCGATGGCATGCCAGGTCAGGCAGGTTCTCAAATGACAGGCGGTGCCGGTACACACAAGGCCTCATGCGGTGCCTCCTTGGCACCTCCTCCTGCTCGGCCTGTTGGGCGGCTGGCTGGTTCTCCATCCTGGGCGACTACCTCCTGTCCCTCTGCGGCATACTCTCCTGCTGCACACTCTGCTGTTGCAAGCTGTGCTGCTGCATGCTCTGCTGCTGCAGCTTCTTCCTTCTTGGGCAGCACCAGCAAAGCATCTCCCAGGGCTGCGGCGACTTGCAATGCCACCATTGCTGGTTGAATTCCAAAATCCATTGTCTGCAGGGGCTGAAAGGCCGACATGTTGGTGTAGAGAGAAAATAAGGTTATTAAGACCTAAATAAGTCACAAGAATGTCAACAAAATCAAAGCTTTCCTTCTGAATTCTAATAAGCATCTATACACCTCCAACCTTGATTCAGTTTACGCCCCATAGATCACCACAGCTTTAGCTTAGAGGGATGGAACATTAACATATGACTTAATGCTAAGTTGTGTTATCAAATCTGTCAGCAAGACCTCCTTAACATCAATCATTTCTGTCTATGCCTCGTTCTCTAAAAACAAATCTCATAATTTCACAGTCAGGCTTCTCCAATGCTCTCTATGCTAAACTCCCACTTGGTTCGTGACTGACTCCAAAGTGGCGGATTATTTGGGTCCAAATCAGGCCAAAATGGAGGCAGGATGTCAGGTAAAATGACAATGAGGTCATCCATCTGGATGTCCTGCCTCTGTCCCCATGTCAGAAATATTCCCAAGAATAGGTGGAGTGCAGGCCCGCAAGTTCACGCAGGCTCCTAAATTGGTCAGTTAAGCTCACGAAGAGCTTGATTTAAAAGCCTGCCTCTGTGAATCTTTCAGAATTTTCTGGAAATAGAACATAGAACATAGAACATTACAGCGCAGTACAGGCCCTTCGGCCCTCGATGTTGCGCCGACCTGTGAAACCATTTGAAGCCTATCTGACCTACACTATTAGTCAACTTTAGGAGCTCTTTGCGTCAGGCTAGCTGGAGGCAAGCACGGACCAAGATGGCGGTAATCATTGAGGTTGGAAACATTTTAAAAAGTAAGTGCAGTAGCTTAGCATAGGTGAAGTTGAAGTTGCAGCAACCCATTGCGCATCTGGGGCTGGATTCTTCCCTACCCGGCGGGGCAGGGGGTCCCGGCGGGATGGAGTGGCGTGAACCACTCCGGCATCGGGCTGCCCCAAAGGTGCGGATTTCTCCGCAACTTTAGGGACCAAGCCCTCACCTTGAGGGGCTAGGCCCACGCCGGAGTGGTTCCCGTCCCGCCAGCTGGCGTGGAAGGCCTTTGGCGCCACACCAGCCGGGGCCGAAGGGACTTCGCCGGCCGGTGGAAGTCCGCGCATGCGCCGGAGAGTCAGCGCCTGCTGACGTCATCCCCGTGCATGTGCAGGGGAGGGGGTTACACCCGCGTCGGCCATCGTGGAGGCTATGGCCCGAGGCGGAAGGAAAAGAGTGCCCCCACGGCACAGGCCCGCCCGCGGATCGGTGGGCCCCAATCGTGGGCCAGGCCACCGTAGGGACACCCCCCGGGGCCAGATTGCCCCGCGCCCCCCCTCAGGACCCCGGAGCCCCCCCGCGCCGCCAGTCCCACCGGTAAGGGAGGTAGTTTGATTCACGCCGGTGGGAGAAGCATTACAGCAGCGGGACTTCGGCCCATCGCGGGCCGGAGAATCGCTGGGGGAGGGGGCCACCGACCGGAGCGGTGCGATTACCGCCCCCGCCGAATATCCGTTGCTGGAGAATTCGGCGGCCGGCGGGGGCGGGATTCACGCCGCCTCCTCGGCGATTCTCCGACCCGGTGGGGGGGTCGGAGAATCCAGCCCCTGAGGAGGAGTCAGCAATAAGAACATTGCCAGGTCAGGGGTCATCACCCCTCTGGAATTCTGTGGGCATTGGAGCAGTGGAAAAACCTCTTAGGTCCCCCTGAGCATGAGGAAGAGTACAGCTGGAAATGGGCGCTGCACCCTCAGAAATTGAGACTATTGGAGACGAGAAGCAGAAACCTGCACAGGAAAGACAGAGTGCTGGTAGCAGGAGGTTACAAGGAAGGAACAAGGGGCACGAAGAAGAAGGATATATTACCCTGAGCATAGGATTTACAGGCAGAAGCAAATATACTTATAAATGACTGAGAACCAGTGCCGAAGAAGACTGCAACTCTCTGAGCAGGTTGACACAGACTCCTGTGTCATTGTTAGTTTTTACCTCCCAGATGACAGATGCCCTCTTTCTCAAGGCTGGACAACACATCCATCAGTGATAGGACAACTCAAGTTCTGAGGGTAATGGGTCTGATGCCTGGAGCGGTCAGTTGGTGCATTTCAAGAGCCTCCTTCAAGGGCCTCAGTTATTGTGGTGATCTGCTGCTCTCTCTATAACATGGCTCTCCAGAAAGAAGTGGATCTTGAGAATGGTGAGGCAGGAGACTGCTCCTCAGGAGAGCAGCAGGAAGGGTAGAGGAGGAGGATTTAAAAGTGCAAGAAAAGTACGCTGAACAAAGAAGTGCCTGGAACAGCCACTCTCCAGGAAGAGGACTCCTTATGGTTGCCACGCCTTCAGCTGATGAGAAACGTGCCGTAGAGGACCATACAATCATGCCTCATGTTTCAATAATTAACTTTAAAATCTTAACCTTCATTTTCAATGGTTCATCTCCATGCCCCTGTGGCCTTGATCAGCAATATTTTTCCTCATGAGTTTTCTGACCTACTTCACATCCTCTTTTTCTTGCCCATCTCTGGAACATTCTATATCCTTACTGAAGGAGAAATGTACTTGCATTGGAAGCAGTTCAGAGATGGTTTGCCATGCTAATTCCTGGGATGCAGTGTCACCCTGTGAGGAAACATTGAGCAGATAGTGGCTATACTCATTGACTGGTGATCTTATTGAAATGTAAAATTCTGAGGAAGCTTGATGGGATAGATCCTGAGAGGATATTTCTGCTCATGGGGGAAACTAGAACGAGGGAGTGTGACTTAAAAATAAGTGTTTCCCCTATTTAAGATAGAGATGATGAGCAATTTATTTCTCTCAGAGGATTGCTAGTCTTTGGAATTCTTGATTGCAGAGATCAGTGGAAGCTGGGTCATTCATTAGATATTTAAGGTTGAGTTAGATAGTCTTTTGCTTGACCAGGGAATCAAGGGTTTTGGAGGACAGACAAGGCAATGATGTTAATACCACAATCAGATTAACCGTGATCTTATTGAATGGTGACGCAGGTTTTATGGGCTCAACGGCCTATTTCCTATGGTTCTCCTTTTTGATTTTGTTTCTGCTTGATTTCAATTATTTTCCCTCCTTCCCCTGCCTCATCTCGAATTGGTATCCATTTGTCATTAAATCCACTACCCTGTGATGTGCTCTGAACTTTGCGTTTTTACTGATTTTGAGACAATGTCTGGAGAAAATGTTTGGTTTTACGGTGAAAAGGTTGGCGCCACCCCCGCATCAATAGCAGCCGTGCCACATAAAATGCAAGGCTTTCCGGATATAAACGCCTGGAGAATTGCCGTGTCTGTCGCCACGCATATGTACAACCTGCAGCGGTTGCGCTGTCCAACATGGCACCGGCCTCGCGCGGACCCGACCTGCCAGATAGTGCCGCCCTGGAAAGCAGTGCCCCCAGCCCTCGCCGAAGCCCCCCACCCCTCGGCCAGCAGCAAGCCCCCCCCCCAACTGTGGCGGCCAGGTTCACAAAAACTGAGAGCACACGCATTTCGTGCCGTTGTGAACTCCGCCCATCGGGGCGGTGTGTCGGGGTGGGCCTTCAGGTCACGTCCTGAGGCCGTCCCAACGGCGTGCAGCATACTCCTCGATGATGCCATTTTGGAGGGGGTGGAGCATTCGAAAACTGTTTCGGTCGTAAACAGGAATTTCTGCCCGATCGCCAATTACGATATCGACGTCGGGCAACGGAGAATACCGCCCAAGGAATGTAAAATCATGTTCTGATAGTATTGAGGAGCTGCCTATATCCATGAAGGAGGAAATGAAAGACAGGAACTGAAAAAAGAATTTATGGCTTGCTTCCCAACAAAAAGTAAGATTTT
The DNA here is from genome assembly GCF_902713615.1 of Scyliorhinus canicula. Taxonomy (NCBI): domain Eukaryota; kingdom Metazoa; phylum Chordata; class Chondrichthyes; order Carcharhiniformes; family Scyliorhinidae; genus Scyliorhinus; species Scyliorhinus canicula. The sequence goes on along the minus strand of NC_052162.1, from coordinate 69,863,714 downwards.
GTTCCTTGTCGATGGTTAATATAGGCAAAGAAGATGTTTACGCAGACGTGGTGGTCAGTGCCAAATAGATGGCCGTTGCTGGTCGTTCAGTTTAACTTTGCCCAGAGAATTTCTCCAGGCTTTTATACTGCTATTTTGGATTTTCAGACAGTCTATGCGGTGTGGTGCCTCGACAGGGGATCTCGCATCTGTGGGAACAGGGCCAGAAACACTGCGTCTCTTCAACCAAACAGATTGGAGAATCCTCGCTGAGATATGCAGATTGTAAAACCAAGAAGTGTAAGTTGGAATTTTTAGTTAAATATAAAATGATGCGCCAAAGGCAAAATTAAGGCGGGGAAAGTAAAAAAAGATAAACTAGTAAAAGAAAAAAGAGAAATAAGAGGCAGAAACAAAATAAGATTTTTTAAAATGTATTTTTTTCGCACTCCACAATAACAAAATATGAAGGAATGAAAGCCCATATTTGTAAAAAAAACATTTTTCGTGACAGTGACACTGGCATCGATTCAGTCTTTTCATGCTGTTAGAAATCACTTACTCTTGAATGGACATGTCCTATTTTTTTCTGGTCTGATAAGTGGATAGTTATCGGTTAGTAGCACACATTTCTGCCATTATATGTACCTTAATAGCCAGTCTCTTGACTAGGTACCAAAATAGCAATGTGTCTGGAGGAGCTGGTACAATGTTGTGGGCATCACAGAGACGTGGGCTGCAAGGGGATCAGGGCTGGGATCTAAATATACAAGGGTATATGTCCTATCAAAAGGACAGGCAGATGGGCAAAGGGGATGGGGTTGCATTTTTTGGTGAGGAATGAAGTTATATCGATAGCAAGGAGTGATATAGGATCAGAAGGCATAGAATCTCTATGGGTAGAGTTGAGGAATCACAAAGGTAAAAGGACCCTGATGGGAGTTATGTGCAGGCCCCCGAGCAGTAGGCAGGAGGTGAGGCAGAAAATAAATCAGGAGATAGAAAAGGCATGTAAAAAAGGCAGTTTTACAATAATCATGGAGGACTTCAATATGCAGATGCACTGGGAAAATCAGATTGGTAGTGGATCCCAAGAAAAGGAATTTGTGGAATGTCTAAGAGATGATTTTTTTTTGGAGCAGCTTGTGACCGAGCCTACTAGGGAACAGGCAATTCTGGATTTAGTGATGTGGAATGAGGCAGACTTGATTAGGGAACTTAAGATGCAGTTTGAGAGGGAGAAACTGCAATCAGATGTAATGGTATGACAATTAAATAAGGGTAACTACAAAGACATGAAGGAGGAGCTGGCGAGAGTTGATTGGAAAAGGAGCCTAGCAGGGAAGACAGTGGAACAGCAATGGCAGGAGTTTTTGGGGGTTATTTGGGAGGCACAACATAAATTCATCCCAAGGAGGAAGAAGCATGCTAAGGGGAGGACAAGGCATCCATGGCTGACGAGGGATGTCAAGGACAGCATAAAACCTAAAGAGAAAGCACACAAAATGGCGAGGATTAGTGGGAAGCCAGAGGATTGGGAAGCCTTTAAAAGCGAGCAGAGGTCAACTAAAAAAGCAATAAGGGAGAGAAGATGAAATATGAGTGCAAGCTAGCTAGTAATATAAAGGAAGATAGGAAGAGTTTTTTTTCAATATATAAAAGGTAAGAGAGAGGCAAAAATAGACATTGGATCACTGGAAAATATGGCTGGAGAAGTAATAATAGGAAACAAAGAAATGGCAGACGAACTGTGGAAGACACCAGTAGGATACCAGAGCGCCAGGAGAACCAGGGGGCAGAGGTGAGTGCAGTGATCATTACTAAGGAGAAGGTTCTGGGGAAACTGAAAGGTTTGAAGGTGGACAAATCACCTGGACCGGGTGGACGACACCCCAGGTTCTAAAAGAGATAGCTGAGGAGATTGTGGAGACATTGGTGATGATCTTTCAGGAATGACTGGAGGCAGGAAGGGTCCCAGAGGACTGCAAAGTGGCTAATGTAACACCACTGTTTAAGAAGGGAGGGAGGCAGAAGACGGGAAATTATAGGCTGGTTAGCCTGACTTCGGTCATTGGTAAGATTTTAGAGTCCATTATTAAAGATGAGATCGCAGAGTACTTGGAACTGCATGATAAAATAGGACTGAGTCAGCACGGCTTCGTCAAGGGGAGGTCATGCCTACAAATCTGTTAGAGTTCTTTGAGGAAGTAACAAGGAAGTTAGACAAAGGAGAGCCAGTGGACGTGATTTATTTAGATTTCCAGAAGGCCTTTGACAAGGTGCACCATAGGAGACTGTTGAATAAGGTAAGAGCCCATGGTGTTCACGGAAAGATCCTGGCATGGATAGAGGATTGGCTGACTGGCAGAAGGCAGAGAGTGGGGATAAAAGCGTCTTTTTCAGGATGGCAGCCGGTGACTAGTGGTGTACCTCGGGGGTCGGTGCTGGGACCACAATTTTTCACAATATACACTCATGATCTGGAGGAAGGAACTGAAGGAACGGTTGCTAATGATACAAAGATCTGGAGAGGGGCAGGTAGTATTGAGGAATCAGGCGGGCTTCAGAAGGACTTGGACAGGCTAGGAGAGTGGGCAAAGATGTGGCAGATGGAATACAATGTGGAAAAGTGTGAGGTTATGCACTTTGGAAGGAGAAATGGAGGCATAGACTATTTCCTAAATGGGAAGATGCTTAGGAAATCAGAAGCACAAAGGGACTTGGGAGTCCTTGTTCACAATTCTCTTAAGGTTAACGTGCAGGTCCAGTTGGCAGTTAGGAAGGCAAATGCAATCTTTGCATTCATGTCGAGATGGCTAGAATACAAGACCAGGGATGTACTTCTGAGGCTATATAAGTCTCTGGTCAGACCCCATTTGGTGTATTGTGAGCAGTTTTGGGCCCTGTATCTAAGGGAGGATGCGCTGGCCTTGGAAAGGGTCCAGGGGAGGTTCACAAGAATGATCCCTGGAATGAAGAGCATGTCGCATGAGGAACAGTTGAGGACTCTGGGTCTGGACTCCTTGGACTTTAGAAGGATGAGGGGGGATCTCATTGAAACTTAGAGGATACTGCGTGGTCTGGATAGAGTGGACATGGAGAGAATGATTCCACTTGTAGGAAAAACTAGAAGCAGAGGACACAATCTCCGACTAAAAGATCCTTTAAAACAGAGATGAGGAAGAATTTCTTTAGCCGGAGGGTATTGAATCTGTGGAACTCGTTGCCGCAGAAGGCTGTGGAGACCAAATCACGGAGTGTCTTTAAAATAGAGATAGATAGGATGCTGATCAATAAGGGAATCAGTGGTTATGGGGAGAAGGCAGGAGAATGGGGATGAGAAAAATATCAGTCATGATTGAATGGCAGTGCAGGCTCGATGGGCCGTGGCCTAAACCTGCTCTGATGTCTTATTTCTTATGTTCTGATGTAAAACATCTTCCTAGTTTCCACGTTTAACTACACGTGCGGCTGGTAAAGGTGCTGTCTGATTTCTCTCCAAAATAACCGTGAGCAATGATAGCCACAGAGATACTTTCAATTGCAAGAGTTAGCTCATGTCAGTGAAAATTCTATATTAATTGAATTTTAATTTTGGAACAGTAGGAAATATTTTGAAATGCCCATGTACATGTATGGAGTGATCTGCCTGGACTGTATGGAGAACAATATGTTTCACTGTACCTCGGTACACGTGACAATAAATCTAAATCTAAAATCTACAAATCATGCAGAATCATTACCAGAATTTGGCAAAATGAGAACTCCCACAGAAAACTGTTCCACAGACCAGGGGTGATATTCTCCACAGCCCGATGCCGAAATCGGGATCAGCGATCGGGCGGAGGATGGCTTCCAACGTTGGATTCGGGGCAGGCGGCGATTTGATGTTGGGTTGCAGTGCTTCACCCCTCCGAATCCGCATCATCGGTACGCGCGCTGCGCGCAGTCACAATGCCGTTGGCACGTCACCAGCTGGCCCACCCGCGATGCTCTGCCCCCAATGGGCTGAGTTACTGATGGCGCGTGACATGTGTAGTCTCAGTGTCCGGGAACCTGGTGCACCTGACAGTGTCCAGCGCCACTACACTCGTCCGGGATACGTGCTACTGGCTGGGAGGCGCTGCTACCAGGGCTGGAGGTAGTGGTGGTGAGTGGTCAGGAGGTGGGCTGTTTTCCGGTGTGACCGGTGCAGCTCGTCAGCCCTGGGCATGTGCGACCCAGGAGCCGACGATGCTCCGGCCATTTTCCGCGTGATCCATTGGTGTTCCGTGTGGTGCCGGTGCTAGCCCCTCACCGGTACCGGAACCGGTGAGGGGTTTGCGCCAGTTTTCCCGTCGTGAATCACCTGCGGATTCTCCGTTGGTGCCAGCACTTAGCCTCAGGAACGGTGAAGTCCACCCCAGTTTTCTCCTGAAATCTTGAGCCAATTTGCGAAAAATAAATGAAAGGCCATGATTTACATCGTAACTCTGGGGAGGGGGGTGCTCTTAAGAGTCAGGAAACCATTCAAAAGGTCGGGGCACCAAATTGAAAGGGCTGCAGTCTAACAGAACTCAAACCACATCACAGAGTTCTCAGGGACTCTTTCCATCCCCCTACAATCACACCGGACATTCATTGCCAGGAAAACACCCCTCGTCCCCCAACTGACATTCATCGCTGGCCCACCCACCACACATATGTGCATCCCACCCTCCCCATGGGGCTCTTACTGAGTCCACCCGTGGTATTGCGCTTGCCACAGCTTGGCAGTGCCAGATTGGCCAACCTGACAGTGCCAACCTGGTGGCACCAACCTGTGCCAGGGCATGTCTCTCTACCTCCATGGAGGCTATACTTACCTCTCTGCCCCCAGAGGGATCCCCTCAACTGCCCAACCCATTGTAAATGGTCATGTCGGCGAGGTAAGAATATTTAGCGAGGGGGCCGCTAAGTATATGGAAATGTATTAAAGTTTATTCAAATGATGTTCACACCCTTTGTAGACATAAATCCCGTGACATTGCCGGCGAGGTGTGGGGAAAATCAGGAATGGCGATCTTTCCGAGGAGAATTGCATTTCCCGATTCTCGCGGGATTTCCTGCTCTTGCCGCTAATGTCGGGAGCGGCGGTTGCGGCCTCAAGATTCCGGCCATATTATTTAGTTTATTAGTTCTTCTTCTGTCAAACAAAACAAGTGAAAGATCTGGAACAACACAAAACTTCGGGAAATATTAAACCAGTCCCTGAATTTCCAACAGGTTTGCCTACACTCTGATGTACCATCAATTGAACGCGAGACGAGTTGCTGAACAAACGTATGGCTTTAATCTACTAGATGTTAGCCCTGCGGTCGATTACAGTAGAAGGACGACCGCCGGGAGTACTGGGTATTTATACCCCGCCCTGGAGGCGGGGTTAACTCAGCCTCTCGACCAATCGGGGAGCCGTCACATGACTGGTCTCAGCCAACCGGTCGACAGGCACATGACCGACCAGGCCCAATGGTAAGCCGGTGTTCTGCACCAATGGCAGGCAGCTATGCTAATCATACCACCACATTCACCCCTTGTGGAGAAAGAAGCCGGGGGGGGGTGTGTGTGTGTCAACGAGAGCTGGGGGGGAAGGGGGGGAGGGAGAACTGGTGGTATGAGTATTAAGGAGAGGAAACAAAAATGTATCCTTGGCTTCCCACTGGCCCAGACATTTAGCAACAGTACATAGTGTCCATACAAGGTCCATGGTGGTGTTGAAGTTAAATGGACTCGATCAGCCTTTTTGTTGCCCGTGACGTCCTGGCAGACCGCCGCAGGGGAGTTGGTGCTGTTGGTTCAACCGATGGTGGTGATGTCCTCGACTCCGGGAGCGATGGTCCTTGAACTGTCTCCGTACCCCGGGCTGGTGATGGAGACGCCATGGATGAGGAAGGGGTGGCCTGTGTGGGGCGCTGGGGGAAAAGGGGCAGGGGGGTGTCTGTGGTGAAGGGGGGGGAGGCCGCACGCCGGTGGGTGCCAGGTCCTGGAGGGAGACCGTGTCCTGCCGACCGTCGGGGTACTCCACATACGCATACTGCGGGTTAGCGTGGAGTAACTGGACTTGTTCCACCAACGGACTTGTGCACCCGCACATGCTTCCGGAGGAAGATGGGTCCAGGGGCGGCCAGCCACGTCGGGAGAGGAGAACCAGAGGATGACTTCCTGGGGAAAACAAGAAGACGTTCATGAGGTGTTTGGTTAGTTGTGGTACAGAGGAGGGAGCGGATAGAATGTAGGGCATCGGGGATAACCTCTTGCCATCGGGAAATAGGGAGATCTCTGGACCGGAGGGCCAGTAGGATGGTCTTCCAGATGGTACCATTCTCCCGCTCGACCTGTCCGTTACCCCGGGGGTTATAGCTGGTCGTCCTGCTAGAGGCAATGCCCCTGCTGAGCAGGAATTGACGCAGCTCGTCGCTCATAAATGAGGACCCCCGATCGCTATGTATGTATGCGGGGTAGCCGAACAGGGAGAAGATGGAGAGGAGGGCCTTAATGACGGTCTATGTGGTCATGTCGGGGCAGGGAATGGCGAAGGGGAAGCATGAGTATTCATCGATAACCGTCAGGAAGTAAATGTTGCGGTTGCTTGAAGGAAGGGGCCCCTTGAAGTCTATGCTGAGACGTTCGAAGGGGCGGGGTGCTTTGATCATATGCGCGCGCTCGGCGCGGTAGAAGTGTGGTTTGCACTCTGCGCAGATGTGGCAGTCACGGGTTACTGTCCTGCCTTCCTCGATGGAGTGGGGCAGGTTGCGGGTCTTTATGAAATAATAGAAACGGGTCACCCCTGGATGGCAGAGGTCCGCGTGGAGGGAGCGGAGGCGGTCTATCTGCGCGCTGGCGCAGGTATCGCGGGACAGGGCAGCAGGAGGCTCATTGAGCTTCCCAGGACGATACAAGATATCGTAGTTGTACGTGGACAACTCGATCCGCCACCGCAAGGTTTTGTCATTCTTAATCTTGCCCCTCTGTGCATTATCGAACATGAAGGCTACTGACCGTTGGTCTGTGAGGAGGGTAAACTTAATGCCGGCCAAATAGTGCCTCCAGTGTCGCACAGCTTCGACTATGGCCTGGGCTTCCTTTTCCACTGAGGCGTGGCGGAGTTCGGAAGCCTGGAGGGTTCTGGAGAAGAAGGCCACGGGTCTGCCCGCTTGGTTCAGGGTGGCCGCCAGAGCTACTTCTGATGCGTCGCTCTTGACCTGGAACGGGAGGGACTCGTCGATGGCGCGCATCGTGGCCTTTGCGATGTCCGCTTTGAGGCGGCTAAAGGCCTAGCAGGCCTCTGTCGACGGCGGGAAGGTCGTGGACTGAATGAGGGGACGGGCCTTGTCGGCGTAATTGGGAACCCATTGGGCGTAGTAAGCGAAGAAACCCAGGCAGTGTTTAAAGGATTTGAGGGTATTGGGGCGAGGGAGTTCCATCAGGGGGCGCATGCGTTCAGGGTTGGGACCTATCACTCCGTTACACACTACGTAGCCGAGGATGGCTAGACGGTCGGTGCTAAACACACACTTATCCTTATTGTAAGTCAGGAGTTTTGCGGTTTGGAGGAGTTTCCGGAGGTTGGTGTCATGATCCTGCTGGTCGTGGCCGCAGATGGTGACATTATCGAGATACGGGAAGGTAGCCCGTAATCCGTATTTGTTGACCATTCGGTCCATCTCCCGTTGGAAGACCGAGACCCCATTTGTGACACCGAATGGAACCCTGAGGAAGTGGTAGAGGCGCCCATCTGCCTTGAACGCGGTGTACTTGCGGTCACTCGCGCGGATGGGGACCTGGTGATAAGCGGACTTGAGGTCCACCGTAGAGAAGACTTTGTATTTCGCAATCTCGTTTACCATGGCGGAAATACGGGGAAGAGGATACGCGTCCAGTTGCGTAAACCGGTTGATGGTCTGGCTGTAGTCGATGACCATCCGGTTTTTCTCCCCAGTCTGGACCACCAGCACTTGGGCTCGCCAGGGACTGTTGTTGGCCTCGATGACCCCTTCCTTCAGCAACCTATGGACCTCGGACCTGATGAAGGTCCGGTCCTGGGCGCTGTACCATCTGCTCCGGGTCGCAATGGATTTGCAATCGGGGTTGAGATTAGGAAACAAGGAGGGGGGGTCCACTTTGAGGGACGCGAGGCTGCAGACAGTGAGAGGGGGTATAGGGCCGCCGAATTGGAAGGTCAAGCTCTGCAGGTTGCACTGGAAGTCCAGTCCTAGGAGTGCCGGTGCGCAAAGGTCGGGGAGGATAAGGAGTTTATAATTTTTAAAAACCTTCCCCTGGACCGTGAGGTCCGCAATGCAGCACCCGGTGATGCGGACGGAGTGCGAACCTGAGGCTAACCCGATTTTGTCTTTTACAGGGTGGACAGGGAGCGTGCAGCGTCTTACCGTGTCAGGGTGTACGAAGCTTTGCGTTCTCCCGGAGTCCAGCAGGTAGTCCGTCTCGTGGCCGTTGAGGTGGATTTGCGTCGTCGTCTTGGCGAGCGTGCGTGGACGTGACTGGTCAAGCTGAATGGCCGCGAGCCGTGGAGAAGATCCATAATCGTCGTCGTCAGCCGAGTGGGTGCTGGCAGGACCTTGTGTGCCAGTCCAGGATGGCAGCGCCCTGGACCCGCACGTGGAGTCAGGGCCCCAAGCTGGCGGCGCCCAGGACCCGCACGTGGAGTCGGGGCCCCAAGGTGGCGGCGCCCAGGACCCACACATGGAGTCTGCGCCCCAAGATGGCGGCGCCCAGGACCCGCACGTGGCGTCCGGGGCCCAAGATGGCGACGCCCGCAGGACCCTCGTGGTTGCGGGGGGCGGGGTTAGCAGTGCCGGCGGGCCGATCGGAGCGGCTGAGAGCGGGGGCAGAGAGGCGCGCAGGCCGGGCGCAGGGGCACGGGGGCGGGAGGGGAGATTGACGCGGTGCGCTGGAAGAGCCGGGAAAGGCCCGGAGGAGGAGATCCCCGGTCGCTGCGCGGCACAGCAGCGACCAACTTCGTCTGGCAGACCGACGAGAAATGGCCCTTCTTCCCGCAGCTCTTACAAAGGGCGGAACGGGCTGGGCAGCGTGGGTGGGGGTGTTTGGCAAGCCCACAGAAATAGCAGCGGGGCCCCGCGAACTTGTCGGGGCGTCCCGCGGCGCAGGCTTGAGGGGGGTTGGGAGCGGCGGATGGCGGTGGGGAAGTGTGCCAGGAGGCCCAGGGTGCTGCAGCGCGGCTGGGGACATCGGCGCGGGCGTTTAAGTCGGCGACCTCCAGGGAGGTGGAGAGAGTCCGTGCCTCAGTTAGGCTGAGGTCGTCTTTTTCCAGCATCCGCTGGCGGATAGCGGCGGACTGCATCCCAGCCACGTAAGCATCTCTGATTAAAAGTTCCATGTGCTGAGTGGCTGAAACTTGGAGGCAGGCGCAATTCCTCCCCAGGACAGCGAGGGCCCGTTAAAACTCATCTAAGGACTCACCGGGGAACTATTGTCTGGTAGCCAGCAGATGACGGGCGTACACTCGGTTTACCGGCTTAAGAAATTGTCCTTTTAGCTTATCCATGGCCACGTCATATTCCTTTTCTTCCTCTATCATCATGTAGGCTGCCATGCCCACACTGGAATGGAGAATATGAAGTTTCTGTGCCATGGTGGGGGGGCTGCTTGCGGTCGCCAGATAGCTATCGAAACACGCCAGCCAATGCTTGAAGATTGCCGATGCGTTCGGAGTTTGCGGGCTGATGCGGAGGCATTCGGGCTTGGTCCGGAGCTCCATCTTCAAATTTCTAGTAGATTAAATTGATGTACCATCAATTGAACGCGGGACGAGTTGCTGAACAAAAGTATGGTTTTAATCTACTAGATGTTAGCCCTGCGTTCGATTACAGGACGACCGCCGGGAGTACTGGGTATTTATACCCTGCCCTGGAGGCAGGGTTAACTCAACCTCTCGACCAATCGGGGAGCTGTCACATGACTGGTCTCAACCAACCGGTCGAGAGGCACATGACCGACTAGGACCAATGGTAAGCTGGTGTTCTGCACCAATGGCAGACAGCTATGCTAATCATTCCACCACACACTCATATCTTGGAAATTTGGCTGACTCTTTAGTCTTGACAGTATTTTCCCCCCAACTGAAAGTTCAAAGTACGTATTATGTAAACAAAAAAGGTAAGACAGCAAAATAGAAATCTGGAAAACCGATCGTCCTCATTTTGAAAACAGTTCCATCACCATGGTGATCCTTGTACCATTTACTGTTCCACATTTCTGATCAAACCTTTGAGGAGCTCAAGGAAATTACAAGGACCTAGAAAATTTTGTTGCTGAGGTGATCATGTGGAAATGTTAGGCGCTACTTACAATATTTATACCTCCATTAAATCTCTGCAATATGACCATTTCCAGTGTGTTTCCTTTCAATAAAAACTATAACAATAATTTTCAATGCTTAAAAGGATTTTAACATCCCAATGGCCCAGTTGCCTCTTGATACATAAACCATTTAAAATTGAAATACTTTGAACTTTATGTACTAACATTGTTATAGATTATTTTTGAAAATAATATTTTAATCGCAAAATCATTCAATGCTTTCACAATAAAATGGATGCACAGTTACATCTCAACAGTTTTCTTTATTTACTTCTCATATATTGAGTGGAATTTAATGTTCCTGACATGAATCCTGCCCATCGATTTTAGAACAAGTGGGAGACCCATATGTCTTCTGTGGGTAAGGCACGACTGAGGCCTCAGTGGCAGAAATCTGTCCCGCCAAGAGACTGCCGGCCAATTGGAGGCCAGTAACTATCCACTGCCAGAAGCGCCACCTGGAGCAGTGGCTGTTGCCAGTAATGCCATCAGGATTCATCACTGGATCTAGGTGAATGATGGCGCAATGATGGCTTGCAAAGCAGAGAGGAGGTCGGGGGCATGCGGAAGGGGGGGGGGGGGTGGGGTGTTGGAGGCAAGGGTAGAGGCTCTACTTTGAGTGGCCAACCTCCCTTTACTGATGCCAGTCCCTCAATAACACAGAGTGCCTGATAACAAGGGACCCACCCAGTAAGCTTGTGGCAGTGGAGGCAAAGGAGAGCTGTGCAATTCCCATTTAATTATTGAGCCACCACTAAATTCCAGTGGGCTTGTAGATAGTTTACTTTCATATATTTGCTCATGAGATGAGGGTGTCACTGGCTAAGCTAGCATTTGTTGCCCACCTCTAAATGCTCTCGAGAAGGTGATGGTGAGCTGCTTTCTTGAGTCGTTGCAGTCCACTGTAGGTACGCCCACAGTGTTGTGAGGGAGAGAGTTCCAAGATTTTGACTCAGAACAACAGTGAACGAACGGCAATATATTTCCAAGTCAGGGTAAAGTGTGACTTGAAGGGGAAGTTGTAGGTCGTGGTGTTCCCATGCTTCCCTTGTCCTTCTAAGTGGTAGAGCTTGGGGGTTTGGAAGGTGTAGTTTCAGGAGTTCATTAATTGGCACAATAATGATCCCAATCGAAATTCTTATCCAAGCTGCAGATTTTGTGCATGGCTCCTTCCCACCTTCAACTGCATCACAGAAAATGTTCCTGTCACTGAAAAGTGTGTTGTCTCCTACAAGTAAGTGGACCCAGCTGTCATATTTCCTACTGTAACCGGCATGATTAAATTCCGCCCATTGACATCTTGCCAGGTTAAGTTTCACTTAACTTTCAACCAGCACTAAAATTTTTAACCTTTTGAGATTGACTTATGAATGAGCATATGAAAATATACCTGATGGCAGATCATAGCTCGGCTCAATTCGACACTCACCTGCACTTTTTTTAGTGGGTTTCAATCCCGGCTACGTCTCCCCTCCCTGAGGACACCAGGACCAAATGTGGTGCCCCTTGAGTCATCCAAATTGAGATCAGCTAACAAAGTGCAGATAGGGCATTGTAGCTGGTGTCCTCCTCATCTACATGGCTTAGCTCCTCACTGGAAAACCCCAATTGCAGATGCTGCATCATTGAGTATATTTAAAGCTGAGATAGACAGAAATTTGATAACTCAGGGAATCATGGGATGTGGGAAATGGAATTCAGGCAGACGATTAATCATGATTGTATTTAATAGCAAAGCAAGCTTGATGGGCTGTATTATCTATTCCTGTTCATACTGAGCTCACTGAGCCGCGGTGTGTACTTCCATGAACAAGATTAAACAGGTGCCATTTTGTTCCAAACTGCGAATTTACCAAAAAAACAAGGGGATCTCTTGAAATTTATTTTCAACAAATTTGGTTTTCGTGCAAGAGAAACATTGTGGAAGCTGATAAAAGTTGTGGAAGCTGATAAAAGTAAGTCACACACCAACAAAATTTACTAACAGCATCGTTTAAACAGACTTCCTTAGGTCACATGCTAATGAATTCACACCAAAGCCGACAATTATAAAGTTGCTTTCTTCAATTTTTTACGACATAGGCCAAAAGATGGGCTGTAGTGGAATTCTCCATCTGGCTTCACAAGGGAGATCAAAACATTTTATGGCTTTTCAGTAAATAAAATATGCAAGGTCAACATAAAAGAAAAGTAAACACAAGGGGATGTTTATGAATTTAGATACGTGAAGCTACTTGGATTGGAAGTTGGCACAATTCAACTCCCCCCAGCCAAAAGTAATTGACCTTAAAAACAGAACTCTAGTTTGCTGTAAGCACCCTCTTGTGTACAATATCCACAGCAGTCCCGAGAAGGTTTAATCATAAAGGTTTATTTAGTCAAAGAAAAATAAGACTGCAACACAGCATGCAGTACATCCGTCCCAGCCGGGACTACTGATCATGCCGTTTCCAATCCTGACCGGCTTTTAAGTGCATGTTTCACGAGTCCCAGCTGATAGGGCTCTGCCCCCTCATGGGGTAGTTCGTATTCCACGAGCCCCTTGGGGAGATCAATTGGGTCGGTCCCTTGGGTCTTGTGAGGATTGTTAAATTCCCTCGACCTGAACCCCCCCCCCCCCCCCCCCCCCCCCGCAAAATTTGTAAGACCCTCTGTTGTTGAGGGTGGAGGAGGTCTCCTTCGTTGCTTCACCTGCGACCTTATTTCCATTGTTGCTCGTTCTGGGTGAGTGTGCTTTACACTCAATTTGGCTCTGTTTCGTTCCTTAGCTCTAGAGTCGCCAGGTATCGTTAAGATACCGCCACAAGTTTCAAGTTCAAGTTCAGACCAATAACTCATAACACCAGTTAGTAAGTTCAAACAAGACACGTTTATTATAATAGTTATCTACTAATTGTGCATATAAAACTACAAGACTAGGCTAATCCTACCACTAACAGGCCAATACTTATCTGGAACAAGGGAACTGCCGGATCAGGGAACAACGGCCTCTTGCTTTGTCCTGGATCCGCAGGCTTCCAGTCAGTGTGGACTAAAGGGGTCAGGAGTGTCTACTCTCGTTGCGTGCATTGTATGACACTTACTTGATGGTGGCTGCTGTTGGCCAGGCCTCTCCTTCTCAAGGTTCTTCGAGAGCTGCTGGGAGGGCCGGCTAAGAGAGCGAATCAGTTCTGGGACCTGTCTTTTATAGGTCCCAGGGGCTTCGTCTCCTTCAGGGCGGACCCTCTATAAACCTGCAATCGATTGGGTCTCTTCCCAATCGATTGATTTGAATTTCCCCAATAACGGGGCTGTCCCTCGATCACCGGCCGATTCCTTACACCTTATTGGTGCCCTTTGTCTTAGACTCTACTGGCGCCAGAATGTCTGGCCTTCCATAGAATGTTTTTGGTTTTTTAAAATAAATTTAGAGTACCCAATTCATTTTTCCAATTAAGGGCAATTTAGCTTGGCCAATCCACCTAGCCTGCACATCTTTGGGTTGTGGAGGCGAAACCCACGCAGACACGGGGAGAATGTGCAAACTCCACACGGACAGTGACCCAGAGCCGGGATTGAACCTGGGACCTCGGCGCCATGAGGCAACAGGGCTAACCCACTGCGTCACCGTGCTGCCATTCCATAGAATGTTTAATTGTTGTGTCCATTGTGCCAGGGAATCACCGTAAATCGCCTCATTAATATGCGCAGCTTGCTAGTTACAATTCTGTCGGGTTTCCGTGGCAGCTAGAATACAGGGGATTCTGCAGACTGCTGGTTTCTTTGCCAATGTCCATTTTACCCTGCAATCTTTGCGTTCTTCCATTTTGTGTGAGAAAGTGGCCAACCCAGGTGGCTACACCATCAGTGTGTGGCCGGGTCGGGGACGTGGAATGCATTGGGGAGCGTTACTACTGTGCAATCGTCTGGGGGCTGCTGATAGCGGTCCCACCCTGGAAAAAGTTCCACCCGAGGCTGGATGCTTCTGACTCCATGGCCGGGATTCTCTGACCCTGTGCCGGTTGGAGAATCCCCGGGGGGAGCGAGAAAATTGCGCCACCATTCCCCGACGCCGACTCGTTGATTCTCCGGTGCCGATTTTCGGGTGCCCGCGGGATCACGGCCACGTCGGTTGGGAGCTGTTGAAAGCGGCCCCCCTGGCGATTATCGGGGCCTCGACGGCCTCCGAGTGTCCGTTGAGTTTAGCCGAGTTCCGCCGGCGTGGGTTAAATATGGTCCCACCCGGCGGGACCTCGGAGTTCTGTATGCGGGGGCCATCCTGGTGGTGGGATCTGACCCGAGGGGGGGGGGGACCTCCACGGTGGCCTGGCCCGCATTTGAGGCCTATCGATGAGCGGATGGGCTGGTTCTGTTGGAGCCTATGTTCCTCCACGCCGGGCCCCTGTAGGGCTCCGCCATATTGCCTGGGGTCCGTCGCAGAGACGGGAATCCATGTGCATGCACAAACTCGCACCGGCCGTGGTGAGCCGGCTTTCGGGCGCCGGAGCTGCAGAGACCACGATGACGCCATACTAGCCCCCTGGGAAGGGGTGGATAGCTGCCAGGTGAGGCTCGTTGACGCCGGAGTGGTTCATGAAACTTTTCATGCCGGCGTCAGAACTTGGTCGCAGGGTTGGAGAATCTCGGCCCATGTTTGACCCCGAGTCTTCCTTCAGCATATCTGTGTCCTGGACCTGGGGGATTGTTGCTCCTTGGCCCCTGACTGATGGGCAAAATGGATGAAGGATTGATTAATCTGTCGGGGCCTTTCCTGGTGTTGGTTCCCTACCTTTAAGATGGTCCACGTGTTTGCAAACGGTTTGCTCCTAGGTTTTGACCGTGGAAGAGACCGGTCCAGTCCAGTACCCACAAGGCACCGTCTCCAACATTCCTGACGTACAGTATCCCCTGGCATGAACCCTCTGTCCCCCTTCCGTTGGCTATGGTACGTTTTCTGGAAATCTTGTTTTCTCTCCACCTTCCCAGCAAAATTAGGAAACGTCAGGTTTAGACGCATTTGGAGTCTTCGGCCCATCAGTAATTCTACCGGTCTGACTGTAATGCCTGCTCAGCCAGGCCGTTTGAAGAAGGGTGTTACTTGGCAGTCTGAATATGTTTCACTGCATTCACCTGCTTGAATTATGAGAACTCCTCGCAGGTGAAAGGTTACTATTATCAGGAACAAGCACCTTTGAGATACCATGGATACTAAATTACTTCTCAATAGTAGTCCGTGAAATGGTGGATGGCATGCGGTAAAGGTCTAACCGTTTTGAGTGGGCGTTGACGACTAGCAAAACCATTCACCCAAAGAAAGTCCCGGCGAAACCGGCGTGTAACCGCACCCAGCGACGGCCTGGCCACTCCCAGGGCAGAAGAGAAGCAAGCAGATGGCGGGAGCTATTGATTGTCCTGAGATGCTGTATACTGCTTCACCAACCACGCATAATGTCTGCCGACCGAATATCTTTATTTTGGACACTCCCATGACCTGCAAAATGGCTTTCTTGCCCTGCCTTGGTACCAATACATGGGCTCCCCACAGAATAATGCCATCCTCAACACTTGGTTGTGAAAACCCGCAGTTCTTCAGGCAGTTTTCTTTGTAGTCCCTCAAGCAGGACGATGTGGCGCAACTGTACCAAGATCAGGTCCTTTTGTGCCCCCACTCACAAATTTGCGAGGCTATGACTGGCTAGTTGTCCACAAACGTTAGTGACAAGATGATTTTGTGTGCTACAGGCAAGGACAGGACACCATAGCAATGGGAGTTGGCTCATGGCATCCACATGCTTTATTTGTGCACCCTGGCGATATTCAAAATTGTACTCATATGCCGCCACAATAGTGCCCATCGCGGGATCCTGGCCGCCCCTATTCTCTTCTCTTCCTTGGTCAGGTGAGCAACTGTTTGTGGTCTGTTATGATTGCAAAGTGATGCCCATAAATATAGTAGTGGAACCTCTTGATTGCGAAGAACATGGCCACACTTTCCTTTTGATCTGAGTGCACTTATGCTCTGCATTGTCCAAAGTTCTCGATGTATACACTATTGGCCTCTCCATCCTATCATCCATCCAGTGGGACCACACCAACCTGATGCCATATGGGAAGGTATCGCACATGATCAGGAGTGATCTGGAAGTAATGCGTTAGCAGACTCAAGGTTGACAGTTGTTACTTTACTTTGGCAAACGCCTCTTCTTGTGATGCCTTCCATGCATATTCCTGATTTGTTCTTAGGAATGCATATAGCGGTGCCAATATGAATACCAAATTGGGAATGAATTTTGCTCAAAGTTCTGGGTGGTACTGCCAAAGGTCAGGGCCTGAAGGGGGCCATCTCCAGGAAAGAAGGGTTGGGGGGCTATGACGAGTGGTGGGGGTAAAGGGCAGGTATGAAGGGTTTTTCAGGAGGTTGGGGGAGGTGAAAGAATGGAGGCCTGAAAACAGGGGCCCCTCATTAGCCCCATGCAGGGTGTCCTCATTTGGGGTGGCGTGGGGTAATTCCCATGTGTGTGAGGGATGACGTTGCCTGTGGGGGATCCTCAAGCTCACTTCGAGATTGGTGCACCCTTTCAAAATGGTGGCCCGATCTCTGAGGAGCCGGTCTGGCCAGCGAGTTCAGCTCCCCAATGATGGAAAAAATTCTAAGTGTGGGCTTGGCCCAGGGCCCAATAAAGTGCCTAAAGTGTGGCTAGATAGCGGTGGGAATCCTGATGACAGAGCTGGGTGAATCTTCCAGCAAACCCCGCCACAATAGAAATTTGTCCATTAGATCACACCCTAAGTGTTGATGCCAAGACTGAATTGCCTGAAGTTCACATTCCCATTGGGGGCACTATTTTGGAGCAATTCAGGCACGCTATTGGGCCAGTACTCTGCTCACCTGAATCTAGAGCAATTCTCATTTCCACTGGCATCAGATTTGCCGGAGCCGGAAGTGAGGCTGAAAGGCTTGACAAGCTGGAACTGCTAATAAGCACTCCACTCCCTACACACTCTCATTCCAGCCAAGAAGATGGCTCAGAGGTGAGCAACCCCGGGTTCGCCGAGTCGAAGCTCAATGCAATGTGGATGTGGTGGAGAAGAGAGGAGACACCCTCTTCCTCAGGGTGCGCAGGAGGCTTCCGCCTGCAGCTGTCAACAAGGCCTGGGTGGAAGTGGCCGACGCAGGCAGTGCTGTGAACCTTACCAGGCAGACTGGCACGCAGTGCAGTGAGAAGATGAACGGCCTCCTTAGGGCAGCTCGGGTGAGCCACCACCTCTGTTCCTCTGGCATCACTCCCGTCCCTCACTCCTCACATCAAACCCCCAGTCCCATAGAGGCCAATCAAAGCCCACCTGCTTGCATCTCCCTCACATCCCACCCTGCACCAAACACTTATATTGTCTTCTTTGGCCAGGTGCCTTGCACACACAGGCCACCAGCTACAGACCCGCTGTGCAACTCGTCTCCATGCGTCTCAACATGTCGTTTATGCAACTTAGGAAAAGGCGGCCCATAATAGAAGAGAGTGGAAGAATACCAGAGGGGCCGTGCCGGTCCTCAGGGCTCTCACCACTGCCAAGCAGAAGGTGATGGAATTAGACGGGGAGGTGCAAGAGAGGGCTATTTCCGAGGGGGTGGGGGGGGGGGGTCGGCAGGCAACAACCAAGTGTGTTCCCAATGTAGTGATGTCACAAAAAGTAAGTGAATCACCGCTTTCTCCCAGGTCGCTCCTCCCCAAGATCTTACCATGTGACTTATCTTTCGTCTTGCAGGATCACCATCAGACCATGACGGCCTGTTGGGGGTGCCTCAACCCCAGCGCACCCCGGTGGACCAGCCCGGGGAAGACACGGATTTCTCGGCACTGCGTTCACCTGCACCCCCCACATCACAGAGACTATCACCTCGATGGGGCATTTTAGTGAGGAGTCTCCTGGGTCACCACCTGATGTGATTTTCTGACCCTGCACGCTGCTGGGATCGTTCGGTCCTGCTGGCGGGCAATGGAGTTTCGGCTGGACTGCCGAATCTCCTGTGGTGGGGCCTGCCACCACATGGCTGGAAAATCCCGGCCGAAGGGTGTAATAGGAAAAACTGACCACACACCAGTCTGCTTCTTTCAAGATTAAAATGTATAAAGTTTCAATTTATCCATCATCAATTGTGCACAGTTCTAACAACATTTTGAAAACCTGTAATCAGGCAAACATTTTGAATTTCAAAAATGACATATTTGCCATAAAATTAATTCAAAATAATAGAAGAGCAATAAGGATAAATTTTAAAATAGAATGTTTAAAAGATTGCAATTAAAAGATCATAAAGATACATTTGTTTCCTGCTATGCTTAAAAATCTGCTCATGAAGTTGAGAGATCCCTCAGGGCCAGTGCGCAACTGGAATGCACTCATATTTGAGAGCTGGGGCTATTTGGCCAGTTTTGAGGGTGAAGATTCATTCAAAGACAAGTTTTGAGTAACAGCTGTAAAAGATTGAGGCAGCTCAGACAAACGGTAGTGACACTCTCCAAACTCTTTGAAGCCACATTGTACCCAGATTACAGGGCCTATCAGGGCATACACGCCAGGAAAACCCAGGGCCCAAACTCGCTCAGTGAACAATTCCAACCTAAATCTTGCCAAATCCAACCGTCACTTTTCACAATAAGTACAGCTTTTATTTTTGTTTTCTGTGGTTCTTTGCAGTTTGCTTTATCACTCTCTTTTCATTTGCAGTGAGTGATTGTCCATTTAATCCAAAGTGAGAATACAGTACTGTCCCATATAATGGATTGCTGCCAAGTTGAGATGCTCTTTTGGTACTGGAGTGCAGGCAACTGCTGACGCACATGTTCTGCCTCCACTGGCTGTGCGCCATGCAGTAAATCAGACGCATTGTAGCCCCATATAAAAACATGCATCTGTAAATGGGCAATCCGATTAACCACACAATTTTAATGAATTTTAATGTTCACCATTTGAAATGCACATTTCAGGAGTGTGATGGGGTACTTGCCAATTTCCTGGATGAGTGCAGCTCCAAATATGCCTAAGGAGTTTGACATCATCCAAGACAAAGCAGCCTTCTATATTGGCACATCATCCAAAATGTTAAATATTCACTCCCTCTGCCACTGCTGTGTCCCACTCACAAGGTGTGCTGCAGCAACTCACCAAGGCTCCTCTGATAGTGCGTTTCAAACCAGCTACATCTGCCACCCAAATGAGCATGGGTAGCAGGAACCTGTGAACACCACCACCTCAAAGTTCCCCAGGTCAACATCCTGGAAATCTCTCCTCAACCCAACACTTGGGTATACCTACACCATATCGACTGCAACAGTTCAAGAAGGTAGCTCACCTCAACCTGAACCGTCTCAAGGGCAATGAGGCATGGACAACAAATGCTGGTCATACAGAGCTGCCCACATCCCATGGATAAATAAAAATCAACAAGCCTAAATCTGAAAGTTACGAGTTCTGCGACAATCTCTGGATGTCTGTATTAACAGCATGTGCTGTTCAAACCTGGTTTCCTGTTGAGTACAAAGAAGGAAGAAAGCAACCGACAAAGTGATTTTCTGGAAAAAAAAAGTCCAACAGAATCAGAAGATGAAATCATCTATAGATTCACATTGTGGCAGCTGTTTTGATTCTGAGAGACTGCTCTCTGGGATCTGGTTTAACATTTACAGAGAATCAAGAGGAGGCAAAGTGGTATTGTAACTAGGATCTAGTAATCCGGAGACCCAGAGTAATGCTTTGGGGACCCAGGTTCATATCCCGCCACTGCAGATGGTGAAATTTGAATTCAATGAAGATCTGGAATTAAAAGTCTAATGATGACTTTCTGCTCCATAGGAGGATTCTGTCCTCTTGAGCTTGCCTTAGGAGATCTGCGTTACGGTGTACTTGAAATTTAGGAAACAAAATCTGCCGTCCTTACCTGATCTGGCCCATATGTGACTCTAGATCCATGACCCCTCTAGGGCAATTAGGGATGGGCAATAAATGCTGGCCCAACCAGCGGTGCCCATGTCCCATGAACAAATAAAAATAAATAAATCTGTGCATACATATTCTGACGGCAGACTTTGGAAGTCGTACAAGTCTGAACTTGGATAATGGAGCCGAAATTAGGAGCTCACTGATGCTACACGCCTGGACTATGAATTCAAATTAGTGACAAAATGAAAGCAGCTTTATCTGCATTGCTTCTGGGATCTCTGCAAAGAAACAAAATCCGGCAATTTTTCTCTCAATTCACTGGGAAGCTGTGTTTTTGTTCTCTCATAAAATATGTCTCTTACTGTTCTGACTTGGTATCTTGTTTTAAGTTGAGCAATATTCCCCTGGAAAATAAAACAATAGAGATGGATTCCAGCATAGAGTGAAAGACTGCAAATTGCACTGACATGCATTTTCTCAAAGCCTCCTTGTCATCAGATTCCATCTGCAAGTACTGTACTGTCGATTACATTTGCAAAGAGCTTTTTTGCATTCACAACACTCACTCTGCATATTGCCAATGCCCCTTCAACTAAAAAGGAGGAATGGAGTGAGCAATTGAAATCATCAGGTTAACAAAATGCAACATGTTAATTCTTCCTCCTGCACAGATGCGTTTGGCAGAAATGCCCAGAGGTTAGCATTAACCTATAGTTAGGTTTGGTCCGCTCTCTTCCTTTATCGTGTAATTGGTACAATTCATTTCACAGCTACTTGGAAATCTGTGACTAAATGACAGATGAGACAAGCCCGTATCCACGCTGTTGCTTATTTAGTTCAGGCCCTTGAAAATTAATCTACAAGCCTGTTACTGGGGCAAGAGAGCAAGATTTAATAAGGTAACTGCAGGGAGCTGGCTTATTGAACCCAAACAAAACAAGAATAAAAACAAAATACTGTGGATGCTGGAAATCTGAAATAAAAACTGAAAAGGGAAACATCAACATGTTTCTCTCTCCACAGATGCTGCCAGACCTGCTGAGTTTTTCCTGCATTTTCTGTTTTTATTTCAGAAACAAGCACCAATATATTAAAAAAAACTGCATCTCTAATGGTTTAAGCACGGTAGCACAGTGGTTAGCACAGTTGCTTCACAGCTCCAGGGTGCCAGGTTCGATTCCCAGCTTGGGTCACTGTCTGTGCGGAGTCCGCGCATTCTCCCCGTGTCTGTGTGCGTTTCCTCCAGGTGCTCCGGTTTCCTCCCACAGTCCAAAGATGTGCAGGTTAAGTGGATTGGCCATGCTAAATTGCCTTTAGTATTCAAAAAGGCTTGGGTGGGGTTACTGGGTTGCAGGGATAGGGTGGAGGTGTGGGCTTGGGTAGGGTGTTCTTTCCAAGGGTCGGTGCAGACTCGATGGGCCGAATGGCCTCCCGCTGCTTTGTAATTTTGATGATTCTATGAAATGGCAAGTTTGCACTGCTGGCCATTCAGTGACAACCCTACCTCTGGGAAACCTATTCCAGCACTATATTCACCTGCAAGGAAGACCTGCAAAAAATAAAATGGAAAGAAAATCTTCAGCTGACCTTCACTTGCAACTTTCTTACTTCCTGTTTGCATGGAACTCTGCTGGGTGTGTTAAATATGTCACATTAAACACTGATGGTGATGGAGCAGAATTTTCTCTATTTGAGGCAGAGTGTTGCAGCAGGCAGGAAAAGAGGTGTTGAAGCCATCAACCCCAAAGGAAGCTTTCTTCGCCGTATAGCTAGTAACTTACATCAGAGCCCGCCCCACCAGCAACTTCATTGTTTTTAAAGAATGGGATGCCACTTTTAAATTACAAGGCAGTAATATACTATCATCCTGAATGCTCCAAATGATGAAATATGTTATGCACCTCATGGCATGATGAAGGGAACCATCTCCTCCATCATGCTCAGGGGATGCTGGTGTTCTTGTTTGCCACCTTTTGGTACCTTCTATGGTGCGCCAATTTATCACACAAGAGAAAAGGAGAGAGGGCAGAATGTCAGTGGTTATGTTGCACTGTGTTTGCCTACCACAGCTGAACAGCTGGAGGTTTGTGAAGGCAGCAAGGGATGGATGCGAGCCTGGCATCATTGGTAGGTTTGTGAGGGTGAGATGGAGTATCTGGATGTTAGACATGCGTCCTGAGTGTCAAGGAGTGCTGTTGGAACAATGATGGGGTGAAGTGCATTGAGCACCATGAGAGGCTGGTGTTGTGATGAGTAAAAGATTTCCATCGAAGATGCATTCACTGATCTTGAGCAGTGACATTATGATGTTGAACTTTTTCTGGCACATTTGCCAGGTCCTCAAGCCCAGAGTCCAGGAGTTAGCTTATCACCAGTCATCTGTTCCCTCTCCCATCTGAGTGTGGTTCTTGAGAGTCCCCTGGCCTCCAGCAGATCCATGGCATCTCTTGTCACGCGCACTTGCAGAGCTAGTGCCTCCAATGCCGCAACAAACCCCCTAGATCCCCCTCCCTGCCCTTACATTGCAGCAATATTGTTGCGTGAATTTTCCCCTTAAGGTATCACCTGTCTTTTGAAGTGCAGAGCAAGCTGTCTATACTGCATGATTTGCAAACACCATGGTCAGCAACCTCCCCCCCCCCCCCACCCCCGGACTCCCGTCCCCAACCCCTCTCCTTGCCAGTGCTGTGCACAGATGCAACAGACAGTGTTCAGGAATAGAAAGCAATGCGGGAACTAATCAAACAATGCAACAATCATTCAGATGGGGTCGATCACACCAACTTTGTGTGTTGCTCACCTCAACCCGAACCAACATAGAAAGACAGCAAATTGGATTAGACTTGCGGCCAAAGAAACAAGGTTATGCAATTTCTAACCCAATCCACTGAGGTGGAAGAGGTGAATTAACAGCAGTAGAGACAGAGATTTTCCTTCAGTGACTGTATTTCCATATAATGCTATTCTTTCACTGGAGGAACGACATCGTGAATGCTCTTTTAGGAGTCGTGGGCCCTCTTTAAGCAATTTTCAGAGCAAGTGCCAATTTGATTTCAAAATTGTTGGGTTTTTTTGGTGGGGGAGGATATGTTGCTTAACCTGCTGTGCTTTTACAATATTTATTGTTTACGTTGCAGATTTTCTACAATTGAACTTTTGTTTTTTTGCACTTCCTCCATTTATTGCGTTTTTCTTTTTTCTTATTGCTGGCAGGTGGGTGCTGTGAGTGGAAAATCCTAGCACGTGGATCATTCACAGCAAGGCACAGCTACAGAGTAGTTTTGATGGGTTAAGAGGGTTTGCTGTAGATTTGTGGCCAAGGAACATCCATGGTGTCCAGCAGTTCTGGCACCATTCTATGCCGAATATTGGAGTAGCTTCTGGCTAAAGTGGTGTAGTGGTACATACACTGGAGTGGTAATCCAGAAACCCAGGCTAATGCTCTGGGGACCTGATTCGAATGCCACCACAGCAGAGGGTGAAATTTGAATCCAATAAAAATCTGGAATGAAAAGTGTAATGATGACCGTGAAATGATTATTGATTGTCATTAAAAGCTCAGCTGGTTCACTCATGTCCTTTACTGGAGGAAACCGGCTATATTTACCTGGTCTGGCCTACATATGGCTGCAGATCCACAGCAATATGATTGACTCTTAACTGACTCAGCAAGCCACACATTTCAAGGGCAATTAGAGATGGGCTGGCCCTCCCTGCGATGCCCACATCTCATCAACCACTAAAAAAAAATCACTCTTACTTAGCTTCATTTTCTCCCCTCACCAACCATCATCAGCTTTGGGAGTCCTCTTTGCCCAATCCCCACACCATCAGCATCGGAGCTCTATCTCGCCCTCCATCACCATCAGCGTCAGGGCTCTCAACCCCTCCTCCATCACCATCAGCGTCAGGGCTCTCAACCCTTCCTCCATCAGCATCAGAAATCTCATCCCCTCCTCATCAGCATCAGCATCAGGGCTCTCACTACTCCTCCATCAGCGTCAGGGATCTCAACCCCTCCTCCATCAGCATCAGGAATCTCATCCCCTCCTCATCACCATCACCATCAGGGCTCTCACCCCTCCTCCATCAGCATCAGGGCTCTCACCCCTCCTCCATCAGCATCAGTGCTCTCATCCCCTCCTCCACCACCATCAGCATCAGGGCTCATCCCCTCCTCCATCAGCATCAGGGCTCTCATCCCCTCCTCCATCACCATCAGCATCAGGGCTCTCAACCCCTCCTCCATCAGCATCAGGAATCTCATCCCCTCTTCACCAGCATCAGCATCAGGGCTCTCATCCACTCCTCCACCACCATCAGCATCAGGGCTCTCATCCCCTCCTCCATCACCATCAGCATCAGGGCTCTCATCCCCTCCACCACCATCAGCATCAGGGCTCACCCCCTCCTCCATCAGCATCAGGGCTCTCATCCCCTCCTCCATCAGCATCAGGGCTCTCAACCCCTCCTCCATCACCATCAGCATCAGGGCTCTCATCCCCTCCTCCACCACCATCAGCATCAGAGTTCTCATCCCTTCCTCCATCAGCATCAGGGCTCTCATCCCCTCCTTCACCAGCATCAGGGCTCTCATCCCCTCCTCCATCACCATCAGCATCAGGGCTCTCATCCCCTCCTCCATCAGCATCAGGGCTCATCCCCTCCTCCATCAGCATCAGGGCTCATCCCCTCCTCCATCAGCATCAGCATCAGGGCTCATCCCCTCCTCCATCACCATCAGCATCAGTGCTCTCATCCCCTCCTCTACCACCATCAGAATCAGGGCTCATCCCTTCCTCCATCAGCATCAGGGCTCTCATCCCCTCCTCCATCACCATCAGCATCAGGGCTCTCAACCCCTCCTCCATCAGCATCAGGAATCTCATCCCCTCCTCATCACCATCAGCATCAGGGCTCTCATCCCCTCCTCCATCGCCATCAGCATCAGGGCTCATCCCCTCCTCCATCAGCATCAGGGCTCTCATCCCCTCCTCCATCAGCATCAGGGCTCTCACCCCTCCTCCATCAGCATCAGGGCTCTCATCCCCTCCTCCACCACCATCAGCATCAGAGTTCTCATCCCCTCCTCCATCAGAATCAGAGTTCTCATCCCCTCCTCCATCAGCATCAGCATCAGAGCTCTCACCCCCTCCTCCATCAGCATCAGGGCTCTCACCCCCTCCTCCATCACCATCAGGGCTCTCATCCCCTCCTCCATCAGCATCAGGGCTCTCATCCCCTCCTCCAACACCATCAGCATCAGGGCTCATCCCCTCCTCCATCAGCATCAGGGCTCATCCCCTCCTCCATCAGCATCAGTGCTCTCATCCCCTCCTCCACCACCATCAGCATCAGGGCTCATCCCCTCCTCCATCACCATCAGCATCAGGGCTCTCACCCCTCCTCCATCAGCATCAGGGCTCTCAACCCCTCCTCCATCAGCATCAGGGCTCTCATCCCCTCCTCCATCACCATCAGCATCAGGGCTCTCAACCCCTCCTCCATCAGCATCAGGAATCTCATCCCCTCCTCATCACCATCAGCATCAGGGCTCTCATCCCCTACTCCATCACCATCAGCATACGGCTCTTACCCCCTCCTCCATCACCATCAGCATCAGGGCTCATCCCCTCCTCCATCAGCATCAGGGCTCTCATCCCCTCCTCCATCAGCATCAGGGCTCTCACCCCCTCCTCCATCAGCATCAGCATCAGCGTTTGCATCCCCTCCTCCATCAGCATCAGCATCAGGGCTCTCATCCCCTCCTGCATCATCATCAGGGCCCTCATCCCCTCCTCCATCAGCATCAGGGCTCTCACCCCCTCCTCCATCAGCATCAGGGCTCTCATCTCCTCCTCCATCAGCATCAGGGCTCTCATCCCCTCCTCCATCACCATCAGCACCAGGGCTCTCATCCCCTCCTCCACTACCATCAGCATCAGGTCTCTCATCCCCTCCTCCATCAGCATCAGGGCTCTCAACCCCTCCTCCATCAGCATCAGGGCTCTCAACCCCTCCTCCATCAGCATCAGGGCTCTCATCCCCTCCTCCATCACCATCAGCATCAGGGCTCTCATCCCCTTCTCCACCACCATCAGCATCAGGTCTCTCATCCCCTCCTCCATCAGCATCAGGGCTCTCACCCCTCCTCCATCAGCATCAGGGCTTCATCCCCTCCTCCACCACCATCAGCATCAGGGCTCTCATCCCCTCCTCCATCAACATCAGGTCTCTCATCCCCTCCTCCATCAGCATCAGGGCTCTCAACCCCTCCTCCATCAGCATCAGGGCTCTCATCCCCTCCTCCATCAGCATCAGGGCTCTCACCCCTCCTCCATCAGCGTCAGGGCTCACAACCCCTCCTCTCTCACCATCAGGGCTCTCATCCCCTCCTCCATCAGCATCAGGGCTCTCATCCCCTCCTCCATCAGCATCAGGGCTCTCATTCCCTCCTCCATCAGCATCAGGGCTCTCATCCCCTCCTCCATCAGCATCAGGGCTCTCATCCCCTTCTCCATCAGCATCAGGGCTCTCATCCCCTCCTCCATCAGCATCAGCATCAGTGCTCTCATCCCCTCCTCCATCAGCATCAGGTCTCTCACCCCTCCTCCATCAGCATCAGGGCTCTCATCCCCTCCTCCATCACCATCAGGGCTCTCACCCCTCCTCCATCACCATCAGCATCAGGGCTCTCAACCCCTCATCCATCAGCATCAGGAATCTCATCCCCTCCTCATCAGCATCAGCATCAGGGCTCTCATCCCCTCCTCCATCACCATGAGCGTCAGGGCTCTCATCCCCTCCTCCATCAGCATCAGGGCTCTCATCCCCTCCTTCATCAGCATCAGGGCTCTCATCCCCTCCTCCATCACCATCAGGGCTCTCACCCCTCCTCCATCACCATCAGCATCAGGGCTCTCACCCCCTCCTCCATCAGCATCAGGGCTCATCCCCCCCTCCATCAGCATCAGCATCAGGGCTCATCCCCTCCTCCATCACCATCAGCATCAGTGCTCTCATCCCCTCCTCTACCACCATCAGAATCAGGGCTCATCCCTTCCTCCATCAGCATCAGGGCTCTCATCCCCTCCTCCATCACCATCAGCATCAGGGCTCTCAACCCCTCCTCCATCAGCATCAGGAATCTCATCCCCTCCTCATCACCATCAGCATCAGGGCTCTCATCCCCTCCTCCATCGCCATCAGCATCAGGGCTCATCCCCTCCTCCATCAGCATCAGGGCTCTCATCCCCTCCTCCATCAGCATCAGGGCTCTCACCCCTCCTCCATCAGCATCAGGGCTCTCATCCCCTCCTCCACCACCATCAGCATCAGAGTTCTCATCCCCTCCTCCATCAGCATCAGAGTTCTCATCCCCTCCTCCATCAGCATCAGCATCAGAGCTCTCACCCCCTCCTCCATCAGCATCAGGGCTCTCACCCCCTCCTCCATCACCATCAGGGATCTCATCCCCTCCTCCACCACCATCAGCATCAGAGTTCTCATCCCCTCCTCCATCAGCATCAGGGCTCTCATCCCCTCCTCCAACACCATCAGCATCAGGGCTCATCCCCTCCTCCATCAGCATCAGGGCTCATCCCCTCCTCCATCAGCATCAGTGCTCTCATCCCCTCCTCCACCACCATCAGCATCAGGGCTCATCCCCTCCTCCATCACCATCAGCATCAGGGCTCTCACCCCTCCTCCATCAGCATCAGGGCTCTCAACCCCTCCTCCATCAGCATCAGGGCTCTCATCCCCTCCTCCATCACCATCAGCATCAGGGCTCTCAACCCCTCCTCCATCAGCATCAGGAATCTCATCCCCTCCACATCACCATCAGCATCAGTGCTCTCATCCCCTACTCCATCACCATCAGCATCAGGGCTCTCACCCCCTCCTCCATCACCATCAGCATCAGGGCTCATCCCCTCCTCCATCAGCATCAGGGCTCTCATCCCCTCCTCCATCAGCATCAGGGCTCTCACCCCCTCCTCCATCAGCATCAGCATCAGCGTTCGCATCCCCTCCTCCATCAGCATCAGCATCAGGGCTCTCACCCCCTCCTCCATCAGCATCAGGGCTCTCATCTCCTCCTCCATCAGCATCAGGGCTCTCATCCCCTCCTCCATCACCATCAGCACCAGGGCTCTCATCCCCTCCTCCACTACCATCAGCATCAGGTCTCTCATCCCCTCCTCCATCAGCATCAGGGCTCTCACCCCCTCCTCCATCAGCATCAGGGCTCTCATCCCCTCCTCCATCACCATCAGCATCAGGGCTCTCATCCCCTTCTCCACCACCATCAGCATCAGGTCTCTCATCCCCTCCTCCATCAGCATCAGGGCTCTCACCCCTCCTCCATCAGCATCAGGGCTTCATCCCCTCCTCCACCACCATCAGCATCAGGGCTCTCATCCCCTCCTCCATCAGCATCAGGGCTCTCATCCCCTCCTCCATCAGCATCAGGGCTCTCAACCCCTCCTCCATCAGCATCAGGGCTCTCATCCCCTCCTCCATCAGCATCAGGGCTCTCACCCCTCCTCCATCAGCGTCAGGGCTCACAACCCCTCCTCCATCACCATCAGGGCTCTCATCCCCTCCTCCATCAGCATCAGGGCTCTCATTCCCTCCTCCATCAGCATCAGGGCTCTCATCCCCTCCTCCATCAGCATCAGGGCTCTCATCCCCTTCTCCATCAGCATCAGGGCTCTCATCCCCTCCTCCATCAGCATCAGCATCAGTGCTCTCATCCCCTCCTCCATCAGCATCAGGTCTCTCACCCCTCCTCCATCAGCATCAGGGCTCTCATCCCCTCCTCCATCACCATCAGGGCTCTCACCCCTCCTCCATCACCATCAGCATCAGGGCTCTCAACCCCTCATCCATCAGCATCAGGAATCTCATCCCCTCCTCATCAGCATCAGCATCAGGGCTCTCATCCCCTCCTCCATCACCATGAGCGTCAGGGCTCTCATCCCCTCCTCCATCAGCATCAGGGCTCTCATCCCCTCCTTCATCAGCATCAGGGCTCTCATCCCCTCCTCCATCACCATCAGGGCTCTCACCCCTCCTCCATCACCATCAGCATCAGGGCTCTCACCCCCTCCTCCATCAGCATCAGGGCTCTCACCCCCTCCTCCATCACCATCAGCATCAGGGCTCATCCCCTCCTCCATCACCATCAGCATCAGGGCTCATCCCCTCCTCCATCAGCATCAGGGCTCTCATCCCCTCCTCCATCAGCATCAGGGCTCTCACCCCCTCCTCCATCAGCATCAGCATCAGAGTTCTCATCCCCTCCTCCATCAGCATCAGCATCAGGGCTCTCACCCCCTCCTCCATCACCATCAGCATCAGGGCTCATCCCCTCCTCCATCAGCATCAGGGCTCTCACCCCTCCTCCATCAGCATCAGGGCTCTCACCCCCTCCTCCACCACCATTAGGGCTCTCATCCCCTCCTCCATTACCATCAGCATCAGGGCTCTCATCCCCTCCTCCATCACCATCAGCATCAGGGCTCTCACCCCTCCTCCATCAGCATCAGCATCAGGGCTCTCACCCCTCTTCCATCAGCATCAGGGCTCTCACCCCCTCCTCCATCAGCATCAGGGCTCTCATCCCCTCCTCCATCAGCATCAGGGCTCTCAACCCCTCCTCCATCAGAATCAGGGCTCTCACCCCTCCTCCATCAGCATCAGGGCTCTCATCCCCTCCTCCATCAGCATCAGGGCTCTCATCCCCTCCTCCATCAGCATCAGGGCTCTCATCCCCTTCTCCATCAGCATCAGGGCTCTCATCCCCTCCTCCATCACCATCAGCATCAAGGCTCTCATCCCCTCCTCCATCACCATCAGCATCAGGAATCTCATCCCCTCCTCATCAGCATCAGGGCTCTCATCCCCTCCTCCATCAGCATCAGGGCTCTCATCCCCTCCTCCATCAGCGTCAGGGCTCTCATCCCCTCCTCCATCAGCATCAGGGCTCTCACCCCCTCCTCCACCACCATCAGCATCAGAGTTCTCATCCCCTCCTCCATCAGCATCAGCATCAGGGCTCTCACCCCCTCCTCCATCAGCATCAGGGCTCTCACCCCCTCCTCCATCAGCATCAGGGCTCTCATCCCCTCCTCCATCAGCATCAGGGCTCTCAACCCCTCCTCCATCAGAATCAGGGCTCTCACCCCTCCTCCATCAGCATCAGGGCTCTCAACCCCTCCTCCATCAGCATCAGGGCTCTCATCCCCTCCTCCATCTGCATCAGCATCAGGTCTCTCATCCCCTCCTCCATGAGCATCAGGGCTGTCATCCCCTTCTCCATCAGCATCAGGGCTCTCATCCCCTCCTCCATCACCATCAGCATCAGGGCTCTCATCCCCTCCTCCATCAGCATCAGGAATCTCATTCCCTCCTCATCAGCATCAGCATCAGGGCTCTCATCCCCTCCTCCATCAGCATCAGGGCTCTCATCCCCTCCTCCATCAGCGTCAGGGCTCTCATCCCCTCCTCCATCAGCATCAGCATCAGGGCTCTCATCCCCTCCTCCATCAGCATCAGGTCTCTCACCCCTCCTCCATCAGCATCAGGGCTCTCATCCCCTCCTCCATCACCATCAGGGCTCTCACCCCTCCTCCATCACCATCAGCATCAGGGCTCTCAACCCCTCATCCATCAGCATCAGGAATCTCATCCCCTCCTCATCAGCATCAGCATCAGGGCTCTCATCCCCTCCTCCATCACCATCAGCGTCAGGGCTCTCATCCCCTCCTCCATCAGCATCAGGGCTCTCATCCCCTCCTTCATCAGCATCAGGGCTCTCATCCCCTCCTCCATCACCATCAGGGCTCTCACCCCTCCATCACCATCAGCATCAGGGCTCTCACCCCCTCCTCCATCAGCATCAGGGCTCTCACCCCCTCCTCCATCACCATCAGCATCAGGGCTCATCCCCTCCTCCATCACCATCAGCATCAGGGCTCATCCCCTCCTCCATCAGCATCAGGGCTCTCATCCCCTCCTCCATCAGCATCAGGGCTCTCACCCCCTCCTCCATCAGCATCAGCATCAGCGTTCTCATCCCCTCCTCCATCAGCATCAGCATCAGGGCTCTCACCCCCTCCTCCATCACCATCAGCATCAGGGCTCATCCCCTCCTCCATCAGCATCAGGGCTCTCACCCCTCCTCCATCAGCATCAGGGCTCTCACCCCCTCCTCCACCACCATTAGGGCTCTCATCCCCTCCTCCATTACCATCAGCATCAGGGCTCTCATCCCCTCCTCCATCACCATCAGCATCAGGGCTCTCACCCCTCCTCCATCAGCATCAGCATTAGGGCTCTCACCCCTCTTCCATCAGCATCAGGGCTCTCACCCCCTCCTCCATCAGCATCAGGGCTCTCATCCCCTCCTCCATCAGAATCAGGGCTCTCACCCCTCCATCAGCACCAGGGCTCTCATCCCCTCCTCCATCAGCATCAGGGCTCTCATCCCCTCCTCCATCAGCATCAGGGCTCTCATCCCCTCCTCCATCAGCATCAGGGCTCTCATCCCCTCCTCCATCACCATCAGCATCAGGGCTCTCATCCCCTCCTCCATCACCATCAGCATCAGGAATCTCATCCCCTCCTCATCAGCATCAGGGCTCTCATCCCCTCCTCCATCAGCATCAGGGCTCTCATCCCCTCCTCCATCAGCGTCAGGGCTCTCATCCCCTCCTCCATCAGCATCAGGGCTCTCACCCCCTCCTCCATCTGCATCAGCATCAGCGTTCTCATCCCCTCCTCCATCAGCATCAGGGCTCTCACCCCCTCCTCCACCACCATCAGCATCAGAGTTCTCATCCCCTCCTCCATCAGCATCAGCATCAGGGCTTTCACCCCCTCCTCCATCAGCATCAGGGCTCTCACCCCCTCCTCCATCACCATCAGGACTCTCACCCCCTCCTCCATCAGCATCAGGGCTCTCACCCCCTCCTCCATCAGCATCAGGGCTCTCATCCCCTCCTCCATCAGCATCAGGGCTCTCAACCCCTCCTCCATCAGCATCAGGGCTCTCATCCCCTCCTCCATCACCATCAGCATCAGGGCTCTCATCCCCTTCTCCACCACCATCAGCATCAGGTCTCTCATCCCCTCCTCCATCAGCATCAGGGCTCTCACCCCTCCATCAGCATCAGGGCTCTCATCCCCTCCTCCACCACCATCAACATCAGGGCTCTCATCCCCTCCTCCATCAGCATCAGGTCTCTCATCCCCTCCTCCATCAGCATCAGGGCTCTCAACCCCTCCTCCATCAGCATCAGGGCTCTCATCCCCTCCTCCATCAGCATCAGGGCTCTCACCCCTCCTCCATCAGCGTCAGGGCTCACAACCCCTCCTCCATCACCATCAGGGCTCTCATCCCCTCCTCCATCAGCATCAGGGCTCTCATCCCCTCCTCCATCAGCATCAGGGCTCTCATCCCCTCCTCCATCAGCATCAGGGCTCTCATCCCCTCCTCCATCAGCATCAGGGCTCTCATCCCCTTCTCCATCAGCATCAGGGCTCTCATCCCCTCCTCCATCACCATCAGCATCAGGGCTCTCATCCCCTCCTCCATCACCATCAGCATCAGGAATCTCATCCCCTCCTCATCAGCATCAGCATCAGGGCTCTCATCCCCTCCTCCATCAGCATCAGGGCTCTCATCCCCTCCTCCATCAGCGTCAGGGCTCTCATCCCCTTCTCCATCAGCATCAGGGCTCTCATCCCCTCCTCCATCACCATCAGGGCTCTCACCCCTCCTCCGTCACCATCAGCATCAGGGCTCTCAACCCCTCATCCATCAGCATCAGGAATCTCATCCCCTCCTCATCAGCATCAGCATCAGGGCTCTCATCCCCTCCTCCATCACCATCAGCGTCAGGGCTCTCATCCCTTCCTCCATCAGCATCAGGGCTCTCATCCCCTCCTTCATCAGCATCAGGGCTCTCATCCCCTCCTCCATCACCATCAGGGCTCTCACCCCTCCTCCATCACCATCAGCATCAGGGCTCTCACCCCCTCCTCCATCAGCATCAGGGCTCTCACCCCCTCCTCCATCACCATCAGCATCAGGGCTCATCCCCTCCTCCATCACCATCAGCATCAGGGCTCATCCCCTCCTCCATCAGCATCAGGGCTCTCATCCCCTCCTCCATCAGCATCAGGGCTCTCAACCCCTCCTCCATCAGCATCAGCATCAGGGCTCTCACCCCCTCCTCCATCACCATCAGCATCAGGGCTCATCCCCTCCTCCATCAGCATCAGGGCTCTCACCCCTCCTCCATCAGCATTAGGGCTCTCACCCCCTCCTCCACCACCATTAGGGCTCTCATCCCCTCCTCCATTACCATCAGCATCAGGGCTCTCATCCCCTCCTCCATCACCATCAGCATCAGGGCTCTCACCCCTCCTCCATCAGCATCAGCATCAGGGCTCTCGCCCCTCTTCCATCAGCATCAGGGCTCTCACCCCCTCCTCCATCAGCATCAGGGCTCTCATCCCCTCCTCCATCAGCATCAGGGCTCTCATCCCCTCCTCCATCACCATCAGGGCTCTCATCCCCTCCTCCATCAGCATCAGGGCTCTCATCCCCTCCTCCACCACCATCAGCATCAGAGTTCTCATCCCCTCCTCCATCAGCATCAGAGTTCTCATCCCCTCCTCCATCAGCATCAGCATCAGAGCTCTCACCCCCTCCTCCATCAGCATCAGGGCTCTCACCCCCTCCTCCATCACCATCAGGGATCTCATCCCCTCCTCCACCACCATCAGCATCAGAGTTCTCATCCCCTCCTCCATCAGCATCAGGGCTCTCATCCCCTCCTCCAACACCATCAGCATCAGGGCTCATCCCCTCCTCCATCAGCATCAGGGCTCATCCCCTCCTCCATCAGCATCAGTGCTCTCATCCCCTCCTCCACCACCATCAGCATCAGGGCTCATCCCCTCCTCCATCACCATCAGCATCAGGGCTCTCACCCCTCCTCCATCAGCATCAGGGCTCATCCCCTCCTCCATCACCATCAGCATCAGGGCTCTCACCCCTCCTCCATCAGCATCAGGGCTCTCAACCCCTCCTCCATCAGCATCAGGGCTCTCATCCCCTCCTCCATCACCATCAGCATCAGGGCTCTCAACCCCTCCTCCATCAGCATCAGGAATCTCATCCCCTCCTCATCACCATCAGCATCAGGGCTCTCATCCCCTACTCCATCACCATCAGCATCAGGGCTCTCACCCCCTCCTCCATCACCATCAGCATCAGGGCTCATCCCCTCCTCCATCAGCATCAGGGCTCTCACCCCCTCCTCCATCAGCATCAGCATCAGCGTTTGCATCCCCTCCTCCATCAGCATCAGCATCAGGGCTCTCATCCCCTCCTGCATCATCATCAGGGCCCTCATCCCCTCCTCCATCAGCATCAGGGCTCTCACCCCCTCCTCCATCAGCATCAGGGCTCTCATCTCCTCCTCCATCAGCATCAGGGCTCTCATCCCCTCCTCCATCACCATCAGCACCAGGGCTCTCATCCCCTCCTCCACTACCATCAGCATCAGGTCTCTCATCCCCTCCTCCATCAGCATCAGGGCTCTCAACCCCTCCTCCATCAGCATCAGGGCTCTCATCCCCTCCTCCATCACCATCAGCATCAGGGCTCTCATCCCCTTCTCCACCACCATCAGCATCAGGTCTCTCATCCCCTCCTCCATCAGCATCAGGGCTCTCACCCCTCCTCCATCAGCATCAGGGCTTCATCCCCTCCTCCACCACCATCAGCATCAGGGCTCTCATCCCCTCCTCCATCAGCATCAGGTCTCTCATCCCCTCCTCCATCAGCATCAGGGCTCTCAACCCCTCCTCCATCAGCATCAGGGCTCTCATCCCCTCCTCCATCAGCATCAGGGCTTTCACCCCTCCTCCATCAGCGTCAGGGCTCACAACCCCTCCTCCATCACCATCAGGGCTCTCATCCCCTCCTCCATCAGCATCAGGGCTCTCATTCCCTCCTCCATCAGCATCAGGGCTCTCATCCCCTCCTCCATCAGCATCAGGGCTCTCATCCCCTCCTCCATCAGCATCAGGGCTCTCATCCCCTCCTCCATCAGCATCAGCATCAGTGCTCTCATCCCCTCCTCCATCAGCATCAGGTCTCTCACCCCTCCTCCATCAGCATCAGGGCTCTCATCCCCTCCTCCATCACCATCAGGGCTCTCACCCCTCCTCCATCACCATCAGCATCAGGGCTCTCAACCCCTCATCCATCAGCATCAGGAAT
Source organism: Scyliorhinus canicula (assembly GCF_902713615.1). Taxonomy (NCBI): domain Eukaryota; kingdom Metazoa; phylum Chordata; class Chondrichthyes; order Carcharhiniformes; family Scyliorhinidae; genus Scyliorhinus; species Scyliorhinus canicula. Next base: position 69,828,160 of record NC_052162.1, on the reverse strand, counting down.
CTCATCCCCTCCTCATCAGCATCAGCATCAGGGCTCTCATCCCCTCCTCCATCACCATGAGCGTCAGGGCTCTCATCCCCTCCTCCATCAGCATCAGGGCTCTCATCCCCTCCTTCATCAGCATCAGGGCTCTCATCCCCTCCTCCATCACCATCAGGGCTCTCACCCCTCCTCCATCACCATCAGCATCAGGGCTCTCACCCCCTCCTCCATCAGCATCAGGGCTCTCACCCCCTCCTCCATCACCATCAGCATCAGGGCTCATCCCCTCCTCCATCACCATCAGCATCAGGGCTCATCCCCTCCTCCATCAGCATCAGGGCTCTCATCCCCTCCTCCATCAGCATCAGGGCTCTCACCCCCTCCTCCATCAGCATCAGCATCAGAGTTCTCATCCCCTCCTCCATCAGCATCAGCATCAGGGCTCTCACCCCCTCCTCCATCACCATCAGCATCAGGGCTCATCCCCTCCTCCATCAGCATCAGGGCTCTCACCCCTCCTCCATCAGCATCAGGGCTCTCACCCCCTCCTCCACCACCATTAGGGCTCTCATCCCCTCCTCCATTACCATCAGCATCAGGGCTCTCATCCCCTCCTCCATCACCATCAGCATCAGGGCTCTCACCCCTCCTCCATCAGCATCAGCATCAGGGCTCTCACCCCTCTTCCATCAGCATCAGGGCTCTCACCCCCTCCTCCATCAGCATCAGGGCTCTCATCCCCTCCTCCATCAGCATCAGGGCTCTCAACCCCTCCTCCATCAGAATCAGGGCTCTCACCCCTCCTCCATCAGCATCAGGGCTCTCATCCCCTCCTCCATCAGCATCAGGGCTCTCATCCCCTCGTCCATCAGCATCAGGGCTCTCATCCCCTTCTCCATCAGCATCAGGGCTCTCATCCCCTCCTCCATCACCATCAGCATCAAGGCTCTCATCCCCTCCTCCATCACCATCAGCATCAGGAATCTCATCCCCTCCTCATCAGCATCAGGGCTCTCATCCCCTCCTCCATCAGCATCAGGGCTCTCATCCCCTCCTCCATCAGCGTCAGGGCTCTCATCCCCTTCTCCATCAGCATCAGCATCAGGGCTCTCATCCCCTCCTCCATCAGCATCAGGGCTCTCACCCCCTCCTCCACCACCATCAGCATCAGAGTTCTCATCCCCTCCTCCATCAGCATCAGCATCAGGGCTCTCACCCCCTCCTCCATCAGCATCAGGGCTCTCATCCCCTCCTCCATCACCATCATGGCTCTCATCCCCTCCTCCATCAGCATCAGGGCTCTCATCCCCTCCTCCATCAGCATCAGGGCTGTCATCCCCTCCTCCATGAGCATCAGGGCTCTCATCCCCTCCTCCATCACCATCAGCATCAGGGCTCTCATCCCCTCCTCCATCAGCATCAGGAATCTCATTCCCTCCTCATCAGCATCAGCATCAGGGCTCTCATCCCCTCCTCCATCAGCATCAGGGCTCTCATCCCCTCCTCCATCAGCGTCAGGGCTCTCATCCCCTCCTCCATCAGCGTCAGGGCTCTCATCCCCTCCTCCATCAGCATCAGCATCAGGGCTCTCATCCCCTCCTCCATCAGCATCAGGTCTCTCACCCCTCCTCCATCAGCATCAGGGCTCTCATCCCCTCCTCCATCACCATCAGGGCTCTCACCCCTCCTCCATCACCATCAGCATCAGGGCTCTCAACCCCTCATCCATCAGCATCAGGAATCTCATCCCCTCCTCATCAGCATCAGCATCAGGGCTCTCATCCCCTCCTCCATCACCATCAGCGTCAGGGCTCTCATCCCCTCCTCCATCAGCATCAGGGCTCTCATCCCCTCCTTCATCAGCATCAGGGCTCTCATCCCCTCCTCCATCACCATCAGGGCTCTCACCCCTCCTCCATCACCATCAGCATCAGGGCTCTCACCCCCTCCTCCATCAGCATCAGGGCTCTCACCCCCTCCTCCATCACCATCAGCATCAGGGCTCATCCCCTCCTCCATCACCATCAGCATCAGGGCTCATCCCCTCCTCCATCAGCATCAGGGCTCTCATCCCCTCCTCCATCAGCATCAGGGCTCTCACCCCCTCCTCCATCAGCATCAGCATCAGAGTTCTCATCCCCTCCTCCATCAGCATCAGCATCAGGGCTCTCACCCCCTCCTCCATCACCATCAGCATCAGGGCTCATCCCCTCCTCCATCAGCATCAGGGCTCTCACCCCTCCTCCATCAGCATCAGGGCTCTCACCCCCTCCTCCACCACCATTAGGGCTCTCATCCCCTCCTCCATTACCATCAGCATCAGGGCTCTCATCCCCTCCTCCATCACCATCAGCATCAGGGCTCTCACCCCTCCTCCATCAGCATCAGCATTAGGGCTCTCACCCCTCTTCCATCAGCATCAGGGCTCTCACCCCCTCCTCCATCAGCATCAGGGCTCTCATCCCCTCCTCCATCAGAATCAGGGCTCTCACCCCTCCATCAGCACCAGGGCTCTCATCCCCTCCTCCATCAGCATCAGGGCTCTCATCCCCTCCTCCATCAGCATCAGGGCTCTCATCCCCTTCTCCATCAGCATCAGGGCTCTCATCCCCTCCTCCATCACCATCAGCATCAGGGCTCTCATCCCCTCCTCCATCACCATCAGCATCAGGAATCTCATCCCCTCCTCATCAGCATCAGGGCTCTCATCCCCTCCTCCATCAGCATCAGGGCTCTCATCCCCTCCTCCATCAGCGTCAGGGCTCTCATCCCCTCCTCCATCAGCATCAGGGCTCTCACCCCCTCCTCCATCTGCATCAGCATCAGCGTTCTCATCCCCTCCTCCATCAGCATCAGGGCTCTCACCCCCTCCTCCACCACCATCAGCATCAGAGTTCTCATCCCCTCCTCCATCAGCATCAGCATCAGGGCTTTCACCCCCTCCTCCATCAGCATCAGGGCTCTCACCCCCTCCTCCATCACCATCAGGACTCTCATCCCCTCCTCCATCAGCATCAGGGCTCTCACCCCCTCCTCCATCAGCATCAGGGCTCTCATCCCCTCCTCCATCAGCATCAGGGCTCTCAACCCCTCCTCCATCAGCATCAGGGCTCTCATCCCCTCCTCCATCACCATCAGCATCAGGGCTCTCATCCCCTTCTCCACCACCATCAGCATCAGGTCTCTCATCCCCACCTCCATCAGCATCAGGGCTCTCACCCCTCCATCAGCATCAGGGCTCTCATCCCCTCCTCCACCACCATCAGCATCAGGGCTCTCATCCCCTCCTCCATCAGCATCAGGTCTCTCATCCCCTCCTCCATCAGCATCAGGGCTCTCAACCCCTCCTCCATCAGCATCAGGGCTCTCATCCCCTCCTCCATCAGCATCAGGGCTCTCACCCCTCCTCCATCAGCGTCAGGGCTCACAACCCCTCCTCCATCACCATCAGGGCTCTCATCCCCTCCTCCATCAGCATCAGGGCTCTCATCCCCTCCTCCATCAGCATCAGGGCTCTCATCCCCTCCTCCATCAGCATCAGGGCTCTCATCCCCTCCTCCATCAGCATCAGGGCTCTCATCCCCTTCTCCATCAGCATCAGGGCTCTCATCCCCTCCTCCATCACCATCAGCATCAGGGCTCTCATCCCCTCCTCCATCACCATCAGCATCAGGAATCTCATCCCCTCCTCATCAGCATCAGCATCAGGGCTCTCATCCCCTCCTCCATCAGCATCAGGGCTCTCATCCCCTCCTCCATCAGCGTCAGGGCTCTCATCCCCTTCTCCATCAGCATCAGGGCTCTCATCCCCTCCTCCATCACCATCAGGGCTCTCACCCCTCCTCCATCACCATCAGCATCAGGGCTCTCAACCCCTCATCCATCAGCATCAGGAATCTCATCCCCTCCTCATCAGCATCAGCATCAGGGCTCTCATCCCCTCCTCCATCACCATCAGCGTCAGGGCTCTCATCCCTTCCTCCATCAGCATCAGGGCTCTCATCCCCTCCTTCATCAGCATCAGGGCTCTCATCCCCTCCTCCATCACCATCAGGGCTCTCACCCCTCCTCCATCACCATCAGCATCAGGGCTCTCACCCCCTCCTCCATCAGCATCAGGGCTCTCACCCCCTCCTCCATCACCATCAGCATCAGGGCTCATCCCCTCCTCCATCACCATCAGCATCAGGGCTCATCCCCTCCTCCATCAGCATCAGGGCTCTCATCCCCTCCTCCATCAGCATCAGGGCTCTCAACCCCTCCTCCATCAGCATCAGCATCAGGGCTCTCACCCCCTCCTCCATCACCATCAGCATCAGGGCTCATCCCCTCCTCCATCAGCATCAGGGCTCTCACCCCTCCTCCATCAGCATTAGGGCTCTCACCCCCTCCTCCACCACCATTAGGGCTCTCATCCCCTCCTCCATTACCATCAGCATCAGGGCTCTCATCCCCTCCTCCATCACCATCAGCATCAGGGCTCTCACCCCTCCTCCATCAGCATCAGCATCAGGGCTCTCGCCCCTCTTCCATCAGCATCAGGGCTCTCACCCCCTCCTCCATCAGCATCAGGGCTCTCATCCCCTCCTCCATCAGCATCAGGGCTCTCATCCCCTCCTCCATCACCATCAGGGCTCTCATCCCCTCCTCCATCAGCATCAGGTCTCTCACCCCTCCTCCATCAGCATCAGGGCTCTCACCCCTCCTCCATCAGCATCAGGGCTCTCAACCCCTCCATCAGCATCAGCATCAGGGCTCTCATCCCCTCCTCCATCAGCATCAGCATCAGGGCTCATCCCCTCCTCCATCAGCATCAGGGCTCTCACCCCTCCTCCATCAGCATCATCATCAGAGCTCTCATCCCCTCCTCCATCAGCATCAGGGCTCTCACCCCTCTTCCATCAGCATCAGGGCTCTCATCCCCTCCTCCATCAGCATCAGGGCTCTCATCCCCTCCTCCACCAGCATCAGGGCTCTCATCCCCTCCACCACCAGCAGCATCAGGGCTCCCAACCCCTCCTCCATCAGCATCAGCATCAGGGCTCTCATCCCCTCCTCCATCAGCATCAGGGCTCATCCCCTCCTCCATCAGCATCAGGGCTCTCACCCCTTCCTCCACCACCATCAGCATCAGGGCTCTCACCCCCTCCTCCTCCACCATCAGCATCTGGGCTCTCATCTCCTCCTCCATCAGCATCAGGGCTCTCACCCCCTCCTCCATCAGCATCAGGGCTCTCACCCCTCCTCCATCAGCATCAGGGCTCTCAACCCCTCCTCCATCAGCATCAGGGCTCTCAACCCCTCCTCCATCAGCATCAGGGCTCTCAACCCCTCCTCCATCAGCGTCAGGGCTCTCATCCCCTCCTCCATCAGCATCAGGGCTCTGATCCCCTCCTCCATCAGCATCAGGTCTCTCATCCCCACCTCCATCAGCATCAGGGCTCTCATCCCCTCCTCCACCACCATCAGGGCTCTCACCCCTCCTCCATCACCATCAGCATCAGGGCTCTCACCCCCTCCTCCATCACCATCAGCATCAGGGCTCTCATCCCCTCCTCCACCACCATCAGGGCTCTCATCCCCTCCTCCATCGCATCAGGGCTCTCATCCCGTCCTCCACCACCATCAGCATCAGGGCTCTCATCCCCTCCTCCATCAGCATCAGGGCTCTCACCCCTCCTCCATCAGCATCAGGGCTCTCATCCCCTCCACTGTCATCAGCATCAGTGTTCTCATGCCCTCCTCCACCACCATTAGCATCAGGACTCACATTCCCTCCTTCACCACCATTAGAATCGGAGCTCTATACCCCCCTCCACCACCATCAGCATTAGGGCCCTCATCCCCTTCTCCACCACCATTAGCATCAGAATTCTCTTCCCCTCTTCCACCACCACCTGCACTCCCCAACAGACATAATGTGAACCCCTCCCCGAAAGGGGTTCCCGCGATGGGGCTGGTATTTATATTGTTATGTATTTAAATGAGGTTCCTGCCCTGTCTGCAGGAGCACCTCATTACTTCACCAGGCGTGTAAAATCAGAAAACGCAATCTCGCTGGTGAGAATCAGATTCTCCAATTCTTGTGGGATTTTCCATCTGCCATTCTCACTGACAGCTAAGTGACTGAAAATTGTCCCCGTAGTTTACAAAGGGGATTGTCTAAGACAGCAGGCTGATGAAGAAAGCTATTGGATCATTCCAAAGTATATTTTATTCTCGAGGCACACGTGCACGCCCATTTATGAAGGAAGGAGAAAGACATTTTGCCTTAATGCTGGGATGTGGTTGTATTTACCAGAAAGCGTACTTCAGCTCAGTTTGACCTGGCCTTACTGGACAAAGCTTGCTTCCCCAATGCAACGACAAGTGGTCAAATCTGGATGGAGGCATTGCTGGAAGCTTGGTCATATGATGTTCTGACCACATGATATCTGATCACATCAGCCAATATTATTTACACAAGAGGATGGGTTCCATAAGACCATGACCATAAGACATAGGAGTGGAAGTAAGGCCATTCGGCCCATCGAGTCCACTCCGCCATTCAATCATGGCTGATGGGCATTTCAACTCCACCTACCAGCATTCTCCACGTAGCCCTTAATTCCTTGCGACATCAAGAATTTATCTATCTCTGCCTTGAAGCCATTTAGCGTCCCGGCCTCCACTGCACTCCGCGGCAATGAATTCCACAGGCCCACCACTCTCTGGCTGAAGAAATGTCTCCACATTTCTGTTCTGAATTTATCCCCTCTAATTCTAAGGCTGTGCCCACGGGTCCTCGTCTCCTCGCCTAACGGAAACAGTTTCTTTGCGTCCACCCTTTCTAAGCCATGTATTATCTTGTAAGTTTCTATTAGATCTCCCCTTAACCTTCTAAACTCCAATGAATCCAATCCCAGGATCCTCAGCCGTTCATCATATGTTAGACCCGCCATTCCAGGGATCATCCGTGGGTGTGGGTTCCCTGTGGGTGTATGTCTTTGCTTTGTGGTTTGTGTGCTTTTAACTGCTGTGCAATGGATTTGAAGAACCATGAGGTTACATGTGAACATGCAAAGAAGTGAAACTTGCGGTTGAGGAAGAGGGAAAAGTGAGGGAGAAGATAAGAAACAGGTTGATGAAGAGGGAAAACAGATAGGGAGAGGAAGGAAAACTGAGAGAATGAAGGCAGTGAAGGAGGAAAACAAAGGGGATGGGAAAAGAGGAAACCGGAGATGGAGGAACAATTTGCAAAGAAGAAATCAGAGGTGGGACAACATTGATTTCACCTGGAACAGAGTAACTTTTCAACATTAATTAACTGTAATTTTCACCATTAATTAACTGTAATTCTGGTAACACTCAAATTCCAACAGTAATGCAATAACTCAATATATTTAGCAGGAGTAATCCCTGATGTATTATCAACTAGTAGTAATCGAAAAGTCTATTGATATTTTCTTTCAACAGGCAGAATCTCTTTGCATTCCACAAGGTATGGCCAGCAATCCCAGTTGATGTTTTATTTGGCGCAATCTCTCTTCCTATCTACTTGGGCTCCGGTTTCAACACAACATCTGTGAGAAGTTGTCGGCACTAAACTAAGAAGTTCAGAGAGCTGATCTGTACTTCGACTTTACACATCAAACCAGCTGGCACAGACCAAACTGAACCAAAATGAGAGAGAACATAAAGGGCCCAGTGTTGGTGGCAAATCTTACAGGGCACATCTTCGTAAATTCAGTGAAACTCCAACATTTCTGCTCCACTCCCTGGATTCAGACTCAATAAAGGAGAGTTTTTGTAGAATGCTGGATAGTCCAGCGAGGGGAACATTCTGCCCCAGTTTCCTGTGGCAGAAATAAAATACTCTCTCTTGTACCCCAACGCCCAGAAGATTGTTTAGAATATTCCTTTTTAGATATACGTACCATTCCCCTTTAACCGATTTTCGAGTCTCCATCACAGGGTGCACTTTTTCGACCTTATTGCACTCTCGCTCGAGTGAAATGAGGCTGGTGAATAGCAGGAGAGGCCAAAAATGAGAACACAGCAGGTGGCAATCATCACTTATGCCCTCCTTCCATTCAATTAACGGGAGCCACCCCTTAACCAACGGCCTCCCGTCCTTCATTGGCCAAGGGATCAGAGGCTGCTAGCTGCATGCTCTTTGGTACCTTGGCACTGCTGTCAGCCTGACACCATGCAACGTCAGTCTTGCACCCTGGTAATACGAGCCTGATGAGGTGACCATGTGGCACTGCCAATTGGCATTTTCTGTGTCTGTGTGGTCTGGTTGGGTTGACCGGCATGGTGTTGGGGGAGGGTGGGGGGGGGGGGGTGGGAGGGGGGCTGGATATCCTCCCATAGTGAGCTTGGGCTGGGGGGTCGGGGATCGTTTTAAGGGCCTCGGAGAAAGGGATGCCATTTAAAAATGCGAGTGGCGGGAAACAGGCGGCAAAGCGCGATCACTCGGGGACTTTGTTCCCTTTTGGGAGAATCGTGCCCAACCCTATAAAGGAGGTGCTAGGACCCATGACTAAAACTTGGTCAAAGAGGTAGGTTTTAAGGAGCATCTTAAAGGAGGCAGGGATCTGCAAGTTGAGGGATGGATAGGTTTAGGGAGGGAATTTCAGAGCTCAGGACCTTGATAGCTGAAGGCACAACCACCAACGGCGGAATTAATGAAATCAGGGATACTCAAGTTGGAGGTGTGCAGCTATCTCAGATGGTTGTAGAGCTGGAGGAGATGACAGAGATAGGGAGAGCTGAGGCCATGGACAGATTTGTAAACAAGGATGTGTGTATTTTTTAAAATTGAGACTTAACCAAAAGCCTGACTACGTTAATGAGTGCAAGGGGTAAAGGATGAGTGAGAGGGAGTTGGTGCAGTTTAAGGTACAGGCAGCATTGAGTTGGATGACCTCAGCCTTAGGAAGGGTCGTACGTGGGAGACCAGGCAGCACTACTTAAAACAGTTAAATCTAGAGTTAAGAAAAGTATGGATGAGAATTTGAGCAGCTGATGAGTTGAGGCAGAAGTGGATTCGGATGACAGTGGAAAGTGGTGATAGGTCAGGCATGTAGTTGAAAATGCTCATCAATATGATACCAAAGTTGTGAACCGTCTGGTTAAGTTTCAGACTGATGCCAAGGATGGAGTTGGTAATTGGGCAATGAAGTTTATGCCAAGACTGAAAACATGGCATCTGGCTGCCTAGTGCTTCATTGGAGTAAATCTTTGCTCATCCAGTACTGGATGTCTGATAAGCAATATGACAAGTTAGAAACAGCAGAGGGGTTGGTGGTGGTGTTGGGGAACTGGGTGCCAGCAACATATGCGTGATAACTAATGTTGTGGTGTCTGATGATTTAGCCTAGAGGGAGAATTGAGATAAGAAATCAGTCTCTGTTCCCTTTGTCTCCAATGGTCCACTGGTGGAAAAAAATATTTCACTATTAACACACAGTAAAGAACTCAAGTTCCACTCCCTAGTGTACTACACTGGTACAGTTCAGGGTACAGGCAGCATTGATTTGGATGGCCTCAGCCGTATGAAGTTTGACCAAGTGTTAGTACAGCTCTGCACCCAGCTTGACAAGATCCCCCCACCACCACCAATCACCCCATTCTCCAGTTTCCTCCCCTTCTTACTTCAGCCCCAATCCCACAACCTCATTCTGCAGTCATTCTCTTTTCCAGACTCCCAAGACCCCAACTCCCCAGATTACCTGCCCCCCCCCCCCCCCCCCCCCCCTCATCAGCCACCCCCCTTCCCCATCGGGATTTATCAACCGCGTACTTAGCATTCTCCAACGGTACATGTGAGGTCGCAGAATGGAGGGAGCTGCTACAGGAGGGAAATTAAAGCGCAAAATCTCACAGCAGGTTCCGGAAGAGTCACACCTCAACCCGTGAGCCTCCTGGGTAATGTGGGAGGGTAGGCAATTCTAACTGCAGAGGTGCTGGTGTCATAGAACAGTACAGCACAGAACAGGCCCTTCGGCCCTCGATGTTGTGCTGAGCCATGATCACCCTACTCAAACCCACGTATCCACCCTATACCCGTAACCCAACAACCCCCCCCCTTAAACTTACTTTTTTTAGGACACTACGGGCAATTTAGCATGGCCAATCAACCTAACCTGCACATCTTTGGACTGTGGGAGGAAACCGGAGCACCCGGAGGAAACCCATGCACACACGGGGAGGACGTGCAGACTCCGCACAGACAGTGACCCAGCCGGGAATCGAACCTGGAACCTGCGACCCTGGAGCTGTGAAGCATTTATGCTAACCACCATGCTACCGTGCTGCCCACTAAATGTCATTCTAGGTTTCTCGCACACAAATCAAATAGCAAACACCATTTTTGCAGAACAACTGCATGTCAAGTAAGGACACGCCTGAATTTGTGCCAGCCTTGTACATCAGAATCCTGTCTCATTTCCATTAACCGTAGCAAGGTTTTGCAGATTATTGAATAATGGAGGAGTGTTTGATTTCTGTCCTTTTCCTTGAATTTGCATGTTGTTTTAAACTGTTAACATCGGTTTTTTTACAGTCAATTTACATCAACTGTAACTTACAGCAGTTTCATTTACATTTATATGGCATCCTTCGTGTAGACAAATGTCTCAGCAAGTTTCACAAGGATAGAGAGGAACATTGCACAAAAGATGCTAAGATTGGGGTGGAAGAATTATTGATAGTTGGAGTTTTAAGGAGAATTTTGAAGGAAGAGAGAGGGAATTAAAGCAGTTTTTGGAGAAGTACAATGGTCGAGGGAGTAGCCGGTGGAAGACTTCCACAAATGAAATGATTGGAGTGCAGGATAAACATCAGCTTGAGTCCGGCAACTCGGGCAAGGGATGTTTTGCCAAACATTTCATGAGAGGCATGGGTGGGGCATGACCAAATAGGGATTTGAGAATGAAGAGGTGACTCTTGAAATTGATATACTGAGGGATGGGGACCAAATGGGGCTTAGTGAGGGTAGCAGGATGAGCATATAGGTCTCACTAAGTGGTGTCAGAGTTCCTGGATTAATTGTCACATCAGTGCGTTATCTGTATTGTAAACAAAATATTGTTTAATGCAACTGGAGGAGAAGTGGTACTGATAGTGAAAAGCAACATGGCTATCCAAGTCAGGGTGCACCAATCAAAAGCACTGGGTCAGAAATATAACGAATTCAAGCAGAGAGCAGAGGTAATGTCTTTATACATTATGCGATCATCATTGCAAGGTAACTGGTTGGAGCATAGGTAATGCCAAAAATCATGGTGAAATGGAGAGAAGGAAAATGGATTGTGGAGATAATGGGAGCAGGATGGCTAAATATGACTGAGACTATCTGTTTACATAAAAAACAAAAGTGTTGGCTGAAGTGAATGGATTAAATAGGTAGAATGGCCTCCTCCTGTGTTGTAAATTTAGATACTCCCATGTGCTCAGTAACCTCGAAGCTCAGCATACTAAAACGCAATTGAGGTTCTGGGGGTGAGGATTATGATGTCAACTTTGGAGAGAGGTGAGCATAAACAAACAATTGTATAGTGGTGTGAAACTGTTGCCCTGGTGACTGACTGATCATAGAATTATAGAACAATACAGCACAGCTGGAGGCCATTCAGCCCCTTGTGTGTATGCCAGCTCTTTGATGGGACTTTTCAATTTGGCCCATTTCTCTGCTCTTTTTCTTTAAGGGTTGATCCATTTTTTAATGATAATATTAAATCTGCTCCCATCACCCTTTCAACTAGTGTATTCAGGATCACAATATGTAAGCGTAGTAGCTGGCCCCTTTAAGGGAAAGATGCTGGGAAGGTCATGTGACCCCCACCACCCAATGGGAATTGAGCGCGGGAACCTTGGTGAAGGCTGCAGGTTTTGACAACCAAAGCAGATCCCAGAGCTGGCAGTGCTAACATTCTGAAAGACTCTGTGTAAATACTGTTTGTGAATAAACTGTTAAAATTCATTATACATCCTGACTGGTGGTCACTAATCCTTCTTTACAGGAATAATAACAAATTTCTGCATGTCATCTTTGATTCTGTTTACCTCTTGTGACCTCCTGGTGCTGACTCATCTCTCTGTGGAAACCTTTCCTCTTTATTTCCTCTGTCAAAACCATTCATGATTTTCACCACCTCTTTCAAAACTCTCCAGCCTTCACTGCTAAAAAATAGGACTTGCATTTATATAGCACCTTTCATGACCACAGGATATCCCAAAACACTGTATAGGAAATAAAACGATGGCTGAACACTTTCACTACTCAAAAGAAAACAACTCCACCTCCTCCAGTCTCCGGACTTCTGATGTGAACTCACTCTCACAGGAAACATGGCAGCCAATTTGTGCACTGCAAGCTCCCACAAATGACAATGTAATTACGACCAGATGATCCATTTTTGTGATGATAAATAAGGGATAAATATTGGCCAGAGGACACTGGGGCTAACTTCCATGTTCTTCCTCAAAATTGTGCCAAGGAATCTTTTGCATTCACCTGATGGAGCAGATGGGGGGGTTGGGGGGGTGGGGGGGGAGGGGGGGGGGGGGGGGAGTCCTTGGTTTGAGATCTCATCCGAAAGGGAGTGCACCAACTCTGATTTTTATGTTCAAAACTCTGGAGTGGGAAACCCACAACTTTCAAATTCAGAGGAAAGCGTTGTCAACTAAACAATGGCTGAGCACTGTCACTGCTCACTGCAAAAACAACTCCAAAGCGTTGGATTTTGTCACGCGTTACGAGCCAGGTAGATGCCGGGGTCTCCAAGCATTTATTGGCCACACTGCGGCACAGCGAGCTGCTTTTCAGGTGTAGTGTGGCCATTGGATCGCGCCCACAGTGCCATTTTGGGCAGGTTTGGCGGGGTGTTTCACGCCGGACCTTTTGGGTGAGATCGAGAGCTAGATTCACCCACACTTAGAACTCGATCTTCCGGCCACCCTGCCCCAGAAAAGCATCCCGCTGCGGCGCAAGGTGGCCGGTGAAAGCTGGGAGACACCGCTCCCAGGATCGACCCGGCTCGCAATGCCTTGCGAGATTCAACGCAATCTCACGAGTCTTTGCAAGGAGAATCCCGCCCTCGATGGACGGGATAATCTTTTGATAAATCTGCATATTGGAACGGGACGGCAGATTTTCAAGGTACCTGAGGCTTTGGGATTCAATCCCCTCGCCTTGGAGACCTCAGGCGAGCGCCATTTAGCACTAGTCCCCACAAACGGGGATCAGGTGGAACGTTGCTCATGGAGTCTCCAAGGCGATCGGAGGCCTCCAGCTGCATGTCCTTTGGGCAGGGTGATGCCCTGGCAGAGTCAGCCTGGCATCTTGGCAGTGCCACCTGTGTGTTATCCTGGCACTGCCGAGGTTGCACTGCCAGCTAGTGGGCCATGCCATGGTGCCAGGTTGGCAGTGCCAAGATGGCATATTTTGCATACTTGTGATTGGGCTGGGGTTGCCCACTGTGAGCCTTGGGGGGGGGGGGGGGGGGGGGGTGCGGGGGACCCTCCCATGTTGTGTTCGGGCAGGGGAGAGGTCGGGTTTTGTTCTGTGGGCCTTAGAGATAATAATAATTATAATAATCTTTATTGTCATAAGTAGGCTTACATTAACACCGCAATGAAGTTACTGTGAAAAGCCCCTAGTCACCACATTCCGGCGCCTTTTCGGGTACACGGAGGGATAATTCAGAATGTCCAATTCATCTAACAAGCATGTCTTTCGGGACTTGTGGGAAGAAACTGGTGCACCGGGAGAAAACTCACGCAGACACAGGAAGAACTGGCAGACTCCACACAGAACGTGACCAAAGTCGGGAATCAAACCTGGGATCTAGCACCATTTAGAAATGGCATCCCGATCTCTCGCTACAACAGCAGTTTTGATGAGCAGAGCTCCCCGTTATAAAAAAATTGGGCTATGTGTGACCATGGCCCTGAGTTTCCTGTTTAGGCCCCTTATTCAGCACGAGTAGCGTTGAATTGCCACGTGTTTCTCGGCACTGCGAGTGCTGGAAAACATGTGGCTAAATGTGCTCGCTAGGGAACTTTGTTCCCTTTTGGGAAGATCACGTCCTTAGTCAATCTTTTTGTCCTTGGAGTTTCTCCCAGGTACAGCCCACACTTAGAAATGTTTTCAGCATTGGGGAGCTGAACTAGTCCGCAGGGCCGGCTTCTCAGAGATCAGGACACCATATTGAAAGGGTGCCCCAGTCTCGAATTGAGCTTGAGTGTCCCACACATTGCACACCCATGGGCAATGTCACCCCCTGCACACATGGGCATTACTGCCCGCCCTGAAATGAGGACATCCAGCAATGAGGACCCCTCTGTTTCAGCCCCCCTTTCAGGAACCCCCTTCACCCCACCGTTCATGGGCATGGTCCCCCTCTGGCCCCCAACCCTTGGCAGTGCCAATCTGGCACCCTGGCACCGACAGCCTGGAACCTGGGAAGAGTCCCTGGCACCCTGGATGCCCAGATGCCAGGAGGAGTGCCAAGGTATGGCCCTACTCTTTCTCCCATCACCTGGGGGGCTCCAATAGCTTCTGAGACCCCCATATGGCCATCTTGACTAGTCTCTGCTTGTGGCGACTCGTGTTAATTGTCACCCGGTTGAGGCCTTGCTGATGACTCCTGGACGGCAGGTGAATGTGGCGTCGACATATTTAAATGAGCCGAATGGCTAATTTATATATTATTATCTGGGTTTAATCCAAATCGTGCCAAACTGATCGCGAGTAACCTGATTTGGGCCTTGTCTGCGATTCACCCTTGGCGACAGGCTTTGCGCCTAGAACACAATGTCTGAATAATGCCCCTTGTGTCTTTCCATATTTCAGCAATGTCTTACAATCCTCTGAGAAATTTGTATTCCTCCATACCCGGCCTCTCGCTGACTGATTTCCTTCGCCTCGATGGAATTTCCTCCCTCAGTCTCCCTGTCTCCGCATTTTTCATCTCTTCCTTGAGACGCACCTCAAAACTTTTAGCAAAGATTTTTGTCACCTGTTCACATATCTCCTTCGGGTGTTAGATTTTGTCTCACGGTGTGTCTTGGGACATCTTACATTGTCAAAGGTGTTATGTAAATGCAAGCTGCTGTTGTGTAATTATAACTCCTGTCACAAATTGGTGGTTTGGTAGATGTGATAATACTTGTCACGCTGTCCTTCTGCCGGTGAAAGATGACTCAGGGTTGGTGGCCATGAGGAAAAGTTTGCGTTTCTTAAAGACAAATGTAGAAATACACAATTTCTCTGTCCAATAATGGCTCCCATTTCTACTGTGCTTCTCGTGTAGATAAAAATCTTAGAATTCTTTGCAGGTTGGAGAGAAAAAAAGGCAAGCAGGAACAAAAAATGGAGATGAGCTGTAACATTGAGGGGGGGGGGGGGGGGGGGGGGTGAACGCATGAACAAGGCAGATGGTTTAAAAAGAAAAATTTGAAAGCAGGAAAGGATTTAGTGAAATAGAGAAATTGAGATGGAGGATACACGAGGACACACGGTTAAAAACTAATCGCAGGTATTGAAGGGTAGAGAGAGAAGGAGTAATTCAACATGAAAGGAGCAGAATTTGTGCGAAGGAGGAACAGTTTCGCCTGAAGTACTTGTGTCGCTCACCAGTCCAGTTCTTAACTCGACGGCAGCTGTTTCGAGTGATGGCAAAAATGTCAGAAATGTAAACCCGAGGTTCGATTTGAGCTCTGCTCAATGATTGTTGTGACATGAAGGCTTTTGTTCTAAAAGTTACTGTGATTTAACCTTGTTCAGCCCCTAACCTGCCCAAACCCAGTTTTTCGATAGTCGAAATGTGCAAACGTAACATATCAGATTTATAATTCTCCCAATCAGAAGCATTAGTATTTGTAATATTTGCTGCAGCATGTGTTTTGTTATGAGGTAGTGCACTCAAAGGTGTGGATATGGAAATTAACAACACAAATTCTAGATCAATACTAAATTTGGTTTCAATTTGAAAAATTAATACTGTCAATTTAACAAAACAAGTCTAAGGTAGTTGCAGCAAGTGAGGATGTCTGCTTAGACAAGGCTGCCCTCTAGAGGGTGTGCGTTTACTATCATATCATTGTTTCACAGTTTGATTAACCCTTCTTCAGCTGTTTCAACAGCAGTGATATGGGTTTGAGTTTGTCATGGGAACATTGTGCTGTAGACATTTGTTGACATGACAACGGTCATTATGCCTCAAAAATAACTAATTCTATAAAGATATTTGAAATGTTTTAAAGTGGTAAAGGGTGACATGGATATTACTGTGTGGTGTCACTTAAAATAAAGCTTTCTAATCTTAACAACGTTCACTATTGAAAGTAATTGGTGTCAGGAACAACTGAGGTACAGGACCGAATACTCCATCTAACTG
This sequence comes from Scyliorhinus canicula, assembly GCF_902713615.1. NCBI lineage: Eukaryota > Metazoa > Chordata > Chondrichthyes > Carcharhiniformes > Scyliorhinidae > Scyliorhinus > Scyliorhinus canicula. The sequence continues at coordinate 69,811,790 of NC_052162.1, read as the reverse complement.
AACCTTAGATAGCAAGAACCAATAAGAATATGTGAGGCGGCTCGGTGGCACAGTAGTTAGCATGGCTGCCTCACAACGCCAGAGACCCAGGTTCAATTCCAGCCTCAGGTGACTGTGTGGAGTTTGCACATTCTCCCCGTTTCCGGGTGCTCCGTTTTTATCCCACAGGCCAAAGATGTGCAGGTTAAGCGGATTGGCCATGCTAAATTGTCCCTTGGTGTGCAGGTTAGGTTAAGGGATTATTGGGATAGGGTGAGGAAGTGCACTCGGATGGGGTGCCCTTTCAGAGGGTCAGTGCAGACTTGATCAGCCGAGTGGCCTCTTTCTGCACTGTAGGAATTCTATGTCAAGCATTTTAAAATGTTTTCATTTCTGTACAACAGTGACTGGTAGAAGGTTTTGATTGGCTATAAAGCACTGTTGAATATCTGCTACGCATGATGGATGCGATAGAAATGTACGTTATTTAACTTTCTTCCAAATTTTTCCCCATCTCTCATGAAGATATTATGGTGTGAACCCATGGTTCCTGACAGTCCTTGGCTACCTGTGACCAACCTTCAAATGCAAGCTTTGTGTTGGCAGTAAGTATTGATAGTCCAGTTTCAGCTGTTTAAGTTTAGATGAGATTTTTTTTTCCTCCCAGAGGGTCATGAGACTTTGGAACTGACTTCCTCAGGAGGTGGTGGAAGCAGAGTCTTTGAATATTTTTAAGGCCGAGGTAAAAAATTTCTTGATAAGTAAGGGGGCGGGGGTGAAAGGTTATCCGGGGGTAGTTGGGAATCGGGAGTCAAGTTTAAAATCAGATCATCCGTGATCTTATAGAATGGTGGAGCAGGCTCAAGGGGCCGAATGGCCTACTCTTCTTAGTGTTGTTCGTATGTAAGCTGGGGATGGGGGGTGAGGATGGAGGCCTGCTTGTGGGTGTATGTGTACGTTAAGTGTGATTCAGTCCTGGGTTTGTCTCTTTGTGTGCAACTTCAGACACTCATTGGAAAGAGGACCAGAATGGGTGCCATGAGCCTTCCGAAGTTGGGAACAGTGGATTCCCAGGTTTCTCCGCTTCAATCAGTTGACTGAGAACAGACTAGCCTGTGACCTTGCTGTATGGGTGATAAAGCTAGCCACTAGGAATGCACACAAAGCGACAGTGTTACATTTGAAGAAAAGGTTATTTAATCCATGTGGACAATTGAACCAACCCTCGCAAAGGCATAATGGTTGCTTACAGAACGTATTCAGTATACGTGAAGCAGTCATTTGTTAGTTTGCATGCAATCAGTACTGGGAGGCTGGTTTACAACACAAGGTCTCAACATAAACAAAGCATTGTAGACATTCCTATTAGCTGGATTGGTGTTAGATTGCATCAATGAAAAATAAGCATTTCTTAACCAGCAAAGCAAAGATGCGACATCTGCAGAGAGGAAGACATTTCTCACCCTCATTTAGTTAATGAATATGGCAGTGGCCAAAAAGCCAACGACAAGGAAGTAATAGCTTATCTATAATTCCGGCAGTTTGCTTTATCTATCAGTCCCTTCCACAAAATCAGGAGGTTGAACAAAATGCTGATCGCAGGTTTCCATGAGTGCCAAGACACGTGGGCACTAGTTCTACTGAAAAGGCAATTGATATTTGGCTGGTATCTCCGTAACAAATGGTGCAAATGTGGCGTGAACATTTTAGAGTAGAGCTGTGAACAGAATGTCAAATCTGAATCAATTCTGCCTGTTCATTTGAGAAAGTAATATTGCACACACGTTGTGGATATTTTTCCCATCTTTGCATGCTCTCTGTGGGTGCCAAGCATTTCCACGCACATCTTTCACAGGCTTCTATGTTTTTATTTGCAGGTGCCAGGAGAATGATTGGCTTGTTTTCAGTTTTTATTCCTTTATAAAGAGATCAAGGTAGATGTGTTTTCTTGGTCCATCGAATTCATCCCATTTCCCTAATGCTCTCATGGTTACACATCAGTGAGTCCTCCGAGACTCTCATTGTGATTGAGATGGTGAGGGTGTAAGACGTTGCCCCAGTGTCCTAATTCCTTGGATGTTTTCATTCAATGCTAAGCCTTGATTTCAAATTTTTCAATCTGCATATCAGAAATTTAGATACTTCAAGTTTGCACCCAGAGTCAAAAAGAGAACTGAATGTTCATTCACGTCAAAGTGTGACATTGATGTCTGCCTGGAAATTAGAATGGTGTGGATTAGCTCTCCATGTCTTGTAATGTAGCATTTCTGTCCTCGTCTCCTCCATATAGCTCATAGGCTAGTAGCCAAATTATTGAATACAGGCACTTTCCATACCAATTCTCATCTGTCTGATCACAGATTACAGAGAAGAACAGGAGGCATTGAAAAATCTCCATACAGAGGATGTCTAATGCCAAGTGTTCAAATGTGAATTAAAGTAATATGGCTAAGGTAGGAAATTTGATATGGCAAAATTGTCAGATAATTATGGGTCAGTTGCAGAGGAAATGGCTAAAATGGCAAACTGTTGAGGAAGGGATATTTTGCTTACATTGCCAATCAGCTTCAATTTTCAAATATTTGGACTGTGGAAGGAAATTGGAGCACCTGGAGGAAACCCACACAGACACAAGGAGAGATCTGGACGCCATTTTAAAATGGTGACCCAATCTCTGAGGTCCCCGCAGCAAACCATGATGCCCCAGCCCAAATACCCCTGCACACCCCCCCAACACACACACAGGGCACCCCCAACCAAATCAAATGCACAAAAAATGCCATCGTGGCACCACCAATCTGGAAGTGTCCATGCCAACTGGCAATGCCACCTTGGCGTGCCAAGCTGGAACCCAGGTGGCACTTCAACAGTGCCAGGCTGGAACTGTCAGGATCCCCAGGTGGCACTAGCAGTGCCAGGTTACCACCTTGCCCAAAAGGCATGCACCTGGGGGCCTCCAATCCCCTGGGAGTGATATTCCATCTAGTCCCCATTCGTGGTGAACAGTGCTCATCCGAGGTTTCCGAGGCAATGGAGATGAATTCCAAAGGCTCAGGTACCTTGGGAATCTGCACATTAGAGTGAGACTAATTGCCATAAAGTGGTCCCGCCCACAATGGGTGGGATTTATATCATTACGTCTCACGAGGTCGCGTTGGATCTCACAAAGTCTTGCGAGCGGTAGATCCCAGGAGCAATCTCTCACGGCTTTTATCGGCCAGGTTGCACCATGGCGAGCTGCTTTTCAGGTGCAGCGTGGCCGTTGGATCACACCCTACACAAATGGTAGTCAGATCACTATCCAGTGTTGCCTGATTGGCTACATCCAACAAACCAACTATTTCTGCATGTCCTTATCAGTTTGACTCAGTGGTGAACCTCTCACTGTTACCCTCAGTATTGATACAGAAGATTGTGTTTTTCAGTTCCAAATATAGGACTTTAACACACAATCGCAGATGACATTTCCATGTAGCACTCAGTGCGTACCTCATTACCAGATCGACAACGGGCGCAAATGAGCCCAAATCGGGCTCCATTCTGTGCCAATCATGAGTCACCCAATTCGCTCCATCCGGTGTGATCTGGCTCGCGCCCTCGCAGGGCGCGATCCAAATCTGAATATTTATTTGAGCCTAATGGCTCAATGAAATACCCAGACGCTGGATTAACCTGGTGACCAGGACTCACTGGCCGCGCCTGGGAGACCTCGCCAGGATGCTGTTCAGTACTGGTTCACACAAATGTGGATGAGGCGTAACATCATTGGTGGGGGTCTCCTAGGCCATTGGAGACCCCAGATGGTTGGGGACAGTGGAGGGTGGCACTGCACCTGGCACCCAAATACAATTTGGCACTACCATGGTTTGGGCCAGGAGGGCCTTGCAAAGTAGAGCCGGGGTGAAGGGAGATCCCAGGGGCTGCCCCAAGTTTCGGGGATGAGGGAAGGGGTCAAAAAAGCAGGGGTGCTTGAAAGGCGGTGGGGGAAAGATCGGGGTGCCGGACAAAATGGCACACCAACCTGTGAGGAGCCTTAGCAGGGAGAAACTCTGCAAAGCTAAAAAAACTGCAAAGCGGACTTTAACTTCTGTCCGTTGAATCACGCCCCACATTTTGAATGAAGCAATAAAAAAAGCCCTGTCTGCCAGCTTAGGTGAATGTAAAAGGCCACAGTGCATTCTTCAAAGAAAAGTCAGGGAGTCCTCACACTGCCCCAGCCACAGTGATCCCTCAACCAAAAGCACAAAACAGATCACTCATTGTTGATTTCTAGAACTTTGCTGTGCATAACCTGGCCGCTGGATTTGTCCACGTAGCAACAGTAACTAGACATGAAAAGCAATTCCTTGTTTAAGGTTCTTGAATGCAAATAATAGTTTGTGCTTGAGTCTTGCTCCACTCAATATTTGTAGGAATGGTTATGTGCAGAAACAATCAATATAACTTGCTTTCAGTCTTGGACAGCCAATCTAACATTCATCCATTTGGTTTACTCTTCTATCTCTCTTTCTTTATGAATTTTGAAGGAAAACTTAAATTCTTTGAAGGGTTCTAGCCACACGTGACCATCCCTTAAAAAGGAATTGTTTCCTAACTGCTCTGTTGATCATTTTTTTTGTCATATTAGCTACCCTCTTATCTTGTCGACAACTATTCCTTACTCAGGTCTGTCAGACTAACAAAACACCTTTCCTTTTTTTGCTAAATGTCACCATTTGGGGAATGAGCAACTTGACCATTTAATTATTTCCAGATACAGAACAAGAGAACAAATTATTTACAAGTGAAAAGAAAGAAAACAATTCAATCATTTGATATTAAACCAAATCCTAGGTTCAGAAAAGTAACATATCTTACACTTGGCTGGAAAGAAAGTTGGGATACCTTGGGATCAACAAAATTGTGGTATGAATGCAAGTTCTTTCTATCCTGCAAACTACCTGACAACCATCATGAGGTTACTGTGTTCTCAGGGTCTAGGAAAGCAGAGGGACAAATGCCGATTTGTCCCATCTGTTTCTGGGAAACTTGCACAGGACTGACACCAAGTCAGCGACAGTAGTGATCATACGTGGCTGAAAGTTTGGTCCATTTCCTTGTAATTATCCAGGAATACAAAGCTCTGTGGGGTCAGCAGTGGAAGGACATATATGACAACCTTTGCATACACATTGAACACTTCAGCAACAGGAATAGAGGGACGATAGGTCACATATGGAACTTTCCTCTGATGCCAGCTCTTTAGATTTACTTTTCCTTCATGTTTTCCCATCTCTTCTTAGTATGATGTGGAGATGCCGGCGTTGGACTGGGGTGGGCACAGTAAGAAGTCTTACAATACCAGGTTAAAGTCCAACAGGTTTGTTTTGAATCACTAGCTTTCAGAGCGCAGCTCCTTCCTCAGGAGAAACCAGTGATTCAAAACAAACCCGTTGGACTTTAACCTGGTGTTGCAAGACTTTTTCTTAGTATGTTACTCCTTGAGCCTTGAAAATAGTCGATAATAGTTTTGATGCTCATATTAAAGCTGTCCAAAAACTTTTAGAACATTTGACATCATACCATGGGCTTTCTTTTTATTTGTCGCTATGCCTTTACTTTCCATTTGAGATGCAGTTCTCTGTTGTCTCTACTATTGCGCCCTCTGCATCCTTCTAACTCTTCACTTGCAGCTTTACTAATGTGCTGGCAGCAGAATGCTGGATCAAGTAGCAATTATTTCAGTTATCTCTGTCTAATCTGGCCATGAAACGTTCGTAACATAGGGCAGAATTCTCCCATCCTGCTCGCGGTGGATTCCGTGGCGGGCGGGAGCAGAGAGTCTCGCGGCAAACGTTTGAAACCCGCCTACGTAAAAACAGTTTGCTGTTCTCCCAATGCAGGTGAATTATCCCACTGCCTGGTGAGAATGCCATTAATTACATCTCATGAATGCTCATTAAAGCAGCGGCTCACCGGAACCTCATCATGTCTTCAAATCTTGAATCACACCGGTGGGAAATTACTCAAACCTGTTTGAAAATGTGTGGTGTGCACAGGCCGGACCTCAGTTCACAAGTGACTTAGAGTGAGTACTCCATACAGAGCCTGCCTGCCATAGTGCTCACCACTTTTGTTTCATTCAACGCCACACTGCTGGGACTGTAACGGTTGGCGCCCTTCTGCTCTTTGTTGATGTTGTCTGCAAGTACACTACTGTGCTGCAGTATCATGCAGCCTCCACTTTGTCCAGCACTCCACCCGTGTTGGGAGCACAGGGGTCTTTTGCTCCTGGTGCCTGACACTGTCGTCCTCAAGGACAGCACTGTGCTGTGTGCCGACTCATGCAGCCTTCACTTTGACCAGCTCCAAGTTCGACTGTGTTGAGGTGCAAGCTGAGGATGGAGCTGATGAAGAAAAGGGGGACACTGGGGAAGGAAGCCTTTGCCAGGGCAGTGAGGGGGTGGGGGGGGGGGGGGGGGGGGTGGGGGGAGTGCAAAACCATGGGGAGCAATAGGGATAAAGGCTAAACAAGGGAATTTGGGGGTTGGAAGGCAAGGGGGCACATTGGAAGGCGAGCAATGAAAGGCACAGGGCAGATTGAGGGGTGGTAAGCTGGACCCAGACAATATTTCATTACGTGTGGACATTAAAGGTGGTCAAAGCAATATCACATCTTTCATTGGAAGGGGATGCACACAGACTCCGGAATTGAAGAGGGGAGGCGGGTGGCTGGCACATCAGGGAAGGTTCAGGAGTTGGGGGTGTACTTTGGGAGAAGCATTGTTGTCCGTAGTCTTCGTGCAACACGGAACTCCGTGTAAGGTTAAAGTCTTTGGTCCGAGGCTTGCAGACAGGGGGTCACAAAGTACAGACACTGCTGTTGTAAAATGGAAAGGAGTCACAGATTACAGATAGCCCGGAGCTATGTGGCCCTCAGTCTGAAGTCAGAGATAGGAGACAGTGCAGAAGAGCAGCGGGAATACAGCAGGAGCAATCATTGGAAGCATGAGGGGCAGGAGTTGTATGTTCCAGAGGGAAAAAGCACAGCTTAGCGTGCAGAGCTGTCTGACAATCAATGTCCCAGGGCTTGGAGGGCTCTGTACTGGGCTGGTGAGGGAGTGTATGGCAATTGTCATTGGAGACATCCGCAGCCTGTAGATACTGATTGAATAATATAGGGGTGGGTATGTGAAGCTCTCGCCGGAGGGGGGGAAGAGAAGGGGGTTTAACCTTGGTAGGTGACCATGCACACAGCCTCGAGATAGGATGGTTAAAGGTCCACATGCGGCATGGGCACTTCTCAGGTGATGGGCTCACATCCCAGGAGGTGGGGGGAGGCTTGTTGGAGGTGGGGATCGAAATGTCCAGTACAACGGTGGAATCCATTGTCAATGGGCGAAGCTGAAGAACAGCAGAAGGTAGCTATACCTTCACACCGCGAGGCTTGGGGTAAATCTGAAACACGCAGACAGTGAGGAAAGAAGCGTTGAACATGGTCCTGAAGTACAGGTTTAGCAGCACCCCAGGGTAATGATGTTCAGTGAAAATTAAAGTAACAGTAATTCCACCCTGGAGGGGTGTGAGGTAATGTGGGAGGACTGTTATCCTGGGCCAATGGGCCCCTTCCTGGGACACTTTCTAACTTGTTGGATTAACAAAAGTGGACAGGAGTCAAGTTAGTTACAAATGAAGACCACCTTGCCCAGGGAGCAATAAAAGCCAACCTACTCCTTAGTACTTTTACAGGAGTCACATAACTCAATGGCTTCAGATCGAAGTCGCATCATCGAAAGAGAATGAGGTAGGAATGTAGACTTGGTGAATTTAGGCAATCGTGAAGCTGCATCATATATGGCATTCCATCAGTTAAGGTCAAACATATATTCACCATGACTGGTGAAACGGCTTTCATTCATTGACCAGGAGCAACTGATAGGTCATTGGTATGCCACTTCAGAGAATGAAGCACAGTGCTTCTTTGGTTTAACCATCTCATTTACGCCTGCTTACTCCATAGAGAGCTCCAGATGTCACATTTCTGGAATGCCAATTTGATCATCTCAATGTGTGCGCGAACGTCTCGGTACAATAAGCAAATAAGGGACCCAAAGCTGAGTCCTACATTTCACATAGGTTTCTAAATCAGAATTTCTCTTTCTTGACCCTTTAATCATTCTGATCTTCAATGTTTCATTTCAGAGAGAAGGCAAAAGGATGAATGGATTTAGGTCTCAATGCTGCCTTTGTGAGAGTCATTGTGCAATGGAGGAGGTGAAGGAGAGAGTGACTTTGCCGAGCTCTGCTCCATCTGCAGGTACAGCCTTGGGGGACGTGGCCAAAGAGAGCCAGAGCATGAACAGGGTTATGAGAAGGAGAGACCCAGAAAGTAGAGGCGACTCACCAGACCACGAGTTTATTATTGGAGTGTTCTTCTTACAAGTGAGTGAGGGGCAGTGTCAGGCATGCCTGTGCTTGTCTAGAGACGGAGTCCATCACAGATAGCACATTATTCAAAAAGACCTGATGTCAGTGGGGTTGGAGGCTTCCCTCTGCTAGTAGCTTTGAAAGTGGCCAGAACATTCAATTTATTTGCCTCTGGGTCTTTCTAGGGATCAATAAGAGACCTGTGCAGCATCTCTAAGTTTACAACACATCAATGCATAAAAGAAGTCTCCAATGCCCTTTACAGCAAGGCCCATCATTATGTCAGGCTCACTCTGGATGAAGATAGCCAGGCAGTGAAATTCCCTGGCTTCATCACCATCTCAGGCTTCCCAAGAGTGCAGTGTGCAATAGACTACACTTGTGTGGCTATACGGGCTTCAGGGCAGCAGCCCCTATTGTTCATAAACCACGAGGGCTTCCATTTCATCAATGTGTAATCATCGGGAGTGATCCTGCATGTTGTGCATGAAACCCTGGGAGTTTCCATGACTCGTACATCCTGAGTTACCTCCAGGTGCCAGAGATTTTCAAGGAGCCAAAATGTCAGCAGGGTTGGTTACTGGGAAATAAGGGATACCCACTGAAATATTGGCTGATGGCTCCTTTTCATTGGCTCAGAGCTGTTTTGACGAGAGATACAATGCTACTCACAATTCCACATGCTCCCTATTAGAGCAGACCATAGGACTTCTGAAGATCCGCTTCATTTGCTCAGGTGGCTGTCTGCAGTACACACCGTGGAGGGTTTGCTGTATGACCACAGTGTGCTGTGTCCTTCACAATCTGACTATGCAGAGAGGTGATCCCTGTAGTGATCTGCATACCTGTATGTACACAAGAGGTTAATGTATAGACATAACAGCTAAGTAATCACCAGAGGACAGCACTAAGAGATGGGCATAAAAAGGCATACTCAAGCAAAGATCTGCCTCTTTGTAAGGACAGTGACAAGTAACCAGAGGCAGACAGAGACAGCTCAGCGCAGGTGTAGTTAATCATAAGTATTTCTTATTCGATCTTCTTCATGTAACATCTAGTATTGGAGAAAGTACAAACTCAGTTTATTTGTTAACGTTACTCAATAAAGTATTTGCTCTAACTGGAAGACTACGAGTGTTCATCAACATTGAGTTAAAGATCATCCTGGCAAGAAGCAAGTGAGTAACATATATTGCACAAAGCAATATAACATTGCTACCTGAAATAGTAATGTAACATGGTACCAGGGTTTGACTTCAAAAAAGCTTACTAGATAGATTAGATAAGAACTAGAAAGAAAAAAAGCACAAACATTCGGACCGACTATTCGACTTTGGAAGGCTTCGCAGCATTTGGATCCCTCAGCGAACAATCGACTCTATGGACCCCATGTACAAGCCCCACGTCAACTAGATTCTACCGGTAATCTTAACTCAAAATGGAAACTTTTTAAAAAGCAATTCCATATCTTTCTAGAAGGACAGGATTTGACCACCGCTTCTGAACCTAGAAAATTAGCTCTGCTTTTATCCATCGCAGGACAGCAAGCTGTAGAAATATACAACTCTTTCACTTATTTTAAATTTAGAGTACCCAATTCATTTTTTCCAATTAAGGGGCAATTTAGCATGTTCAATCTACCTACCTTGCACATCTTTGGGTTGTGGGGGCGAAAGCCATGCAAACACGGGGAGAATGTGCAAACGCCACACGGACAGTAACCCAGAGCCGGGATAGAACCTGGGACCTTGGCGCCGTGAGACTGCAGTGCGACCACTGCACCACCGTGCTGCCCTCACTTACTCTGAAAGGGAGGACAATAGAACACTTGGAATAATTAACAAATTTGGTGACCACTGCAAAACACAGACAAAATAAATCTTTGAGAGATTCAGGTTCAACAGACGTGTGCAAAAAGGTGAGGAATCTTTCATCAGCTTTGTCACCGATTTAAAGTTATTGGCACAAACTTGCAACTATGCAGATTTGCATGATTCTCTCATCAGAGACCAAATTGTGCATGGAATATGTGATGAGGGCCTCAGAGAATCATTAAAACAGAAAGATTTAACGTTGGAAATCACGACTCAAACGTGTTTATCTCATGACAAAGTAAAGAACAAAATAATGAGTTTTCTACTACTGTGAAAAGGGCCCAAAAGTCCACCATGAGGTTGAGTCTATAAAGATGGTGTCACAGGCAGCCGGGAAGCACATTTCAAACAGCAGCTACCCTGCGCGCGCAACCTCCAGCCTGGGACATGCGCACTTTGCATGAAAATGCAAAACTGATGAAAAGATATTTGCGCATGCACGAATGTGTCTAATGCATCAGAGAGACGACGTCATGAGGAGTCATTGATGTGGCAACGCCCACTTAAAAGGGCAATGTCTGGCTAAAGGCAAACAATATTTAAAGTGTGGAAAAATCAAAGACAATCTCAGAATGCAGATCTGCAATGCAATTTAAAACCCTGAAACCAAAACAAAGGAACAGTACAGAAAATATGTTAAAAAAAAGGGGATGTAATGATCTGCATACATGTATGTACATACAAGGGCAGCACGGTAGCATTGTGGATAGCACAATTGCTTCACAGCTCCAGGGTCCCAGGTTCGATTCCGGCTTGGGTCACTGTCTGTGCGGAGTCTGCACATCCTCCTCTGTGCATCGTTTGAATACGACTTTGATGTATTTGATGGCTTCACAGCGCCGGGGTCCCAGGTTCGATTCCCCACTGGGTCACTGTCTGTGCGGAGTCTGCATGTTCTCCTCATGTCTGCGTGAGTTTCCTTCGGGTGCTCCGGTTTCCTCCCACAGTCCAAAGATGTGCAGGTTAGGTGGATTGGCCATGATAAATTGCCCTTAGTGTCCAAAATTTCCCTTAGTGTTGGGTGGGGTTACTGGGTTATGGGGATAGGGTGGAGGTGTTGACCTCGGGTTGGGTGTTGTTTCCAAGAGCCGGTGCAGACTCGATGGGCCAGATGGCCTCCTTCTGCACTGTAAATTCTATGATACAAGTATGCAGATCACTACAATCCCTTGCCAGCGAGTGAGCTAATGGATGAGAGCTCATCAAAAGATGAAGATACAGATGTCCAGGAAGTTCAGAGGTCTGCTGAGAGACAATTTGAGTGCATTGATGACATGGAGGAGGGAAGATGTGATAGACGTTACCATGAGACTTTATCTGCGGACAGGTTCCAGTGAGAGTAAAGTTAACACATCCAACCGAGCCCTCAAAATTCTCTGTCATCCCAAGAGATGTCGAAACAATTGTTGAGAAAATGGGTCCTGCATGTCTAGGATCATGACACGAAAGGACATGATTTCAGCTTTGTTCTGCAATGTCCTGTGAATCCATTCACACTACGAACTTTGAGTCCACTGAGGAACAATAGCGATGCAAAACAAACCTTGATACGTTTGTCGCCATCTAATGATGCAAACACTGCCATGACTGAGATAAGAACCCGCCTAGGTACCTCATCCGAAACAGTACATCTTGTGTTGGGATGCTTGCCACTGAGGAGACCCAAATGCTGCTTTTGTATCAGTGCGGTTCCATCATACAATTCTACTAAAGGTTTAATGTTATCTCCGTGAAAACACACAAGGGTAAGGAGGCTAGTTCAACTGAGGTTAACATCACATGAATGTTTATTTCGCATTGGGTCACTGAGTGAGAGGATAACTAAAACCCGAAATGAGAGGATTCCAAAGTATAAATTCACACCGGCCATAATTCGCCGGCTGTTGCGATTCATTTTTCCTGCCGGCAGCGCACCCACGCCAGTGGGTTTCCTGGTGCAGAAGCCCCTAGGACCTATAAAAGTCAGGTCCCAGAACTGATTCGCTCTCTTAGCCAGCCTCTTCTTGACCAGCCAGCCCTCCTAGCAGAACACCGTTGCCGTAGAAGAACCTTGAGAAGGAGAGGCCTGGTCAGCAGCCACCATCAAGTAAGTGTCATACAACGCACGCTACGAGAGTAGACACTCCTGACCCCTTTAGTCCACACCAACTGGAAGCCTGCGGATCCAGGACAAAGCAAGAGGCCATTGTTCCCTGATCCGGCAGTTCCCTTATTCCAAATAAGTATTGGCCTGTTAGTGGTAGGATTAGCCTAGTCTTGTAGTTTTATATGCATAATTCGTAGATAACTATTATAATAAACGTGTCTTGTTTGAACTTACTAACTGGTGTATTGAGTTATTGGTCTGAACTTGAACTTGAAACTCGTGGCGGTATCTTAACGATACCTGGCGACTCTAGAGCTAAGGAACAAAACAGAGCCAAATTGAGTGTAAAGCACAGCTGAGCACAAATCCAGCAAAATCTGCTGGGCCAAGGTCTCCAGGGTGGTCATCGGCCTTCTCACCGTAACCTATATCAGAGCCATAACATTAAACAGAACACAGACAGACTCTTCCAACATTGAGTCTAGTCTGCTAAGTGATTACTGAATCACTGTCTGCTGTTCTGCCGTCCGTCATATCGGCAGCAATGAATATCAAGCCCTCTCCAGAGGTTCATCATCGGACTGGGACTGAGTGGCTGTCCCTGCCTCCAACTGCTGCGGGGACATGTCAGTGAAGTTTTCTCCAGAAAGTAACCTAGAGCTAAGCCACACCAAAGTGTGTTTCTCTGTGCTAGTGGAGGATGAAGGTGAGCGCTGTGACGGTTCTTCATGAACCTCCTCATCCTTGGGCATGCTCTGAGGACATGGCTGTCTAGAGGTTCTGGATCTGCTGGTGCCTAGGAAATCAAGAATAGAATTTTAGTTGATGAGCATAAGCTAAGTAAAAGTACATGTCTCACGGTGATTGTCAGGATTCCATGAAGTGATGGCGCTGTGGCCTGTACTAGTTTGTTGGGAGAGACCAATCTCCCTTTCCTTCCAGGAGCAATCCCTCTCCTCCCCTGCAAAGTTGGCTGAAGGCTCCTCCAGCCCATTGAGGTCAATGATCTCAGCCGTCCTTCCTCTTGCCTCTTTCACACTTGTGTAACAGCTTGGCCTGTATGAAGATGAAAAAAAGTAACATAATCAGAGGGGATGCAGCAGAGTTTTGGGTCACTGCATGTCCCATGTGAATATGGTGAACCCTCTGCAGAAGGGGCAGAGGATGGAGTGTGACCAATAAGTGGCATAATCATAAGACAATAAGACGTCGGAGCAGAACTAGGCCATTTGGCCTATTGAGTCTGCTCTGCCATTCAATGAGGTCATGACTGATGTTGGTGATGTGAAAGTCTCCGAGAGGGAATGAGAGTTGGTATGTGTTCCTGCAAAAGGATGTATGAGATCCGTGAAGAGTAGCCATTTGACTACATGATGCGATGATGAGCTTTTCGTATTTGATGCAATTGAGATATGAATTACCCCAACAGAGTGGATGAGAGAATTTATCCTCTTCGTGCACTGGATGCTACTTTGGGCATGGTTGCCAGCTGTGCTGACCTCCAAGCCAGTAATGTGAGGTTTGTATGCTTCCTCAAACCAGCACTGGGGTAGAGGATATGCCTTTGTGCATGGATACATTGGATTAAGGCCTCGAGGGCCCATGTCGCGATCTTCTTCTAGAGGCTGCAAGCCTTTTGCTTCTGGCTTGAGGACATGTTACACGGTCACGTGAGGGCAGATAGGCTGGAGTGAGCAAGATGTGTGTGCTGGACTGGCATTTAAATATGGCATTGGGACCTTCAAACTCCCCAGTTGACAGCAGGCAGACATATGAGCTCCTGACCTGCCAGGTGATACGACCTGATACTCGCCTGTGCATAATTAATTAGCTACGAGGCGCGGAATTGGGCCCGAGTTTCCGTCATTTTGGCTAGTGGAAAGGTCATCATTGGAACCGCCCATCACTGCACTTAGTTACAAAAATGGAAAATTCCACCCTGATCTTACTATTCATTTTTTAATAAATATTTTGATTAGCATTTTCAAAATGTTTTGCATAATTTACATTACGCATATTTTAACTAACATTTTACAATCTCTCCCTCAACCTGAAAACAATTAATCAACTAACTAATTGCACCCCCCCTCTCCTTTTAACTGCTGACTGAGTCTAACTCCTTAAAGTGTGATATGAATGGACACCATCTCTTGTGAAACCCTCCTCATTATCTCTTAAGCTAAATTTAACCTCTCGGCTTAGAAACTCCATTAAGTCTCTCAACCATACTGGTGCATTGATGCACAGGGTGGAGCAACTGACCTCCAACCCAATAGGATTTGGCTCCTCACCACCAGTGATACAAAGATAAGACGTCTGCCCCCGCCCCTGTATGGAGCTTTGGCAAGTTTGACACCCCATGTAAAGCCCCCAGGGGACTGGGTTCTAGGTCCAACTGTGACACTGTCAAGATGGTGCTAAAGAAGGTGCTCCAGAACTTCCTCAATTTTAAGCACGATCAATACATGTGCACATCATGGGTTAGTCCCCTCCCGCACCTTTCACAAATGTCCGCAACCCCATTGAACAGGTGACCCATTTGTGATCTCGTCAAATGTGTTCTGTGAAATACCATGAATTCTATTAGTGCCAACCATGCATGAGGTCGATGCGTTTACCCCCTGTAAAATTTTGCACCACAGTCCTTCCTCCAACATCTCCACCAATTCCTCCTCCCATTTGGCCTTCGCCCTATCCAGGGATTCTGACTCTGCTTCCATAATTTTCCCATAAACAGCTGAGATAACTCCCCCTTCAATCCGCAACACTGTCATCGCATCGTTCAGCAAAGAAGAAGGAGGTTACAATGGAGACGAAGGAATGGTCTTCTTTTAAAAGATTGGTAGAAGTTTAAGCGATAGGGGCAAACTATCCCATCTCTTTGTAAGTCACCCTAAACCCTTGCTGTTACGTTTGTAAAGCATAATTTACGGATCTGAGCCCAGTCTTGAGCCACCTGTACCCCCAAGTACCTAAAGTAGTTACTATCTAAAGTTTATTTATCTAAAAATCACCCTCCGACTTGGCCGTGGGCCAAATTGAGGTAAATTTTAAAATTAATTTCAGATGAAATATAACAATACAAATAATGATAGAAAGAACAGAATACAGTAACATACTGATTTTAGATTTGGGTCTTTAGGGTGGTAACAGTCATCAGAGTTTGTTCAATGTGAGGAAGAGATATGGGGCTGGATTCTCCGTTTGGGAGACTACGACCCCACGTCGGCGTGAAATCGGTGGTGCTTTAAGCCAGGAAAACAGGTACGAAACGACCACCGAATCCCTGCTTGGGGTGGGCGGGGGGGGGGGGGGGGGGGGGGGGGGGGGGGGTTGCTAGCAGGGAGGCAGCATAGAGCTCCCAGCTATAGCTGCCGATATGGGCCTGGAGCATTGCCAGGTCCGTGGCCGCTCATGCGCCTGCAGCGGCAGCACCGGGCTTCATGGCAGGCTCACCCAGTGGACCCGGACCACAAAAATAGTACCCCCCTTCGGCCACTCATGCGCCCCGCACCCCCCCCCCCAACAGTGCCCCCACCCTTGAATGAAGCCCCCCCTGCCAGCGGATCGGCCCTCCCCTGACTGTGGCAGCGCTGGACTGGGTCCGCAGCCGCCACGCTAAGTTCACGACAGGTGAGACCATGAGAGTCCCACACCGTCAGGGGCTCGGCCAGTCGGAGACGGAGCATCGTGGGGCAGGTCTCAGGCAATGGCTTGAGGCCGTGGATACGTGGCGCGGCGTTCGCTTTTCACGGGGTGGAGCATCCCGAAAGCAGCACCGCCCCGATTTTGCCATCATCGGTGATTCTCCGCCCCCTCGCCGAGTGCAATTTTGGTGTTGGGGATCAGAGAATCCAGCCCATGGTGTTGGACTGTTCCTAAATCTTGTCATTTTATATTTTAATTCAGTTCATTGTTTCAAAATCTAGTAGCTGGTAGTTTGTTGGGAGATCTGTCTACAGGTAATGAGTAATGAAGTGTGTACTTTGGCAGCAACTTTGCAAAAGAACGGCAGCGATGATCGTACCTGTCCTCAACTGCCTCCAAACGGCAATCGTATTAGACATTTGAACAACTAAGGCAATTAGGGCCACAACAGTCATTACTGAGCTTTTTCAAAACAATTCCAATGGCTTTGCGTCACTGCTTTGCAATTCCACTTAGTTGGTGTCCCCGTATTCCAAAGCAGGGCAAGCAATAAATGCAAAAATGCTTGAGAGGGAATGGTATGTCAGTTTCCAAAGCATGTATAAATGTTTATAAAAAACATGTTGGAAAGTCTTAGCAGCTTGACAGCAACTGTGGAGAGACAAATAGTCAATACTTTGAATCTGCTTGAGTTCTTCTCCCCGCTAAAGAAGAGTCATAAGGACTCAAAACGTTGGGGGTGATTTTGTGCCCGTGTTTGTCATCAGCGAGAATGGCAACAAGGGTGCAAAATTCTGTGAGAATCTGGAAGCGGGTTTCTCGACGGCGTAATGTAATTTCCCGATTTTCCCCACTCCTCACCCCTTTATCCCCCCTCAAAGAATATTGAAACCTTGCCAACGTGATGTCACATCGGCGACGTTCACAACAGTTTCTGAAGACGGGAAGCAGTCGAGGGGAACCTGCCGGGGGTGTGAATGTAAGTATAGCCCCTGGGTGAGAGGGAGATGCCCTGGTAATGTCAACCTGATGGTGCCAGCAATGCAGTGCCAGGAACAGTACCAGGTATGGGCCCTCTGAGGAGACCCGTGGGAGGAACTTCCCTTATGTGTGTTGGTGAGGGCCTCCAAGTCTGTTGTTGTAGGGGATGGAAAGAGACTAGAGTGCCCCCGAGACTGCAGTTATGGAGGGTAGAAAGGGAGGAGATGCCCCTGAGACTGATGATGGAGGGTTTGCTCTGCGAAGGGCATGGGGGGGGGGGGGGTGTTGAGGGAGGAAGAGAGGGGAGAGCCTCGATACCTGCAAGGTGGTGGTGGGGGGGGCGGGGGTGGGGGTGGAGAAATATTGAATCTGTGGTGGAGTTCCCCAAATTTGGCATTGTGGCTGGCGGGGGAAGTGGGGGGGGGGGGAGGGATCGAAGAAAGCCCCATTGCTTGTGCTGTGGTGGTGGGATGGGAGCTCCCAATGCTTTTGAGGGGGGTCCCCCATGTCCGTTGTGGGTGGCTCGGGGGGGGGGGGGGGGGGGGGGCGGCATTTAATTTCTGAACTAATCGGGGCGCCCTTTAAAGATAGCGCCCTGATCTCTGTGGAATAGGCCTTGTCGGTTCTATCAAGGCTTGCCCTGCCACAGTGACAGTATTCACCCTGCCCGCTCAATTTCTTTTTCAGAATGCCAGAAAATCTGGTCTAAATTGTTGGCTGTGCAGCTATAGAGCTACACCCTTGTTTTTGGTCAGACCCTGACACTCTGATAAAATATGGGAAAATTCTGTGCAGTTGACGCTGCCAGAACTGCTGAGTTTTCCAGCACTCTCTGTTTTTATTTCAGATTTTCAGCATCCGCAGTGTTTTACTTTAATTTTAAAGTATAAATGGTCGTTAGCTCATTTAATAAGGAAATTAACATCCAATTTTAGATCTGCTTGGATAAATATCCCCTGCAGTTTGACATTCATATGATGTTGGATTGTGACATGTTTTGAGTGAAATAGTTGTCAGCAAGGGCCACACCCATCCAAGCCAAATGTCGAAATGCTTGCCCATAAAACCTCAGTAAACTCATCCAGAGCACTTCTGTTCGATCCTTGATCGACATTAAGTTAGCTGAAGTCAGCAAGGTCAGACATTGAGATGTTGAGAATGGATTTAGTAACCTGGGTTAGAGATGGGAATATTTTCCAAAATGTCTGCCTCTAATTACCATCCTGCTGGGCTTGCTGGAAACAATCATATGTAATCATCAGGTGGGCATAGGATTTTACTCGGGTGTGAAGATCCCCACAATCAAATAACCAATTGCTATTCACTCTCAAATCTCATACTTCTCATACGTGCACAATGGCCAGTTGGGCAAAGTGATAGAGGACAACAGTACAATAAAGGGGAGGAGACAAGGGGAAAGAGAATGGCGAGGAAACTGAGGGGATAAATGGTGAGGAAAAAATGCATTTTTATAGAATCACCAAAGCATAAAATCCTGACAGTGTAGAAGGAGGCCATTTGGCCCATTGAGTCTGCATCAACCCTCTGAAAGAGCACTGTACCCGGGTCCAATCCCCCACACTATCCCTGTAACCCCATCTCGGGGAAATTTTGCACGCCCAATCGATCTAACCTGCACATCTTTGGACTACGGGAGGAAACCGGAGCACCGAGAGGAAACCTACGCAGACAGAGGAAGAATTAAATGAAAATGAAAATTGCTTATTGTCACGAGTAGGCTTCAATGAAGTTACTGTGAAAAGCCCCTAGTCGCCACTTCCGGTGCCTGTCCAGGGAGGCTGATACAGGAATCGAACCGTGCTGCTGGCCTGCTTGATCTGCTTTAAAAGCCAGTGATTTAGCTGCCCCTGATGTGTAAACTCTACTTAGACAGTCACTCAAGGTACCTGGCGCTGTGAAAAGAAAATCACAGACTGTTAGTACCAGATCAAATTTCTTTTTCATTTTCGTTTTTCCTTTTTCTCATGGCTTCATACTTCACACTTAAAGATGTTGCAACACATGTAGGCGTACATTCATTTATATTTTATAAAGCTTGACTAAGGGTACAGATTCAGATATTTTATGAGGCCACTGTATCTTTAGCTGTATAATCACACATACATTTTATGAAAGTCTACGTTCTCATACATAGTTTATGGAGTCAATGCACATCCTGCTTGTGTGAGAGCTCCAATAGAAACCTATTGTTAGATTAGGCCGTTTGGGGCAGCATGGTGGCGCAGTGGGTAGCACTGCTGCCTCACGGCGCCGAGGTCCCAGGTTTGATCCCGGCTCTGGGTCACTGTCCATGTGGAGTTTGCACATTCTCCCCGTGTTTGCGTGGGTTTCGCCCCCACAACCCAAAGATGTGCAGGCTAGGTGAATTGACCACGCTAAATTGCCCCTTAATTGGAAAAAATGAATTGGGTAATCTAAATTTTAAAAAAAAGATTAGGCCGTTTGCATTTAAAGCAATGCTGTTCAAGAGACCGGCAAGAGGGATAGCCCAGTAAAAAGGAATATATAAACTGAATAGCAAAAAAAGAAAAAGGTTCGTAAAATAAATGGAGAATAAAATAAAGCTAAACGTAAGGTCATCCAAAAGTATGCTGCTGGCATTCGAGCACATACCTGTCTGCCTGTTGACCCTTCGCTTGCTGAACCTGTCCACTAATGGCTCCATTTTTTTATTCTGATCCTCGTGTTCAAATCATTCCATGGCTCACTTTTGCCCTTGTCTGTAACTCCTCCAAACTTTCAACCCTCAGAGAGCTTGCACTCTCCATCTCCAGAGTTTTGTGAACCGCTGATTTCCATCAGGTCACCACTGGCGGCCTTCAATTCTCTCTGTCCTAAGCTTTGGAATTCCCTCAGTAAATCTTCCTCCCTCTCTTCCACTCTCACCTCCTTTAAGACCCTGTTTTAAATCTAACTCATGAACAAAGTTTTTAATTACCCATTCCAGGGTCTCCATCTTTGTTTCAGTGTACATTTCATCTTGTCATGCTCCAGTGAAATAATTCAGGATGTTTGCCAACATTAAATAAATGCAAGTCGTTGCAGTAGTCTGCAGGGAGACAAAGAAAGAGACCAGTGCAGTGCTGTAACCATGCTTAGCAAGGAGAAAGGGCAGCACAATAAAAGGACATGAAAACCCCCACACGTTTCAGAGAGGGAGAGAGGATGAGAGCATGTGATGATATGATCTGCATACTCATCTACCATTGGGCCAGAACGCCGGCTTACCATTGGCCCTGGTCGGTCATGTGCCTCTCGACCGATTGGCTGAGAGGCTGAGTTAACCACGCCTCTATTAACGAGGTATAAATGCTCAAACGCCTGACAATCGTCCCTTTCCACTGAAGACGATCGCAGAGCTGTGTTCTAGTTAATTAAAGCCAGACTTTGGTAAATCACTCGCCTCGCGTGCAATCGATGGTACATCAGAGCACAACACTGTAAATGGGTAGATAATAACTAGAAATGACAGGGCGAGAGTAAGACGAGGTAGTTCAGCTTAGTAAATAATTATGACAGAGAAAGAAGGTAACCGTAAAAAGACACATAGGAGGAGAGGGAGGCTAACAGAATACAATTACCATTGGTTGCAGAATAAGAATAAGGTAGCACAGGAGAAGTGTACACAATGTGCAGAAAGCTGTGACAGAAAATTGCACAGTATAACAACGGCATGTATCAGACAGTTAAAGTTAGGTCGTACTAGCGGCAGCCTGCAAAATTGTAGGTTCTTCGGCAGTATCAATCTATTTGTAGCAGAATAACCCTGTGTCACATAAATACAGGTAACACAGTAAAAAAAACGTGGCTACCATGTTGGTTATAGGAAGGGAGAAGGACGCACTGCAAAGATGCATTCAACACCATGGTCAGCAGAGAGGTCAGCACAGTGAAAGGGCCCGTCATTACTCCAAGTAGCAGAGGTGGCAAATAGTAAAAAAATATATAGCTACCTGAAATGAGACATCACAGCACAATGGTAACTGTGCAGCATAGAGGATAAGAGTGAAACTAGTGGAAAGCGAGGGGATGGCAAACTAAAAGGAGTTGTGCTTGCCATCCACATGAAGGTAAGTTGGAGTGAACAGAAGGAAGAGAGTTGAGGCGCCCAGACTAGTGTGTATTACAGACTGCAGTGTTGTTTTAGGTAGCATTGTCTTCAATGGCAAACAGCTGAGCTGCCACGAAAGAGCAAGGGAATCAATCAAGGGCTTACAAAATAAAGCAGCCACTCTGCCTGGATTGAGCCTTATTGAACATACGTTTGGTGTGCGATATCACTGCAGTAGATTTCAGGCATAAAGTACTGTCAAAAGGGATGTATCGGAGATTCCTTGTCTGACAATTTGCTGACTATCTGCGGCATATTGATGAAAAACACCCACTACAATTCTGTCACCGTGATGATAGTCACATTCTGTTGCAATATACAACTTGGAAGACTGTTGTTAATTGTATTTCTTAAATAAGTAGATTGATACTTGCCAATTATTCCTTATCTATTTGAAATTTCTGCAGGCTGCTGCCACTGTGACACAACTTTAACAATATTAAAGAAGAATAAAAATGTGAGGTCTCTGTTTATGCACATTGCAGCCAGAGCATTATGCTTGGTGTGGGGCGAGAAACCAGAGTGTGGGGCGAGAAGCCAGGGTGGTGGTGATGTAAAATCAGGTGGGATGGTGAGTTGGGGATGAAGGGAGGTTTATTGTGCCCATCACCGTTGTGTCTCTGCTGGAATTTGAACAGTAGGGGGGAGGGTGTCATTTTGCCTTCTGGGAGGCGATCAAGTAAACACTGATGGCCTCCCTGCAGGATTTTGGGGAAGGCGGGTAAGGTTTGCACTTGAGATGGACACCCTGTCTATCCCAATGATACAGGCTGTTGCTATGGGGAAACTACCTTGCCCTTGTCAATGATCCAAATAACCCTCTCTCTCTCTCTCTTGCTGGGGCCAATCCCTGACACCACCTGGTTGCACTGGGGTTGGGGGGTGGGGGGTTGCTTGTTTGCCTCCTGCCTCAGGCAGGCAATAATCACAACTTCAGTGAACTATTTGTTTAAATCAAGTAGAATAGAGTCGTGACTTTCAGGGCAGGCCGAGACAGATCAGCCCAACCTTTCAACATCAAGGTAAAATTCTGGCCAGAATTTTCAGAGCATAGAACAAATTGAGCTTTTATCTGTGATGAAGCTATCGCATCATCACGACGAAGCTATAGCGCTTTTACGACGCTATCCCTTCAGCCGTAGTGTCCGTCTGGAATGTTAGAGTCCCATGGGTCTGAAACTGCTTTCTTCTTGGAAAGCCGAAACATTTCTTCTTAGAAACAGATGAATTCTCTCAAAACTGACTGAAGAGACAACAAAGAAAACCAAAACACCAGCTTCGTCACCGGCTCTTGGAAAGAGCACCCGACCCAAGGTCAACACCTGCACCCTATCCCCATAACCCAGTAACCCCACCAAACACTAAGGGAAATTTTGGATACTAAGGGCAATTTATCATGGCCAATCCACCTAACCTGCACATCTTTGGACTGTGGTAGGAAACCGGAGCACCCGGAGGAAACCCACGCACACACGGGGAGGAAGTGCAGACTCCGCACAGACAGTGACCCAAGCCGGAATCGAACCTGGAACCCTGGAGCTGTGAAGCAATTGTGCTATCCACAATGCTACCGTGCTGCCATGTACTCATTTAAAGCCAAGTGTAGGTCTCTGGTGAAAGACAGTTGAAAATAAATAAAGCATGACACATAAATCGGGATATATTTAAGAATCATACATTATCTAGATTTTCTTCTCTAATTTTATAGATCATTTAAAGTTAAATGGTAAAGCTTTTTGAAAGCTGTGAATCAAAGCACCAGGGTTATTTGATTTATTCAAGTTTCTCTACTATACTGGGGAACTGAAAGAATCAAAACTGAGGTGTTAGAGTGTCACCAGTGGTGGGAGGTGATAATTACAGCATGGCAAGTTCACGCGGACAATTTCCGTGAGAAATGTGGACACGGTGGTATATTACTGTTCAGCCAGGGAGTTCAGAAAATGTTTACAAGTATTGGACATAAGGACTCACAATGGGAACAAATCTCTGACGACTGAAAGAAAAGTTTTGTCGACAAGAAGTGCACATTAAATTTCGAAAGCTGGTTGGGAAGTGTAGTAGAAAGATGCAGCAACAAGAGGTTAACAGCAGACAAACAGATGTAGAGTTAGATAGGCAGTGGACAATACTGAAATGGAGCAATCAAGTATGAGGAAAAAGCAAAACATTGGAATAAAACAAGGCCTTGCTTCCTCTTACTTTTGTTTGACTTATTCTTTTTACTCTTAGGGCCAATAGTAAGGTGCAGGAAAATGCTTGAAATAGACTAAAACTGCGACTCTGAACGTTTTCACACAAGGGTAAAAGTTTATAGAAAGTTGATATCTTCTAGCTGAATCACCTCCTTTTATCGTGACTGACGATAATAGATTTATTTTCGAAAATTGGTCAAAAGTGATGCTCAATTGCAACAAGGCAAGATGCTTTAGATGACGCATTGTTCAATTAAATAATATGACTCCAGAGAAGTTTTGAAGGACAGAGATTATCAAAATGTTTAGAGCACAAAGGAAACAGAAGAATAAGAGGGCAATAAGGAAACCAATGACTTGAAAAAACTTAAAGAAGTGTATTATCGAAATTGACTGAAGTGTTCAACATTCCAGCTAAAGTACGAGATGGGAAAAGGTATCTTTGGCAAATTGAAAATCAAAGTTAGAAACTTAAGCAAAAACATGATGGTATCTTGGACTGCAAACACTGCCAAAGTCGTGCCCTAAACTTGGAAATTAAATATAATATTTTTCAGTATCAGATTAAAGTTAGCTAATACTAAAATATTCAACCATGTTTGCTATGGAAATTTTGATTATTTTAACTCTGTTTATTTATGCTAAAAGGCTAATTCCATGAGATCGTCAAACAGCATCATAGAACATAGAATATACAGTGCAGAAGGAGGCCATTCAGCCCATCGAGTCTGCACCGACCCACTTAAACCCTCACTTCCACTCTATCCCCATAACCCATCCTAACCTTTTTGGACACTAAGGGCAATTTATCATGGCCAATCCACCTAACCTGCACATCTTTGGACTGTGGTAGGAAACCGGAGCACCCGGAGGAAACCCACGCACATACGGGGAGGATGTGCAGACTCCGCACAGACAGTGACCCAAGCTGGAATCGAACCTGGAACCCTGGAGCTGTGAAGCAATTGTGCTATCCACAATGCTACCGTGCTGCCATGTAGCCAAGTGTAGGTCTCTGGTGAAAGATAGTTGAAAGTAAATAAAGCATGACACATAAATCGGGATATATTTAAGAATCATACATTATCTAGATTTTCTTCTCTAATTTTATAGATCATTTAAAGTTAAATGGTAAAGCTTTTTGAAAGCTGGGAATCAACACACCAGGGTTATTTGATTTATTCAAGTTTCTCTACTGTACTGGGGAACTGAAAGAATCAAAACTGAGGTGTTAGAGTGTCACCAGTGGTGGGAGGTGATAATTACAGCATGGCAAGTTCACGCGGACAATTCCGTGAGAAATTGGACACGGTGGTATATTACTGTTCAGCCAGGGAGTTCAGAAAATGTTTACAAGTATTGGACATAGGGACTCACAATGGGAACAAATCTCTGACGACTGAAAGAAAAGTTTTGTCGACAAGAAGTGTACATTAAATTTCGAAAGCTGGTTGGGAAGTGTAGTAGAAAGATGCAGCAACAAGAGGTTAACAGCAGACAAACAGATGTAGAGTTAGATAGGCAGTGAACAATACTGAAATTGAGCAATCAAGTATGAGGAAAAAGCAAAACATCGGAATAAAACAAGGCCTTGCTTACTCTTACTTTTGTTTGACTTATTCTTTTTACTCTTAGGGCCAATAGTAAGGTGCAGGAAAATGCTTGAAATAGACTAAAATTGCGACTCTGAACGTTTTCACACAAGGGTAAAAGTTTATAGAAAGTTGATATCTTCTAGCTGAATTACCTCCTTTTATAGTGACTGACGATAATAGATTTATTTTTGAAAATTGGTCAAAAGTGATGCTCAATTGCAACAAGGCAAGATGCTTTAGATGACGCATTGTTCACTTAAATAATATGACTCCAGAGAAGTTTTGAAGGACAGAGATTATCAAAATGTTTAGAGCACAAAGGAAACAGAAGAATAAGAGGGCAATAAGGAAACCAATGACTTGAAAAAATTTAAAGAAGTGTATTATCGAAATTGACTGAAGTGTTCAACATTCCAGCTAAAGTACGAGATGGGAAAAGGTATCTTTGGCAAATTAAAAATCAAAGTTAGAGACTTAAGCAAAAACATGATGGTATCTTGGACTGCAAACACTGCCAAAGTCGTGCCCTAAACTTGGAAATTAAATATAATATTTTTCAGTATCAGATTAAAGTTAGCTAATACTAAAATATTCAACCATGTTTGCTATGGGAATTTTGATTATTTTAACTCTGTTTATTTATGCTAAAAGGCTAATTCCATGAGATCGTCAACCAGCATCATAGAACATAGAATATACAGTGCAGAAGGAGGCCATTCAGCCCATCAAGTCTGCACCGACCCACTTAAGCCCTCACTTCCACTCTATCCCCATAACCCATCCTAACCTTTTTGGACACAAAGGGCAATTTATCATGGCCAATCCACCTAACCTGCACATCTTTGGACTGTGGTAGGAATCCGGAGCACCCGGAGGAAACCCACGCACATACGGGGAGGATGTGCAGACTCCGCACAGACAGTGACCCAAGCTGGAATCGAACCTGGAACCCTGGAGCTGTGAAGCAATTGTGCTATCCACAATGCTACCGTGCTGCCATGTAGCCAAGTGTAGGTCTCTGGTGAAAGATAGTTGAAAGTAAATAAAGCATGACACATAAATCGGGATATATTTAAGAATCATACATTATCTAGATTTTCTTCTCTAATTTTACAGATCATTTAAAGTTAAATGGTAAAGCTTTTTGAAAGCTGGGAATCAACACACCAGGGTTATTTGATTTATTCAAGTTTCTCTACTGTACTGGGGAACTGAAAGAATCAAAACTGAGGTGTTAGAGTGTCACCAGTGGTGGGAGGTGATAATTACAGCATGGCAAGTTCACGCGGACAATTCCGTGAGAAATTGGACACGGTGGTATATTACTGTTCAGCCAGGGAGTTCAGAAAATGTTTACAAGTATTGGACATAGGGACTCACAATGGGAACAAATCTCTGACAACTGAAAGAAAAGTTTTGTCGACAAGAAGTGTACATTAAATTTCGAAAGCTGGTTGGGAAGTGTAGTAGAAAGATGCAGCAACAAGAGGTTAACAGCAGACAAACAGATGTAGAGTTAGATAGGCAGTGAACAATACTGAAATTGAGCAATCAAGTATGAGGAAAAAGCAAAACATCGGAATAAAACAAGGCCTTGCTTCCTCTTACTTTTGTTTGACTTATTCTTTTTACTCTTAGGGCCAATAGTAAGGTGCAGGAAAATGCTTGAAATAGACTAAAACTGCGACTCTGAACGTTTTCACACAAGGGTAAAAGTTTATAGAAAGTTGATATCTTCTAGCTGAATTACCTCCTTTTATAGTGACTGACGATAATAGATTTATTTTTGAAAATTGGTCAAAAGTGATGCTCAATTGCAACAAGGCAAGATGCTTTAGATGACGCATTGTTCACTTAAATAATATGACTCCAGAGAAGTTTTGAAGGACAGAGATTATCAAAATGTTTAGAGCACAAAGGAAACAGAAGAATAAGAGGGCAATAAGGAAACCAATGACTTGAAAAAATTTAAAGAAGTGTATTATCGAAATTGACTGAAGTGTTCAACATTCCAGCTAAAGTACGAGATGGGAAAAGGTATCTTTGGCAAATTAAAAATCAAAGTTAGAGACTTAAGCAAAAACATGATGGTATCTTGGACTGCAAACACTGCCAAAGTCGTGCCCTAAACTTGGAAATTAAATATAATATTTTTCAGTATCAGATTAAAGTTAGCTAATACTAAAATATTCAACCATGTTTGCTATGGGAATTTTGATTATTTTAACTCTGTTTATTTATGCTAAAAGGCTAATTCCATGAGATCGTCAACCAGCATCATAGAACATAGAATATACAGTGCAGAAGGAGGCCATTCGGCCCATCGAGTCTGCACCGACCCACTTAAGCCCTCACTTCCACTCTATCCCCATAACCCATCCTAACCTTTTTGGACACTAAGGGCAATTTATCATGGCCAATCCACCTAACCTGCACGTCTTTGGGCTGTGGTAGGAAACCAGAGCACCTGGAGGAAACTCACGCAGACATGAGGAAAACATGCAGACTCTGCCCAGACAGTGACCCAGCGGGGAATCGAACCTGGGACCCTGGCGCTGTGAAGCCATCAAATACATTGAACTTGTATTCAAACGATGCACAGGTTCAAAAGAGTGCTGCAAGATGGTAGCCCAGATTCTCCAACCTATTACCTTTACAAATGTAGATTACTAATGAGAGCACAATTATGAAATTACGAGTTGAAGCATCTGCTATTTTTACTGTGATTACTAATACTGAATCCTGTTTTGGTGTGAATCATAGTGCTGTTGAAAAAATGAAATACGATAGTTTTTAATAAGCAAATTGAATGTCCGGTAGTGTGTGAGGAGTGAATTTTTAATCTTTGCCATAATAATGCACTGTACTCATGTTACCCCACCGACTAGGCTATTTTGTTTTGTTGTGCTGGTTCTTGTATTTTATTTGTAAACAATTGGTAAATTGATGTGCTTAATTTTTCAAATAGAGGGCTGAATATTAACTGAGAGATGGGGAGGGATAGGTTGGGGGTAGGGGTGGGAGGTATAGAGCTGATTTAAGATTGGGAAACCAAGAAAATCGGGTTTCCCTCAGGCCATTTGACATTTAATGGCTGGACCTGATTTGCATATTGTGTCTCTATTTCCTGACTGCAGCCAACCAGATTCACTGTCACATTGTTTGGTGAGCAGTCTTTCAATACCAGCCTGAAAGAAGGAGCAACAAGGAACTGGAGAAGATCGGGAGGGCCAGTGTTCCACAGGGTCATTGGGGAGGGGGGGGGGGGGGGGGCACGCCGTTCGGTCAGAAGATTAGAGTCATGAGCTGGGGAAAATTGAGAAGGTTGGATGGCGCAGCAGGTGAGATGGGAGGGAGTGGGGGTGGGGAACGTGGATTGCAATAGTGGGGGTGAGTGTTGTTGTAGGAGGAAGATTGGATTCCAGACATCCAGAGCTGGGGAGATGGAGGAGCCTCAGGCATGAGGGTCAGAGTGGAGAGGGAGATCAGTTCTTCTGGAGCTGCAGAAGATAGGGGCAATGAGAGCAGGAATCAATTTGGAGCCTGGGTTCAGGAGAGATTGAAGGCCAAAGGCAGAGTGAAGGCCTTTTGTAAAGGAGATTGTTAGATTGGATTGCATTTGTTTATTGTCACATGTCCTGAGGTACAGTGAAAAGTTTTTTTCTGCGAGCAGATAATTAAGTACAAGAAAAGAATTGGAAATAAAAGAAAATACATAATAGGGAAACACAAGGTACACAATGTAACTACATAAGCACCGGTATCGGATGAAGCATACAGGGTGTAGTGTGAATGAGATCAGTCCATAAGAGGTTCATTTAGGAGTCTGGTAACAGTGGGGAAGAAGCTGTTTGTGAGTCTGTTTGTGCATGTTCTCAGACCTCTGTATCTAGCATACAAAGTGGCAAAGATTAGTGGGAGACCAGAGGACTGGGAAATCTTTCGGGGGCAACAGAAAGCTACTAAAAAGGGTATAAAGAAGAGAAAGATAGATTATGAGAGTAAACTTGCTCAGAATATAAAAACAGATAGTAAAAGTTTCTACAAATATATAAAACAAAAAAGAGTGGCTAAGGTAAATATTGGTCCTTTGGAGGATGAGAAGGAAGATTTAATAATGGGAGATGAGGAAATGGCTGAGGAACTGCAGAGGTTTTTTGGGTCGGCTTCACAGTGGAAAACACAAATAACATGCCAGTGACTGATGTAAATCAGGCAATGACAGTTGAGGACCTTGAGATGATTGTTATCACTAAGGAGGTAGTATTGGGCAAGCTAATGGGGCTAAAGGTAGTCAGGTCTCCTGGCCCTGATGGAATGCAACCCAGAGTGCTAAAAGAGATAGCTAGGGAAATTGCAAATGCACTCATGATAATTTACCAAAATTCACTAGACTCTGGGGTGGTCCCGGCAGATTGGAAATTAGGAAACGTTACACCCCTGTTTAAAAAAGGAGGTAGGCAGAAAGCAGGTAATCATAGGCCAGTTAACTTAACTGTGTTAGTAGGGAAGATGCTGGAATCTATCATCAAGGAAGAAATAGCGAGGCATCTGGATGGAAATTGTCCCATTGGGCAGACGCAGCATGGGTTCATAAAGGGCAGGTTGTGCTTAACTAATTTAGTGGAATTTTTTGAGGACATTACCAGTGCGGTAGATAACGGGGAGCCAATGGATGTGATATATCTGGATTTCCAGAAAGCCTTTGACAAGGTGCCACACAAAAGGTTGCTGCATAAGATATAGATGCATGGCATTAAGGGTAAAGTAGTAGCATGGGTAGAGGATTGGTTAATTAATAGAAAGCAAAGAGTGGGGATTAATGGGTGTTTCTCTGGTTGGCAATCAGTAGCTAGTGGTTTCCCTCAGGGATCAGTGTTGGGCCCACAATTGTTCGCAATTTACATAGATGATTTGGAGTTGGGGACCAAAGGCAATGTGTCCAAGTTTGCAGACGACACTAAGACGAGTGGTAAAGCAAAAAGTGCAGAGGATACCGGAAGTCTGCAAAGGGATTTGGATAGGTTAAGTGAATGGGCTAAGGTTTGGTGGATGGAATACAATGTTGACAAATATGAGGTTATCCATTTTGGTAGTAACAACAGCAAACGGGATTATTATTTAAATGATAAAATATTAAAACATGCTGCTATGCCGAGAGACCTGGGTGTGCTAGTGCATGAGTCGCAAAAAGTTGGTTTACAGGTGCAACAGGTGATCAAGAAGGCGAATGGAATTTTGTCCTTCATTGCTAGAGGGATGGAGTTTAAGACTAGGGAGGTTATGCTGCGATTGTATAAGGTGTTAGTGAGGCCACACCTGGAGTATTGTGTTCAGTTTTGGTCTCCTTACCTGAGAAAGGACGTACTGGCACTGGAGGATGTGCAGAGGAGATTCACTAGGTTAATCCCAGAGCTGAAGGGGTTAGATTACGAGGAGAAGTTGAGCAGACTGGGACTGGACTCGCTGGAATTTAGAAGGATGAGGGGAGATCTTATAGAAACATATAAAATTATGAAGGGAATAGATAGGATAGATGTGTGCAGGTTGTTTCCACTGCCGGGTGAAAGCAGAACTAGGGGGCATAGCCTCAAAATAAGGGGAAGTAGATTTAGGACTGAGTTTTGGAGGAACTTCTTCACCCAAAGCGTTGTGAATCTAAGGAATTCCTTGCCCAGTGAAGCAGTTGAGGCTCCTTCATTAAATGTTTTTAAGATAAAGATAGATAGTTTTTTGAAGAATAAAGGGATTAAGGGTTATCCGGTGTTCAAGCCGGAAAGATCAGCCATGATCTAATTGAATGGCGGAGCGGGCTCGAGGGGCCAGATGGCCTACTCCTGCTCCTAGTTCTTATGTTCTTATGTACTGCCTGATTTGTTGGAAAAGTGAGTAAGCCGGGTGGGAGGGGCCTTTGATTATGCTGTCCGCTTTCCCCAGGCAGCGAGATGTGGTAAATGGAGTCAATGGATGGGAGACAAGTTTGTGTGATGGACTGGGCTGTGTTCACGACTCTCTGAAGTTTCTTGCAGTCCTGCGCCGAGCACTTGCCATACCAGGCTGTGATGCAGCCAGATAGGATGCTTGTTATGGTGCATCTGTAAAAGTTGGGAATAGTTAATGTGGACATGCCGAATTTCCTTAGTTTCCTGTGGAAGTATAGGCGCTGTTGTGCTTTCTTGGTGGTAGCGTCAAAGTGGGTGGACCAGGACAGATTTTTGGAGATGTGCACCCCTAGGAATTTGAAACTGTTCACCATCTCCACCTCGGCCCCACTGATGCTGACAGGGGTGTGTACAGTACTTTGCTTCCTGAAGTCAATGACCAGCTCTTTAGTTTTGCTGGCATTGAGAGAGAGATTGTTGTCGCTACACCACTCCACTAGGTTCTCTATCTCCCTCCTGAGGGGGCTAGCACCAGTGCCATGTAGAACATGACCGGTTCCAATGAAAAATGATGCGGAATTCGCCAGGTGCATTACTGGCTGCCTTGTCATCTGATTTGGCAGACTCGCACCTCAGCGTCTCATCGCTAACAAGAGAGAACTGTGGGATAAGCATGTACACATCAATGTATCTTATTGTTTATGATTGTATATAGTTATCGGTACTACCTCTGACCAGCGGGTGGCGTTAGAGATCTACCATGTGACTTGAGACACCCGCCAGTTGGTAGTAAGTCGTACAAGAGATTAGTCGCACTCAAAGTAGCTCCTGAGTTCATTTAGCAGCCATCATCTGTATATAGTTTGTTCGTTATGTTTTGACATATTTGTTAATAAATCATCTTTTTAGTTAGCAATTAGATGTTCAGTGTGCATCATTACCACGGTCATAACACAGAACACAACAGGAATTGCTTTTAATCCTCCCTACCACTTTTTCAGTCAACAAGGATAGCAGTGTGCAGGTTTGATCCTCGTTTCGGGTATGCCAACCTCACAAGGCTGTCAATGTGAAACAGGACTTCCTGTTCCACCGAGGAGGTCAGAGGACCAGCAGCAGGGTCACCAATGCCGCCTGGGAGGTAGGGGCAGAGGCTGTCAGCGTGGGCAGCAAAATCAGGAGGAGCGATGTATAATGCCAGATGAAGACCAACAATCTCCACTGAGCTGCAAGGGTAAGTTACCATCTCTTTCCTGGCATCAGGTTTGCCTGTCACCCCTCAAATTCCCAAACCACACCCCCCCCCCCTTTACCTAGATGACCTGTCTCAAGTGAGTTGTTCATCTCAGACAGAATTATCCTTCCCTCTCAATGACAAAGACCATTATCATGCAGGAGCTCCTTCTGATGGGCTGAGCCATCTGGAGTCACCACCCCTGCCACCCAACAGAAAACTTCAGGGGAGTGCTCCGAGGAGAGCACTATTGAGGCACTGCAGCAATCACCCCCACCTTCCATCAGCGCAGGGACACACCTCGATGGACGACATCAGTGGACAGGCTTCTGAGGCACAATCTGGTGAGTACCACACAATTGCTGATTCACATCAGGTGAAGGCAGGTACATCCAAGTGAGTCAGCAGTTAGACGTCTGCTGATCCTGGACTCAGCCTAATCCATGAGTCCCAGTCAGATGGCAAGCCTCTGGACAAGATTTTGCTAGAGCTGATGCAGATGATGGGACACAGCCGTGATATACAGTGGGGGATGTAAGCGATATTCCAGTGAGTGCATATCCGATTGGAGGAGTTCCAAAGGTTTTTGGCACAGGAGATGATGGCAACAATGCGTGGCACTGAGGCCAACACTTCTAGGGTGGTGACTGCAGTGGAAAGATTGGAGCACGATGTCAGGGTCTTGAGTGGTGATGTCCAAGGCGTGGCTCAGTCTGTGACGACCATGGCTGAGGGCACCAACACCATGGTCCAAGCAATGGGGAGCCACCAGGACTGGCAGAGCCAGATGATTCACAGGCCTCTGGAGTTCACTCCAGCTGTCCCTCCATCTTAGGGAGGCCCCCCAGGCCCTACAGGTACCACCAGAAAGGAGGAAGCACTGGAGGCCAACCTGTGGCCTGCCACCAAGGAGGCAATGGCAGTCTCCATTTCGTCCAAACCTTTCCTCCTGGCACCGGTGCATCTCAAGGGCAGTGGACTGAACAGGACGGCAGAGTGATGCCAGTAACATCGGTAAGTCATTCTGAAGCTCAGCTCTTGAATGTTGATTGTTGTCTGCTGCCTCTATGGTGCTCACACTTCTAGCGTTCAGGAAAACTATTCAGGCTTCAAATTTTGATTGAAATGCAATACAATAATTATTGTCTGAGACATGGCATGTGTACCCGCAAGAAGCCATTTGAGAATATTTTTATTAAACGGTCAACAATACCTTTATACAAAAAAGAGACGGGACTAAACTACTTAACAGTCCATATGTCACACTAACCAACAACGAAAAGACACCATGCCATATGCACACAAGTAACTTTTCACTATAAAATATCAGTACAAATACAAAGCTACAACAGTTCATATGTACAAAGAAAACCACACTTATCATATCACCCCCACAGATCCTCAACAGAATGGAGGATCCTTGCTTTTAAGTAGTTTTATGCATCTGCCTCTGTCCATGAGTCTCCGTTGTACAGACTTTCTTCTATGGCCTATTTCCATCAGATCCAAAGCTCAGTATCCTGGGGCGGCATTCTCCCCTACCCGGAGGGAAGGGGGGTCCCGGCATAGGGGAGTGGCGCCAACCACTCCGGCGTCGGGCCTCCCCAAAGGTGCTGAATTCTCCGCACCTTTGGGGGCTAGGCCCCCCCCGGAGCTGTTGGCACCACACTGTCTGGCACCAGCAGCCTTTCAGGCCCGCCGCCAGGCACCGGGGCTGGCCGAAAGGCCTTTGCCGGCTCGCGCATGCGCGCTGAGGGATTCTCTTCTGCTTCCGCCATGGCGGAGGCCGTGGACGCAGAGGAGGAGAAAGAGTGCCCCCAAGGCACTGGCCCGCCCTCCGATCGGGGGGCCCGATCGCGGGCCTGGCCACCGTGGGGGCACCCTCCGGGGTCCAATCGCCCCCGCCCCCCCCCAGGACCCCGGGGGCCCGGTCGCGCCGCCGATCCCGCAGCCACCAGAGGTGGTTCAAACCTCGGCGGTGGGAGAGGCCTCCCAGCGGCGGGACTTCGGCCCATCGCAGCCCGGAGAATCGCCGCAGGGGCCTCGCCGATCGGTGCAGACGTCACGCCAATCGGAGGGGCGTGATTCCTGCCCCCGCCAATTCGCGGGTGGCGGAGAATCTCTGCCACGGCGGGGACGGGAGTTTCGGCGGCCCCAGCCGGTTCTCCGACCCTGCTGGGGGTCGGAGAATTTCGACCCACATGTTCCACTGACATTCAAGGTGCAATAAATCAGCCTCGAGGTCCAGCATGTTTTTTTCGCTGCGATGTGCTAGGCGACACACAGAACTCACCATATGTACAATAAAACCTCCCACCAGCAGGTGTGTCCTTGCTGTTGAAGTATTTCTTCAACATCAGCAAGTCGCTCAGTTGGATCAATCCGCTTCGCTCTCTCCCTCCTGCAGCTCCCAGCAGTAGATTCCCCAATAATGGAAAATCACACCGAGCCAGGGCATGCCAGAAGATAGAAAGAGTTCCCCTTCCCCTTCTCCAGCCTAGGCAGCAGGCCATCTTACATCTTCCCTTTCCATACTCCAGGTCACTGAGAAAGAAGGAAGCAACAGCAGCCTCCAGGCATTTACAGCAACAAGTAGCAACATGCAGCAAACATAACCTGCAGGACCACTTGAGAATTATTAAGCGGTCAACAATACCTTTATACAAAAAGGTAACAACAAACTACTGAACTGTCCATATATCACAATAACCATTAAACGACAAGGAAAAGGCACCATGCTGTACACACACAGGCACCTTTTCACTAAAGAATATTTGTACAAACACAAAGCAACAACAGTGCATTTATACAAAGAAAAAATCCACATTAAACATTGAACAATCAACAGTGCAATTAAGTTGGGCAGCACGGTGGCGCAGTGGGTTAGCCCTGCTGCCTCATGGCACCAAGGTTCCAGGTTCGATCCCGACAGTGGGTCACTGTCCATGTGCAGTTTGCACATTCTCCACGTGTTTGCGTGGGTTTCACACCACAACCCAGGCTAGGTGAATTGGCCACGCTAAATTGCCCCTTAATTGGAAAAAATGAATTGGGTACTCTAAATTTATTTTTTAAAAAACAGTACAATAAAGTAATCAGCATCCGATTCAACCCACAGCTCTCTCCCTGCCGCTGCTCCCAACAGTAGACTTTCATCAGTGGAAAGTCACTCGGAGGTTGTGCAACATTATACCAGAAATGATATGCAAATGGAGTTTACTGCATGTGCGGAGTGGAACACATTGACGCGACTGTTGAGGTACTGAAGAATTGCGATTTGGCGTGAACCCGACGGCCACCATAATTTCGGCGTAGGAATTAATTCTCTGCCCCGTTGCATATCGTGATTCCGGCGTCAGCCGACGGAGAATCTCACCCATGATGTTTCATTGACAAATCTAGAACTGTGTTATTACATTGTGGTGGTATGAATGTGAGCACTGCCATTGGTGCAGAGCATGGGTTTCCCATTGGCTCTGGCTGGTCATGTGCCTCTCGTCCGATTGGCTGGGACTAGTCATGTGACTGCTCACCAATTGGTTGAGAGGCAAGTAGACCCTACCTCCGAGGCGGGGTATAAGTACCCAGAGTTCCCGGTGGTCGGCCTTACTCTGTCGTCGACCACCGGGCTAACAACTAGCTGATTAAAGCCACAGTTCGGATCCTAATCGTGTCTTGAATCCAATTGATGGTACATCATACATGACAGTTCAACAAGATACATTTGGAATTTAATGAACGGGTTCTAAATTGGCATGATGAAACAGAAAAACATTTTCTTTTCAGAGGTTTTAAAAGCTGTTATAAGGTCCCATTATTGAATGCCGCTTTTATTAATCTAATATAAGAGTTTTAATTAAAATAAAACTATTCCTGTTCTGTGACTGAGGTTGTAAAGCCATTTTAAGTTCGGGGTACTTGACTGTTAATTGTTGCTAAACCTATCTAATTCAAATGACAATAAAGTCACACAATACCACTTTAAGGATAGGCAATTTTGAAGTGATTGGCCGGTACTGTACATCAAAACCATCTGTGAAGCACAATCCTGTCCTTTGGGGCCTGCGTTTAATGCCACTTTAGAGGGAAACACATTAAGGAATACAAATAAAAAAAGATCGAGCAACCACGAATGATAGCAAGCTTTTCATTAAGATAATTACCGCAATAACAACCTGACAGGAGACACAGCCAACAGCTGAGTGACTTTACTCAGGGAATTGATAATCATTATAGATGAGGAAAATCCCAGCTGAGTCAACTAATCTCAGCGAGGATGTCAGTAAAAGAGTTACAATTGGCTTGCATCCTCAGATACAGACAAAATAATACCACTCTTGATTGTGGCTTCACATCGTGTACTGACAGGACTGGGCTCATCAACTACAATGTGCCAATAAACAGTCTGCAAACACTCACTCTCAAGGCCCACACATATGCGTTTCCAGCCAAATTAAGGTACCACAGCAAGAATTAAATACCTTCTTGGGGATGGTGAGGTGGTGGTGGTGGTAATGTTGGGGAGGAGGGTCACGGGTGAAAACTGAGACGAATATAATGAAGAAAGTTTGGAAGAAAAATAAATTACATGACCGATATTTATATTTTCTCGTTTACTAACAAAGGCCTGGGTTTTTTGGTCTCTGGAAACCACCCCCTCACCCACAGTGTGTTTTCTGGTGCCTTGCTATGAGCTGCCACTGGAATTTTCCAGGCCTGGCAAAGTCCGGTGTTTTGTATGGCTCAGCCGTATGGAGGCTGGGCAACCTGTCATAGACAGTTGCCTTTGGTGAGTCTGGAAGTGCCGTAAAGTCCTGTCAAAGAGTGGCAAATAAAGTATCATTGCTAATCAGAAGTCTGACAGAAGCTGTGGCAAGGATTCCCTGTTCACTGTCAATGCGATCGGGAGTCACGATCGGGCAGAGAATGGTGCGTCATCTGCCGAAAAACGGGAATGGCACCAGGTGGCAGACCTAGCCGGTCACCGCTGCTCTGCCGCCAGCTGTAGGAGGCTTGGCGGGAGCATCCAAATTGCTGATTTGCATTTATTAGCATTAGATTAATGGGCTGAAAGCCCGATTCTCCTCCCTGTGTGTTGCTCTGACCCCGCAGCGGTAAATCCACTCGGCGGACTTTGTCTTAATTAAGTGTAGCCCTGGCACGGTGGAACCGACAGAAGTCAAGGAGGTTATCCCATTGCCTATGTGCCCTTCTGCTACTGCCAGGCTGCAGAGGGGGTTCCTTAAGGGTTGTAGGGGTTGGGTGAGCTCAGCCCTGTGGGTTCAGGGCTTGAACACAAAATCCTCCCCCACTGGGATGGGGGGTCCCTCTCTGGATTGTCCCTTTCAGCCCGAGGCAACCTGATAACCCTTGGAATGGTGATCTCAAGCAGCCCTCTGTTCTACAGCTTCATCCTGGTCAGACTTTTTAAATGCTGCAGT
The DNA here is from genome assembly GCF_902713615.1 of Scyliorhinus canicula. NCBI lineage: Eukaryota > Metazoa > Chordata > Chondrichthyes > Carcharhiniformes > Scyliorhinidae > Scyliorhinus > Scyliorhinus canicula. Next base: position 69,774,337 of record NC_052162.1, on the reverse strand, counting down.
GGCCTCCTCACTCTGAACTGCTATGCATGACAGCCGTTGAGCTGTCGAGGCAGTTCAATGAAGAATCAACGTTGGAACACTTTTCCTTTCTTCACATCTACACCTTCAGCCCTACACTTTGAAACTACAGCTTTCTGAAGTTTCGGAACCTTCCTAGAAACCCCTCAACACTCGGAATGGCTTCAAATCCCCTGAGATCCTTTAAATGCTGAGCACCATTCAATTTCACAGAGCAGTAACTTTCACTGGCTTGTGAATGGCAGCTTAATGGTTCACACACACCTGTCAGGGAGTTTGTTTATTTATCTTTCCCATCATGCTTGAATGCATCTCAAGTACCCTCCATTGATCCTAACCACACTCTTTATAAACACTCTTGTTATGATTGACAACTCCTGATCACTTTGAAGCAACTAAGTTGTTTCACTTTCTCTATTGTAACCGCAGAATGCACTTAGCACCCTCATGCATGTGTGGTGTGGGGTTACCCATTGTTCCCGTGGAGGGACGGAGATGGGGGGGGGGGAGGGTTCCGCTCATTGACATGGAGTTAGGGGTGCTCCCTAAGGGGGGCGGGGTCAACATTTATGCTGCCGATGGACTTTGGGATTAGAATGCCCGTTCCGAATGGTGACCCACGCTGTAGAATGATGGAAATCTGATACAGTTGCTACTCGGCGTACATTTGCATGCCAAAGAACTGTAACTCACACCTAGGCGTCGCTCCTACCACTGGCGGGGACCAATCCTGATTCTCCGCTGATGGTACCACTTATATTCCCAAACGGAGTATTGCGCCCTGTGAATGTTTTCATTTAATTGAGGCATAGATTCTCTTAAGCTAAAGAACAGAATTCCTACCAAGCCATAATTTAAAAATAATTTTGATATTTCATTTTCCAGAGTTTTGATGAAAGGATCAGTTGTCCATTTTATATCCCGAGTTTGTTAGATTATGGGCGGGATTCTCCGGCCGCGTTCACTCGGCGACTGGGGAATCCCGTCCGAGGTCAATGGAGTTTTCTATTGTCGGTGTCTCCCCCGTGGCGTTCTTCAGAGATGAAGAGCATTAACAAACCCTCTAAAGTGCTTTGATAATCTTTTCTTTTCCAGTTTTTCTCTGCTGTGTCTACCACAACCAGATGTATTTCCACTGGTGGCTGAGTTATCGCAGCATATATACAAGGATTTATTTTTTAGGAAGAATTTTTCCTCTTGCAATTGTGCTTCAGTAGAGCAGGTGAATGAAATGAAATGAAAATCACTTAGGCTTCCGTTAGGTTGTGAGCTTCCCGGTAAACCTTATTGATGCACACTTAGAAATGATGACAGTTACTCAAAACCCTGGCAGTCATAGTCCACTTTCCTGCTGCATCCTGGCTTTAAATATATAGGCCTCCTTACTAAGCCCAACCACCTATCCTGACAACCCAAGTGCCATCTAATCACCCGGGTAACTCCCACCAATCTGACCTGACAACCTCCCAATCACCCGACTATCTCCTGCGACCCAACTACCCATCCAACCACCCGACTACCCTGACCCTGCCTGACTACCCCCGACCCAACAACTCCTCGAACCTGACCCAACCAGCCCCTGACCAAGCCCTATCCCCAACCAGATTAGCTCTCTCTATTCACCTTTGGAGCCGCTTACCCATCTGACCCACCTATACCCACTTCACTCATCCGCTTGCTCACTCGCTCGCTCACTCACTCACTCGCTCACTCACTCACTCACTCACTCACTCACTCACTCACTCACTCACTCACTCACTCACTCACTCACTCACTCACTCACTCACTCACTCACCCACTCACTCACTCACTCACTCACCCACTCATTCATCCACTCACTCATGCACCCACTTATGTATTCACCCACCCACCCACTCACCCATTCATAACTTACTCGCTTACTGAAAGACTTGGACCTTTAAATATTTACCTGAATACAGCAGTGACTTACATAAAAAGGGAGCATGACCTCCCTTCATCCATCCCTTCTTGTGCCCAACAATGTGTCTGGGTGTGACAATACAGACCGTTCAATGCTTCAATCTAGATCAGAAAAACCATAAAAGTTGGGTTGCAAAAACCTGCGCAGCAGAGGCAATGCACAGAGCCGGAAATCTGGGCCAAAACACCATTGTCAATCCTTTTGAAAATACAAATGATTTTCTTTTGGAAGAAAGAATGTGTTAAGTAGCTCCTTAAAAGTCTTTAAGAAGTTTGAACAATATTATGACGTTTTCATGTTTCTTGTGCACATTGCTCACATGTTTGCACTTTATTCCCATTACAGGTGTATTAAAATCAATATATCAGTTTAAAATAACACACAGAGGGATTATACAGAGGGCCTCTAGTTTTGCCACCACTGGGAAGATCTAATTCCGATTTAACAAGGAGTTATAATGCAAAATATCAGATCCATTTGAAATGCACAAGGCGGGATTCTCTGGCCGCGTCCAGCCCATGGCGATCTTGCGGCTGGCGGGGAGGAAGAATCCAGCATCTTTGCTAGGTGTATTAAGCACTCGACATTAAGAATTGCATTTATGCCACATTCTTTAGGGGATGACAACAGCTGAAGTGTTCAATTTAAAATTGCTAATTAAAATTGTTGAACTCTTTCATAAAGTAGACAAAATGATGAAACAATTAAGAGACCCACTGTACAATTCCTGTGTGTTATTTTAACCCAGTTGTTAAATGGTATACACATTTTCGAATAACACAAATAAAGTGCAAACATTTAAGCAGTGTGCTGCAATGAAATTACTGTGAAAAGCTCCTAGTTGCCACATTCCAGCACCTGTTCGGGGAGGCCGGTACGGGGGGATCCATAAATTCTGCACTGACGTCGACGCAGAGGGCTAAATTCCCCGATTATGAGGCCATGTCCGAAGGATCTGTGGCGTTTAATGTGGTAAAAATCGGCGACACTTCAGCACGGATCCTCCGACTACAGAGGTGTTAGCAGCCGCGCAAAGTAAAACGCCCAGCCTCCACGAAATAAATGGCTGGGGAATTGCTGGGTCTAGCTGTGCATGCACGTGGCGATGACCTGCAGCAGACACGCCGTACATCATGGCGCCGGCCATGCGGTGACCTGACCTGCCGGATAGTGCCCCCCTGGCCGTTCCCTCGCGACCCACTGGCCACCCCCCCCACCTGTCCTCCCAGGCCTTGCCAAAGGCCCCCCCCCCCCCAGCCAGCAGCATGGCTCCCGCCTGACTGGCTGCGCTGGACACAGCACGGCTGGGACCACACTTGTTATTGCTTTCAGTCATCACAGCAGATCATTCTCTTATTTTATTTGTGTACAAAGGAATATTTAGACATGACACGGGCAAACAACGGGTAAGGACGTTTGCAAGCAGGTGAAAGAGCCTTCCCAATGTTACATCCATTTTTATTAATAAAAAGAAAATATGTAAGCTCTATTACCTACTTAAAATTACTGTTTCCTCACCTCCTGATTTTCCTCTATGTACTGGACAAAGCTGACTATATTGTACATCAGAGCAACAAGAGGAAATTCTGATCCACTATTTTCAACACTCCATCACAATATGTAGCTCGATGACAGGTATTAAAGCTTCCTTCAGACATTTAGTTACATATACTTATCACAGGAATTCTTCATGAATGCATCTACAGTCTGATGACACATACCACCCAGAATAGAGAAAATGTTGTGAATTGTATCCACCAGCCGAGGTGGAAAAACAAACAAAATAAAAATTGGCAAAAAAATCATGAATGCAATATTACTATCTAAATGGTCAAAGGTGCATTTCTTTCTCTGTTTTGTGATTCAGGAAACTTTGAATGTATCATGAGTTACATATTCTAAATAGATAGCCCTTTTCCTTATTGGGAGGTTAATGTGTTAACAAGATAAAAAGAGAAACTCAATCAAACATTGTTCATTTGATTGATTAAGGCTTTGCATCGGCAAATAGGCCGTAGTTGGTTCAACATGAGTTTGGATCAAACTTCTTGGAAAACTGCAGACATCTACATCATTTAAGAAATTAGCTTGCCATTGAATCAGTCTTCATTCATGAGGTTGAAAACTTCAAACCAGTTCATTTGTTCCTTTTGTTATTTTGAACAGCCATAATAACATTTGTGAACTAAAGTTGGCTTGAATTATATTGCCTCGAAAAATATTGATGTGGATTTCTGAGGCTCTGGTGTAAACATGTCACAGGCAGACAGGATGATCCAAGGTTATCTTTAACAGCAAATTGCAGCAATATTCAATGTATATACTATAATGAGATAATTTTATCTGTTGCTAGTCTCAGTGTCAGGAATCCAATAGTATTTTATTACTTGACTGACTAGCTGCTGAGAGAGAGAGAAAGAAATGGAGATGATTCAGTTGGCATAGCAGGGGTTTTCATTGGAGACCGTTGAGCTATGGTGTATTGCTGGAGCACTCCATAGGAGCCAGCAATGCATATCCATGGCACAGCCAATTTGGCAGCAAATCTTGTGCTGTCGCTGGGACAAGTGACAAAATGCTCTCTGTCGCACTGTCATCTTTCATCTCGATGGGCATGAATAAAGTACGAAACACACCATTCTGTTTCCTTCAACAAATTAAACAGCTATAATTCTTCACCTTATTTGCACAGAAAATCATAAGATTGGCTGCTTCTCAAGTTGGTCCCAATGGTTCTGTTTGACACATACTAAATAACATTACTTATACTGCTAATGTCTGCCAAAGAACATGAATAATTGTCAGACAGCGATTAGTTTTGATAAGGTCTGCAAAGCTGAAGAGGTTTGCTCTCTGGAGGTTAGGACAAGATAAGCAAACGTGGAATAATTTGGTAGTTTTGGCTACCAACCCATTTCAAAGTAATTGTATAAAACTATATGTGATGTGCCAATTCATCATGCGCAATAAGCATTAAAACAATGTTACAAATTTATAATAAAAGTATTGAAGCAGCAAATATATTTCTGACATCATTAATTTAACAGCATTGCTAGTCATTGTCATAATTTTATTCATTTTTTGCTTCACAGATAAATACAAGTTTGCACTTTCTGTATCAGTGGGGAAAGGAAAATTAGAATTCCTCGTCTGACATCTTCCCGTGTTTTGTGAAAGTGACATTTCATTGGAAGTGTACATTTTAATGTAGGATTTATTACTGCACATTTTGAATTCACCACAAGGTTACAATTCTCCTGGTCGATTCATCGGTCTTTGAAACAAGCTGTTCTTTACAACCCATTTGCGATTTTATTTTTTGCCTAGTTAAGTTGCAAGCTCGCGAACAGTGGTTTAGAACATAGAACAGTACAGCACAGAACAGGCCCCTCGGCCCTCGATGTTGTGCCGAGCCATGATCACCCTACTCAAACCCACGTAACCCGTATACCCGTAACCCAACAATCCCCCCATTAACCTTACACTACGGGCAATTTAGCATGGCCAATCCACCTAACCCGCACATCTTTGGACTGTGGGAGGAAACCGGAGCACCCGGAGGAAACCCACGCACACACGGGGAGGACGTGCAGACTCCACACAGACAGTGACCCAGCCAGGAATCGAACCTGGGACCCTGGAGCTGTGAAGCATTGATGCTAACCACCATGCTACCGTGAATTCACTTCGCATCTCACAGCTTGCAAACAGGGCAATGCACAGAGAAACCAACCACTATTATTAAACCAACTCATAGGGGAATGTAAAGATGATTCACTTACATGTGATAAGTCAAATCTAAAAAAACTTATAATTGGATAGCCAGCAGTCATTAGTTCTGATAAAGTTATCTGCGCTGCACTCTATGTTATAAATTATTAAGGAGACAACAGAGGAGCAGAACAAAGATGAACTTTCCCTGCCCAGCTTCTGCCAACTGCAATTATTAACAGGGAGAAGTAAAAGAATAGAAACAGACTGGACGCAAATTGTAAAATCAAAAACACACAAGAAAGTACTTATAATAATTTTTATTGTCATTTACTTAAAAATAGGCTTACATTAACACTGCTATGAAGATACTGTGAAAGCCCCCAGTCATCTGGTTGGGTTCACGGAGGGAGAATTCAGAATGTCCAAATTATCTAACAGCACGTATTTTTGGACTTGTGGGAGGAAACCGGAGCGCCCGGAGGAAACCCATGTAGACACAGGGAGAACGTGCAGTCTCCACACCGACAGTGACCCAAGCTGGGAATTGAACCTGGGACCCTGGCGCTGTGAAGCAACAGTGCTAACCATTGTATTATTGAGCCGCCTCAACTTACCTGGAATAATTTAAAACTGGCCCATTGAATAGAGATTATTGACATGTGGTATGTTCCAATGCTGAAGCACTTCAAGGATTTGAAATGACAATGTACATCCCTCGAGTGTTTCTCAGTAGCTTGTCAATGCCAGCTCCAACTCTGAAATGTCAGCACATATTTCTATACAAGCACATACACATATAAAAATAAATCCTTCCTAACATTAAATTTACTTTTCCCTACCTTGAACTGATCACTTTAGTCCTTTCAGCTTGCCCCACTTTGAAGTGTGTTTCCTGATAGTTTGGCATTTCCTGTTTGACATTTGATTCCTGCTGAATAAAAGGGATAAGATGTGGGGTTATCACCTTAGTTAGCAACAGATAGCAAGTGTCCATAATCAAAAGATGCAATTCGATAAGCAGCAATATTTTCATTGCATTTTTTGTCAAGTTGTGATATGAGAATTGATCTAACTAAACGATAAATGAAGGATTGAATTACTTGCATATCATGATAGTGAATGACCCAGAAAGCTTTATGCTGGAGCAGAATTCTGCTTCCTCACCTTGTGCTTCAATCAATTCCATTCTCTGTTTCTTCTAAAAACTGCTGACTCATTCACTGAAAGTCATTGCTGTGGTTCATCTTTTCATTTATTTTCTCCTTATCAATCAGAAGAACACAACAGACAATTTTGTGTGAGGGTGCATGGCTGCGAAGTTACACTATGGGAAAATATAATTTGTTTTTCTGCTCTTGAGATAGCTATGTTTTCGTATGTATATGTGGTTGAATGAAGGCACAGATTCTTCCAGTTTTCCCTTTGAGTTTCTCTCTTTATTCTTCCCTCTCCTTTCCTGAAGGTGGTGATTAAGTGGACCTGCGTACATGCAGGGAAGTCCTCCAGCACTTCCCAAGAGTTTATTGTGTGAGGGATAAAACTGATTGCCAATAAGCTAGTGACTGCGGGGCCTATGTCTGGATGTGCAAAGAAGCCCTAAGCTGCTCTTGCTCTTGTATTTGCTTTGTTTGGCCCCTTGTTCCGCACTGTAACCAATCACTGTTTGTCAATGTACCATTTGTCAATGTTCTCTGTTGATTATTCTTTTGTTTACTATGTACGTACTGTGTACGTTCCTTCGGCCACAGAAAAATGTACTTCGGTACATGTGACAATAAATCAATCAATGAATCAAACCATCACGGTGGACTCCAGTCTTGAATTCACCTGACTCACACATACATATACTTCTACGGAGGTCAATGAATAGTGGTCAAAAGTATGAGCCTCATTCTATTTTTCCCTGGAAAGGCTAAGGCAAATCGTGAGACCACTAACCGATTGAAGTCAACTAGTGTGGCCCAGATTAAGGATCAATATCACACCAGGTAGCTCAATAGGTAGTTTTTCCATTTTAAAGTACATCTCTCTACTCTAAGGCATTGTGAAAAGCTCTGATCAAATGCTGTGTCATTGCAACCACATTAGAAAACTTGAGGATAAAAGCAAATTACTGTGGATACTGGAATCTGAAACAAAAACAGAAAATGCTGGACAATCTCAGGAGGTCTGGCAGCATCTGTGGAGAGTGAAGGGAGCTAACCTTTCGTATCTGGATGACTTTGCCAAAGAGTCAACAAGACTCACCCCACACCCACAACCCCTCCGCAGGCCTGCAGCGCCCCCGCCCTCCCCGACCAGCCCACTCTGACCTGCAGATCCAAATCAACTCCCCTTCCAATGCAGACCAGACCCCCCTGACCAAACTCTCCAACCTCTCCAAATGTCTGACTCCTTGCACTATATCCTTCACCTTCCACCACCTTCCTGACGTATCCCTACCCCGATCGTCCCACAACATACCGGACCTCCCCACACATCCCACCCCACCCCACCTGACCTCCCCACCTCTCCTGACTTCCCCATACACCCGGCCTCCTTACACACCCGAATTCCACAACCCCTGACCAACTACCATCCCGACCAACCCACTCCCCGACCTCCAAATCCCACCTGACCTTTGGTTTCCCACCCTGACCTCTGATATCAAACCCCCCCCCCCCCGGCCAAACTACATAAATCCCATTCATTTTCTGGTCAGTCAATTACATAGGGCCCTTGAAACTTACCTGTTTTCTGGAAGCTAGTGGCCTCCTCGAATGTGTGGAGCTGGACTGTGCTGGAGCCTGTGATGTAGGCCCCAAGCAGTCGCTAGCAGACTAGCACATGAGTTGGAATTATGGCCTGTTGACTTCAATGGAGAGGAAATCAGGCACAGTAAGGGAGGCAGGGGAACTAACACCTCCTGGACACAAATATCCTGCTGAACATTCACCATGGATACAGATTCCTACCTAATGGGCGGCTGATCTGATATTTCTTATTTTCCACCATCACCAAAAGTTAATATTGCTCCATCTGGGGTGAATTTGTTTAAGAATGCCTGTTGTCAAATAACTTGGTGTATCCAGTGAGCTATGGTGGTAACATTTCTATGACAGGCACAGGCTGGAAATCTCCTGGCCCTTCTTGACCGGAGGGAATCTCGATGGTCCACTGAATTGGGCGTCAGGGCAAAAACAGTTTTCACACTGGTTGTGAAACAAACCTCCCAGCTGGCCCTGCCAGCCCAGGCGCCCCTCCCCATGTACCCAACAAGGTTCACCCAGACCCAACCAAAACATGAAAATTGTTTACATTCAGTGTGACCTGATCTTTCTGGGAAGCAATTGAGGATAAAGAGACAGTCTCTTAAAAAAACTGTGGTCAGAATATCAGCTGCTTCGCTGCGTTAATGGATCCCTGCAGAGCTATATAAATAAAAAATCTTAGTCCTCCCTTTGAAATTTCCTGGACTTGTTGAGCAGAAAGCTCCTAAAAGGCATTCGCCGGTGAAATTGAATATAAACAATGCAATTCAATGCTTCTAGGCTACCAGTCATACAAACAGGCTTCAATGCTTAAAAGGGCAATGAAATTGACTGTGAGAAAACCACTTCAAAGGTTTTCACCACATTAAAGGAAATACTTTAAAAGGGCAGCACGGTAGCATGGCGGTTAGCATAAATGCTTCACAGCTCCAGGGTCCCAGGTTCGATTCCCGGCTGGGTCACTGTCTGTGTGGAGTCTGCACGTCCTCCCCATGTGTGTGTGGGTTTCCTCCGGGCGCTCTGGTTTCCTCCCACAGTCCAAAGATGTGCGGGTTAGGTGGATTGGCCATTCTAAATTGCCCGTAGTGTCCTAAAAAGTAAGGTTAAGGGGGGGGTTGTTGGGTTACGGGTATAGGGTGGATACGTGGGTTTGAGTAGGGTGATCATTGCTCGGCACAACATTGAGGGCCGAAGGGCCTGTTCTGTGCTGTACTGTTCTATGTTCTATGTACTTTTACCTTCATCTCACAGATCTTCGAACTTGACATATTAACAGACTGTTTGAAGTGTTTAGAGGTACAGATGTGAACACTTTTGCTTTGTTGTGAGAGAATTGAATTTATGAGTTACTGATTGACTGTTTAAAGGGTTCAAGGCTGCAAATGGGAAGAGCAGCCAAAAGACCCCCATTGCAGGAAAGACCCCTGACCTAAGCCCCTACAGCCTGGCACAAGTTCCCCTGAACCCCACATCCCATGAAGGACACCCCTTGGGGAAGTTTAGGGATTGTACTCATCCCCTTGCCGCCCCTCAGATTGCAAGGTGCTAGGTCAACACTACCAAGGGACTGGGACTGAAGGGAGGAATGAGGAGGGGGTGCTGAAGGAAAGAACTGGGGGGGGGGAGGGGTTATGCTAAGGTGGGATTTAAGGGGGTAAGGACCCTTGATAATCATTAGGGTGGGGAAGAGACCTTGACAGCGATCCATGAGGGGGTCTGCAGCAGCATTCTAAGGGCACATAGGTCTCTGAAGAGCGGGACCTCTTAGAGTTATTATGAGGTGGATTCTCTGATTTTGAGGCTATGTCCGGAGGAGGTGTCTAGCTCTGCGAGAGTAAAATTGGCGAAGCCCCAGCACCGACCCTCCGACCAGTGAGGGGCTAGCAGCCGCGCCACGTAAAACACGCATAATAAATGGCCAGGTCCGTGGCCGCACATGCGCACGCCGATGACTTGCAGCAATCACACTGTACAACATGGCATCAGCTGCGTGTGGACCCGACCTGCCAGATAGTTTCCCCCTGGACACGCCTTCGCCACCCCCGTACCACACTTGACCAGTCCCCCCAGCCCTCTCCGAAGCCCCCTGGCCAGCGATACATAGTCCGCAGCTGCCACGGCAGGTTCAGAAGTGAACCGTGCCATCGTGAACTCGGCTCATCGGGGGAGGGCCTTCAGGTTATGTCCTGAGGCCGTCCCAACGACATGCGGCGTACTGACCGATGATGCCGTTTTGGAAGGAGCGGAGCATCCAAAAACCGGCACTGCCCCCGATTCAGTTGCAAAAGGGATTCTCTGCCCGATCGCCGATTACGGTATGTGGAGGCTCCTGCCCCAGGTCTTGCTTCTCTTAGCTCCATCAAGAATGCCAGTGTGCTATTGAATGGCACTGAAAACCTGATTGAGGGTCACATTTTTTTCGAAGTGCCATCGAATGGCACACCAGTGTTGCTCCCAGTGCCATTGGGAATCACTCCAGTTTTCCCGCTGGCTTAGTCTCCGATGGGGAGAATTGCACCCTCAGTGTTTGAACCTTACTCCAAACAACTCTGGTTCTGATTTCTGGATGAACATTAGGATACCTGCAAATGATGGCTATGAAGGTCCACATATCTCCCCTCCACCCCCAGCTAGTTTGTTTTGACAGAGTCCATAAAAACCTTTTGCTGTTATCAACTGGGTTACAGCTATGAAAGGTGCATTGGTCTTGCGGTCTATCAGGCTGTTAATCAGTCTTCTGACCCAGCATAAGAATGGGAAAATAGGAGAACAACCTAATGGCGGACACCGATTGGAGTAACCATAATTCACTTTGCTGTGCTATTTCTGATAGAAATCGTAGCTTCACCATCAGTGACAATACTGGAAACAAGGTGGCACTGCTGTCACTTGAGCCTCCAACGTCCACTTTAAAAACTGGTGCTGCCAGTGTCCCTGGGGCAATGCTTCTCTTAATGGTAATGGAAGAATTACCATTAAAGATAGAAATTGCGGTTTTATTTTGATTGCCACTAAGCTGACTGGCTCAGGTGGCCTATATAGGCCAGGATAATGTGTTCTTTTCACTCTTAAGTACACCTGTCCCAACTGGATGAGAGGTGCGAAAGCTAAGTAACAAATTACCATTTCTCTCTCTCCCCAGCATAGACAGGAGCTTTTCCACAGAACCAGGTTTCTTGGGCAAATATAAATAGTCCATTATGAAAAAATGCAACGCAGCACTTCATGGTACTGAACAAATACTCAAGAGCTTATTACGCTCACTTTCCGCCATCTTTTTCACTAACGTGCTAACATTTTGTCAGGGTGACAGGGTGGTAATGACTTTAAATGGCACATAGAAACCACGTAGGCCGTTTTCAACTTGTCATATTGGCAAATTTTAATTACAAGGTGCCACAGGCACTCTGTTCCCCTTTTAAACACTTCCAAGTTCAGTGATCATGGAGAGGAAATTACTTAAGTGCTAATTCACTATGCTAAGGCTTGAGGGATTGCTCGGCTGCAATCTTGTACTGTATGGTCCAGTTGGTGATGAAGTACAATGTGGTAGATGAAAAGGGGCAGAACAGATTTAGAAGCTTACATCAAGAAGCAAGTCTTTGCATCACGCGCAGATTTTTTTTTTTGCTGTACCGAAAGCAAATATCACTTTGTCCATTGAGTGAAGATTTGGATCTTTACATCCAGTAACCATGGCAATAAATGTCTATTGATTCTATCCACGCGGAAGGCACATTTTCCAGGAACCTTTTAATAATGAAGTAATCTTCATTTTGTATTTATTTTTCAGCTCTTCTTGTTGATCGATTCAGGCATTCCCACGTCAGATGACGCATGTTGTTTAAACTGATCCTCCAAGCCTTGCTATTCTTTTCCACTCTCCTTAACCACTGGTCAATCTAGCTCCCGATGGCATGGCTAGATATAGGAACATGTGGGAACTCACCTCCACAGTTTCGTGTTTCTTTCTGGCACAGTGGTTAGCACTACTGCCTTACAACACCAGAGACCCGGGGTCAATTCCAGCCTTGGGTGACTGTACGGAATTTGCACACTCCCTCGTGTCTGAGTAGATTTACTTTGGATGCTCCGGTTTCCTCCCACAGTTCAAAGATGTGCATGCTAGGTAAATTGGTCATGCTAAATTTCCCCGGAATGTCCAATAATGAGCACATTAAGTGGGTTGGCCATGATCAATGCTTGGGTTTATGGGGATAGGACTGGGCCGTGAACCTCGGCAGAGTGCTCTTCCGGGGGGGGGGGGGGGGGGGGGGGGGATGTCGGCGCAGATTCGAAGGGTCAAATGGCTTCCTTCTGCACTGTTGGGAATCTATGGATTCTATGAACTCAATTTGCATATTATTTAACTGCTGAACCTTCACTTCACAGTAGTGTCGGGCATCTCTGGGAAATAAACAAGTAATGCATATATGGTTCTATGTGAAAATGGTTCTCAGAGTGTGATTTGCGGACCAGAATGGCTCACGCAGATCTTCCCAGTAATCTGCAGACTGGTCCAAAATGCAAGACACTAAAGTTGGTGTTGGGTGCAAAAGCTTTGATCGACCTGTGGCTCTACGTACGATCCGAATATCCTGGTCTCACCAAGGCAAATGAAGCATCTGCTTGCCATTCCCAACAACGTACAACTGCAAGATCAGATTTTCAACACTGGTGGCACTGAAAACATTTCAGTGGAACTGGCTGAACAATAAACCGAACATGAGACTGAAGATCTCCAGATTGGAACAAAGCATCACTGTCAAAAGTTGCAGCAGTCTTCCTATTAATTCTGATGAACATTTTTTGTGGTGGCTGGTGAGATAGGACTGGTAGGCGGTTGCAGGATCCTTCACTCCAACTAAGTGCTTGGTAGTCTAGTATGTGAGAACTACTGCTCCATAACAACCCTGATGATAAGAGCGTAGTCCAAGAACTCCACTGTTCTTATTTAAATGTTGCACTTGCACCACCAGCATCCCATTGAACTCATGATATGATGTATTGTGGGTGGTATGCTAAATGGAGCATTGTAAATATAATGTATTCAAAGGTGAGAACATCTAGAGTACTGTGCAGAGTTTTGTTCTACTTATTTAAGAAATAGTATGAGTGCATTAGAAACAGTTCCGAGAATGTTCACTCAACTAATACATGGAATGGGGGAGGTAGGGGTTATCTTATGAGGAAAAGTTGGATAGGTTGGGCCTGTATCCATTAATGTTTTGAATAACGAGGCATGATCTTCATTATGGCCAGGGTTTAGAGAACCCCAAAGTGTATCATGGAGTTCACCAAACCCACAACTTTTAATCGATTTTAGTTCTGGGGAGCGCAAGGGCCTACTTTACAGGTGTGCTGCAACAGAGATCTAAAGTACTTTTAAAACAAAACAATGTTTATTATATGAATCCGGTTAACATTTTATAAACACACAGTAAACATCTTAGCAACTATCAACTCAAACATTTTCCCCAAAGAATACGGTACTTTATAAGTGACCCTTAATCTTTCCCAGCAACATCCATATGCTAAACCCTTTTCAAAGAAAGACAGCAGGTTTAAATTCTCTACAGAAACAGGTATTACTTTGAAATCCTCAAATGAGCTGAAGACATTCTGTAGCTTGTAGAGAGAGAGATCATTATACAGCTCATTGCTTTGCCTGCAGCTATCCAACTCTGAAAACGAAACTAAAGGAACTCTCACATGATATCTTTTTGAAATATATAAGATCCTGGGGGTGCTTGACAGGGTGGATGCTAAAATGATGTTTTCACTGGTGGGAGAGAATAAACACTATTTAAATGGTTTCCTATTTAAGACAGAGATGAGGAGACACACTTTATCTTAGAGGGTTGTGAGTCCTTAGAACCCTCTTCCCCATAGAGTGGTGCAGTCAGGATCATTGAATAGTTTGAAGACAGAGGTAAATTCTTGGCTAACACGGGTGTCAAAGTTTTTGGGATAGGCCTAATGTAGAGTTGAGGCCTCAAATGATCTGACATGATCATACTCAATGGCGGAATAGGTTTGTGGGGCCAGTGGCTTACTGTTGTTCCTAATTCACATGTTCCTGAAACATCTAATAAAATGAGTTGTGTTGGACCATCAAAAATGCTTCCAGATTGTGCTCCTATTGATGCAGCACTTTTACTGGCTAGAGCTGGACTGGCACCGGGTAATAACATTCTTGATTGTTAGTCCAATAACAGGTTTACTGTCAATTGGCTGCCAACTTCAGGAAGTCAGGGCTACAGCGCAGAGCTTGGTAGTTGCGATGCTGAACTCGTTACTCAGGACCTTATGCATTCAGAATCCCACCATGGTAAATAATGAGCCAGATTTATTTAATCTGGCAATTTATAAATCGGCAAGGATAGTCACCATGTAATGGAGGAGCAAATCCTAGCAGTATTCAATAAATAACCAGGTGTAACAGTAGCTTGAGAATAATGTTATTCTGAATGGGTATATTAAGATGGGTGAGATAGTCTCTCATGTCTATAAGTGTATTATGAATTTACAAGATCTGTAACTACAAAAATCTTTGGAGGTAAAAACAGAATACGCAAAACACTCAATAGATAATTACACACACCCGACCTGCTGGCTGCTTCCATCTTTTATGCTTTTATGTCAGATATCTGGCATTATCAGTATTTTGTTTTGTTCAGGTATTGGGGAAATTACATCAGTCTCACACCAGCCACCGTCAGTCAACATCGACAGAGATACAGTTCTCATGGCCAAAATCATGGGGGTTAAGGGCAAGGATCCTGATTCCCAAAAATCAATTCCAGCCAATCCTCCCACCGCAGTGTGCTAAACATATTATTCGAGGATGTGTTCAAGATGTTTGTAGCCTGTGTAGGGGTCAGTGAGAATGTTAATTAATTTTCTGTGCAGCCAGCCTCAGTCAAAGCCACAAATTTTGAAAAAGGAATTAGGACCATTAAGAGCAATCTTAGAAATGTGAGGGTGGCAATGTTTTAAACAACGTATATTGGATCAAGGTTGTTACCTTTTACAATCAAATAACTCTTCAATAACCTGCTGTACAGTTGCAATGATTCTGTTTCATTTGTTACAATGGAATTGACAGCCAAATTGTTGAGAGTGCTACACAAGGTCTGATTAACAGTTGTGCAGCTTCACGATATCTGTGATTCCAAAGCTAAAATACAGAATTAGAAATAAATAAAGCAGCATTTCATTAAATTAATGTGGCAATCCTAATCTGCTGTTCAATTAAAGACTGAACAAACTGACACAGAACACCACCGTCAACAATTTTTTTTTCCCACAATTTTTCTTTTAAATCTCAACATCACTGCATTTCTCAATTTAGAGCTAAACTGGCCCCTGGTCCGTTCTCATTCCTATTATGGACTGTAGCCATTTGGGATGGCCACTTACAACCAGGAACAGAGAAGCTCGCAAAGCATAGCGGGTAAAATGGACAATGCGAGATTCAGACAGGCTCAGAGCTTGAAATGTATATTTTCAAGTGAGGAATCCAGACGGTATTGAATCTCCGACCAATTAGCATTTTGATGGGCCGATTAGCACTTGATGGCCCATCTCCACCAAGACAAAGGACTGGTATTTGAGTGACTCGTATAGTCCCAGACATTTCTGCGCCACTCCCTGTGTTAGGGAAGCGTAAACAACAGGGTCAGTGACTGCTTGGACATGTCCAGCCATCCAGGCACCTGCCCATTTATTGGTTCGAATCGAACATAGTGATCAGGGATCACCCAATTAGTGGGCTCCAAACTGAAGGACCGCCCAAAAGAGCGCGAAAACCCCCAAGCATAAGAAGAGAGTCCACCATGTGTACGTCCTCTTTTGGACCCCGGCTACGACCATCTCCAATTGCAGCACCACCAGAAGCAAGTCCAAGTTCAACGCCCGCTACCGGACGGATGAGCCTAGCTTAGCAGCAGTTACTCCTACAGACTCGATAGATCCAGAATCGAACAGCGGTCACTGTTCCTCTGACCTAAGCCGGGTGCCTGAAGTTAAGTACAGGTTGTCTTAGTTGATAGGTGTAGTTAAATAGTAGTGTTTATGTTGCATGACTAATTGTGTGCATAAATAAAGTACCCTGGACCTTGAACTAACTAACTGGTGTCTGGCTCTTTGATCGATAGCCAGTTGAACCTTGTGGTGGTATCATTTGATACCTGGCAACTCTGAGCATTAGAATATAGATATCAAAGGAAAGGAGGGCAAACTCACTGATTGCCATAGTTACAGCAGAGCCACAGGAAAAGGCAACAGGACAGAACCTCCAGTTGCCATTCCTGCCATTGATAACATGCCCAAAAGATAATCTGGAACAAAACCACAAACCATATCCTTCGCAATTGCTGAGTTTGGCTGCAGCAAATCTCATCTAATTTTCTGAAGGAGAAGCTCTTGTCCATTTACTATCTAGGCATCTCCAGGTGCCCATGCTCCTGGATGTGACTGACGGCTAGCTTCTGGGGAAGAACGTTTCTTCTAAACGAGGAATGAAATGAGGAGAGAGACAAATTGATAGAAATAATGAAAAATGTGCTGTCGGAAAGGAGAACTCCCAGAAGGAAAGGAACATGACAGAAATTCCAAATGAATAAAGCAATCTGACATCATAGGTGAAAGCATAAGATTTACAGAGAATTGGCTTCAGCAATGAACGGGGCATGAAGAAAACAAAAAAATAAGATTGAGGATGCCAGCTTTGGAATTTTTGACTTGCACGATTTGTTCTAAATGTGGTGCTTTTAAGGAAAGTTAAGCGGCTATTGCTGAAGTGTTGCAATTTTGCTCTATGTCATGAGGTAGAGGCAGTGTGGTCACAAAAGTTGACAAATCAAGAAGAATGTACACAATAAAAAAAAAATCTCAAGCAAATATAATTTCAAACTAGGGAAGAAAAATATCAGCTAGAAGCTGAATATGTATGTGTGTTTTAAATTAATTCTTCTCTTCTTTTTTAAGCTGTGTGTGGTCAGCGATTTGCTCTCTACTTCTATTTAAATATCTGCAAGAGCGACAAGTTCTCCAACTCATTCAACCTTGGAATCTATATTTATTTCTATCTGTCTGAGAAGGATCACATAATTTCTCATTCATTAGGTCTCATACAGTTTAGTGTATTTAGGTACAGTTTAGCAAGTATCAAGGTACATGGACCACACATGTCGGCAGGAGTACTACTCGAATTTAGCCATATACCAGATTGCTTACCAGCACAGGAATCTTTCGATCTGTGATCATCTTAATTGTTGGTGCATCAGCTTGGTGGTGTATCTGAAGTTGAATAGATGTCTGGAGGATGAAGAGGTTTGTCCCATATCTCCATGCCTATCTCCTGGTAGGGAGCTCAGCTGTCTAGTCAATCACTGCCAGTCTCCTTTAGTATTGTAGGTCTGCGTATTCAGTTATCAGTTCATTGAGCTTTCCACAGAGAGTTGACTGAGTTCCAACTGACAAGTTCAGGTCCACACGAATGGAGCGAAAAACACCATAAAACATGTGACTACACTGCATTTACCTGATCACAGTATGGATGCACTTTACCGCATGTCATAGAGTAAAATTGCAACACTTCAGCAATAGTTGCTTAACCTTCCTTAAAAGCACCTGTAGTGATCTGTATATCTGCTGGCATGTAAATTGTTAACATCTGTATTATCGTGCTAGGCAACCACTAGATGGCAGCACCAGATCTATGCATATAAACTACATTCAGAGGAGATTCCCGCCTCTTTGTATCAGGAGTGACTAGTGTGCAGAGTGTTGGAGATGTAGCTTAGTTGGCCAGTGTAGTTAAACATTATATATATTTATTCTTATTTACCTAATCTTCAGTTATAGCTGTAGAAGAGTGAACAATCTCATAGATGTTTACATTTGTTATTCAACAAATGTTATTTGCTTAATTTGAAGACAGATAGTTTTACTGAACTGCAACCATCAGACCATTCTGGCAGTAAGCAAAAGAGTAATGAGATATTATTATCGCGTAATATAACAGGACCATCTCCAGTGGCCCAGCCAGATTCAGTTCTTTAACCTGTCGGAAATCCACTTCACTTCCAGGAATGCCCATATTGAAGAGGTTCTGCTTTCCTCTCCGATGGGATTTCAACTTGTCTTGTCATGGACAATTTTGGGTTTACCCAACGCATTGAGTATATCTGGTATTTAATACACACATGTTGCTGCATTGTGGTTTCGTAACTGAGGCTTTGATCACATCAGGCTTAATCAAGAAAGACTTGAGTTTATATATAAAAGCAAATTACTGCAGATGCTGGAATCTGAAACTATATCTGAGAAAATGCTGGAAAATCTCAGCTGGTCTGGCAGCATCTGTAGGGAGAGAAAAGAGATAACGTTTCAAGTCCAGATGGCCCTTTGTCAAAAGCTTATATATCTTCAATACTGATGAAGTCACCTAAAAATGTCAACAATGACAACGATACGATTACACCTTTGCCGTAGAAAAATAGCTCAAGGTCTTCTGTCAGGGCAGTCAAGATAGAAACACAGAAACAAACACACAAGTGGTCAGACCTAGCAAAGGTCTGTGGGAATTTAGAATGCAGTAGAGTGGTTTGAAGTTACTTTGGTAGAGCAAGGTGACCTACTGATGTGGTCAAATGTAGCATGTTCATTATTTTGCATCATTACATGAAGACAGGTTGTACTCCTGAACTAAGTGAATCTGACGAGACATTCTTTAGGCTTACTTGCTGTGAATTAAAGCAGCTTATTGATTCACAAATCGCTTTGAGTGAACTGATCTTTTTGCAGTCCATATTTGAACAGATTAAAGAAGTAATATCAAAAACATGAATATCCTGTTTGGATAATAC
Source organism: Scyliorhinus canicula (assembly GCF_902713615.1). Lineage (NCBI taxonomy): Eukaryota > Metazoa > Chordata > Chondrichthyes > Carcharhiniformes > Scyliorhinidae > Scyliorhinus > Scyliorhinus canicula. The sequence goes on along the minus strand of NC_052162.1, from coordinate 69,755,039 downwards.
AGGGAGAAAAACCATATTCATGGGTTTGCCATCAGATTGTTAGTAATGTGGCGCATCTTAAATGCAGGAGGCCCAGACTGCCCTGACAGAATATCCAAAATAAACTAGAGTTGGAACAATGCAAATTATTTATTTCTAAACTTGAAATTAATTACAGTGTTTTGATTATTATTTGAACAGTCTTTTTGGTTACCTGTTTTATTTAATAATAATGTACTGTAGATAGGAAGCACCAGAACCAGAATGGGACGTGTCCTGATGGGAAGGATAAATAGGGCTGTCAATAGGACATTATAAGACATCGACAAAAATAGTGAAAATAGCATCGAAGAAATAGGAGATGAGAGGAAAGGTCAGACCAAGATAAAGAACAACAACAGAAACAACCAGGGAAACATCCAAGTAAAAACAAAAGTTAATTAAAGGACTGTTAAAAATGAAGTTAAAGGAATAACTATTAAACTTTAATTAAACTGTCTGTATAATAGTATACAAAGCATCCAAAATAAAATGGTGAACCAGGGACAATAATCTATAGTGAAGAACTGGTTGTAGTAGGAATAACTGAAAGATGGCGACATAAAGAACTGGATTGGCAACTAAATATTGGAAATTATGCTATAAGCGGCAAGGACAGGGAAAGAAGAAAAGGATGTTGCATTAATCATAGGTAACAACAATAGCAGGAAAGGGTGACATAATGAACAGACATTTAGAAATCAGACCCCTATGGATCGAGATGTAAGAGGAGAATGGATTAACATGATAACATACATAAAATAACAACGGAAAGGAAGTAGAGGAAAATCTATGGAAGCATGCATAACAATTAGTAAAAGTCATGGAAGTAATAATCCTGAGAACCCCCAAATAAACTGGCAAAAGAGGTAGTGAAGGCGAATGAATATTTATCCGGGGGGAGAGGAGCATACCCAGTCAGTGCCCTGCCACAAGTTGGTACTGCCAGGTTGCAGTGCCAACCTCTGACAGGAGGCAATGCCATGGATGGGCTGTCGTGGGAGCCCCATGTGGGTAGAGGGTTCCATTAATGTGTGGTGGGAGGAAAGCGGGCTCTGGTGGCGGTACCTCCAGGTACCGGGGGAGGTGGGGGGGAGGATGCACTGAGGTGGGGAATGCTGCCGATTCTTCCATCGTAGTGGGGGTGAGGGGAGCCCCTGATGATTGTTCAGATGGGGAAGACTTTATGATTGCCTGGTGAGCTGTGGAGCGGGAGGGGAGCCCCTAATAGCCCTGTGGTGGGGGCTAGGTACGTTTCAGTAACATGGAACATAGAACATAGAACATAGAGTGCAGAAGGAGCCAATCGGCCCATCGAGTCTGCACCGACCCACCTAAGCCCTCATTTCCACCCTATCTCCATAACCCAATAACCCCTCCTACCCTATTTTGGTCACTAAGGGCAATTTATCATGCTCAATCCACCTAACTTGCATGTCTTTGGACTGTGGGAGGAAACCGGAGCACCCGGAGGAAACCCACGCAGACACGGGGAGAACGTGCAGACTCTGCACAGACATTGACCCAGCAGGGAATAGAACCTGGGACCCTGGCGCTGTGAAGCCACAGTGCTAATCCCGTGTGCCACCATGTTGCCCACCAGTTCTGATCAGCGCACCCTTTAAAGATAATGCCCCAATCTCTGTGGAGGCAGGTACCAAATATATCAGGCACCACCCTGGCAGAGTGATGGTGTCAATGCCGCCGACTCATTTTCTTTCTTTAAAAAGGTTCACAATCTGGAGAGAAAGCTGGTCTGTGCAACTGGAGAGCTACACGGCAGTTTTCAGTCTGAGCCTGACACTTTGCCAATTTCTGGTAAGATTCTGCCATGATGTTTACATTATTTGCAAAGACGTGCAATCCAAACATATATTAGGGTATTCAGTTAACACAGGAAAGCTACATAGAGATGGAGCTTAAGAAGGTTCTCTGGCTTCAATTTATCTGAGTGTTCTGTAGCAGAGGAAGAGGCCATACCAGAAGGTATGCAGCTGTCAGAAATTTCCAGGCAGTTAGGGCTTGAAGACACGCAGAAAGCCATTGGTGTCACAGTTGGTTGCAGCTTGGACCTCATGTAGTTTACAGAGAAGTCCTGGGATCTGTTAGCAAGCTCTGGGGGGGAGTTAAACCAGCTCAATGAGGTCTTGGGGAGCTGAGAAGGTGGCTGAAGGTCAGTGGCTTCATGGTGAAGACTGTTATTATGAGAGAATTATCAGAGAAAACCTGGGAGCCATTTCTAGATTGGTGCCAGGAGACTGACATTCAGAGAAACTCAGGGACAGTGCCAACATAGTGAAGTTAGCAGTCTGAGAAAGAGCTGGAAGAGTGCTGGTACTTAGAGGCAGGGTGTGAAGCTCTGTAAGTCCCATAGAAAACAATCTCAGGAGGTGAGGTAGAACTATCAGGAGGTGAGCAGTCATTGAGCTAGTCAGAGTCAGAGCAGCTTTGAGGGAATTCAGAAGCTAGATCTTCAAAAGTGAACAGTTGAAATCCCTCATTAGGGAGACAGCTTTTAACGAGATTTTGGGATTCATAGTTGCAATACCCTGACAGACCGGCGGACACCAGATGTATTAACAAATAAATGATTTATTAAAGTAATAAACAATGTACAGAGAGTGAGATAAAAGCGGCATGTTCCACGACTCCAAACTCCTAACTGACTGGACTGGGAACCCGCACTCAGGCCCCAAGGTTTGCGTGACCCTCCAGGAACTCGACAAAGGAACTATTTACAAAAATGTACGACAAGTGACTCCCAAAACAGTCTTTATAGGGTCAGTCAGTCAGAGGACATCTTAATTCTTTGGGTGTGATACAATTCACCGACGGGTGCTTCAGCAGTAGAGGTGACTGGAGAGTCAAAGGGCTGACTCTCGATTGGTGAAGATGTTTCCATACAGGTAGATTCCTCAGCTCCTCTTGAAACAATACTGGGTTCGTCCTCTGGGCATTGCTTTCAACCACCTCCATCTCGCTGACAAGGGAGTAGATTGTCCACTAGTCCGGTGTGCAGTTCTTTTTTGCTTAAGAGGTGCAAGTGTTTTTTTAACCTTCTCTATTGTACTTCTATCTCGTACAATACTGGACCTGTTGTGGTGAAGACCAGTCCTGGGACCCAATTAGGATCAGCACTGAAATTCTTCATGCAAATGAAATCACCCACCTCAAATGTTCTTTCAACTTTCTTTGAATCATGGTGTCCTTTCTGTTCATTTTGGTTAGCCTCTAGCTGCCCTGCCAAATTTGGAAATATAAAGTTCAATCCCATTCGAATGTGTCTGTTCCTTAGCAGATTGACGGGTGTGGCACCTGTGGTGCCGTGAGTAGGAACTGGACCAGTCTCAGTTGCTAAGGTGTTGAAGACTGCTTTTTCATGGTGCTTTTGAATGTTTGGACGGTTTGCTCAGCCAGTCCATTTGAAACAGGATGATAGGAAGCAGTTTGAGTATGTTAAATAACATTGATCCTCATAAAGTGTTGGAATTCTTCACTTGTGAAAACAGTCCCATTATCTGAGACCAGAACGTTAGGCAAACCATGGGTAATGAATGTCCGTTGCAATTTCTCTACCATTACTGATAAGGTTTTCATTTAAGGTATTTCCAATCACTTGGAGTGAACGTTCAACGAGAAGTAAGAACATGGAGCCTATAAATGGGCCAGTGAGTCAATGTGTAGTCTTACTCAGGGGTGAAATGGCCACTCCAAAGGGTACATTAGAGCCACAGATAGCAAGTGTTGCTGCATTTGACACTGGTCGCACTTGATGCCAATCTCCATCCTGGGCCACCCCATGTAACACCCTTGCATGGGTGCAGTGTCGCTCCTGTAACAATAGCTTCCTAGCATGGGTGGAAATGACCACCATAGCTGCCCACAATAACATGCTGCCTTCACAATTCAACTCGTCTTTTCTTATCTGAAATAACTGTAGCAATTCAGACCTATCGTAATGATAGCCGTGAAGGACCATATGCTTGACTTGAGATAATAAGGACTCCATTTGGACCCAAAGCTTGATCTGTCTCGCTAATACTGGTGATGTATCAAGGAAGTGCAAAGCAAGAACAATCTCCTGTGGTACCGGTTTATTTTCTTTGTTATAAAACCATAGAACCTTGTGACTTTATTCTCCTAGTGGGTAACTGAGATTCAAACTTTATCTACTTCACACAAAGGTTTACTGGTCCCTAACCGAACTTGTCAAACATAAAGACCAAAGTAAAAGAGGGGACGATAATGGAACCAAGGAAAACAAAATATAAAAATTTATTGGCAAACACAAGAAATAGAACAACAATAGGAAACATTTAAAATGGCTATCAATCGAGTCCACGAGAAATTTATCCCATTGAAAACAAATACAAACTAACCATGATGAATAAAGGGAAACAATTTTATGGGCCGCATCCATGGGTTTGCATGCAAGGTGTGGGTTGGGAGGGAGACTAAAATTCACTTGGTGGACGCCTATGCCTGAATAGTCAGAAAATTTACAGGGGGCTGGTGAAGCCTCGGGCAGCCCAACTGAGGCCCTTAAGTGACTGATCACAGGCTGCAATTTTAAGGCTAGCAGGAGTAGGCCAAGGAATGGGAGGGGGGTCGGCAGGGTGGGGGGGGGGGGTAGATTAGCCCGCTTTGGCTTTGAGCGGGAAAGGAGTGGTGATGCCTTTCTTTCCATATGAGGATAATGCCCCCCCTAAAATGTCTGTTCCCCCCCCCCTAGTTACACCCCCACACCCCCTCACCCCCACTCCCAACGGGCCTCTACTCCCGCAGCCCTTCACCACGCCCCACCGCCACCTCCTACTCCCAAGCATAGATTCGTGGGGTTAGGCTTAGTCCCAACAATGGCCACAATTTTTGGTTGGTGGGGCCCAGAATCCCATTATCCCAAAAAATCCTGCCCAAGAAATAAGGGTAAAACTGAAATGAACGAACAAGGTACATCAAGTGCATGGACAAAAAAGGGAAGGATGACAAAAAGTGTACAAAAATGTGCGATAATATGGCAGAAAAACAATTAGGGGGACAAAGAAAAACAAAAGTTACATTTTCAGGGAATATAAAATTAAATAATAAAGTATTGTATAGATGGGTAAATAACAAAACGAAAATCAAAACGGCAATATACCCACATATAATCTATATGATACAATCTCATAGGTAATTATAACAAAGTGACAGCAAAATAAAGAAAGATAGGTATAAATAGTTTTACGATAGAAAGGGGGGGGGGGGGGGGGGTGACAGAATTGATAAACAAATCAAACTTAGGGAGGATAACCATACTATACCCCTCTCACATGTTTCTCCATCCCAGATTGCCTCTGCATATAATAAAATAAGTAAGTGAATCAATAGCAGATACGTCATTACATATAGGGAAATAATTGCATCAAAGAACCAAAGACAGCTAATGCAATTACTATATTCAAAATAGGAAGATAGAATAAGTCCAGGGAATTATAGATCTATTAACTTATCCTGTGTTTGGAAAGACAATGGAATCCTTCTTCAATTATGCAATAGAAAAAACATTTAGAAATTTAAAATATAATACAGGCCTCAGCATCAATTTCAAAAGTGAACATTTGGCTTGACCAACCTTAATGATTTCTTTGAAGGAGTAACAGACAAGGTAGATATGGGTAATATAGGAGATGCAGTATATTTAGTTTTTCAAAAGGCCTTCAATGCGATATTACATAGTAGACAAGGCATGCAGATTCAAGGAACAAGTAGTAGAATGGACAGCAAGCTGGCTAGAAAACAGAGAGTAGGGGTTAGAGGTACTCAGTCTACAGTAAGCGAAGATCCAAAAAGACCATGGCTGGGATCACAACTGTTAAATCATTACATAAACAAACTTACTAGGAAATTGGAAGCATAATTTAAGCATTTGTGGATGACACCAATTTGGGTAGTATAGGTAATGCAGAGGAGGACTGCAACAAAACACAGGAGAACATTAATTATGTTGCGTAATGAACATGTTGATGGTGAATTAACTGCAATAAATGTAAATGCGAGGTGGTATATTTTGGTAAGAAGAACGAGGAGGCCTCATACGCCTTGGAAAACAAGTGTCCAAATGGGACAGGGAAAAAAAGGGATCTGGGGAGACAGATTGGAAAATCATTATAAATAGCTACATGAGATATAGCAGCCACAAATAAAAAGAAACAGTGCATTGGGATTTATTTCTCGAGTTGGAGAAATAAGCAATGGGTAAGTTATGTTAAACCTATATAGAACTTTAGTCACATCATACTAAAGGACCATTAACTGTTCTAATGCCCTTTATACTATATGTAAAATAACACGTAGTGGTAGTGGAAAAGTGCAGAAAGATTTTCTGAAATAATGTCAGAACTGAGAGTTAATACTTATCAGGAAGGTTTGAACAGCTGTGGAACTTTTCTCTAGAGAAGAGAAGACTGACAGTAATCTAATAGAGATGCTTGAGATTATGAAATGATTTAATCGCGTAAACAGAGAAAATATTTCTACTTGTGGGGGAAACCAGAATGAGGGGCTATAAATGGTAGATGGTCACTAATAAATCAAATCAGAAACTTATGAAATAGTCATTTACTAAAAGAGTGGTCAAAAACTGGAAATCACTACCACAAGGAATATTTGAGGTGAATGCTTCGGGTCTGTGACCTTTTATCAGAACTATTGAAACACCACGAGCGCGATTCTCCGCTCCCACGCCGGGTGGGAGAATCGCGGGAGGGCCGCTCTGGCACCCCCTGCGATTCTCCCACCACCCCAAAATGGCGTGTCGCGTTTTGCGACACACTGCTCGGAGAATCGTGGGCTGCCGTTTTTCACGGCGACCCGCGATTCTCCGACCTGGATGGGCCGAGCGGCCTGCCGTTTACGACCGGTTCACGCCGGCGGCAACCACACCTGGTCGCTGCCGGTGTGAACATGGTGCCAAAAGCTGGTTTGTGGCTTGTGGGGGGCGGAGAGGGGAGTGAGCACCACGACCGTGCTCGGGAGGGGACTGGACCGCGATCGGTGCCCACCGATCATCGGGCCGGCGTTTCAAAGGGATGCACTCTTTCCCCTCCGCCGCCCCGCAAGATCAAGCCACCACGTCTTGCGGGGCAGTGGAGGGGAAGACGGCAACCGCGCATGTGCGGGTTGGAGCTGTTAGCCGTCGTGACGTCAGCCGTGCATGCGCAGGTTGGAGCCGGCCAACCTGCGTATGCGCGGCTGACATCATTAGGCGTGCCGGCCGTGTCATTCTCGGCGCGCCGGGCCTTGACGCCAGCGACAAGGCCCCGCGGCCGAGATTTACGGCACAGCCCTCCTAGTCCCCCGGGGGGGGGGGGGGGGGGGGGGGGAATAGGGGCCGAGGAGCGGGCTCCGACGCCGTTGTGAACCTCTCTGGGTTTCACAACGGCGTCAGGCCCTGCGGAGAATTCCGCCCCACAGTCTTAAAACATTAATGCTCCGTAAATGCTGCCGGACTTGCAGTGTGTTTCCAGAATGTTCTATTTTTATTTCAGATTAACAGCACCTGCAGCATTTTGCATTTCTGTTAATGTAGTTGAGGTGATTAGCATTAATGTATTCAAAAATAGAGAAAAACACACGAGGAGATAGGAGTAGAAGAATTTGTTGATGGGTTGAGACGAAGAAGGCTGAGAAGATAGATGTATAGAGCAAAATCACTAGCGTGGACTTGTTGCTCCAAATAACCTCTTTCTGTGCTGTAAACACTCGGCAATAATAAATGCTGCACCATTTTAAGAATTGTTTCCAGGCGTGTGTGTTCTATATTGATTTTGTATGATAACATGTACCTGGAATTATAGTTAAATTACTATAAATTTAACAATAAATAATTTGTAGATTATCCCAGGTACAACTATGTCCTGTGTGCTTCTTATTTATTCAGTAATGAGAGTTGATTTTAACTCCTGAAATGGTGAGGGTAGTGGCCCAAAACGGGTGTTTCTTTACTTGTCGACACGTTTAAGCTGCTGTGCCAGCCACTGTCACCCTGGTTAGATTAGTGAGTTGATAAATTGGGGTTCCTGCCAGTTTCAGGTGGCAGGCTATATATATTCTGTAATCTGGTGTCCTATTATTTGCTGAGACATCCGACTGCACCTTGAAGTACATATGGGTGGCATGGCTCATTGCCAGTAACTCTGAGGTTCTCCCCCCCCCCCCCCCCCCCCCCCTCCCCCATCCACAGTTTCAATTGCCAGCTGGCGCAGTTTGGGAGCTGACTAACTTCCTGTCATCTTGGAATGATACAGTTACAGCAATAGGTTCTACCCACTGTTTGCTTCGCTGGGTTTAAATGCATTTAAAAAAATTTGTCAGCAGCGGCTAGCATGGCAAACACCAAGAGCCAATGCGCTTGGAGGTGATGTGACATGGCATGCCCACTGAAGAATTACTGATTGTAAGGTAATGACGGCAAAATTGCAGAGCAATGATCAAGATTTCATTGTTCCAAAATATTGCCAATGTTAAATATACATTTAAAATTAATGAGACCATTTTAATTGGTCCTGAGTGTTTATTCTTTGAGAAAAGGTCACAGTCAGCTCTGCAATAACCTCTGGCATGTATGGTTAGAAACAAAGAAAGGACAGCCTGACATTATTTCGATGTTACCTAATGAATAAGAGGAGGCTCTACCAATTGAATTATAAAATGGATTTGGAGTGCAGTACTGCAGGGTAACGGATTGTAAACTCTATTTCATTCAAACATTAATGAAGCAGGGTCATAACCTCCTCCAAGACAGTCGTATAAAGTGAAATATCATCCACGGACCAGTGGTTCTAATGTTTCACCAATAATATGATTGGTGTGGCAGCTCCTCATATAGTTTCTTAGTCTGACCAGCATAAACAATTCATGCTCTCAAGAAAGTTCCCAAGTTCGTTCAGAAGACTCCTTGTTGAGACTGCTCATTTGCTACTAATGAGGGCACCAGAGTTCCCACCCGTCCATCAGAGGCCACTGTAGATGTTGCAAATATTGAGAAGAAGCTGAACATGCTGACTGACAATGTACCAGCAAGTATAATGTGAGAACAGTATATAATGAGACAGTGTGGATCCGATTAGCTTTTGAACACTTTGGCCTTTGCCTTTAGGTTTTTTGCCTCCGCCAACAACAACTACTATTTGTATAGCATGTTTAATGTATGAAAACATCCCAAGGGAGGTAGAATTTACAGCATAGAATTAGGTTTGTGCTGTATATGAGCTGCCCTTCTTTTCTATCTACTCCATTGCACTATCAACATATTGTTTTGTTTCTTTCTTCCTCAAATACATGTCTAGCTTCCTATTAAGTTCAGCCATTAAGCTGTTTGCCTTATTCACTCCATGTGGTAGTAAATTCCTCATTTTCATTACTGATTAAAGGAGTTTCTCCTGAATTTATATTGTGTCATCAGATAAAACTAACAGGGAGCCTCAGGTACGATATATTAGGTAAGGTGATGAAACGTTTGGTCAAATAGATACACTTAAGGGGCTCCATAAAGAAAGAGAGAGAAAAAGGTAGAGTAAATGAGGAAGGGAAATCCCAAGCTTAGGGTTTAGGCAGTTGAAGGAATGGCCACCAATCATGAGTTTAAAGAAGTGGGGGATTGGCAAGAGGCTAGAAGTTGGAAGAATACAGAATTAAAAGCACAGAATGAAATAGCACAGTTAATTTACCCCACTGTGCGTGGTCAGCTTTTTGAAAGAGCTCCCCAATTACTCTCACTCCCCTGCTCTTTCCCCAGAACCCTGCCATCTTTCCCCTTCAAGTATTAACCAATTCACTTTTCAATTTTACTGTTGAATTTGATTCCTTTCAGACAGTGCGTTCAAAATCACAACCCATTTTGTAAAAAATAATTTCTCATGCCATTCTTAGCTCTTTTGTCAATCACGTTAAATGTGTGCTTTTCATGACAGACTACTTTGCCAGCAGTGTCTCTTTATTTACCCCATCAAAATCATTCATGATTTTGAATATTCCTTACAAGTCCCATTTAATCTTTTCGGCCCACAAGACTCTTGTTTCTCAACATCACTGAAACCTCTCACCTTTGGTACTATCCTTATAAATCTTGTCTGCATACTCTCCCATTGCTTTGGTATCCTTACTAAAGTCTGGTATCTAGGATTGAACAGAATTCTACAGAGGTCAAACCAGTCAACTCTAAAGTTGCAGTATACTTTGTTGCTTTTGTGTTCTTTATGAAATTCTATGCTGGGACGCGGTCAATTCGAGCCCTCCTTGACCCGGAGTCGCAACACAATTGAATTAACCAATAATTCTTAGCAAAATACCCAAAGTGTTTGGCCCTTGACTGCCCAATAATTACAGTCACCAGGTTTGTAAATTTAAACACAATTATTTTTTATTAATAACAAGACTATAACAAAAAATGCAACAAATACAATTGGTCAATTATCATCATATACTAAGCCCCCACTTTAACTTACCCAACTCTCTATACACATGCACACACATATACGCACAAGGCAAACACAGAGGGTAGAGTACATACATACATAGAATTTACAGTGCAGAAGGAGGCCATTCGGCCTATCGAGTCTGCACCGGCTCTTGGAAAGAGCATCCTACCCAAGGTCAACACTTCCACCCTATCCCCATAACCCAGTAACCCCACCCAATACTAAGGGCAATTTTGGACACTAAGGGCAATTTAGCATGGCCAATCCACCTAACCTGCACATCTTTGGACTGTGGGAGGAAACCGGAGTACCCGGAGGAAACCTACGCACACACGGGGAGGATGTGCAGACTCCGCACAGACAGTGACCCAAGCCGGAATCGAACCTGGGACCCTGGAGCTGTGAAGCGATTGTGCTATCCACAATGCTACCGTGCATTGGGGTAGGGGTGTACAAATAAAAATGAAGGGGATACATGCATTTGTTTCAGAGGTTATTTCTAGCACACCGTCCTTCAAACCAGGCTTTCAGGTTGAGAACTTTGTTTTCCAGTCTGTAATGGTTTTCACTGCAGATTCCTTCAGGTCTGCAGTTTCAGAAATCCAGCAGCTCACAGCATTTCTGGAGAAAACCCCCAGGGAGTGAGAGCTGTTTTTTTTTCTCTGTGTGTCCAGGTCTCAACTGTGCTTTCCTAAGGTCTCTGGAAATCATCCCACTCAAGCTGGATACAATCATCACCTGTTACTGGGCAGGATAAGGTATTTTTGCCAATTTATTGGTCATCAGCCAAACAATCAAACTCAGTCCCAACCCATCTCTCGGGTGCCACAACGTTCCACTGTCCAAAACTATCAGAGTCTTCTCTTCTGTGACTTTTGAATTCCTCATTTCTCCTGATCAACTTAAAGATACACGTCCATTAAGCATCCATGGATCAAAAATTTTAACAGCAATAAAAAAATGAAGAAATAAGGGAATCAACAGGAAGAACCCTGACAACCTCTATTAACAAAAGCAAGAATCCCCAAAGCTTTATAATAACTTTTTCAATTTGTCCTGTCATGACATTTTAAAAGATTTGAGTACTTACACTGCCAATTGCCCTTGTTCCTATGCCTGCTTTAAAATAGTGTCATTTATTTCGTAATGACCTCCCTGGTTGTCCTTCAAAATGGTATCACTTCACAATTATCTGCTTTAAATTTTATCTGCCATGTTTTCCCATTCATCAGTCTGTCTGTGTCCTGCTGAAGTCTGTTACAATGCTCCTCACTGTTTATATTATTTCTGAATGTTGTGCCACCTGCAAATTCAATATTAAGCCTTTTGCAAACAAGTTTAGTTTTTTAATGCATAAAGAGCAGCGACTTTAATACCGATCCCTGGGGAACATCGCTCTATATCTTTTTTCCAGTATGAAAAGCACCGTTCACTCCTACTCTCTGCCTTGTGTCCCTTGGCTAATTATGCACCCATTCTCCCACTGTACCATGGGTTTTAATTTTGTTAACATGTGTGTTATATGATACTGGAGGTCAGAGTTCTTGGATGGTTAGAAGCTAGAAAAGGTTTTAAAGAGAGAAAGAGGAGGAAGGCCTTGAAGAGATTTGAATTTTAAAATGGAGGCACTTGGAAACTGGGATTCAATGGAGGTCGCACCAAGCACTGGCCTGTACCACTTGTTGCTGTTGTCATGTCCGGTAGCACAGTGGGTAGTGTGGACATCTACAATTTCCACCTGCAAAGGGTGATGGGAATTGTGGTCAAGCTGGGACACAGACAGCGCACAGCTCCTGTGTATTGTGCAAAGGAAAAAACAGACCGAATTGAAACCTTCACCTGTTAAAGGTCAATCACCAATTTCCTCAGGACAATTGACTCAAATCAAGGAACAGCAACAGTAGCAGACTCCCCGGCGCTGCTGCCCCTTATTTGGAAATTGATGGAACCATCAATTCACCAGACACGTGTTTCCGATATGAATCTAGGCTTTAATCGATTTACTTCAGAGCCAGCCTGTTACCCGTTGATGAACTCTTAGTGAACTCAGGCTGACTCTGGGCAAGGGTATTTATACAGCTGCACTAGGGGGAGGAGTCATGGGCGGAGCCAAGGATGGAGCCCAGTACAAGTTCCTGAGTACTCCCAGAGCTACTCCCCCTAGTGGTAGGATAGCGCTACTGCGCTTACAAAGACAGTGTGAATTATCATATATACATATATATATTACATTCACCACATTCACCCCCTGCAAAAAAATCAAGTCCGGCGGGGGTGGTGGCCTACAACGTCAGTCTGTCCGGTGGTCGAATTGTCCGTTGTGATCTGCGGAGCACCAGGGCTGCAGCCTCTTGCGGTGGCTGGATGGGTGGTGTGTGCTGGGGTACGATGGCGGACTCCAGGGAGGGTTGTATCCGAGCTTCATACTCTCCTGGTTCGACCAGGACTGGGGGCGCGGAACTGGTGGAGCGAGCTCGTGGGCTCTGGAGCGCAAGGGGGCATCAGCATGGGGTGTAGGGTGATAGGCCCTTCTGTGGGGCTAGAGGGAGCGCTGGATCCGGCGGGTGCCAGATCCCGGAGGGATATCGTGTCCTGACGGCCATCAGGGAATTCGACGAATGCGTACTGGGGGTTGGAGTGGAGCAGGCGCACCTTTTCAACAAGGGGGTCGGTTTTGTGCGCCCTGACGTGTTTCCTCAGAAGTACGGGGCCCGGCGTCCTCAGCCATACCGGAAGTGAGACCCCCGTGGTAGTGCCCCTGGAAAAAATGAAGAGCCTCTCGTGAGGGATCTGGTTGGTCGCCGTGCACAAAAGGGACCTAATAGCTTGGAGCGCGCCTGGGAGGGCTTCCTGCCACTGGGAGACTTGGAGCTTTCTAGACCGGAGGGTCAGTAGGACGGTCTTCCAGACCGTCGCGTTCTCCCTTTCCACCTGCCCGTTCCCCCTGGGGTTGTGGCTGATAGTCCTGCTCGAGGCAATGCCCTTGTCGAGCAGGTACTGATGCAGCTCGTCGCTCATGAAGGACAAAGCCCGGTTGCTGTGTACGTAGCTGGAGAAACCAAACAGGGTGCAGATGCTATGCAGGGCCCTAATGACTGTATGGAAGGTCATGCCGGGGCACGGGACAACGAATGGGAAACGGGAGAACTTGCCTACGACGTTTAAAAAGTAAACGTTCTTGTTAGTTGAGGGGAGTGGCCCTTTTAGATTAATCGCGAGGCATTCAAAGGGCCTAGAAGCCTTGACCAGGTGGGCCCTGTCTGGTCTATAGAAGTGCGGTTTGCACTCCGCACAGATCGGGCAGTCCCTAGTGACCGCTTTTACCTCCTCGTTGGAGAAAGGCAGGTTTCAGGCCCTGATGTCGTGGGCGAGCCGGGTGACCCCCGGGTGGCAGAGGTCATTGTGGATGACTTTTAATCGGTTGATCTGCGCATTGGCGCATGTCCCGCGGGATAGGGTATCCGGAGGCTCGTTGAGCTTCCCGCGTCGATATTTGATATCGTAATTGTAGGTGGAGAGTTCGATCCTCCACCTCAGAATTTTGTCGTTATCAATTTTGCCCCTTTGCGAGTTGTCGAACATGAAGGCAACCGATCTTTGGTCGGTGATGAGGGTGAACCTCCTACCTGCGAGGTAGTGCTTCCAGTGACTGATAGGCTCCACAATGGCTTGTGCTTTCTCGACTGAAGAGTGTCGGAGTTCTGAAGCGGAGAGGGTATGGGAGAAAAATGCAACTGGTCCCCCTGCCTGATATGACGTGGCTGCAAGAGCTACCTCTGAGGCATCGCTCTCTACCTGAAATTCATCCACCGCCCGCATGGCCGCTTTGGCGATGTCCTCCTTGATGCCGTCGAAGGCCTGGCGTGCCTCGGCTGACAGGGGAAATCGTGTGGCCCTAAAGAGTGGGCGGGCTTTGTCCGCATATTGAGGGACCCACTGGGCGTAGTAGGAAAAGAAGCCCAAGCACCGTTTGAGGGTCTTGGGGCAATGGGGGAGGGGGAGTTCTAAGAGTGGGCGCATACGGTCCGGGTCTGGGCCCAGGACTCCGTTTTCCACGACATAGCTGAGGATGGCTAGTCTGGTTGTGCGGAAAACGCATTTCTCCTTGTTGTACGTGAGATTCAGTTTCTGTGCTGTCTGGAGAAAATGGCGGAGGTTGGCGTCGTGGTCCTGCTGGTCATAGTCGCAGATGGTGACATTGTCCAAGTACGGAAACGTGGCCCGCAGCCCGTACTGGTCCACCATTCGGTCCATTGCTCGTTGGAACACCGAGACCCCATTAGTGACGCCGAAAGGGACCCAGAGGAAATGAAAGAGGCGGCCATCGGCCTCGAATGCTGTGTAGTGGCGGTCCTCCGGGCGGATTGGGAGCTGGTGGTATGCAGACTTCAGATCCACCATGGAAAAGAGCCAGTACTGGGCGATCTGGTTTACCATGTCTGCAATTCTGGGGAGGGGATACGCGTTGAGGAGCGTAAATCTATTTATGGTCTGACTGTAGTCGACCACCATACGGAATTTTCCCCCGGTCTTAACGACCACCACCTGAGCTCCCCAGGGACTATTGCTGGCCTCTATAACCCCCTCACTGAGTAGCCTTCGGACCTCTGCTCTGACAAATACCCTATCCTGCAGGCTATACCGCCTGCTCCGAGTGGCTACGGGTTTACAGTCCTTTGTGAGATTGGCGAAGAGAGGAGGGGGGGGAATTCGCAGCGTAGCGAGTCTGCAGATCGTGAGTGGGGGCAGGGGTCTGCCGAAGCTGAGGGTGAGGCTCTTGTGGTTTCATTGGAAGTCTAGGCCTAATAAGAGTGGCGCGCAGAGTTCGGGCAAAACGTAGAGTTTGAATTTCGAGTAGCTAGCGCCTCGGATTGTGAGTGTCGTGGCGGTGCGCCCCTGGATCTGGACCGAATGGGAGCCTGAAGCGAGCGAGATAATTTGATGCACGGGGAAAACAGGGAGCGAACAGCGTCTTACCAGATCTGGATGTATGAAGCTCTCCGTGCTCCCGGAGTCGAAGAGGCATGGCGTTTTGTATCCGTTGATATGGACCTCTGCCATCGATTTCGTAGATTCTTTGGTCGTGATTGGTCCAGGGTGACCGCACTGAGTTGCGGGTAGTCGCCGGCTCGATCAGCTGTCCTGGAGTGCCCCAGTGATGACTGCCCTCTGAGTTCATAGTCGAATTCGAATTCTTCCGCAGAGCTGTCCGAGCGCGGAGATGCCGATCGGGCCCATGGATCGCACGTGGCGGGCGGCGAGGAAGATAGCGTCCAAGATGGCGGCCCCCATGAGTCGCACATGGCCGGCTGCGTGGTGGAGGTTTTCCAAGATGGTGGCCCCCATGGATCGCACGTGGCTGGAGGGGGTGAAGTCGGGGCATAGGCCACAGCGTTTCGGGCCCCATGGGCCTGCGAGTGAGGGGAGCTATTACTTCGAGTCGCTGGGGAGTTGGAAGCTGGGGCCCTTTTAGCGAGGCACATTCTTGCGTAATGGCCTTTTCGCCCGCAGCTGCTGCAGGACGCGTTGCGGGCCGGGCAGTGCTGCCGTGGGTGCTGGTTCTGGCCGCAGAAATGGCAGGCTGGAGCAGCGTAGTGGCTGGCTGGAGCAGCATAGCGGCTGGCTGGGGCAGCATGGTGGCTGGGCGGCCGCGTAGCACAGGCCTGGGGGAGTCGCTGGTTGGGGGCCCATGATTGGGTCGCGGGGTCCGCGGGGAACGAGTTAAGGCTGCGGAAGGAGACCTCCATCGTGGTAGCAGCTTCCACAGTCGTTTCTAAGTCCTGGGCCCCCTTTTCCAGCAGTCGTTGGCGCACATAGTTAGACCTGAGGCCCGCTACAAAAACATCGCGTACCGCAAGTTCCCTGTGTTCAGCCATGGTACCCGCTTGGTAATTACAGTCATTGGACAAATTATTGAGTTCCCTTTGAAATTCGATGAGTGATTCTGTAGGCCGCTGGCGGCGAGTCGTGAACACCTGGCGAGCGTAAACTTCATTAATAGGCCTTACATAAATTTTATCGAGAACTGCTAGCACCGCAGTATATGAACTGGCCGAGTTTAGTTGCGTAGAGATTCTGTGGCTCACCCTCGCGTGCAGTAGACTTAGCTTCTGATCCTCTGTCGTTTCGGCTGTGCTCGCTTCTGCCAGGTAGACCTTGAAGCACCGGATCCAGTGGGAGAAGATTTCTTTAGCCTCTGCATCCTGCGGGTCGAGTTCCAGGCGTCCAGGCTTGAGGGCCGATTCCATAATCGATCTTTACTGTTCTTAAGTCGATTAAATTGATGGAACCATCAATTCCCCAGACACGTGTTTCTGATATGAATCTAGGCTTTAATCGACTTACTTCAGAGCCAGCCTGTTACCCGTTGATGAACTATTAGTGAACTCAGGCTGACTCTGGACAAGGGTATTTATACAGCTGCACTAGGGGGAGGAGTCATGGGCGGAGCTTAGGGTGGAGCCCAGTACAAGTTTCTGAGTACTCCCAGAGCTACTCCCCCTAGTGGTAGGATAGCGCTACTGCGCTTACAAAGACAGTGTGAATTATCATATATACATCTATATATTACATATATTACATTCACCACAGAAATGCATACCCACTTGGAACAATAATGACTCGGACTCGCCCAGCCATCAAGGTGCCCACCCCTAACTGGCCGGTATTGATCAGAGTGATTGAGACCCTGAGTTAACCCTGCCCTAAAGGGCGCGAAAGTGAAGAAGGATAAAAAGCCCAGCGCAATAGGGATCGGTCTCTTTGGGATTGGTCTGTTCCCACACCAACTGCAGCATAATGACCAGCCAAGTTCAAGACCGCGATCACTACCTGAGAGAGATGAGCCGCAGCCGAGACGAACCTGATGACTTCCAGCCGACACAAGTGGGGATCCAGATAAAGGCCTTATCTACCTGCACAGAGCCGGTCATCCAGAAATTAAGTAAAGGTCCCCTTTAGTTGATAGGTGTAGTTTAATACGTAGCCACGTGTATCATTACCCAGGGAGATAAGTCTTGTGTTTAATAGTAAACTGTCTTTTGAACTAACATACTAGTTGTGTGGTCATTTTGTCAATACAAGAAACATACTTGTTGCTTGTGGTTTGATAATAAAGTGGCAATAGTAGAACAGTGCTTCACTGCTCCATGGTCCCAGGTTTGATTCCCGGCTTGGGTCACTGTCTGTGTGGAGTCTGCACATTCTTCCTGTGTCTGCGTGGGTTTCATCTGGGTGCTCTGGTTTCCTCCCACACATTCTGAAAGATGTGCTGTTAGGTTGATTGGACATTCTGAATTCACCCTCTGTGTACCCGAGCAGGCCACCATAATGTGATTAGGGGCTTTTCGCAGTAACTTAATTGCACTGTTAATGTGAGCCTACTTGTGACAATAAATATTATTATGTTCCAGCATATTATGAACTTTCTGTCAAAGCTTTAAAAATTTTCCAACAGCCTATTAAAATGTCCATTTCAAATCATATGACCTTCAGGCTTCTGAACTGCAAACCATCTGGGGCGGGATTCTCCGACCCCCCGCCGGGTCGGAGAATCGCCGGGGTGGAGGGGGGGGGGGGGGCGGCGTGAATCCTGCCCCTGCCGGCTGCTGAATTCTCCGTGCCGGCCAGAGGCTGCTGGCAGCGGCCCCCCCCGGCGTTTCTCCGGCCCGCAATGGGCCGAGTGGTCGCCCGTTTATGGCCGGTCCCACCGGTGTAAATTATGGACCTGGCTCCGCGGGTGACCTCCGGGATCCTTGGGGGCGCACGGGGGAATCTGGTCCTGTGGGGGTCCCCCACGGTGGCCTGGCCCGCAATCGGGGCCCACCGGCGGGCCTGTGCCGTGGAGGCACTCTATTCCTCCACGTCAGCTGCTGTGGACCTCAGCGATGGCCAACACGGAGATGAACCCCCCCTGCGCATGTGCTGGGATGACGCCAGACAACGCGGTCGGCAGAGGCCCTTTAGCGCTGGTTGGCGTGGCGCCAAGCCCTCCGTGCTGGCCAGCGCGGCGCAAACCAGTCCGACACCGGCCTAGCCCCTGAAGGTGCAGAGGATTCCACACCTTCGGGGCGGCCCGACGCCGGAGTGGTTCACGCCACTCCTTCGCACCACTCCTTTGTGCTGGAGTTGCCCGCCCCGCCCCTGGAGTTTCAAACAAATACTGAATTAAATGGGAAGATCCACATCCATCCAGAGATTCACACATCCCTTTGTTTGCAGATGGGCCATCAACAAAAGTTTATGTAATCAGCCCATCATCCCTTTGTTGAAATTTGAACATTTCCAAGTGACGTGGCGAGGAAGCCATTTTGTTGTATACTTTGAAAATGCAGCAAGGAACAGCTCCATTTGACAGCCATTGAACCAGCTGCAAGTCAAATAAACAGCCAAGGCAATAAAGAGCTTAACCTGGAAAATGGTGGAAGAACTCTCCTCAACCTTAAAGTTGTAGTTCTCCTGAGAACCAACTTGGAAATTTGACTACCAGTGGTTTTGTAACTTATTGAAAATCCTCTGCTTCAGACAAGACCTTCACTTCAATCAAAGCCTCAAATCATCTCTGAAACTACAGGCCTGGGAAGAAAGAGACTGAGACAATCATAAAATGTGATTGCATTGTTTTTCTCATCATCTGTATCTAGTTCCGTGTGAGTGATGGTCCGTGTGAATCAAGCGACTGGGGCGTCACATGTTTAAACCTCCAGGGCAAGTTTTGATGAGGAATAACTTCCGTTGTTTCCAAATTCACGAAAAACTTGCTGCAGGAATTATTTAAAGATGTATAAAACTGCAAAGGGGAAGAAAATAGAGTAGGCAGGAAAATACCTTACCCCTTGGTGGAGAGATCATTGACTGGTGGGCATTGATTTAAGGTAAGGAGCAGGTGGTTCAGAGGAAAAGCTTAGAGGGTGGTGGAAGTCTGGAACTCACTGGTTGAAAGGGTAGTGGAGGCAGAGCCCTTCATAACATTTTAGAAGTATTTAGATGTGCACTTATGATCCTAAGGCAAGTGCTGGAAAACGGGATTAGAATACTTAGGTTTTTTTTTCTTGACCAAAGCAGATGCAATGGGCCATAGGTCCTTTTCTGTGCTGTAGACCTCTATGACAAAGTCACTGTCTTCCTATTAGGTTCAGTGCTGATGTTTTGTTTTGGAAAACATCCTTGCCTCCTTCACAACCTTATGGCTTTTGTAAATGTGTTGCTATCCTGCTGTTGCTCTTCCTCCTCATTTAAAAGTTTCAAGGGAAAGACTTGCCTGTCCAGCATTGAAAGTTACCAAATTTTATGGCCCCTACAAACTCTCTCTTCCAAACTATTTTAGAGAAAATACTGATGACCATAAAAAAGTGGTCCCAATGCACCCTAGCACCCTAAAGCCACAACGAGATACATACCTTAACGGAGATGAGAATTCCTTTAAATACTGTTTGTTGTGGCCACATTTCTCCTGTCCCCAATTTTCATAAGTATGGGATAAGGAGGAGAGATTTAATGGGCAGTCAGTCTGCAACATGACCTGCCACCTGACTGACTAATTTGTCAGGATAAATATTTCATAGCCCTCTGCAACTTTCATGGAGCCAGGACAGTTTGTCAAGGAGCCGCGATTCATGACCCTTTGGCCCTTCAGAGGAGTCATGAACCATAGTCAGAATGAGGGAAACTTCTGAAAGCTGTCAATTAATGTTTTCTCTGGTATGTAGCCATTTCACCAGACTAATTGATGTCTGGTGTCTCAGCCAAGCCTCATTACGCATTCTTGGGTGACAGCCCTGACATCCATTATTTTGTTGAAACAGCTGCACCCAAGAGAAAACAATGCTTGACTGACAACTTTCTCGCTTAGATCTTTTTCTCAAGTGCTTGCAGTTTTAGCTATTAATAATTTGAGGATCTGGTTGATTGACATGGGGCACAGTAGTTAGCACGAGTGCCTAACAATGCCAGGAACCCAGGTTCAATCCCGGCTTGGGTCACTGTATGTGTGGAGTTTGTATGTTCTCCCCCTGTCTGCATGGGTTTTCTCTGAGTGCTCCTGTTTCCACTCACCATCCAAAGATATGCATGTAAGGTGGATTGGCCATGATAAATTGTCCCTTAGTATCCAGGGATTTGGAGCTTAGGTTATGGGGTTACAGGAATAGGGTGGAAGTGGGTATGGGTAGATTGCTTATTTGAAGGGTCGGTGCATACATGATGGGTTGAATGGCCTCCTTCTGCACTGCAGGGATTCTATGATTCTATGACCATTTTATAGAGATGGAGCAAAAAGATTTTGTAAGAAAGTTATGAATGAATGACTGTTCATAAGGCTTTTTCAAACAGGATTGTGTTACAATAAGGATTATTGGCTCCGCACAGATTGTATATTGGATAAATGGCCATTGAAGTGCCATACAAATACAGAAAATGCTGGAAAATCTTAACAGGTCTGGCAGCATCTGTGCAGATAGAAGAGAGCTAACGTTTTGAGTCTGGATGACTCTTCGTGAAAACAAAAGGGAACTGGAAATAGGATGAGATTTACACTGCCGTGGGGAGGGGGTGGAACAGTAAGGGCTGGACATACTGTCAGCGATAGGTGGAGGCGAGGGAGAGATTGACAAAGATGTTGTGAATAAAACAACAAAGGGAATGTAAATGGTCGTGATCAAGGCTCATAAGGGTGCTGATAGTGGCACATTAAGAGATCAGAATGTGTCAATGTAAGAACAAAGACAAACAATGTGTCAAATGGCAACTTGGAACAGGGAACAGATAGCAATGGTGGGGTGAAGTGGGGAGAGGAGATGGTGGTAAAGGAAAAACAAGATGGAAAGCAGGATGAAAAGAGGGATGGAAAATGAATCAATGGAAGAAATGAAAATAAATAGATAGAAATAAAAATGGGGTTACATTTGAGGAGAGAGTTCACAGCCTGAAGTTGTTGAACTCAATATTAAGTCTGGAAGCTGAGGTGCTGTTCCTCCACTTACGTTGGCTTTCACAGGAACATGGCAGTAGGCCAAGGACTGACATGTGGACATGAGACCAGGACGGTGAGTTGAAATGGCAAGTGACAATGCCAAGTGGTCTGGGTCCTGCTTGCCACTGGACTTCTGCAAAGTGTTCAACCAGTCTGTTGACTCTCCAATGTAGAGTATACCACATTGAGAGCGGCGAATGCAATCATTCAGCACTTCTTCACCTGAAAAGAGTATCTCGGCCTTTGGATGGTGAGCATGGAGGAGGGAAAGGGGCAGGTGCTGCCCCTTCTGCGATTGCATGGAAATGGTTTGAGCTGTTGAGGGTGATGGATCAGTGGACCAGGGTATCACAGGGGGAAGGGTCCCTCCAGAATGCTGGCGGAGCTGGTGGAGGGTGATCCTTTGAATGTGGAGGCTAGTGGAGTGAAAAATGAGGTAAAGGTTGACCCTATCCTAGTTTTGGGAAGGAAGGGAAGGGGTGAGAGCAGAGGTGCGGGAGATGTGTCAGACACGGTTGAGAGCCCTGCGAACCACAGTGGGTGTGAAACCACGATTAAGGAAGAAGGACGACATGTCAGTAATATTGTTTTGGAAACTGGCACCTTTGGAACAGATGCGACAGAGGCGAAGGAACTAGGGGAATGGGATGGAGTCCTTACAGGATGTGGGGTCGAGGTAGCTATGGGAATTGGTGGGCTTGTATTTGATACTAGCGAACAGTAGATCGCCAGAAATGGAGATAGAGAGGTCAAGGAAGGAAGGTCAGCAATGGATCATGCAAAGGTGATAAAGGGTTGGAAATTGGAAGCGAAATCGATAAGATTTTTCCAGGTCCAGATGAGGACATGAAACGGCACCGAAACAATTGTCTATGTACTGATAAAAGAGTTGTGGTGGGGGGGGGGGGGGGGGGGGGGGGGGGGTAGGACTGGAACAAGGAATGTTTCACACACCCCACAAAGAGACAGGCAAAACTGGGACCCATACAGGTACCCATAGCCACACCTTTGGTTTGGAGGAAGTGAGACATATTAAAGGAGGAGTTATTTAGTGAGAAGACAAGTTCAGCCAGACAGAGGAAAGTGGTGGTGGGTGGGGTTGTTCAGGCCTCTGTTTGAGGAAGAAGCAGAGAGCCCTTCGAACATCCTGGTGGGGAATGGAGGTATAGAGGGATTGGACATCCATGGGAAAGAGGAGGTGGTTAGAAGAAAGAGCAAAGAAAAGTACAACACAGGAACAGGCCCTTCGGTCCTGAAGCCTGTAACTAAAATCAAAACCTTCTACCCTTACTCGGTTCGTATCCCGAAATTCCCTCTCTATTGATGTACACATCCAGATGCCTCTTAAATGTTGCTAGTGTGCCTGCTTCCACCATATTCTTGGGTAGCGTGTTCCAGGCACCCACCACTCTCTGCATGAAAAAGGTACCCCGCACATAGAACATAGAACAGTACAGCACAGAACAGGCCCTTTGGCCCTCGATGTTGTGCCGAGCAATGATCACCCTACTCAAACCCACGTATCCACCCTATACCCGTAACCCCAACAACCCCCCCCCCCCCCCCCACATCTCCCTTAAACTTTCCACCTCTCACCTTGAGCCTGTTCCACCTTGTAATTGACACCCCCACCCTTGGGAAAAGCTTCTAACTATCCACCCTGTCTATGCCTCTCATAATTTTGTAGCCCTCTATCAGGTTTAACCTCAGTCTTTCCAGTGAAAACAATCCTAGTTTATTCAACCTCTCCTCACAGCCAACACCTTTGAGACCAGGCAACATCCTGATGAACCTTCTTTGCACTCTCTCCAAAGCTTCCACATCCTTCTGATAATGTTGTGACAAGAACTGCACGCAATACTCCAAATGCGGCCTAGTCAAGGTTTTATATAGCTGCAACATGATTTCCCAACTCTTATACTCAATGCCCTGGCTAATAAATTCAAGCATGCCATATGTCTTCTTAATCTCCTTGGCTACCTGTGTTGCCACTTGTTCCTTGGTTTCTGCCATTTACAATATAATTCATACCTAGATTTGATCTCCAAAATGCATCACCTCGCATTTGCCTGGATTAAACTCCATTTGCCATTTCTGTGCCCAAGTCTCCAATTCATTTATATCCTGTTGTATCCTCTGACAATCCTCGGCACTATCAGCAACTCCGTCAATCTTCATGTCATCCGCAAGCTTACTAATCAGAGCACCCACATTTTTCTCCAGATCATTTATACGTACTATACACAATAGAGGTCCCGGCACTGATCCCTATGGAACATCACTAGCTACGGATCTCCATTCAGAAAAAAACCCTTCCACCGCTACTCTCTGTCTTCTATAACCAAGCCAGTTCTGTATCCATCTAGCCAGCAAACCCCGAATCCCATGTGATTTTAGTTTTTGTACCAGTCTGCCATGTGGGACCTTGTCAAACGCCTTACTAAAGTCCATATAAACTACATCCACAGCCCTTCCTTCATCAATTTTCTTTGACACCTCTTCAAAAAACTCAATTAAGTTGGTGAGACATGACCTTGCCTATGCAAAACCATGCTGCCTGTCACAGACTCGTCCATTTTCCTCGAAATGTGCATATATCCTGTCCCTCAGTATCTTTTCCAAAAGCTGCCCCCACCACTAATGTCAGGCTCACCAGCCTATAATTTGCTGGATTTTTCCTGCTTCCCTTCTTAAAAACAAGGGAATACCATTGGCTATTCTCCAGTCCATTGGAACCTTGCCTGTGGTTGAAGATGATGGGACGATATCTGTTAAGGACCCAGCTATTTCTCCCCTTGCCTCCCGCAGTAACCTAGGATTGATTCCATCCGGCTCGGGGGACTTGTCCACATCAATGAAATTTAGGATACGCAACACTTCCTCCTTTCATATATTGGCGTTCTCTAGAGAGTTCACACCCCTATCCCTGACCTCAACATCCATGTCCTTCTCCTTGGTGAGTACCAATATAAAATACTCACCCATTTCCTGTAGTTCCACGTATAACTTCCCTCCATTGTCCTTGAATGGGTCTTCTCTTTCTCTTGCTCCTAATTTATGCATAAAACGCCTTGGGATTCTCCTTGCCCATGTTGCTAAAGACATTTCATGGCCACTTCAGCCCTCCTAATTACACGTTTAAGTTCCTTGCTACTTTCACTGTACCCCTCAAGGGCTTCATCAGTTTTTAGTGCTGAGATATATCGTATGCTTCCTTTTTACTTTTGACTAAGCTTACAATTTCCCTTGTCATTCATGGGGCGTGGTTCTCTAATCCCACGGCAGAGTGTCCACGCCGTCATAACGCTGTCGCGTTTTATGACAACGTGAACGGGTCGACGCCATGACTAATTCTGGCCCCTGCAGGGGGACAGCACGGCACTGGAGCGGTTGAAGCCGCTCCAGCTGCTGATCCTGGAGCGAACTGGGCACCGCGGGATCCATGCATGTGCTGAGGCACCGGCGTCAACACGCGCACGCGCAATGGCTTCCTTCAACAAGCCAGCCCTGACGCAAAATGGTGCAGGACTACAGGGGCCAGCTCGTAGGAAAGGAGGCCCCCAGCCAGAGAGGCCGGCCCGCCGATTGGTGGGCCCGATTGCGGGGCAGGCCACACAGAGGCCACTCCCCGGGTTCGGAACCCCCCTCCTCCCCCACAGGCCGCCCCTCCGACCCTTCCACGCCAACGTCCCGCTGGCTGAGAGCAGGTGTGGACGGTGTCGGTGGGACTTGCCAACCACGCCGGCGTCGGGACGGTGTGGCGTGATTCGCGCCGGTCGTGGGGATTCTCCGACCCGGTCCTGGGCTGAGAGAATCCCTCCCATGGTTCCCGAATCCTGCCATTTCTATCCTTCATTTTTGTGGGGACATGCCTGTCCTGCACTTCAATGAACTGGCCTTTAAAAGCCTCCCACAAGTCAGACCTGGATTTACTCTCAAATAGCCGCTCCCAATCCACATTCCCCAGTTCCTGCCTAATTTGGATCTAATTGGCCCTCGCCCAATTAAGTGGGCTACTCTTATCCTCATCCATGATTACTCAAAATCTTAGGGAATTGTGGTCGCTAAGCCCAAAATACTCTCCCACTGAAACATCAATCGCCTGGCCTGGCTCATTCCCCAATACCAAGTCTAATATTGCCCACCCCCTGGTTTGATTGTTAACATACTGTATCAAAAGCTGTCCTGGACACATCAAACAAATTGCTCTCCACCCGAGCCCCTGACTGTAAGGGATTCCCAGTCAATATGGGGGAAGTTAAAATCACTCATCACAACTGCTTTTTTCACATGTTTTCAGTATCTCACTACATAACTGCTTCTCTCACACCTGTGGGCTGTTGGGAGGTCTATAGTACACTCCCAACACTGTGACTTCATCCTTCTTATTCCTGATCTTCACCCATAATGCCTTACTACAAATCCCTCCAATGTGCCCACCTTCAATACAGCTGTGATCTGCTCCCTAATCAGTAATACAACTCTCCCACCTATTTTTTGTTTCCCCTTCTGTGCCATCTAAAACAACAGTAAGAAGTCTTGCAACATCAGGTTAAAGTCCAACATGTTTGTTTCAAACACTAGCTTTCGGAGCACTGCTCCTTCCTCACCTGGTGACAGGTGAGTGTAATTTGGGTGGTGGAAGTGCTTATGTTGGCATGGGAGACATGAGTGGCCATTGGGGTTGCATGGACAGGCGTAAGTTGGCAGGGAGGATATGAGTGGCCATTGGGGTTGCATGGACAGGCGTAAGTTGGCAGGGAGGATATGAGTGGCCATTGGGGTTGCATGGACAAGCGTAAGTAGGCAGGGAGGATATGAGTGGCCATTGGGGTTGCATGGACAGGCGTAAGTTGGCAGGGAGGATATGAGTGGCCATTGGGGTTGCATGGACAGGCGTAAGTTGGCAGGGAGGATATGAGGGGCCATTGGGTGTACGTGAGGGTACCAAGCAGGAAAATTTCCTGACTCTAGTTATCTGCCTCTAGGATGGGAATTCAGTTCATTGTGAGGGCAGAGAAACAAATGACTATTACTTTTGAATTAAATCTGGAATGCTGTTAGGTTGTGGTTTATTTTCTTATTTGAAATAAGAGAGATAAGAAAAAAATTAGAAAATGAATGTTGCCTTCTTGAAAGTCATTGTCGAAATGGCAGGGGTGTGTTTCAAAGATTTTAACAGCAATCTCCTCATGGCTTCATGGTCTGTGCTGATCTCTGCAAATTCCATGAGGATGATCGACAGTAGGCATTCATGGAGGAAATATCAGTGAAGAATTTTGCGCATGTGGGTTGACTTCTTCTGGCCATTATATAGTAAACATTGGAAATTCTTGATACTTTATTTGTGTGCCGAAACAGACAAATTATGGAAAACAAACTTACATTCCGGATAACTGTTTAAAAATTCTTCATAGTAGCAATTTCATTGCCATAATGCCCTTTCTATAATTGGAGACCAGAATTGCATGCAATACACAAAATATGGTCGAATAAATGTTGTGCACAAAGTAACTTTTTTAGCTATTGCTTTTATATTTAGTGCCTCCATGTGCAAACCCAGTTTTTAGTTGTCCTTTTTAATTACAAACTGACTTTTAAATATCTCCATTCTGTTAAGGATTTCACTTAACTGGGTTTAAACTAATGTGGCAGGGGGATGGGAACCGATGCAGGAAGTTGGAAGGTAGTAAAACAGGGACAGAAGCAAAAGGAAGTAAGGGGAAAAGTGCAAGGCAGAGAAGACATAGTCAAAAATCTAAAAGGGCGACAGTACAAGGTACAGTGACTGAGGGGAGCTCAGTGAATAGGCCCAGTAATAACAAAAGGAATAAAACTGGAGATGTTAAGATTCAAAACAGAGGTAAAAAAAACAACATCAGTGTACTTTACCTGAATGCTCGTAGTATTCGGAATAAAGTAAATGAGTTGATGGCACAAATCATCGTAAATGACTATGATTTAGTGGCCATTACTGAAACATTGTTAAAGGATGGTCACGACTGGGAGTTAAATATCCGAGGGTATCAAACTATTCGGAAGGACAGAGTGGATGGTAAGGGGGGTGGTGTTGCTCTGTTATTTAAGGATGACATCCGGGCAATAGTAAGGGATGACATCGGTGCTATGGAGGATAAGGTTGAATCCATTTGGGTGGAAATCAGGAATAGTAAGGCGAAAAAGTCACTGATAGGAGTAGTCTATCGGCCACCAAATAGTAACGATATGGTGGGGCAGGCAATAAACAAAGAAATAACTGATGCATGTAGAAATGGTACAGCAGTTATCATGGGGGATTTTAATCGACATGTCGATTGGTTTAACCAGGTCGGTCAAGGCAACCTTGAGGAGGAGTTTATAGAATGTATCCGCGATAGTTTCCTAGAACAGTATGTAATGGAACCTACGAGGGAACAAGCGGTCCTAGATCTTGTCCTGTGTAATGAGACAGGATTGATTCATGATCTCATAGTTAGGGATCCTCTCGGAAGGAGCGATCACAATATGGTGGAATTTAAAATACAGATGGAGGGTGAGAAAGTAAAATCAAATACTAGTGTTTTGTGTTTAAACAAAGGAGATTAAAAGGGGATGAGAGAAGAACTAGCTAAGGTAGACTGGGAGCTAAGACTTTATGGTGGAACAGTTGAGGAACAGTGGAGAACCTTCCAAGCGATTTTTCACAGTGCTCAGCAAAGATTTATACCAACAAAAAGGAAGGATGGAAGAAAGAGGGAAAATCGACCGTGGATATCTAAGGAAATAAGGGAGAGTATCAAATTGAAGGGAAAAGCATATAAAGTGGCA
Organism: Scyliorhinus canicula; assembly: GCF_902713615.1. NCBI lineage: Eukaryota > Metazoa > Chordata > Chondrichthyes > Carcharhiniformes > Scyliorhinidae > Scyliorhinus > Scyliorhinus canicula. The sequence continues at coordinate 69,726,785 of NC_052162.1, read as the reverse complement.
AAGATTGCTGGGAGATTAGAGGACTGGGAAATCTTTAGGGGGCAACAGAAAGCTACTAAAAAAGCTATAAAGAAGAGTAAGATAGAGTATGAGAGTAAACTTGCTCAGAATATAAAAACAGACAGTAAAAGTTTTTACAAATATATAAGACAAAAAAGAGTGGCTAAGGTAAATATTGGTCCTTTAGAGGATGAGAAGGGAGTTTTAATAATGGGAAATGAGGAAATGGCTGAGGAACTGAACAGGTTTTTTGGGTCGGTCTTCACAGTGGAAGACACAAATAACATGCCAGCGACTGATAGAAATGAGGCTATGACAGGTGAGGACCTTGAGAGGATTGTTATCACTAAGGAGGGAGTGATGGGCAAGCTAATGGGGCTAAAGGTAGACAAGTCTCCTGGCCCTGATGGAATGCATCCCAGAGTGCTAAAAGAGATGGCTAGGGAAATTGCAGATGCACTAGTGATAATTTACCGAAATTCACTAGACTCTGGGGTGGTCCCGGTGGATTTGAAATTAGCAAACGTGACGCCACTGTTTAAAAAAGGAGGTAGGCAGAAAGCAGGAAATTATAGGCCAGTGACCTTAACTTCGGTAGTAGGGAAGATGCTGGAATCTATCATCAAGGAAGAAATTGCGAGGCATGTGGATAGAAATTGTCCCATTGGGCAGACGCAGCATGGGTTCATAAAGGGCAGGTCATGCCTAACTAATTTAGTGGAATTTTTTGAGGACATTACCAGTGCAGTAGATAACGGGGAGCCGATGGATGTGGTATATCTGGATTTCCAGAAAGCCTTTGACAAGGTGCCACACAAAAGGTTGCTGCATAAGATAAAGATGCATGGCATTAAGGGTAAAGTTGTAGCATGGATAGAGGATTGGTTAATTAATAGAAAGCAAAGAGTTGGGATAAATGGGTGTTTCTCTGGTTGGCAATCAGTAGCTAGTGGTGTCCCTCAGGGATCCGTGTTGGGCCCACAATTGTTCACAATCTACATAGATGATTTGGAGTTGGGGACCAAGGGCAATGTGTCCAAGTTTGCAGATGACACTAAGATGAGTGGTAAAGCGAACAGTGCAGAGGATACTGGAAGTCTGCAGAGGGATTTGGATAGGTTAAGTGAATGGGCTAGGGTCTGGCAGATGGAATACAATGTTGACAAATGTGAGGTTATCCATTTTGGTAGGAATAACAGCAAACGGGATTATTATTTAAACGATAAAATATTAAAGCATGCCGCTGTTCAGAGAGACTTGGGTGTGCTAGTGCATGAGTCACAGAAGGTTGGTTTACAAGTGCAACAGGTAATTAAGAAGGCAAATGGAATTTTGTCCTTCATTGCTAGAGGGATGGAGTTTAAGACTAGGGAGGTTATGTTGCAATTGTATAAGGTGTTAGTGCGGCCACACCTGGAGTATTGTGTTCAGTTTTGGTCTCCTTACTTGAGAAAGGACGTACTGGCGCTGGAGGGTGTGCAGAGGAGATTCACTAGGTTAATCCCAGAGCTGAAGGGGTTGGATTATGAGGAGAGGTTGAGTAGACTGGGACTGTACTCGTTGGAATTTAGAAGGATGAGGGGGGATCTTATAGAAACATTTCAAATTATGAAGGGAATAGATAGGATAGATGCGGGCAGGTTGTTTCCACTGGCGGGTGACAGCAGAACTAGGGGACATTGCCTCAAAATAAGGGGAAGTAGATTTAGGACTGAGTTTAGGAGGAACTTCTTCACCCAAAGGGTTGTGAATCTATGGAATTCCTTGCCCAGTGAAGCAGTTGAGGCTCCTTCATTACATGTTTTTAAGGTAAAGATAGATAGTTTTTTGAAGAATAAAGGGATTAAGGGTTATGGTGTTCTGGCCGGAAAGTGGAGATGAGTCCACAAAAGATCAGCCATGATCTAATTGAATGGCGGAGCAGGCTCGAGGGGCCAGATGGCCTACTCCTGCTCCTAGTTCTAATGTTCTTATGTTCTTATGTTCTAGTACATTTCTTGTTAGTACATTTCTTGTTACTGTTCTTTCCTCCTAACTGGACTATTTACATTTATTTGCATTAAACTGTATCTGTCACCTAACTGCTCACTCCACCAACCCCTTCTTTGCCGTCCTGCAATCTCTCAGTTTGCCATTACCTCAAACTTGATGTCATGGCCCAGCGTAAATGTTGGGTTGGATTCTCCATTTTTGGGACGATGTCCCCATGCCGTCGTGAAAACTGTGGTCCTTTACGACAGGAAAGCTGGCGTCAAAAGGCTACAGTTTCACAGCCTTGCCGGGGGATAGCAGGCAAGTGTCGTTAAAATTGCAGCTCCAGCTGCAGATATGACCTCCGCACTTCCGGATCAGAGGCCGCGCATGCGCTGTGCTCCATGGGGGACTCAGACTGCGGACCTGGACCGCGGAAATAGTGCCCCCGATCGGTCGCTTGCCGACCCGGACTGCCCACACAAAAAAGAAGTTCTGAATGAGGACCCCCCCCCGCCCTCTGATCAACCCTCCCCCGACAGTGGATGCCCTGGACTGAGTCCACAGCCGGTGGTGGTGGATAATCAGCGCGGTGTACTCCCAGAGTACGCCACTTTTCGGGGGGGGTGGAGAATCGCGGAACCGGCGCCGGGCCCGATTTCATGCGGGAGACTGGATGCTCCACCCCGTTCCTGAACGCGATTGCGCCGTCGGGGTGCAGAGAATCCAGGCCGTTGTGTCCAGTTCAAAGTTATTTATATAAATGAGAAATACGCAACACTATCTACAACCAACCAATCAAAAAACAAATCTGTACAGCACTATTTTGTTCTCCAGTCACCTTGAGTACCCATTTGGCCACATTTGTAATTTCCAACCTCATTGGCTGGGCCATAATCTCACAGGACAATTTCCTATCTGGCTTTTTCAATCCCATGATCTTCTCTGTATGATTACTGTTTAGACAGTGAAGGTTAATATTCTCTCTATATGGCGTGATACCCATAACATATCTCAGGGTTCCGTATCAAACCTTATTTTCAAAATCTACATATGCAAAGTCGATTATCTCCCCCGGTTGTGTCAGACATTCAAAGAGTTGCTGGAACTGCATCTCAAAATTTCAAATATATCCAATTTTTTTTAAGTGTATCTTCACACACACACTGTGGGGAATAGTGGGGGACGGGGCGGGGGGGGGGGGGGGATGTACTAGAAGGATTTCAGAGCTGATTATCAGCCTGTTGAACTGTGTGGAATGCTCCTTTCATGGCCAACAAGTCCTGGCGCAGGACTCAAACCCAGAGTGCCTCATCCAATGGTAGGGACACACACTAGCAATGTGCCAAAAGTCCTCCTGTATATCCAATGCCTTGTCACAAAATGCTCTGAAGCCACCCCATACCATTGGGAAACACACGGATGGAGATGCACTGCCAGGGGGAAAAGAGGATCTCAACAGGTGGAAAATTCCAGCCATTTTTTACACAGAGCGGTGGGAAACCTGGGAAAGTTATAGAATCAGCTTTGTTAGAGTTTAAAATCAAACAGCTTGTTATTACATTATTATCTGCGTGTTTATACAAGCAGTACATGTAATTCACAGCTGGCAGTGTGCTAAATGGTTACCATTCAGTCACAGCGTTTGGACAATGCCAATCATGAGTATAAAATTTGAGTTGGCTGAGGATTTGAGCAGAATCCTATAATTGAACTGCTGCCAGAAACATAGTGCTGGACACTTGGGGCGCGATTTAATGGAAATGAAACACAGTCCAGTGTCGAGCATGTTTAGAAGGATGTTTCCCAGCATTGGCAATGCCAACAATGACCCCACTATTAAACGGAAATCTGCTTCATATATTGGCCTCGCCGAGGAACGGGCCTCTGGGGCCTCGCCGAGGAATGTGCCTCCGAGACATCGCTTCATCCCATTTTCTGCACCGGTTGCGCTCACCAGTGCAGGAAGAGATCGGGCTCCAGACACCCCAGCACAGCTGCCAGACTCCGCCACTGGCTCAACATACCTATATGGGTTGTCATAAAACCACCCCCCCCCCCCCACCCCACCTCATAAGGGAAAGGCACCCCCAGACCTGATCCCCGGAACAGGCAAAGTGCTGCCTGGACCCCTTGGCACTTTCAGCTTGGTACCCTGCAAGTGCCACCCCGGCACCCTGACAGTGTCACTGAACATCCAGGCACTGTCAGGGTGCCCAGGTGATACTGTCAGTGTAGTGGTGGGCACTGTCTGGGTGCCATGCTGGTAGGGCAAAGGTGGCATTTTGCCCACGCCAGAGATCGGGCACCTGGGGGTATTTTGCCCTTATGGAGGGAGGTGCGGGGGGCTCAAGGATCCCCCCAACAGATATGTTGGGGCATTGGAGGAGTCCGGGGTTGCGTCATGGCATCGAGAGATCGTGGCGCCATTTAAAAATGGCACCCCCAGTCTCTTCCTGCACTGGCGAGCAGAGATTCTCAGTGCAGGAAATGAATTTAATTGTGCTGTGGTGGGTCGTCCCTGAAAAGGCCCAAAAAGATAAGAGCCCTGTTCAATTCCGGAGTCATTCCTGGCACTTGTAATGCCAGGAAACACCCCGCTAATCCTGCCCATAAAGTGACGATTTTGTTTGTTAAATCACGCACTAAATTTTACTGCAAATGTATTCTACATTTAAGCATTGTAATTCCCCTTATAGGCGGCTGGGGGACAGATCCGCGCTGTCAGATGCTCGGGCACGCGGCCGATGGGGGGGGGGGAGGGGGGGGGGTCTAGTTTTTATGTGCGGCTCCGCGGTCCAAGTCTGCCATGGAGCTCGGCGCGGCTGCTGAAGGCCACCGCTGTGCGCATGCGCAGACTCCAAACTGGAAGTGCCGGTGCCCGTATCCGCAGCTAAAGCTGCGTGAATTACTCCGCTAGCTGCCTGCAGGGCTGAGAATTAGCTCATCTTTTTTGCAGGAATCTCCAGACTAAAACTCCAGCGTTTTTACGCCGGCGTGGGGACTTAGTCCCATTTTGTGAGAATCCAGCCCATGGTCACTTTTCCTTTTGTCTGATATCCTTGTATCATCGTTTCTCTCTTCTTTGTGCATTTTTCTTTCCCCTGCTATGATGTGCTTTTTTGCTCCTTAATCCTTAACTGTTTCTTTCAGTCTTCTCTGTTCTTCTTAGCCTGTAGATAAGAGGTGATGACAATGATACACCATCAACAGTTGCAGGTTGCATTTAGGGTGTGAGGTATCAGCGAAGCGAGGCCCTAAAGCGAGGCCCTAAATGGCTTCCTTCCCCTCCCTCCCGCCACTTGTGTTTCTCCCGGCTTCTCACTGCCATTGCTTTTTCTATCCATTCATCGTCCCATTCCTATCATCCTCTCACTCATATCATTCTCCCCACTCTTTCCTTTTAAAGTAGCTATTTAACTTGACAGTTGCACTGTCTGCACAGCCTGTGGGGTGTTTCTCAATGATATCATTGAATCTCGTCACATGAGCTGCACACTTAAGTTCCCCACGCTGGGGGATTGATGTGAGTCTTCACAGCATTGTTATGCAAACCAAGTTCTCCTCCCAGTCATTACACACAATATTGATTTTACCATAGTAAAGATTTTGAAATTTGCCCTCTTGGATTTTGCTTTTTAAATTTATTTGGGAAAAGGCCACTGGGCAGAAATTGCATGAAAGTAAAAGATCCCGACAATAGAGTTGAAATTACAGTACAGATGTATTCTGGAATTTAAATATGCAGTCGAGGCTTATATTGGATAATCTAAATTCAATTCACAAAGCCACAGATCCAGGAAAAAATATCAGTCTAAGCCTATGCTTTTGGGATCCTAATTAAAAATGTTAATGAAGGTTTTAAAAGACACAAAACATAGTTGATAATTATACTCATGTCATTATGAAATAACTTGTTTAAATGGTGTATTATATAATCCACTGAAAGGATACAATGCAATATTTCAATCTTGGGACTAAGCTGGCATGTTAGCCAAGTTTTCCTCTGATATTATGTGATGTCAAATGTAAAAGTAACATTTGCCTAAGACCAGTTACTCCACTTCGAAAATGATCAATTGATTGTGAAGCTCTTTAAGAGGGTCCTGGAGCCACTGTATGAATGCAATTTCTTTCTTTCCATATGAACCAATCATTGATACAATTTTCTTATAACCAGTCCCACTCAGTATTCCCTGCCACTGATATTACTTTGATCTTGTTCAGATCTCAGACTCTTGGCGGCTGTGCAGATTATGCACTCCTTTGTTCTTGTTGAACTCCCTTTCTGTTGTCTTTTCAATTATAGAAAGGACTGAGAGGAACCTAATTTCCTTTCATCGGCATGTTTCTTTCAGTAAACAACAGCAGCTCAACAAATATTGAGTTAAAGGTAGGGTAAGGCAATTAGCCACAGTCCACAAGTGACGATAACAATAGGCGTGTCTCTCTGTTAGAGACAGGCATGTGATCATGGAGCTTGAGAGGCATCACTGCATTGTAGGCCCAGAGCAAGGCAAGGTAGCCCTCCATGAACTAGGTCAGGAAGCATGTGTTGTGTTCTGTGATCTAACCATTGTTATGATGTACACTGACATACAGTTTTTTAACTATAAAGATGATTTATTAACAAGCATGCGGAAAAGATAACTAAGGAACTATTGTACAGACAATGGTTACTAAATGAATTCAGTGAATTCTCCTGGAGCTACTCCCGCACTTCTGGAGTGCGACTGCCTTCTTGTACGTCTTGAGTCACGTGATAGATCTCTAACGCCACCGGCTGGTTGGAGGTCACATTGCTAACTATATACAGAATTGTGTACAGGCATATCACCACAGCATGGGGATTGAACTCACATTGGTGGAACTATACTTCACCATATTCTCAACTTCAAACTAAATAAGCTAACTAACCCTTATTGAGTTAAAAAGTCAGCCTATCAGAGCCACTATGAACTGAACATCAAAGTTGTTTGTGACTTTGTGAGGTATATTTTTAATTCATGTCATTCTCAGCAGACCACCCCTAGATGTGCTGAGGGCTGTGAAGAAGTTAAAGCACCACAGAGTTCATATGAAGCTTGCCCCAATGTAGCTGCTTTCCCACACTTTTAACCTGTTGAAATACTGGATTCAAGTGTTTAAGCTCTCTGCAGCTGTGGCAAGTAATGAGCCAGCTCAGTGGAGTGCAAAAAATTTGGGTGGCTGATTTAACTGGACCCAAACAGCGAAGGTAGACCACCGAATGGCAAGAATTAGAATTGAGCCTCCCCTATGAAGGTGCATCACATTCGAAACATTACTATTGTCCCAATATAAATGTTTTGAATATGATGCTCCTCTAAGTTAATGAGGCATGGATCAGCAGCCATGGATCCTGCTTCAAACCTGCTATTTTGGACACTTGCCCAAACTACGAGAAAAAATTACTTCATATACTTTATAACTGTTGGACTACCCTGCCATCTCAAAGCATTCCATTCCCTTTTTTCAATGTAAATTTTCATGGAATTGTACTTTAGTCAACACCCATGACAGACTACGGGACAGTGCCACAGGTAAGGGAAATTGGGTCAAACTTGCTGTGCATTATACATTACAAGTGGTACATTTTACATTAAATATTACAGGCAACGAGGCAGTGCAGTGCATCTAGTCATACAATATCTAGTCTTATCGCCATACTGCTGAATTTCTCACTACGATACCATCGTACAACATTAGTGTTGTTGTGTAAGGTTATATGTCATGACGAGGGTTAATGTGAGACTGGGGAACAGTACTGTTCACAATGTGATGTAAGGAGATGCATCATCCAAGACTAGAGTAAGTCTAAGACTGGACAGAGACCTGTGTAGAAGCAAGTATGGAGTTAGCTCATAGCTTGGGCTGATCCTGTATATATGTACATAGTTATGTGTCATCAATAAACACTTAAGGTTCAACCACACTAGATTCATAATCTCTTTGTCAGACCGGCTGGATGTACATCCAGCAAGTGTAATGTTAAAAATTGGACTGCTGTGTTAAACCAAGTTCTCACAGAACACCAGAGCTGAAGAATGTAGAGGAAGATCAGTCAGGGTGCTTGAACTTGCAACTCCAGGCAACAAAAGTTAGTTTGGAAATTTCAGTGATCGTTCAAGGTGGCTGGATGCATCTGAGCTCAGCGAGGGTCGTTGCAGAGATGCCTGAGATTTTTCCTCTTGTCTGAGTGTCAGCAAGAGGATCAAACATGTTGGGTGTCAGTGAGGTCAAATCAAGGCTGGTAACAGGTGGATCATGGCGCAAGCTGGGAATTAAGATATAGCAAGTCTGTTTTTTTCCAACCAGATGCAACTGACCTAAAAGAAATTGAAGAGTGTCAAGATTGTATGTTATATTTATTAGGGTTTTATGTTGCTATGGTTTATGTTGCTGTACTGCAGCAGAGGGTTAAAACATTCAGAGCTGCTACTTTTGGTGAGATTGCAAAATAAACTTGCTTCCTGATTTGTTGCTGGCCTTTCCTTTCCAGAGCTGTCTCTCAAGCATTTGGGAATACACTCAAGTCTCCTTCGTGTTAGTGCTACTATTATTAACACACTCCTTGAAATGTATGATCAAAATATTGTTAAGGCATACGGTGAAGTAAATGAATGTGAAGTCAGATGTGAATAAACTGAGAGAGCCAAACATTGCTTTTTATAAATCTTCCCTGGGTGTTCCCAGTCTGCAGGTTGAGGCAATTTTAAAGACTGCATACTTTCCTAGCAGTTCAACCAATTACACTCATTGTATAGCACTGCCGATTCCACTGGGTATGCAAACAAGTAGACCTATAGACCTACACGTAACTGTCTGTTGCCCACTGTACTTCTTTTTTAAAGGTGCAACAGCATTGTAACTCACTGAGGTAATTGCCCCTCTGTATATTTCTTCATTCTTTTTCAAATAAAACATCTATTATTTTCATATGTTCAAAACCAGCTCTGGAAATGCTGACCTTTCTCTGGGACCAATAGTTATAGGTAGAGAGCTGAAATGGAATGAATCTCAGCTCAAAACTGATAGCGAGAAAAAATGCATGTCCCACAAGCATTTGCTTCCATACAGCTTTAGCTGCATTACGTGGATTTGCAATGGAGGATCGTCACATCGACCATTTCACTAAATAAAACCAATGGAGCAAAGGACACATCTGCAACCTTACTCCCATTATCCCTGTGCTGAAACCAGTGACTACCAGACAGATGGTTTCCACTGGTCTCTATCAGAGTTGCTTCATAATTGCACAGTAGGTGATCTCATTGTTACTTCTCCCTCCAACTCCCCCTCCCCACCAAACACCCCCCCCCCCCCCCACCCCCCACACATCTTCCCAGCACAACACTGAAAGTGACAACATTCCCTCACAATGGTTGCAGTCTTGCTTGAGTGACAGGCAGCTTTAGAATTCAAACTGTGACCATATGCTTGAGTGGCAGGTGGTTCCACCACTTGTGCTGTTTTCATAATGTTTTGAGTGTAGACCTATAAATAGCTTGACAAAAAAGATACTGGAAATTTACCTTGTCAGAGGTTAATGTTTCTGTTTTATCGTCTGTCCAATAATTGTTCATTTTACAATCCGTATAAATAGCTAAGAGTAACAGCCCCAATAGACCGTATCATGTAAAAATATACATCACATAATTTATAACCTATTTATCTTCCCAACCTATCTCTTTCTAGGTTGCTACCAGAATTCCTGCTTCAATTTTTCTTTCCAATTTTCCCTGCAGCAATCTTTCTACAATCTGCCGCAGAGACCAACATGAAATATTGCTGTTAATTTCATGTCCTTTTATCAACCACTTGAATTACCATTGTATTGCCCTATTTGTCCACAGCTGTCAAGGTGTCTGTGCACCCAGACTGTGATGAGGGACCTCCCAGTTACCTGCTACTTACAAAGCAAAGCATAGCACTCAGCGAGGCAAAAAAAACCTGTAAACAGAATTCTGGCTCTATTATTTTCAGAATTCTAAAGCTGAAGTATTAAGTAAAATGAATGTGTGGGAGTTGTTATTGTGTTTTGCTATTTCTCTCCTTCTGTACAATCTAACACTCGGAAATAGGTATTCAGACTTGCTCATTCATTTTCAGAAGCATTATTTCGATCTGCCTGCAAGGGCTTTTTGAGGAAAAAGAAAACTGAAATTGAATCTACCTTTATGCTCTACCACATTGTCCCCATTGCTTTAAAAACAAAGGTTTCTACTGCTCTCTCTCCCCTGCATGATTTGATGTTCAAGCACCAGGGTTCCATTTACGTGGACCAGACTGATGATGAAGTTGAAGCTAGTGTACAAACATCAGGCAGTGATCGGACTCCCCATTGCACGGTGACCTTGAAAACAAAACCTCCAATGCCAGTGTTCCAACCCAAACTGCTCAGGTTTCAGGCTCCGAGTCATTGTAATATGTAATCTTGTCGCATCCCAACATCAGGAATTTATTGGAAGGGATAAGATGTGAACCCAATCAAGAAGTGAGCATGCATTTAGAAATGCCATGGTAAACAGATTGTCCATCCCTATAGTAAACATAAATGATCTGCCATAAGTTTGTTCAGTGCTATTTAAGTTCACCCGAAGCAAGTGCCAAAGCATTGGCATTAGGATAGGTGCTGCAGAATGTTTTGTTTGTGTGTTATTTATTCATATTTTCTGTAAAACATGCATCACAGGGAACCAGTTTGACTGCAACGCTTGACACATCGAAAGATTCAATGAAAAGTTTGCTTCTGTCAAACTATATTACTACTGGAGCCAGGAAATGCGTGTGGAAAATGTTTATTAATATTATAATACAGTGTTACAATTTTTTGATTTTACACTATTGGTCTCAGTGCATGATTAATAAGAATACAAATGGAAATGCTCTCTCTCTTATGGCAATGAATGACCCAGGATTAGCACAATAGTGTAAGCACTAGGACAGGGGTGGGCAAACTTTTCCGTGCAAGGGCCACATTCAGAAATTCACAATTTTAAAGGGCCGCATAGTATATTAAGTAAAATAATTACTTCACCCGGTTATGATTCTGGGCGCCTCATACAGAACACAGAACATAGAACAGTACAGCACAGAACAGGCCCTTCGGCCCTCGATGTTGTGCCGAGCAATGATCACCCTACTCAAGTCAACGTATCCACCCTATACCAGTAAGTAACCCAACAGCCCCCCCCCACCCCCCCATTAACCTTAACAAAAAAACATTTTAAAAAGAATTTTTAAAAAATTTATTTTTTTAAAAAAATGACTTGGTGGGCCGCATAAAGACCATAAAAACACATTTTATTTTCTCAATTTCTTCAGGCACATGGAAATAACACATTGTCACATGATTAGGGTATTAACTTTAATTCTCTCTCAAGTGACCGCTGTGAACCTTTAGGCCTTGTCATTGGGCTGCTGCCCTTAATGTTGGTGCTATGGAAACAGTGAAACCATGAAATGGTGCAGTCCTAAATGTGGGGCGGGATTCTCTGTCCCGCCGCACTAGATTTCAGGTTCAGCACGCCATCGGGACTCGCTATTTTGTTGGCTGGTCAATGGGGTTACCCATTATGGGGCAGCCTCATGCTGTCGGGAAACACCCAGACTGTTGGCAGAATGGAGCATCTCGACGGCAGAGAATTCAGCCCGTGGTCCCGCATGGCGCAGCATGCAGGGCAGCACGGTAGCATTGTGGATAGCACAATCGCTTAACAGCTCCAGGGTCCCAGGTTCGATTCCGGTTTGGGTCACTGTCTGTGCGGAGTCTGCAAATCCTCCCCGTGTGTGCGTGAATTTCCTCCGGGTGCTCCGGTTTCCTCCCACAGTCCAAAGATGTGCAGGTGAGGTGGATTGGCCATGATAAATTGCCCTTAGTGTCCAAAATTGCCCTTAGTGTTGGGTGGGGTTACTGGGTTATGGGGATAGGGTGGAGGTGTTAACCTTGGGTAGGGTGCTCTTTCCAGGAGCCGGTGCAGACTCGATGGGCCGAATGGCTTCCTTCTGCACTGCAAATTGTATATATGAAACTGGAGAGGTTGATTTCACCTTTCTAGCTTAATCTGGACAGGACCATTGCATACTTTTGCTGATCACTCTTGGCTGAAATTGCATTCAGCTGGACAAGTAGCCCCTCCCCACTCATGAATGTAAAGTGACCGACATCTAAGTTGCAGGTGAGATACTTTTGACTTGCTTGTGCTGTGGCGAAGTTTGTGGAATTACTGTGGCATATTTTTGGAGTCTATTAGTGAGCTTGCATATCCATTCAGAGAGATCTTACAATCTCAATTGATTTTAAAACTGGATGGGAAGATCCCAAATGAAACCAAGGCTCTAAAGGCCCTTATCTTTACTTTTTCTTTATAAAATGTGGAAGAACAGAGTCACAGGACCGGTGATTAGTTTTAACAAGAAGGAAAAATACGTTGCTTAAACATGAAAAGTTTAAATTGTAACTCAATACACCTTTTCCCCCCTTTAACTTAATAAATATACATAGATTTTAAGATTAACATGGATTGCAAGGTATGTTTTAAGACACAATGTTGTCAACAACAAAATGTTCCTGTAAACACACAAGATGGCTGTGGTCAAATACATTCTCCACTCTGAACCACTGACTTTTTCCTCAGAATCCTGCCAGGTGATTGTCATGTACGAGTTTCCAGATTCTGCTCCACAAAGAAACACACTTTAAAATCTTGCTCAACAATAATGCTTTCCATTCGTTGTTGCATTTTGAAATCCAATCCAGATTTTCCAAATGACACTTTAAAAACAAAGTTTCTGCTTCACTTAACAGAGAATCTAGTCCAGGATTTACACCAACCCCTTTAGGATTTAGGGCGGAATGATGGCACAATGGTTATCACTGCTGCCTAACAGCGCAAGGGACCTGGGTTCGATTCCGACCTCGAGTGACTGTGCGGAGTCTGCATGTTCTCCCCACGCCTGCGTGGGTTTCCTCCGAGTGCTCTGGATTCATCTCACAGTCCAAAGATGCGCAAGTAAGGTGGATTGGCCATGCTAAATTGCCCCTGAATGTCCAAAGGTTGGGTTGGGTTACAGGGATAGGGCAGAGGATTGGGCCGAGATAGGTGGTCTCTTGAAGGGCTGGTGCAGACTCGATGGTCCGAATGGCCTCCTTCTGCACTGTCGGGATTCTATGATTCCATGATTTATTTGTCTTGACTGCTGTGCAAAATGTTTGTAGTTGCTTTAACTCTCAATTTTCAGACTGTATTAAAATGGCATCAAATATTTCATGTACCTCTGAAGGGTGTTGTCTCACTTTAAATCTAGTTACTGCAATTGTCAATTTAATTCAGACTGCTTTGTTTACTCTTTCTTGAATTCTTCCTTCTGAACAACACCTTGGTCTCTATTCTCTTAACTCTAGTCATCTGACATAGTCTTTCTGTCCCAATTCCCTGGTTATCTGGACTGTAACTTAGTCCTCTGGAATTTTACACTTGCATCTTACCCTGTCCAACTTTTCCTGACAGAGTTCAGAGAGGTTCACTTCCCAGTGATCTGTCTCCAACTGCAATAAATTAAACTAAAACTAAGACTTAAAAGCATTTTTCACTTAAAAGAGCCTCCAGTTGCTAAGCAACACCCACGTGCTTATTTCTTTTATTTATTCTTCACACCAGGCAGGCCAGCAGCACGGTTCAATTCCCGTACCAGCCTCTCTGAACAGGCGCCGGAATGTGGCGACTAGGGGCTTTCACAGTTACTTCATTTGAAGCCTGCTTGTGACAATAAGCGATTTTCATTTCATTTTCATTTTTCATTTCACAGCCCTCTCCAAGCATAGCAGAAACACAGTTCAAACTTAAACAACTCCCACACATACAAACATCTTTATCGAGCATGAATCTAACGATAAATTTTCTCGGCACAGAAATATTAAATTAAACACACTTAAAACTATACTTTATTTCTAATGATTATTTTACTTCTTAAAACTACCTTTGCTTTCTTAATGGAGATCATTGGATGAGATCATCTGTTATCACAAGTTTTGCAAGAGGTATTGGAGCAGCAGTTCTGGATCTGCAGTATAACTAACAAATGGAGCAGAAGTTACAAAGAGAGGATGCTTTGCATAGATAGAGGAGGAGGACTCTCCACAGGATGCCCTACCACCACAGATTTTCCAAGAGCACTTCTCATTCCTCCAGCTGAGCCAGAAGTATTGCCTGAGGTTATTCAGGTTCTGCAAGGAGGTAGTTACAGAGCTGTCCCACTTCCATCAATACAACGTGAGACTCACATGAGTATTGTGAGCAGTTTTAGGTCCGTACCTAAGGAAGGATGTGCTGGCCTGGGAAAATGTCCAGAAGAGATTCACAAGAATGATCCCTAGAATGAAGAGCTTGTCATATGAGGCACAGTTGAGGACTCTGGGTCTGTACTCGATGGAGTTTAGAAGGCTGAGGGGGGGATCTTATTGAAAATTACAGGATACTGCGAGGCCTGGATAAAGTGGAAGTGGAGAGTAAGTTTCCACAAGTAGGAAAAACTAGAACCCGAGGGCATAAGCTCAGACTAAAGAGACAATCCTTTAAAACAGATATGAGAAGGAATTTCTTCAGCCAGAGACTGGTGAATCTGTGAAACTGTCTGCCGCAGAAGGCTGTGGAAGCCAAATCACTGAGTGTCTTTAAAACAGAGATAGATAGGTTCTTCATTAGTAAGGGCATCAGGGATTATGGGGAAAAGGCAGGAAAATCGGGATGAGAAAAGTATCAGCGAGAATTGAATGGCAGAGCAGACTCGATGGCCTGATTTGGCTCCTATGTCTTATGGTCTTATGGTCCTATGTGACCAGTTCCGGCAGTAAATGTCTCATAGGCTTTAAATTTCTATTTGATAGAATCCTTTTAGAATGTGCTGACAACGTGACCAAAATCTCCCATTCATGCATCCAGGAGCTTTGTGGAGACCACGGGCGGGATTTTCCGTGAATCGGCGCGATGGCCCGAACCCGGCGCCAAAAACAGAGCGAATCACTTTGGCGTTGAGCACCCCGAAATGTTGCGAATCCTCTGGCTGTGAATGGGCTAGTAGTGGCATGACGCCATTCGCGACTCTTTACCCGTCACGGACGTGCTGCCGTCACTGCACAAAAGACAGCCCCCCACCCGGAGACCCGGCTAATGGCCGCCCGCCGCGCAGCGCCAGGTGAGACCCCCCACTGCCTGCCCCCTTTCCTCCTTTCCCCATCCCCCTTCCCCCATATCCACCTATCCCCCCTAGGGAGGAGGGACAGACCCGGCCCGTAATGCATGTGACACCCTGAGGACGTGCCAAGACGGCCATGAGCCAGAGACATACCCGGAGCACCAGGCGGATGCCTCCCACATCTAGTGCGAGTGCGGCGACGTCGGCGGGCCACACCCAGTGTCGAGGAGGGCAGCCACAGCAACAGGCCCCCGTCGCAGCCGACCCAGGACACTGACACACAGGACACTGACACACAGGACACTGACACACAGGACACTGACACACAGGATACTGACACACAGGACACTGACACACAGGACACTGACACACAGGACACTGACACACAGGATACTGATACACAGGATACTGACACACAGAACACCAATGCCCAGGACACTGACACACACGACACCCACACACAGGATACTGACACACAGGACACTGACACGCAGGACACTGACACACAGGATACTGACACACAGGATACTGACACACAGGATACTGACACACAGAACACCAATGCCCAGGACACTGACACACAGGATACTGACACACAGGATACTGACACACAGGACACTGACACGCAGGACACTGACACACAGGATACTGACACACAGGATACTGACACACAGGACACTGACACGCAGGACACTGACACACAGGATACTGACACACAGGACACTGACACGCAGGACACTGACACACAGGATACTGACACACAGGATACTGACACACAGAACACCAATGCCCAGGACGCTGACACACACGACACCCACACACAGGGGACGGATGGGCAGGAATCACCACTCCAGGGGACCCCGGACTTTGGGTCGGATGAGAACGCCATTACGCTACTGCTATCCCCTACACCCTCCACCATCGCAGAGATATTCACCTCGGTTGAGCACTTTGGCGATGAGGCATCTGGGACACTAACTGGTGCGCACAACACAGCCGCCCAGCACAGCAGGTGGAGGCAGGAGCAGTCGAGGGGCTGGGCGGTCGGAGGGCAACTCGGCGCAGGCAACCATCTGCCATCCAGACGGGTTTCTGGAGCTATCACACCCACCCATAGACACGATGCAGTCACGGACCAAGAGACGGCTGAAGGGGGTGACGGATGGCTTGCGGCGGCTGCAGACGAAGGTGGATGAGTGCACCCGCATTCAGGAGCAGGTAGTGGTGCCGGTCATGCGTGCCACCCAGGCTGACACCGCACGGGTTGCGTCCGCGGTGGAGGCAATGGTTGCGACAGTGTCAGACATGGGTCGCAGTGTGCAAGGTAAGGGGCTTTCCGTGCAGGTGGCGTCCATGGCCCAGGACATGGCTGTCCTCTCACAGGCAGCCATGAGCCAAAGCCAACAGCAGATCGCAGAGGCACTCAACGCCAGGGCCCAGTCTCAGCAGGCAGTGGCCCAGTCTCAGCAGGCAGTGAACCAGTCTCAGCAGGCTGTGGCCAGTCTCAGCAGGCCATCGCTGAGCGCATCGATGCCATTGCCCAGGTGCTTGCCGGCGTCGCCCAGACACAGACAAGGTTGGCCAACTCCATGAGCTCCATGGCTGCAAACTTGCAGACCCTTGTTGATACCAGGGTGGGCCTCCAGGACTGGCAGCACCAGGTGTCGGGGGGGCATCGGGTGCTCGGTCCGTTCGCATCCCCGACCCATGTAGAGGCCCGGGGGCCATCGGGCACCCCTATGGAGGAGGAGGTGCTGGGGCCCATTCCAGGTCCCAAAACACCGCAACATTCTCCGACCCACCGGGGGGTCGGAGAATCCCGCCCATATGCTAAGAGACGACATTTTGTTTTCTTTGACGAGGGAGAAGCAGGATGAGTGGGCATGTGGACTTGACAAGATAATGATGGCTGAAGTCACTGACTGCATATGAATGGCTCTTGAACCTCCAGTGTCAACAAAGGGTGGTATAGAATCCATTAGGGCTCCAGTTCCATCGTTGTCATATTGGTGAATGTCTATTCTCCTGTAATAGTCTGCCATTCCGCTATCGTCAAGAACAAAAAGAGTATGGCTGCTTGAGGACAATTGCATGGGGGATGACTCCCTTTGACAACTGATCACATGGGGCAGAGACCTTCTAATAAGAATTGTAGGAGCTTAGGAGCAGAAATAGGCAATTCAGCTCTTTGAGCCTGTTCCGTCAATCAGATCATGGCTGATATCGTCCTGGTCTCAAATCCACCTCCTATATCTCCGTATCACTTTAACCCATTTACACCAGGTAGTCAGTAGGAACATTGTGGAGTGACCTTCAGAATTTTTGTTTATTTGTTTATGTGATATGGGCGTCGCTCCAGTTTTTCTTGCTCATTCCTGAGGGCATTTATGAGTCAACCACATTGCTGTGGACCTGGAGTCACATGTCAGCCAGACTAGGTAAGGGTGACAGATTTCCTTCCTTGAAGGACATTAGTGAACCAGATGGGTTTTTATGACAATCGACAATAGTTTCATGGTCACCATAAGACTTTTAATTCCTGATTTATATTGAATTCATAGTCAATCTGCAATGGTGGGATTCGAACGGATCCCCTGAGAATTGCCCTGAGCCGCAGGATTACTAGTCCAGCGACAGTGACTTCCCTGCTGAAATATTTTCTAATGCCTGAATTGATCACCAGAATGTGGGGGCCTTCCTTCCTCTCCCTCCTCTGTTCTGAGGTCCCCACCTGCTTCAAGAAGACCACCATCATCCATTGACTCTATCTACACCTCCCGCTACCTGGGGAAAGCGGGCAGCATAATCAAAGACCCCTTCCACCTGACTTACTCACTCTTCCAACTTCTTCCATCGGGCAAGAGATACAAAAGGCTGAGAACACGCACAAATAAATTAAAGAACAGCTTCTTCCTCGCTGTTACCAGACTCCTAAACTACCCTGTTCTGGACTGATCTGATTAATACTACACTCCTGTATGCTTCACCCAATGCCGGTGTCTACCTTGTGTTGCCCGATTACATATTTTCTTTTCATGTACTAAATGATCTGTTTGAGCTGCATGCAGAAAAATACATTTCACTGCACCTCGGTACACGTGACAATAAACTAATCCAATCCAATCCAGTGCATAGTAGAATGCATTTCCAAGTTCATGGAAGTTTCTTAGATCCTCAACAACATTGCCATTGTTAGCACACAGTGATTGCCTCCAGGAATCTGGAGGCCACCTTGAGGGGATGAGGAGGTGAAGAAAGCAGAAAATGAGGAACAGGAAGAAGCAATGGAGGATGAGGAGGCAGGGAGGGGTTATATCGGCCACCTGCGATCTTAATGGTCTGTCCAAGTGTTCCTGTTCAGATCCTTACCTTTATCATTGCCCTCCTATATCCACCTCATAATCTATCAGGGATGCTCCAACACTGTGTCCTCATGGCCAGAATCTGACCATCCATCCTATTACATTTATAAACACATTTCCTTATTGGCTGTCTTGTGGGCCCTTTTGACTATCCAGTGCTCCTATGCAGTGTCACCCCAACTAATGAGCATGGCTGATGGAAGGCTGCTGAGAGATGGCCTCAGAAGATTCCATAAAGCTGCTTGGGCCTTGGATGCTCAGCTTTGAACTGCACCACCTTGGCATGGGCAGCAGAGGGCTGAGTAGCAACAGAAATGGCACTGGTAGTATGACAGTTTTGGGAGCACTAATGGTGTCATTCTGAGGCAGCATGATTTCACTGCTACTCTCCTTTGAACTCTCAGATCAACAGTTATAGTGGCATCAGCCTAAGCCTGCATAGCAGCAAGACTGGATCTCAAGACCCTTGTCTGAACTTCCATTGTAGCACTGAATTGTTTTTGAATCTGCTGCAGTGGAAGCTGAGACAATGCCAATCAGACACTGCATCGTGGCTGGGTCCACACGTTTTTCTTTTAATTAACTTATAGGGTACGGGCATCGCTGGGCTAGGCCAACATTTATTGCCCATTGCCTATCCCTAGTTTCCCTTGAGAAGGTGGTGGTGAACTGCCTCCTTAAACCTCTTGGGTCCACGTGGTGTATGGACCCTCCCTGGTGCGGTAAAAGAGCAATTAAGCACATCCACCCTGGAAATGATGGGCTCCAATGATAGGCATGATGCTGTCTGCCATGTTGGAGACAGAACCCACCTTGTTCACAATTTACATTGATGATTTGGAGTTGGGGACCAAGGGCAATGTGTCCAAGTTTGCAGATGACACTGAGATGAGTGGTAAAGCGAAAAGTGCAGAGGATACTGGAAGTCTGCAGAGGGATTTGGATAGGTTAAGTGAATGGGCTCGGGTCTGGCAGATGGAATACAATGTTGACAAATGTGAGGTTATCCATTTTGGTAGGAATAACAGCAAACGGGATTATTATTTAAACGATAAAATATTAAAGCATGCCGCTGTTCAGAGAGACTTGGGTGTGCTAGTGCATGAGTCACAGAAGGTTGGTTTACAAGTGCAACAGGTGATTAAGAAGGCAAATGGAATTTTGTCCTTCATTGCTAGAGGGATGGAGTTTAAGACTAGGGAGGTTATGTTGCAATTGTATAAGGTGTTAGTGCGGCCACACCTGGAGTATTGTGTTCAGTTTTGGTCTCCTTCCTTGAGAAAGGACGTACTGGCGCTGGAGGGTGTGCAGAGGAGATTCACTAGGTTAATCCCAGAGCTGAAGGGGTTGGATTATGAGGAGAGGTTGAGTAGACTGGGACTGTACTCGTTGGAATTTAGAAGGATGAGGGGGGATCTTATAGAAACATTTCAAATTATGAAGGGAATAGATAGGATAGATGCAGACAGGTTATTTCCACTGGCGGGTGACAGCAGAACTAGGGGGCATAGCCTCAAAATAAGGGGAAGTAGATTTAGGACTGAGTTTAGGAGGAACTTCTTCACCCAAAGGGTTGTGAATCTATGGAATTCCTTGCCCAGTGAAGCAGTTGAGGCTCCTTCATTACATGTTTTTAAGGTAAAGATAGATAGTTTTTTGAAGAATAAAGGGATTAAGGGTTATGGTGTTCGGGCCGGAAAGTGGAGCTGAGTCCACAAAAGATCAGCCATGATCTAATTGAATGGCGGAGCAGGCTCGAGGGGCCAGATGGCCTACTCCTGCTCCTAGTTCTTATGTTCTATGTTCTTATGTTCTTATGTTCCTTGACAGTGACATGATATGGCAGGCCTGTAAATGCACCCTGCATAACTGTGTGCATGTTCATCAGCATTCTCCTCTATGTCACCCTGTCAAAGGTGTCTTTCGGTCCGCTACTGCAGAACATGACCTTGCCGACCCAGGGAACTGGGGCATGAGTTAGCCTTTCCCTTTGGCCTGGCTGCAGTCTACTTGTGCTGGCTGACTCACCGCATGCAGAATCTGACCTGATACAAGTCTCTAAGGCCAGATTTTACCGCCCTGCCAGAGCGTTTCTCCCACCAGCGGATGCGGCGAGCCATTTAAATGGCCATTTACTTCGGCAGGACTTTGAAATCCTGCCAAGAGTCAGGGGCCATAAAGTCCCGGCATGAAGTTTGTGAAATGCCTATACCTGAGCTGGTAGCTTTGTGTGTGTGATTGGTTGGTGGTATTTCTTCATCACTGCCCAGCTGTTGTTCTTATTCTTCCTCGTGGCTGCCATGCCTGGACAGGTAGAACATTCTTGAGTATCTGAAAACATGAAAATGAAAGTAGGGAGGCTTGAGCCGAGGGAAGGTATTTGGGGTACAAACTAAGAGGTTGATATTTACACCATCAGCAGCTAGCACATCATATTCGACAGGAAGATGGTGGGGTGGAGAGGGGGTGGGGGGGGGGGGAAAGAGTAAAGAAGGAGCATAAGACAGGAAGATATCATTATAACCGATGTTCAGGCCCCTGTTGCTACCTCCTGCACAATGCAGAACACTTCTCCTCTGTCAGGCTCAGCAGATGAAGGCATGTCTGTACCTCACCTTTTCTCGCTTTTATTCTAGACAACCTAGTCCTGCAGGAGAAAGGGCAGAATGTCAGTAATTGTGTTATACTGCCTTTAGAATTGTGCCTGACACAGCTGAGTAGCTGAAAGTATATGGAGGCAAGGTGAACTGAGTATGGTAATAATGCCCTTGGAAGGTGTGTGGGAGGGACGTGGAGCCTCTGAATGCTGGACTGGAATCCTGAGTACAATGGATTACCTGATGGAGGAGGAATGGGTCTATGGTGCTTTAAGATATATGAGCAATGGGTAGGAGATGTCCTTTGCAGATTTATACATTGACTTTCATCTGCTATTTGAGGTAATTAAACATCTTTAGACCTACTGGCAGGTCCTCCTGGCCAAACGCCAGGCATTGATCTCCTTGGCCACCCGATCACATTCTCTTCGGAGAGCGATCCTTGAAGGCCTCCTAGTTTCCCAGAGAAACGTGATATTTCTCCTCTGCTCACATCGACTACTAAGACTGTGAACCGCAGAAACCCCTGCCTGCCCTGGATGCTCCATTTACATTCTCTCCAATTGCATTCGCGCCAAAGACAGTCAACAATAGCCACCTTTTCCTTTAAGAGGGAGACGGGCTGTCTTTAGAACTGGTAGCTAGCTGAAACACATGCTAGTTGGGCTCCCTGCAGATTATACCAATGGTCTGGTGGCACTTGCTGACGTCATTCAGCTGAGGAGGCAGCGTGAGGTTTGTGTCCTGCCTGTCTGAGAGAGAAACAGGCATGAGCAGATCACACACTATGCCCCCAAAATAAAGTTTTAGCTCTTTGGGCGAGATTCTCCGACCCCACGCCGGTTGGGAGAACAGCGGGCCGCGACGATTTTTCCCGCGACGCCGGTCCGACGCGCCCCCGCTATGCTCCCAACCGGCCAAATTGTTGTAATCGTGTATCGCGCACAAAACCACGGCGAATCGCCCGATGCAGGCAAAAAGTCGCTTCCCCAGCACCCCCGCTATTCTCCGGGCCGGATGGGCCGAAGTCCCGACGTCTTGACGCAAGGTCAGTACGTCGCCGTTCACACCTGCTTTCAAAAGTCGCCAGCCAGTCGTGCTGGCTGACGAGGAGTGAGGTGAGCAGACCGTTCCAGAGTCTCGGCAAGCTGGAGAAGGCATCCCCGAGAACGTAGTGGCCAGTGGTGGTGGTGGGGGGGGGGGGGGGGGGGGGGGGACGACAGGGAGAAGTAGGGGGGGGAGGAGAGGGAGAAGTGGGGGAGGGAGAGGGAGAGGTGGGGGGAGAGGGAGAAGTGGGGGGGGAGAGGGAGAGGTGGGAGGGAGAGGGAGAAGTGGTTTGGGGAGAGGGAGAGGTGGGGGGAGAGGGAGAAGTGGGGGGGGAGAGGGAGAGGTGGGGGGGAGGGAGAAGTGGGGGGGGAGAGGGAGAGGTGGGGGGAGAGGGAGAAGTGGGGGGGGAGAGAGAGGTGGGAGAGGGAGAAGTGGGGGGGAGAGGGAGAGGTGGGGGGGGGGAGAGGGGAGTGGGTGGGGGAGAGGGAGTGAGTGGAGTGGGTTGTCCACCCCCGGATGCAACATGTCAGCCACCCTGGCACGGCAGTGCGGTCACGAGGACACAGCCACTGGTTCCCCTGTGGCTGATGGCCACAGCCCACTGACGCACCGGTGAGGAGGACGTGTTGTTAACTGCTCACTGGACGCAGAAAGTGACATGGGGTTAGGCTGGCTGCGTGTCAGGTGGTGGAGGTGGAGGAGGTTGGTGGTGCGTCGGGCGCAGCCCGCAGACACGACCCGGGTGCTGGTAATGTCCAGGAGGCTGCACGACGGCTCCGGCGAGGACAGCGGGCATGCGATGCATTGGTAGCAGCAAGATTCATGTGCCGTGTGCGACGGCCCCGCTGAACACCAACACTACCACCTGGATCGCCAGTCGTGCAGATGGTCAGCACACAACTGCCACCCCCCCCCGCACCCCCGCTCTGCATACACTGCTCCACTTCGAGATCACCCTTACCACTGCGGCACAGTGGCACAGCGGTATTGCACGACATTGATGGCTGTGTCAGCGGGTGTGATCAGTGCCATGTTGAATGATGACAGCCTGCTCTGCGATGAGCTGTGAGCTCAGAATCGTTAGTCAAAGTCTGACTCATTGACAGTAGCTGAACCATCCACCTCGGTCGTCGCTGAGTTCATCAGGGACACTCCATCACGTGCCCACGTGGGGTAGCTGTGGGGGGGGAGGACTGCACACCCAGCACCGAAGTTTCACCGCTCGTCAACCCCAGCGACACTCGGTCACCATCACGATCGCTGTGTCAACGGAAAAATCAAACTTACACGTTAGGTGCAACAGTTTTAATGGTGAATATTATGTACAGATGCCCTAGCCCCTACAACTAAACTGTGCCCTTCACCCGTGCCAACTTACTATGTGTCCCTCTTCATTGCCTTACGGGCCCTACCACTACATCCAAGTGAATCCCCAGATGATACAGCAGGAGTGGAGGCGGACTGCTGAGAATCACGCCCCGCGACATGTCTCCCCGTCGGCACTCGTTTCCTGGGGCGACCCGGCCTTGATGGGCCAGGCTACTCCGCGGGTGTTTCGGATGATGTGGTGCCACCCTGCTCTGCCCGCTGCCCACCCGATGCACCAGGGATGGGACGGGGGGAGGCCGAGCGTTCAGGGACGTCCCGTGATGGAGTTAATGAGACAGGCCCCAGAACCTCCTCCTCCCTCGCGGAGCCCGGTGGCCCCTGGGCCTCACTGTGGGACGGAGGTGCGAGCGGGGAGGTGCCCCGTTGCCCCACCGCCACCTGGTGCTGCCAGTCCTGGAGGCCTGCAACGGTATCGACCAGGGTCCGAAGGTTCGCTGAGACGGTGTCCAGGGAGCGAGACATTCCCGCCCGTGACTGTGCGACCTCAACCTGTGAGTGCACGACGCCATCCAGCACGTGTGTCAGGCGGTTGATGCTCTCCGCAACTGACTGCTGGGACTGTGCATGGCATGCTGGGTCTGTGCCATGGCATGCTGGGACTGTGCCATGGCGTGCTGGGACTGGGCCATGACCTGGTGAGACTCGGCCATGACCTGGTGAGACTCGGTCAGGGCCCATAGCGCGCCGGCAATGTCATGTTGGCTGTGGCGCATTGCTGCCTGTGAGAGGGCAGCCCTCTCCAGGGCCATGGATGACGCGTGCACGTGAAGCCCAACGTCTTGCAGAACCTGACCCGTGGCCGAAACCGTGTCACCCACTGCCTCGACCGCGGACGCCACCCGTGCGGTGTCGGCCTGGGTGGCTGCCATGAGCGGCACCACTCCCTGCTCCTGGACGCGGTTTGACTCCTCTAACTGCAGGTGGAGGTCGGAGCTGCCGAGGGGCTGGACGGTCGGAGGGCAGTCCAGGCCCAGCATTCAGCAGGCTCCCAGACGTTTCCCGGGTTCCTGGATTTACTCGACCCACGTGGACAGCCGCTGCAGCTGCTGGAAGACAGTCCTCGTCCCGTCATTGTGTCCCTGGGTTTCGAAATGCATCGGCTGTCCACATGGGTCGAGTAAATCCAGGAACCCGGGAAACGTCTGGGAGCCTGCTGAATGCTGGGCCTGGACTGCCCTCCGACCGTCCAGCCCCTCGGCAGCTCCGACCTCCACCTGCTGTACCGGCTCAGCTGTGTGGTGCACACTAGACCGTGACCCAGGAGACTCATCACTTAATTGCCCAACCGAAGTGAGTGTCTCTGGGATGGTAGATGGCGTGGGAGACAGGAGCGCCGCAAGCTCTAGGTCGTCGTCCATCATAAAATCAGCTGTGTCCTCGTTCCAGTCATATTCGAGCGCAGGCTGCACGCGGCCCACGTCTGGTTCTCCCTCAGGTGACTCTGTTCAGTGTCACCGTCCTTTGTGCGTCCTGCTCGGGGGTCCGGTGTTGGGAGGATGGCACTCCTGGCTGACCTCCTGCCACGCTCTGGCGTGCGGCCCTGGGTGCAGTGGTCATGGCAGATGGGAGCTTGTGTGTGGCAGCAGATGGCCCTGGACGTTAGTGAGCACGCCCTAGGGAACAGACTAATACGGGGTTAGTTAGAGACGCTCGGCCGGGCGTAGGATGGTCCAGTGTCTAGAGTGTGAGGGGACAGAGGATGGGGGGTCCAGTGGGTAGAGTGTGAGGGGACAGAGGATGGGCTGGGGTGGGGGGGGGGGGGGTTTGTCATGCAGGGTTGTCTCACTTGGTTCTGCACCTCCAATCTCGCATTGCGCGACCTCCCGGATGCCAGGTCCCCCAGCAAGGTCCAGTGCCCTCTCTTCAAAGACTGTCAGGGGGTGCATGATGGGTGAACCCCCTCTGGTCCTGTTCCGCTCCAGGTTGTTGTGAGCAGTCTTGACCGGGGGAGGGGGGGGGGGGGGGGCATGGATATGTCATCACAATTTGGCAGGGAACATCAGGATGTTCAGATATTGGCACAAGTTGAGGGGACAGTTGCAGCTACACCATGGCATCTCTCCAGGGGGTCGCAGCGTTCATGTGTGTCTGTGACAACTTTGTTAACCACCCTCCACTTACTCCCGCCCCCCCCTCCCCCTCATGCCCTGGGGGGGAGGTGGGTGATGAGGGACATAGGGGGGTGGGGGATTGTTGTGACCCGGGGGCACCCTCTTGGCACTTACCCTGGTAGCCCTGGTGAGGTCGTGGAGCTTCTTCCAGCACTGCTCCCCAGACCGAGGGGTCTGCCCCACAGCACTCACTGCCGTGCCCACCTCACGCCAGGCCCGTCGCACAACGCTAGCAGGGTGGTAATGCTCTCTTCTAGGGCAGATGATGCCGCTCCGTTGCTCCACCTCATCGAGGAGGGTCTCAAGGTCAGTCTCCCCGAACCTCGGCGCGGCCCTCCGTGGCTCCGTCATCGTCAGGCCCTCACTGGTTTTGGTCGCTCGCGCCCTTTTACGATGCAGAGCGCCGTCACTCGGGCGCCATTCTGGCGTCATTCGGGGGTCGCGGGCTTTTGCCGTCATTCCCCACGTGGTTCCCGCGGCCCCGCTCCAAGCCCATTTCCGGGGCCAGAATCGTTCGGGAAACGGGCCGTGTAGAGCCGTCGTGAAACTCGGCCGAGTTCACGACGGCCTTCCCGATATTTCACGGGAGTGGAGAATTCCGCCCTTTGTATTTCAGTCTGTACCTGGACTAGCCAAAAACTAATCTGTACAGCCGACAGGTGACAATAAAATTGTCTTGGGATCCGAACTGCATATGTGTGCCTTTCATCGTGTTTCTCGAAGCACATCAAAGGAAGGCCAAGGAAACATTCAGCCTGAATCATTAAACTGCTGTATTTCTCAGCAGGCAAACATAAATAACAACAGTTATGATTAGATTTATTTAGTTCCAACAGTACAGCTTGTCTTTGCATAATAATTCAAATTAATGAACATGCTATGCTTCCCCATATCAGTAAACCATCTTAATTAACTTAAATAATGAGCCTCCTATATTTTCCTTCTCAGCCTGGCTAAAGGATGACCTTGCAGCTTTTGGTTTGCAAACCTGACTGATGTCTTTGTCTTGGTTGCTTGCTGGTTTTTACATCTCCTGCTGTTCACACCCAGAAAGGAAGAGAGACTTTCCAGCACAATGGGTGTCCGGTATTTGGCATTTGCAGATCGTTTATAATTTATGGGGAAACAACATCAAAACCAGATTTTTTAAAAAACCACTTGAGATGTCAGTGCCAATAGCAAGGCCAGCAGCGCATCATCAATTGTCCTCGAGAAGGTGGTGGTGAACTGCCTTCTTAGTCTGCTGCAGTCCATGTGGTGCAGGTACATCCACCGTGCTCAGTTAATTAGCACTTTAACTTCCTCTCATATCATTTCCCCTTTTAAAATGTAATTATTTTATCTTCAAAATCACTTTCTCCGTAGAAAATTTTTTTAAAATCCGAAACGGAAACACCAATCATTGTCAGAAGTGATACTTTTCTTCTCAGTCTTTTACATATTGGAAATATGAGTAAGTTGTACACACGCATTCTTTATTTTGTTACCCAAACCATTGCATTTACAACGATAACATAACACGTACAGAGGAGGTCACACTATCCATTTTGAGCTTACTCTGCTATTCCATAAGGTTGTGACTAAACTTCTGCACACATTTCACTTTCCCACCCTTTCTCTTTATCTCTTAATTCCCTTCGTAACCAAACTTCCATCAATCTCAATCTTGAATATGTTCACTCACTCAGTATCCACAGACCTCAGTGTTTGCGAATTCCAATGATTCACTACTCTCCAAGGGAAGTAATTCATCCTCATTTCAGTCCTAAATAGCAGACTTATCCTGAGACTATGACCCCTAGTTCTGGACTTTCCAGCCAAGGAGAATGCATCTATCGAGTCAAACCATCTAAGTGTTTTCTATGTTTCAATGAAATTAACTTTCATTCTTCTAAACTGCAGAGAATATAGGTCCATTTCACCCAATCAGCCTCACAATCCACTTTAATTCAATTGGTGAACCTTCTTTGCACCTCCCCTGAGGCAATTGGCTTCCAGAACAGGTCAAAGGTTAGGAATCCTACGGTGAGTAACTCACCTCCTGACTCCCCAAAGCCTATCTACCAACTACAAGGCACAAGTCAGGAGTGTAATGGACTGTCCAACAACAGTCAAGAAGCTCAACACCATCAAGGACAAAGCAAACCATTTGATTGCTAACCCTTCTGCAAAGTTCAATCCCTCCATCACTGACAGACATTTGCCACTGTGTGTATCATCTATAAGATGCACTGAAGGAACTCACCAAAATTCCTGAGGCCGCACTGTCCAAACTTACAACTACTACCATCTAGAAGGATAAGCGCAGCAGATACCTGGAAACACCACCACCTGGACTTTTCCCTCCAAGTCACATGCTATCCCGACTTAGAAATGTTCCTTCACTGTTGCTGGGTCAAAATCCTGCAATATTCTCCTGTACAGCAGCGTGGGTGTACTGACACCTCAAGAGTCACCTCATCATCACTTTCTGAAGGACAACTTGGGATGGGCAATAAACCCTGGCCTAACCAGCGACACCCACATCCAGTAAGATGAATTTTTAAAAAGTATATTGTTCTTTACATAAGGAAACAAAACTGGGCACAGTAATCCAGGTGTGGCCTCAGCATAATTCTTACACACCAAACACCTGGCACTAAATTCTGGCATAACTTACCAATTATTTGCTGTAAAATCATGGTTGGCAAACCAACTAAGTTTTTTGAGGAGGCAACAAGTTGAATAGATAAGGGAGAACCTCTGGACATGGTGTATTTTGATTTTCAGAAAGCTTTTGATAAAGTCCCACATACGAGGTTAGTGTGCAAAATTAAGCACATGGGATTGGGGTAAAATATTGATATGGATTGAGAATTGGTTAGCCGACAGGAAACATAGAGTAGGAATAAATAAGTAATTTTTGGAATGGCAAGAGGCGACTAGCGGGGGACCTCAGGATCAGCGCTTGCACCCCAGCTATTCATAATATACATTGTAAGGGGTGTTACAACACCAGGTTAAAGTCCAACAGGTTTGTTTCAAATCACTAGCTTTCAGAGCACTGCTCCTTCCTCAGGTGAAAGAAGGAAGGAACAGTGCTCCGAAAGCTAGTAATTCGAAACAAACCTGTTGGACTTTAACCTGGTGTTGTAAGACCTCTTACTGTGCTCACCCCAGTCCAACGCTGACACTTCCACATCATAATATACATCAATGATTTGAATGAGGGAACCAAATGTACTATTTCCAAATTTGCTGATGGCACAAAACTACTTGGGAATGTATGTGGTGAGGAGAATGTGAAGAGGCATCAAGATGATTGAGCCAAGTTGAATGAGTAGGCAAATCATGGTAGATGCAGTATAATGTCAGTAATTATGACGTATTCGCTTCAGTAGGAAAAACAGAATGCAGAGTATTAGTTAAATGGCGATAGACTGGGAAATATTGATGTACCAAGGGACCTGAGTGTTCTTGTACACCAGTCGCTGGCATGCAAGTGCGGCAACCAGTCAGAAAGGCAAGTGGTATATTGGCTTTCATTTAGAGAGAATTTGAGTGAAGGAACAAGGACGTCTCATTATGGCTGTCTAGGGCTTCGGTGAGACCACACTTGGAGTACTGTGTGCAGTTTTGTTTCTTTTAACCTAAGAAAAGATATAATTGTCACAGAGAAAGTGCAGCGAAGGTTTACCAGACTGATTCCTGGGATGGCAGGATAGTCATACGAGGAGAGATTGGGTCAACAAGGCCGGCATTCACTGGAGTGCAGAAGAATGAGAGGGAATCTTATTGAAACATATAACATTCTGACAAGGCCGGACAGACTGGATGAAGGGATGATGTACCCTGGCTGGGATGAGTGTGTGTGTGTGTGGGGGGGGGGGGCTCTAGAACAATGGGCCACAGTCCAAGGACATGGGGTAAGCCATTTAGAAGTGAGATGAGGTGAAATTACCCTTTCCGAGAATGTTGAACCTGTGGAATTCTCTATCACAGAAGTCTGTGGAGGTCAATGTGGTGAATGTGTAACCACTATAATTCACACTGTACATTACTGTGTCCCTGTGGGCTCCACAGGGGGAGATGAGGAGCATGTACAGGGCTCCGCCCTCATCAGGAAGTATAAGTGCTGCGGTCCTGCGAGTCCACCCTCAGTTCAGCATAGTCGCAGGCAGGCCGATTAAAGCCACAGTTTACTTCAACTCGTGACTCTGAGTGAATCGATGGTCGCATCACTCAAGTCATTGAATACATTGAAAAAGGAAATAGAAAGATTTCCAGACACTAAAGGTATCAAGGGGCATGGGGAGAGAATGGGAGTATGACATTGAGGTAGAGGATCAGCCATGATCATACTGAGTTATGGAGAAGATTTGAGGAGCTGAATAGACTACTCCTGCTCCAATTTTCTGTGTTTCTTTATACCGGCATGTTAACTTTCTGTTATGTGTGTACATTGTCTCAGGATCCTTCTGAATACCAAAATTTACTTGTCTATCAATTCTGAAAAA
Organism: Scyliorhinus canicula; assembly: GCF_902713615.1. Taxonomy (NCBI): domain Eukaryota; kingdom Metazoa; phylum Chordata; class Chondrichthyes; order Carcharhiniformes; family Scyliorhinidae; genus Scyliorhinus; species Scyliorhinus canicula. The sequence continues at coordinate 69,696,597 of NC_052162.1, read as the reverse complement.
AGTATTCTGCCAGCCAAAATGGATAATTTTCCCATATTATAAAATATCTATTGCATTCTTTTACAATCACTTATTTTTCCACATCCATTTACGAATCCGCGTCCTCACAGCGTACTCTCCCAACTAGCTTTGCAATATCAATAACTTGGACACTTTGTCATCTGATCCAACTCATCGATCCAAATTGTAAATAGCTGAGACCCAAGCCTGTGTATCATCTGGAAACCTGAAAAAGACCCATTTATTCCTACTCCCTTTTTCTCTCTGCTAACCAACCCTCAATCCACGCTAATATACTATCAACAATCCCCTGTGCCCTAATTTTGAGGAAAATTATCTGTGTGGTGCCTTGTTGAATGCCTGCTAAAAATCCAAATATACTACACTGCTTTCATTTACCCTGCCAGCTACACCTACAAAACCTGGTAATAGAATCTCCAGTACATGATTTGCCTTTCATGAAACAGTGTTGTTCTGCCAAATTTTCATACGAACTTCCAAGTCCCCTGTTATCACATTCTGAATAATAGATTGTATTATTTTCCATATTAGAGAATGTTAGATGAGCCAGCATATCATTGAGGAAGGGCGGCAGCATTTTGTTCCGTTTTAAAGTAAATGGAGTAGAAAATAATTTCAATCATGCAAAACTTATGGGATATCTCCTGAATTTGTCCATTTTTTAAAAAGCATACTTAAAACGGCTTTGGAGAAGCCCCGAAAAGATGCAAGTCCTTATTTTATTTCTTCCTACTTTTTCTTCCTTTTCTTTACCTTTGTCTCTTTTTATTCCTGTCTTCTTTCTTTCCTTTGTTCTTTCTTTCATTTGATTACTGGTTCGTCCCCTTGCTGCATCATTTCAATTGACAGATCATGTCCTCCATGATGTGTGCTGCTACTAATTGCCTCTTACTTGTGCAGTTGCTTGAGTGTTTTACCCACTGGCCAGAATTCTCCGGCCATTGGGATTTTCTGTTCCCGTATGCAGCGCATCCCCACCTGCGCGTTTCCCAGTGGCGTGGGGTGGCTTCAATGGGAAATCCCATTGTCCAGCAGCGGGAATAGAGAATCCCGTTGCCGGCGAACAGTATGCGTTGAGAATTACGCGGATGGGGATCGGAGAATCCAGGCCAATACCTGATCATCTGTGAGGAAGTGAAAGTAATACTAATACGTCTTGAATAGTCCAACCATGTTCATGTCCAGTCAAAGTGATTGCCAAGTACTGCGTGGGATTGCCAGTGCTTCGGGTTTTTGACCAGTAATATATTGAGAATTGATTCCATAGAACAGTTGGAGAAATATCATGGTGCCCATGAATGGTTGTTTTAAAATTGTGCTTTATAATTTTGTTTCTGACCATTATCACTTTCCCATGGGTGAAGTAGTTATGTTTTACATAAAGAGCAGTGGGCTTCAGAAGAAATGTTGGCCAACCTGCAGAGGCCTAGCTACTTAACAGTCAATTGTCAGTCCCAGCCTCTGGATATAGTAGTTAATTTGGAAATCATCTCTTCAGAGAGCTGTACGCCGATATTAACCATTCTACTTTTGATAGCCAAGCCTTCATCTACCTGTGCCCCAATTGGGAATTGTGCAATTCCCACCCTGATTTTCTATCTTTCTCTCACCTTCTTCAAAGACAATCCTTCAAACACACATTTTGGCCAAGCTTTTGGTTTCCTGTCATAATATTTCTTTCTGTGGTTTGATTTCATTTCATATCTAATAATTGCTCTTGCGAAGTACCCTGGGACATATTGTGGTGAAAGACCAAATGATTGCAATTTGTTGTTGTGGGTGAATTTGGATGCAGCAGTGCTATCTTTATTTTATAGTCCTGCCAATAAGGTCTAGGCTGTTGAATTATATAACCGTTTTGTCAAACCTAATTACTAATTTATAACTGAATCTTCAACACTGCTAATTAGTGTCTCTTTAATATGTTAATACTTACAAGATTTGGCATGCTGGCACAGCGGTGAGCACTGCTGTTTTACAGCATCAGGAACTTGGGTTCAGTTCTGGCCTTGGGTGACTGTCTGTGTGGAGAATGCACTTTCTACTTGTGTCTGCGTGGGTTTCCTCCGGGTGCTCAGGTTTCCTTCCACAGTACAAAGATGTGCTGGTTAGGTGGATTGGCCATGCTAAATTGCCTCTTAGCAGCTATAGATGTTCCGGTTAGGTGGGGTTACTGTATTATGGAAATACCGTGGGGGAGTGGGCCTCGGTAGGGTGTACTTTCAGAAGGTAGGTGCAGACACGATGGACCAAATGGCCTCTCTCGATACTGTAAGAATTCTATGGTTCTAAGAACACCAATTTTCAGGAATTTTGCAATATGTTTCAATTAGAAAGTTTCATTAATTTATCAATTCAAATAAAACAATTGGAAATGAAAAAACAGTTTGCCGAACATAAAGCACAAAGGCAATGACCTGATATGTATCACGAGTGACACAATAGTCAATAGACTAATCCATCAGTAAGGTTTCTACTGTTCATTGCAAAATATGGACGACTACTCACAAATACAAACTCAACTGATTGGTTTGTGAGGGGACGAATGTTTGTCATACGGACATATACATAGATAGCCTCATGGCTATTCCTAACATTATAAAAACTGAACAATAAATAACCTTTAAAAATGGCTGAATCTGTCTGTCTGTGACCCTGAACAAAACAATGTACGCAGCAGTATGGGAGAAATTTGGACATCTTTATCTCTGAGGAGCCACTAATGACCTCCAGTGAGCTGCACAAAGGCCATCTGCACTTTATAATTCAGGCTGACCAACAGGAGTCTGCTCATTTGCTGAGATAAACGGTTCTGCAGCCTTCCTTTTAATTCTTAATAATTGAGACTTTTAAGGTCCTCGGGAATATAGAAGAAGGATACAAATCCTTTCAAAGACAGCGTAGAGAGATGCGAGTCATGTGACATGTGCCTCTGGCTTTTAGAACAAGTAATATTGTCTTCCCGAACTGCAAAACTCAGTTTGCTGTTTAACATCCAAACATGGCCCCGTCTGCCCTGCTTCTCTTGGAGGTTCTATGCCATTGTTTATAAGGCTGATTCATCTTTGTGTGCACATCACATATTGTGAAGTTGACATCTCATAAAAGTGCATTATCCAGCATTGGTTTTCAACCCACTGACCTCCAAAAATGAATACCACATTGTACTTTGATTCTGGACTCTGGTACCCACCTGAGCCAATATTCATTTTCTCTGTGGTCTCTATATTACTTTTCTCTATTCCTCTCTCTTCTGGGTGAGTGTGGAGGCGACACTGTGACACTCCTCTTGCGGTTTGAGTGTGTGTGCAAACAAACTAGCCCTTTGAGTTTGTCCTATCTCGAGTTGGGTGTTCCAGGAAGAAAGGGGCAATGAATCAAACACTAATACTAATACAAAATACCGCAGATGCTGGAAATCTGAAGTGAAAGCAGAAATATTGGAAATGCTCAGTGGGCCAGGTAGCACCTGTGGGGAGGAAAGTAGAGTTAATGTTTCAGGCCAGTGAAACTTCTCTTCCACTCATGCTCACATTGAAGACGCTGTGCTCTTCTTTAGAATTTTTATCTTGTTCATCTTCATGGATTTCTGTTTACCGTCTCATATTTGGGCAGGTTTACCAAAATTCAAAGCCTTCCTGCCTTCTCCGCTATCTCAAACATTTGTTCTCCTTACCGACACCATCCCCCCCCCCCCCCCACCCCCCCATCCGCGTTTCCAGGATTTGCAACTGTTTGAAACTTGTTGCACCCCTAACACTTTCCAGTTTTGACAAAAGATCAACAACCTGAACCATTAACTCTGTTTCTATCCCATGGATGTTGCCTGATCTGCTGAGCAGCTCCACCATTTTCTGATTGTATTTCATATCTGTAGTGTTTTGCACTTGTATCTAATTCCTTGCATGCGCCTGCATTTTCCTTTGTGCTCTACACATTTTACATTTTCAAGTTATCCAATTCTCCCTTTAATGTTATGATTGAATCTGTGCTTACCATTCTTTCAGACAATGCATAGCAGGTCACAACAAATCACTGCGTGAAGTTTTTTTTAGCATTTTGCTTCTGGCTCTCGCTTGAAGGAACAAAATGATGGGTCTGCTCCAATCCGTAAATTAGTAACAGCCCTGAATACACAAGTAGCACTGCAAAGACGATGGCAGGCCAAATTATCAATCACTGCGTGAGACATTCTTTTCTTTATAAAACAGGGCCTCTATTATCTCCCTGTGAACAATGCAGTAGAAATCTATTTGTATTTAAAGATTGTATTTCAGCCTGGACAAGCACAGGATACCAGAATGTCATGACTCCTAACTTTAATTAGGCAAAATCGAAAAGCTTGCAAAGTGCCTGCCCTCACTATAAAAATGTATTTGATCTGCATCAAACTACTTTAACTATGAAAAGAGAAGCAAATCGACCGATAAACAGAAACAGAAGAGGATCCCGCGATCTTTAACAATTAAACAATATATGGAATGTGAAAACACAAAGTCATGACATTTAAGATTACAGAATACCATTCGTAGGGTTTTTTTTGTAAAAACGTCCACCAACACTGTGATTGCAATGGTGATGGCTAATAGCTTGCAGATGTTAGTCCAAGGGTACATTGGTTAAAAGAAAAAACACAATATGAAATTCTACACTGTGCTATGTGCCCTCGATTATTGCTTCCTGCTTCCATGCTAGTTTGTTACATTAAAGCAATTAGATCGTCACAAGGAGGATGCAAAGGAAAACACAAGGACAACAGAAGCTGACACAGGGCATGACAAGATCATAATGCTCCTCCAGAGGTTGTTTATTATACTCCTTGTGCACTTAATCAGCAAAGGTGCAACACCACTATAGAATCAGATTTACTGCTTCACGATATCCACAGTGCTTTGCTTCCCTTTAGAGTTAAAAGTCATTCACAATCAACTGGTGCATTACCCATTGCAATGCCTCTATCCACTGGCCAACCAATGAACATTTTTTTCTCATACAGTATAAATTAGCTGTTTCCCCTGACATTGGTATTTTTGTGACGTGTCCTGGTGAGTGCAAGATAATTTCAAAATGGCGCCCTGATCTCTCCATGCCTCGACGAGCGGAGCTCATCAGAACAGGAAAGGCGACTGAGTGGGGCCTCGACGGGGCGTTCCCCTTCATACAATAAAAAATGTTTTTTTTTCAGCGATACTCAAGTTCTGTGTTACCAAATGACTATTCATTTATTTATCAACAGCTTCCTGATTTTTGTACTGGAACGATTGTATCTTTTTCCATTTTGTGGACAAAAAGTAAGACGAAGCCAATCGGACCAATTACTGTCCCATCAATCTACTTTCAATTATCTGCAAAGAGATGGAAGGGGTCATCAACAGCACTATCAAGCAGCACTTACTCAGCAGTAACCTGTGCACTGGTGCTCCATTTGGATTCTGTAAGAGTCGCTCATCTCCTGACCTCATTACAGTCTTGTTCCAAACACAGACAAAAGAGCTGAATCCAAGCAATGAGGTGAAAGTGGCTGCCCTTGACATCAAGGCAGTGTAGCATCAAGGATCCCTGGTGAAACTGGAGTCAATGGGATTCGGGGAAAACTCTCCATTGGTTGGTTCATACCTAGCACAAAGGAAGATGGTTGTGGTTGTTGGAGTTCAGTCTCAGGTTATCCCTGCAGGAGTTCCTCAGGATAGTGTGTCTGAGGCCCAACCATCTTCAGGTTCTTCATCAATTACCTTCCTTCCATCATAAGGTCAGAGGTGGGGTTGTTCGCTGAAGAATGCACATTGTTCAGCACATTTCCCAACTCCTCAGAAACTGAATCAATCTGTGCCCAAATGCAACATGACCAAAATCAGGCTTGGGCTATAAGTGACAAGTAACATTCATGCCACAAAAATCACAGGCATTGGCAGAGTGCAGCATGGTGGCACAGTTATCAGCACTGCTGCTTCACAGCGCCGGGGACCCAGGTTCGATTCTGCCTTGGATGACTGTCTGTGTGCAGTTTGCACGTTCTCCCTATGTTTACATGGGTTTCGTCCGGGTGCCCCGGTTTCCTCCCTGGTCCAAAGATGTGCACGTTAGGTGGAATAGCCAATGCTAAACTGCCCCTTCAGGTTCAAAGCCGCTTGGGTGGGGTTATGGGTTACAGGAATAGGGCAGGGGAGTGCACCTAGGTAGGGACCATCGTGTATGTACCAATGGTGCATATACACTGGTCCAAATGGCCTACTTCTGAACTGTAGGGATTCTATTTTCAACAAGAGAGAACCTAACTACCTTCTCTTGACATTCAATGGTAATACTGTTGTTGAGTCCCCAAACACCCTGAGAGTTACCTTTAACCACAAAGTGAACTGAACCAGCCATTTAAATAATGTGACTACAAGAACGGGTCCAAGCTGGGAATTCCATTGCAAGTAACTCGCCTCGTGACCCCCCAGAGCCTGTCCATCACCTACAAGGCAGGAGGGTGATGAAATACTCTCCACTTTCTTGGATGCGAGCAGCACACTCAGGACACTCCAGCACCAAGCAGCCTGTTTAATTGGCACCCATCCACCACCTTCAACATTCAGTTCTTTCATCATCGATGTACAGTGGCAGCAGTGTGTACCATCTACATGGTACACAGCAGCAACTCACCATGGCTCCTTCGGCAGCACCTTCTGAACCTGCAACCTCTAACAGTTATAAGGGCAGGGGCAGCAGATGCCATGGGCACACCAGCACCTGCAAGTTGCCCTTCAAGCCACCCACCTTCCTGATTCAGAAGTATATCACCGTTCCTTCACTGTCGCAGTGACAAAATCCTGGAACTCCCTCCACAGCACTGTGGGTGGACCTACAGCACAAGGACATGCAGCAGTTCAAGAAGGCAGCTCACCATCACATTCTCAAAATCAATTAAGATTGGGCAATAAATACTGGCCTAGACATTGATGCCCACATACAATGAAAGGATTAACAAATACAGATATTTCAATGTTAACAGTTGAATCCTATAGATATAATCAGTATGTTCATTTGTAAAGCAGATAAAACAATAACCAGCAATCATAGCATGAGATGAACCACGAGTTACTTAAAAGTGCTGAAGCATACTTTAACAAACTTATTTGATGACGGAATAGAAATTTCTGCCAACACAAACTGTTCAGTTGTCTTTTCATTGGAACAATGCAAGATTTGGGCCACACCATTAATCTTGAAAGATAACTGCAGAGTAGATTTTTTTTTCATTCCAATTAGAAATATCCATAGGACAGGAAAGTCCTTCAGGTCCGCCAATCAAGACACAACTCCGATCTCACTCACAGCAGCCAGAATTTCCATTCCCCAGCCACTGAGCTTTCTCCTGTAATCTGTATGGACCAGATATTGCTGCAACTTCAGATGTGGGGCAGGTGTCTGCTCTAATGCTGATATCCAACAGTGGTTGTCTGGGCTGTGGCTGTTCTGCTGTTGCTTCACAAAATTTGCATTTCACTTTCTGGGCGCTTTCAACTAATTGGGAACAAAGTCCCTTTGCGAACGTGTTTAGCCGTGTTTTCCGGCACTCGCAGCGCCAGGAAACACATGGCTATACAATGAGACTGGTGTGTATAAGGGGCCTCAGTGGGGAATGCGTGGCCGAGGCCGCACAAGGCCCAGTTTTGTACACTGGGGAGCACCGCTCTCCGGAACTCCCCAGTCTAGCGGGAGATCAGGACACCATTTAAAAGTTCTTTGAGGTCCCCAAACGACCCCCAAAACTCTTCTCCCCAGCACAAATGCACGATGGGAGGGTCCTTGGCACCCCTGCACCCCCTCCCCCAACACTCATGCAGGGCACTCTGGCTCAAAACGCACATGCGCAACAAAAAATGCCAGCTTGCTACCTTGGCAGTGCCCCAGTCAGTTGGCAGTGTCACATGCGCATCTTGGCAGTGCCAGGCTGGCACCCATGTGGCAGTGCCAGTGTGCCAGGCTGACACCAGAAGTGTCATGGCACCACAGCAGCTGGGGGGCCTCCGATCCCCTGGGTGATCCCCATGAGTCCCGTTCCATCTGTTCCCCCATTTGTGAACAGCGCTCACCTGAGGTCTCTGAGGCCAAGGGGATGAATCCCAAAGCCTCAGGCACCTCAGGAATCTGCACATTAGAGTGAGATGAGCTGTCTCGCTCTTAAAAGCAGAGTTGCCAAAAAGTGATCCCGCCACAATGGATGGGATTTACATCACAACGTCTCTCGAGATCGCTTTGGATCTCATGAGGTATTGCAAACCAGGTAGATCCCGGGAGTGGGATTTTATTGGCCAAACTGCGCCACGGTGAGCTGTTTATTGGGCACAGTGTGGCTTTGGATCGAGCCCTCTGTCTTGAAATGTGTTGAATGGCATGAGGCAGCTGATGTTGCCCAGTCAATATGGAAATATCAAACTGATCAGAGAAAGTTGTCTTGTTATTTTAAGCCCAAATACCCCTTAATTGATGTGATAGGTATTAACTACAGAAAATTAGTCTCCTTGGCATTTAAAATGAACTATTACCAGTATGGAGCCCCATTCAGTTTCCTCAGGACCGAATTATCATTAGAAAAAAGACGTTGGACTAGTTTCTCCGTCCCGCCAGAACAGTCCAGGCCCAGGATCATTGTCCGTGTGGAGTTTGCACATTCTCCCCGTGTCTGCATGGGTTTCACCCCCAGAACCCAAAGACGTGCAAGGGATGTGGATAGACCACGCTAAATTGCCCCTTAATTGGGAAAAAAAATGATTGTGTCCTCTAAGTTTATTAAAGAAAAGCAAAAAAAAAAGCAAATTGCACAGTAAAGGCGGTGAGCATATCATTCATCCACCCAACCTGGCAGTCACCGGTCTCCCGGAATGCTCTGCCTTTACCAGGCGGAAGTGACACTGGCGTGGTTCACTTGTGGTATTTAAAAACAGGACCCGGGTGCTCTGGCTGCTGAGAGTGAGAGAGGAGGAAAGCCAATTTTCACCATAGGCTGCCAATTGTGCTGCTGCTGTGCTGCTGGCTGTGGAGGTGCCTGCCAGGGCTGATGAGCGGGTTGGAATAGCTGGGGGCGACCAGGGGATACGCCATTGATTCGGGGTGTTCCTCCTGGAACTGGGGTGTCTGGGCAGGGGCTGCCAATGCCGCAGCCACTTACTTCCCACTCTGATCCGTAAAGGTGTGGAGTGCTTCCAGCCTTAAACCCGCACCCTCCGGCCACCCCTCAGGAACCCCCAGACCCCAGACGACCCATCAACGGGATGGTCGTGGTCCAATGCAGGCACTGGTTGACCCCTCAGTGCACCCATCCAAGGCACCGCCACTGTAGGCAGGCCGGGGTGGTGTGTGTTTGCGTGTGTGTGGCTGCAGAGCGCACCCTGAACAGCAGACGAATGAACCTTGGCCCTTGCCACCCTCCTTGGCACCAGGGTGGATGCTCTACCAGTAGTACTATCAACCAGCCCACCCCACAGGAACACTGGGCGGTACTAAGCCCCGCTGGCCCACTAGGTCCCTGCACTCCCACCGGCTTGTCCCCAGCGCAGAGGACCCATGGCAAACTGCAGCTTGGTTTCCAACAAGTGCCCACCGTCCTTGCCCTGCCCCGTCCGTGGACCCTACCTGCACACATGCCACTAGGCATGGTGCCAGCATGCTGCAGGTCTAGGAGGTAATCAATGGGACACAGGTCCCCCTACAGGCACCGATGCATGAGGGGGTGCCTTTTATTAATCTGAAAGATTCCACTCCATCAATGTGCAATTGGTTTACGACTACCAGCTGCACATTGTGTACGTCTGTGCCCGTTATCCAGGCAACTTGCACAACGCCTTTGTCCTGGCACACGCATGGTGCCTGACACGTTCGAGGCACTCCCCTGGGTGAGGGGTTGGCTCATGGGCTACAGGGATTATCCGCTGTGGTCGTGGCTGATGAGGCCAATCCAGAGGCTTTGCACCGGCGCGGAGAACGGCTATAGTGATGCTCATGGAGAGACCTCGGGCGTCAACGAGTGGTGCATTAGTGCACTGAAGGCATGGTTCAGGTGCCTGGACCGTTGTAGTGGCGGCCTCCAATACAGCCATGGGAAGGCCTCCTGCATCGTGGTGGCCTGCTATGTCCTCCACAACATCGTGCAGCAGAGCGGCGACATGCTGGAGGAGGAGGTGGTGGAATGACATGCCTCGTCAGACGAGGAGGATGTGGAGGAGAGCGAGGATGGCAGGACATAGCGCCCTGGCAAGTGCAGGAGGCCACACAACGTATGCGCCAGAGTGGCCACATGCGGGACAATTTAACACCTCCACGTTTGGCAGCTTGGGGACCTGGTCACCGGCAGCTCAACCACCCCATCCCATACCCACAATGTCTGCCCCTCTTCCCCCTTCAACCACTCTGGGATTCCCATCAGCTGCACAACAAGGTTTTGGCCCTGGGTCGGCAGCATCAGTGGGTCAGCTCCATGGGACGGAGGGTGATGGTGACCCACGCAGCGAAGAGCTCTGGTACTCCACAACATCTCACAACATCTGACTCCTGCCCCGGAGTCATATTCTACTGTCCATCCAGATGATCCCTGCAAACGTGCTAGTAATTCCATCACACGGGCTCACACTCACAGTCCTTCTGGGTGGGACAGTGGCGGGGCTGGAATCCTGGGTGGGAGGGGGGTAGGGGAAGGCTGGGGGGGTAGGGGGAGGCTGGGGGTGGCGAGCGGTGATTGGTCATGCATTGGTTGGCCCTACCACAGAGCACCCTGCATCTCTGGCCCAGGCCCGTGCAGCCTCTGAGTCCAGCCATTGGGGGTATCCTTGACTACCCTAGAGGCTCTGGCCTGTGCCATCTTCCAACACCCCTTCCTCCCCGCAAAAAAAATACACACATTCAACTGGCATACCCTCTGAAACCAGCCCATCTCTTACAACCTGTAGACAGGGGGCCAATGCAGGTCAGAATGTTGGTGAATATGTTTATTGGTGACAGGGCTATGTACAATAACTGTGCCCTAGCCCCTAATGCTGCCATATGTGCTGCACCTGTGCCAAACTTAACTGGTGTCCAACTTTCTAACTTAATGTGTCCCAATGTTCCTCCTAGGTGGCCCCCCAGGCGGTACATCAGAAATGGAGGCGGACTGCACTGTAACCGCCCTGAGACCCGAGTTCCCTTTGGTGGCCGTCCTCTGGAAATGAAAATGAAAATGAAAATCGCTTATTGTCACGATTAGGCTTCAATGAAGTTACTGTGAAAAGCCCCTAGTCGCCACATTCCGGCACCTGTCCGGGGAGGCTGGTACGGGAATTGAACCATGCTGTTGGCCTGCTTGGTCTGCTTTGTAAGCCAGCGATTTAGCCCAGTGAGCTAAACCAGACCCTGGAATGACACGTGTCATAGGTGGCGTTGTGCCACCCTGTGCTGCCTGCTGTCCATTTGATGCGCCAAGGACAGGTGGGGAGGATTCAGGGCTGCTGCGGTGTTCCGGTACCCCTCTGCGGGTGTCCCCGGTACATTCCCCAACACATCCTCTTCCCTCGGGGCGTTTGGGGCGGGGATGGTGCTGGGAGCATGGAGGTGGTGATTCAGAATGTCAGACCGGGGGGGGGGGGGGGGGGGGGGTTGCCCATCCTAACCGCTGCCTGCTGGTCTGTCTGGTGGGGGCCGCAGGGGGGTGGGAGTGTGTGGGGCGGTGGAAGTGCCAGAGGCACAAGGCAGTGACTCATGCGGGCTGCCCTGAGGAGGTCGGGCAGCTCCTTTCCGCATTGCTGTCCGGTCTTTGCCGTGGAGCCCACGGTGCTCACAGCCTCTACATCCAGGCCCAGTCAACATTGGCAGGTGACATCCTCTTTCCACCCGAGGGAGGAGGGTTCTCACCTCTCCTCCTTGGCTACCAGCAGTATCCCCAGCTCTGCATTGGTGAAATTCGGGGCCACTCTCCAGGATGGCATCTTCTTGGCTGGACTAAGAGTGTGTCGAGAGTGAAGCTCTAGTTTGTCAAGCTCTCCAGTGGCAATCCCGACCAAAGTGAACCAATCATGAGTTGGGATTGCAATCGTTCCACATGGCGTGAGTGCTGACCCATTAGTTATTAGTATGTTCTGAATTTCTCAGAGACTATGAAACACCCATCATTCATTCCCGGGGTTGGCACCTGGTCTCTCAAACTGAGACTCTCTGCTTTCTGTCATTTTTAAAAATGTTCTCTCTTCATCAAATCTTTCTTTCCCTCTTTTAATTTCTCTTTTTGTGCCTGATTAGGCATTAAATTCACCGTCTCAGTGCTTGCACTGTTCATTTCTCAATGCTTTTATTTGATTGCAGTAAGAAGTCGTACAACACTTTATTTGATTGATTAAGGAGATGAGAAGCTGCCAGCCCTGTTCACTCGTGTCCCAAGTTCCTATTTTTCTGCCTGTGACCTTATCAGTTTGCAATCTCAACTTGCCAAACAAAAAATTTAAGAATCTTAAATGAACAAGGGCCAATCCAATTGACAACAGTTGCGATTTTATTCTCTCCTCCAGCAAAACTTTGCCAATTCTGGCTGAACCTTCATTTGTGTGATTATTTAAACTGGAGGAGATAAATTGACCCATCACATCCTCTTTTTTGTTTGCAATTGCCAGACATGATCCAGGAAACTGCAAGTTGATGACTTTGCATGTCCAGCATGCACGGTGGCACAATGGTAAGCACTGCTGCCTCACAGCGCTAGGGAGCCGGGTTCAAGTCCGGGTCCGGGTGGCTGTCTGTGTGGAGTTTCCATGTTCTTCCCGTGTCGGGTTTCCTCCGGGTGCTCCCGTTTCCTCTCACAGTCCAAAGATGCACAGGTTAGCTAGGGTTACGGGAATAGGGCGAGGGAGTGGGCCTTGGCCGGGTGCTGTTTCAGAGGGTTGGTGCAGACTCGATGGGTCGACTGGCCTCCTTGTCACTGTATGATTCTATGACCTATATTGCACGGGCGTTTGTATCTTTAAATATGTGGAACGCTGGGAAATTCGGCAGAAACCTGGGAAGCCACCAAAGAAAAGGGAAATGTTTTACTTTGCTTTACAGTCATGTGAAAAGAGGAAGAGCAAGAGTGCTCCTTCTGCTTCCACAGAAATACTGTTCTGCACTGACTCCCATCTCCCAGTACTTATCTGCAGACTAATTCTGGGCGAGCCCAGACTGTTGAGCTGTATCAGTGCTTATTTGGTGGCTGATTGATATGCACAGCATGCCAATATTACGTTCACAAGGCCTGCAGCCTAATATCAGGTCAACCCCATGCCTCCATCTACAGTTGCCTATTTCAGATGTCCACCAATTTTCCCTGCAAAAGAAATTCCCTGCTCATTAACTTCAACTAAAGCTTCTACTTCCCTTCAACGTTTGGTTGTTTAATTCAAAATACATTTAAAGTGGCTGCAACAACTGATCTGGAATCATAACTTGGGCTGGTAAACAGATAGAATTTTCCTCGATGTCGAAACTAATAATAATAAAAAATGTACTCTGCACAGAAAAGTTCTGACCAATTTGTGGGTTACCTTTGAAGTAAAAAGACAGACTCATTGGAGTTTGAGAGAAGCCCCGCAAAAGAAAATATGAAAATGAAACTACATCAGTCACTCACCCTTTATGCCCCTATCTTAAAATAGTCTCCAGTATATCAATCAGTCTCTGGCGCTGAGGTAATTCTTCAGTAAATTAGTGTGGAAAGAAATTTCTGCATGAGATCCTGTGATCTCCTTTGGCCTTTTTTGTATTGCCGAGGAATTTTTGTAATGTGGGCTGAAATATTTTAACAAGTCTGTGGAAAAATGAAAGCAAATCCAATTAAATGGAAATCAGTAAGAAAAAGTAATCAGTGCATGGGAAATATCGTGAAAGCTATTGAGAAAGGAAAATGCACTGAAAGCCTGTCAACGTATGGAGTGGGGCAGAATTATCTAGTGAACTTTAAGGTCAATGGCTAACTCAGGCTTGCTGTCTTGATACACACTGTTGGTTTCGTGGCAGATTCTAACTAATAATTCAAATAGTTGCTTGTTATCACATCTGACCTGTAACTGAGAAAATCAAGAACAAAAATACACCGCATGTAGCATGTCAATTAAGACACATAACAGTTTCAATAAGATATTCTGCAAAATCAAAATGATGAATGTTACAAATCAGATGGCGAGAATAATAAAGTACAGGACATATATAAGATTATATTATCCAATTATATTTCAGACTTGAGGCAATGTAAGACCTTAGCGGCAATTCTAACAAGTTTTATATTCTTCTAATAGCTCCTTTGACTTTAAATTCAAGATTAAATGAGTTCCACTGCACCTGCAGATAGTTACATTATGGCAGATATTAGTCTTTGAAGTATTAATAGAGATACAAAAGATATACGTTCCACTTGCTGGATAAGTCTGAATGATTTTTTTCTCTCCAAAATGAAATATGCAAAAGGCCTTGGAGTTTTCTTTTCAGTTTTTTTCCTCTGCTTTCATGGAGGCTTGTGTTGATGTATAGTTTCATAGGTATTAACTGCCCTCTGGTACTTCACCCAAATGACAATTACATACGATGCTAAACAGCGAATGTTTGCAGGTCAATAGACTCTGAGGATCACGACCTACCTCAATCCATTCCATACTTGCCACTCACAAGCCACTATTTTTCAACAGGGTTCCTGGACTAATAACCTGAAGCAGAATCTCAGCCAACATTCGCATTCCCTATCCCAAGGACATAAAGTCAATTGTACAGCTGCCTCAGCATATATCAGAGAACGAGGGTGATGGAACATCTTTGCTTTGTATAGGCTGGAAAACAAAACAGCAACAGCCAGGAGTTGTCTGTTCCTGATCTTAACCGACTCAACTGATCAGATGGCAAAAATACCCCATCCACTGCCTGCCAATTCTTTCTTTTAGAACAAATATACTTCTCAACCCAATGATGCCATTTTCTTTTCTGGGTTCACATGAGGAAAACTTTGGCCTCCCTGACTGTAGATTTTTCACTTCCTGATTAAACTGCTACTACAAATGGTCGAGGTAGCTAATCACATCCATCCTAATGTTCTTGGCGGGAGGGGAGATGTGGGGGGGAGATGTGGGAGATGTCATGCAGACTCGTCAAAGTGGGTGCTCGGTGGAATCATCCACCCACACTGGATCAATAGGGCTCGCAGGCGAGCAATTAGGCCAACATGTTCCACAACTTTATGTAAGTGACGTGTGCCTGATGATGTGCACTTTGTTCAGGAGTTTGAGATTCATGCTCCCACCTTGCATCACGCAATTCTCAAGGCACCTTGGCTTCAGCACGAGGCCTTGCTGCGGACACCACATTGTTTTCAGGAAAGGTTACCAGGGAAAGGCTCTGCCTAATATACATTAGCATTAAGGCAGTGGTCACCTCGAGTTGGCTGCAGGTAAGATCCCTGACTGGGGAATGGGGTAAATGGACAGAAGGGCCGGGGGAAGGTAAAGCTCACACATGTGACTGGGGTGGTTGGGATTTCGGGAGGTGTGGAGGGGAAGGGGGCAGGGGAGATGTTTTAATGTTCCTGAATGGGAAGAGTTTCTAACCAATTAAATATTCACCTTTGAGTTAGAATGGGAAGGTGGCAACCTGATTAATCACTTTATTTAAATAGCTTATCTTGCCAACACTCTGTTTGTTCCAGTCCAAAAAGAGGACTGACAGTTCAATCTCAGCCGTGCCCAGAATGTTGTCCTCTCATTTCAACTAACCACTTCACTCGGAGTGCGAATGTTTACACAAGAGGCTCAATTTGTCCTGATCCTGTGAAGAATGATGAGACCTCAGAATAAGATGCGCTTCCTGAAATGGAGTGCTAACTGGCGTAGATTGCTCTGGAACCACACGTCTGCAGGTGCTGCCTCTTCTAGTGTCTCTCACGCACCCCATCTGCTGGGGAAGCCTACAAGAGGCAGCAGCTGCTCTGCTATCCTTGCTGGGTTTGTAAATGCATGCTGTCAATGTGTCAAACCTCCTCCAGGAGTTCTAATACCTCAACTGTACAACAATTTCTGTGTCACCTTGAGAATCATACTGAGAAGCATCACTCAGGCTCAGGCTGCCAAGGATTAGAATGCAGGTTCGTAGAGATCCTCGGCTGAATAGAATGATATAGGTGTGTGCAGGTGCACTTTACAAATGGCGCCCAGGGCAAGGCAATGGTGAGGTCACGGTGTGGCGGGCAAATCTGAAGCTGCCCGCCAGCAATGTAGCATCTTTCAAGCATGCATGTTTAATTAGCTCGGAAGTGTACGATACAGCGTGAAAATCCACCATTATGGACAGCGGGTAATACGCTGTTTCCACACCAGCCGCGGCACATATCAGTGCGTGAAATGGAAAATACCACCAAGAATCCAAGCATTTTCACCTTTGGAAATTGGAAGTTTCATTCCCGCTTTTTGATCTGCTACATTGCAGTTCAGTAACTTTCATTTTGAAATAGGAGGACAGGGAGCTAATTAAAGCACCTTGTGCAGCCAAGTGTTTCAATTAGCTCGAGTCCTGCACGAAATATGCTGAACTGCCTTCATCACCATTAGCAAAGTGCAGCCACTATGGGAATGTGAACTTCTGACAGGCATTAACAATTACCGTCTCAACTAGTCTCATTACTCATTTAGTTAGTGATTGATAAATAAATTCACTTGGGTAAAATCGTTGGACGGAAGCCTCAAACAACATTCAAAATCTGTATCAATGCTCACCTTCTTGAAAAGCGATAGATTGATAAAGATTCTATTGGCACGTGTGTATAGGTCAGCTGCAAGAAATAAAAAGCTACTGTTCCCACTCTCTCACCACCAGCGGTATGTGGTTAGATATAATGGCACTGTGGTTGAACAGTTCTGTGATCATTCATCATCCTTGTCTGATATCCTTGTCAACATCTATTCCTCAATCAACATCACAAAAACAGATTGTCAAGTTGGTTGTTTCATTGCTATTTGTGGGATCCAGCTACCTGAGAATTTCCTACCACGGTGCTCTGCATTGCAACAGTCGCTGCACTGAAAAGACATTTCTTCATTAGCTGTGTTGTGCTCTGGGACATCCTGGGGTTATGTGAGGTACAATAGAAGTACAAGTTCTTTCTTTGTTCTTTTGTTTAGGCTGACACATGAAACGCTTGTGAGAAGGTAACATAATGGAGGACTGTGCTTGCTGTGGGATTGCGCTTGGTATGAATTGCATTGATTGAACTGGAAGAGAGAAGATGGGTAGCAAATTAGAAGATAAATATTGTTTTTGGTACAGCTGTAAGTGTTCATCCGCATTTGCGAATGAAGTAGCTCAGCGAGCACAATTATATTTTGGCATGATGCTGTAAAAACATTTAATCATCATCTTTACTGTGAGACTATTCATTGAACGGTGCAGTCTAGTGCAAAGAATAAATGAATTTCTTGTACATATTGTTAATAACTGGTTATTGGGTAACATAATTTTAACTA
Organism: Scyliorhinus canicula; assembly: GCF_902713615.1. Classification (NCBI taxonomy): domain Eukaryota; kingdom Metazoa; phylum Chordata; class Chondrichthyes; order Carcharhiniformes; family Scyliorhinidae; genus Scyliorhinus; species Scyliorhinus canicula. Next base: position 69,679,096 of record NC_052162.1, on the reverse strand, counting down.
TTTCTTATCCACTTCTCTAAATGGTTTGCAGCTTAAATTCAGTTTTATTTCAAGATACTCAGAAGGATATGTTAAAGGCTGAACAAAACTTACCTCCATGTTTAACTCAGTGACAGAAGGCATTGTGTGGGCCAAGAACATGTTAAATTACCCTGGATTTTAAATTACTCAAGGATGCATAAATGGTGTAAATCCAACTGATGTAACACAAAATGTAATGAGTTTAATTTCAAAGTGGTTTAGTGCAATCGTCATTGATATCAGAGAGAGTATTGCTTCTCCAGGTAGAAACCAAAGTGCGTTGTTCAAGGAAGAGGCTAACAGGAAAGATATGATTTAATATTTATGCAGACGTAAGCCACTTAAACTTTTAATTTTTGAAAAAATAACCAGTTTCTTAAATCGTTAAGATCAGGTTATACATTGCAGAATTAGTCTCCAATTTACTTTTGTGCAAGACTTCAGAACAGACAATTGGTAATGCGTCATGTCACATTTAAGCAGTCAAATGTGAGCACCAATGGTATTCTTGAAGGAAGCCCAATACCTACTGCGAAATAAGTAATCAGCTTAGAATTGTAACAATTTACAACACAGAATGAAGTGTGCCATAGACTGAAATGTTTTCGCTGTTTTTTTAATGCTGAGGTTGGAGCTTCTGCTCCTTGCCCATTGGACTGTTCATTGAATATTTCAGGTTCTCCAAGCATACACTTGCTTGCTGCCATCGATGGATGGCTCCAAGAAACGGGCATTCTGGAAGGTTTTCTGCTTTGCAGCTCCGAGATGCTGAGACTGATTGCAGCTGACATCAACAAAGTCAGATGGGCACAGATTGATCAGAAGACCTTCTGGTCTCTTTGCACCGCAGTGTCCCTCTCCCAGTGGCATGCAGAGGGGGGGCCGACGGTGCGCTTGCCCCGGGCATCGATTGGATGGGGGCAGCAGCATGAAGAGAACGGAGCGCGCACCGCGGGCGGCCGGAGCGCTCCTGCGCACTGCGGTCGGCCGGAGCACGCCTGCGCACCGCGGTCGGCCGGAGCGCGCCTGCGCACCGCGGACGGCCGGAGCGCGCATGCGCACCGCGGTTGCCGCTGGTGAAGAGGCGGCTTTGCACTCGGCGGCTGGAGCGTGAACAAAAAGGGCGCGAATTCTCCCGAATCGACGGCAATCAATGCCACCATGGGTGAGTTTTATTTATTCTTTATCTTTATCTTTTGATCCATTTTTAAACTCTTCTCTGCACCCTCTCTATAGCTGTCAACTTACTAAACTGTCGTACCCAGAATTTGACATTTGGGCCAGGGGCACCCATTTGGGACAGAACCAGTATTTTATAAAGATTCATCATGGCCTCTTAACTTTTGCCCTCTTACCCTTTATACTTAAAGCCCAGGGTCCTATAAATGGGAGATTCTCAGAGACAGGGGCAGCACGGTAGCATGGTGGTTAGCATAAATGCTTCACAGCTCCAGGGTCCCAGGTTCGGTTCCCGGCTGGGTCACTGTCTGTGCGGAGTCTGCACGTCCTCCCCGTGTGTGCGTGGGTTTCCTCCGGGTGCTCCGGTTTCCTCCCACAGTCCAAAGATGTGCGGGTTAGGTGGATTGGCCATGCTAAATTGCCCGTAGTGTCCTAAAAAGTAAGGTTAGGAGGGGGGGGGGGGGGTTGTTGGGTTACGGGTATACGGTGGATACGTGGGTTTGAGTAGGGTGATCATTGCTCGGCACAACATCGAGGGCTGAAGGGCCTGTTCTGTGCTGTACTGGTCTATGTTCTATGTTCTACTTGACTGCAAGCTCCTGGAGCTCGGATCTTGAACAGAGCTTTATATCTGGATTTGGGGACCCTTTATGCACTGGCATAGTGCACAAACAGGCCCCACATGACCAGGGTTTTGTGAAGAAGAAGGGACCTGGAAATGTGTCGACTGTGAAAATTATATTTGTGGAAATTGGGTGAAGTAATGCCGGTGTTTGATGAGACTTGGTGCTAAAGCTTTAGAGAAATGAAGATGGAATTTGATTTGAAGAAGTTCAACGTTTTGAAGGATATTGTGGCTGAAATGAATGCGATACGTGCTGAATGGGCTGACTGAGAAATGTGTGAGATATGTCTTTGTATCTGCTATGTGTAATTTATCGGTCATATTATTGCAATTTTCCTGTTAATTCATGTTTAATTTACGTTGATTTTGGTGTGATTGCTAATATAAAAGTGAAGTCTTGTATATTGGTCTTAGTTGGGTTGTTTGTAGTTTGTTTCCACAAGGGTCATAACAGTATTTCCATGACGTTGCGGCTCTTATCCTTCTCCATGGGGGTTGCAGAGGAGGGAGGCACAACTTTCGAGATATAACATCTCACCCATTGCTGCAAAGCAAAATGACTGAAGAAGAGAACAATATCCCTAGAATCCCAGCGCTAAGGGGAAATTGACTAACTCTTACAGCGCAATTTAACCTCAGGCAGCCGTCCTATACCTTAGAGATGACCTAGAGGCAGCTTGGGGCCTGTCGTGAAGGTGAGTGAGTGCCTTTAAATTTGCTTACCTTTCACCGGGAGCAGGGTTTGAGGGAATATCAGGTAAGCTCTTCGTTTCTTTTTCTTCTTCTTGTTTTTTTTAAATCTAGAGGTGATGTCAGGGAAGGCAGTACAATGCTCCTCCTGCAGAATGTTTGAGGTGAGGGACACCGTCAGTGTCCCTGCTGATTTCATCTGTGGGAAGTGCACCCAACTCCAGCTCCTCAAAAACCGTGTTAGGGACCTGGAGCTTGAGCTGGATGAACTTCGGATCATTCGGGAGGCAGAGGGGGTCATAGATAGGAGCTTCAGGGAAGTAGTTACACCAAAGACTGGAGATAGGTGGGTAACTGTAAGAGGGACTGGGAAGAAGCAGTCAGTGCAGGGACCCCCTGCGGTCGTTCCCCTGAGTAACAAGTATACCGTTTTGGATACTTGTGGGAGGGACGACTTACCAGGGGTAAGCCATGGGGTACGGGCCTCTGGCACGGAGTCTGTCCCTGTTGCTCAGAAGGGAAGGGGGGAAAGGAGTAGAACATTAGTAATTGGGGACTCAATAGTCAGGGGCACAGATAGGAGATTTTGTGGGAGCGAGAGAGACTCACGTTTGGTATGTTGCCTCCCAGGTGCAAGGGTACGTGATGTCTCGGATCGTGTTTTCCGGGTCCTTAAGGGGGAGGGGGAGCAGCCCCAAGTCGTAGTCCACATTGGCACTAACGACATAGGTAGGAAAGGGGACAAGGATGTCAGGCAGGCCTTTAGGGAGCTAGGATGGAAGCTCAGAGCGAGAACAAACAGAGTTGTTATCTCTGGGTTGTTGGCCATGCCACGTGATAGTGAGATGAGGAATAGGGAGAGAGAGCAATTAAACACGTGGCTACAGGGATGGTGCAGGCGGGAGGGATTCAGATTTCTGGATAACTGGGGCTCTTTCTGGGGAAGGTGGGACCTCTATAGACAGGATGGTCTACATCCGAACCTGAGGGGCACCAATATCCTGGGGGGGGAGATTTGTTAGTGCTCTTTGGGGGGGGGTTTAAACTAATTCAGCAGGGCATGGGAACCTGGATTGTAGTTTTGGGGTACGGGAGATTGAGAGTATAGAGGTCAGGAGCACAGATTTGACTTCGCAGGAGGGTGCCAGTGTTCAGGTAGGTGGTTTGAAGTGTGTCTACTTCAATGCCAGGAGTATACAAAATAAGGTAGGCGAACTGGCAGCATGGGTTGGTACCTGGGACTTCGATGTTGTGGCCATTTCAGAGACATGGATAGAGCAGGGACAGGAATGGTTGTTGCAGGTTCCGGGGTTTAAGTGTTTTAGTAAGGTCAGAGAAGGGGGCAAAAGAGGGGGAGGTGTGGCGCTGGTTGTCAAGGACAGTATTACAGTGGCGGAAAGGATGCTAGATGGGGACTCTTCTTCCGAGGTAATATGGGCTGAGCTTAGAAACAGGAAAGGAGAGGTCACCCTGTTGGGAGTTTTCTATAGGCCACCTAATAGTTCTAGGGATGTAGAGGAAAGGATGGCGAAGATGATTCTGGAAAAGAGCGAAAGTAACAGGGTAGTTGTTATGGGAGACTTTAACTTTCCAAATATTGACTGGAAAAGGTATAGTTCGAGTACATTAGATGGGTCGTTCTTTGTACAATGTGTGCAGGAGGGTTTCCTGACACAATATACTGACAGGCCAACAAGAGGCGAGGCCACATTGGATTTGGTTTTGGGTAATGAACCAGGCCAGGTGTTAGATCTGGAGGTAGGTGAGCACTTTGGAAACAGTGACCACAATTCGGTGACCTTTACGTTGTGATGGAAAGGGGTAAGTATACCCCGCAGGGCAAGAATTATAGCTGGGGGAAGGGCAATTATGATGCCATTAGACATGACTTAGGATGTGTAGGTTGGAGAAGTAGGCTGCAAGGGTTGGGCACACTGGATATGTGGAGCTTGTTCAAGGAACAGCTATTGCATGTTCTTGATAAGTACGTACCAGTCAGGCAGGGAGGAAGGGGTCGAGCGAGGGAACCGTGGTTTACCAAATAAGTAGAATCTCTTGTTAAGAGGAAGAAGGAGGCCAATGTGAAGATGAGGCGTGAAGTTTCAGTTGGGGCGCTTGATAGTTACAAGGAAGCGAGGAAGGATCTAAAGAGAGAGCTAAGACAAGCAAGGAGGGGACATGAGAAGTCTTTGGCAGGTAGGATCAAGGAAAACCCAAAAGCTTTCTATAGGTATGTCAGGAATAAAAGAATGACTAGGGTAAGAGTAGGGCCAGTCAAGGACAGTGGTGGGAAGTTGTGTGTGGAGGCTGAGGAGATAAGCGAGATACTAAATGAATACTTTTTGTCAGTATTCACTCAGGAAAAAGATAATATTGTGGAGGAGAATGCTGAGACCCAGGCTATTAGAATAGATGGCATTGAGGTGCGTAGGGAAGAAGTGTTGGCAATTCTGGACAAGGTGAAAATAGATAAGTCCCCGGGGCCGGATGGGATTTATCCTAGGATTCTCTGGGAAGCCAGGGAAGAGATTGCTGAGCCTTTGGCTTTGATTTTTAGGTCATCATTGGCTACAGGAATAGTGCCAGAGGACTGGAGGATAGCAAATGTGGTCCCTTTGTTCAAGAAGGGGAGTAGAGATAACCCCGGTAACTATAGGCCGGTGAGCCTAACGTCTGTGGTGGGTAAAGTCTTGGAGAGGATTATAAAAGATACAATTTATAATCATCTAGATAGGAATAATATGATTAGGGATAGTCAGCATGGTTTTGTGAAGGGTAGGTCATGCCTCACAAACCTTATCGAGTTCTTTGAGAAGGTGACTGAACAGGTAGACGAGGGTAGAGAAGTTGATGTGGTGTATATGGATTTCAGTAAAGCGTTTGATAAGGTTCCCCACGGTCGGCTATTGCAGAAAATACGGAGGCTGGGGATTGAGGGTGATTTAGAGATGTGGATCAGAAATTGGCTAGTTGAAAGAAGACAGAGAGTGGTAGTTGATGGGAAATGTTCAGAATGGAGTTCAGTTACGAGTGGCGTACCACAAGGATCTGTTCTGGGGCCGTTGCTGTTTGTCATTTTTATAAATGACCTAGAGGAGGGCGCAGAAGGATGGGTGAGTAAATTTGCAGACGACACTAAAGTCGGTGGAGTTGTAGACAGTGCGGAAGGATGTTGCAGGTTACAGAGGGACATAGATAAGCTGCAGAGCTGGGCTGAGAGGTGGCAAATGGAGTTTAATGTGGAGAAGTGTGAGGTGATTCACTTTGGAAAGAATAACAGGAATGCGGAATATTTGGCTAATGGTAAAATTCTTGGTAGTGTGGATGAGCAGAGGGATCTCGGTGTCCATGTACATAGATCCCTGAAAGTTGCCACCCAGTTTGATAGGGTTGTGAAGAAGGCCTATGGTGTGTTGGCCTTTATTGGTAGAGGGATTGAGTTCCGGAGCCATGAGGTCATGTTGCAGTTGTACAAAACTCTAGTACGGCCGCATTTGGAGTATTGCGTACAGTTCTGGTCGCCTCATTATAGGAAGGACTTGGAAGCTTTGGAACGGGTGCAGAGGAGATTTACCAGGATGTTGCCTGGTATGGAGGGAAAATCTTATGAGGAAAGGCTGATGGACTTCAGGTTGTTTTCGTTAGAGAGAAGAAGGTTAAGAGGTGACTTAATAGAGGCATACAAAATGATCAGAGGGTTAGATAGGGTGGACAGCGAGAGCCTTCTCCCGCGGATGGAGGTGGCTAGCACGAGGGGACATAGCCTTAAATTGAGGGGTAATAGATATAGGACAGAGGTCAGAGGTAGGTTTTTTACGCAAAGAGTGGTGAGGCGTGGAATGCCCTACCTGCAACAGTAGTGAACTCGCCAACATTGAGGGCATTTAAAAGTTTATTGGATAAGCATATGGATGATAAGGGCATAGTGTAGGTTAGATGGCCTTTAGTTTTTTTCCATGTCGGTGCAACATCGAGGGCCGAAGGGCCTGTACTGCGCTGTATCGTTCTATGTTCTAAAGATAAAGAGGTCAGTGAATAGCTCTAGATCGGGTGCAACTACGTTTTCTATAGGTTTTTTGGTGATATTTAATGAAATATTTACGTGGGGCTTTGGGGCATACAATCAAGATTTGCCCCGGGCATCACCAGACCTCTGCACGCCACTGCCCTCTCCAGAAGGTCATCATAAACCTCAAACCATACGGCTTAACCAAAGTAGATTTTTAAAAATAAATTTAGAGTACCCAATTCATTTTTTCCAATTACGGGGCAATTTAGCGTGACCAATCCACCTACCCTGCACATCTTGAGGTTACGGGGCCGAAAACCACGCAAACACGGGGAGAATGTGCAAACTCCACACGGACAGTGACCCAGAGCCGGAATCTAACCTGGGACCTCGACGCCGTGAGGCAGCAATGCTAACCACTGCGCCACCGTGCTGCCCTCAACCGAAGTAGATTAAGTGGTGCTTCTCGAAGTGCACTGCGAAAAATAAATAATAGACATGGCTGCAATAAAGCGTGTCTCTTTTGGCTTAGAATATTTGAGACCAATTTTCTTCCAGTGCACTTGTCAGGTGGAATACCTTGAAAGTAAATTAACCCTTGACAAAGCCTTGAGTATGGAAATAGAGAGAGTAATCCAAATACTGTGATACACCTGAGAAACTTACTGAAATAGTGCTCGCTACTTACTTCAGGGAGTTTCTAACTGCTTCAATTTGTTTTTCCATGTCAGCACTTCTACAACAGGGAATGGGATAAATTTGCTACTTCGCCACTAATTTAGGAGGTTTCTTTTATTTTTTATTTTTTTTAATATAAATTTAGAGTACCCAATTATTTTTTCCAATTAAGGTGGCAATTTAGAGTGGCCAATCTACCTATCCTCCACATCTTTAGGTTGTGAGGGTGAAACCCATGCAGACACAGGGAGAATGTGCAAACTCCACACGGACAGTAACCCAGGGCCGCGATTCGAACCCGGGTCCTCAGCGCCGTAGGCAGCAATGCTAACCACTGTGCCACCGTGCTGCCCTCTAATTTAGGAGGTTTAAACAAAGATTCATTAGAATAATTTCCAAAGGAAACTATGACTGCTGGCCCAAAATCTGTAACTTTTACCTTTTTAAACAATTGCCTTTATTCTCGACAATCAGCAAAGTTCCATTAGTTATAGGTGGTGATTTTTCCCCCTCTCCGTGGTGTGTTCTGCAGCGGCGTCGTTGGCAAGACAGTAAGATCCCACCAGTGTAAACAGCCAGAAAATCAAGCCCATAGTTGAATTCAGAATTAAACTAAGGTGCATTTTTATTTCACTTTTGTACATGGAGGAGATGGCACACTTACTAAGCAGTAGTTTTGTGAAACCATGCTTTGTATCAAAAAATTATTTTGAATTTACTGGCTGGAAACCCCTCACAGACCTCTTAAAAATAAGACTAAAACCATATTACAGTGATTTGGAAGCACAGTCCAAGATGACTGCACATTTGCATCACTGCACCTTCTACATTACAAACTAATAAAATAGTGACCAACTGCCTGCAAAGATGATGGGAACAATTACCTTGAAAGAGGTGAATGGGGCCATCTCATATTCTGTTAGCAAAATATCCAGACAATCAATTGGGTACACAACCAGGTGGCGGCAAACTGATTAGACATGATCAACTGGACAATGATTTCAATTGGTGGATTAGAAAGTGATCATTTGAACTCCTCTCTCTAACATACCAAAGAATACGTATAAGGGAAATAACCATAAAAAGACTGCCACAAACAAAGGGACCGGGCTTTTCCTTTGGCTGAATGCCGAAATCAGGAAATGCGATTGGGCAGAGAATAGGTTCTGACGGCAAAATCACGGCGGGTGCCAATTTGATGCCAAATCGCAATTCTTAGTCACCTTGACAGCAGGGTTGATGTAATCTGAAACACACGTACAGTAAACACTATTTGCGTATCATTAGCGGCCTAATCTGGTATTCTCCGGGGTCGCCGCAATTCTCCCTGTCGGAAGGGCCAAGTGCCAGAAGGCGCAGTTCACGTGTGCTTTCAAAAATCAGGAAATCGGCATCATGGCTGCTGAGGGAGAAGAAGGAGTAATGAAAGTGTCTAATATCGCCGTATTTTACTGACAGTTGTGCCGCCAGCCAGGGGGTTTCTTCCAAGCTGAGGGGGCGGGAGGGGGGGGGGGGGGGTGTGGGGGGTGGCCAGAAGGTGGGCTGTGGGTTCAGAGTGGGCTGGCATGGAGCACCACTGCCACAGCCGGAAAGGCAGGCAAACAGCTGCGCACACTGCTGACAGCCGACTGTGAACTTAGGGCCACGCATTAGGGCATTCCCCCAGGTACCCTCTGGCCCCAGCTGATCCATCAGGGAGATGGGTGCGCTCCAGCACAACCAGTTCCACCTTGTTGGTTGGGATGAGCGCGTGTGGCGATTGTAATGTGTATAAGTGGCTGTAGCTTGTCAACCTGCCGACTGTCAATCACCGACCCGGTGAATCTTGCACTGTTTTTCATTGGAATCGATTGTGTTCCACATGGTGCCGGTGCTAGCCCCTCCACAGTCATGATTGGTCCGGATTCCGTGCCAGTTTTGCTGATGTGAAAGCCCATGAATACTGCCCTGGCGTCAACATTTAGTCTCAGAGGGAGAGAATCCAGCCCAAGATGTCGCAAAGTGCTTTACAACCAATAAAGTACCTTTGAAATGTGATCACTGTTGTAATGTATCTGCCTGGACTCCCACATATGTTACACAATACAAATACTACGCAACATCTGTAGCAAGGGAAAAATCAGAGCGGCCAAATAATTTACTTATTCAGCATTGCATTTCATAAAATTCTTACATTTCTGCATCATATATCATGGACCAATGTTCCAAAGAATTATGTGTGACTGGACCCACAAGGAGGTTCAGTAATTAATTCCTTGCACTCCATAAACAGATTTTTGGAGGCATTAAATGATTGGAGTCAATAGGGTGTGAAAAAGTGAGTTGACTACTCTGATCCCAAACAGTTAGTAATTGTGAATAAGTAACAATAATTTTGTGGGTGGTGGTAGGGGAAGCAGTGGGAGAGAAGGTGTACATAGTCTTTTTAAACCCTCCTAAATGCCTGCATATTTTTAAAAACCTCATCATTACTCCTTTTGAATAAATGTGTCTGATATCACTTGATAGACAACAGTAAAAATGGATTTGCTTCCATGGATTTGCTTCCAAGGCGAGTTTTGCATTCATCCTGTTATGAGCAACAGTGGGATTAATTTAAGCAGCATTAATTTCTCCTCTCAGTGCGTCTGCAAATGTCAATGTGTTTTGATTTTTTCCCCCTCTATTTAAGCAGTGTATCTCCCCAACTCAGTTTATGGTTGATCCATTTTCCCAGTAAAAATATCACCACAATCTCATGATAGGTTGAACTCAAAGGGTTAGTTTATTTGCACACACTTGAAAGGTGGGAGGAAGGTCACAATGGTGCCTCCAAACTCAAGTCAGTGGCGAGATAGAAGGAAAACAAAGGATTTACAGCACAGAGAAAATAAATATTTGTTAACATGCGTTCCAAAGTCCAATGAGATATTACTTCACCATGGTCAGTGGGTGAAAACAGATGCTGTGTGATTCATTTTCTGATGGTGTTGACTTCAAATGATGAGATAAGCATGCGGAGGTGGATCAGCCTGATAGGAAATGGTACAGCATTTCTAGGAGAGACAGGACAGAGTAGGACAAATGTTCAGCCTGGACTGGAGCTTCATTTCTCTGAGGCTGCCATTTAGATGTTAAACAGCAGACTAAGCTTTTCAGTTCAGCGAGGCAATATTACTGGTTCCACAAGCCAGAGGCCCATGTCACATGACTCCAACCTCTCCACACTGTCTTTGACAAAGGATGGAAATTCTTTTTCTGGATCCCTTAGACCTTTAAATGTCTCAACCATGAAAGGAACGTTGCAGGGTCCCTTGTCTTACCAGGCACATAGACTCTTGTTTGTCAGCCTGGGTTATGAAATGTGAGGGATATTATTGGGTTCCCAGGGGTAACGATGTGTGAATTTTCATGATACTGCCAGGTAGCGTCTTTTGTTTAGGGGTCAGAGACAGACAGATTTTAAAAATTTCAAAATATCTAAATATATTTTATAAACGTATACCTTGTGAGTTCTTTGTTCCCTCACAAACCAACCAGTTGAGTTTGCACCTGTGATAGGTCACTGGTATCCTGCAATAAACAATAGCAAACCAATTGATAGACTAGTCTATAAATCGAGTGACTCGTGGTATGTATCTGGACATTGGACAATGTGCTTTATGTTCGATAATAGTTTTAATTTTCACTTGTTTTATTTGAATTGATAGATTAACAAAAATGTTTCTAACTGAATCTTATCCTGAAATGCCGAGTTTAAAATAAAGGCCATTGGTAGTTATTTTGTTTGATCTGGCAAGAGTGCATTCTAATAGCTCCCCAAGGATGTTCTCCCCATTGGTGCTCTTGTAAGTATTAACATATTAAACAAGAGGCACTAATCACCAGTGTTAAAGATTTGATTCTAAATTAGTAATTAGGTTTGACAAAAAGGTAATATAATTCAACAGCCTAGACATTATCAGCAGGACTATAAAATAAAGAAAGCACTGCTGCATCTAAATTCACCCACAACAACAACTTGCAATCATTTGGCCTTTCACCACAACCTGTCCCAGGGTACTTCGCAAGAGCAATTATCAGATATGAAATGAAACTGAGCCACAGAAAGATATATTAAGACAGGAAACCAAAGGCTTGGCCAAAATGTGTGTTTGAAGGATTGTCTCAAAGAAGGTGAGAGAAAGGTAGAAAATCAGGGAGGGAACTGCAGAATTTAGGGCAGATATTGCGGCACAAATAGATGAAGGCTTGACTGTCAGAGGTGGAATGATTAAAATCGGCGTACAGCTAACTGAAGAGATGCTTTCCGGTTATATCTGGAGGTTGAGACTGAAAATGACTGTTAAATAGGTAGGTCTCTACTCGTAGGCCAACATTTCTGTGCCAACTCAGTGCTCATTATGCAGCACAATGGGCAGAATCTACCAAAAAGGGGCAGAGTGTCAGTTCCGGTGAGTAAAACGGTGCACATCCCACTGACGGCATCTGTGAGATTTCTCATGAAATATTAAGCTTCTTAAAGAAAAGTATTTTCCCCAGATGAGTCATGCCGCTCTCTTGGTGGCCTCCTGCTGATTTACTTGCCCTGGGAAAGCTTAATCACTGAAAAGACCAGGGAACTCCATATAAACCCCTCCCCAGCACTTATTCCAGATCTATTCGATGGCATACCTGTCAGGAAGGAGCATCGCATTTCTTTGAGGGAGCCCTGACCAGACTCCTGGATGGAGTCCAGCAAAGGCAGGATATCCTGTACCCGCATACCAGTAAGCGGCCCAAAAGCAAGATGACCACCCCTGCCTTGGAGGACATTGCAGCTTTAATTAGTGCCAGCTCTCTACAGAAGAGGACAGGGCGTCACAGCTGTAAAGAAGCAAAGAGCCTTCTTCACACGGCCAGTGTAAATCCTCCATCTGCAGCCTCTCAATGCAGCCCCTGACCCACCTATCTCATCTCCAAGGTGATCTCTCGCCCAATCACCTTGCGGGTTGCCCAGCTGTCAAAGGACTGCACCTGTGCTGATGGCGAAGTGGGGGCATTGAGCAAAAGTGAGAACAAACAATTTCTAAAATCTCACATGAGTAAACATCTTGCACCATTTATGATGTACTAACACCATCTCCTTTCCCTTGCAGGACAATCAGGAGAGCATCCCAGACCATCCTCGCATCCCCTGGAAAACACAGACATGAGCAGCTCAGAGGGGGAATTCGTAAAACGTCGAAGAGGTGTCATGGCTGTCACCTGCACCCTCCACCAGCGCACACTCTCACACCTCAGTGGGATTAAGTGGGAGGCAAGTTTCTAGGTCACTCACTGGTGAGCACCTCACAACTGATGATCCACAATGGCTGATCCAGCACTCGGAGGGATGTCGGAGCCCAGGACTCTGTTGAGCCCCTGGACGAAGATATGCCCCTGGGTCCAGCCACTCCCGAAATGATGGAGTTTCAAAGACAGAATCACGAGTATCAGACAGGGATGGCGACATCCAAGCTTGGACTGCAAGACTGGCTAGAGGAATCCAATTGCCTTCTGACTGAGGAGATGGTGCTACCAATGTAATACAACATGGCCAACACTGCAATGGTGACATACGTAGTGGGGGCCTTGGTGCAACAGTTGCAATCCATGGTGGGGGATGTCCGCTCCATGGCTCAGCTATGACCTCCATGGCTGAGGGCTTCAACCACATGGTGCAGGCACTGGTGGGAATTTACAAATGTCAGCGTCAGAGGACAGCAGGGCTTTTGGATCTCACTCCAGCTGCCCCTCTTTCCCATGGAGGAATACCCGAAGGGAAGATGATTGGCAGGAGCACTGCCCGAGGACCTCCACCCAAAGGACCAGAGGGGTGACCAGTCCATCGGACACCAGCCTCCCCAGACAGGCGCCGGAATGTGGCGACTAGGGGCTTTTCACAGTAACTTCATTGAAGCCTACTCGTGACAATAAGCGATTTTCATTTCATTTTCATTTTCATTTCATTTTCATTGTGAGTGACACACCTCCAGCCACAAACACCAAGGAAGGTAACACTGCGAGACCTGCCCTGTGTGAACATAAGCCAAGACCATCAAGGTCCAGGCCCCCAGTGGCTGCCCGCCAAAGACACCTCAGGCAACAGGCGTGCAAAGCTGCAGACCACCTCAACCTCAGCTGTGGATCCTGGGGATACACCTAGACCTAGTAGGAGGATGAGGAAGAATAAGAAACTGTTGGCACCTAGTGGGCATGGGTAAGCAGATCACTAATTAAGATAGCTCACCGCTGTGTTGTTCCTCGTGTCTTAATAAAGCTCATAGTCTCAAAGTTGGAGAAGATGCTTTATTGTGAATTTGTTCTGTCTTCAGAGCTTAACTTACGGCTACCTCAAATGCTGCCTGCTTGTGTGTCTGTGTCCTGCTACCAGTTCTGCCTTCCATGAAGTGTGTCCTCACTTCCTGTCCCTGTGTATTTATAGCTCTCCCGTGCTCCCTCTAGTGCTTGCTCAGTTGTATTGCATCTACTGAGATCTACAATCACCACATCCCCCTTTTTTCGTTACATATTTTCTGTACATCGTTAAAGAAAATTGTACAGAACAGTTACTTATGATATGTGTATCTATACAAGTGATGGTGCTATTGCATATTTTACAAAGCCAATTTATATTTATGAGTCCACTCTTAATAAAAACATTTATGAGTCCAAACTTGATGAATTTGTTCACTGAGTTTTTTCTTTTGTTGTTGTTGATGTGGTGAATGTTGTCGGTGTTCTTGTTATTTTAAGTAACCAATGCGTCATCCCAAGATGTTTGCATGGTCGAACCACTGATTTTGACTGACATGGACTTTTTTCTGTGCTTGTGGTATCGATTTATTAGGTCATCTGCCTTGAAAGATGGCGTGCTTGCTTGTTCTGGAACAGATGTGAGTTTTGGCGATTCGTTGCCATCTCATGGCATGTTTGTAGTCTTGTCATTGTTTTGCAGTGTGCTGTGGCATTGTCCTTCATGTGCAGAGTTGTACCATTTTGTACAAGTCATTGTTTCATTGCTGTTGTTTCTGTCGTTCCTGTCTTTGTTGTTTTCGTTGCCGTTCTTGTTGCTGTTTTTGTTGTTTCTGTCTTTGTTGTTGTCGCTATCTTTGTTATGCTTCTTGTTGGTTTTTTTGTTCTTCTTGTAGTTTTTGTCGTTGTGCTTGTAGTTTTTGTTAGTGCTGTTGTTCTTGTTTCTGCAGTGCTTCTTGCGATTTTTGTTGTTCTTGTTGCGCTTCATGTTGCTTTTGTTCTTGCTGTTGTTGTTCTCGTTTCTGCTGTGCTTCTTTTGGCTTTTGTTTTTCTTGTTATGCTCAATGAGTGTCCCTTGTGGATAATTTGAGTCATTGAACGTTTCATCTCGAGAATGGGGAGAATGATCTGATATTGCATTGATGCTGGTGACATCAGTCATTTGTGGTGGATTTGATTCGTTGTCTTTGCTTTCTTGGTGCTCCTCTTCTGGAGTCAAATTTTTCACGATTTCATTTGACATGGTCTCTCTGGACTCTTGGTGCTCCTCTTCCGGAGTCAAAATCTTCATGATTTCTGTTGATGTGGTCTCACTGGACTCTTGGTGCTCCTCTTCTGGAGTCAAAATCTGGATGGTTTCTAGTGGCGTGGTCTCTCTGGACTCTTGGGTGGCCCTACTCTGTGCTTCTGTACAGACAAGCTGAGAACTGTCAGTCTCGCTGTGATCCTGTACCCCCTGTATGTCGAGTGTGATCACCTTGTCACTGTTTTCACATGCAGTGGGTAGATGTACATTGTATTCTTTTTGATTATGTGAGCTTGGTAGACTTTCATAGTCTGCATGCGGTTGCTCAGATACGGCGGGTTGACCTTCATGGTCTTGTTCATGCATGGTGTTCGCCAGGGAGTGTTTGCTTGCTTCCCTTTTGGAGTCTTTCATCACTCTCACTGTGGAGCCTGTCATCGCTTTCTCTGTGGAGTCTTTCTGTGCTCTCTGTGTGGCGTCGTCTTCATCTTGGGTATTGTTGTCATCCAATGTATCGACGATCTGCCATGGTGTTGGATTAATCTACCACGAGTAGATTCGTGTTGAGCTTTGCGACCGTGTCGCTGATGCTGTGATCAGCATATCCGATTAACTCAGCCATGTCTGAGTAGTATTCTTCGAAAACCAAATCATCATGGTTGGCTTCATCTACCCTCGAGTAGATTCGTGTTGAGCTTTGCGACCGTGTCACTGATGCTGTGATCAGCATATCCGAATAAGTCATCCATGTCTGAGTAGTATTCTTCGAAAACCAAATCATCATGGTTGGATTCATCTACCACGAGTAGATTCGTGTTGAGCTTTGCGACCGTGTCGCTGATGCTGTGATCAGCATATCCGATTAACTCAGCCGTGTCTGAGTAGTATTCTTCGAAAAACAAATCATCTTTTTTTGTTTCGGATTTCTTTTTGTTCTCTTCACTTTGGGTGGTGCAGACTGCTTTTTCCAGGGTGTTGTGAGAGCTATTTTCAACTGCTGGTTTAAGTTCAGGCATTTTTCTGTGTTCTGAGGCAAGAAAGTTTGGTTTTACTGCTTTAAGTATCTTGTTTTCAATTATTGGGCATTTCCCTTTAAAGTAGGCGTGGTCCAGACGCTCAGACGTCATGACGTCATGCGTAGGAATCAATTGTGCTTGCGCAAATCGGCCTTCCTTTACAGTGCGGTTTTGTGTCCACTGCGCATGCGCGGCTTGCGCATGCGCATAATGATCCGCGACCAAAATGTTTTGAGACTGCGCATGCGCGTCTTGCGCATGCGCAGAACGATAAACGGGTGATTGTAACTGCACATGCGCGGCTTCTGTTTCCTGCGCATGCGCAGATACAGATTTTAGTTCTTTGTCTGCCAGAGACTGTAAAATGTGCTCCAACACCATTTTATCGCGGATTTCAGCGTTTTTTCTTTCTGAAAGTTGTATGTTACCTTTTCCTTTCGATTTGTACTGGATTTCAGCGTTTGGCTTTGTGAAAAATTCAAGGTTTTTTTTCTTTTTGATCTGTACTTTTCACTCGCGATTTCTTGTTCTTTTAGTGATTGTTTGAGTTTTCCATCACTCAGTCTCTGTGCAGTTTGGCCTCTGAGCATACGGTGCTGTTCAAATTCCTTACAGTACTCTTCAAATTTGTTTAGTATTGTTTGTAAGTTGTTGCTGTCTTCATCTTTTGAGTATTTAAATCCATTATATACTTTCCTAGCTTCATGTCCTGCGATGAGCAGTGCTATTTTAATTTTGTCTGAGGCTGCTGCTAAATCATTAGCTATGATATAAAAATCGAACATTTGTTCAAATATTTTCCAGACATTTCTTACATTGCCTGTCATGTCCAGCTGAGGTGGGGTTCCAAGCCACATCCTCGAATAAGCGATGTCTTCCCAAGTCGAATGTCCAGTAGGAGATTTCCATGCCATTTTGTTCTTTCTGTGTCTGCAGCTGAGTTGTCCTATAGTAAGCGTCTGAAGCCACTGCTGGTACCATGTGTTGTTCCTTGTGTCTTAATAAAGCTCGTAGTCTCAAAGTTGGAGAAGATGCTTTATTGTGAATTTGTTCTGTCTTCAGAGCTTAACTTACGGCTACCTCGATTCGACTTCCGGGCGGCGAGCGAGGAGGTCGCAGGGAGAGGGGCTCCCGCAAGCGCCAGACAAGGCACCCCCCCAACAGGCCGGACGGCGGAGGAGGAGGAGCGGCAGCGGAGGAGCAGCGACGGCGGAGAGGCGGTGGCGGCGACAGAGGAGCGGCGGCGGCGGCGACAGAGGAGCGGCGGCGGCAGAGGAGCGGCGGCGGAGGAGAAGCAGCGGCGGCGACAGGGGGGCCCAGCAGCGGCAGGTCCAACCCCTCTCCCTCCCCCCCCCCCACGCAGGCCAGGAGCGGTGCGGCAGCGGCGGGCCCTCTTCTCTCTCCCCCCCCCCCCCAGACGCGGGCCGGGAGCGGTGCGGCAGCGGCGGGCCCTCTTTTCTCCCCCCCCCAACCAGCAGCGGGGCCCCCCCCAAACCAGCAGCGGGGACCCCCCCCCAACCAGCAGCGGGGACCCCCCCCAACCAGCAGCGGGGACCCCCCCCAACCAGCAGCGGGGACCCCCCCCAACCAGCAGCGGGGACCCCCCCCCCAACCAGCAGCGGGGACCCCCCCCAACCAGCAACGGGGACCCCCCCCCCAACCAGCAGCGGGGACCCCCCCCCCAACCAGCAGCGGGGACACCCCCCAACCAGCAGCGGGGACACCCCCCCCCCCCAACCAGCAGCGGGGACCCCCCCCCAACCAGCATAGCGTGCGGAAAAGGGGGAAAAGAAGAACAAGGAGAGAAGAAAAGATGAAGGGGAAGGGGGAGAAAAAAATGCCAGAAGGGAGCCAAGAGAAAGGGGGCACCGGAAGTAGACGGGGCAAAGGGCAAGCCAGCTTGGGCGAACGAGTCAACACGCGAAGCGGCGTGAAGGATGTATCGCCGCATCCAAAAGAGCTGGACGGGCGGGCAACCTCTCCCCTGGGGTTAGAGGGGGGCGTGAATTGGAAGGAAGCCTTTGCCGAGGTGGTGAGGGAGCAGCTGCAGGCAATCAAGGCAGAGTTAAAAGCAGACGCAGAGGCCGCAGCACAGGCAGCAGTGACCAGGGCCATGTCAGGGGTGCAGCAGGCTCTGACCAGATTGGAGGAGAAAGTGGATGCCCAAGGGAAGATACTGGAAGCCCAGGGGGCAACCATTAAAGAGCTGGAGAAGGCAGCGACTGACGTGAGCGACCGGGTCATGTCCCTGGAGAGGGAAATGGCGAAACTGAGTGCAACACAGGGGAGCCTGAAGGGCAGGGTAGACGACCAGGAGAACAGCTCGAGAAGGCAAAATATTAGGATAGTGGGCCTGCCAGAGGGGATCGAGGGTAGAAATCCCACAACATTCGTGGCTGCGATGCTGGGCTCCTTAGTGGGGCGGGAAACTTTTCCCACCCCACCGGAAATGGACAGAGCTCATCGGTCACTGCGCCCGAAGCCCAAGGAAGGGGAAAAACCGAGAGCAGTTATAGCCAAACTGCACCGGTACCGGGATAGGGAGACAATCCTGCGCTGGGCCAAGGAGAATAGAGCCTGCAAATGGAACGGGCACGCCATCCGAATCTACGAGGATCTTGGAGCGGACATAGCTAAGAGACGGGCGGAGTTCAACAGAGCGAAAGCAGCTCTCTACAAGAACAAAGTACGTTTTGGTATGCTGTACCCAGCAAAACTCTGGGTCACATACCAAAACAAGGAATATTTCTTTACAGCCCCTGCCGAGGCGAATAGATTCGTCGAGGAGCACGGGCTGGAAAAACGCCATGGGAAGTAGGGACGAGGGGCCCATGGCAAGGAGAAACGTCATGCCGACGGGGGGGTGGCGAGGGGCGAGGCAAAGCCAGCCCCCTCCCCCCTGGCAGGAACACCCAGAACGAAAAACAACCCAATGCCCAAAGGCCCGCTCCAGGTGGGAGGCCAGGCCCCGGCACGAGGGAACGGGAGTACTGGAGAGGGGAGAGGAGAAGCGGGACAGCAACCTCCGAGAGGGGAGCCACTGTGCTAGCAGGAAAGCTAGCGACGGGGGCGCGCAACAGAGCAGGGCCGCAGCGCACCCCCAACAGGGGGGAAGGCGCCAGGCAGGGGAGGGGGGGAGATCACCCATCAAAGGTGGGAGAGCAAATGGGGACAGGAATGGGGGAGAGAGGGGCAATGGAGGGGTATACAGGGGAGGGGGGAAAAGGGATAGAGCGGGGGGGGGGGGCACTCGGGGGGCGAGAGACCAGGGAGGGGAAATGCAGGGACGAAAGGACAAAAGAGGCCAGAAAGGGAATAGGGCCACAAAGTGCCACAGACAAGGGCTCGAAACAGGGAACCGCTGCAAGCACCCACCCAGTACGGTCTGTGGGTGAAGGGGCCCCCCGGAGTGCAGGGGACTACCCGCGTGGCGGACACACAGTGGACGGCCATGGCGGGTGTCCCCGGGACAAGGGGGAACCCCGGAGCGCAGGGACCCGACCGCATGGGGAGAGCAGTGATAGTGGACACCCTGGACGGCCCCCTAACAAAGGGAAACCCCAGAGGGCAGGGGCGCGTCCACCGGACAAATATGGTTAACCCCACAGGAGCAAGGGGGCAAAAGCCCCCCACCAGAATAGTCACCTGGAACGTAAGGGGACTTAACGGCCCAGTGAAGAGATCTAGAGTCCTCACCCACCTTAGAAACATGAGGGCCGACATAGTCTTCCTCCAAGAGACGCACCTGAGGGAGCAGGACCAACTGCGGGTAAGAAAGGGCTGGGTGGGACAAACCTATCATTCCTGTTATGGGGCAAGGGCCAGGGGGGTGGCGATCCTGATTGGCAAGAGGACAATGTTTAGGGCGACAAAGATGGTTACGGACCCAGGGGGACGGTATGTCATGGTCAGCGGGGCCCTGGATGGGGCGCCGGTAGTTCTAGTTAACGTGTACGCGCCCAACTGGGACGACACGAGCTTCATCCAAAAGACCATGGCAGAAATCCCGGACATAGCGACGCACCGACTAATCATGGGGGGGGACTTCAACTGTGTACAGGACCCAAAGACGGACAGATCAAACCCCAGAACGGGGAAAACCTCAAACATGGCAAGGGGACTCAGTCACTATATGGAGCAGATGGGAGCAGTAGACCCCTGGGGATTCGCCCACCCGGGGGAGAAAGAATTCTCTTTCTTCTCCCCAGTACACAACGTGTACACCAGAATTGACTTCTTTGCGGTGGGGAAAACGGTGCTTCCAGGGATAGACAAGGTGGAATACTCCGCAATTGTGATATCAGACCACGCCCCACACTACATGGACGTGCGGCTGGAGACGGGACGGGCCCAGCGCCCCACATGGAGGTTGGACGGTGCCTTACTAGCTGACAAGGCCTTCAGCGAAAGGATAACGCGTGGCCATAGCGGAATACACGGAGAACAACCAAAACGGGGAGGTCTCATCCTCCACGTTCTGGGAAGCGCTTAAGGCCGTACTAAGAGGGGAAATCATTGCCTACAAAGCGCAAAGAGATAGGGAGGAAAGGGTGGCTAGGCAGAAGCTGGTCGACTCCATACTGGAGGTAGACCGTAAATACTCCGAGGCCCCGACCGTAGAGCTCCTGGCGGAGAGAAAAGAATTACAAAGGAACTTTGACCTGCTCTCCACCAGGAAAGCAGTACACCAACTCCGCCAGGCACGCGGGGCCCTGTACGAACACGGAGACAAAGCCAGCCGCCTGTTGGCACACCAGCTGAGAAAGCAGGCAGCCAGCAGGGAAATTGCGCAAATCAGAGGTACCAGAGGCACGTGGGAAACAGAACCAGAGAGGATTAACGAAACCTTCAAGGCCTTCTACCAAGAGCTATACACCTCGGAGCCCCCAACGGGGAAGGCTGGGATGAACCGGTTTCTTGATGGACTGGACATACCAGTCGTGGGAGAGGGCAGAAAACGGGATCTGGAAGCACCACTAGCACTGGGAGAGATCATGGAGAGCATTAGCTCCATGCAGACGGGGAAGGCGCCGGGACCGGACGGATTCCCGGCGGACTTCTACAAAAAATTTGCGACAGCGCTGGCCCCGCACCTGCGGGAGATGTTCACAGACTCGCTAGCTAGGGGCACACTGCCACCCACGTTAGCACAGGCCTCAATCTCGCTGATACCTAAGAAAGACAAAGACCCAACGGAATGTGGGTCATACAGACCCATATCTCTGCTGAACGCAGACGCCAAAATACTGGCCAAAATCCTAGCCAAAAGGCTAGAAGACTGTGTACCTGAGGTGGTCACAGAGGACCAGACGGGCTTTGTCAAAGGTAGACAGCTCACCGCGAACATCAGGCGCCTGCTGAACGTGATAATGACCCCCTCCGGGGAGAGAACACAAGAGGTGATCGTCTCCCTGGACGCAGAAAAGGCCTTCGACAGAGTCGAATGGAAATACCTCATAGAGGTACTGGAGCGGTTCGGGCTTGGAACAGGGTTCACCGCTTGGGTAAAGCTCCTATACAACGCTCCCATGGCGAGTGTACGGACCAACAATACCAACTCCCAATACTTCCAGCTGCACAGGGGCACCAGACAAGGATGCCCACTGTCCCCGCTGCTGTTCGCACTAGCAATCGAACCGCTAGCAATCGCGCTCAGGGCAGCAAAAAATTGGAGGGGGATCCGAAGGGGAGGTAGAGAGCACAGAGTCTCACTCTATGCGGATGATCTGCTCCTCTATATCTCGGACCCACAAAGCAACATGGACGGAATCATAGCGCTCCTGAAAGAGTTTGGAGCCTTCTCGGGCTACAAACTCAACATGAGCAACAGTGAGATCTTCCCAGTACACCCGCAAGGGGGGGGGGGGGGGGGGGGGGCAGCACTAAAGGGGCTGCCGTTCAAACAAGCCCGAAATAAATTCCGCTACCTGGGGATCCAAATAGCCCATGACTGAAAAGGGATCCACAAATGGAACCTCACCAGCCTGACGGAGGAAGTTAAAAAGGACCTGCAAAGATGGAACACACTCCCGCTCTCCCTCGCGGGGAGAGTCCAGACGATCAATATGAACGTACTGCCCAGGTTCCTTTTCCTGTTTAGATCCATTCCGATCTACATCCCCAAGGCCTTTTTCAAAGCGCTGGACAAACATATCATGGCGTTCGTATGGGGGGGTAAAAATGCTAGGATCACAAAGAAGGTCATACAAAAAACAAAATCCAGGGGGGGGGCTAGCCCTCCCGAATCTACAATTCTACCACTGGGCGGCAACAGCCGAGCGAGTAAGGGGATGGATCCAGGAGCCAGAAGCCGAGTGGGTGCGTGCGGAGGAGGTCTCCTGCATGGGAACCTCCCTCCGGGCCCTCTCCACGGCAGCACTCCCATCCCCACCCAAAAAACACTCCACCAGCCCAGTGGTGACAGCCACCCTCCAATCCTGGAACCAACTGCGGCAGCAATTTGGCCTGTACAAAATGTCGGACAAGGCTCCCATCTGCAACAACCATAGGTTCAAACCAGCACTGACCGACGCCACCTTCAAAAGGTGGAGGCAGGACGGGGGGACACTGACAGTCAGGGACCTATACACGGACGACAGGATCGCAACACTGGACGAACTGACAGAGAAATTTCAGCTAGCTGGGGGGAACGAGCTACGGTACCTGCAGCTCAAAAACTTCCTACGAAAGGAGACAAGGACGTACCCACAACCGCCACGACAGACACTATTGGAAGACCTACTGGACGCAAGTATCCTAGAGAAAGGGAACTGTAGTGACATGTATGACCGACTGGTAGATAGGGACGACACCGTACTGGACGCAACAAGAAGGAAATGGGAGGACGACCTGGGGATGGAGATAGGGTGGGGACTCTGGAGCGAAGCACTGCATAGGGTCAACTCCACCTCCACGTGCGCAAGGCTCAGCCTGACGCAACTAAAAGTGGTACATAGAGCCCACTTAACGAGAAACCGTATGAGTAGGTTCTTCCCGGAGGTGGAGGACAAATGTGAGCGGTGCCAGAGAGGCCCGGCCAACCACGCCCACATGTTCTGGTCTTGCCCCAGACTTGTGGAGTACTGGACAGCCTTCTTCGAGGCTATGTCCAAAGTGGTGGGGGTGAGGGTGGAGCCATGCCCGATAGTGGCGGTCTTCGGGGTTTCAGACCAGCCAGATCTATTCCTGGGGAGGAGGGCGGACGCCCTTGCCTTTGCCTCCCTGATTGCCCGCCGTAGAATCCTGTTTGGCTGGCGGTCAGCAGCACCACCCAGAGCTGCAGACTGGCTGTCCGACCTCTCGGAATCTCTCCAAATGGAGAAAATCAAATTCGCCATCCGAGGGTCGGACGATGGCTTCCACAGAACGTGGGAGCCATTCATGCAACTGTTCCGGGACCTGTTTGTGGCCAACGTACATGAGGAAGAATAGTCGGGTGGCCAAGAACCAGGGGAAAATGGACGGGAATCGGGGGAAGGTAGCCGGGGGGAGGGGGGGGGGGGATACGGGCTCGGTATGGGGGTTTGATGGCAAGCCAAGGCCCAAAACCAAACTATAAATAAATGCCTATAAACATGTGCCTCGGCCATATTGGGGAATGTAAAATATGTATGCTGGCTAAAGGGGGCGGCCACAATTATTGTTATGAAGATGCTTACCTGTAAATATTCATGTTAAATTTTTGTGTTTTCCTTTTTTTTTTCTCTCTCTCTAATAACTTGTAATTTGTCATATATAAAATATGAAAACTCAATAAAAAAACATTTATAAAAAAAAACAAAAAAAAAAACTTACGGCTACCTCAAATGCTGCCTGCTTGTGTGTCTGTGTCCTGCTACCAGTTCTGCCTTCCGTGAAGTGTGTCCTCACTTCCTGTCCCTGTGTATTTATAGCTCTCCCGTGCTCCCTCTAGTGCTTGCTCAGTTGTATTGCATCTACTCAGATCTACAATCACCACAACCGCCAAATAAATATCACTTTGTCACCAGCAGTTTCTCCTCCCTGTCATTTCATGGCACCATGCTCTGCGAACTCCCGTGCTTCAAACTGGGTGCTTCAGTACAGTGTGAGAGCACCACGTTTCTCCCTCTTCCCACATAGATGACTCAGTGGAGATGGACTATTCCCTGTACAGCTGATGCCAAACACTCCCTACTCTGCAGGACGCTAGTTCTAGCTGCGTGCAGTGGCACCTCTCTGTCTCTGCTGCTGTTCAATCGCATATAGTAAAAACACCGACTTGACAGGCTTTCTGATACTCCAGAATCATGCACTGGAAAGGGAAGAAAACCAAATTGAGTGACGAGGATTCATGAGAAAGTCTTGCTCCTCAGCCCTCTCCTCTGGGACCCCAACCTATGTGCTTCCCACTTAGCGAGTGCCTCTGCACTAAGCCTCACACCATCCCCTCCCACATTGGCATATCCCCACAACTGTCCTTCTCAGCTCCACTGGGATTATACGCTTGGACACACGAGAATCTCAGTGACACATTTCTCCTGGCCATTCTCCAACCCGCCCCAGAACTCCTCGCGTTAGGTGACAGGGCAGTTCAGTAGATAAATGGGACCCACGTCTGCATCCTCACGGGCACCTCAAAAAAGCCCTCCATCATAACCTGTAACGGGGTGAGTGATGATAGACATCACCATGAGGCTTTTCATTGAGTTTCGCGTCAGTAGTGAAAAGCCTAAGGAACCGTGGCTGCCTGAGCCCTCACCTCCGATATCCCCCTCGGAGGTGAGGCCATCAAGTTCACGCTTTCGTAATTGTAAATGATGCGGTCATGACATCAAAGCGGCGCCTGATGAATATTCCGTGAGAGGGAGGTCTGGAGAGAGTGTTCACTAATGACGTGCTAATGTATTAAAATGTGGTTCCCAGGCACCTGCAGCAAAAATTGCTCTACTCCATTGGAGAGAGAGAGCGGAAAAGGGAAAGAATTCCAAAACCCAAACATGATGGAGAGAATCACATTTTTCAATTTGCTACAGATTTTGAGCCCGAAATTCTCATGGGTGAGGAGTGTGGGATCAAAATGATCCCAGAACAAACAGGAAAGTGATGACGGCAGAAAAAAAATAATAAAGCACAATTATTAAACAACCATTCATGGGCACCATTGCATCTCTCCAACTGTTTCATGGAATCAGTTGTCAATAATATTGGACCAAAACCTCAAGCAGTACTTAAAAATCACTTCATAAATAGAGCAGGTCTTGACTATTAATTGATTTTCTCACAGATGGTCAGGTATTGGCTCAAACATTCAACAAGTGGACAAGTAGGCAGCAATTAATAGCAGCACACATAATGATGGCATGAGCTGTCAATTGAAATGATGCAGTGAGGGGACTTGCCAGCGATCAAATGAAGGAAAGAACGAAAGAAAAAATGAGCGAAAGAGCGATAGAAGGAAGACAGGAATAAAAAGCAAAAACAGTAAAGAAGAAAAGGAAGAAAGAAATACAAGGAAGGACCTGAACCTTTTACAACTTCAGGCCACTCCAAAGTGTTTCACAGGCAATTAAAGTGTTTTGCAGTTTAAACAGGGTTGTGATGTAGGACATGCAGCAACCAAGTTGTGAAGAGAAATTAGATGAAAGAATGTGAAGCGAAATGCTCCGACCCCCCGCAGGGTCGGAGAATCGCCCGGGACCGGCGAAAATCCCGCCCCCGCCATGGCCGGAATTCTCCGCCACCCGGGAATTGGCGGGGGCGGGAATCACGCCCCACCCATCGGCTTGCCCCCTGCGGCGATTCTCCGGCCCGCGATGGGCAGAAGTCCCGCCGCTGAGAGGCCTCTCCTGCCGCCGTGGTTTGAACCACCTCTGGTGGCGGCGGGATCGGCGGCGCGAGTGGGCCCCCGGGGTCCTGGGGGGGCGCGGGGCGATCGGACCCCGGGAGGTGCCCCCATGGTGGCCAGGCCCGCGATCGGGGCCCACCGATCGGTGGGCGGGCCAGTGCCGTGAGGGCACTATTTTTCTTCCGCCGCCGCCACGGCCTCCACGGCCTCCACCATGGCGGAGGCGGAAGAGAACCCCCCTACCGCGCATGCGCCGGTGGTGACATCAGGACCAGCTGACGCACCGGCGCATGCGCGAACCGTGAAGGCCTTTCGGCCAGCCCCGACGCCGGCGGGCGGGCGTCAAAGGCCGTTGCCGCCGGTTTTGGCGACAGTCGGCGTGGCGCCAACCACTCCGGTGCGGGCCTAGCCCCCTCTGCAGAGAATCGCTTGCCGGCGTCGGGTGGCATGGCCCGGTTGCGGGGATTCTCCGGCCCGGCCCCGGGCTGAGAGAATCTGCCCGTTAATCCAAGAATAGGTGTGGAGAATTTATTTGGTAATTTGCCTCAATAAGTCAGCAATTCATAATCAAATCTGATTAATAAATAAAAGCAAAATACAGCAGATGCTGGGAATCTGAAAGAAAATCAGGAAATGCTGGATAAACTCAGCAGGTCTGCCAGCATCTGTGGAGAAAGAAATAGGTTTTTTAAAATGCTTTTATTGGTGAACAAAAAGATTTAAAGAGAGGAACTGTATTTCTCTCTCTCTACAGATGCTGCCAGAGCTGCGGAATTGATCCAGCATTATCTGACTAATAAATATGCTCTTCTCTTTATTCTTCCACTGGGTGTTAATTTGGCTCAGTGATTGTACTTTAACTGCGTTACAAATCCCAACCAGAAACGTCAGCACTTACCTAGGCTGACACTTCAGTGCAGCACTGAGGAAGTGCTGAATGCTTTGTTGTCTTTTGGATGACATTGTAAACGAAGGCATCGTTTGTCCTTCAAGGTGGACTGTGAATATTTCATGGGGAGAGATCTTCTGGCTGTTCACGCCGGTGGGTGGGATTTTTCATTCCGACCAACGGCGCACTCCACTATGGGTTTCCCAGCAGCCTGTGGTGGATTCAATGGAAAATCCCTTTGACAATGGTGGGACCAGAAGATCCTGACACCGGCCAATGACGGGCCACCTCCTGTCACCAAGAAACACACCACGGAGAGGCCAGAGAATCTCGCTTATGATACATCAGGTAGAGCAGGGGAGCTATCCTGGTGTCCTGGCTAATATTGATCTTGCAACCAATATAATTAAAACAGGGCCGGGATTCTCCCCTACCCAGCGGGGCGGGGAGTCCCGGCGTAGCGGAGTGGCGCCAACCACTCCGGCGTCGGGCCTCCCCAATTAAAACAGGGCCGGGATTCTCCCCTACCCAGCGGGGAGTCCCGGCGTAGCGGAGTGGCGCCAACCACTCCGGCGTCGGGCCTCCTTTTTGCAAAACCATGTTGACACTACTTTAGACTTTCTAAGGCTCCGCTAGAACCTCTTAAGAATAGATAACAGCAATTTGCCTCGGACAGATTTGAACCCTAATCCCCTTTATTCACGTTGCTGTTACTTTCTCAAAGAGCTCCAGTAAATTAATCAAACATAATTTCCTTTTTACAAAACCATGTTGACACTACTTTAGACTTTCCAAGTGCCTCGCTAGAACCTCTTAAGAATAAATAACAGCAATTTGCCTCGGACAGATTTTAAGGTAACCCGTGTCTGTGTGGGTTTCCTCCGGGTGCTCCGGTTTCCTCCCACAAGTCCTGTTACATGCTGTTAGGTAATTTGGACATCTCAATTCTCCAGAACAGGTGCTGGAATGTGGTGACCACGGGCTTTTCACGTTAACTTAAGCCTATTTGTGAAAATAAAGATTATTATTATTTTTTAAAAAAGAGCTCATGGTCTAGGGCAAGGGAAAAAAACTAGTTTGGATCAGTTAGAAACCAATTGGGCATCAGACTGGTCCAAACTGGTACAATCTCCTCCCAATCTGGTTTGAACTGGGCTATAGGAAGCAGCTAAAATGCTGGTTGATCTTCTGGTCTCATCTGAAATGCAGTTGAGGCCCAGTTATTGAACCATGCCCACCCAATCCCTCCCCTAACTCTGGATTGAAGATGTTCACCCCAACCACCCTCTGCCAGGCAATTTACCTCCATGCTGCCCCCCCTCCCCACCACCATCCGAAGCAAGAAGAATAGAAAGGCAGGATGTTGTCTAAATGGAGTGACATTACAGAACTGTGAGTTAGATTGGGATATGGATCCTCTGGCACATTAATCAGGAAAAGTTAGTGCGTAGGTACAGCAAGTGATCAGGAAGGAAAATGGAACGTTGTCATTTATTGCAAGGGGAATGGAATATAGTGTTATGAGATAGGGTTTAGAGAACACCAAATCATATCGTGGACTTCACCTGACCCACAACTTTTAATAGATTTTGGTTATGGGGAGCACAAGGGTCCACTTTCCAGGTGTTATGCAAAAGAGACCTTAAGTATTTTTAAAACAAAACAATGTATATTCTATGAATTCAGTTAACACTTTATAAACTCACAGTAAACAGTTCATCAACTACCCACTCTGATAATCCCCACATATACAATACTCTATAGGTAACCCTTAATAACTTTCCTAACAACATCCATACGTCAAATGACCCTTCTTACAAAGACAGCAGGTTTGAAATCTCTACAGAAAGCAGGTATCACTTTTAAATTATCAAGTGACCTGAACATCTTTTTAACATAGAGAGAGAGACACACACACAAGATTCCTCTGTCATTATCCTTCTTCCAAAGGTCCAAACCGAAGGTAAAACACAGAGCCAAAACTAGCTTCCAGCTCAAAACGAAAGTAAAAGACAGAATCACGTTCCAGCTCCACCGACACAATGACATCACTGCAGCCATTTGATAAAACACACTTTACTTAAAGGGACCCGCACATGACAATAAAGTGGGGATGTTTTGCACCATTTCTACAGAATGGTTGAGAATCCACATTCAGAATACTGTGTACAATTTTGTCTCTTAAGAAAGAAATAGTTAAAAATAGTTCCAAGAAGGTTTACTCAGCGGATAACTGGGATGGGTTGTTAGCTTACAAGGAAAGAATCATAGAATTTACAGTGCAGAAGGAGGCCATTTGGCCCATTGAGTCTGCACCATCCCTTGGAAAGAGCACCGTACCCAAGCCCACACTTCCACCCGATCCCCACACAAACCTTTTGGACACCAAGGGAAATTTAGCATGGCCAATCCACCTAACCTGCACATCTTTTGACTGTGGGAGGAAACCAGAGCACCTGGAGGCAACCCAGACAGGCACAGGGAGAACGTGCAGACTCTGCACAGTCAGTGACCCAAGCCGGGAATCGAACCTGGGACCCTGGAGCTGTGAAGCAACTGCGCGAACCACTGTGCTACCGTGCTACGAAAGGTTGAACAAGAAAGGCCTGTATCCATTTAGAAGATTCAGAGGTGATTTTATTTCAACGTATAAGATCCTGAGGTAACCTGAAAGGATATTTCCCTTGTGGGAGAGACTGGAATAAGAGGACACAGTTTAGAAACAAGAGGTAGACAGAGATGGGAAGAAGTTTTTTTCTCTCCAAGAGTCGTGAATCTTTGGAACTCTTCCTCAGGGAGCGATGGAGGCTGGGTCAATGACTATTTGTAAGGCAGTGGTAGATGCATTGTTAACTAACAAGGGACTCAAATGTTGTTGGGGTGGTAGTATGTGGTGTTGAGGACACAATCAGATCAGTCATGATCTTATTGAATGGGAGAGCAAACTGGAGGGCCAAGTGACCCACTCTTGCTCCTAATTTGCATATTTGTATATAGCTGTTCAAATATTTCTCTACTACAACTGCAGTATTGCAGCAATCAAATAACTGTTTTAGCTGGTGCCTGGATTTTGAGCTATAACATTTTACATAGTTTTATAATTATTTGTAACCATCAGAACATTGTTGTAAATTAGGTTTAAAGTGGCAATTTCTTGCACACTAAGTAGAGAGATTAAATTGTGTCCTGTTAACGCTTGCAATCCTGGTGTCATTTGTGAATTCCATTAATCATGGGCGGGATTCTCCTTCCGTTCAGGGCAGCAGGACTCTCTGGTCCCGCTGCAGGGAATGGGAGAATTGGCTTCCAAATTCTCCATCCTCACTAACAGCGGTAGCGGGGTGGACTGGCAACGGATAATCCCAGCCCTCATCTGTCAATTTTAAAAGGCTGAAGAAGGCTCAAATGCTCTTAGTGAGGAACTAGGATTATAAATAACGCAAAGGCTCTCAGAAGACAAAATATGTAGCTATTTTATGTTATTGGACTGACTACTTTGTTCACAGCAGGTCTTCAACCTTGGTATTTGTTGCACCAGAAAGACAGGGATAAAGGATGAGTGTAATCAAAACTCCGATTCTTGACTCAGGTTCAGTTAATTTGGCAGATCCTCCACTTAATTGTTTTGCTCGAATCCAATGAGAGCTTTGTCCTGTGCAAAAAGCACCAGTGTGTTTTCTATTATAAGGTGGGCTACTTAATGGTTGTCTCATATGTTTTAATGTTGAAATGCCGATTAAAAAGTAAGCCTCATGAATATTTTCCTTTTGGCTCACTTTTCCAAAAGTGGGTCCATATTCATGTTCAGCATTTGAATGTAGCCGATAAAAGCCAGGAGATCCTGCTCCTGAGATCTACCCGGCTCACAACACCTCGGAAGATCTAACGCGATGTGAATAATGGCCAGGATCACCTTTTGGCAAATCTGCATATTAGAGCAAGATAGCTAGACTCAATCGAATATGCAGTTTCCCGAGCCACCCGAGGCGTTGGAATCTATCCCCTTCATCTCGGACATCTTGGGCGAGCTTTTCAGTACTGGTCTCCATCAACAGGGATGTGATGGAACAGCACTCGTGGGGGCCTCTCAGGGTGTCGGAGGCCGCCAGGTACTTGAACTCTGGGCAGGGTGGTACCCTGACACTGCTAGTGCTATCCAGGCACCATGGCATTTTCACGTGGTGGTGATCGGGCCAGTGTGTTCTCATAGTGAGTTGGGGCTTGGGCAGGAGGGCCGGGGGGTGAAGTCAGGGAATTTAAAAATGGAGTCCCGATCTCTCGTTGCACTGATCAGTTCCGGCGAGTGGAGCTCCTCAGGGCAGAAGATGGAGCTGTGTGCAGCCTCGACTGCGCATTCCCCACTGAGGCCCTGTATCTAACCCGAGTGATGTTTGATAGCATTATGTTCCTCAGGGCTGAGTGCTGGCGAATGCACGGCTGAACACGTTCACGATTGGACATTGTTCCCATTTAGTTAAATCACACTCTTTGTTTCTCCTTGTTGCTCTGACTAATATATCGGCAAGGTAATTTCCTTTTCTGACAAATGATTAGCATATTTAGACCTGATCACACCTTTTAGAAATGTTTCCAAAGTACTCAGATGAATAAGAACCAAGAATTATAGACTTGTGCAGCATTGGGAATGAGAGTATAATGGGAATATCAGAAACATGACTAAATTCAGAAAATTGAAGCAATTATAACTTTCAGGAGTACAGTTTGTTCATAAAGAGGAGACACAAAGTAGAGACACCCCTGCATGTAATACATAAATTTTATCTTGTGGAACACAAAACGCTGTGTGAACAATTGTGTTTAGAGCAAAAACAGAAAATGCTGGACAAGTTCAGCAGGTCCGACAGCATCTGTGGAGAGAGAAAGGATCTAACATTTAGAGTCTGAATGACTCTTTGTTAAAGCTTTTGCAAAGCTTGGCAGCTTAGACAGATAGTTATCCAGATGCGAAACATTAGCTCCCTTCTCTCTCCACAGGTGCTCTTCCACCTGCTGATATTGTCCAGCATTTTCTGTTTTTGTTTCATATTCCAGCATCCGCGGTAATTTGTTTTTATCTTATTGTGTGCAAGAGGTCCAGATCGCAAAAAAAACCAAGCTACGACCAGGACTATGCTGTAGACCAGTCTGTCAGAATAAGCAGGAGGACTATTCACTTTCTGAACAAGTATGTGAAAACAGAACTGGTATGTTAGTGGGAGACTTCAGTAAACCTAATATGAATTTGAAAAACCCAAGTGGTTTAGAATGAGAGCTGGTAAATATAATGCATGGCTGCATCATGACTCAACCTATTAAGGAAGCAACAATCAGCAGTGTTCATCTTGAGCTTGTACTTATGAGTGATCCTGTTGATGTACAGAGAATGGAAGTCATAACACCCTGTAGGGAATGATATCGAGCAATAATGTTAATTAATGTTAATTTAATGTTATCTCAGAATTTGAAATACACAAGACCGGGAACTCATTATTTTTTATTGTTAAAACAACTAAATTGAAATTCAGAAGGCAGGAATGAAAGAATGTTGGTATTTTATGATTGGAGGAGCCCACTGCCATCTCATTCATCTCTCTCTTAATTCTGTTTCTTTCCCCTTTGCTATTTTGCTTTCTGTGAATTATTTTACGTTGAATTAAATATTCAAATTGATAGTTCTGAATACAGGCTCTGGCTGAGAAAGGATTCTGTACTCTGATTTGTTGAAGATACACACTGTTGCTGGCCCATTTCCTAAAGAGCCCTCATCACATGTAAAGGGTGGTGCACAGTTTGCACTCTCGAAGTACCACAGATTACAATGTAAAAGCCCAAAGAAGCTGCTGGGAAAGGAAAACAGAACGAATAACAAGCGCTCTTGAGTTCACCAGTGAAAGAAAGAATCCAGGCCATTACCAATGATGCAAAACATGTTCAGAATCTTCTGTAAGCCACAAATGAATCAATGAAATACCACTCATTTTGTATTAATCATATTTCTAAAGAGTTTCATCTTACCTATCTGAAAACCACCATTGAAGCCTATTAAGTTGGAAGAAGTAAAATCGCACAGAATGTCATCACTCTGGAATATTATTAACTCTATTAAGACTGAAGCAGGAGGAATTCTTATAAGTCTGACCCCCATACCTGACTGAGAGCCACTAGGTGGTAGACATACCAACACCAACCACTGGTTACGTTTCAAACTAAGCAGTTTGTGGTACGTTATGCGATGATTCAGGCTCCCAGTAAGCACTTTCCTTTTTGAAAAATAAATTTAGAGTATCCAATTCATTTTTTCCAATTAAGAGGCAGTGACCCAGAGCCGGGATCGAACCTGGGACCTTGACGGCGTGAGGCAGCAGTGCTACCCACTGCACCACCATGCTGCCCTGTAAGCACTTTCCTAAGCGGATACAATCACCCTTGATTCAAAACTTGTGTCCTTTGTGTGCTATGAATAGGATAATGTGCCCCAGGGCTAACAATAATTCTTTTTAAAAAATCACCAGAAATCATGTGAATGCCCTTCATTCTTCAATCTCGGCTCAAACCTGCTATGTTTAGGCTAAAGCAAACTGACACGTTCCCAAGTAAGAAAACTGCATAGTAGCTGAACAAGAACTGATGGTACAGGAACTTAGATTAGTGAGCTGCTGTCCCATTCATGTAAACCATAAAGGTATACATTGCTAATGTATTTCTCACAGTGAGTGATAATCTGCAGTCTTCAGGATAAACCAATTTTTGTAGATTTCCTGAGATGTTGATTGTGTGATTGAGGTAGTATTCCAGTCCATTGAACGGAGTTTAACTCTCATACTGAAACTGAATTGAACTTTATAATGAACATTGAAATAAAAATAATGACTGCAGTATATTTTCCCAGAGCATAAAAGCAAATTACTGTGGATGCTTGCATCTGAAACAAAAACAGAAAATGCTGGACAATCTTAGCAGGTCTGACAGCATCTGTGGAGAGAGAACTGAGCTAACATTTCGAGTCTGGATGACGCATTTTTCCAAAGTTAACAAAGACTCTTTGACAAAAAGTCACACACATTCGGAACGTTAGCTCCATTCTCTCTCCACAGATGCTGTCAGACCTGCTGAAATTGTCCAGCGTTTTCTGTTTTTGTTGCATATCCTCACAGCAGCTAGCCTTTGAATGAAAGGCTGTCCATCATATTGAAAAAAACAAGTTTCACCATGAATGAAAGAGCAAAGCAATGAACAGAGCTCACCACACCACCTTCACAATGGCAATTAGGGATGGGCAATAAATTGTGGCCTAGCAAGCCAGGCGCACATCCCATGAAATAATTTTTTAAAAAGAGGACCTAAAAGTTCAATGGACAAGTCCTTAGATCTCTGGTAATGATAGTAAAAGCCTTTTTAGCCATGCCATGAGTCAAAGGAACATTAACTGTTACATAGGGCCATTAAAGGATTCATCAGGACAGAATTGATTGGACTACCAATGTATAGCAGAAGTATTGAATGATTAATCTGCATCAAGGTTTATTTCTGTGAATGATGCTCAGCTACCAGTAATGCATTATACTGTTGGTGAAAAATGAATGAAAATAGAATTAGATCATCACATCACCGAAAAGAAAAAAATGGGAAATCGGAAAACAGATACTGATGACATCCATTGAAAGTACTGGGGCACATGCTTTGTATGCCTCTTGCCTGTATCTTAAACAACTTGTGAGAATTGAGGATTGTTTTCTTGGACTGAATAGAGGCTCAAGTATCTGGTCAGAACTAGGGAGCCATTGGCCCACAAGAGATTAACTTCAATCATAGATACGTAGCTGGAAGGGATTATAACAGACATTTTGTTTGATAATTTTGGTAAAGAATGAATTTATCAGAAAATACTCAATATGGTTCCTTTGTTTCACTAATCTGATTGAGTTTTTCTGAAGATGTAAGGAAATTGGTGGGTGAAGATAAGTCACTACATATCGGATATCAGAATTTTCAAAATACTTTTTTGAAGCAGCCTGCACAATAAGATGCACCACAAGAGGTGAATGCGTGGGTTTGTCATAAGCAAACTGTAGTTTGTAATGGTTGTGGATCAACTTGGAGACTAGTCACCAGTTATATGCTGCAGTGTTACCATTTATTTTCAATATATTTATTAATGACCCAGATGGAGATCTAGGAATAGTTCTTGTTTACATGTGATTTAACTAGTTAAATGGGCAGCACGGTAGCACAGTGGTTAGCACAGTGGCTTCACAGCACCAGGGTCCCAGTATCGATTCCCGGCTGGGTCACTGTCTGTGCAGAGTCTGCACGTTCTCTCCATGTCTGCATGGGTTTCCTCTAGGGGCTCCAGTTTCCTCCCACGTGTCCCGAAAGATGTGCTGTTAGGTAATGTGGACATTCTGAATTCTCCATCTGTGTACCCGAACATGCACTGGAATGTGGCGACTAGGGGATTTTCACAGTAACTTCATTGCAATTTAAGCCTACATGTGACAATAAAGATTACAATTATTAAAAATGTCTGTTATGAGAAGGATGTGCTATTTTGTTCAAAAATATACGAGTTCTTTTTTCTTTTTCTGGCTGGGTTTTTAAAAAATAAACTGAAGCCCTCTCAGAACATAGAACATACAGTGCAGAAGGAGGCCATTCGGCCCATCAAGTCTGCACCGACCCACTTAAGCCCTCAGTTCCACCCTATCCCCGCAACTCAATAACCCCTCCTAACATTTTTTGAACACCAAGGGCAATTTATCTTGGCCAATCCACCTAACCTGCATGTCTTTGGACTGTGGGAGGAAACCGAAGCACTCGAAGAAAACCCATGCAGACAGGGGCAGAACGTGCAGACTCCACACAGACAGTGATTCAGCAGGGAATCAAATCGTGGACCCTGGCGCTGTAAAGCCACAGTGCTAGCCACTTGTGCTCCCGTGCTGTCCATCTTAAGATAGTGAAACCTCCCAGGTGGCTACAATATAAATGCTTGTATTCCACCGAGTTGGATGAAAAAGAAGACACTCAACCCCCAGGGGTCATGAAAATACTCCATCTCCTATGGTATTACATGATCCTGAAACTTTTTAAATGTTTCTAAGATGGGATATCAAAATGCAATTGCCTGTTCTAAAACAAGGGCTGCAGTAGACATGGACTAATAGAATTTCTCTGCAATATCCAACCAGCAGGATATTTGTGTTACCCAGCAGGGTATTTGTGTTACCAAGCAGAGAGAGATTTGAATGCTATACTGAAAATAGGCTGAAGCTTTTTGTCCTTTCTGTCGCTCTCTCCTTCGGAAGTATTATGCCTGAGAAGAGAAATCTCCCGCAAACCAAGATTTTTTTGGGCAGATAACATGGAAATCATTAAATTATAGAATCCCTACTGTGCAGAAGGAGGCCATTCAGGCCCATCGAGTCTACACCAAAACCGTCTGAAAGTGATCCTACCTAGGCCCAGTCCCCCGCCCTATCCCCTTCATCCCACACAATCTGCACATCTTTGGACTCTGTGAGGAAACCGGAGCACCCGGAAGAAACACATGCAGACACGGGGAGAATGTGCAAAATCCACAGTCAGACATCCAAAGTTGGAATTGAACCCGGGCCCCTGGCGCTGCGATGCAGCAGTGCTAACCATTGTGCTTGGTGCATGGTTCAGAGCA
This sequence comes from Scyliorhinus canicula, assembly GCF_902713615.1. Lineage (NCBI taxonomy): Eukaryota > Metazoa > Chordata > Chondrichthyes > Carcharhiniformes > Scyliorhinidae > Scyliorhinus > Scyliorhinus canicula. The sequence goes on along the minus strand of NC_052162.1, from coordinate 69,643,013 downwards.
GACGAAGGATAACCATAAGTTTCAGAATGATTCCCTTCAGATTCTCTTCCTGGCTTCCAGGAGACCATCCTTGTGGTGAAGTGCATCACTGTAAATACACAAGGGGTTAATGTAAATACATGTAGACACGAGAGGGAGCACCAGAGACATCACACACACACACTCAACCAATAGATCAGTTAGATAGGACACGATCAATGGGCATTCACGATACACACAGAGGTGACACGACCACAGGAGGGCATTACACCAACTCATATATAAAGGACACCACACACATGATCTGCCTCTTTCCAGTGGAGACAGTTAGTGAGTAGAGACACAGGGTTGATTTGATATCACTCCCACCATGTGGATTGTAGCAGTCTGGTTAGTCAGTCTGAGTAGCTATAGTAGGATTAGCAGTAGTGTTGAACCCAAGTTATAGAAGTGTATATAGTTTAATAAGCGTGTTGAAGTTATCTCCACGTCTGATCCTTCCTTTGTCAAGTGCACCACAAGAAGCTGCTTATGCTACACCTAGAGCATAACAAGACAATCCTGTCTGACCAAGTAAACTTGGACTGCAATTTCAGTGGAGGTAGCTGCTGGGGGGTCCACAGGAGGAAATCTGGATTACTGATTTTGAATCTGAACTGCAGACACAGTGCAACAGAGGTAGGGGGAAAAAGTTTGGATAATTTGTTCCTGGCGATGGCCATATCTCTTTGAATACGGTAGTCTGTTTTGGCCAGTTATGAGGGACAGGAGGATAAGATTGTGAATGAGGCAAGTAATGGGACTTACCATATTGGAGGAACGTTAGACTTTTCAATTGTCAAACAAGTTTGTCATGATTTCAGCCTGTGTGGACAAAAGTGAGGTCTGCACAATGGATGATAAGGCTGGCCATGACACCATGGTACAGGAAAACATTCAAGTGGGGGGAGCAAACAAGAATGTATAGGGAACATATAGTGAAGAGGATTGACCCTGTTCTCTGCAGCGATAGCCAATAAGGCTGTGTTGCCTGTCCGGTACCAGGGGTCAGGACATTTGCTCAGGACTGGAGAGGAATTTGCAGTGGGAGAGGGAGAATCCAGTCATCATGGTCCATGTAGGCATCACAACATAAGCAAGACAAGGAAAGAGGTTCTTCATGGTCAGTATGAAAAGCCAGGTATCAAATCAGGAAGCAGACCTGAAAAGTAATAATCTCTGGACTGTCTCTGAAAGTGTGTCACAGTCATAACAAAATAAACAATTGAAAAAAAAAATGAAAATTTGCTTATTGTGACGAGTAGGCTTCAATGAAGTTACTGTGAAAAGCCCCTAGTCGCCACATTCCGGCGCCTATCCGGGGAGGCTGGTACAGGATTGATGCAATTGATAGTGCACATTGAAGTAAATACATTTGATCTGATGGTAAAAATGGAGACATGGCTGAAGGATGAGAAACATTGGGTCCTGAATATTGAGGAGTATATGTCACTCAAGAAGAATAGGAAGCTAGGTAAAGGTGGAGGAGTAGTATTGCTGATTAAGACTAGTATTGGTGCAATAGCTAGAGATGACATTGGTTCAGGAGATCAGGGTGTAGAGTTGGTTTGGGTGAAGACGGAAAATAGTCAGGGAATAATAAGTCTGCAGGCCATCTGACAGTAACCACAAGGTAGGATAAGGTATACAAGGAGGAACATTGGGCGCATGTGATAAATGGGCAACAATAATAACGGGTGAGTTTAATCCACAACTGGAAAAATAAAATTGGCAGTAGTAGCCTGGATGGAGGGTTCATAGAATGCTTTAGAGACAGTTTTTTTTAGAGCAGGATGTTCTGGAACAAAACAGAGAGCATGTTATCTGAGACTAGGTATGGTGTAAAGTGACAGGACTAATGAATTACCTCAGAGTGGAAGCACTTCTCATCAACAGCAACCACAACATGATTGCATTTTACATTCAGCTTGAAAAGGAAAAGGATGGGTCCAAGATCAGTATTTTAAACTTAAATGAGGGTTACCAAGTAGGCATGAGAGTTGAGCAAGCTGAAGTGAACTTAACACTAGAGTAAGAGATACATCCATAGAGAAGCAATGGCAGACATTCAAGGGAATACTTCATAATACACAGAATAAGTTTATTCCTACTGTGAAGAAATATTCTAAGGGGAGGACTCACCATCTGTGGTTAACTAAATAAGTTAAGGAAAGCATCAAACTTAAGGAAGAAGCAGACAACTGCGCAAAGATGAGTGGTAGGTCAGATGATTGGTCAGAATATAAATAACGGCAGAAAATGACTAAAATGTTGATCACGAGAAAGAAATGAGAATATGAGAGGAGGCACACTGGAAATATAAAACTGATAGCAAGAGTTTCTACAGGTATTTGAAAAGGAAAAAGGAAAGTGAGTGTTTTTTCTCTAAAGCATGACAATGAGGAGTGCATCGTAGATAATAAGGAAATGGGGGATGAAATGAATAAATATTTTACTCCTATCCTCACTATCGTGGATAAAAAACACATTCCAGTAATAGTTGTAAATCATGAGGTGGAAGGCAGGGGAACTTAGCGAAATCACAATCACTGGAGAAGCTGTACTGACCAAACTGATAGAGCTGTGGGCTGACAAGTCTACGGGATGGATCTGCAATCTTGGGTCTCAAAAAGAGGTGGCCAATGAGGTAGTGGAGGTGTTGGTCTTCGTTTTCCAAAATTCACTAGACTCTGGAAAGATTCTATCAGACTGCAAAGTAGTAAATATAACCTCCCCTGTTCACTTGAGTTACATCAGTCTTTGTTCTCGTGCCTCCAGATTCCCTTTCTGCCACATGCCTTGCAGAAGTGCTGGAAAGCGATTGGTGCATGTAGTTGTCCACACCTTCCACATAGCTTGCTGGATGTGAGTGTTCTCGTGAGTGCATCAACACCGTGGGACCTGAAACTTTGCCAGCCTTTGAGGATTGCTTTATACTTTCACCCATCCTTTAGCGGCTTTTCATTTTGGGCTTGTGTAGCAGATGTTGCTGGAATGCTTCCATAGGAGGGAATGTGATTACCAACTCAAGAATTCTGCTGGCTAGCTCTGCATTTTGACAATCGCAGTACATGCCCTTTTCACTGTATTTGCTGATGAAGTGGTCTATAGATTCTGTAGGTCGTTGTAGAAATGACATAAACTCGCGTCGATGAATTTGAAAGTTTCACCTGTTACTGACTCGGTCTTCCAATGAAGTCTATATCTTTTGGGAATCCTTCAGCTCATCTGCTGTTAATCCTGAATATCAAGTGTGTGTAGACCTTCCTTCCTAATTTTTATGATGAATTTATATGGCTTGCTTGCCTTGTTCACTAACATCTGAATCAAGAAACCATGGGCTGGATTCTCCGTTTGAGAGACTAAGTCCCCACGCTGGGGTCAAAACAGTGGCGTTTTACACCAGGAGTTTCAGTGATTTTGGCGTTGGGATTGGAGAATCCAGCCCCATAGCTCTGTAGGCCGTTTAATTTGAATAGTAGGTCAGCTGCATCCCAATTCAGATTGGGATATTTTGTTGTCATTCTGACAAAATGCTTCCAACTAGGCACAGAGCAACTTGCAAAGACTGATGGATAAAATGGACAAGCCAAGGGTCAGGCAGGCTCAGAGCCTGAAATGCATATTTGTCAACAAAGTCCAGACGGCATCGAAACTCCGTCCCAATAGCATGTTAATCAGGCCGATTAGCAGGTGATGGACCATCTTCCACAACACAAAGGACTGGTACTCCAGCAACCGGGATAGTCTCAGACATTCGGCGCCCTTCCTGTCCAAGGGAAACGCAAACAATGGGGTCAATGAGCGCTTGAGACACACCCAGTCATACAGATCCCTGCCCACTTATTGGCTAAGGAATCGAACGGAGTGATCAGGGATCACCCAATTAGTAAGGCCCAAATCGAAGGACCGCCCAAAAGAGCTCGAAAGCCCCCCCCGAGTATAAGGGAAGATTTCGGCATATGTTCGCTCACTTTTGGCCTTGGTACCCCGGTCACGGCCATTGCCGACTGCAGCAACACCAGAAGCAAGTTCGAGTTCAACGCCCACTACCAGACGGATGAGCCCAGCTGAGCAGCAGATACCCCTTTGAACCAAAGAGATCCAGAATTGAACAGCGGCCACTGTTTCCTGACCTGAGCCGGGTGCCCGAAGTTAAGTACAGGTTGTCTTAGTAATAGGTGTAGTTAATTAGTAGTGTTTATATTGCATGATTGATTGTCTGTAACTAAAGTACCTTTGACCTTGAACTAACTAACTGGTGTTTGGCTCTTTGATCGATAGCCGGTTGAAACTTGTGGTGGTATCATTCGACACCTGGCGACTCTCAGCATTCGGACATAGACAATATAGAAAGAAGGCAAATTCACTGATTGCCCTAATTGGAACAGAGCCACAGAAAAGACCAAGTAGTAGAGATAAAACGACAACAATGCCTTCGACCTTTTTTCTCCTGTAGTATCTGGGATGAATGTTGCTGTAATTGTTTTCATGTGCCTCTCAGAAGCTCCACCCTTATTGTTACAACCTTTCCGAGTCTGAATTTTGAAATGGTGTCATTTGTTTTCTATTGTTTGACCCTCCCTCGCTTGCTGCAAATCTGGCCCACACCCTGATCACTGATCTTTTTCCTACTGAGCTAACCTGGCATAGATCTTCTCAACATGCTGCTCCCCTCACTCAACTGACAGGATAGGCACTGCAATCTCACCATGTGGAATCCATCAGCTTTAGTGCCATGTTGTCTTTTCATAATTATACAGGCACCAATCACTAATAAGAGACAGGATAAACATGTTGTAGGATCATTTAAAATTGCCACATGAGAACATGGGCGGAATTCTCCGCAACCGGAAAAAATCGGCAAAGCCATCGTGAACTCGGCCCCGTTCCCGAGCGATTCAGGCCCCGGAAATGGGCTAGGAGCGGGGCCGCAGGAATCACGTGGGCGATGACCGAATGACGTCGGTATGACGCCGCTCCGCGTCGTGAAAAGGCGTGGGCGGCAAGGTCAGCAGACTGAGGATGACGGAGCCACGGAGGGCCGCGCCGAGGTTCACCGAAAGTGACATGGAGACCCTCCTAGATGCCGTGGAGCAGCGGAGGAGCATCATCTGCCCTAGAAAAGGGCATCGCCATCCTGCCAGTGTCGTGCGACGGGCCTGGCGTGAGGTGCGCACGGCAGTGAGTGCTGTGGGGCACACCCCTCGGTCTGGCGAGCAGTGCCGTGAGAAGCTCCACGACATCACCAGGGCTGCCAGGGTAAGTGCCAAGAGGGTGCCTCCGGGTGACAACAACCCCCCCCCCCCCACCCCCCAAGTCCCTCATCACTCACCTCCCCCCCGGGCATGAGGGGGAGCGGGAGGGGGGGGGGATGAGAGTGAGTGGAGGGTGGTTACCAAAGTTGTCACAGACCCACATGGACGCTGCGACCCCTGGAGATATGCCATGGTTTAACTGCAACTTTTCCCCCCAACCTGTGCCAATATCTGACCGGCCTGCAGATTCCTGCTGAATTGTAATGATCTATCTATGCGCGCTCCCCCCCCCCCCCCAAACAGGACAAGACTGCGCACAACAACCGGGAGCGCAACAAGACCGGAGGGGGTTCTTCCATAATGCACCCCCTGACCGCCTTTGCAGAGGGCTCTGGTTGTCAGGAAGGTAAGTTTATCTCTTTAAAAACTTACCTTGAAGGATGACATCACAGCAAAGCAGTGACCTGATTGGCTGGAAAGGAAAGTGCTCCAATTAGCAGTTGCTGGGAGAACTTTTACTCTTCGTGTGTTGGTGAGTATTGTGATTTTAAGTAAAATCTTTATTCCTTTCACTTATTAATTATTTGATACTATATTTGTAATCAGTTAAGGTAAAGGGTAAAAATGGCAGGAGATCCCAGACCCGTGTTATGCTCCTCGTGCGCAATGTGGGAGTTCAGGGACGCGGCCGATGCCCCGCCTCCTTCATGTGCGGGAAGTGTGTCCAGCTGCAGCTCTTGTTGGACCGCATGACAGCTCTGGAGCTGCGGATGGATTCACTTTGGAGCATCCGCGATGCTGAGGAGGTCGTGGATAGCACGTTCAGTGAGTTGGTCACACCGCAGATTAGAATTGGTGACGGAGACAGGGAATGGGTGACCAAACAGCAGAGAAAGAGCAGGAAGGCAATGCAGGTGTCCCCTGCGGTCATCTCCCTCCAAAACAGGTATACAGTTTTGGATACTGTTGGGGGAGATGACTCATCAGGGGAAGGCAGTAGTAGCCAGGTTTGTGGCACCGTGGCTGGCTCTGCTGCACAGAAGGGCGGGAAAAAGACTGGCAGGGCTATAGTCATAAGGGATTCAATTGGAAGGGGAGTAGACAGGCATTTCTGTGGTCGAAGACGAGACTCCCGAATGGTATGTTGCCTCCCAGGTGCTCGGGTCAGGGATGTCTCCGATCGGCTTCAGGACATACTGAAGGGGGAGGGTGAACAGCCAGTTGTCGTGGTGCATATAGGCACCAACGATGAGGGTAAAAAACGGGATGAGGTCCTACAATCAGAATTTAGGGAGTTAGGAGATAAGTTAAAAAGTAGGACCTCAAAGGAAGTAATCTCAAGATTGCTACCAGTGCCACGAAGCAGTCAGAGTATAAATTCAAGAATAGTCAGAATGAATACGTGGCTTGAGAGATGGTGCAGAAGGGAGGGGTTCAGATTTTTGGGACATTGGAACCAGTTCTGGGGGCGGTGGGTCCATTACAAACCAGATGGTCTACACCTGGACAGGACTGGAACCAATGTCCTACTGGCTTTTGCTAACACTGTTGGGGAGGTTTTAAACTAATGTGTCAGGGGGATGGGAACCAGATTAGGAAGTTAGAGGTCAGTAAAGAAGCAGCAACTAAAGCCAGTAAGGTACGAGACAATAAACTCAATGTGACTAAGGGGAAGAGTAGACAGGGAAGAGATGATGAACGCAAAGGGACAGGTGGTCTGAGGTGCATTTATTTTAAAGCGAGAAGTGTAGCAGGTAAGGCAGATGAACTTAGGGCTTGGATTAGTACCTGGGAATATGATGTTATTGGTATTACTGAGACTTGGTTGAGGGAAGGGCAGGACTGGCAACTGAATATCCCAGGGTATAGATGCTTCAGGAGGGATAGAGAGGGAGGTAGAAGGGGTGGAGGAGTTGCATTGCTCGTCAGAGATGATATCACGCCTGTGATTAAGGAGGGCACGATGGAGGATTCGAGCACTGAGGCAATATGGGTGGAGCTGAGAAATAGGAAGGATGCAGTAACATTGTTGGGACTTTACTACAGGCCTCCCAAATGCGAGCATGAAGTAGAGGTACAAATATGCAGACAGATTATAGAAAAATGTAGGAGCAATAGGTGGTTATGATGGGAGAATTTAACTTCCCCAACGTTGAATGGGATTCGTGTAGTGTTAGAGGTGTAGATGGAGCAGAGTTTGTAAGGAGCATCCAGGAGAGTTTTTTAGAGCAGTATGTAAATAGTCCAACTTGGGAAGGGGCCATACTGGACCTGGTATTGGGGAATGATCCCGGCCAGGTGGTTGATGTTTCAGTTGGTGATTACTTTGGGAATAGCGATCACAATTCCGTAAGTATTAGAATACTCATGGACAAGGACAAGAGTGGTCCGAAAGGAAGAGTACTAAATTGGGGAAAGGCAGAGTATAACAAAATTCGGCAGGAGCTAGGGAATGTGGATTGGGAGCAGCTGTTTAAGGGTAAATCCACATTTGAAATGTGGGAGTCTTTTAAGGAAAGGTTTATTAGAGTGCAGGACAGACATGTTCCTGTGAAAATGAAAGATAGAAATGGCAAGATTAGGGAACCATGGATGACGGGTGAAATTGTGAGACTAGCTAAGGTGAAAAAGGAAGCATACATAGGATCGAGGCAACTCAAAACTGATGAAGCTTTGGTGGAATATCGGGAAAGTAGAATGAATCTCAAACGCGCAATAAAGAGGGCTAAAAGGGGTCATGAAATATCTTTGGCTAGCAGGGTTAAGGAAAATCCCAAAGCCTTTTATTCGTATGTAAGGAGCAAGAGGGTAGCTAGAAAAAGGATTGGCCCACTCAAAGACAAAAGAGGGAATTTATGCATGGACTCAGAGGAAATGGTGAGATTCTTAATGAGTACTTTGCATCGGTATTCACAAAGGAGAGGGACAAGACGGATGTTGAGGCTAGGGATGGATGTTTAAATACTCTAGGTCAAGTTGTCATACAGAAGGGGGAAGTTTTGGGTATTCTAAAAGAAATTAAGGTGGACAAGTCCCCAGGATCGGATGGGATCTATCCCAGGTTACTGAGGGAAGCGAGGGTCAAAATAGCTGGGGCTTTAACAGATACCTTTGCAGCATCCTTGAGCACGGGTGAGGTCCCGGAGGACTGGAGAATTGTTAATGTTGTCCCTTTGTTTAAGAAGGGTAACAGGGATAATCCAGGGAATTATAGACCTGTGAGCTTGACGTCAGTGGTAGGCAAACTGTTGGAGAAGATACTGAGGGATAGGAACTATTCACATCTGGAAGAAAATAGACTTATCAGTGATAGGCAGCATGGTTTTGTTCAGGGAAGGTCATATCTTACAAACCTAATAGAATTCTTTGAGGAAGTGACAAAGTTAATTGATGAGGGAAGGGCTGTAGATGTCATACACATGGACTTTAGTAAGGCATTTGATAAGGTTTCCCATGGCAGGTTGATGGAAAAAGTGAAGTCATATGGGGTTCAGGATGTACTAGCTAGATGGATAAAGAACTGGCTGGGCAACAGGAGACAGAGAGTAGTGGTGGAAGGGAGTGTCTCAAAATGGAGAAGGGTGATTAGTGGTGTTCCACAGGGATCCGTGCTCGGACCACTGTTGTTTGTGATCTACATAAATGACCTGGAGGAAGGTATAGGTGGTCTGATTAGCAAGTTTGCAGATGATACGATGATTGGTGGAGTTGCAGATAGCGAGGAGGACTGTCAGAGAATACAACAAAATATAGATAGATTGGCGGGTTGGGCAGAGAAATGGCAGATGGAGTTCAATCCAGGCAAATGCGAGATGGTGCATTTTGGAAGATCTAATTCAACAGCGGACTATATGGTCAATGGAAGGGTCTTGGGGAAAATTGATGTACAGAGAGATCTGGGAGTTCATGTCCATTGTACCCTGAAGGTGGCAACACAGGTGGATAGAGTGGTCAAGAAGGCATACAGCATGCTTGCCTTCATCGGAAGGGGTATTGAGTACAAGAGTTGGCAGGTCATGTTACAGTTGTATAGGACTTTGGTTCGGCCACATTTGGAATACTGCATGCAGTTCTGGTCGCCACATTACCAGAAGGATGAGGATGCTTTGGAGAGGGTGCAGAGGAGGTTCACCAGGATGTTACCCGGTATGGAGGGTGCTAGCTTTGAAGAAAGGTTGAGTAAATTAGGATTGTTTTGGTTGGAAAGACGGAGGTTGAGGGGGGACCTGATTGAGGTCTACAAAATTATGAGAGGTATGGACAGGGTGGATAGCAACAAGCTTTTCCCAAGAGTGGGGGTGTCAGTTAAAAGGGGTCACGATTTCAAGGTGAGAGGGGGAACGTTTAAGGGAGATGTGCGCGGAAAGTTTTTTACGCATAGGGTGGTGGGTGCCTGGAACGCTTTATCAGCTGAGGTGGTAGAGACGGGCACGATAGCATAATTTAAGATGCATCTGGACAGGTATATGAACCCTCGGGAACAGAGGGAAGTAGACCTTGGAAAATAGGAGACTGGTTTATATAAAGGATCTGGATAGGCGCAGGCTGGGAGGGCCGAAGGGCCTGTTCCTGTGCTGTAATTTTCTTTGTTCTTTGTATCTTGCTAGGGGATCTGCCACACGAGAGGGCGCACAATGCGAGGTTGGCGGTGCAGAAACAAGTGAGACAATCCTGCATAACAACCCCCTCCCCCCCAGCCCTTCCTCTCTGCCCTCACACAGCCCACCGGACCCCCCCATCCTCTCTGCCCTCACACTCAGCCCACTGGACCCCCCCATCGTCTCTGCCCTCACACAGCCCACTGGACCCCCCCATTATCTCTGCACACACTCTGCCCACTAGACTCCCCACCCATCCTCTCTGCCCTCACACAGCCCACTGGACCCCCCCTCCATTATCTCTGCACTCACACTCTGCCCACTGGACCCCCCCCCATCCTCTCTGCCCTCACACAGCCCACTGAACCCCCCCCCCCCATCCTCTCTACCCTCACACAGCCCACTGGACCCCCCCATCCTCTCTGCCCTCACACTCAGCCCACTGGACCCCCCCCCATCCTCTCTGCCCTCACACTCAGCCCACTGAACCATCCAACGCCCGGCCGAGCGTGTCTAAATAACCCCGTCTTATTCTGTTGGCTAGGGCGTGCTGACGAACATCCAGGGACGTCTGATGCCACACCCAGCCGGAGAACCGCCAGCACCACCGCACCCAGGGCCGCACGCCAGAGGGTGGCGGGCCGTCTGCCAGGAGGGCCATCCTCCCAACCCGGGACCTTCAAGCAGGACGCACACGCGGCGACACAGTCAGCAGGGTCAAATGAGGGAGAAGAGTACATGGGCCGCGTGCAGTCTGCCGCCAGAAATGAATGGGACAATGACCCCTCAGACATAATGACGGATGATGACCTAGAGCTTGCGGCACTGCTATCTCCCACACCATCCACCATCCCAGAGACACTCACCTCAGTCGGGCAATTAAGTGATGAGGCTCCTGGGTCACAGTTTGGTGTGCACCACACAGCTAAGCAGGTCCAGCAGGTAGACGTCGGAGCAGCTGAGGGCCCAGACTGTCGGAGGGCAGGCCAGGCCCAGCATTCAGCTGGCTCCCAGACGTTTCCCGGGTTCCTGGATACTCGACCCACCCGCAGAACCGATGCATTTTGAAACCCAGGGACACAATGAGGGGATGAGGGCTGTCTTCCAGCAGCTGCAGACGCAGTTAGAGGAGTCGAACCGCGTCCAGGAGCAGGGAGTGGTGCCGCTCATGGCAGCCACCCAGGCCGACACCGCATGGGTGGCATCAGCCGTGGAGGCAGTGGGTGAAACGGTTTCGGCCATGGGTCAGGTTCTGCAAGGCGTTGGGCTTCACGTGCACGTATCATCCCTGGACAGGGTTGCCCTCTCACAGGCAGCAATGCGCCAGAGCCAACATGACATTGCCGGCGCGCTGCGGGCCTTGGCCGGGCCTCAGCAGGTCATGGCCCAGTCGCAGCAGTCAGTCGCGGAGAGCATCAACCACCTGATGCACGTGCTGGATGGCGTCGCGCACTCACAGGTTGAGGTCGCACAGTCCCTGGCAGGAATGTCTAACTCCCTGGACTCCGTCTCTGCGAACCTTCGGACTCTGGTCGATACCGTTGCAGGCCTCCAGGACTGGCAGCGGCAGGTGTCGGTGGGGCGACGGGGCACCTCCCCGCTCGCACCTCCGTCCCACAGTGAGGCCCGGGGGCCACCGGGCTCCCCGAGGGAGGAGGACGTACCGGGGCCCGTCCCATTAACTCCATCACGGGACGTCCCTGAACGCTCGGCCTCCCCCCGTCCCATCCCTGGTGCATCGGGTGGGCAGCGGGCAGAGCAGGGTGGCACCACATCATCCAAAACACCCGCGGAGTAGCCTGGCCCATCAAGGCCGGGTCGCCCCAGGAAACGAGTGCCGACGGGGAGACATGTCGCAGGGGGTGATTCTCAGCAGTCCGCCTCCACTCCTGCTGTATCATCTGGGGATCCACTTAGAAGTAGTGGTAGGGCCCGTAAGGCAACGAAGAGGGACACATAGTAAGTTGGCACGGGTGAAGGGCACAGATTAGTTGTAGGGGCTAGTGCATCTGTGCATAATGTAAACCATTAAACTCACTGTTGCACCAAACTTGTAAGACTGTGATTTTTCCGCAGCCACAGGGATCGTGATGGTGAACGAGGGTCGCTGGGGTTGACAAGCGGTGAAACTTCGGTGCCGGGAGTGCAGATCTTCCCCCCCACCCCCTCCCACAGCTACCCTACGCGGACACGTGATGGAGTGTCCCTGACGAACTCAGCGGCCACCGAGGTGGATGGTTCAGCTATTGCCATGGGTCAGACTCTCTCTAACGATTCTGAGCTCACAGCTCATCGCAGAGCGGGCCGTCATCATTCAACATGGCACTGATCACACCCGCTGACTCAGCCATCAATGTCGTGCCATACCGTCTGGCCCCAGTGGTAAGGGTGATGTAGAACTGGAGCAGTGTACGCCGAGCGGGGTTGCGGGGGGGGGGGGGGGGGGGGGGGGGGGGGGGTTGGGCTTGTGGTAGTGGTGGGAGTTGTGTGTTGACGATCTGCGCGACCGGCGATGCAGGTGGTTGTGTAGGTGTTCAGCAGGGACGTCGCGCGTGAATCTGGCTACCACCAATGCGTCGTGTGCCCGTTGTCCTCACCGGTGCGTCGTGCAGCCTCCTGGACATCACCAGCACCCGGGTCCAGTCTGTGTGCTATGCCCGCAACTCCACCGACCTCCTCCTCCACCTCCTCCTCAGTGTTGGTACCACTGCCACTGGCATCTCCCTCCGCCTCCTCCACCAGGGCATCTCCCCTCTGCATCGCGATGTTGTGCAGCGTACAGCAGACCATGACAATGCGAGCCACCCTCTCAGGCTGGCACTGCAGGGCCCCTCCGGAGCGGTCAAGGCACCTGAATCGCATTTTCAGCAATCCGAAGCAGCGCTCCACCACACCCCTGGTTGTTGCATGGTCCTCATTGTATCGGGTTTCCGCGTTGGTCTGAGGCCTCCGTATAGGCGTCATCAGCCACGACCTCAGTGGATAACCCCTGTCGCCCAGCAACCATCTCCTCAGCTGGGGGGCCATCCCTCAAACATTGCAGGGATGTACGACTGTGCAAGAATGAACGCATCATGCACGCTCCCTGGAAACCTTGTGCACACGTGCATGATCCTCATGTGGGGGTCGCATACCACCTGGACATTCATGGAGTATGTCCCCCTCCTGTTTGTGAACACCTCCCTGTCCCCTGCAGGCGGGCGCATGGGGACGTGAACACAATCGATTGTACCCTGCACCATCGGTATCCCGGCCAATCTGGCAAATCCACGAGCTCGTGAATCTAGACTTGCTCGGTCCTCGAGAAAGGTGATGTAGCGGTCGGCGATGGCAGAGAGGACGTCAGTGACATCCCGGATACACCTGTGCACCGATGACTGGGAGATCCCGGAGAGGTCCCCGCTCGGAGACTGGAAGGAGCCGGTTGCATAAAAGTTCAATGCAACCGCCTTGACGGCAACCGGGATCACGTGTCCTCCTCCCCTTCCACGTGGGGTGAGGTGTGACACGAGTTGGCAGATATGTGTCACCATTTCTCTGCTCAACCAGAGTCTCCTCCTGCAGGTGATGTCCAGCATTGTCTGGAATGAAATCCGGGGACGGTAAACCCTAGGCCTCGGTCTTCGCCTCTGGCGCCTTGGCTCCACCATCAATGCCTCCTCCTCCTCCTCCTCACCCCCATGGTGCTCGACGACGGGCAACTCCTCGGGCATTCCCTGCGCTCCTGCAGCTGGCCCTGCATCCACTGCGGGTTGTGGCTGTGGACGCTGCTCCATCTCCAGCCGCAGTGCAGCGGCCCCAACCACTGCGCTTGACATGGCTGTTCTGTTCACATACATTTTTCTCTCCTACAGAAGGGTGCTGGGGACAGAGAAACAAAATGTTAGACGGAGGTTATTCACACCTGTGTGTCCCGGTGGCCTGGTTGCGCTGCTGACACACGGCCACCCTAACCCCTGGTCACTTTCTGCGTCCAACGGGCACTTAACATCACATCCTCCTCACCAGGGCATCCCTTGCCCTGTGCCCTTAAACCACAGGGCAACCAGCGGCCGTGTCCTCGTGACCGTCATGCCATGGCAGGGCGGCTGACATGTTGCATCCAGGGGTGGACGGGCCCATCCACTCCACTCACTCCCCCAAACCCCCCCGCCCCCACTACTCGTGCTCCCCCCTCCCACTTGTCCCTCTCCCTCCCCCTCTCCCCCCTCCTACTTGTCCCTCTCCCTTGTCTCTCTCCCTCTCCTCGTCCCTCACCCTTCCCCCCCTCCCACTTGTCCCTCTCCCTACCCCCCCTCCCACTTGTCCCTTTCCCTCTCTTCCCCCCCCACTGGCCGCAGCGTTGTCTTGGATGCCTTCCCCAGTTTGCGGCGACAGTCGCTAACCTCGTCAGCCAGCACGACTGGCTGGCGACTTTTATAAGCAGGTGTGATTGGCGACGTCATGACATGGCATCACGACGTCGGGCCTTCGGACGATCCGGAGAATAGGGGGGTCGCCATTGTGCCTCCATCGGGCGACTCTCCGTGGATTTCCGCGGGTATGTAAACCACGGACCTTTGGCCGGTAGGGAGAATAGCGGGAGCGTGTCGGACCGGCGTTGCAGGAAATAACGGCGCGGCCCGCTATTCTCCCACCCATCGTGGTTGCGGAGAATCGCGCCCCATATGTCCATGGATAGAAAGCTTGAAAACATCAGCAGCAGAGCTGTTTGTGTGTGTGCTCTGCTCACAGGTAAAAGTGAAACGAAGACTGGATCACATGACACACTTCCATTCTAGTGATGTCGGGCTGCTATCCAGTATAGGTGTATTACAACTGGAGGAAATAACTCAAATTGCTTGAAGGGTGCCTTCCAAATTGACTGGAGAAATGCCCTCTTTCATAACTTCTCAAAATAGCATTTTTGTTTGAAAGCTGCCCAATTGAGTCAGCAATTGATCTGAGTGATGGGAAGAAGCTGGGAAGCAAAGCTATAAAGTCATTGAGGCTTCCAAGCTAATTAAGTTCTGAAGCTTCTAAGTTAATTACAATCATGAAGGCTTATGTGTACAAATATGACATTCCTCGTTAGCAGCAGAATGCCATTCGGAAGACTGAGCACAGGGAAAAGCCCAAGGGGAGTCACCATGCTTCATCAACTCCTATGTCAGAACTTGTATTAAGGGAGAGGTGCTAATATTAAGTCATGAGACATAAAAACGATGCAGATCTTCATATTTGTGCAAGGCACCTTGACAGTTAGATGAGAAGGTGGGTTATTAAAGGAAGCCACAATCACTAGCAACTTCAATGACTCAAAGGCAGTCTGCAATGAAGGGAAAAATTGGGCAGGATGTGAAATGGCTGTTCAACCCAATGCACCCCATTCTAACTGGACAGCATATGTTAAAATGGAGATCTTTGGCTGTAAAGATACTCTTTAGATAAGCAGGAACACTTAATTTCCTAACATCATGGGAAAATACACATGATTCCTAAAGAAATATCAATAATTATTTTGGATGTCTCCTAGAAGAAAGCATTAGATATAATTTGGCATTCAATGAATTTTTGTTATTTCAATTAAAAATTATATTAAGTAGCTTTTTAATAAAAATCTGTTCTCATTTATTTAGCCTTCATTGGAGTTCACGTAATCAAAGTTAATCAGAAAGGGTATGAAAAAATGTTTAAAAATTTAAAGATCTTTGTCCTTTCCATTCACTGATTATAGATCTGTTCAGCGGTTCATGAGCTGGGCTTGGCTATTTATCAATGCCAGTTGTAACTAATGCAAAGTAATAGCTTCATTAATTGTTGCAAGCTGTCAATGTGCAAACTAAGCTCTTGAGCGTTTCCTTAATTATTTTTAACTTTATACGGAACACGGGCAGAGATTCACCATATTGTAATTTATATTGCAACTTTTTAAGTAAAACACAAAACTGCGCATTTTGGGGTTGCAAAGTGATGTGCAAAACAATGGGTATTTATTGTGCACTTGGGAACTGATGGACACAAAGTTGCAGGATTCAATTACTAGGGACAATTACCTCAAATTTACGATCCCGTCATCTATCATTATTCATTGGCCCAGTAACTGGTCCCTTCATTTGGAGCTTAACCTATTTGATCAATTTCTGAGTCTTGCACCTCACTTTTACATTGAACGATTTAATCATTTTCTGCGATATTAGCCGGGCTAGAGCACATAATAGGACTAATTATTTAAAAAGTGGAGTGAGAACAAAGATACACTAAATAAAGACAAACATTTACGAAGAAGAATATGGAGAGGAATAGGCCCATAAAATGTTAGATTATTTTCAAAACAATACTGGATTAGCGGTGAGGTGCCCCAGACTTATAGGGGCATCGAGCTTTCTGGTGCCATCTGGGCTGACCTATGGCAGATCATCCCACATAACTCTGCAAGAACCTCACTGGAGAGATGTGGAGAAAAAAAAGAGAGCACTGTAGAAGGGCGTAGGGCTTGATGCTCTCTGGATCCGAGGCGAGGGGTCCATTGTTGGCCAACAGCTGCACCCCACCCCCATGAAATAAAAACCTGGCTGTTTAGGGCAGTTTCTCCCAGAATGGGTTGGGTGTCGAGACTTTTCATTTCTATGCATCTGACTTGAGTGCACAAATTCGAGCCCAGGGGCATAAGTCCGAGACCATCGGTAACTTCCTACAGCTCAGTGTTGACAAAAATGAAGTCATGAACAGGTTTTTCCATCTCATGCTCCATCCACAAAGGAGCCTTCTTCACATTCCAGACAATGGCACCGCTAAATTTGGCTTTACACTCTGCATTGCTGAAGCCCCAATCTATGCCTTCAGCCCCACACTTGTTTCTTGCCCCATTCGAAGGCTTCCCAACAGTTCAGTTAATAGCTGTATAGTGCAAATCTTTCCCACATAAAACTTAAATGAAAAGTTAAAAAATTAACTCTGTGTTACATATTGAATGAGTGGGAGCTTTGTGAAGGCCTCTTCAAACTATTTGGTTTTTTGCCACTCTAATGAGACACAAATGGTTATCTTGTCTCACTTTCGTTGTAGGTTAGTAATAAAAGCGAGACCTTGACAAAATACTGACACAAGGTTACATTTTTAACAGAATTCAAGTTTGAAACCCAATTTTAAATATGGCTGTCAGATCAAAATCTGAATTAACTTTATTCAGGGACACCGAGGTGTGGATCCTTATTCTTGAGGTTTCTTCTATTAATAATCATTGGTCCCTTGTTAATTTTGTCAATGGGAGGGGAGAATTTTCAAATATCAAATTTAAATTATGCTCCTGTCCTCCTTTGTGGCTTTTGACTTATTTTTAGTCCATTTTATTCCTCTATTTGTTCTTTTCTCCCTTTCTCATACTTCAACATTTGTTATGGGGATTGCTTCTCCTTTGAAGGCAACCAGGAGACATGTTCCTCTGAATGAATTATCAAACTGATCCAACCTTTGGATCCATTGCAAATGAGTCCAGGTTCTTTTGGATATTTTTTGACCTATTTCAGACTTGGAGTGATAACTTAACAAATTGACACAGAGCGAAAACTGCCTCATCAAGGCAAACAGAGCACACATTGAACCACACCATTCAACATTACCAGTTTGGAGATGCTTGATCTTCTTATTCAAACGGCATTCTTTTTTATAACTTTTCCTTCCAGCATGAGAATGCTCCACTCTCTCTTTCCCTTCATATCTCTTCAATGTTTTCAGCCTCAAACACCCTCCTGTAGGTTCTTCCTTCTGTCCTGATTCAGCCTGTGCACTGAATAAGTTAACCTTACTCTGTCTGCAGAGAATTATCTGACCTATTTTCCTCCCTTGGTTCCTCATGCAGTCACCCTTTGCACAAACATTCTCACACATACCCAGAGTCACTCTTGAACCTTACTTTCACACAAGACCTCACTACTTCTACAATATAAATTGTTAATATAGCCATCGCTAATTAGTTCTTAATCTTCTTTCCCTTATGCATGACTACACCTATAACCCACATCACCTACTGGATAAACATGATTTCCCTTTTACAAAACCGTGCTGGCCTTGCCTAATTACCCCGTTATAACTTCCTTAGCTTCTAACATTTTGTTAAAACAGATGTTGAGCGAACTGGCTTCTAATTTCCTGCTTTTTGTCTCCTTCCCTTTTTGAATAAAGACGTTCCATTTGCCAATTTACCATTATCTTCCAAACTAATGGAATCTGCCCTGAATGAAGGGAATTTTGAAAAATAAAAACCAATGTATCATCTCTCTCACTAGCCACTTCTTTCAAGACCCTAGGGTGAAGTCCAACAGTATCTGTAAACTTGGAGCTCGCAGCTCCAACAATTTTCTCAGTACTACTACACTGGTGATTATGATCTTCGAGTTCCTCCCTGCCTTCCAGTTCTTTATTTACAACTATTTCTAGGATGTTACGTGTATCCTATATAGTAAGGACTGAAGCAAAATATCGGAGCAATTCATCTGCCATCTCCTTATTTCCCATTATTAATTCCATCCGACCAACATTCACTTTGTTAACTATTTTTAAAATAGCTAATCAAATCTCTTCCTCTTTGTCTTTATTTTCCAGGCCAGCTTTTCCTTGTGCTCTAATTTTTCCTTCCTTGTTAATCTTTGAGTTTGCTGGTTTTATAGACTGTCCAATCTTCTGGCGCGCCACCTATCTTTGTGCACTTGTATGGGCCTAATGGCTCATTTAAATATGTTTATCTGAATCTCGCCCAGCAAGGGTGTGATCCAGATCGCGACATCTCATGAGATCTCATTAGATCTTGCAAAGCATTCCGAGCATTGCAAGTCGCAAATCTCGCGAGGGGCCTCTCGTGAGATTTAACTGCCTCATCGCATCACCAAATCAGATGCAACAAAGGTGTCCAATCATGCCCAAACTCAATTCCAATGATGACTTCTGTATCTGTCTTTTCAAACCTTCTAAAAGCCTATCTATGACTGGCACCTCACTATCCTTAGAGTCTCTTTTTCCTTCTTGTTACTCATCTGTCCCTGTTGTGAGCTGATTCTTCAGATATGGATTGTGATATAAATGCAAGATATTGGTGTTGACCTCTTACTTACTCTTTTATTCTTACAATTGTCTTTCTCTATCAGCAACAGGATTTTCACAAAGGTCGACCAATCCTACAGCAGTATTGTTTTCACCATTATTTTTTTTTAATAAATTTAGATTACCCAATTATTTTTTCTATTAAGGGGCAATTTAGCATGGCCAATCCACCTACTCTGCACATTTTTGGGTTGTGGGGGTGAAACCCACGCAGACACGGGGAGAATGTGCAAACTCCACACGGACAGTGACCCAGAGCCGGGATCGAACCTGGGACCTCAGCGCCGTGAGGCGGTTGTGCTAACCACTAGGCCACCGTGCTGCCTGTTTTCACCATTATTAGAAAATAGCCAAGTTTCTAAAGAATTTTTGATGGCTCAATCAGGAATGACTTCCACAAAGACTGGAAATCATCTCCATTTGTAAATGTTACGTTTGATAAGAATAGCAATGACGGAAAATGGGCAACAATTTACAATAGAGAGATGTTCCTTTTGAAAGCACACCCTATTTTTTACTTGGTAATCATGAAAGTGATGTGGCAGCAGATGTGAGTGAATCTAATTTACATATTTGTGTGCATGAGTAAAGTAGTCAGAAATGCAAATCACATTCACTAATCATGGATCAATTCAGCAATGTGCTTTAAAGTAGACATTTGTCCAAGCAATTAGTGTCCTCAGTTTGAATTATAATCGCACACAGTAACAACATGGAAGTAAACATAAAGCAAGATCAGAAGACCAAAGTGACAAAATATACTGAGAGTTTTCATCAGATCAAAGGTTTTTAACAGTTTCAAAAGCTTTGTTGAATGCCAAAACTGAAGTAAAAGAAATTGTACTGTGCAGTATTAATAATTAATATGTTAACATCTTTGTTTGATATTGCTTTGCTATTTTAACCAAGACATTTGCCTGATTATTTTGAACTATTAATGTCTGTGCTACATCAGTGGGAAACCAGGCTTCACATGAAGGTGTTGATAACCTTAGGTACTAATATCACGCATTTCGCAATGAGATTTCTACCACAAGAGTTTCAATGTAAAACACAGTAAAGGAATTTGTGGTGGCGTGCCCCTCTGGTGGGGTGGGTTATCAGGGGTCACATGACCATCAGGCCAATCATGGGGAGGTGAGCAAATAGAGCACGCGCTGTTGACAGAGTTCGGGGGGCCGTTGAGTTTTGAAGCCTTCTTATTGCTGTCCGAGATATAGTTCTTTTTTCCAAAATAAACCTCTGTTCGTTTACCTGCCTTATGGGTCTGTCAGTTTTTCACGGCAATTACATTTGGTGATGGGGTAAAGCGGAACTTTGTTGCAAGTCAGGAGAGCAGTTCTTGAATTGTAACCCTTTTGAGAAACACTACTGCAACAACGTGCAAGTGCCAGAAGGGCACTTTATTTGGAAGTTGGAACCATTTGACCCTGAAACAGAGCGGGGTCCAATATGTGGAGTCTCTCCCATTGTTTTTAGGGCCAATGAAAACAGGGGCAGGAAAGGAAGAAATAATCCTTCTAACAGCCTCCGGAGCTCAGACTCACAACTGATTCTCATTCTGACTTCTCCAGAGGCTTCAGATACAAAACCATTTGAGCATCTGGCTCAACCTGTCAAAGAGCACAATCACCCAAAACCATTGGTGATATTGCAGTGATATACATTTAATTCTACAATGAGAAATCCAGGGGACATGTTAACTGCCCAAAGCACAGTTAAGGCAGTTAGCTGAACAATGTGAATTTGGATCGACACTTAAAGTGTTTAGAGAGAAGTTAGTTTGTGGTGTGCATCACCTCACCATACGGAAGAAACGTTTAGCAGAGACATAACTCTTAGCAGAGTCAGAACTTACATTTGCAAGGGTGTCAGATTGTTGAGGCTTCAGAAAGCACTGAAAAAGGTGCATTAGAGTTGCAAAGTGTGCAGCTAGATGATGTCAATCAACGTTGGCGGGAAACTTCAGGGAGTTGTGGCATCAGGGATGAGGGTGCTGAAAGCCATCAGTCGAAGAGCAGTGAGCAAGAAGAACACAGATACAGAAAGACAGATCAACAGACCAAGAACTTAGAAGAATATTAACGGCACGGGAGAGCACTCTCAGGAGAGGTGTAAATTTAAATATGCAACATGTTTTACATGTAACAGGAGGGGACAGATTAGGATTAAATGCAGAACAAAACAAAGCCTTCCAAGGACCAACAAAGAAACTATGATCCGGTGCATGAAAACAACTCTGAAATTTACAGAAATATCAATAATAAAATGAACAAGTCGGCCCATTTGTAGTTGGGTTAATGATGATAGGTTGACCACTAAGAATGGAGGTAGATACAGGAGCGTCTGCCAACATCATAGGAGAGCAGACATATCGGTATTTGCAAGGTCGGATCCAATCCTTTAAATTAAAAAGCACAGTAGCCAGGCTGGCAACGTATAGGGAAGAAGCCTTGCAGATCCTCGGTCCAATAGCAGCATCAGTAACCTACCAACATCAATCAGTCGAGTTACCAATCACCGTGGTGAAGGGCCAAGGGCCAAGTCTCATGGGTCAAGATTGGCTCCATCAGATCTGATTAAATTAGTTGTACATTTTCAGATTAATGAAGACAATTTTCATAGAGTATTAAGGAAATACCAAAATGTATGCCAGAACGAAACAGGCATATAGAGATTATCAAGGCAAAGAGCTACATTGATCCTGAGGCAACAATCAAGTTCTCCAGAGCATGTCCAGTGTCCTATGTTTTAAAAAAAGTAGAAGCTGACCTCATGAGGATTTAGGAATGATTAATCCTGTGCAGTTTTCGGAGTGGGCTGCTCCAATCATCCCCGTTATTAAACTGGGCCTGACTGTCAGGATATGCAGAGGTTATAAGCTAACCATCAACCAAGCAGCAAAACTGGATTGGTAGCCTACACTGAAAATTGAAGATCTGTCTGCCAAGTTAGCTGAAGGGTTTGATATGAAACCTAACATGAATCATGCTTATCAGCAGATAGAGTTGGATGAATCATCTGGAGAATTCATAACAAAGGCTGACATCAATATACCCAGATGCCATTTGGAGTATCTTCAGCATGCGCCATATTCCAATCTACTATGGAAAGCTTGTTACAGGGCCTGCCTGGACGATTAATTACAGAAGCTTCTGAAGATTAACACTTGGCAAATTTAGAGAAAGTGTTGAAAATATCAAAAGAGGCATGGGTAAGGCTCAAGGGAAACAAATGGTATTTCAAATCTGCGCAGAAGGTTAAGGCAATCCAAGGAGAACCAGGCCCAAGACATGTATCAAAACTAGAATCATTCCTGGGAATGGTGAATTATTATGAACAATTTATCCGCAACCTGATCACATTTAACATAAAACATAGAACATAGAACGATACAGCGCAGTACAGGCCCTTCGGCCCACGATGCTGCACCGACATGGGAAGTCAAAAACTAAAGGCCATCTAACCTACACTATGCCATTATCATCCATATGCTTATCCAATAAACTTTTAAATGCCCTCAATGTTGGCGAGTTCACTACTGTTGCAGGTAGGGCATTCCACGGCCTCACAACTCTTTGCGTAAAAAACCTACCTCTGACGTCTGTCCTATATCTATTACCCTTCAATTTAAGGCTATGTCCCCTCGTGCTAGCCACTCCATCCGCGGGAGAAGGCTCTCACTGTCCACCCTATCTAACCCTCTGATCATCTTGTATGCCTCTATTAAGTCACCTCTTAACCTTCTTCTCTCTAACGAAAACAAACTCAAGTCCATCAGCCTTTCCTCATAAGATTTTCCCTCCATACCAGGCAACATCCTGGTAAATCTCCTCTGCACCCGTTCCAAAGCTTCCACGTCCTTCCTATAATGAGGCGACCAGAACTGTACGCAATACTCCAAATGCGGCCGTACCAGAGTTTTGTACAGCTGCAACATGACCTCATGACTCCGGAACTCAATCCCTCTACCAATAAAGGCCAACACACCATAGGCCTTCTTCACAACCCTATCAACCTGGATGGCAACTTCCAGGGATCTATGTACATGGACACCGAGATCCCTCTGCTCATCCACACTGCTAAGAATTTTACCATTAGCCAAATATTCCGCATTCCTGTCATTCTTTCCAAAGTGAATCACCTCACACTTCTCTACATTAAACTCCATTTGCCACCTCTCAGCCCAGCTCTGCAGCTTTTCTATGTCCCTCTGTAACCTGCAACATCCTTCCACACTGTCTACAACTCCACCGACTTTAGTGTCATCTGCAAATGTACTCACCCAGCCTTCTGTGCCCTCCTCTAGGTCATTTATAAAAATGACAAACAGCAGCGGCCCCAGAACAGATCCTTGTGGTACGCCACTCGTAACTGAACTCCATTCTGAACATTTGCCATCAACCACCACCCTCTGTCTTCTTTCAACTAGCCAATTTCTGATCCACATCTCTAAATCACCCTCAATCCCCAGCCTCCGTATTTTCTGCAATTTCTGGCACCTTTGAATGCGCTTCTCTGGAAGTGCCAAAGGTGGCATTGCAATGAACAACAAAAGGAAGCATTTGAGTGGGTTAAAATTACATTGTACTCTTCAAGCCTCTTGGTCCATTTTGATCCTGCGAAAGAAAAAGTGCTGACCTGTGATACCTCATCCTACAGAATAGGAGCAATATTGTCCCATAGACTTGAATTCAAGTCTATTGCTTTTGCATCAAGAACATTAACAAAAACTGATCGGGCCTATTTTCAAATCGAAAAGGAAGGTTTGGCTATTATTTATGAGGTGAAAAAGTTTAATTAATTCATTTACAGACTGCACTTTACAATAATTGACAACCATAAGCCATTTTTAGGGTTGTTCAGAAACAATAAAGCCATTGGCTCCCATCACTTCAGCGAGGGTCCAATGTTGGGCTCTGCAGTTGGTGGGATATGACTATCTAGCAAATACAAATGTTTTGAGCTGCCTTCCTTTGCCACTAAGTATTCCACTGCCACCAATGCCCCACAAAATTGTGCTCGCTCTTAACTTTCTGGACATGTTACCTGTATCAGCATGGCAAATCCAAGTTGTGAACCCAAACGGATGGTCGTTCATGGTTGGCATCATACAAATCCGAACAACTTCAACCTTTCCAAATCTGAAAGGATGGGCTCAATTGCGAAGATGGAGTACTGTTGTCGGGAGTCAAGGTGTTCGCTCCTACTCCTGTTCAGATATTCTGGTATGATGAAAATGAAAACATTAGTCTGGAGTTGCACGTGATGGCCTCGGATTGATAAAGACATTGAAGACCTCATTAGACACTTCAACCAGTGTCAAGTACAGCAAAGTTTACTGCCCCCGCTTATTCTACATCCATGGGAATGGCAAGGTCAGCCATCGGTGTGACTCATTCTTGATCTTTTGGGCCCATTCATGGGTAGTATGTTTCGCCTTGTTTATGGTACTCATTCAAAATGGATGGAAATCCATGCGATGAAGACCACAAAAACCTTAGCCACAATTGATAAACTACCGCAAACATTTGCCATACATGGGTTTCCTTAAGTACTAGTCTCTGACAATGGAACTGCATTCACAAGCGAAGAATTTCAACACTTCATGCAAACCAATGGGGTTCAGCATGAAAGAACAGCCCCCTACCAGCCTCAAATGGATTAGCTGGAAAGACAGTACAGACATTTAAATCCACTGTGAAAAGTGTCCTTTACAACTTCGAATGGCCTGCTTTCTACTAACATACAGAACAACACCTCATGCCATCACAGGAGTTACCCCTGCTGATTTGCTCATGGGAAGGTGTCTTTGGACAAGACTCAATCTAATATTTCCTATTTTGCCAGGGAGAGGGGAGGCAAAACAAGATAGGCAGAAGAGATATCATGACTCCACTAAAGCTCAGAGGGCTTTTCAGCTAAACAATTTAGTTTACGCAAGAAATTTCAATGCAGAGTCTCTAAGGTGGTCATGGCCAAGGCAGATTCAGGGTTATACGTGGTTGATGTACAAGGGAAGAAAATGAAGATGTAAGTGGACCACCCAAGGAGAAGAGAACCATGCACGGTAACAATTGAGCAGTCTATCCCTGCCAAGCCTGTTAGTGTGGCTCCAGCAATTGGAAGTGGAACCGAATGCAACAATCCTGAAGAGAGGGTGAGCAACATTCCGGTGGGAATTGGAGAGGTTACCAGCACTAGAGTACCTGTGCAAACTGGAAGCCTTCCTGCTGATATTTCAGCAAAAGTACACCGACTGATGAAGCACCTGTTAAAGAATTGTGATGCTAGCCACAAATTTAAAAATCTCTAAATAGTACTTAGAGATACTGTGTTAAATCAAACCCCACCCTTTTTTGTTGCTGTGTAATATTGTAAATAGTTTTGTTGTTTTTGTAAATATTAATCAAGAACTTGTAGGGGAAGGGATGTGGTGGTGTGCCCCTTTGAGGGAGGAAGTGCATTATCGGGGGTCACATGACCCATTGGGCCAACCCTGGGAGGCGTGGAAATAGAACGTGGGGAGCACGGGCTGTTGCAGTTGAAGTCCGGGGAGCTGCTCAGTTTTGAAGTCTTCTTATTGCTGTCCTGTATATCATTGTTTCTTCCCAGAATAAATCTGTTTGTTTACCTACCTTGTTGGCCATCAGTTCCTCACAGCCATTGCAGATTTGAAAAACTTTTTATTTTGGATTTTTATCCGATTGCCTCTGTAGTTAATATTGTCAGCCACGATATTTCTGTTCCTGGAGATAACAAATTCACTTTTATACAGCATCCTTAACATAGAGAACAAAACCGAGAGATTTTACAGAGGCGTGGGTAAAAATGAACAAATGGCAAGAGTAAGAAAACAGGTATTAGAAGGTGTGAGCAGGGACTTAGTTGAAGAAGTGTGTTTCAAAGAGGGGTCTTATAGGAGGACAGCAAGGTATATAAAATGAACGGTTGAGGAAGAAAATTCCAGAATGTGCGATCTGAAGAGAAGGTTGTCAATTGTGGGTACAAGGAGGAGGTGTTAAGTTAAATTCAGGGGTATAGATAGTTCTAAGGGCTGGTACAGGGAGTGGATTGTGCTTCGGAAGTTATGGTAAAAAGGTATGAACTGCACATGAAGATAATTTGAAATAGATTCCTGAAAGAAACATGCTGCATGGCCAACGCAAAATGTTTAAAATAAATTTTAACTGCTTTTGTACACCACCATTCTTTAAGTCTGAAGTGCTGCAGTTTAGTGCTTTGTGACTGCTTTCTATTTACATTGTAAGTGCATTTAGCTTTCAAGCTTCATTCAGTTCTTTGATCTTGATTGCCTTTTCAGTTTGATTAAAGGTAAAGGGATGTTTCACAGTTGCCTGGGATATTGGCAGAAGCACTGATCTAGCCTACAATAGAACTTGCTGTGTCTTCCACTCAGTATCATTTCCCAACTATGTACATCATCAACTGATGAAGTTCCTCCTAATTACAAATGACACTCACTCGCTTATTTTAACTGTATGGCTGGAGACCATTAATCAAATCTGTTCGTATTGCAAAGTTTCTCCCAGTTCGTTGAATAATGAAATAAGTGCTGCTCATTTTTCAGTATTTTCTGACTTTCTCTCTCATTAACTTTGTGTCCTTTTCAGCTTTGTCAGACTATTTTCTAGCTTTTATTCCAAGTACAACAGCTTCTGGGAGCAGTCAGTCTTCATATTGTGGAACTGTATTTTCACTGTTTAATATAAAGCATAGATTAAATGTAACTGTTTTTGTGTTGTGGTGCATCCATGCGCATAAGGATGTGGTTATACAGGAATTGAGAAGATACCATATAGCATTAAACATATTCAGGTCATGGCTCAACTGCAGTATAATGTCCCCACCTCACCACCCAGGTATACCTGCGTCTCAACTCCTACTGCAGATACGCATCATTTACTGGACCAAATGTCAAAATCCTATATCTTGTTCTAAGAATCATCACATATGAGCGGAGCCAAGTGTAGCAAATGATTTGATACTGAGGCAACAGACAATCGGTATTCTCCAGTCTCTGTACAAAGAAATACTGTAAAAGATTCATGAGGTCACCTTGAAATCTAAAAATGCAAGAGAAGTGCGTGAGATACTGTACATTACCAGGAATAAATAAAGACATACAGAACATGATGGAAAAGCATATCACTTGCTTGTCGATATTGATATCGTTGACAAGGAACCAATAGAAATAGGTGAAATTCTGTCAGTTCCTTGGAAAAAGGTTGGGATAGATTTATTCTACCTTGGTGGAAAAGAATATTTGCTTGTCGTGGACTACTATTAATATTATCCAGAAGTAGCACAATTGTATAGCTCGTCAGCAAATTGTGTTATCACCCACACAAGCAGTGTTTGCACAACACGAAATACCCAAAGTAGTTATGAGTAATAATGGAACATTTTTCAACTGTAAAGAATGGAAGACATGTGCACAGCAGTATGACTTTAGGCATATAATAACATCAAGTCCATTATACCCGGAATCAAATAGCAAAGCAGATAAAGGAGTTCAGATAGTCAAGCAATTACTGAAGGCGGCTATGGACAGTTGAGATGCTCCATATTTAGCACTGCAAAGCTATCGAGCATCTTCTATAAGTTGTGGTTTGTCACCATCAGAACTGTTGATGAGTCTCAAGCTATGAACAACCCTGCCATGCTATACCAAACAACGAGTAACTGAAAAGATAAGGGATCAGTTGCAATCTCAAAAAAGAAGCTGAAGAGGTACTATGACATGTTTACTGGGACTCTGAAACCTTTGAAACCGAATGACATGGTGAGAGTGGAGGATCCTGATGGTTGTTCAAAATATGCTAAGGTATTGCAGAAAATAGGTCCAAGATCCTATACTGTAATAACTGAGCAAGGCCAGGTTCTAAGGAGCACTCCTAAAAGTGAAACAACCTGTTACTGATTTGCAAGGCAAGGATATATATGAAAACATACATTCTTCGAAACCATCACAACCAGTGGACGAATCAAATGTCATTGTACAGACTGATGCTCAGAACAATGATACGGTCATAGCAGACCTATGGAAGTTCAAAACTATCCCACATGTTCACCAGATTTACCGAAGCTGAGATGACCAACAAGACACAGAAAGAAACCTGAACGATTGGAACTGTGAATGGACAATATAACTGCACAAGATGTGAAGCACTTTGCATATCATGTGTGATATTTATTGAAATACTGTGTAATATATTTTGTTCAACAGGGGTGTATTGATATGCATATGCAAATGTGTATGTAAATATGTTTAGCCTCCGACCATTTGGTGTCAGGCAAGTAATAGCATGTGACTCTGTAACCAAGGGGAATCCGATGGAGAATTTGTCATGGTTAGTCGTGTTTGTGTTTGTTCCAGTTTGGTAACATTAGTTTCCTACCTACAGTTTGTCATACATGAATAAATTCGACTAGTCTTGAACTAGCTGTTCTTTGGTACGCCGCCTCAGTGTTTGTCTCTGCGTAAGAACATAACAGTCGGGATTCTATGAACTAGAGCAACAAGTTTGAAAATGTCAGGTCATGTGTCAAATCACTGTTAGATGCTGACATGTTATCACAATCTGGTAACTCTATACTTCCATAAAATGCATGTAAGAACCACGCTAATGCCCCTTACCAAAAGGTCGGAAAAATGCAGACACCATTTTTAATTCACTGGCACCCATAGTGCTGAAATTACTGGCACAATCGCATGCCCAAGACTGAGGGGTTCTGGCAGAGGTTCGTGCATGTTATGTCTGAGGTTCTAGGTGTGAGGGTGGTCCTGAGTCTGGATGTAGCAATATTTGGTGTGTCGGAAGACCTGGGAGTGCAGGGCGGAGAGAGGTCTTTGCCTCCCTGATTGCCCGGAAATGGATTTTGTTGTGTTAGCAGGACTTGTAGCCACCAAAGGAATGGGTGGGGCTGAGACAGCTGGCAGAATTCTTGAGATTGGAGAAGATCAAGTTCACTTTGCGGAGGTCAGTAGAACAGTTTACTCGGAGGTGGAAATCGTTCATTGACTTTTTTATTCAAGGATGATTGAAGGGTTAGCGAGGAGGGGCAGGGGTTGGGGACGGGAAGGAGGTACAAATGGGGATGGCGGGATGTGGTGGTGTGTTGGTATCAGGGGAGGCTGGGGATCTGGTTGTTTGTTTAGGTTGATGTGTTCTTCTCATATTTTGTGCATATATTTAAAAAACCTTGAATAAAAATATTTCAAAAAAGAAGAAATTACTGGCACTACTCGGTTTGTTTAATATCCTTGGCTTTAATTTCATAGCCTTGATATCACTGATGCTTATGAGGTTTGCTCTTGCTCCTGTGTCAAATTTAACATTGATGAGTGATTTATTTATTAACAAAGAAACAGTCTTTGTCACTGTTGGAATATAACTTATATAACTTTTTGGTTCTGTAGGTGACATTTTATTCTGTTTGGCTGCTTTAGCCCTGTCTTCATCCAAGACTACATCAATAAAATAAATGTGCCATCCAAGTTAATATCATCAATAGTATTGACTGACTTCCTTACATTAAACTTTCTTGTTTTGAAACATTGTTTCGCAAAAGGATTTTTATCTTTGCACTTTGTGCAGATTTTTCGATATTCTGGACATTGCCTTGGTAGGTGCCTGTTTCCGCTTTTTGTACGTAATGGCTATTTCTGGCATGCGTTTAAAATGGCCACCGCTGCTGAGACCACATTTTATTTTCAAGTGCATTACAACATCTATGGCACCGGCATCGCTCCCAATTTTTGCACCAAACCTCTGTGCATTCAAAGTGTTTATCTGTTATGCAGCTCATTCACTAGCATGGCAAATCTTAGTTGCGTCTTCTAACTGAAGCTCATTCTTCTTTGAGACGTTCACGCACCTTATCATTATTTATTCCGAAGACAATTTGATCTCGAAGCAGAGGATTTTAACGCCGCAAATTTACACGTTTGTGCTTTTAATTAGAGGACAGTAAGAATTCTATCAAAGGACTCACCCATCTTCTGCATGCGCATTTTAAATATGTAAAGCTTGAAAGTTTCAGTGTACAACGCTCATCAGATTTCTCAATGATGGGATGGCATCGAAACGTTTACCATCTTCCTCCTGTTTGAATACGAATGTGTTGTAAATCTCTATCACCTGTAGGCCTGCTACCATTAGCAACAATTCATCTGGCTGTGCTTGCAATCCTAAGGCAGCCACATACAGCGTGAACTTTTGCTTAAATGCCCACCAATTTCCATCTACATTTCCGGTTAATGGATGTTCAGGCATTTTCAAACTTTCCATCTTCTCCTTTTACTGGTTCAGCATTTTCAGAGATTACCTTCGATGTTCCATTTTTCTTTAGCACCATTTCACTAATTTGAAGCCTGTGTCCTTCAAATGTTCACACTTCAGATCGACAATTTTGATCACCACTCCAGGTATCATGTTATGTTCTTGTAGAGAGGCAATCGCTGAGTCAGCGTACCAAAGAACATCTAGTTCGAGGCCAGTCAAATTTATTAATGTATAACAAACTGTGGGTTGGAAACTAATGCTAACAAACTGGAATAAACACAAACACAATTGACCATGAGAATTCTCCTTCAGACTCCTCCTAGGTTACAGTGTCATGTGCTATTACTTGCCTAACGCCTCGTGGTTGGAGGCTAAACATATTTACATACAGCAAATGGCGCACAGTCAGAAAACATACAGCTGGCTCACCGGAGAATCCCACCCAATGTTTGTAGATGTTTCCTTACTCCGATCTAGACATGAACAAGAATTTTACAGTAGTAATATTTTCATGTAATTTCAGAAAAAAACACTTTTTGCTCCCCCCCCCCCCCCCCCCCCCCCCCACAGAGACATTACCACCATATACTTATTCTGATGCCAAAATCAAGTAGTCAAATCACTGTCTCATACCAGTATGATAGAGTGATGCTTCTATTTAGTAGTACTAAAAGGATGGAAATGGTAGAACAAAGAGTCATTGGATACTTGGCATGCACCCAATATTGAGAAATCAATTTGCTGTCTGTACCTGGAGATATTTCCACATTTAGACTTTGGACACTTAATTCTTACTGAAAACATCCACATCCTTGTTTAAATATGGAAACTTAGCATCATGCCAATGGATGATGTTACTTGGAGACTAAGTGAGTACCCAATGTAAACATAGTGCAAAAAACCCAGGGCTGGATTCTCCGATCCCCGATGCCGAAAACACGTTGGAGAGGGGGCGGAGAATTCCCGATGACACCAAAATTGGGGGCGGTGCATCTTTCACGGTGCTCATCCCCCTGAAAAGTGGCTTGCTCTAGGAGTACGCCTCGCCATGTATCCACGGCCTCAGGCCATTGCCCGAGATCTGCCCCGCAATGCTCTGTCCCAGTCCGGCCGACTTCCCGATGGTGTGGGACTCTCATGGTCTCACCTGTTGTGAACTCAGCATGGCACCACAGTCGGGGGAGGGTTAATCCACGGGCAGGCAGGGCTTCAATCGGTGCTGGGGGCACTGTGGGCAAGTGGTTCAGGGCACTAAAGGGGAGTACTATTTTTGCGGTCCTGATTCGTGGGTTGAGTCCGCCATGAAGCACGGCGCGGCCATTGCAGGCCGCCGCCGTGCACCTGCGTGGCCACGGACCCGGCAATGCTCTGGACTGTATCAGCAGCTAGAGCTGGGTGCTCTACACTACCTCCCTGCTTGACCCCTCTAGAGCAAGGAATCGGATGTTTTGCGCCAATTTTCCTGTCGTAAAGCACCACCGTTTTCACGCAGGCAGTGGGGCCAGTCTCCCAAACGAAGAATCCAGCCCCCATAATTTGAAAAACATCCTTTAGAACGGTATATCCATTCCAAAGGTTTATTCTGACCTAACCTGAGTACGCCTTTGTGTGTTTAGGAACGTTAAAGCCAAGTCAGGTTTGAAGATGATAATGATCCTAAAATTCACGTATTTTGTAATTGTAGTGAAGGTACAAAGTAAAACAAAGTGAAACCTGAATTGCAGTCTTCCAGGTTTGGAGGTGGATTCTCAGTCTGCTCACAGATGTGGGTATCTCTGGTCACACTGCAGTGAATGGGAGATTTGGCTGAGTACCAAATTCTGTGTCCTCACTAGTAGCGGGACAGACTTGCAATAGAGAGTCCCGGCCTACCGCAAATATGATACTTGATCTAGTTTATTCTAATTTTCAAAAATAAAGCTAGATCGAAGTCCTTAATCACACTTCGATCAATATTTGGTATGTAAATCTATTCTGCATTTCTAAGCATGTTGAGATCCACCCAGGGAATTGACCATGCAATGCAGCATGCGTTACAATCAACGATGAGCTTGGTGGGAAACTGCGAGGAGAGGAGGTTGCAAGGTGGCCAACAAAGCCAAAGATAAATAAGACATAGGTCAGCCGACAAAATTAAGTGTAACAGTCCTATAAATTTGAAAGCAGCTGATGATAAATCACCAGGAAAGACCACGTGGTTATGAAGGTTGGGACCAAAGCATTTGGCCTTCTCATACAAATTGGGCATCCATTTATTTTGAAAAGCAAGGAATGTTAAAAACGTATTGGAAAATCAATACAATTACAAAATTATTAACGGGCACAGATGCTGAAAAGGAGTATCTTGAAAATATATGGGGAAAAAATCTGCTGAAAGACAAATGACACTTACAAATTACTCACCAAGGTGTTCAGCCTTTGAGGAATTCTCAATTGAACTGACAGGGCAGCACGGTAGCATTGTGGATAGCATAATTGCTTTACAGCTCCAGGGTCCCAGGTTCGTTTCCGCCTTGGGTCACTGTCTGTGCGGAGTCTGCACATCCTCCCCGTGTGTGCGTGGGTTTCCTCCGGGTGCTTCGGTTTCCTCCCACAGTCCAAAGATGTGCAGGTTAGGTGGATTGGCCATGATAAATTGCCCTTAGTGTCCAAAATTGCTGTCAGTGTTGGGTGGGGTTACTGTGTTATGGGGATAGGGTGGAGGTGTTGACCTCGGGTAGGGTGCTCTTTCCAAGAGCCGGTGCAGACTCGATGGGCCGAGTGGCCTCCTTCTGCGCTGTAAATTCTATGATAATTCTATGATCTAAGATAAATCAAAAGGATACAGTCGACAAACGAATTGTATTGGGAATGACTTGGGCTATATAACTGGCTGGAGTCAACATTAGAAAGTAAACTCTTTGACTGCTATCTAAGGAAGCATGGCATGCTGTGGGCAGATGCACATCCAGGTGTTACATTGGATTTTTTAAATGATAAAAATACGCTCAGTGTTTAATTTCAGTGGAAACATTCCATTACGAGAAAGGCCAGAACGTTTAATCTCCTATGGGGACAAGCAAGAGGTGTGGAGAGGGGACTGGGGACCTGCTGACATGATAATCCATGCTGTCAGCTGCCTTGCCAGTTGCTGGCATCAACCCATCTTGGGCCATGTGACATTTCCAGTTGGCCAGCTCTCTGTAAGTAGCCTCTCAGTGGCAGACTGAGCTGTCCAAAGCTCCAGCCAGTCTTTGAGGCCCCCATGCCTACTTGACCTTAGCTGCGGCTGCACACCACTTAGTGAAGGTATTTCATGATGGTTGCCTGCCTGCTGTGAAATTTTTAAATTTAAATGTTTCAAAGGCTACTGAGAGGGTGTCTTGATGGAGGCATCTGTAGTCTAAGGGTGGCGGGAATAGCAAGATTAATGTGGGACTGGAGAACAATACCGTAGTGATCACTGTATATCAATACACATGATCAATATATGTAATGCGAGTACAGGCAATTGAACACTAGATGTCTCACTGTCAGGACCTAAATTAATAGCTTTCTCGCTCTTTCTGTTGGTAGTGTGTATCATGCATGCAGAGAGAACAGACATAGGAAAGCTAGAAAGAAAATAAGTTATTAGTTATCAAAATATTCTATTGTATAATTTAATTAGTTATCTCTACAATTGTTTCTTTGTTTTACTAGTTGAGTATTAAGTAAAAAGAACTCAACATTTATTTATATTACTCAATAAATTAGTTTATCTTTACAAGAAGACGACTACTCATTTCAACAATTCGGCTGGTTCAAAACAGTAATATATATATTACGCAAAGCAATAAAACAAGTATCAGCCACATTTTGAAGTAGAGAGATAAGTGGCAGTGAACAGGAGACAGAGTTTTATGGACAGACTCGAGTAGACGTTGATATGAAGATAGTACATAGTTTGGGCTAAACGTTGTGCACATGTACATAATTATGTGTTACTAATAGATACTACTGTTGAACCTTACAAGCCTCTGAACCTCTTTGCGAGATCTACTGAACAAACTCTTACAATAGCACTCTCTCTCTTACTTGAGATGGCAGGCTACAGATGGTTTGATTCTGGAGCATTCCATTGGCTCTCCAGCTTTGAGAGCCCACTTGCCATGCTTATTTGAATGGCAAACATGCTGCCTGGTCACTAATGAGCTAATTTAAGGAAAATCACTGGGAATATTCCCCACATTGGGATCCCTACCCTGCACAATTTGATCCGGATGTTGGGGTCCCAAACAGAAACATATTCTCTGCCCCAAACCAGAATGCAATTTGATCACTCTACTTCCACTAAGAACTAGGTGGCTCAGGGCTGGAGTATTTCTTATGTAACAACCTCAACACATACAGCATCCCAAACACTTCTGTCTGTTCATCAGTATGAATACAGATATGCGAGTTGGCCATTCAGTCACTTGAGCTTGTTCTGCCATTTGTGCCTGATCTGCGGCATAACCCCGTCAAGTCACCTTTGCTCCACATACTTCAGCACCTTTGGAAAACAATCTCAGATTTTGAAATTTCAATCGATCCAGCAGCAATTGTCATTGCGGAAGAGAGTTCCAAACATTTACCAGCTGCTCATTTGGGAAGTATTTTCTATTTTTCACCCCTGAAAGATCTGGCTTTAATTTTCAGACTATGCCCACGAACCCACACAAAAATAATCCTTTTCCTCCATCTGTTTACTTTAGTATCTTGAAAACATCATGAAAATCACCTCTTAACCTTCTCACTTCTAGGAAATACGCCCTAGTTTGTGTGATCTTTCCTTGTAATCAAACTTTGGAGTTGATGTAATTTTGGTAAAGTTATGCTGCAGCGCTTCCCCGCACTTTCCTGAGGTACTGTTCCAGAACTACGCTCAGTACTTCACCTGTCGTCTAATCAGGGTTTTTTATAATTGCAACATGACTACGACTCTCTTGTATTTTAGTCCTCTGGACATAGAGGACTTTCTATTAGCCTTTGTGATTATTTTCTGTACATCTTCATGTTCCTGTTCTGTGAAACCTTTTCTTAATCTCTACTGTTTTGAACTTTTCTCCATTTAGAAATGGTACTTCTCTGTCTCAGAATGGAATTTTTCAACTGAAATAATACACGGAGCGTATTTTTATCATTTAAAAAATCCAATGTAACACCTGCATGTGCATCTGCCCTCACATTTGCCTCTGTTGCAATCCATTTGCCACAGTTTTTCCCATTTACTTAATCTAGCAATAAATCTGTGTAATGTTATGCTTCCATCTGCACTATTTATAATGCTTACCTTTGCATCAAACTTTGACATGTAGTTTTCTATCATAATAATAATAATTCTTATTACTGTAATAATAATAATCTTTATTATTGTCACAAGTAGGCTTAGATTAACACTGCAATGAAGTTACTGTGAAAATCCCCTCGTCGTCATATTCCGACGCCTGTTCCGGTACACAGAAGAATAATTCAGAATGTCCAGTTCACCAAACAAGCATGCCTTTTGGCACTTGTGGGGGGAAACCGGAGCACCGGGAGGAAACTGTAGCAACCGAAGTTGGCCATTCCCTCAATACAAAATGGAGGAACGCAAAGCTTGCAGGTTAAAATGGACAATGTTTGCAGCACAAGCAGGCTGCACCAAGCCAATGTGTATTCTGTCTGCGAAGAGAGCAGACAGCACCGAAACGAACATTCCGCATACTAATGAGGCAATCTCCGGGATAGTTAACATAGCAATGGAACGATCCCAGGGACAATGGACACAAATAGAGAAGTGATTGCAGCAGTGTATGGGAAACCAGATACCCCGGCACCAGCGGGGTTCGAAAACAAAGCACCTGAAGGCCCGCCCAGTAGCCGAGAGATAGCCTCAGTATTGTGGGGATTCAAACAAATCGATTGGGAAGAGACCCAATCGATTCCCAGCTGGAGAAGGGTCCGCCCAAAAGGCCGCGAAGCCCTAGGACCTATAAAAGACAGGTCCCACACATAGTTCGTTCTTCTTAACCAGCCCTCCTCTCTAGACCAGCATCTCGACCAGCTTTTGCCAAAGAAGACCTTGAACGAGAGAGAGGAGAGGTTTGGGACAGCAGCCGCCAGCAAGTAAGTGTCTCACAACGATCGCTATCAGAGATAGATACTCCTGACTCTTTTTTAACCCATACCAACCTGAAGTCTGCGGACCAGAGCAGAGCAAGAGGCCTTGTCCCCTGATCCGGCAGTTCCCTTCGAGATAAGTATTGGTTTATTTAGTGGTAGGAATAGTTTAATCATCTTAGCGTGTGCATGGGTAGTATTACAATAAACTCGGTTGTTTGAACTTACTAATTGGTATATGGTTTTATTGCTTTGATCTTGACCTTGAAACTTGTGGCGGTATCTTAACGATACCTGGTGACTCCAGAGCCAAGTAATGAAACAGAGCCAAATTGAGTGTTAAGCACACTCACCCAGAACGAGCAACATTTAGTGGCGACTCCGCCAGGACTTGATTAGAAGTGGCCCTCCCACTCCGAGAGAACCCAGAAATTTGAATCAGAAATCCAATTGGGAAAAGGAAAAAAACCACAAGGAGTTCAAATCAATAATTCGGAAGTGTGTTTTTGCATGCGTATCTAACAGAGTTGTAAGGTTAAACCGAGATTTTTGTTGCGACAAACTTTCGTGAGTTTTATAAGTCGGAACATAGCAAAAGCCATACCCGTATTTTAAAAGCATTGCGTTATCATCCCTCGTTCCAAATTAAAAGAGAGCATAGAGAAAAGGAAATGGCCATCCAGGCAATGGAACGCCTCATGAACCCAGAGCAGTTCGTGGTCGCAGCGACCAACAGTAGCAGAGTAGGCCAGTGTCCTGTATGGGAGCTGGAACTCAGGAAGTACCTCAAAGGGAAAGGATGGCCCCTTTGGAGTGAGTTTTCAGTGAATGAGACAGGTCCCGGGAGTATAGGACATACTTGGTGGGAGAACCTTTCTCAAATTCATAAAAAGAATTTAGGAAAAGCACGCAAGCCTATGGCAATTGTGTCCTGCTTGGCACAATTGCGAGGCACAGAGGGGGTCGTTCGGACGCTCCGCAAAGAATTAGAAGAGGGGAATAGAATGAGCAAAGTGGATGTCAGGGACATCGAAAAGGAGAACCTAGGTTTAAGGCAACAACTGGCAGAGAAGGATAGAGAGGTGGATGATGCCAAGAGGGCACATCAGTCTTGTCTAGCCCATCTGAGCAGTTCCCAAGCCCAGTATGAGAAAGCCTATCAGGATGTGCAGCGCGCAGTTCTGATAAGAGAAGATTCAGAGAAGCAGGTAGAGGCACTGCAAAGGCAATGCTCTGACCTAAAGGCAGCTTTAAGAGCACTCTATGCTGCCACCACTGAGCAAAGGCAAAGCACAGTGGATCATGCGAAATGTAGGAAGCAGATTGCGCAGCTGCAATCTCTGCTTTTTGTGCAGAATGGGTTCCAAGAGACATTTGGAACCCAGTTAGATGAGGAAAATGCCCCAGATTGGCAGGAATTAAGCGAAACCGCGCAGCGCTATGTTCAGGGAACATGTGCGCCAGCAGCGCAACAGAAAAGGAAAGCGCCCCAACCCCCCACAGATCAGATAGCACCTGCACCTATGAACCCAGTCACCACCCAAAGAAAGGCAACCACAGAAGGCACCCCCGAGGTCACCTACACCACCCCCTTAACCGTAACACAACTAAGGGACGCGTGTGAGAAAATCACCCCATTCCTCCCCACTGCAGACCCCCACCAATTTTCTGCATGAGTGAAGCAACAGGCGACCATGTACGGCCTGGATGAGCGAGAGCAGGTGAAGCTCACAGTGTTGAGTTTAGACCCATCGGTTGTAGCAGCCCTCCCCGACCCACAGAACGTTGGCGGAGGCACCCTCGAAGAGATGCATACAGCGATAGGGTACAACAGAGGAGACCCAGTCGAAGGCCTAAATAAGTGTAGGCAGAAGAGGACAGAGCACCCCACAGCTTTCGCAGGAAGGCTGTGGATTCATTTCACTGCCATTTTTGGCGAATTAGACCGTGCTCATTTAACCCGCGATAATATGGTTAAATGGACCCGCACAATCATCTCCCATGCCACAGATGCAGGACAGAATGTCTGCAGCAGTTATGACCCCTCAGAAGAGGCCTATAATGAAAAATGGGTATTGAAAAGATTGTCCCGCGCTTAGGAACAATCCGCCCAAGGCAAGGTTAAAGTAAAGACCCCAGAAGAAGCTGAGGCTGCAGCAGATATACAGGCAGTAAGAGCGCACCAAAATCCCACATGGGTAAATTACGGAAAGAACAGCCCCCCACAGAAGTCGCAGGAATGTTACAACTGCGGACAGTTAGGACATTTCGCAAGGGAATGCAACGGCCCGCAGAAATCTCAGAGAGGCCAGCAGACAGGCACTCTGACCAGGAACAAAGCTAAGCCTATCCACAGTATAGAGACGCAGTCAGGACAGACCAATGTGGATGGAACGGACTGACGGTGTTCGGGCTCCCCCACTTAGGTCTGTGACACCCTCTGGGACCGATCCGGAAGACCGGTGGTCACAGCAAAAATTAGAGGGAAGCCCATAGAATTACTTTGGGACACAGGAGGGTCCCGCACAACCATTAATTCCTCCACTACAGCACAGGCAGACACATGGCCCACTACAGCTTCAATTACACTCAGCGGATTTACAGGTCACTCACAGCAGGGACACCTTACAGCCCCTGTATCAATTCAGCTAGGGAACATCTCCACCAGACACCCCGTTGTGTTAGTTAATCTGCCCCGCACAACAGAACACATACTGGGCATTGACTTCATGAATGCACACAGCCTGTCGTTCAATCCAGTAAATCAGTGTCTGGAGAATGGCAAAATCTGACAGAGCACCCGCAACTCTCACAGTAGGAGAGTATGCGAACAGGATTAGCACAGTAGGCGACTATTGTTTTGACCCGACCATGCTTAGCATGGACAAACAGGTTAGAGCAGTTTTGAACAGACAGCATTTGCCAGTCACCGGCACGACTGCGGCAGAATGACTGGACAAGTTCAAGTTACTAGACCTGACCCGAGACCACAGAGACAGTACCGATTTCCCCTAGAAGCAGAGGGAGAAATTGGAAAGGTTATAGAGAGCTTATTAGTGCAGGATGTACTTAGGACAGTAGCCTCAACTAATAATGCACCTATTTGACCAGTGATGAAGCCCGACGGATCATGGCATCGGACCATAGATTATCGGGAACTCAACAAAGTTACCCCAGCAGTAGCCCCCACGGTAGCAACAAGTCCCGAGACCAAGCTCAAGCAGGGACTCCACTCCAAATATTTCACGGTATTGGACATTAGCAACTGCTTCTGGTCAATCCCATTGCAAAGGCGTGCCAGTACAAATTTGCCTTCACATTTAAAGGACAGCAGTATACGTGGACATGCCTCCCACAAGGATTCCACAATTTCCCCTCCATTTTCCACCGACAGCTGGCAAATGGACTAGCAAAATTTTCCCAACCCGAATGTCTGGTAAAGTATGTGGACGGCCTATTACTGCAGACAGACACCAAGGCAGAGCACATCACGCTTCTGTCCGAGCTCCTGGAACTATTACAAAGTATTGGATGTAAAGTTAACCCCAGAAAGGCCCAAACATTGGAGAATCAAGTGATGTATTTAGGTACAGTCATCACACACGGTAAACGCGAGATCGAATTCAAAAGAATTGAATCGATCGTCAAATTGCCCCTTCCCCAAAGTGTTTCAGCCCTCCGGTAGTTTTTTGGACTGGTCGGGTATTGTCGGAACCATATCGATGGTTTTGTGACAAAGGCAGCCCCACTCTCAGACTTCCTTAAGAAAGGAGCTCCTTGGGAATGGCTTCTGCAGCATACAGAGGCTGTGGAAGAGTTAAAGAAAGCCCTCAGCGCAGCACCCGCGCTACAAGTTCCAGACCAACTCTCCCCCTATGCAATCGAGGTAGCTAGCACCGATCTGACCCTCTCGGCCCTGCTCCTTCAGCAACGGCACGAGCAGCTACGACCAGTGGCTTATGCCTCCAGACTTTTAGACCCCGTAGAACAGGGATTTTCAGCTTGCGAGAGGCACCTACGAGCAGTATTTTGGGCAGTTCAGTACTTCTCGTACATTACCGGACTCAATCCCATCATCATTTTGACCGAACACACCACCACACAGTTACTTTTAGACAGTCGACTGAAGGACGGTTCAGTGAGCCAGGTAAGAGCAGCTAGGTGGACACTTCCGTTACAAGGACGGGACATAACAGTTAAACGGTCCAAGACACACACATTTTTAGTGGACAACCTACAGTATTCAGGACAACCCCATGATTGCGAGATAGTAGCACCCCTACACAACACAGGACCATTCATTGCCAAAACGCCCCCCAGGAAGATAGGGAATTCAAGCCAGAGCCCCCAGCACACAGACACGTGTGCCCCATTGAAGATATATGTGGACAGTTCATCCACAGTTTTAGATGGCGAACGCATCATTGGATGCGGGATTCATGTGGGAGATGTGCAGGGACGCGCTTTAGAGGAGATATCTCTAAAATTACCAGGTCACTTAGACGCACAGGCAGCAGAGCTCGCGGCCATTGCTTATATAGTGGATCACCCAGATTCGTTCCCCAGCCCAGCAGACATATATTCGGACAGTTTATATGTCTGTAACAGCCTCACAGATTTTCTACCCCTGTGGAGGACAAGAGGTTTTGGCTCCGCGGACGGGAAACCCCTTCCATCAGCCCCATTACTCCGCCATATCCTAGAGAAGGCAAAGGATAGGACGTGTGGTATCATTAAAGTTAGAAGTCACCATCGATCATCCCCCCCCTGGAAATGTAAAAGCCAACGCACTGGCTAAAGCAGGTTCCAGGTGAGGTCATGTTTGGACACCCCAAGCTAGCGCCCCTGTGAGTGCAGTTCAGGTCTCACAGACAGAAAGAGATTTAGTACAGGCGCAGAAGCAGGACGAAAATCTCCGGGAGATTTTAAAAGGAAACTTTGTGGCCCAGTACGATAGATTCAAACACGCTTTGACCACACATGAGGGTGTGATCATAAAAGACAAATTGTAT
Source organism: Scyliorhinus canicula (assembly GCF_902713615.1). Taxonomy (NCBI): domain Eukaryota; kingdom Metazoa; phylum Chordata; class Chondrichthyes; order Carcharhiniformes; family Scyliorhinidae; genus Scyliorhinus; species Scyliorhinus canicula. The sequence goes on along the minus strand of NC_052162.1, from coordinate 69,601,638 downwards.
GTGGTTCCTGAAAAGGACAGGAATCAAATGATTGCCTTATTCCATGATGGTCATGGACACCAAGGGATCGACCCTACCACAACACACCTTAGACAACTCTGTTGGTGGTCCAACTTAAGACAAGATGTTACCCACTATATAGAGAATTGTTTAATTTGTGCGCAGAATAACCTGGAGAGGTATTCAAAGGAGGCTCAACTGAGCCACACTCGCCCCGTTAATGGCCCCTGGACAAACCTCCAGATCGATTTTATACGTCCATTGCCCCCTTGTAGGAATGACTATACATATGTTCTGGTGGTCATAGATACCTTTACCAAATGGGTAGAGGCATTCCCTTCACGCACCAACGTAGCAAAGACAACTGCAAAGATCCTGACCCACCACATCTTTACGAGATGGGGACTCCCCAGAAGTATAGAATCAGATCAGGGATCTAATTTTACAGGACGGGTCATGAAGAATGTCCTGACCATATTCGGAATCAAACAGAACTTTCACATTGTGTATCACCCCCAGTCAAGCGGGATAGTGGAACGCATGAATCGGACCCCAAAATCGACCCTTAGAAAGATGGTACAGGAGAACAATTCGACTTGGGATTCAGTGCTCTCATTCGCACTAATGTTCATAAGAAATACAGTTTCATCATCTACAGGTTTCACCCCATACACACTCATAACCGGACGCCCTATGAAAGGATCAGAATTCCTTTTAGGACTCGACATAACCAGCCCAGAAGTGACGGCCCTCACACACGAAAAAGCAGTAAAACAATTAGTTGAGACTGTAAGGTCTGCTCAGCTAGCAGCCACAGTAAAATTGGGTAAAAGGAGGAAACAGAGCAAGGTCTGTTTCAACAAAAATGTCCACCCCACAGAATTTCAGGTTTGGCAACAAGTAATGTTATCCGTATATAACCCCAGCATGTTTTTGGCTCCTAAATGTTCTGAGAATAGAGGCTGCAAATTCCACAATGACTACATTCTTGCCCGTTCATTTCAGGTTGCTCAGGCAGTGGAGAAACGGCATTGAGGACACCACTCTGGTCAGCTAAGCTCGGGTACAGCACAGCACGCCCTACCCGGGGATCCCATTCAACTCTTACCCGTCGCGGCCCATACGCAACTCATTCGACCTTTCATTTCTAAAGCTTGGTTTCATTTTGTTAAAGGTAGCCCTTCGGCCGCCAGTCCATATGCTATTTACATCCAGAAACATTTTGGGATGGTAAATTGCGACACTCTGCGAGACTGCTCGCACTGGTTTAGTAAGATAAGTATATGTCTGGTCCGAAATCCGTTTTTGAAAAAAAAGAATGAGGGAGTCACATGGAGGTGACCATCATAAAGGGAAAATTGGAACAAGAGGACAGATATACTTAAAGTCAAGATATTAAGCTGAACACTAATAGATAATATGCTTGATCCCTTAGCTTTTGGACGTTCGCGAGAGGAACCGAAGCAACAGCACAGCAAGATCCCAGGAAGGAAGAGAAGAGAAGAGAAGAGACAGAGAAGATGAAAGCACTCAAATTGTTATGTTTTTGGCTATTGTGGCATCTGTGTGGTTGCGCGTGGACGCGGACCCCCTTTCCCACAGTACAACGTTTGCTAACTTCTCCCAAACTCAGACCACCCCCAGCCCAGTCAATGATAACAGTACCCCGAACTGGTGTACCAGATTTCTGACATGGTACCCCTTGTCGTATGTCAGAGAATCACTTTTGGTGATTGCAGTTCTCTGTATTATAGTCCAAACCCTCAGGATGAGGAAATGGAGAAGGAAAGACCACCGCTCTCGTGCCTCAAGTGTACAGAGTATAATCCCCCATTTTCAGATTCCACCAATCCCCCCAACCCCTTGATGTGTAATAAAGGATTTAATTTTGATGTGATCTATAAATAAAGACTTTTGCGGAGTCAGAAAATGAAATGTGATGATGCTGTTGTATGAATGATTAAGCGTTTAGAATGTTGTAGAATGTTTAAATATGAGATGAGTGTAGTTTATTGAGGAGAGTTAGAGGTTCCCGATTCCAATTGGTAATGCATGCCCCCTTTGACATAGTGCCAATCAGAAATTGTTAGTTAAAAAAAATGTCTGCCATAGTTGAGGAAAGGATAGAGGCCATGGAACTCGCTGAGGTCAGGGAACCCAAAGACACCGTACTTGGGTGATACTTCATGATTTCTCATGAGGATCACAAGGAGGGAGTGTAGCCACCGAAGTTGGCCATTCCCTCAATACAAAATGGAGGAACGCAAAGCTTGCAGGTTAAAATGGACAATGTTTGTAGCACAAGCAGGCTGCACCAAGCCAATGTGTATTCTGTCTGCTAAGAGAGCAGACAGCACCGAAACGAACATTCCGCATACTAATGAGGCAATCTCCGGGATAGTTAACATAGCAATGGAACGATCCCAGGGACAATGGACACAAATAGAGAAGTGATTGCAACAGTGTAAAAAGTGGGAAACCAGACACCCCGGCACCAGCGGGGTTTGAAAAAAAAGCACCTGAAGGCCCGCCCAGTAGCCGAGAGATAGCCTCAGTATTGGGGGGATTCAAACAAATCGATTGGGAAGAGACCCAATCGATTTCCAGCTGGAAAAGGGTCGGCCCAAAAAGCCGCGAAGCCCTGGGACCTATAAAAGACAGGTCCCACACATAGTTCGTTCTTCTTAACCAGCCCTCCTCTCTAGACCAGCATCTCGACCAGCTTTTGCCAAAGAAGACCTTGAACGAGAGAGAGGAGAGGTTTGGGACAACAGCCGCCAGCAAGTAAGTGTCTCACAATGATCGCTACCAGAGATAGACACTCCTGACCCCTTTTTAACCCATACCAACCTGAAGTCTGTGGACCAGAGCAGAGCAAGAGGCCTTGTCCCCTGATCCGGCAGTTCCCTTTGAGATAAGTATTGGTTTATTTAGTGGTAGGAATAGTTTAATCATCTTAGCGTGTGCATGGGTAGTATTATAATAAACTCAGTTGTTTGAACTTACTAATTGGTCTATGGTTTTATTGCTTTGAACTTGACCTTGAAACTTGTGGCGGTATCTTAACAATACCTGGCGTCTCCAGAGCTAAGTAACGAAACAGAGCCAAATCGAGTGTTAAGCACACTCACCCAGAACGAGCAACAAAACCCACGCAGACACTGGGAGAATGTGCAGAATCCGCACAGACAGTGTCCCAAGCGGGAATTGAACGTGGGACCTTGGCGCTGTGAGGCAACAGTGCTAACCATCATTAAGTTGTTAGTAAATACAATGAATAGTTGAGCACCCCAACACAACACTAGTTACATCCTTAGGATTACCGTCCCTTCCCTTTATCTTTATTCATAGAATTCCTACAGTGTAGAAGGAGGCCATTTGGCCCATCACGTCTGCACCGACCCCCTGAAAGAGCACTACATCCAGATCCACTCTCCTGTCCACCTCAACTTATATCTGTAACCTTACCTGCACATCCCTGGACATGAAGGGTCAATTTAGCTTGGCCAATCCACCTAATCTGAACATCTTTGGACTGTAGGACGAACCAGAACACTCGGACGAAACCCACGGAGACAGGGCAAAATGTGCAAACTCCATACAGTCAGTCACCCAAGGCTGAAATTTAACATGGGCCCCTGGCACTGTGAGGCATCAGTACTAAGCACCATGCTGCCTCTTTTGAAGTGAGTTTCCAAATATAAAAATCAAGAGATAGCAGAAGCTTTTAGACCAGACAATGGAATGCACCGGACCAAGAATTAAATAATTTGTTTCAACCATCAAAAACCACTCTCACTCCTGCCATTCAGCCAATTTACTAACCAGATCAATAATTTATCTTCACTTCCATGAACATCAACTTTACCAAACATTCTCTTATGAGCTTGATCAAATAGATCATGGAAGTTCTTACAAATAACCTCCTGTGTGCACTATTTCAGTCACTTCTTCAAAAACTCCAATCAGGTTCTTCAGGCATGACACCCTTTCTGAATCCATCCAGTGAATAATGTTGAAATTTGGTCACCCTAACTTTAATTCCAGGCTCTGTGTCCATGTGGATGCATAGAAGGGTTGAGAGTAGGTGTGGTTTTGTGAAGCAGACTGTTTCTCATAAGCCAAGCCTGTGCAGACACAATGATACACTGAGCATTTAAAGCAAATCTTAACCGGCTTAGGGAAGTGAGACATTGTAATTTAGTTTTTTGCCTCCTGGAGTGTAAGAAGGCAATAGTTATATTAGGTGAATTAACATTCATGGTTAATTCTCCCCATGACTCTGGTGATGGTTTGGGAAACACTGCCCTCTGAATAATCCTTCTCAAATGTATGTATGTTCTGGTTCAATCAACTTCAGTCACTAAAGTAATTTTAACTGATGAGTGTATTTAGCCTCGACTCAATTTCAAACACAAACACACAAATTAAAATATCTTCCTTTCTCTCTACTTCTGTATTTTTCTTCGATCTTTCTCCTTCCCTCTAGGGCAAGGGGTAATCTATTAGCATTGAGTTTGTTTGGGTACCGGACCAGACCCCAACATTTGTTAGTGACGGATGAAAACTCCAAACAATTTTTCATTTTTGTAAAACTGTAATGAAAGAGGACACTTTTCCCCAGGAGTGATGACTATGGCCAATAGGTATCTAGTGTGTGAAAACAAACATTGATTTAAACACAAAATTAACCACATTAGCCCCCCAAAAAAGAGTTTTGAAATTAACAGTTAAACAGTTCTTAAATAACAGGAAAAATTTCAGCTTACTATCTACACCTGCCAAAAATTGCAATTAAGCACACCGATACAGTTCAAATGCCACTTATAAATAAAGTTAACAAATCAGGTTAGCTGCTTATATGCGCAGACCTTCAGAGAGAGAGACCCTTTTTAAGAGCAGATCTAGTACACTTCCATATTTTCAGATCCTTTTGCTCAACCTAACAGCATTTTCCAAAACTGTATCCCAATAAGATGTCCCATCACCTGCTTAGCCGGACTAAATACAAACTCTCATAAATGATACTCTCCAGGGAATCTCAAATGAATCTCCAGCAATCAATATATCATCAATCTTTCTGTGAACAAGTAAATGGTTGAGGTTAGTGAATGCATTTTCAAATGCTAACTCCAACCAACTACATCACAAGCCTCATGCACTGCACAATGCCCTCACCCTCATCTATATACCAACAATGTCTCATATATAACACTCATATGAATCCCCAAGCCTTCATGTACATCGTACTGTTGTGACCCTCACTCCCCCAATTTAAAATTTGCAAATAATGTCAACAGGTGCATCACCCAAACATATTGCATGACAAGCACTGACACATTTCCCTCTCTCTTGCAGGAGAAGGTAGCACTGAATTGGAGGCAGCAAGGACTAATTGGAGGGGGACAAATTTGTGCATGTTCTTGGCCTGTCATGGTGCAGATGGTGTTGGCCATGACTGAAACCATGGAGGTGAATCCATTGAAGATGACAGTCTTCTCAGCTAATCATCCTGCTCACATCCCCCTCTTCTCTCATCCTACAATCTCTCTTGGTTTACAGAAGGCACTCAGGGAACCAACCATAATGGTGTCAGCATGCACTTCTTACTTTCCTCTCTCCCCTCACCATGACTCAAACCCTTTCCATTTTTCCTTTCCGAAATCAAATTCCAACCAGATCAGGCAATGGAGGAGGACCAAGAAGCATAAGGAATGCTGTCAGGAAGTTCAATGTTAAGAAGCATGAAAGAGGTTGGCTCCAGTTTGACACAGGCTTCTGCACAGCATGAAGCCCATCCTTTGCAGCATATAACTCGTGGCCAACTCCATCAACACATTTGTGGGCCCAACAGTGATGCAGCACCCAATGGCTGATGTCTCAGTTTCTATTGCAGCAGAAGTAACATTTGCCATGAATGCTGCAGTGGAAGCTCAGTGTTGCCATCAAAGCTGCCTGATTACAATATTCAAAGGGGATTTTAAAGTATTGTCATAGTTATGTAGCAACCAGCCCTCCAACAGATCATTAGGATTGTTCAGACAACATCTGTCTTCTTTCAGGATGACAGCAATCATGATCCCACCATTGTGCCTCCACTGCTACTTTTTACTGTTGTCTATAAAGGTGGTTCCTGGGTGGTTCAGTCCATAGCCTCGGCTGCTCAGCCAGAATTACTTGAGGTTATTCTCCAAGGCTATCTGCAGTCTTCTCCACTGAAAGTTAACAACCTCCGAACAGTCCTTTTTTAACACTACTTTTGGCAAAGGCACACAGAAGATAGGCAATAAGGGAATGCACAAGGGTAATTAGTTTAAGTTTGTATGGCAAAATTTAATTTATAAATTTGATTTGAATTTCACGTTTTAGTATTTTCTTTCATTTTTACATTGTTATCAAGAGGACAATGCAATGATCAGTGACAGAGGGAAGGTAAGGAGCGTAAGACTGCTCGTGAATATAGAATTGGGGTGATGGTAACTGCTACCGTATTGGAGCTAATTCTTCACTTACCACCTGGGAAAAATCGAACTGTCAAACTATAACCTCCTTTCCTCATCATTCTCTTTTGCTTTCTCTTCCTCATCCCTCTTCTAGCAGTTTGTCTTGCTCTACATAGCCTCTGCTCATTTTATCAGTCATGTTCAGTTCTGAGGGAAATGCCTACAAGAATAATTATTTTTGAAAGCAACTGGTTTGTGCAAAGGCCTTGAAGTCAACAAAATGTAATTTATCACCTGCCACACCACCCTCTGCAAGCCTTTGAAAAACTCTAAATAACTACACGGAAGGTTGCTGAATTCCCTTTAAATTGCAATCATTGGTTCGCCTTCCTACCTCCTTGACCAGCCTACCATTTTTAATATAATGGTTATCCACAAAGCTGGTTGTTTAGCAGATTAAACTGGAAGGTGCTCCTCCCACGCCTACTAGTTACAGAGCTGGAAATTAAGCCGCCTCCATCTGAAATCTAAGATGGCAACATTCAGCCCAGTGTGTCATAGAAGGCAGAAGAAGGCTAATAGGCCCATCATGCCTGTACTGGTTCCAGGGCTTCCCAACTTGTGCTCATGATCCCCAGTGGGGTCACAAGACAATTCCTCGGAGGCAGGAATAGCTGCTGTGGAGCTCCACTAAGTGTTAAGTACTGCAAGATCACTCCAACTTCTTGTTTTTCTTCCCAAATGTGGGCGTGTCCCAATAAAGAGATCTTGGAGGTCTGATTTCGGCTGCAAAATAAAACCTATGGAAAGTTAGGTGTTTATCTTCAATGAAAACCCTGCATCTAATGCAGTTTCCCTCTCACAAACCTCTTCCTGCTGTCCTTCCCACCACTTTCTCAGCTCACCTGGCTCACACCCTGGGGTCAAGGTAACTCGCAAGCCTTAAAATGGGGTCACAGTGGAAAAATGTTTTTTTAGAAGCACTGAGCTCTGCACATTGTCCCACGCTCCCACCCTTTGTGCATCCCACTGCAAACTTTCCTTTACAACTAGATATCACATTCCTTTTTGAGAATTACTGTTGCATTTGCTTTCACCACCTTTTCAGGCAGTGATTGTATAAGAAATATTTCCTGATTTCCATTTTCTAATGATCATAAATCTGTGTTTTCTATTTATCTGCCAATAGAAAAAATGGGTGCGATAGGATGGCATAGTCGCTCCTGACTCAGTGTCGCGACGAGCTTGTTAAATCTCGTGAAAGGCCGTGATAGTAGGGTCATTCTCGGCGCTATAGGTGCAGAGAAACACTGCACTCTACTTGCCCAAAATGCGACTCTGTTTTCTGCACGTTAAACGCTCCTAATATCTCTTAATTCACTTTGTCAAAACTCTTAATAATTTTGAACACCTCTATTAAACTTGCCTTTTCATTTTCATTAAAAATAGAAGCACCTCAATAATTGCATTTTCTTAAACATGCCGTGCCTAATGTGCATGCATGAAGGTTTAATGACTTCAAAGTCTGATTTTCAACCACTAAAAGTGGGGCGTGAAGGAATAGGGAAGAAGATTGGCACATTCCTGAGTGTCTAATTGTTTACACTGATTTTCACTTGTTTTATGATGGTGTTTATACAGATGAGATTCCAAGAAATTTCAGCTTAATTTGTCATTGGGAATGATTAGCATAAATATCGGCACGCTTGCTGGAACATGATTTAGAAAAGTCTTGACAAAATATCTATTTAGGTTGATTCATTTTGTATTCCATTTTTTGTGTATTTTAGATTTTTAAAACCTCTGTAATTTTAAAACTGAAGTACATTTACAGATGAAAGGAAAATATATAAATTATAGGTGTCACGAAATGATGGTTTTTGCAGTCTCAGGGACAAAGCATGGAATTCAATCCTGACAATTATTAAGAAAAATCTAGTAGTGGCCAGTGTTATACTTGCACACTATGGGAGATAGCTGAACTTACAGATACACATTGTAAAGGACATTGTCGGACTTCCACTCTCAGCAGGGATAATTGAAATGTTGGTGAATGCAAAACCCTGTAACGACTGTCAGCCAACTACCTGAGATCATAGAATAGAATCACTACAGTGCAAAAGGAGGCCATTCAATCCATTGAGTCTGTACTGACCCTCTGAAAGAGAACCCTACCTTGGCCCACGCCCCCTCCTAATACCTGTGACCCAGTAACCCCACCTAACCTTTTGACACTAAGGGGCAGTTCAGCATGACCAATCGACCTAACATGCATCCGGAGGAAACCCACACAGAGAATGGACAAACTCCACACAGACAGTGACCAAGGCTGGAATTGAACCAGTGTCCCTGGTGCTTTGTGGCAACAGTGCCAACCACTGTGCCACAATGACAGCTTTTTGTTTGCGATTGTAGTGGACCCACATGCATATAGTACTGATGCTGCCTTTTAAGTCCCTAAATTTCTTACCTTGGCTGACTGTTCTCCTCATTCCCCACCACACAAAGGACATCAAACCCTTCCCACGTCACCATTCTGTGTCCTGACCTCACTCTGTCCTCTCTTGGATTCCTCTTCCACATCTTCATATCCCCTGACCCCTTCACATGCCCCTTTCACAGTGACTCACCCTTCCCAGCCTCAAGCCTCCATGCCAGCTGTCATTCTCCTGCTCCCCTTCCAATGCTGCAGGGTTCAACAAGGATGCCAGACATAATTGTAAAAAGCCAACTATTGTACGCCATCTTTAAAGAAACATGAACCCGGTTTCATGAGATTCTCGTGATCCGCTGACTTTGTCATGAAGGTAGGATTTAATTCCAAAATGTTTTAATATAATGAATATTCATGGTAAGTTAATGTGTATAAGTAACCACCAAAGGACTGAGTTAAGGCCTGATCACCCCACATTTCCTGCTACTGCAGATCCCATAAAATTACTATCCCAACTGCATATCATTTGGCTAAATGTTGCTGTTAAGTGGTACAGTAGCCTACAGTTCCAAAACAACAAATTCCTTGATTCACTGTGCACAAACTGAGTAGACAAGCACACATGTACATGCACGCACACATGTACCTCATTCTAAAGCTGACGATAGCTGTGGTTGCTCGAGACAATACACTGGAGACTTCCAAGAACAACAAAAGGGGTTTATTAACAGTTGGCAAAGGCAACTATATTCAGACACACAGCAATGATGGTTTGGCCTCACCCTGGACCCCCATTGTCTGGGCAATTACATTGTCCAAAGTAAGCTACATACAAAATCAAGAGACACAAGGGGAAAGAGTGCATCATAGAATCAGTCTGTCCAGGGATCTTTTGAGTCCTCATGGACCTCCTTAGACCCCAGCCAGCTCCAGCATCTCAAAGGTAGCCTTGTTGTTTGCAGAAGACAATGAATCAGGCGACTCCACCTCTTGCTTGTTTGCCTCACCTGCTAGCTCCTACCTAGGCTGCCGGTGGAGCTGACTCTGAAATTCCCAGCTCCCTCTGCTGTGGAACAGCCACAGGTCCGTCAGCATCACTAGTTGGACCCATCTGTTCTGGAATAGGGTTTGAAGTCCCTTGGCTCCTCACATGGTCGACGTGCTTCCACGCAGTTCTGCCATTGCCATCCAATTGGGACACGATCTGATCAGCTAACTAGAGTGGGCCCGAGGCACAATTCCAAACTAGAGCCAGGTCACACATCTTGAATAATCTGCCACCCCTTTGTGAAGTATGTTAATTTTTCTGGGGGGCCTGCCATGCCTCCAGCTCCCTGCCAAATCTGGAAATATCAAGTCCAAATTAGTTCTGAAGCGATGTCCTCTGAGCAACTCAGCCAGCCTAACCCCCGTGGTGGCATGGAAAGTCATGTTGCACATGACAAAACAAAAGCTGATCTTCAGAGGGACACTAACTAGAAATCATCCCAGTGCATCAAAGATATGTATCCTTTTATTTTATTATTAATTGCTTTCCTTTTCCACCACCCTTTCCCATGTGTGTGGGCGCGTGTATATATTGCAATTAATATACAGAAAGAGAGCGTGTGTGGTGGTGGGGGTATTTAGAAAGGGGGGGTTGGGAAAAGGATATTAGATAGTTACACTTTATTTGCTTAATAATAATGCTGCACATAATAAAAGGTTACTTGTGATAATCAGCTGATGGCACAATGGCCGTTTGATTGCTTCCTCATAGTATTTTTTCAAAGTTTGTATGACCCTTTTCCCTAACCTGTTGGATGCAGGGTGATATGGATCATACTGGTGTGCTCAATTCCATTTGTCTGAACAAAGTTTTGGAAATTGTCCTCTGTAAAAGGGGTACTGTTATGAGACACAATAGATTCTGGTTGGCCATGCATGGCAAATACTCGGCATAAGACGTCTACTATAGACACTGAGGTCGTAGCTCCAATCTCTTGCATGGATAGCCATTTGGAATGAGCATCTGCCATGGTAAGCAACATCCTGCGCAAGAAAGGCCCTGCATAGTCAGCGTGCACTCTGGTCCATGGGCGACCTGGCCACTAAAATGTTCGAAGCTTGCAGAACTTGTTTTACCAGGCAGATGGCTTCCTCTTACTGCTCTTTCCATTTCCAGTGTTGGTGTTTCCTTAGCAACTGGTGTCATGGCACAAATGTCATGGCCAGGTTGGAATGAACCTGCCACAATTGTTCACCATTCCGAGGAAAGATGATCGAGAACCTGGAATGAAAATGGTCCTTGGCCAATGTGATTAACTGGCAGAAGGCTTTTGAGTCGGGAGCCTCCTGGGACATATGGGGCGGGATTCTCCGACCCCCCGCCGGGTCGGAGAATTGCCAGGAGGGGCGGCGTGAATCCCGCCCCCGCCGGCTGGTGAATCCTCTGGCGCCGGAGAATTGGCAGGGGCGGGAATCACGCTGCGCCGGTCGGCGGCCGCTCACAGCAGCCCCCTCGGCGATTCTCCAGCCCGCAATGGGCTGAAGTCCCGCCCGTTCTATGCAGGTCCTGGCGGCGTAGGTTGGAGTAGGTCCCTTATCGGCGGGACCTGGCAGCGCAGGCGGGCTCTGGGGTCCTGGTGGGGGGGAGGGGGGGGGAGGGGCGGGGGGGGGGGGCGCGGGGCGATCTGGCCCTGGGCAATCTGGCCCCAGGGGGTGGACCGATGGTGGCCTGGCCCGCAATCGGGGCACACCGTTCCTCGGGCGGGCCTGTGCCGTGGGGGCACTCTTTCCTTCCGCGCCGGCCGTGTAAGCCTCCGCGATGGCTGGTGCGAAGGTGAACCCCCCGTGCGCATTTGCGGGGATGATGTCAGCAGCCACTGACACTCCAGCGCATGCACTGACCCGCACTGGCCGGCGGAGTCCCTTCAGCCCCGGATGGCGCGGAGCCAAAGGCCTTCCACGTTGGCCGGCGGGGCGAAACCACTCCGGCACCGGCCTAACCCCTGAAGGTGCGGAGGATTCGCACCTTTGGGGCACCCGAAGCTGGAATGATTCCCGCCACTCCCCTGCACCGTTTCTGCCTGCCCCACCGATTCCCGGAGAATGTCGCCCCACCTCCTGCTTGCCTGCCCTTGCTATTTAATTCACTATAGTAATAGTGAAGCCATTCGATGTACTGGCTCCAGTCTTCTCCCTCCTGGTCAAACAGGTCTAACTTTCTAATAGTTGCCATTTTTGCTCATTTTTTGGTGCTACCATCGATGGTTCTCGATTCCCATCTGTCTTTGGAGGCTTCTTCCTTCTCATCCTCGAATCCAAACTGCTAAAGGCTAATGATCGAACCATTTACCTCATCACCAATATGGTGGCTTGAGACAATGCACTGGAGACTTGCAGTAACAAAGAGGGTTAACAGTTGGCAAAGGCAACTATATTCAGGCACAGAGAAATTATGGTTAGGTCTCGAGTCTGTAGCTCCAGGGTCCATGCTGCCTGGGTCCCTGCTCCCAGAGCAAGCTTTCTCTCTATTGGTTGGGTTTGCGCACTCCCTTGCGATTGGTCATGTGGACCACAAATCCCATTCCCTTAAAGGGGCCGCACTACCAAAGTAGTCAAGAATAAGCCAGACTCAGTGTGGTACATCACGTGCATAGGAAAGGAGTGTTGAAAATGGCAGCTTTAAGATTCGTAGCAAGCCAGTCAGGAGTCAATTGAGTTATTTTAAAAGAACTTTCCCGGCACAATTCCCAAAGAAGTTTCTCAAAGGCTCAGCATTCAAATGGCACACCATGTTACAAAGCCCTACAGATCATGGCGGTCCGAGCTGCAAACCCCAGGTTTTACTTTGTTATTCTCACCAACCCTGGCCATGGGAGACAGCGAGAAAAAGGATTGACTATAATATTGTAAACATTACAACGCTTGCCAACATAACCTGTTGGTTAGTTAATGTAAAATGGCCAATCTGGTGAGATTCCTGAAGAGACTCAATATCCTCCAAACCACATTTGCAGCATTGCTACCACTTTCAACGGAAGATAAATAATAGTTGACACTTTGAAAGGAATTTGGAATATCCTTATTCTTTGGAGATATAATTTTACAATGCTTGTATATTTGAAGCATTATTCTGTATTTCAGCTTGCAGTTGTAAATAACCAACTGTTGCCTGCCTATTGGAAGAATGAGACTTGGCTGTCACTTGCTATCAACACAGTGGAGAAATACTTCACTTTGGTATATTGGTTACAATTATAGAAAATAATAAAAATATTTCTCATTGTATCAGAACATCATTTAAAGCTCTGGAGAACATCTCAGTTCTGTCTGAGATAGTTGAAGCTGAAAGTAAAATGACATTTATACTTTTTGAAAGTTTACAATGATTATCTAATATGGAACCGTTTCCTAAATTGTAAATTGCAACGGAGATCAGAGAACAGCAGAAAACACAAAAGAAACAGTTGCCTTCAAAAGTTAACTGTCAAGGAAATATAGGTTTCTTATGTATATAATTGCCATTGTAACTCATGCCTAACACTGGCTCAAGATTAACACAAAGCAGTTTGTTTATTCTTCCAAAGTTAGCCTGCTACAATTGCAATTGAAATTAAACTGGAAATTGAGAATAAAAAGATGAAGAACTCAAAATAATAAAATAATCTTTCTTAGTGTCATAAGTAGGCTTACATTAACACTGCAATGAAGTTACTATGAAAATCCCCTACTGCATCGGTAAAGAATAAAGATGGACTATGACTTCATATCTACACCCTCCATCAACACCCAAAACTTTACTTTCTGTATTCAAATGGTCAAATTGTTTACTCAGGTATTTGATTTTTGTATTGCTGTAACAAGGTATTAATTTTGACTCTCAGAGCCAAAAACAAATTGCCCTAATCAGTGAGCTTTAAAAACTTAAGCTTTACTCCATTTGAAATACTCCTTCCTTGTCGTCTCCGCTACCTTTCCCCAACATGTTGCTCCCATTATAGATCTTGGCTCTTCACTTTTATATAAGGAAAACACAGGTAGTTTAGGGGATTTATATTTGTATTGGTAAACATTAGAAATAAGTTATAGTTTTAAATGAGCTTAATTTAATGTTTCTGTACCTGGAAGGGTAAACCTATAGTTATATTTATGCTGGACAAAGGTACTTGTATTTGTGGGGGTTGGTTAAGTTCTAACTGTTTCTATTGTGCTTAGAGAGGGCAACGGCAAGAAGAATAAATAAAAGGCATAAGCACATGAGTATTGCAACGATAGCTTTGTAAGGTAGAGAAGCTTTTAAGTTTTAGTTTTAGCTGAATTTATGGAAAGCTGGAGACAGAAAGAAACATCGCTCAACTCTGCCAGAAGAAAGACAGGACAGGAAAGGGGCTATAAAGAGACAGGCCTCCTAAAGTGCAGGTTACAGTCCAGATAACCAGGGAATTGGGACAGAAACAATGTTTAAGTTGACTGGAGTTAAGTGAACAAGGTATTGTTCAGAAGAATTCAAGAAAGAGTAAATAAAGTATCCTGAGGTAAAGAGATAATCTCTGTAACCAGATTTAAAGTGGCACAATGACTTTCAAATTAAATCAAACATATGATGCCATTTTAATACAGTCTGGGAATCGAGAGTAAAGAAATTGTAAACAGCAGGCAAGACAAAGAAGACCAAAATGGATTGGTCTCAAATTCTTGACAGGATTTGCTGTTAAAAGTGGAATGGAGCTTTGTTTGAAAGTGTCATTTGGAATACATGGACTGGATTTCAGAATGCAAACTGGATTTCAGAATGCAAACTGATAAGGGAAAGCATAATTAGGAGAGAAGGTTTTAAAACATGTTTTTTGGCGTACAGATTGGAAACGCTCACGTGAAAATAATTTTGGGGGATTCAGAGGAGACATTCGTAACCATTCACTGGAAGTTCAGAGTGGAGAATGTCTTACCGCGGTCATCTTGTGTGCTTAAAAGGGACTTTGTGTGATGATGAGAACATTGAAGCTCAAGATATACTTTGTAATCTGTGTTCATCTTAAAAATGGGTGTACAATTGTTAAGTTGGAGGGGGGGTAAAAGATGCATTGTCATTAATTCAATACTTTCATTGTTCCTCCATGTTTCACAAAAAATCTAAAAGTTCGTTTTTTGAATCAATGTTCCATTCTGGGATCTTCCCATCCAGTTATAACATCAACGAGGATCGTTACGACTTGGGTTTCTCAACTGAAATGAAATGTTCATTGCTTCAGTGAAGTGGATACATTTAGTCGGTGTTTTCCAAAGATACCATCAGTGCCCATTATCAGTTGTTCTTGCAGGAGATGCCCTTGAAAAACATGGGAAGATTGCTTGAAAGATTATGGAAATTGGCATACTTCCAATTATTCTGTCAAACTCAAAAAACTATTAATTTAATTCAGCATGGCCAATGATAAGTCAGTTGAACTTCTATTAAACTTTCCCATTTGGATCCGCACATCTATCCATCAACAGTAGAAAAGAAAATGATATGTTGCTACAAAGGTATATAAAAATGTCACTGTGAGCACTGTTTGTACTTATTTGCATTTTTGTGGTTTTTAGATAAACAAGCAAGACATACTGATAAGTTCCTCCTGTGAGATGGTGATTTTAGCAATATAATAATGCAATCAAGCTTACAAAGCACAATAAACCTAAAATAATTCATCTTCCAAAAATGTTTGTGCTATTCATGAATTCCCTGTCTACTGAAAAAATTCATGAATATATTTGAATGTATTAATAATAATGTTTTGATCTTTAAATCTCACACTATTACTTGCGTGAGATTACAAATACATTTAGACCTGATTTTTTTTAAAAATCCCATGAAATAATTTTGGTGTGACAATTTAGATTACAATGTGTCAGGTTCACCTTGTAGGTGAATTTTTTATATCACACATTTAAAAGGTAATATTTCATCATCGGTTAAAAGCTGAGTCGAATGAATGTTTAAACTCTTCAAGGAAAATAGGCAACAATATGAAGGTGCAAATGCTTGGAGGAGGATGCACTTTAGAATTTCACTGCTCCGTCCTTGCTGACCGTCTGAGGCCCCGAGGTCTCAAATTTCCTCCCTAAATCCCTCTGCCTTTTTACTCTCTCATTTTAGATGCTCCCTAAAAGCTCCTCTTTGAGAAGATTTTGATCATCTCACATCATGGGCGGGATTCTCCATTCCCCAATGCCAATTTCATAACTCGGCGGAGAAATACCTTTTTATGACCGAAACGGGGGAGCTGCCTGTTTTCGGATGTCTCGTTCCCTCCAAAATGGCATCATTGAGGAGCGCGCCGCACGCCGTTGGGACAGCCTGAGGATGTTACCTGAAGGCCCTCCCCCGATGCTCCGCCCTGATGGGCCAAGTTCCCGACTGCGCGGGAGACATGTGGTCTCAGCGGTAGGGAACCCGGCGTGATGGCTGCGGACAGTATCCAGCATCGGCAACAGTTGGGCGGGTGCCATACTGCTGGCCGGCCGGGGCTTCGGCGAGGGCTCTGTGGGGTGGGAGGGTGTCCAGGGGGGCACTACCTGGCAGGTCAGGTCTGTGGGTTACAATCATGGCCTACAATTTGATGTAACAGATAGTGAGTCATGCCCTTCATTTAGATAGGCTTGCCTGTGTCCATTTAATCTCCATTATATTTAAGGTAATTATTGCAAGTTCTGAAATGGCATAACACACACCAGGGGCGCAATGTACCTGCCATGTCGCGCTCCAATGGGAATTTGTCGTGGCCGGTAGATCCCGGGTGAAGCCTCCATTGGCTTCCTGATAGCCACGATGTCCAGTGGGATTTACCCAAGTCCTGCGAGGCATCAGGATCAGGAATTCGCCCACAATGGGTGGGACCAAGCCTCGCTCATGCAAGTAGGCCTTAGACCTACTGAAGGCTAACTTGCCCAGTATCTACCCAGCCTCCCAGGATCTACCCCCTGGATCATGTGTTCCCATTCCAGGAAAACACCAACCCCTGCCTGTCTGCCCCACCGACCACCCATAACTACCACTGACTGCAAAGGCCTCTGGCCACTCAACTGAAGGCTATTATTAATTGGGAATAATTGTTAAGTGAGCACTTTACAGCTCCCAAGTGGATTCCCACGGGTAGGTATATGTGTCATATAGCATGTGGGGGTTCTTGCCCAGCATCCCAATCAGACCATGATGCCTTGGCACTGAGCCTGAATACTGCAGGAGGTAACAGCATGGATGTTGCGAACACCCAGGGGCTGGGCCCCAGCATCGGGGACACTTTGACAACCAGAGGGTTGGTGTGTGCACAGGGGAGGGGACCAGCGCCGCACACCCTGAAGACTCGACCACCCATCAGGCCAAGGAGGGACCAAGAGAGGGAGGCCGGAGATTGCCCAAGGTATACATGTATCGCTGGTCTTTCAAACAGATGATAGACAACATGTGCTGTAGGAGGCTCCACCTCAACAAGGGGATGTTGCGGCATCTGTGCCATGTCTTCGTGGACTTAGGACCATGTGGAGGAGGAAGATACCTGCGCTCGGTGGCCAACAAGATCACCACAGCCCTGAACTTCTACGCCCCAGGATCATTCCAGGGCTTGAGAGAGGACTTGTGCGGCATCTCACAATCTACAGCCTACAAATGCATCCGTGAGGTCATAGATGTCCTGTTTGCCTGCGCAGCGAACAACATAAACATCCTAGGCCCACCAGGATGCTCGGCAGCAGGATTATCTGCTATCAACTGGATGCTTCGAGGGTAGTGGTTGGCACGCATGTTGCTTTGTGCTCACCGGGCTGTCTGGGAGTGCTCTCCATCAACAGGATAGGGTTCTACTTCCTGAATGTCCAGCTCGTGTGCGACCACCACATGAAGATCATACACATATGTGCACACCTCCCAGGGAGTGTGCATGACAGCTACACCTGGGGCAATCGAAAATTCCCGGTCTCTTTTGAGGTCCACCCCAGGATGGCCAGTTGGCTCTTGGAGGATAAGGAGTACCCTCTGAGGACCTGGCTAATAATGCCAGTAAGAAGACCTGGCTAATGATGCCAGCAAGGAGATCGGTGACCAATGTGGAGACCCGAAACAAAGTGATCCATGCGGCCACCCGGGCTGTGTTTGAGTGATGCACGGTCTCCTCCAAATGCTTTTCCAATGCTTTGACCACTCCATCGCCCGGAATACGCCCACTTTGTGGTGGTCTGCAGTGCCCTCCACAACCTGACACAGCAGTAGTGGAGGATGAGGAGGCGGCAGCACAGGACAGGGAGGGGCTGAAGGATGCACCCGGGGAACACGCGCAGGACCAACCAAAGGAGCTGGTTAGGGGCTGGTTTAGCTCACCAGGCTAAATCGCTGGCTTTTAAAGCAGACCAAGCTGGCCAGCAGCACGGTTCGATTCCCGTGCCAGCCTCCCCGGACAGGCGCCGGAATGTGGCGACTAGGGGCTTTTCACAGTAACTTCATTGAAGCCTACTCGTGACAATAAGCGATTTTCATTTTTCAGGATAGGCGACACCGACGAGGGTCTGGCAAGCACAGAGGGCCAGGGTGGTCTCATCCGCTTCACATAGGACGCAGCTTCATCCATCATTCTCCCACCCTCCCCCTTCCCACACCTCTCCCCAATGCTCAGCCATTCCCCCCTCACTTCCCCTTGCTGCAATTCCTCTCCCCCTCCTTCCACTTCCACCCTATTCCACCCTCCCAGGGCCAGCATTATATCACTCCAGGTGATGGGATTGTGTCGGCACTGTCAGCCAGTCTCGGTCAAGGGAAGCGGGGTGACAATAAGTCGCTAAGAGCTGGCCGCTACACCATAGTGTGACTCTTGCCTGGCCGCTGAGTGCTCGCTCACACCAATCGCCTGCATGTGGTGTGCCAGGAGGTCGGCGGGGGTGCTGGGTAGGGGGTGGAAGAAACATCCAGGACCTCCATGCCCAGGGGGCTGCGGCAAGGGATTGGTGCTCAGCCTACATTGCGGAAGTGCCAGAGGCGTTAGATTTCTCGAATGCAACATTTTTAATGCTAGCCACGTGTCCGCAACTGCCCCAATCCCCCACTAGTGCCGCCTCGCTGTCCCCACTCCTCCAAACCCCTCCCTCCCTCATCGCTCCCTCTCATTACACCCAACCCGTTCTCCCCCCCCCCCCAACCCCTATGTGCCATCTCAGTGATCCTCGACCATCTTAGCCTTTCGTGCTCTACCGCTGTGCCTAGGTATGTTCCCAGGGTGCACATCAGGCATGGAGACAGCCTGATGCCTACTGATCCCCTGGCGGGGGTCCTCTGGGAGCCCATATGCCGGTGGCACATTCCCCGTCATGCCATCCTGTTCCGGGTGCTGACTCCAAGTCATGCCGTTTTCAGGGGTGGTGGGGGGGGGGGTTTCGGGGGAGCAAGTGGCCGCTGCTGCCACTCCATAGGGTGGCACCCAGCACCCCTTCCTCCCAATTGGTGCCCATAGGGCCCTGGGGTTCACATTGCGACGGAGGGGCAGCTGGTTCGAGCCCCAGTTGCCCCTTCAACATCTGGCTCTGCCAGCCCTGCCGGCTACCCAATGCACAATGTTGACGCCTTCTGCGATGCTCCTCAGTGACTGGGATATGTTCGGGAGCACCCCGGCACTGGCCACCTGTGACTGAAACATGCCCACAGCCCAAACCCCAGCATCTGCATCCGCTCTGGGTAAACATGGTCCAGAGGCTCAGCATCTGACTTGGACCCAGATGGGTCCTGGGATCTGGCAGACCTCTGGTTGCCGTCTCAGCAGGACATTTCTGCACCTGGGCATTCCTCCATCCTGCAGAGAAACGGCTCCGTCGAATGAAGATTCTGTGGGAGAATGGACATGTGGTCAGTGGGAGGGATGGATCATTCTGTGGGGCATTAACAACTCCCGTGTAATAGGTCATCTGTTTGGGGGCCGGTGGAACCTCACCTCTGTGCCGTACACCAACCTCTACATTGGTGACAGTTCGGTTCTCGGCCAGCCCCACAACCTCCAGGGCCCTTTCCCCGTTGGGGGCAAGGAACCTGATGCCCGGCACCTGGCCACTCATCTGAGCTTTCACCAGTCATTTGCGGGCCAACTTTTCTTGCTGGGACACAGTGAGCTGCACACTTCATCACAGGGTTGGGGGAGATGGGGTGTATGGCAGGGGGTGATGGAGAGTATGAGTGTATGGGGGGGGGGAGAAGTGAGGAGTTGTTGTTGGGGGGGGGGATGAGATGTATTGAGGGGGGATGACATGGGTGGGCTGTGACACGGAATGGTGCTGGGCAGGGGCGGTACGAGTAAGCTCATGGGGTGGGGGGGCATGTTGGGGTTGGCGGATGGGGCCAGTGCCAAAGGGGGGTTGCCAACCGACCCATGTCACCTGATGGAGGTCATTGACCTTCTGATGGCACTGGGTTCCAGTCCTCCTGGTGAGGCCCTCCGAGTTGACGCCCACTTCCACTTCCTCCCAGGTGGCACTGGCCGCTCTGTGGCTGCCCCTCTTGAACCCCTCAGGGAAACAGGGCATCCCATTTGATTTTCACCATGTCTAACAGTCTGACCCGGTCAGCATCCCAGATTCGTGGGGATGGTCTCCTCTTGGCATGGCTGAGAGCTGTGTGGGATTAGCTGTGCAGGAGTGGTTTAAGTGCTGCTCTCCTTTGTTAGTAGGGGTCTGGCAAGCGCGGTGCCAGCGAATCAGCCAGCGGGACAGTCATTTGCGGCATGAAGCCTGGGGGACCTTGTTAAGTGGTTTAATTATCTACGGTGACTGACTCGCCGGGCCAAGTATCAGCAAACGCATGGCAGTTCCCACTCGCTACCACACTTAGAAACTTGTCCTAAGTGTCGTTCGATAGAGGTGGGGTGCTCGCCGAGCAGAGCTGGTGAGAAATTCCCAGGAAAATCCACCACAAATGACACTTAAAAACCTTTCCATTAAATGAGCCTTAGGTATTTACATTGTCGCCACAGTCGCAAATGACCAAAGGCTGCTTTCCCCTTTCGGGGAGAGAGCTGCCTGGCACGGATTTAACCTGATAATCACTGCACCTCAGGCAAGGGGCAAGGTTGAGAAGGCAGGCCTTCATAAATAACCTCTGCCAGTACAGGAATTGAACTCGCGTTGCTAGCCATGTTCTGTATCATGAACCAGTTGTCTAGCCAACCGAGCTAAACTGCCCTCCAACACACACTGCAGGGCATCCAGAATCTAAGTGAATCCCCTTAAAAGCAAGGGGAGTCCCGTAGTGAATGGAAAGGAAAGTCTGCTCGCAACTCCTCGCACCCAAGATTGAGTGACTGAATACCAGCCCTGGCTCTGACTCCGCGTTGAACATATCTGTGTCCCCCACATCCTCTCCACCGAAGTGCCTGGAGAATCATGTGTGTCTGAGCGTTCACCTCCTAGGAGGCGAGGCCACCTGGTTCTCACTTTTGCAGGCCTACCATAAATGTCACCAGCGCCCGGTGAATATTCTGTGAGGCGGCAAGGTCTGGAGAGAGTGCTTGCTAATGACATTCAAATGTGTTAAAATTAGGTTCCTGGACTCCCGTGGTGCTATTTGCACTACTCCACTGGCACTGAGGGATGGGGTGGAGGGGGGTGGGTTTACAATTGCTAATCCCTGTCACAACAGAGAGAAGCACTTTTTCCATTCTCTCCAGATTTCCAGCCTGCACTGAATTTCTCACAGACGGAGAGATAGGGCTCAAAAATCACCCCATACACAATTAAATAGCTTGCCAGTGCTATAATTCTTCATCACATGGATTAAGATATGGGTCCTTAACCTGAAGCATGAACTTATTTTCTCTGTCCATTGATGCTGCCTGACATCATCAGTGGTCCAACAGTTTTATTTCAGATTAACAGGTTCGATCCCAGCCCTGGGTCACTGTCCGTGTGGAGTTTGCACATTCTTCCCGTGTCTGCGTGGGTCTCACCCCCTACAACCCAAAAAGATGTTCAGGGTAGTGAATTAGACACTCTTAAATTGCTCCTTAATTGGAAAAAAAAAAGAATTGGATACTCTAAATTTAAAAAAAAAAACAGTGATGAATATGAATAGTAATTCACACCAGTCCCCTCCAAATATAAATGTTTGAAATTTAGTCAACAACTTTTATCAACATTTCCTTGCCTGCTTTCCAATTATATTTCTTCGGAATTGGGAATGGTAATACAAGGGTGATTCCTGCCTCGAGTCCAAACATATTTATGTCTGTTCGAACAGTGCAATGTAACAGCCTTACAATAATTCAGCAAATCATTTCAGCAAAACATATTTGAAATTGTCTATGGAGTTCACTTCTGCCATTGCAAAATGAAAACGCCGAGTGCAAGAAAGAGACTGAAAGGTCAGTGGGCGCTGTCGTCATTTAAAATGGCCACCTGCAAAGGACTATGGGAATTATGGTCAATTTGGGACACAGACAGGTACACAGCCTCTGTGTATTATGCAAAGAAACCAGACCTGGTAAGAAACCCCCAGTTCATTAAAGATCGATCACCATTTTCCCCAAGACAATAGCATTCACATTAAGGACCATCAACGATAGCAGGCTAACTAAAGGAGAGTGCCACCCACCCTCCCCTTTATTTGTAAAGGCCTACATGCCTGGACTTCCTGGTGACATAGTTTCTCCTCCCTATCACCCCAGGATTCCCATGGCATGCACCATTCTCCAGCAATGCGTTCTCAAATGATCTGCTCCTCCGTTTCTGATCATCGTGCTATCTAACCAGACACCCGTCCATGTGTAAGAGTTACTGTGAGTAATTGCACTTTTTAACTGCTTCGCTTCCTCCTTGGAGGGACTTGTTTGGTACTTTATACTGTCAGCTGTGCCCAAATGGCAGGGGTTCTTGAGAATTGCAGATAAGAGGCATGTGCTCTGCTGACTACAGGTGCTGATAGCAACTTGACATCTGGAATTGCTCTGAAACTATAGAAACACCTCCCATTAAAGAAATTAGGGGCTGTTTAGCACAGGGCTAAATCGCTGGCTTTGAAAGCAGACCAAGCAGGCCAGCAGCACGGTTCGATTCCCATAACAGCCTCCCCGAACAGGCGCCGGAATGTGGCGACTAGGGGCTTTTCACAGTAACTTCATTGAAGCCTACTCGTGACAATAAGCGATTTTCATTTTCATGTTAGTTTATAAACTATTTCAACGAGAATCCCATTGGGCGACCTGATAGAGGTCTACAAAATTATGAGGGGCATAGACAGAGTGGATAGTCAGAGGCTTTTTCCAAGGGTAGAGGGGTCAATTACTAGGGGCATAGGTTTAAGATGCGAGGGGCAAGGTTTAGAGGAGATGTACGAGGTAAGTTTTTTTTTTTTTACAGAGGGTAGTGGGTGCCTGGAACTTGCTGCTGGAGGAGGTGGTGGAAGTAGGGACGATAGTAACGCTTAAGGGGCATCTTCACAAATACATGAATAGGATGGGAATAGAGGGATACGGACCCCGGAAGTGTAGAAGATTTTAGTTTAGACGGGCAGCATTGTCGGTGCAGGCTTGGAGGGCCGAAGGGCCTGTTCCTGTGCTGTACTTTACTTTGTTCTTTGACAATGATAGCTTGGACCCGTCCAGCCATCGAGGCATCCGCCCCTAATTGGCTAAGATCGATGAAGGTGATCGAAACCCTATGGATCCATTGGACCTGGAGTAAGGAGCGCCCAAAAGACGAAGGATAAAAAGCCCTGTGCACTAGGGATCGGCCTCTTTTGGAACTGGCCTGTGCACGACCAACCGCAGCAGAATAACCAAGTTCAAGGACCTGCGACCATTCCTGAAGGACGAGCCCAGCTGAGACTAACCCAACAACTTCCAACCGACCACGTGGACCCGGATAAAGGCTTATCTTATCAAGTGCCGGTCACTCGAAGTTAAGTAAAAGGTCATCTTAGTTGTTAAGTGTAGTTTAGTACAGAGCTGCGTGTATTATTGCATAGAGACACAAGTCCTGTGTTTATGAGCTAACATACTGGTTGTGTGGTCATTTGGTTAATATAAGAAACAGCTTGTGGTTCACCTAAAGGGTAAAGACAAAAGCAACTGTGCGTTCTAACCCAAAATGATCAGAGTCTGTTCAGTGCAGGAAGAGATCATGTTGTTATTTTTAAATGGCACCCCGATCTCGACCCCCCTGAAGTGACCCCTGACCCCCCCCCACATCTCACCTACAAGCACCCCACTTCACATGGGCAGGGCACACCTGGCCTCAAACCCAGTGTGAACAAAATGCCACCTAGGCACCTTGTCACTGCCAGCCTGGTACCCTGGCAGTGCCCCTTCCAGCCAGGCAGTGCCATCCAGGCCCATTAGAAGGACTGGCTGGCACCTGGGTGCCAAGGTGCCTGGGTGGCATCAGCAGTGCCAGGGTGCCACCCTGCCCGGAAGCCGACCAACCGGGGCCTTCGATCATCTGGGAGAGTCCCCCATGTAACGTTCTACTTGGTCCCAATTTGCGGGGACCAGTGCTGAACAGTCCTCAGCTGGGATCTCCCCGTCCCGTTTCCGGCGGGATGCGGCCCGGGAGATCGCGCCCAATATTTTGCATTGTTGAATATGGACTTTATTTTAAGGCTTTCCATTGCTACCATGGTCAGAATAGGTGAATGTAAAGCTAGGTCATATTTTAACTGCCATGAAAGCAGATGATAAGGGTCTAGGACAACTCATCGCCACCGACTCATCGCCAGCCCAACTCATCGCCAGCCCAACTCATCGCCAGCCCAACTCATCGCCAGCCCAATAAAAACAGTACAGACAACAGCCTTCTTAACAGCGCTCTGGAGTGAATGGAATCTATTTAAACCAACAGACTTCTTAACAGCGCTCTGGAGTGAATGGAATTTATTTAAACAATTTAAACCTATAGAAAACAAAGGACATTTAAACATATTTTTCAGTAAATTGACTCTATTTAAAAAGTGCCCAATATAAAAACGATTGTATTTAACCAGAGACGGACGGAAAAATGCATCTAAACTGCATTTTACCACTGGTCGGCTGAGACAGACACTCCAATACAAATCAGATACAATGAGAAATTTCTGGTTTGAGAGGTAGAATTTAATAAAGATTTCTGTCACACTGCAAGGTTTGGCGAAATACTCACGGTGCTTTGTAGAAAAAAGCTTGTCCTTACTTATGTCCATTACACAACATAATTATATGTATATTCGCACCTGCCACATATAATTTTGTGCTTTTCGTCTGAATAGCTGAAATTGACAAACACCAGGGTTATGGAACATGCGAGTGACAAATGTGAAATTGATTAGGTTCAGATTTGGTCAGTTGACTGTTTACTGTAGGGCTCTATTGAAATAGACGCTGTTAATTGTAAGTTACTGTTTGTTGTATTGTGTTTTCCGTCCGTCTCTGGTTAAATACAATCGTTTTTATATTGGGCACGTTTTAAATAGAGTCAATTTACTGAAAAATATGTTAAAATGTCCTTTGTTTTCTATAGGTTTAAATTGTTTAAATAGATTCCATTCACTCCAGAGCGCTGTTAAGAAGTCTGTTGGTTTAAATAGATTCCATTCACTCCAGAGCGCTGTTAAGAAGTCTGTTGACTGTACTGTTTTTATTGGGCTGGCGATGAGTTGGGCTGGCGATGAGTTGGCGGTGATGAGTTGTCCCATTCCCGATGATAAATAGGAAAGGATGGATTTCTTGTGCCATGGTGACTTGTGTAACTGTGTAAATGTACAGTTCTGAGGGCAGGAATGCAATATTCACTTTATTCCTTATTTAGATAAATGGTGACAAACACCACACGGTGATTTATTGCAAAAATTAGCGCTCAATTTTATTCCATTGGAAGGACAACCCACTACAACATTCATTAGCATTGAACTGAATATGATGTCAAAGACCATCACACATTAGTTGTTTTTGATTGTCTGGAAAGATACTTCAGCCAAAAGCAGAACAAATTATCACATTAGCTTCTAAGTGAATTTAGATTGGAATTATGCATTGTCATTTAATAAAGAGCCAGAAATAACCTTGAAAACAAATGCAGTATAAAACATTTGTAATTAAAATGACTGCCCTTTTTTATGAATGTACAGGTAATGATAGACATGCATTGTCACTGAACATAATGGTCTATGCTAAATCTTATAACACAACCAATCCTTAATTAATTATTAAAATGGAATCAGAATGCAATCAGATCAAGCACATTAGGTCTAAGCTCATGGGAATGATGTTTCCCCCCCAAAAAAGTCAGGTTATTTGCTCTGCTATGTCTAGCTGTGAATCTTGAAGAAAACCTCTATTCCATCTGATGGTTTTTTTATAACTGCGAATGAGGGTTTTAAGTCTTCAATTCTCAATAGTATTAATCAGGAGCATGAGAAAAAGGTACAGGTTGACAGCACTACAGGGGTAGAAAAGATCTGTTCACGTGGAGGAGTCACAGTTGGGTGTTCTCACACATGCTAGTTTCCTGGAGTAGCATTCATCAGGCATCTACTCCTGCTCAGTTAGCTGCAGGTGCTGCTTGTGTAGAAGTAGATGCAAGACGATAATTTAACTCGTATAACTCGTATTCAACGTATTATTCCACTTTGTCTGGGAAGTTATTGCAGCATTCAGACTTCGAGGGGGGAATGACCTCTTCATGTTACTACTTGCACCATTGCGTCGCCCTCTTTGTACAACCCTTTGCTGACTCTTTAACAAGGAACAGCATGCTCTTTAAGTCTTTGTTGCATTTGTTCAGCAGGATCCAATTTGTTGCAGGTTCACAGCAGCTATAAACAGTGGGGTGCTATTTGTTTCTGCTGATTTGAAAAGTAAAATTTGCATCTCATCACCTTACTTTCTTTTCTGGCAGTGCACATCTTCAGATTCACAGAAAACGGAAAGCACTGAATGCAAATCTCCTGTAGATCAGAGCTAAAAAGGAAAACAGCCAAGGTTGGACTGTCAATTTTATGTTTTTTTAAAAACCATGCAGAAGGAGACCATTTGGTCCATCAAGTCTTCACCGTCCCTCGGAAAGAGCACCCTACTTAAACCCACGTCTCCATCCTATCCCTGTAAACTAGCAACTCCACCCAATCATTTGGACACGAAGGGGAAATTTAGCATGGCCTATCCACCTAACCTGTAGATCTCTGGACTAATGCCTCCAGTACATGGCTGGATTTTAAAATTCTTCACTGAAAGCCGGTGGTGCAGGATTCAGTTCAACATTATCCAAACCCTCTCTGGATGCAATCTCACTAGGTCTGCAACAAACTGTAAAGTGTGGGATCGTCAAATTCTCCTCAACCATGGTTATTGACACAGCATGGAACTGTGATCATGTGACAGTCGGCCCTTATCTTGAATCCTCAACGTTCATCTACTGTTGCACGCATGACACTACCAATCTCCACATTCTCAGTGAAACTTTGAGGAAAAACTGCATTCAGAAAGTTGTGCATGATATTAAGCCCGAATTGAAGAGTGATAAATCTTCAACGGTAATTGACTAAAATTTAAAGGATCTTTCTAAAACTGATGTAAAATCTAAATTGTCAAACCTGTCTCAACATAGAACCCTTGTTTCTGGGCCACAGGTTTAGCCATTCAAACCTCACTCCTGAGACATGACCATGTAATCTTGGATGAACTAATATGCAAGAGTGCACATTATAATAAGGGAGAAACAATGTAAGAGCAGGCTGGACTATCAAAGACATTTGGTTGAATTTTATCATTTCTATCCACTGATAGGAAAGCCAGTGTGGATCAGGACGACACGGTGGTGCAATGGCTAGCACTGCTGTCTCATACGCCGAGGACCCGGATTCGATCGCTGCTCTGGGTCACTGTTCGTGTGGATTTTCACATTCTCCCTGTGTCTGTGTGTCTTACCCCCACAACCCAAATATGTGCATGGTAGGTGGGTTGACCATGCTAAATTGCCTCTTGGGAAAAAATAAAGAATGGGCCATTTTAAATTTATTTTCAATTTTTTTTTTTTAAAAAGTGCATATCAGAATGGAAGCAATCTGGGAACAGTGTCCTTGCAGTCAGCATCGCAGTGGAGAGGTCTGGGAAAGGTGTCCTCGCAGTCAGTGTCGCAAAGCAGCAGTCAGCATCAGAGTGAAGGCCCCCTAACAGTCCAAGAGAAACAGAAGAACAGATTTGGAGGCAAATTTCAGAGAAGTGTAAAAGTAATAGGGTAGCGTTGGTGGGGGATTTCAACTTCCCCAACATTAACTGGGGTAGTCATAGCATGAAAGGTTTAGAGGGAGTGGAATTCTTAAAATGCTTCTCGGAGAACTTTTTGAGCCAGTACATAGAAGGACCTGCAAGAGAGGGCATGGTCCTGGACTGAATTTTAGGTAACAAAGCGGAGCAAGTGGTCAACCACTCATTTTGCAGACAGTGATCATAATTTCGATAGATTGTTATGAAAAAGGACAAGGATGGGCTCTGAAATCAAAGTTCTAAATTGTCGGAAGGTCGATTTGAATAAGATCAGATGTGATATGACCAGAGTGGTCTGGGAGCAGATACTTTTCAATAAATCTGTGATAGAACAGTGGGGTGCATTCAAGAAGGAAATAGGAAGAGTACAGGACCAACATGTTCTCATAAAAGAAGGTGGAACCAACAAATCCAGTGAACGCTGGATATCGAGAGATATACAGCATTGTATAAGGAGAAAAGGAAGGCTTATGGCAGATATCTGAATCATAGAATTCCTACAGTGCAGGAAAAGATCATTCGGCCCATCAAGTCTGCACCATCCTCTGAAAAAGCACTCCACCCATAGCCACTCCTACATCCACACCGACTGTAACATAACCCGCACACCCCTCGAGGGCTCAAAATAGCAGAAGTCCTAGAGGATTATGGAACATGCAAACGGGAACTTAACAAAATTAGGAGAGCTAAAATGTGACAGGAGAGGATACTGGCAGGTAAAATAAACGAAAATCCTAAGTTGTTTTACAAGTACATCAAGGGTAAAAGGATAACGAGGGTAAGAGTAGTAATTTGTGTGTAGAGCCAGAGGACATAGTAGGGTCCCAAATGAATTGTGTTGGTGTTCTCTCATGAGGGATGATGTGGATATGGAAATCAGAGTGAAGGGTTGCGATAAAATGAAGTAAATTAACAGACAGAGAGGAAGTTCCGAGTGGTCTGGCAGTGTTAAAAAAAAATCAGTAAATTCCGAGGGCCAGATGAAGTGTATTCCAGGCTGTTGAGAGATGCAAGGGAAGAAATAGCAGGGGCGCTGGCAATTTTCAATTCCTTCTGGCCACAGGAGATTGGAAGATAGCAATGTACCATTATATCATCCAGGAGGGAGGAAGGGATAAACCATGAAAACTACAGTATAACCTCAGTGGTGGGGTAACTACTGGAAGCACAGCGGCGTAAGCACAGACATCCCTTCCACCCTAAAATGCCTCCTCAGCTGATTCCTTATCTTCACTGTGGGCTGTACCACTGGGCTCCCTGAATACAGACTCGGAACCATTGGCAATGCTGCCGTCACCATAGCCCTCAAACCTTACAAGATTCCTCCTCCATCCTAACCCACTCTACCCTTTCCCCTTCCCACCACCGCCGCACCTTGTCCACATTCGCCAGCCAATAATAATGAAGCAAGTTTGACATCGCCACCCCCCCCCCCCTCCCCCCCTGCTGCCTCTGCCTCTTTAGCAGCATCCTCCCCACCCTTGGCACCTCCCCCACCCAAAGTCAGAGATGATTTGTGTCCACTTTCCGAAAAAAGATCTTTGGTATAAAGATCGGGAGAGCCTGAAAGATAAACAAGAACCTTGGCAGAATTCATTTTCACCACTTGGACCCTCCCAGTCAAGTGCAGTGTATCCCACCTCTTAAGATCCTCCCTGGCCTTCATTAAGTTCCACTAATGGAGCCCCGTCCATTCCCTCGCTTCCTGAATCCCCAAGTACCTAAACCTATCCCTCGCTACCGTAAAATGGCATCCCCCTAAATTAGCCCACTGTGCCAGCTCATTCACCAGGAATACCTCGCTTTTCCCTACATCAGCTTGTATCCAGAGAACCCTACAAACCTCCCCAATAGGCCCATAATCCTTCCCATACTCTCCAACGGATCCGAAACATACAGCAAGAGGTCATCGGCATAGAGTGACACCCGATGCTTCCTCTGTCACCTCAATCCCCTGCCACTCTGCACACCTCCCGAGGGCCATCGCCATGGCTCTGTGGCCAACGCAAACAGCAGCAGCGACAGCGGGCACAACTGCCTTGAACCCCTGTGCAAATCAAAGCTTCGTGAGCTCATATAATTCGTCATCATCCTTGCGCTTGGCGCCACATACAGCAACTGCACCCATGGCACAAATCTTTTTTTAAAAACTACTGGAAGCAATTCTGCGAGTCAGAATCAATCTGCATTGAGAGGCAGGGATTATTCAAGAACAGTGATTGTAATTTTGTTAAGAGGAGGTCATGTCTGAGTAACTTGATTGAATTTTTTCAAAGAGGTGACCAGGTGTGTGGTTGAAGGCAATGCATTTGACAGAATATGCTTGGACTTCAGCAAAGCTTTTGATAAGATCCCAAAGAGGAGTTTCATAGCAAAAGTAAGATCACCAGGAGTCCAAGGAATTTTGGCAAATTGGATCCAGAATTGTCTGTGTCAGCAAGCAGAGGGTGTAGTCGAGAATATTTTTCTGACTGGAAGCCCGTGTCCAGTGGGATCTCACCTGTCCTGGAAGAGGTCCCAATGGTTCAAAAATCTGAAACCCTCCCTCCTACACCACCAGTTTAGCCACATGCTTAGCTGCACTATCCTCATATTTCTAGCCTCACTGGCACGTGGCACAGGGAGTAATCCTAAGATTACAACCCTGGAGGTTCTGCTTTTAAGCTTACTGCCCAACTCCCTGAACTCGTTCTGCAGGACCTCATCACTCTTCCTGCCTAATTCAGTCCTAATCATATATTACTCAGTCCTAATTCATATTTTTTTTTATATCTTACATGTCCGTACGCTTCCTTTAGTAGGTGGCACCAGAGGAGGAAAACACCTCAGAGGTCACTCACTCAGGATGTACTGTCACACAACACAAGTGCATCCTCCAGCAGCTTGGATACATACACAGCTCAGTGAAGCCTACAAGACAGGTAACTAGGTTGCCCTGAGGTAATATACACAAGCAGATTGGAGAGAGATCGGGGGATCTGTCTCTAGCTGGAGTGCTAGAATGTAAAGAGCACCAGATCCATCAGTGTCTGATAGCCCTGACCAACACCGTATGTTACTCTTTACTTGTTGAGAAGAAAGCCTCGGCCTGGCCAATCAGCATTTCACTGAAAGATTTAACCTGGTGTTGTAAGACTTTTTACTGTGCTCACTGAAGGGAAGCAAAGTGCTCCACAACCCTTGGTTTTTAAACCTGTTAGTGCATGTTCTCAGACTTTAGTATCCTGCCCTATGGAGGAGAGAATAAACCCGGTGGGAGGGTGTT
The DNA here is from genome assembly GCF_902713615.1 of Scyliorhinus canicula. Classification (NCBI taxonomy): domain Eukaryota; kingdom Metazoa; phylum Chordata; class Chondrichthyes; order Carcharhiniformes; family Scyliorhinidae; genus Scyliorhinus; species Scyliorhinus canicula. The sequence goes on along the minus strand of NC_052162.1, from coordinate 69,570,270 downwards.
TCATTATGCTGCTCGCTTTCTCAAGACAGCGGGAGGTGTAGACAGAGTTAATGGGAGGGAGGTGGATTCACATGATGGACTGGGCTGCGATAACAAATCTGTAGTTTCTTATAGTCTTGTGCCGAGAAGTTGCCATACCAGGCTGTGATGCTTTCTATCGTGCATCTGTAAAAATTGGTAAGAGTCAATGTCGACATGCCAAATTTCCTTAGTTTCCTGAGGAAGTATTAGGTCTGTCGCGCTTTCTTGGGCGTAGCATCAACGTGGGTGGACCAGGACGGATTGTTGATGTGCATACCTAAGAATTTGAAGCCGTCAACCATCTCCATCATGGCACCATTGATACAGACAGGCGCATGTATGATACTTTGCTTCCTGATGTCAATGACCAGCTCCTTAGTTTTGATCCGACCCATTAAGGTTATGTCATCAGCAATCTTGTAGATGGAGTTGGAGCCCAATTTTGCCACATGGTCATGTGTGTATAAGGAATGTCATAATATACATCCAGGTACATGGAGTGCAGACAGGCAGTGATTTGTGTGCCAGTGAGCACACAGAACACAGCAGCCAATCACCAGACTGGACACGACCACTGTAAAGCCTGAGGGCACCAGTCTTCCCGCTCTCTCGGGATCCTCGGAGACAGTCAGAGTTTTGTGAGCAGCAACTAGTACAAACACCACGTGGTAGTCAGTTAGTCTGGTTAGCCTCAGGTCTCCAGTCAAGTCTGCATAGTGTCAACCCACAGTTAAGCATGTATTATAGTTAGTTGTTCAATAAAATAGTGTTGCATCTCATCAAGTGTTGGAAGTCTATCTCTCTCTACACTGCACCAAACGCAGTCCACATAGATCCAGCTTACCCAACACATCAAGGAGTATAGTAAAGGCCAAGTACACAGCCTTGCGGTGCCCCAGTGTTGAGGACCATCATGAAGGAGGTGTTGTTGTTTATTCTTGCTGATTGTGGTCTTTGAGTCAGGAAGTTGAGGATCCAGTTGCATAGGGAGGATAAGCTTGGCTGGAATTATGGTGTTGAAGGCGAAGCTGTAGTCAATGAATAGGAGTCCGACATAGGAGTCTTTGTTGTCGTGATGCACCAGGAATGAGTGTAGGGTCAGGAAGATGGCGTCTGCTGTGGGCCAGATGTGGCAGTATGCAAATTGTAGTGGATCAAGGCCATCTAGAAGTATGGAGTTGATGTGTCTCATGACCAACCTCTCAAAGCACTTTATAATGATAGATGTCAAGGCCACTGGCTGGTAGTCATTGAGGTATGTTGCCTGGTTCTTCCTGTGTATGATAGTGGTCTTCTTGAAGCAGGTGGGAACCTCGGGTCGGAATAGGGAGAGGTTGAACATGTCTGCGACCACACCAGCTAGTTGGTCCATGCAGGATCTGAGTGCACAATAAGCGACTCCGTGAGGACCTGTTGCTATCCATGGCTTCACTTTCAAGAAGGCCGACTGGACTTTGGAGGCTGAGATGATAGGTATGGGTGTGTCCGAGGCTGTTGCGGCAATTGGCAACGGTTTGTTGGCTTCCTGCCCGAAACAAGCATAGAATGCTTGGAGTTCATTAGGGAGGGATGCTCTTCTACTTTGCTTTGTAGCTCATTATACTGTTTAAGCCTTGCCACAATTGATGAGAGTCTGTGTCTCTAGATTAGTCTGGTAATGTCTATTGGCTTTGCGGAGGTCGTACCTCGATTTCTTGTATAGGTCAGGGTCACCTGTCGTGAACGCCTCAGTCCTCGGCTTAAGTAAGGAGTGTATCTCCCGATTAAACCATGGTTTCCTGTTGGAGAACGCACGTACTACCTGCTTTGGCACGCAATATTCAACACACTTACTGACAAAGTCTGTGACGGTGGTGGCATACTCATCCAGGTTGGCCGCTGAGTTCTTGATTATGGACCAGTCCACTGACTCCAAGTAGTCGTGTAGGAGCTCTTCCATTGCTTCGAACTAGAATTGCACAACCTTCTGAACCAGATTCTCCCTCATCCAGATTCCAGAGAATGAGACATTCTCAAAACACCTCAAGATTTAACAGAGTCTCGTGAGACAGCATGATCTGGATCTCAGCCTCGCTGGTCATGACCAGATCAGCATATTTAAATCAGCCATTAGGCTAATTTAAATGTGTGTGCAGGGGATTGTTCCAGTGCCCAGGACCTAACAGGTGTTTCTTGTGAAAGTACTTTCAGTACTCAACCCTTTTCCCTTCCCTTCAGTCAGAGCCCCGTCTGCCGCCTCCTGTCCCCATGGCCAAGTCTGCTGCTGTACAGGTGCAAGTAAGACAATCATCTTTATGGCCTTCACTGGCTCCAAAACTCCAGGGACTTCAGCCACAATCATCTAAGCATTCAGAGATAGCACCACACAACAGTAATAGGAAAAGTGAGGGCAGCACGGTGGCACAGTGGTTAGCACTGCTGCCTCAGAACGCCAAGGTGACAGGTTTGATCCCGCCTCTGGGACACTGTCCGTGCGGAGTTTGCACATTCTCCCCGTGTTTGCGTGGGTTTCGCCCCCACAACCCAAAAGATGTGCAGGCTAGGTGGATTAGTCACACTAAATTGTTCCTTAATTGGAACAAAATGAAAATGAAATGAAATGAAAAATCACTTATCGTCAAAATTAGGCTTCAAATGAAGTTACTGTGAAAAGCCCCTAGTCGCTACATTCCGGCACCTGTTCAGGGAGGCTGGTACGGGAATTGAAACGTGCTGCTGGCCTGCCTTGGTCTGCTTTCAAAGCCAGCAATTTAGCCCTGTGCTGAATTGGGTACTCTAAATTTATTTTTACAAAGTAATGGGAAAAGTGAAAGAATTTACAGTTGCAAAGGGGCATTCACTCAGGTGTTCAACACTGGGCAGGATTCCCCGTCCACCCCGGCGTGCTTCGTGATCACGGAGTCAACCTGTCATTAACCAGCAGTGAGATCTTCTGGCCCTGCTGCTGCCAATGGAGTTTCCAATTGAATGCACCCCCTGCCCCTGCCCCCCCCCCCCCCACCCCCACTGCAGACTAACCCACAGTGAGGGTATCCTGCTGGTGGCAACAACCAGAAAATACCGGCCACTGTAATAAATGATCACTTTTCTGTTCAAACCCAATTTCAATGTGCTCTTCAACATTGGAGAAAATCTGAACCATATCTTCCACAATCCAACAGTTTGCTCAATGGCCAAGCCCTGAATTGTGATTTTGGCTGCACCTACCTTGGGTGTCATTAATTACTGCTCACATGTTTTACCAACCACATCCTCAGAGGATATCCTTCGTCTCCAAGGAACTCTGTTGGTCCTGCTTGGAGGTGTAAATATTTGTGGAGATCGGACTGGCACCGAATAACTGCTTCATGGCAGCTGCCTGGCTATCTTACACAGACATGCATAATAATCTTTCAGTAATTACACATCAGTTGAATGTTAATGGAAAAGACTCCCTTTCAATTGATGAATAATGCTGCTTGATCTCAGCACGCTTTGATTGCAAATGCACAATTTATGAATTCCTGTGCCGATGGAAATCCAGCCACAGCAGCAAATCTGTGGCTCTCCTTCATTCTGATTGGTCTCATTCAGTGGGTGCAATTGGTGGCCCTCACAAATACAGCATCCATCGGCTGGGCATTCTACCTTGGTGCTGCACATTGTAACATTTTGCATGTTTCGTCAGCAGATTTCTGGGAGCAGCCAACAGTGAAGATATTCAAATCGGTGTTGGCCTTTGGCAATATATGCTGAACAGGTCCACTTGGCAGGAGCCATGTTTCCCTGTTGCTGCAGGTGTCAGCAATGATCTGGTACGAGAGTCTGAAGGGATGACTTTCAGCTCACGTTAGCCATTAGCAAGAATGGTGAAAAGATCCTGCGAGAATTGGATAACGAGAGTCATGCTGGTGAAAGTGTTTTCCAATTTACCACGCCTTTCACTGTTGACAGAATGAGGTTCACGCCACGAAAGGGCGTGAGCCTCATTAAAATACACCTTAATATATTTTAATTATGCTTGACCTTCTGGGAAGCCCCATTGGGAGCTGGGTGCGTTATGTTTGTTGTATGGGAGGAGCCCCCAATGCTGATGCTTGTGGTGGGGAAGGCAGGTGGCGAGAACCCCAATACTAATATACTAATACTTGCGATGGTGGGGGCATGAGAGCACTGATGGTGATGGTAGGTGGGAAGATGGGAGTCGGGAGGGGGGGGGGGGGTGAGAACCCCAATGCTTATGGAGGTTTTCTCTGTCCATCTCAACTGTGCAGCTGGAGAGTTACCCGCCAGGTTTCAGTCAGGGCCTGACAATCTGAAAAGATATGGGAAAATTCTGCCCTGAGATTACTGAGGCACTATTGCTCCGTCATCTCCAGAAATTTAACTTGCTGTCTGTGTACACACCTTATGTTGGTAGCTATTGCCTGTGGCAAGGTAGGACTGTTTATCCCCTCTGTCCTGCGGAGTGGCAGCTGGTTAAGGACATGACTTCTGCTGCTCCTGCAGATGCTGCTCCTGTTGCTGTTCTTTTTTTCACAATCAGCGTTCCAGGTTAGAGCTGCAGCAGCAGCCCCCATAGTGCTTTGAAGGCTGACAACAGGGAAGTACAGATCAAAGGGAAAAAAAAAGTCAAGTCTTGAAAATGATGTCCAAAGTAGTTAAAATACACTCAGAACAAATCCTGTGAGCAAACCCCTTTCACCGAGGCAAAGTAATAACTTGTCATGTGGTGATATGATTTGCATAGCTGTCTGCCATTGGGGCAGAACACCAGCTTACCATTGGCCCTGGTCGGTCATGTGCCTCTCGACCGATTGGTTGAGACCAGTCATGTGACAGCTCTCCGATTGGTCGAGAGGCTGAATTAACCACGTCTCCTTGCCGAGGTATAAATAGTCAAACGTCCGGCGGTCGTCCATTTTATTGTAGACAACCGCAGGGCTAAGTTCTAGCTTATTAAAGCCTAACTTTTGCAACTCGTCTCTCGTGCAATTGATGGCGCATCATGTCACATCTCAGTTTTGTAGGTTTTTCAGACTATCAGTTGCTTGGCTACGCCAACCCCTGCTGACCCCTCACCTTGTTCGACCTCTTGACCTCCAGCAAGCCCAGGAATCCTGTGCACTGATAGTTTAAACTAGAATATAGGGTTTAGAACTTCAATTGCCTCTTGACATATTTTAATTCCAGACTTCCCCTGCCCCACCAGGTGATTTCCACACACTCATGAATGCACTCCAGTTAAATATCAAAGTCGATAGGACCCTGCCAGTTTCTTGAATGGTGGGTATTTTTTGGTCTTTGAACTTGCCACACAGGCACCTGCTCACAACTGGCAAGTTAAAATTCTCCCTATTACCTTTAAACCAGGGGTGGGCAAACTTTTCCGTGCAAGGGCTACATTCAGAAATTCACAATTTTAAAGGGCCGCATAGTATATTCAGTAAAATAATTACTTCACCCGGTTATGATTCTGGGCGCCTCATATAGAACATAGAACAGTACAGCACAGAACAGGCCCTTCGGCCCTCGATGTTGTGCCGAGCAATGGTTACCCTACCCAAGTCAACGTATCCACCCTATACCAGTAAGTAACAGCCCCCCCCCCCCCCATTAACCTTAAAAAAAAATTATTAAAAATTTAAAAAAAACTTTAAAAAAAAATTTTTTTTTCTTTTTAAATGACTTGGTGGGCCGCATAAAGACCTTTGGCGGGCCGCATGCGGCCCGCGGGCCGTAGTTTGCCCACCCCTGCTTTAAACTGACTCCCCATCTATCATCTCAAATACTACTTTTTAAAAAAAAATTTAAACTTAGAGTACCCAATTCATTTTTCCCCAATTAAGGAGCAATTTGGAGTGGCCAACCCACCTAGCCTGCACATCTTTGGGTTGTGGGGGAGATTCCCATTCAAACACAAGGAGAATATGTAAACTCCACACGGACAGTGGCCCAGAGCCAGGATTGGACCTGGGACCTAGGTGCCATGAGGCAGCAGGACTAACCCACTGCGCTGCCTCAAATACCACTTAAGCACTTCATGGTGTCCTTAGGTCAGGTAGCACACTATAGTTCTGATTCAGTAAGGGACTAGTAACTTTTATTGCAAAATAGATGTAATTTGAAATTCTAGCTATTTATGAAGAGAATAAAGGATTCTGTAGTTTCAAACAAAAAGAAATTTAACCAATCAAGAGTCAACAAAGCAAACAATAAATACTATCAATCTTGTACTCTTAACGTTCAGAATTAACATGAGGTAAATATGAATTAACAATCAAACTCGGGTTGAACACACCACATACTGCACATTGAATGAGAAACACAATGAAGGAACCCCAATTATTTTTTCAGTAACCCACCCAGATATCAGCCAGTGATCACTGACAGTCACAAAAATCCTTTAAACGCTATCTTCCTCAGCTGGGATTCAATCTTCTCACTATCGGTGGGGGCCACTGTAGTGGGATCCATCACGGGAGATGCAGTGCTCCAGCCAGAAGTCCATTGACTTTGGCAGGGCAGATAATCGCAATGGCAGACGGGGCTGGAAAATCCCACCCGTAGCCTCCGATTTCCTCCCAACTGTTCAATCATTGTCTGAAATTGCAACTCATCGGATTTGGTAGGTTGCAATATTGGGTCTTCACCAAGGCACAGTTCCTGCTCTCTAGCTGCTCTGCGCAGAACATCTCTGCTCCTGGGCTTTTCTTTGCACAAACTGCCAGCTTCTCCAAGCTGCCAACTGCTCTTCCAGGGCTTTCTGTGCCCCAAACTGCTCAGCAGCATGGCACTATCAACAGCACTTCAGTTGCACAGAGACAACCTTCTTCTGCTGCTCCCGACTCCGTTACGTGGGTTGACCTTCGTGCTTCACACAGCAACAGACACATTACCCAGTCCTTGCAGCCGTCAGTGTCCCAGTCAATCACCCACTCAATGAACATACATCTGTTCAACTAATTGGGAGTTCGATTGTGTGTGTAAAACAGGAATGCAGCACGCATGTCATTGACTTTCCAGTGCACCCACCACAGTATCATTTCCTCACATGACATATTAAAAAATCAATTTAGAGTACCCAATTATTTTTTTCCAATTAAGGGTGGCTAATCCACCTACCCTGCACATCTTTGAGTTGTGGGGGTGAGACCCACACAAACAAGGGGAGAATGTGTAAACTCCACAGAGAGTGACCCAGAGCCAGGTTCAAACCGGGACCTCGATGCCACGAGGCAACAGTGCTAACCACTATACCGCCCTGTCACATGATATATTAATGTCATGGCTGATGCAGTACTGGCAACTGAAGGCCAAGGTGCAACAAAGACCTCGCGACCTAAAGAGCAGATGGTGGGTGGAAAGAGCGCAGGCGACTCAGCAACTCACTGACAACCATGATGTGCATGGCTTCTTCAGCACAATTAAAACCATCTACGTCTGAGCACATAGGGGCCCACCCCACTGAGAGCCAAAAATGGAGATGCGATCATCAAAGACAGAGAGGCAGTTAACACCCACTGGAGAGAGCACTTTTGAGGACCTCTTTAGCCAAGACACAGCCTTCGACGCAAGTGCGCTCAACACTATCCGGCAACACTGTACCTGCCACCATCTATCGCAAACCCATCTCACCGAGATTGAAAAAGCCATCCGACAGCTGAAGAACAACAAGGCCTCTGGAACAAATGGAATCCCCACAGTAGTATTCAAATGTGGCAGAGAGACTCGTGACAAGAATCCACAAGCTCATCACCCTTGTCTGGAATGAGGAGAACATGCCGAGTGATCTCAGAGATGCCCAATTGTGACCATCTTCAAGAGACAGGTCCGATTGTGGAAATTACAGAGGGATTTCCCTCCCCTCCATCATGGGAAAGGATTATCATGAGAATGCTCAATCACTTTCTCCCAGTAGATTTACAGCAATTCCTATTCCCACCAGCACCTGATTAGTTGGGGCTAGAGAGCTGGACAAGCTGGAGCAGCTTCAAAGCACCCCATTCCCCACCTATATCATTCCAGCCAAGAAGATTGCAGGATAAAAACTGGGCCCCTGGTTCCTGAGCACAGACCTGGACAAGAGTGGGGGGGAGGGGGGGGGGGGGGGTGGCGTGTCCTGTTTTCCCAGTGGGATCTACGGTGGGTGTCCTCATTGGGTTGGCCGTGTTTTATCTCAACAGTTGGGTGGCACCAGGTTGTGCGCTGGAGACGGCCAACATTTGAGCAGGTCCGACAGATGGAGGTCAGCAAGAGAAGTGTGTGTCTGCTGGGAGCTTAGCTGCAGTGTGATGTGGATCCTTGGTGCGACACACAAGTTGTGACAACCTCACCATGGGCAGGATGGATGGGAGCAGAAGTGCCGTGGACAATAGGGCTTGGAGCAGCTGGTAGTCCTGTGGAGTGGGCTGATAGTGTGACTGGTGAGGCCTCTAAACTGAGAGGGGCAGTGTGCCAGAGAGGGTGTCAGAGGCCATGGTGCATGTGTCCTTTGGTTGGGTGAGCTCTGCTACACCTCTGTTACAACCTGTGCTTCTGTTGAGTGCTCTAGTGGGCAACTGATTAAGCTTGGCTTCGCCCATCCTGTTGATGGGTCAGCTGGTGTCTGAGGGTTTCCAGATAGGTGGCCTGGGTGGGCTCCCAAATGCCCTGTAAACATTTACATGACACAGTGAGCAGTCAGCAGAGTGAGCAGACAGAGGTATGCAACTTGTACCAAATGGGTGCGTTTAAAACAAATCCTGCAGCAACGGTAGCCTGAGCCAGGCCACCCTGATCCCGAGAGGGACACCCCCCCCCCGAAACCACAGAGCTGTCACCAAGTTGCACCCCGCTACACCCCCCGGCCCTGGCAACAAACCCCCAGCAAACAGTATAATTTTGAAGGCCTTTAAAAAATGTTCTTACCTTATCTCCCCCCTCAGCAGCCATGGTGCCCAGTCCCCAGTTGTAAAAACTTGTAGTAAATCATGCCCGTGTGCCTACTGCCTGCTGACCCTGTAAAGTCCGCCTTATTAACAGTTGGAGTCTTGTGCCAAAATTGGGAAAGTCATTTTCAGAATCATACCCGACAGATAATGAGCGAAATTCTCCCCTACCCGGCGGGGCGGGGGGTCCCGGCGTCGGGCCTCCCCAAAGGTTTTAGGGGCAAGGCCGGCGCTGGAGTGGCTCCCGCTCCACCATAGTGCCAAAGGCCTTTGGCGCTACGCCAATGGGCGTCAGGGCTGGGTCGGCGTGAATCCACGCGTGCGCCAGAGTGTCAGCGGCAGCTGAAGTCACCACCGCTGCATGCGCGGTGGAGGGGATCCCTTCCGCCTCCGCCATGGCGGAAGAAAAAGAGTGCCCCCACGGCACAGGCCCGCCCGCCGATCGGTGGGCCCCAATCGCGGGCCAGGCCACCATGGGGGCACCCCCCGGGGTCCGATCGTCCCGCGCCCCCAGGATTCCGGGGGCCCGATCGCACCACCAATCCCGCTGGCCCGAGGTGGTTTAAACCACGTCGGCGTGAGACGCCTGACAGCAGCGGGACTTCGGCCCATCGTGGGGCAGAGAATCACCGTGGGGGGCACGCCGATCGGCGGGGTGTGTTTCCCGCTCCCGCCGATTTCCGGGTGGCGGAGAATTCCGGCCACGGCAGGGGCGGGATTTACACCGGCCCCGGGCAATTCCCCGACCCTGCGGGGGGGTCGGAGAATTCTGCCCAATGTCCCTGACACCACTACCATCATCCCTAGGAATGTCCTGTCCCACCGGCAGAACAGACCCATCAGAGGTGGTGGTAGGGTAGTATGCGGTGCCATGGGAGTCCTCAGCATCGACTCTGGAACCCATTAAATCCCATTGCTTCAAGTCAAACATTGACAAGGAAATCTCCTGCTGATTACCATGCACCCTCCCCCATCAGGTATTGATTCAGTACTCCTCCATATTGAACACCACTTGGAGGAAGCACTGAGGGTGCCAAGGGCACAGAATGTAATCTAGGTGGGGGACTTCAATGTCCATCACCAAGAGTGGCTCAGTACTACTGACCAAGCTGGCAGGGTCCTAAAGGACATAGCTGCCAGACTTGGCAACAGATGGAGAGAGAACCAACAAGAGAGAAAAACATACTGGACCTCATCCTCACCTTCCTGCCTGCCACAGATGCATCTGCCCATTGCAGTACCAGTAGGAGCGACCACCGTACAGTCCTTATGGAGACAAAGTCCTGTCTTCACATTGAGGATACCCTCCATCGGTGTTATGTGGCACTCCGCTCATGCTAAATGGGATACATTCAGAACAGATCTAGCAACTCAAGACTGGGCATCCATGATGGAGGAGCCCAGCACCTCAATGCAAAAGACAAGACTGAATGGGATACATTCAGAACAGATCTAGCAAATCAAGACTGGGCATCCATGAGGTGCTGTGGGCAATCAGCAGGGGCAGAATTGTTCTCATGCATAATCTGCAACCTCAAGGCTCAGTGTGTCCCCCACTCTACGATTACCACCAAGCCAGGGGGTCAAGCATGGTTCAATGAAGAATACAGGAGGACATGTCAGAAGCAGTACCAAAGATACTGAAAAATGAGGAATCAACCTGATGAAGTTACAACACAGCACTACTTGCATGCCAAACAACATAAGCAGCAAGTGATAGACAGCGATAAACAATCCCACAACCAGCGCATCCAAGTCCTGCAGACCTGCCACATCCAGTCGTGAATGGTGGTGGACAATTAAACAAGTCAATGGAGGAGAAGGCTCCACAAATATCCCCCATCCTCAATGATGGAGGAGCCCAGCACCTCAATGCAAAAGACAAGACTGAAGCATTCGCAATAATCTTCAGTCAGAATTGCTGATTGGCTGATCCATCAGTCTCCTCCAGAGATCCCCAGAATCACAGGTGTTAGTCTTCAGTAAATTAGATTCACCCCACATGATATCAAGAAACAGCTGAAGGCACTGGACACTGCAAAGGCAATGGGCCCTAACAATATTCCGGAAATAGTACTGAAGACTTGAGCTCCAGAACTTTCTGTAGTCCAAACCATGCTCTTCCAGTACAGCTACAACACTGGCACCTACCCAGCAAATTACCACAGTATGTCCTGTACACAAAAAGCAGGATAAATAGAATCAGCCAATTACCCCCCCCCCCCCCCCAAAAAAAAATCAGTCTACTCTCAATCATCAGTTTTGTATTGCTAAATTATTTATTCCACACACTAACAGGTCTCGCAGCATCTCATTTAGCATCAGGCCAAATTCACAATACTCTGCTAATCATTTTAATCTTGTTAAAACACTAGTGACTGACTCCCTGTGTCTCAGAATGCTGAGTAAAACCAGTACGTTCGCAGGATCAGAGGCAGCTTACGGTCATAGTACTCTTTTACTAAATCTGTCCATTTTGGGAAAGTTTTTGTGTCCGGTGCCTTCGTAAAAGTGAGACTGCGCATACTGGCAAAAGCTGCTGGTCCACACACAGTCAGCAGAATGACCAGTTGCTCTGCATCCAGAACCTTATCATTCACTCTGATAAAGTACTTCATCTGCTCTACATATTGGGCCCAGTCTTCCACTGCAGGGTCAAAAGAATCCAACTTCCCAAATAAAGGCATTTTCCAGTCAGTGACTTGCCCTCAATATGTGTGGCTGATAATGAACAGGTTCCTTCAGGTCGTTCCTTTTTCCTTGTTGCCACTGCATTAAGTCCACAGAGGCAGACATCCTTTCACCAGAATCCCTTTTATTAACAAAACCAGTCTCAGTATGAACTTGCACACTCCACTTGCTACCTACACTGGAAGTGCAGAGGATCTGACACTCCCTGTTATACAAAGAAGAGGTTCCCTGATTGGCACACTAATCAGGGAATTCGTATTCCAATTGGCCAATCTCAAAGGCTTGGTCTCAGTCATTACAACAGTTAACAGCAATAATTTGAGCAAAATTCCCTTCTGGGCCAAATAAAGACTCCCACATGTTATTGCTGTCAGTTAGTTGTGCTTGAAGATTGGTTGGAAGGAGACGTTTCTCTGGCTATGTAGCTACTGGTCAGGTTCCCTTCTCATTCAGCTGGTCACTCCATTGAGCAAGAGACTTATTGAAACGTGGTCATACAGAGTACTCAAAATGTTAACTTGGTGAAAATGCTTCACAGACAATTAAATTCAAAATACTAAACTGATTTTGTGTGTAAAGTTCATTTGACGGAATAAAAAACAAGTCTGGGCTCAGCTGTAATTAAGAGTTGTAATTAAGAAAACAAAATAGTCGTGACCTAAATTCTTCTGTTAGACAATTCAACATCACTTTGAAAATGCTCCCTTCAGGGGCATTTCTAACAACAGACTAGAGACATCCAGTCACATTAATGGATATTGTGCCAATTATTTTTGTGTGAAATATGTGGTGGGGGTTAATGATTGCATTAAAAAGTGTGATCATTAAACATATCTGCATTTTTCTTACAATACACTTAACACTGCAGATTGAACAAGCTTCAGAGGTTCTCCGAATGCTTCACTTTTCATGCAGCCGATTCATTAGCTAACAAAGATGGAACATAGGTCGTTGAAGTAATCTAGTTGTGACAAAGCAGCAATTTGAAAGAGTAAAGAAATAAAAGCATCTGCATTAGCATATTTAAGGTCTCAATTCTGTGCCTTGTTACACCTTTAGCCTCCAAAGCATTTCCCAGCAAGTGAAGACAAGAAACAAATATAAAAAGCCCCTCACTTCAGGATATACACCTCTAGTCAATTTTCAATTGATGGGCAATTAAGGGCGGTCACGAGAAAACATTTGTTTGAATCTCTTGAACAAATAACAGCCCTATTTAGTAACCTTACATTGATTGTTTTTGGAGACCAAAGTGTTTTTACTGATTGCAACCAACATTTCCAGCTCTTCTATTTCTAATGGGTACTTTTATTTTTAAGTACATGAGCCAGGATTCACAGAACCAATTAATATTAAGTGTAAGCATAAATGTAATTATCAAGCCTCGTATTTTATGTAATTACAGCTGTTTTAGTAAATCCCACCATCTACAAAATAGCAATTTGCCTGTAATTGCTGACTCCAGTCTCACTACAGATGATGACAATTAATTTATCACAGAAGTCATACAGTTTGATTTAATTTTGTTCTTCCTTGGCTTTCAATTTAATATATTTTTAATGAGCATCTGCACACAAAAAAAAAGATTAAACTGAAGTGCACAAATGAGGATTTGATCTGTATCGGAGCAGGTCTCAAACATAAAGTGGTTCAAACTGATTCACTCTCCGGTTCTGTGATAGTGGTTAAGACAACAACAAAAAATGTTCCTGCATTAATGAAGAGGAAATATAGGCATCAGGTAGGGATTTATTAGGATACTTTTATATACTTTTAATCACAGCAGATGAAATTATTAAGTGGCTCCTAGAGACGTTTAGTTTCAAGAGTGTCCAAGTCGCAACAGTTGAAGTGTCTGTCTATAACTTGTTTGTTGAGATTGAGATGAGCTAATATTCAAAGGTTGTTAGTTATGGAAGTTAGGCATTTTACACTTTTTCTACCATCGCTGTACTGGCGCCATATTTAATTTAAGCTTATAAAATTACCTATACAGCGACTGGTTAGTGGGGAGGCGGTGGCCTAGTGTTATTGTCACTGGACTACTTATTTTTTTCTAAATTTAGAGTACCCAGTTCATTTTTTCCAATTAAGGGGCAATTGGATTGGTTTGTTGTCACGTGTACCGAGTACAGTAAAAAGTACTGCGAGCAGCTCAACAGATCATTAAGTACATGTGAAGAAAAGGGAATAAAAGAAAATACATAATAGGGCAACACAGGTATATAATGTAACTACAGAAGCACCGGCATCGGATGAAGCATACAGGGTGTAGTGTTAATGAGGTCAGTCCATAAGAGGGTCATTTGGGAGTCTGGGGAGAAGCTGTTTTTGAGACTGTTCATGCATGTTCTCAGACTTCTGTATCTCCTGCCCGATGGAAGAAGTTGGAAGAGTGAGTAAGCCGGGTGGGAGGAATCTTTGATTATGCAGCCCACTTTCCCCAGGCAGCGGGAGGTGTAAATGAAGTCAATGGATGGGAGGCAGGTTCATGTGATGAACTGGGCGGTGTTCACGACAGTCTGAAGTTTCTTGCGGTCCTGGGCCGAGCAGTTGCCATACCAGGCTGTGATGCAGCCAGATGGGATGATTTCTATAGTGCATTTGTAAAGTTGTAAGGGTTAATGTGGACATGCCAAATTTCCTTAGTTTCCTGAGGAAGTATAGGTGCTGTTGTGCTTTCTTGGTGGTAGCGTCGACGTGGATGGATCAGGACAGATTTTTGGAGATGTGCACCCCTAGGAATTTGAATCTGCTAACCATCTACACCTCGGCCCCGTTGATGCTGACAGGGGTGTGTACAGTGTACAATTTAGGGTGGCCAATCCACCTACCCTGCACATCTTTGGGTTGTGGGGGTGAAACCCACGCAAACATGGGGAGAATGTGCAAACTGCACACTGACAGTGACCCAGAGCCGGGATTGAACCTGGGACCTCGGCGCCGTGAGGCAGCAGAGCTAACCCTCTGCGCCACCGTGCTGCCCTTGTCACTGGACCACTTAACTACAGTAATGCTCTGGTGATCCAGGTTCAAATCCCCACCACTGCAGATGGTGAAATGTGAATTCAAAAAAAAAAATCTGGAATTAAAAGTCTAATGATGACCATGAAACCATTGTTGATTGTAATAAAAACCTAACTGGTTTGCTAACATCCTTTGGGAAAGGGAAATCTGCTGTCCTTACCAGCCCTACATGTGATTCTAGGCCCGCAGCAATGTGGTTGACTCTTAACTGCCCCCTCAAGGGCAATTAGGGATGGGCAATAAATGCTGGCACAGCATGCAACACCCTCGTCCCATGAACGAGTAACAAAAAACTCAACAAGCCGAGATCCTTTTTTATAATAATAATACTATACTGAACAACATGGTTGAATGTTGATATGCTAGAATGTTATTTATCAATGCAGTTGAGACATTTTTTGTTAAACTATTATGCTGAAGATTTTGCAGATAAAATTAAATCACCCAAATTCTGTGTGCTGCTGTGATATAGCACAATGTAAAGAATGGGTTGGATTTTATTGGGTGCAAGGCTCAAAATGAGGTGAGTCCACTCACCATACTGATGGCTGTCCTGCAGCAATTCAATGCAGGTAGTTGTTTTGTTCTGCGTTTGGGCCTGCGATGGGGTTTGGGGATTGTTTAATCTCCCAGAAGTATGCTGTTCGGGTCCATAGTCATTTTAATCAGAATTATTTATCAACAGTAAATATTTACACATTTGGACCAGCACACGAGGTAAGAGCTTCTACTCTCTTCAAGGTCTCTCTTAGTACTCAGCCATGTGACCCGACATCATTATTACATCAACATTAGGTCTGCTTCTTATGTTAACCCTTTACTGTACATCTCTCCCCAAGTCTTTATCCCCATCTGATTTACATCCTTCTACGTTTCCCTCTAAAATCTCTGACTTCACAAAGTTAGTCTCTGAACTGTCTTGCCCAATCTCCTTGAGCTTGTTCTGATCTCCTTTTGAGGTGAAAGATATTCAGTACTCTCATTTCAGTCAGTGTGGGTATTCTTCTCCTGGGTGTCTATCTTCATCTTCAGGATCTAGGTAGTAAGCTCAAGTTTCTGTTGTTTTATTTCAAAGATATTAACTGCAGCAGTTAATCTTTATGGTACTTTGGCCTGTCTCAGTCCCGATGCTGGCTTTCGAGTTCTTTTGACGATTCTCTCTGTTGCTCTCAGACCCAGAATCTCTGCCCCAGGCATAGCTCTGGTAACTCATGGGCTCTGTGATTAAAATGATGAGCTTGGTTGTTTCTCTGTTCTTCCTCACACTATTTTACCGTCTCATGCCCATTCCTGGTGATATCGGGTTTGAACTTTTGTGACAGGGATGGAAGCTGTTGTGTCAATCTCCTAACCATTAGTAATTCAGATGGTGAGAAACCATTCTGCAGTGCTAAAGACTGATAATTCAGAAGAGCTAGATTAAGATCTTTATTTTCTCTAACAATTCCTGAATGGTGTGTTTCCCTCTTTTGGCCTATTCATTTGCCTGAAGGCAATGAGGTGAACTAATTACATGGACAAAGCCATAATTGTTTGTGAAAGTTTGGAATTGCTCATTTGTAAGTTGCAGCCAATCATTGTCAGTCAATACAATGCCCAGAATGTCATGCACTGAACAAATTCTCTTGAGGAATTAAATGACTGCATCTGCTATGATAATATGCAATCGGTTTAGTTCAATCCACTGTGAATCATAATCGATAACAATAAGGAAGTATTCCCCTTAAAGTCACATAAGTCCATTCCCAGTCACTCCCATGGCCTTGATGGAAAATAATAAGGTAATAGTGGTTCGTTTTGTTCCAGGCTGTTTATGGCACAGCTACAAATAGTTTATTCTATAGAGAGAGTAATACCTGGCCACCAGAGTATTGTTGTACCCTTGCATGACACTTCATAATTCCTAAATGTCCTTGGTAAAGTCTTTGAAGATTATAAAGCTAGAGGGCTCTTGGTATGATAATCTCTAATTGAAGGCTCACAAGGCGTCAAAGGCAGTGAGGTGCTTGTGCTGTTCGAAATATTGGTATTGTATCGAGGGTATAGTCCAACCATCCTTCCAGACAATATTGTTGGATTTGAAGACATTCTTTCTGCTATTTCTGGGCTTGCTTTATTTACAGCAACCTTCTTGCAGTAACTGGTAAGTGCTGAGTGATTAAGAATGTATATGCTTCAACCTCCTTAATGAAGTTTAAATACCCTTGTTCAGTTCCTGACAATGGTATTTGTGACAGTGTGTCCACTGTTGTTTGACACTTTCCTTGCATATACTCTGGGCACAGTAGTCCAAATTAATTGCCCTGATGCAGATTCCATTCAGAGGATGGGTGTGAGCGTGTTGTCAGCAGTAAGACAGGAGTCAAACTTTGGCATAAACTTAGGAGCATCAGACTTTACCTCACAGTGAGTGATTATCACTCTTCTGTCTTGTACATTGACTCATTGACCTTGTCAAACACAGGCCAATAACTCTAGGGTGACGTTATTGAGACCCTGGGAGGGTGGAACAGGATAATTGGGAAAGGAGGAAGGAGCGGAGTGGAGGAAGGAGGGGAAAGGAGGGGTGGAGGAAAGTGAGGAATGGGGGTAGAGGAAGGAAGGGAATGGGGGAGCGGAGGAAGGAGGGGAATTTCATAGAATTTACAGTGCAGAAGGAGGCCATTCAGCCCATCGAGTCTGCACCGGCTCTTGGAAAGAGCATCCTACACAAGCCCATACCTCCACCCTATCCCCATAACAGTAACCCCACCTAACACTAAGGGCAATTTGGACCCTAAGGGCAATTTAGCATGGCCAATCCACCTAACCTGCACATCTTTGGACTGTGGGAGGAATGTGGGGGACTGGGGGATTGATGGAAGGAGGAAGGGAATTGGGGCGGAGGAAGGGAATGGGGAAAGGCAGGAAGGAGGGAAATGGGGTTTGGGAGGGGGTGAGCTGATGGATAAAGCCTCATCCTATGAGAATTGGGTGAGGATGAGGGCCTTCATGGTCCTCCAGGTTGCCGGACCCTCCTCATGCGAGCTCTCACCAGGCTTGTCCTGCAGCCCCTCCTGGTCCGCCTCCTCCTCCCACTCAGATGAGACCACAGGTCCCTCCTCTGCCAAAATGTCACCCTGCGGGTGTGTCAGGTTGTGGAGGGCACAGCAGACCACCACAAAACGGGAGACACTCTGGGGAGTGTACTGCAGTGTACCACCAGAGCGGCCAGACATCGGGTCCAAAGCACCGCTCAATGACAGAATGGGTGGCAACATGGGCTTCGTTATATCAGGTCTCTGTATACCGTAGTCTCTGGCCTCTGTACTGGTGTCATGAACCAGGACCTCCCCTTATCTCCAAGAGCCAACACATCATCCTGGGGTGATCCTTGAAGATGCCCTGGATCTCTGAGTGTCTCAGGATGTAGCTGTCATGCAAGCTCCCTGGCAAGAGTGCACACACGTGCATGATTCGAAGGTGGTGGTTATACATGAGTTGAACATTCAGGGAGTGGAACCCCTCCCTGTAAATGAAGGCCACTCCCTGATGCCCAGGTGCACACAAGGTTACATTCATGCCATCAATTGCCCCCTGGATCTAGGGCATCCCGTTGAGGTGGAGAATCATGTAGCCCAGGCATCTTGGTGGGCCTGGTCCAACTCAAAGTTGATAACGTCTGATTCCCAGGCATACAGGGTATGCATGACCTCACGGATACACGTGGGCTGTAGTTTATGAAATCCTCACAAGTCACCACTCAAGCCCTGGAACGAACCAATGGCAAAGAAGCTCATGGCTACACTGACCTTCATGATCGCCAGAGTAGGTGTCCCACTCCCCCATGGATTTCCAAGCCCGTGAGGGTGTGGCAGGGACCAAACTGTCTCTTTGTTGAGATGGAGTCTCTTGCGCCACATTCTGTCGGTCATCTCCTCGAAAGACCAACGACGCCTGTACACCTTGGGCCGTTACGGGCCTCCCCCTCTGGGTTCCTCCTCAGCCTGATGGGCAGCATGTGTGGCGGCCCCTGGCACATGGGGTACCACCTTCAGCCTCGGTCGACGCTGCAGCGGCATCTGGCTTCCTGGGTTGTCACCAGCACTGTGAGGGGAACCCGTGAGGGACTGACACCACCAATCATTTTGGTATCTGTAAGGAGCTGGAGAGGGAGACATATCAAGAACCAGTTACTGCGGTACCCTCAAATCCCCAAAGTCTCCCCCATCCTTATTTCCCACCCTCTCACTGAGTGCCATTCACTGGCTCAGCTGTGCTGGAACGTCGCGGTGCACACTCACTCCTGGCCACTGCAGGGGCCCTGAGACCCCAGCTGGGAACATTAAGGAGGCAATGCTCAGGTGCCCTTCCTTGATCCACATACTCACCCTTTAGTTGTGAAGATATCCCCAGTGCTGAAGCCCAGCTCTTAAGTGTTTGATTGTTGGCTGTTGTCTCTATGGTGCTGATGCTTCTGGAGGTCAGGCAAACTATTCATTTCAAGTTTGATTGAAATGTGATGCAACAATCATTGTTTGAGACATGGCACATGTACCCACAAGAATCCACTTGAGAATATTGTGTTTATTAAATGGTCACCAGTAACAAAGATTTAAAAATTAACAATGTAGCATCCCAAGTATCACATTAACCATAACACAACTTGGAAATGTCACTGTTCCATATTGGTACCAATACAAAGCTATATCAGCTAATTTTCACAAAAAAAAAGTATGTGTTATCATGTCCAGAACTTTGTCGTAGAAATGATCTGCCCACCAATGTGTTACTTGTTCCATGTATCAGTCCCATTCTCCATCCAGGAGCCGCAGCTGTGCAGGCCCTACCACAATCTCACCAGATCCAAATCCTGGCATCCACATATTCCACTGGTGCTCAAGGTGCATTCCTTGACTTCCAGCATGTTTAACCCATGGAGATGTGCCAGTTCCAAGCAGCATTCACCACATCAGCAACAAAAGCATCAGCAATCTGCGAAAGCATTTCTTCAACGGCGCCATCAGGTAGCCCATTTGGATCAATGTTGTACGCCAGGTCCCGCGCACCTTCTTGCTTCAAACCGAATTGCCTTCTTTCCCCCCTGAGCCCGGTGTTCCTGGTCCCAGGGATCTTTGAAAAAATAGTCCTTCTTTCCAGCTACAGAAAAGGAGGGAAACAGTATCAGCAGCCTCCAGGCATTTGCAACCATAAGTAGCAAACACAACCCATAGCTGTGAACTGCTTTCACAACTAACAAGGCCAATTCCTTATCGGCAATAGCCTTCTGCTGTGAAGCTAGAGGCTTCTCACAGTCAAAGGGATTTAAAGTGACCTTCAGCATAGAAGCAAGAACAGGGCTCTGTCTGGAAGTATCTGGTAGGACAGGCAGACAGCAGTGCAGTTGCTCTTGTTATGGGTATCCATAATATTTAAAGATGGCTTGAAGGCCTCACAGAAGAAAAGCTCCTCAACAACACCCCCCCCCCCCCCCCCCCCCCCCGCTGATCTGGAATGCTTCAACTTCCGGATCAAGCCCAACTCTACTGAGGGGGTCCCATCCCCCCCCCCCAGCATTGGAGCAGAAGCCCCAATGCCCTTGAGCTGCATGTTAGAAAATGGAAATGGCTACTCACTTCCTCAGTTCCCCTCAGCAGCCATTGCACCAGCTTCACAATTTTAAAAGGAACACTAAACTACGCCCATGTGATTTCTCCCTAGGGAGCTGGTTCATTCCCGGGAGGCGATTAGATTGAACTTTAATCTCGCTAATGAGATGGAAATTGATGTAAAATAGGGTCAATGATATATTCGGGTGTGATCGTAACTTGCCTTCAGGAGCGGGCTGGTTAGATAGCAAACTGATTTGTGCCCGGCGGGAATTGCGATTTAGGCCTTTCAGGCTATTTAACCAACATGCTCAGATCCGCACCCGGTGCAATGAGGTGGTTAAATCGCACCCCTCATCTTTTTGTTTCCTGGTCAAAGTTTGCCACCATTTGTCAAGACATCTACCCCATTCCTATTACAGTGAATGAAGGACCCATATCTCAAGCAGCATTTATAATTTATATCATATGATCATATCTAAATCATATTTTACTCTCGAGTACGGAGAGTGACAATTAATTAGCGCATGGCAATCGGTTAAGTCTTGTCAGCTTGATCATTACTGAGCCATTATAAGGTGGGAACATGTTAATACAAAGTTTGTGACTTCTCAGTCTAAGTCTTTTAAAATGACATTGCCATGTAGCAAAACTAGTGATTATGTCGGACAGAAGACATTTGAACTGTGCCCTGCTGTATGCTAATTCAAAAATGGCTCCAGGGGATTTTACTATCACATAATATTAAAATGCAGATGCAAGCTGTCGCACAGCGCCTTTTGTGAGACACGTAACTTAAATTAATCTATATTGTGCTTGATTTTTATCCATCACCAAATTGTTGGCATGAACCATTCTCTGCAATCTCTACGACTTGTGTAAGTTCATAGCTTCTCTCCCAATACATATCTTGCAATGACCAAGGAACTATTTCCTCAGCCTGTGGCAGGGAAATGGTGACGCTACACATATGCTGCATGTAAAGTCAGTATTTGAACCATTTAAGTACAATGGATATGTCGAATTATCCCAATTAATGTGTATCATGTGGAATTATGAAGTCCTGCATGTCCAGAATATTGAATTTAATGCAATTACTTAATTTCATAATGAACCACAGAATTTAGAAAGAAAATAAGATGGAAAGAATTTGTAAAAGCAAAATACTGCAGAAGCTGAAAATCTGCAGCGGGATTCTCCATTGGTGGAATCCTCCGGCCGCCGGCAGTGCACCCACGCCTGCATGTTTCCCAATGGCATGGGGTGGCCCACATGGAATGGAGAATCTCGCTGCTGGCCGGGGCACGCCTTGCCGGAAAACAAGGGAGAATTCTGCCCCGGATATTTAAAAATCCCAGAAAATGCTGGAAACATTCAGCAGGTCTGGCACCATCTGCGGAAAGAGAAACAGAGCTAATGTTTCAGATCGTGACCTTCCATCAGAACTGGGAAAAGTTCAAATTTGAACAACTTCAAGGAGGTGTAACGGGGCGTCTGAGGAAAAAAAAACAATGGGAAAGTCTGTGATAGGGCAGAAAACTAGAGTCATGACATTAAAATAAGAGTCGGTGGGACAGAGTAAAACGGAGTCCCTCACTGGTGGCGGCATCGAGATTTGCACCTGCCAGCAGCAGACGGGTGCAAGTAGGTCAAATTGACCCATTTTTATCCAATTAATGGTCTGGGCACCAGATTTCCCAAGCCCGTGTGATCCTCTCATCCTCTGGGCCATGATTCACGTGGGTGAGAATTGGTGCAGATTTCTCAGCGTGACCTTGGCATGGTAGAACCCACAGTGAGCCAAGGGGATAGATAACTCTTTGAGGGAGTTGCTGCCAATGTCCATTAGAGGTGGAGTGCAAGTGAAGCACTTTTGAAAAGAAGGACTTAGATTATGTGCTGAAGACTTAAGAGTGGAATGCAAACCTACAATACTCTGGGGTGACCAAGCATCCCTTATTTTACAGGATTATCCAACTGTTACATGTCTTGGGTTGCAGGCACCCGGGACATTGTTTTTCCTGTAATTCGGACCCCTTTAAACCCCATGCATGCACATATCCCACTCTTCTCCTGATTGCACACACTCCCAGCTTTAGAAGCGACCCCTTCCTATTCTAATGGATCCCTCCATTTTGTCTTGAATATGGAGTCAGGACAAAATTTCTTTATGGTTTGCCTGTTTACCTAAGAATGCTATCATAGATTGTTGTTTGTGAGACCATTCTTGTTTTATTTGCAGTTCCATAAACCTCTCATTACTCCACACAAGATTGTATTTCTGCTACCATCCAAATTATGGTTACTTATTTGTCTGACATTGCACCGTAGCTACATCAGTAGTTAAGGGGAGGCAGTGGCCTAGTGGTATTGTCTCTGGATTACAGAGACCCAGGGTAATGCTATAGGCACCCAGGTTTGAATCTTGCTGTGGCAGTTAGTGGAATTCAAATTTAATCGCTGACCATGAATTGACCATGAAACCATTGTCAATTGCTGTAAAAAAACCATCTGGTTCACTAATGTTCTCCAGGGCATGAATATGCCGACCTTGACAGACACGGCCTACATATGACTCCAGAAATGTAGTTTACTGCTAAATGGCCGAGCAAAGCCAAGTAACAGCCCATACTTTTAGTCTCCATCATCATTGTGAAGAACTTGTGTGGCACAAACATTACTTGCTACTTGATCAACCAAACCTGGATATTGCCCAGGTCATGTGCGTTTGGACATGGACTGGTTCAGTATCTAAAGAGTCGTGAATGGTGTTGCAAATTGTGCATTCAACAGCGAACAACTTGGTTTTTGACCTTATGATGGAGGGAAGGTGCTATATACCTTTAACAACAATGAGAAAAGGTACAGAAGTGCCTGCACTCTGGATTCTTTCAAACATGATGAGAGGTTTATTAAGAGGTGTTGCTCAAACAATCTAAGATGGAGAACGCCAAAACCCATGCACATCATGCTGACATCACACCACATCATGTGATATTTTACCAGAGAGATTAATTCTCTGATACATAACACCACTTTCCCTTTCCTTCATTAATGCAACAACAATGATTTAACATTTATACAACCGATCCACTTATGCATTACCTTTATACACATATATACAATTCATTGAGACAGTGTCTCAGGTGGACGTCTCTTTTGTTTGGGTAGAATTCGGCATTCTGAAACCTGGTTACTTGAGACCATGGAAGTATCCTAATTTTGTTCAGTAGGTGATACTTCCTGGGAAGTTACTCCTGTTTCTGTCATGATAGATATTGGAAAGTCCGCAGAAGCAGAATCAGAACTTGTCTCTGTGTCTGGTCTCTATCCCAAGTACCAATGTCTAGAATTTCCAAAGGTAGAACTTCTGGAGACGTCTCGGCAATTTAACTTTGTGAAACTAGGAGCTGATTGACATTACATCACCAAACTCCTTCATCATTCATCTGCACAGTGTATGAAATTAGATCTGTCTTTTGTAGGCTGATAGCAGCTACCCATTTCTTATTGGTGGTGTAGCTCCTAGCTAGCAATCTCTCTCCTTGGTTGAATCCTCACGTTTAAGTTTTGTTCTGTCCTCGCAATTTGTTCTTCTTGTTCTCATTTGACAATCTCTGAAGTATCAGGTAGAGCTAACAAATCAAACTGTGTTTGCAGATTCCTTTAAAACAACAGCATTGCTGGTGAACTCTGTTGTTGTTTGTGCGATGTTCTGGTCAGTCATTAGGAATTTGTTCACTTTTCTTGCCAATGTACCCTGGTCCTTCAATTCTTTGATGGACTGTTTCAAAGATTGAACAAAACGTTCGGCCAATCCATTTGTTGCTGGGTGATATGCAGCTGACTTGATATGGTATATACCGTTTCACTCCAAGTAGTCCTTGAACTCCTTTAAAGTGAATTGAATACCATCATCACCAATAATCTGCTCCAGTATTCCAAATCTTGTGACTATTTCATCTAGTTTCTTAATGATCTGCTCAGTCCTCACTAACTTCATTATCGCATCTTCGAGCCATTAAGAGTGTGTCCACAATCACTGAAAACATGTGACTCTCCAGAGAACCAGCATAATTGATTTATATTCTCTGCCATGGCTGTGTCGCTATTCCCATGGATGCAATGATTGTAATGGTGGAGTATTCCTTAGTTTTGCACAAGATTGACATTCCCTACTTTCTCTTCGATTTGAGCATCTAATCCTAGCCACCAAAATTAATTGCGTGCCAATTCCATCCTTCTCACCACATCAGGATGTCCCTCGTGCAGTTGGTTAAGGAATTTACTACATAAGCAAGGAAGAATGATCACACGATTCCCCATAATAAAACTCCATTCTGCACTGTCAACGCAAGTCTTTATGTGACGTAGGGCATGAGGGTTGGGTTTTCCCAATGACTGTCTGACAGCATTCCTTTTTGGACCAAGTCCATCAACCTCCTCATTAATGGATCTGTTCTTGTGTATCTCTGAACTTGATGAAGTCACAGGAACATTATCCAAGAGTTGTAAATACAGAATGTTGATGAAGTGTTCTTCAGATTCATGCTTGACTTATAATGACAATCTTGACAAAGCATCAGCATGCTGCACTGACTTGCGATATTTGATATTGTACAAATGTGCCGACAATATCAAAAACCATCTTTCTAACTTAGCAGCTGCCAACAAAGGTATACCTTTATATTGCCAACAATTATCATCAAGGGTCGATGACGTCGCTAAATGTCATGGTGGAAACCCGGAAAATGATGCTTAAAGCCTCTCTTTCTAGCTGAGTGTAATTCATTACTGCGCTAGTAAGTGTGCGTGAAGCAAACGGTATCGGTCATTCCTCTCCGAAAGAAATTCTGTGCGAGGCTACTGCACCAATCCAAGAGTGACAAATCGCAAGCAAGTTGCAACTTCAGCTTGGGATCATAATGAACCAACAGCTCTGATTTCTGAAAGGCATCTTTTACCTCATTGTATGCACTTTCACATTCTTCTGGCCAGTGCCATCAAATGGGTAAAGGTTTCAATCATGTTGGTACAAATTTACCAGAATAATTGATCAGTCCTAAACACAATCTTAATTTTGAGGATGTGGTGGTTCTAAGATTGCTGCCATCTTCTTCCGTTCCTTGTGTAAATCATCTTTATCAATGATATGGTCCAGACAATTTATGAATGACTTGAAAAAGTCACCCTTTTCATTTTGAACTCAGGTTGTGGCTCTATCAATGTTTCAGAGTAGCTTACAAATTCTTCAAATGTTCCTGTTCACTTGAAGCGGTGATGGGTATGTCATCTAAATAACGTTGGGCGAGATTCTTCAATCCCGTAGCGAAGTGTTTACCCCATCGTAAACTCTGGAACCTTTCACGACTGCGTCATCTGGCCCCTCGGATCAGCGATCCTGCGCAGCTCAGAGGGCCAGCATGGCACTGGAGAGCCTCACGCTGCTCCAGCTGCTGATACGGGCGTCAGCACGGGCAGCGTGGGTCCGTGCATGCAGGACACGGCCAGCGCGAGTTCGTGCATGTGCGCCACAGCTGACGCGAGTTCGCGCATGTATGTGGGTTGCCATCTCCGCGCCGGCCCAGATGAAACATGCCAGAGACCTACAGGAGCCCGGCGCGGAGGAACATAGGCCCCACCAGGATAAGCCTGCCTGCCAATCGGTAGATCCGATCGCGGGCCAGGCCACCGTGGAGGCACCCACTCCCCGGTGCCCTCCCCCACCCCCCCGGAGTTAGATCCCCCTTCCCCCCCACCAGGCCGCCTCCCGCAATATAAACGCCGAGGTCCCGCCGGGTAGGACCACACGGGAACGATGCCGGCAGGACGCAACCAAACTTGACGGGCACTTGGCCCATCGAGCAGGTAGAATCGGAGGGCCGTATTGAGCGCTGACCGCGCCGCGCCATTTTTGCCGCGGCAGAGCGTGATTCACGCTCCCCCTCCCTGGCGATTCTCCGAACCGGCGTCGGAGAATCCCGCCCATTGTACCTGATTCAGCCCACTTAGAATTTGATCCATGGATCTCTGAAAAAATGAAAGAGACTTTTGTGCATCATAATGGTGAGTAGCCACTGTGATTCTGCAGTCATATTCATCTGAAGATATGCCTAGAAAAAATCAATTTGACTGAATTTCTGCCCTCCAAAATGTCCAGCATACAAGT
Source organism: Scyliorhinus canicula (assembly GCF_902713615.1). Lineage (NCBI taxonomy): Eukaryota > Metazoa > Chordata > Chondrichthyes > Carcharhiniformes > Scyliorhinidae > Scyliorhinus > Scyliorhinus canicula. The sequence continues at coordinate 69,543,865 of NC_052162.1, read as the reverse complement.
CTTCAATCAATGGCAGTGGGTAATGATCTGCACACCATACTGGGTTAATAGTTGTTTTAAAATATCCACATATTCTCACTGAGCCATCATGTTTCAAAGAACAAATAAGAAAGAAAAGTACAGTACAGAAACAGGCCCTTTGGCCCTCCAAGCCTGAGCCGTCCATGCTGCCCTCTAAACTACAATCTTCTACACTTCCGGGGTCCGTATCCCTCTAATCCCATCCTATTCATGTATTTGTCAACATGCCCTTAAACGTCACTATCGTCCCTGCTTCCACCACCTCCTCCGGCAGCGGGAACCAGGCACCCACTACCCTCTGGGTAAAAACCTTGCCTCGTACATCTCCTCTAAACCTTGCCCCTCGCACCTTAAACCTATGCCCCCTGGTAATTGACCCCTCTAGCCTGGGAAAAAGTCTCTATCCACCCAGTCTATGCCCCTCATAAGTTTGTAGACCTTTATCAGGTTGCCCCTCAACCTCACTCGTTCCAGTGAGAACAAACCGAGTTTGTTCAACCTGTTCTTATAGCTAATGCCCTCCATACCAGACAACATCTTGGTATATTTTTTCTGCACCCTTTATAAAGCCTCCACATCCTTCTGGTAGTGTGGCGATCAGAATTCAACACTGTACTCCAAGTATGGCCTAACTATGGTTCTATACAGCTGCAACATGACTTGCCAATTTTTATACTCAAATCCTCGGCCAATGAAGGCACCTGTGTTGCCCATTTCAGTGTGCTGTTGACCTGTACACTTAGATCTCTCTGTCAATACTCTTGAGGGTTCTACCAGTCACTGTATATTCCCTACCTGTATTACATTAGTCTGGATTAAACTCCATCTGCCACCTCTCCGTCCAAGTCTCCAAACGATCTAAATCCTGCTATATCCTCTGACAATCCTCGTCGCTATCTGCAATTCCACCAACCTTTGTGTCGTCCGCAAACTTACTAATCAGACTGAAGTGTTGGCTAGTGTAGACTTGAGAGATGAATACACACTTCCAACACTGATGAACATAGAACATAGAACAGTACAGCACAGAACAGGCCCTTCGGCCCTCAATGTTGTGCCGAGCCATGATCACCCTACTCAAACCCACGTATCCACCCTATACCCGTAACCCAACAACCACCCCCTTAACCTTACTTTTTTTTATTAGGACACTACGGGCAATTTAGCATGGCCAATCCACCTAACCCGCACATCTTTGGACTGTGGGAGGAAACCGGAGCACCCGGAGGAAACCCACGCACACAGGGGGAGGACGTGCAGACTCCACACAGACAGTGACCCAGCCGGGAATCGAACCTGGGACCCTGGAGCTGTGAAGCATTTATGCTAACCACCATGCTACCCTGCTGCCCGATGAAGGTTCAACTCAATTTTATTAACTATTTCTAACTAACTAACACACGATGACTGTGGGTCTAAATGATGCTAATTTAAAGTAGAGACCTAAGCCTTGTCCGAACCAGTTGATTCTCTCAGCACGTGTTGTGAGTCTGTGCTGGGCTGGATGAGTTCTTGTTCCATTCAGAGGCAGCACCCAGAATGAGCGACAACCATGGTGCCCTCTGCCTTTATAGTGTGTGTATTCTAACTGGTAATTGGCTGCGGTGTTTGTACATGTTGATTGGTCCCTGTGTGTGTCCATCAGTGTGTGTCTGCACCATGATATACTGGTGTATATTATGACATCCCCCTTTTATAAAAAAATGTTGATATAGGCATGTGATAATAAATAGTGCGGGTGTGTGGAGAATGTACCCAGCTACGTGTGAGGTGCGAAGACATACGTACAAATCTATATACAGGGAACAAGACAATTTACACAGGAAGGTGCCGGGTGCAGATGACTACCATGAACTGGAACAACCAACGAATCTATTTACAAATCACTGGATAACGAATGCAACAATGAAGGATATAGGAAAAAGAACATTTCAGAGAGTCCACATGTGTACAGAGTTCATAAGTTCAGTCTCTGAGGTGGGCAACAAACTCTGGTTGACCGCCTCAAGGGTGGGGCAATGGCTGGTGCATCAGGAGCTGGGAGGGCTGCAGCACAGTTAGGGGCAGACAGAGTGACCGGAAGCGCCACACAGTCCACGGTGGGATCAGTAGAAGAGCTGGTCTGAGGATCCCGTGACAACTCTGGAACAAGGCGAAGAACACGCCGGTTGTGGCACCGAATGGATCCATCCGGTAAGCGGACCAGGAAGGAGCGGGGGGGGCACCTGCCTTAGAACGACAGCAGGTGCAGACCAGCCACTGTCCGGGAGGTGGATGCGAACCTTTTCGCGTGGATGGATGGCGGGAAGGTCAGCAGCCCGTGAGTCGTAGGAAGTTTTCTGCTGCAGTTGAGACATGTGCATGCGGTGGAGCACGGGGACATAATCGAGGTTGGGAGTGAGAATCGATGGTACCGTCGTCCTGAGGGTGCGGTTAATTAGCAGCTGAGCAGGCGACAGGCCGGTGGAGAGCGGGGCGGAGTGATAGGCTAGCAGAGCAAGATGGAAATCTGAGCCGGCGTCGGCGGCCTTGCTGAGGAGCCACTTTACGATGTGGACCCCCTTTTCCGCCTTCCCATTGGATTGGGGTACAGGGGACTGGACGTAACGTGCTCAAAGTTGTAGTGTTGGGCGAAGCCGGTGCATTCCTGGCTCGCAAAACATGGGCCATTGTCTGACATGACCGTTAGCGGAATGCCATGTCGGGCAAATGTTTCCTTACACACCCAGAGCACAACCGAGGATGTGAGATCATGCAGCCTGATGACCTCCGGTAACTGGAGAAGTAGTCGATGATGATGATGTAGTCCCTGCCCAATGCATGGAACAAGTCGATGCCCACTTTGGTCCAAGGCGATGTGACGAGCTCATGGGGCATCAGGGTCACCTGTGGTTGGGCGGGCTGAAAACGCTGGCAGGTAGAGCAGTTGAGCACCACATTGGCGATGTCATCATTGATGCCCGGCCAGTAGACGGCTTCTCTGGCCCTGTGGCGGCATTTCACGATTCCTAAATGGCCTTCATGGAGTTGCTCCAACACTAGCTGGCGCATGCTTTGTGGAATGACGATGCAATCCAATTTCAAGAGCACCCCTCGACAACCGCCAGGTCATCACGGACGTTGTAAAATTGCGGGCATTGGCCCTTGAGCCACCCGTCTGACATTAGGCGCATCACCCGCTGCAGAAGTGGATCAGCCGCTGTCTTGCGGTGAATTTGCATCAGTCGTGCATCCGAAGCTGGCAAATGGGAGGCTGCAAGCTGAACTTGAGCATCTATTTGGCAAATGAAGCCGTCATGATCACACGGAGTTGTGATCGACCTTGAGAGGGCATCGGCAATGGCAAGGTCCTTGCCAGGGGTATAGATCAGTTGAAAGTCGTACCTGCGCAGCTTGAGTAGGGTATGCTGGAGGCGGGGTGTCATGTCATTCAGGTCCTTTTTGATAATATTTACAAGCGGGCGGAAGTTCACAGACGTAGCTGTGGAACTTCACGACTCCAGTGAGAAGGCCGAGACACTCTTTCTCAATTTGCATACAGCATTGCTCTGTGGGAGTCATCGCACGTGACGCATACGCAACGGGGGCCCATAATGAGGCCTCGTCTCTTGCAGGAACACGGCACCAATCCCCGACTGACTGGCATCAGTAGAGATTTTGGTCTCTTTGGTCGGGTCAAAAAAGGCCAACATGGGGGGCCGTGGAAAGCTTGGTCTTCAGCTCCTGCCATTCACGCTCGTGAGCAGGGAGCCATCGGAAATCTGTGTTTTGCGAATCTGGGCCGGGATTCTCCCCTACCCGGCGGGCCGGGGGGGTCCCGGCGTAGCAGAGTGGCGCCAACTCCGTGGCTGAGTGGCGGAATTCTCCGCACCTTTAGGGGCTAGGCCCACACTGGAGTGGTTGGCGCCACGCCGACTGGCACCAAAACAGGCGCCATCGGCCTTTGACGCCCGCCGTCTGGTGTCGGGGCTGGCCGAAAGGCCTTCGTCGGTTCGCGCATGCGCCGGTGCGTCAGCGGCCGCTGATGTCACCATCGGCGCATGCGCGGTAGAGGGGGTCTCTTCCACCCCCGCCATGGTGGAGGCCGTGGCGGCGGCGGAAGAAAAAGTGCGCCCCCACAGCACTGGCCCGCCCGCCGATCGGTGGGCACCGATCGCTGGCCAGGTCACCGTGGGGGCACCCCCCGGGGTCCGATCGTCCCGCGTCCCCCCCCAGGACCCTGGGGGCCCGCTCCTGCCGCCAATCCTGCCGCCACCAGAGGTGGTTGAAACCACGTCGGCGGGATTGGCCTGTCAGCGGCGGGACTTTGGCCCATCGAGGGGCCGGAGAATCACCGCGGGAGACAGGCCGATCGGCGTGGTGTGATTCCCGCCCCCACCAATTCCCGGGTAGCGGAGAATTCCGGCCACACTGGGGGCGGGATTTACGCCAGCCCAGGGCGATTTTCCGACCCTGCGGGGCTCGGAGAATTTCTCCCCAGGTCTCTGAGGGCTGTGGTGTGTGAGGCAAGATTCGGAATGAACTTCCCGAGGAAATTCACCATACCCAGGAACCGGAGGACCGCTTTCTTGTCCTTGGGCGTCTTCATGGACGTGATTGCTGCAATCTTGTCCTCGTCCTGATGCACCCCTAGTGGGAGATGTGATCCCCCAGAAACTTGATACTCGACTGGCCAAAGGAGCATTTGGCCCTATTGAGGTGGAGGCCGTGTTCGTGGATGCGCCTGAAAACACGCTTAAGGCGGGCAATGTGTTCCTGAGGGGTGTTTGACCAGATAATAATGTCGTCGACATATACCCAGACGGCATCGATCCCTCCATAATCTGCTCCATGATCCGGTGGAAAACTTTGAACGCAGAAATGATGCCGAATGGCATCCGGTTGTAGCAGAACCTGCCAAAGGGTGTGTTGAACGTACACAGCTTCCTGCTTGACTCATCTAGTTGGATCTACCTGAAACCATTCGAGGCATCCAGTTTTGAGAATAGTTTGGCATGGGCCATCTCGGACATGAGCTCCTCACGTTTCGGAATCGGGTAGTGCTCCCGCATGATATTCTGATTCAGATCTTTAGCATCAATACAGATCCGCAGCTCACCGGACGGCTTCTTGATGCAGACCATGGAGCTTACACAGTCTGTGGGTTCCGTGACCCTTAAAATGACTCCTTGGTCCTGGAGGTCCTGGAGCTGTTGCTTGAGGCGATCCCTGAGGGGCGCTGGGACTCTGCGAGTTGCGTGAACGACAGGCGTGGCATTGGGCTTGAGTAAGATTTTATACGTGTACGGGAGCATGCCCATGCCTTCGAAAACATCATGGTATTGCTGGATGATGGAGTCGAGTTGCGCCCTGAAGTCTGTGTCAGAGGATGCAGACACATCGCTTGAAGAGAGAGTGTACTCTCTGCACTAAATGGAGCAGCTTGCATGCCTGCGCACCAAGCAAGGAGGCTTTTGAGGCAGCAACAATCTCGAACGGAAGATTGACTGTGTGATCACGATGTGTCACCTCAAGGCGGCAGGAACCGCTGGCGGCGATGGCATTGCCATTGTAGTTAAGCAATTTGCACGCGGATGGCAGGACAGCAGGCTGTACGCAGAGCTTGCGAAAATCAGACGACGCGATGAGATTGGCAGAAGCGCCAGTGTTGACAGGGGACCGGTTGACCGTAAGGGTGGCGCACCACTCATCATCCTGGCTGACGCTGTGGACGTGGACGGATTCAGTGCCACGCTTGGGGGACATCCTGTTCGTAGTAACAATGCCGATTTGGAACGAGACCTGTGGGTCATTGCAGGCACAGTCGGAATCAAGGTCTAGAGTAGGTTCATGTCTCTGTGGGGCTGGGTGGACCTCCTAACAACAGCAGGCATGGAAGATCTGCACATTGCAGCGTAGTGGCCTCGTTTGCCACACTGCAGACACCGTCGGGACTTCGCGGGACATTGCCACTTTAAGTGGGCGGAGCCGCAGTTGCCGCATGACGGAGTGTCGGGACGTTCGGCGCGTCACCGCGCATGCGCAGGGTGATCCAGCATAGTGTACACCTGTGCAAAGCGGTCGGTGACGTCAGCACGCTAGCTGCGTGTAAGCGCGGGACTCCGCGAAAAGCGCGCGAAATGGCCGCCATCGTTCAGATCCAAAGCCTGAAAAGATTTAATCATTTGGACCCGTTATGCCTCGTAAGGGGCTTGACGCACCGTTTCAGCAGCCTGGATGCAGGAGTAGCGTGTGGAGGCATGTTCATGAAGCACACAGGTCTCAATAGCCATAGAGAAGGTGAGCTGCTTTACTTTTAGTTGCTGCTGGCGCAGGGGCTCAGATTGAACACCAAAAACAATCTGGTCACGGAGCATGGAGTCAGAGGTGGACCCGTAGTTGCAGGACTGTGCAAGGACATGGAGGTGGGTAATAAAGGACTAGAAAGGCTCGTCCTTACCCTGAATTCGCTGCTGAAACATGTATTTCTCGAAGCTCTCTTTGACCTCGACCACGCAGTGGCTGTCGAACTTCAGAATTATGGTCTTGAACTTTGATTTGTCCTCCCCCTCATCGAAGGTGAATGAGTTGTAAATGTGCAGAGCATGGTCACCGGCTGTGAAGAGGAAGAGAGCAATCTTCCGTGCATCCGAGGCAGCTTCCAGGTCCCTGGCTTCAAGGTACAGCTGGAAGCGCTGTTTGAAAAGTTTCCAGTTCAAGCCCAGATTCCCTGCAATGCGGAGAGGCGGCGGTGAGTGAACGGAGTCCATTCTCTAGAATGGCGCGAGACTGGTGGAAGGCAGATCACTAAAAGGTAGGTCTCAGAAGTGCAAGCATCCCTCAACTTCTGGTACCATGAAGTGTTGGCTAGTGTAGACTTGAGAGATGAACAAACACTTCCAACACTGATGAAGGTTCAACTCAATTTTATTAACTATTTCTAACGAACTAACACATGATGACTGTGGGTCTAAATGATTCTAACTTAAACTAGAGACCTAAGCCTTGTCCGAACCAGTTGATTCCCTCAGCACGTGTTGTGAGTCTGTGCTGGGCTGGATGAGTTCTTGTTACACTCAGAGGCAGCACCCAGAATGAGCGGGAACCGTGGTGCCCTCTGCCTTTATAGTGTGTGTATTCTAACTGGTGATTGGCTGCCGTGTTTGTACATGTTGATTGGTCCCTGTGTGTGTCCATCAGTGTGTGTCTGCACTGTGATATACTGGTGTATATTATGACACAGACCAGTTACATTTTCCTCCAAATCATTTATATATACTACGAACAGCAAAGGTCCCAGCATTGAACCCTGTGGAACACCACTAGTCACAGCCCTCCAGTCAGAAAAGCACCCTATCATTGCCACTCTCTGCCTTCTATGACCTAGCCAGTTCTGTATCCATCTTGCCAGCTCACCTCTGACCCTGTGTGACTTCACAATACAGAAACTATTGGGGTTGCCCAATTGCATATAACAACTGGTTCAATTACTCCTGTTTGGACCAGTTATTCTAGTTCTTCAACTTTTGGCCTAATGGTATATATTACAGTTCTAGCTTTGAGACATTTGGATATGCTGTCTGGCTTGATTTTTAGGGGTACTTCAACTCCAGAAATAGAGCCCAGTGAATCTTCCAACACTTTCTCATACTTTGCCAGAAGTTGATCTTTGAATCTATTCCCCAGTTAAGTCTCATCTTTGCCAATCATGCTCTGCCAAATAGAACAGGAGGATTTCCATGAACAACTTGAAGAGGCAACTTAACCGTCTACCCATTTGCTTCTTCTGTCAGCATAATGCAGCTTTTAATGGTGCAACCTTTTTGGATCATTTGCATCCATGGCGCCCATTTTTCCTGCCATTTTGCATCCCAGCTCCGGGGTGTACACTTCAACCAACTTCCTCAATTCTGATTCTTTCGAAGGTATGGCACAAAAGATCCCCTTATCTACCAAGGAACAAGATTTATTTCTTCAAAGCCTGATTATGGATCGACTTTTCCCCAGTGATGGCCTGTACAGAGTTGGAAGACATTTGAATCCCCATTATCCACAGCCCATTTAGATTCGCCACATGCCAGGTCCCTGTAACTCAGACTCTACTCATTTCAACGCAAGCAAGTTTCCCAAACTATGGTTCATTTTTTACTCACGGTTGTGGTTGGAATTCTTTTAGACTTTCAGCATGGGGGGCTGTATTTCACCCAATGTGCGTACGTGTGTGTGATTCCAGCCACAAGTATCTTCTGTTGCCCCCAATGCTGCTTCCATTATTTCTTGTTGATGAATTTCATCTTCAGCAATTTTTCTTTGCCTCGATCCTCGTCGCCAGTTTTGTCTTTCGTCATATTCCTTTGTTAGTCGCAAAGAGAAAAGGTACAGGGGTGCCCACACTCTGGATTCTTTCAAATACAATGAGAGGTTTTGTTAAGCATTATGGCTTATACAATCTAAGATGGAGAACCTCAAAGCCCATGCAAACATTCGGCTGGAGTCATTACACATCGTGTTTCACTTTACCAGCAGGGATGTATTCATCGATATATAATAAAAGTCATTGATGAAGCAGCCGAAGATGGTTGGGCCGAGGACACTAGCCTGAGGAATGACTGGAGCTGAGATTAGTGACCACCAACAACCACAACCATCTTCATTTGTGCTCATATGACTCCAACTAAAGGAGAGCTTTACCCCTGATTCCCATAGATCTAGCTTTGCAAGTCTCCTCGATACCACACTCGGTTAAATGTGACCTTGATGTCAAGGACAGTGACTGTCACCTCACATCACCTCTGGAGTTCAGCACTTTGTCCATGATTGTACCAAAGCTGTAATGTGGTCAGGGGCTGCGTGGCCTTGGTGTAACCCAAGATCAGCATCAGTGAGCAGGTTATTGCTTGGCACATGCTGCTTAGTAGCACCATTGATGAACCTTTCCATTACTTTACTGATGACCAAGTGTAGACTGATAGGGTGGCAATTGGCCATGTTGGATTTGTCCTGTTTTTTGTGTACTGGACATACCTGGACAATATTCCATATTGCTGCATAGAATTTGAATGATAACAATAATGATGAAATGGGGCGATAACAGTAGTTAACAATCTGGATTCTTCATCCAGGAAACTGCCAAAAGCCACTTTAAACATTTAATTTTGTGAAGCGGGTGTGTTTTGTTAATTTATCGCGGCTTTCATCCACTGATGTCATCAGGTAGATTTTGCACTTCATTGATTTGTGTTATTCAGTCAAGTCCATGCAGGTCCTGATTGAACTGTTAGGCTCTGGCACTGTGACCATTCAAGTACACAACTTTGTAAGTCTTGTAACTGGAAAGATGACTTTTTATGTTATTCCGTGTATTCAATCTTGATCCTGATCTCTTCAGGGTTGAACTGTTTTCCTAAGAATACTCCCAGAATAGGGCAGCACGGTGGCCTAGTGGTTAGCACAACCACCTCACGGCGCTGAGGTCCCAGGTTCGATCCCGGCTCTGGGTCACTGTCCGTGTGGAGTTTGCACATTCTCCCCGTGTCTGCGTGGGTTTCGCCCCCACAACCCAAAAATGTGCAGAGTAGGTGGATTGGCCACGCTAAATTGCCCCTTAATTGGAAAAAATAATTGGGTACTCTAAATTTATTTTAAAAAAGAATACTTCCAGAATTATTCTTTGTGAAATCCATTCTTGTTCATTTACAGGTCTATGCACGTCTCGGTACTCGACACAAAGTTATTTTTCTGCTTTATTCCAGATCATGATTACTTAGTCATGTGACATTGCATCTTTCTTGCATCAGCGGTGACATCAGTATCAGCTGCTCCTGATGTTAATCCTTTACTCTGCGTCCCCTGTCAGAGAGCCCCTTATTTTCTCCCACGAGACTTGGTCACCCTGCAGTTACTAGAAGTAACTGTGCTACCAACTGAACGTCAGCTCAAGTCTAGCCTTTTCTGTTCTGGCAAAGGAACCACAAATCTCCACAACATCCAGGTGCTCATTCGGTATATTTTGAGAACACGCTACAGCTCTTTGTCAGCAGGACCCTGTGGAAAGAACTATAAATTTGGTTAGTTAAATTACATTTTCTATTCATTTATATCGTACAAGTTATAGTTTGAGGCTAGTTTAAGTAAAACGGTTTTATATCTGAGAGCCAATATCTTCAACTTAACTTGTCAGCTCTCTAATTCAAAACCCCTGTGTGGCACTGTCTAATTAATGTCTAGACATATTGGCAGAGAATTGTCATTTAATCACATAACAGCCTGGAAATCAGCAGGCAGCCACATAAGTGCTGTTTTTTTTAGATTAAGAAAGCAATGTCTTTACTAGGCAGTGGTACTGTGCGAAAAACTAACACTTTCTTTGTCTGCAGGACAGTGAATTTTTAATTAAAATATTCCAAAAGTTTGAATTAATAAAAAGTTTGTACATTACAGGTCCCTGCAGTGCTTATCAAATGCATTCTTTTCAGTTTCTAGAAATAATGTGATTCTTTTTATTCCAATCTAACGCTTCTGGTGTCCAGTAAATGAGTTACCTAATTTGCCATTTACATCACATGGGTGGCACCCGCAATGGTTTATTTCAGTGCATGACTTCTCCCTCAGCTCATTGCTTACCTCTTTCACCACAAGATGATCTTGAAACTATATAGATAACACATAAATAGTGGTTTATTAAGAACTAAACCATTTGACTGCATGCAATTAAGGCTATGTGGCATATTGATGAGAATTCTCTGCACATCTTTAATACATTTGAAGAAAGTCAGAATTCTTTGGTCATTGTGATTCACTTTTCCCACCGGCAGCGCAGCTATGCCCGCGGGGTTCCCGGCACCATTGGGTGGTTACAATGGGAAATCCCATTGACAAGCAGCGGGAAGATAGAGTCCCACCACCAGCAAACGACGTGCCGCCGAGTAGCACGTGGCAGGGGAACCGGAGAATCCCGCCCCATGTTTAATTGGGTTTTCTTTTTTAAAGTATGAAAATGCAAGTCCATTTCACATGTCTAATATGGGGCATCTGTGTATTTGTTGTGGCCCTGAATAATTTGATGATTATTGTTGCACTGAATGTTTTTGGGATCTTAAAGCTTCAACTTAAAACAGATTTCCATCATGTCAAAACGGACATTATTTCAACTGTGTATTGATTCAGCATGGTGTAAGTCTCATGTTTCAATAGTTCTTCTTTCAACCTTTTTATTGGTGTTTTCTTTATTTAACCTTTGCATTGTCACATAATGCCCACAATTTAGATTGTCTGTTCAGTGACAGGAACTTTTCCACAATATACCCTGGTATTTATGAGGTGACTATGCTTAAAATTACACATACTGTGCTGTTGATGAGAGCACATTTGAAAGTGCAGTGTATCCAATAACTCCTTGATGCACGATCAATTGCACAAAAGACTCAGATTGGTACAACTGTGGCTTTATTACAGTCAGATGTGTGGCCTCCTACTGCAGCTGGCAAAATGGCTGATCAGGAGGAGTTCACGCATACTTACACTGCTCCTTGTGGGGGGAGCTAGCCGGCAGGGGCTAGCTGCGAACCTGTAGTGCAGGTCCTACCGTACATCCACTAATACAGGTGCACAGTGGTTCACCACATTTACCCCCTGTTAAAAATGAGTCCGGCGGGGGTGGCTTGGAACTATATACAGATTTACAAATAATTTACAGTGGGGAGGTGAAAACAAATATGTCCATTTTGGTAGTCTGGTGCCCGTCAGAGGTTAAGTCGGTCCGGTGGTTTGACGGTTCGCTGGGAGCGACGTAACGGTGGCGGCGATTTCAGTGCTGGTGGTGCTGGCGTCGCCGATGTTGGTGCTGGCGGTGTTGGTGCTGGCCAGTAGTCGGATGACTCCGGGAATGTGCCGAAATCTACCTTGTCCTCTAGCGTCTGGAGAGGAAGAAGGGATGGCCTTGGTGGGGCTAATGTTGGGAGTGCTGGGGGAGGGGAGGGTGCCGTGTGGGTGGGGAAGTGTGTGGGAGTGGAACCTGAGGGAGCCAGGTCCCTGAGTGAGACCGTATCCTGGCGGCCGTCGGGGAACTCGACATAGGCATACTGGGGGTTGGCGTGGAGCAAGTGTACCCTGTCCACCAAAGGGTCCGCCTTGTGGAGTTGGACATGCCTACGTAGAAGGACCAGTCCTGGAGCTGCGAGCCAAGTCGGGAGCGACACCCCGGATGTGGACTTCCTGGGGAAGGTAAAAACACGTTCATGGGTGTATTATTTATGGTGGTGCACAGTAGAGACCGTATGGAGTGTCGTGCATCCGGGAGGACCTGCTGCTAGCAAGAGGCTGGGAGGTTTCTGGACCGTAGGGCCAGCTGGATGGCCCTCCAAACCGTCCCGTTCTCCCTCTCTACCTGCCCATTTCCCCAGGGTTGTAGCTGGCCGCCCTGCTGGAGGCGATACCCCTGCTGAGCAGAAACTGACGCAGCCCATTGCTCATGAATGAGGATCCCCTGTCACTGTGGATGTAGGGGTGGAAACCGAACAGAGTGAAGATGGCGTTGAGGGCCTTGATGACGGTGGCAGACGTCATATCGGGGCATGGGATGGTGAAGGGGAACCTGGAGAATTCATCGACCACACTGAGGATATATGTGTTGCAGTCGGTGGAGGGGAGGGGCCTTTGAAATCCACATTGAGGCATTCAAAGGGGCGGGACGCTTTCACCAGGCGTGCGCGGTCCGGCCAGTAGAAGTGCGGCTTGCACTCCGCACAGACCTGGCAGTCTCTGGTGACTGTCCGTACGTCCTCGACGGTGTAGGGCAGATTGCGGGCTTTGACGAGGTGGTACAATCGAGTGACTCCAGGGTGACAAAGGCTGTCGTGCAGGGCCCGGAGCCTACTTGTGCGCTGGCACATGTACCTCGGGAGAGGGCGTCTGGGGGTTCGTTGAGCTTGCCGGGGCGATATAAAATCTCGTAATTATAGGTGGAGAGCTCGATTCTCCACCGCAAGATTTTTATCATTTTTGATCTTGCCCCTCTGTGTGTTGTTGAACATGAAGGCAACTGACCATTGGTCAGTGAGGAGAGTGAATCTCCTGCCAGCCAGTTAATGCCTCCAATGCCGCACAGCTTCAACGATAGCTTGGGCCCCTTTTTCAACGGATGAGTGCCGACTTTCAGAGGCATGAAGGGTGTGGGAAAAGAATGCCATGGGTCTGCCTGCCTGGTTTAGATTGGCAGCGAGGGCGACATCGGAAGCGTCGCTTTCTACTTGAAAGGGCAGTGTCTCATCTACTGCATGCATCCCGGCCTTGGCTATGTGTGCTCTAATACAGGCGAATGCATGTTGTGCCTCGGCCGTGAGGGGAAATTGGCGGGCCTTGTCGGCATAGTTTGGGACCCACTGGGCGTAGTAGGAGAAGAACCCAAGGCAGCGTTTGAGGGCCTTGTGGCAGTGGGGGAGGGGGTGCATGCGGTCGGGATCGGGCCCCAGGAGTCCGTTTTGGATTATATAGCCGAGGGTGGCTAGACGGGTCGTGCGGAACACACACTTCTCCTTGTTGTATGTAAGATTGATGAGAGTGGCGGTGCAGAGAAATTTAGAGAGGTTGGCATTGTGGTCCTGCTGGTAATGGCCGCCGATGGTGACATTGTCTAGGTACAAAAACGTAGCCTGCAGACCATACCGGTTGACCATTCGGTCCATCTCCCTTTGGAAGACCGAGACCCCGTTAGTGACGCCGAAGGGAACCCTAAGAAATTGATAGAGGCGACCGTCCGCCTCAAAGGCAGTGTAGGGATGGTCCGATTTACGGATGGGGAGCTGGTGGTAGGCGGATTTCAGGTCAATCGGTACTGTGCAATCTGATTGACCATATTAGATATGCGTGGGAGGGGGTACGCGTCGAGCTGCATGTACCGATTGATGGTCTGACTGTAGTCCACGACCATCCTGTGTTTCTCCCCAGTTTTAACCACTACCACTTGGGCTCTCCAGGGGCTATTGCTGGCCTCGATAATACCCTCCAGAAACAACCGCTGGACCTTGGACCTGATGAAGGCCTTATCCTGGGCGCTGTACCGTTTTCTCCTGGTGGCGACGGGCTTGCAATCCGCAGTTAGATTGGCAAAGAGGAAGGGGGGTCAACCTTGAGGGTCGTGAGGCCGCAAACGGTGAGTGGAGATAGGAGCCCGCCGAATTTGAGGGTGAGGCTCTGGAGATTACACTGAAAATCCAGACCCAGCAATAGTGCAGCGCAGAGGTTGAGGAGGACGTAGAGATGGAAACCGCTGAATTCTATGCCCTGGACAGAAATTTACCACACAGAACCCTCAGATCGAGACAGAGTGGGATCCGGACGGCAGGGAGATCCGTTGGTTGGCGGGGTGGACCGCGAGGGAGCAGCGCCTTACCGTGTCTGGGTGAATGAAGCTTTCGGTGCTCCCGGAGTCCAGCAGGCAAGAGGTCGCGTGGCCATTGATTTTCACTGCCGTCGAAGCGGTGGCCAGGTTGTGAGGACGGGACTGGTCCAGTGTCATCGAGGCGAGCCGCGGGTGGTCGTCCGAGGATTCAGATGGCGCCCGGAGAACCTGTTGGGAACAAGATGGCGGCATCCATGGTGCGCACGTTGTGGTGGTGGGGCAAGATGGCGGCACCCACGGGCCGCATGTTGACCTGGGGGGAGAAGATGGCGGCGTCCACTGGTCGCACATGGCCCCGGGAGGAGAAGATGGTGGCGCCCATTGTGCATTCGGCTGGGGGGAGGGGGTGATTGCAGGCGCGATAGCAGCGACTGCGAGGGCCTGGCAAACAGCTGCGAAGTGGCCCTTTTTACCGCAGGATTTGCAAGTGGCGGTACGGGCTGGGCAGCGTTGGCAGGGGTGCTTCTGCTGGCCGCAGAAGTAGCAACGGGGACACCCAGGGTGCGTGGCATGGTGGGCGGCACAGGTGTATTTATTAGGAGGGGCCCCAGCCGGGGGAGTCATTTGCGGGGTCCAGGAGGGGCAGGAGGGGTGGGCCATGCGGCGAGCGGGGTAGGCTTGGACGTTTCGAGATGTGACCGTCATGGAGAGTGCTAAAGTATTCGTCTCCGTTATGTCGAGCATGGCCCCTTCCAGCAGTCGTTGTCAGATGGGGTCCGACGCAATCCCCGTTACGAATGCGTCACGCATGAGGAGATTGGAATGTTCAGTGGCCGTGACGGCCTGACAGTCACAGTCCCGTACGAGTGGGATAAGAGCCCGCCAGAAGTCTTCGATCGACTCACCAGGTAGTTGTATGCGAGTGGCGAGTACATGCCTTGCGAAGAGTGTATTTGTCTTCTGAGCGTAGTTCTCTTTTAGGAGTGTCATTGCTTCTGCGTAACTTGGGGCATCCTGGATCAACGGGAACATGCTGGAGCTCAACCTGGAGTATAGAACTTGGATCTTCTGAGCTTCCGTCGGCGTGGGGGTCGCAGCATTGATGTAGGCCTCAAAACAAGCCAGCCAGTGATTAAAGTCCTTTCCGGTGTATGGCGAGTGCAGATCCAGCTTCAGGCGATCTGGTTTGATCCTGATGTCCATAATGTAGAAAAATCTGACTGTAATAAATTGATGCACGATCAATTGCACAAAAAACTCAGATTGGTACAACTGTGGCTTTATTACAGTCAGATGCGTGGCCTCCCACTGCAGCTGGTGAAATGGCTGATCAGGAGGAGGTCATGCATATTTATATGGCTCCCTGTGGGTGGAGCGAGCTGGCAGGGGCTACCGGCGAACCTGTAGTGCAGGTCCTACCATACACCCCCTAATACAGGTACACAGTGGTTCACCACAGTCCTATTGCAGTTATTGAAGATTTATTAACGGGTGACAGCCAGACATGAGTGCTACTCAACTAATCCCGTGTTCATATACCATATGGACTGAGATTTAACTGCAAAAATCACTGGAAACTATGCATGGTGTCTACTTTTACCTACATTTACATAACAAATGGAAAACAAACTCCGAACCAAGGAAAGGGTGATTAAGAGGGCAACCAAGGATTTGGTCCAAGTGGTGGGCCATAAGCAGGTGAAGAGGCTTGGCAGCAGTCCCCCCCCCCCCCCCCCCCACAGACACAGCAACATCCCCTCAACACCCTCGTCAACCCACAGGCTCACTAGCTATCCGCCTGCTACCCTCCACTCCATCTCACAGTTTGGACATCCACACTGTCGGCAGCAAATTATCTCTACTTGCTCCCACAGTCTCCACCCCTACTGCTTCCACAGTTTTGTCGGCACCCCCAAAACCCCAGCTCCCCAGGTTTTGCCAGCTCTCCACATCATGCTCACCCTGGTCCATTGCTCTCATGAAGTGCCCCTTATTTTTTCACCCAGAGTTAATCACCCTGTCTTGAGGGGGCAGACAGCCTCAATTTTAATATCTCTTCCAAAAAGGTGTCCTCTCTAACTGTATGATTTGTTTTTGATGTGTCAGCCTCAATTAGGTTATGTGGCCTTCTGACTGGAGGCAAACATGCTGTTACTAAACAAAGAGCAACCCCTGGTCTTCAATTTTAGCCCTCTTCATTGAATCATACTGTTTGCAGCCATCCTTTCAAACCAGGATGTCCTCTCCATAACAAACACCTCTAACACTACCCATTTCCTCAATATTATCCACTCCTGTGAAACCCTCACCCATGCTTTTGTCACGCAGGTTTGACCACATCAAAAACATATCATACCAATCATTGCATTAACACACGGTCACATAAAGGCCTTGCCATTTGATAATTTGATGATTAAGCTGCATAAAGTTTTTTTATAACGATACTAGTGTGTAATATTGCTGTATAAATATCACAACTCAAAGATTGGGTAGTGTTGCTTGAATTTTAATTTGCTGCACGGGTTCTGGAAGGCAAACTCAAACATGCTTCACAAGTGATCTCGGGTGGAATCCTCCCAAAACATTACTAAGGGAGCGATTATCCCAAAAGGGGCTGGTTTAGCTCACTTGGCTAAATCGCTGGCTTTTAAAGCAGACCAAGCAGGCCAGCAGCACGGTTCGATTCCCGTACCAGCCTCCCCGGACAGACGCCGGAATGTGGTGACTAGGGGCTTTTCACAGTAACTTCATTGAAGCCTACTCGTGACAATAAGCGATTTTCATTTCATTTCATTCTTATTTCAAAAGGGAACAAAGTCCCCTGCCGAGCGTGTTTAGCCTCATGTTTCCATGCGCTTGCTTCAGGGGACACAATGGGGAACATACAGTCAAGGCCGCACATAGCCCCATTTAAAACACTGGGGAGCTCCTCTCGCTGAAACTTCCCACTGTCGTGAAAGATCAGGACGCTATTTTTAAATGCTGTCTGGATCTCCGATGCCCCCAAAACAATCCCCGATCTCTCCCCCAGCACGAACACACTATGGGAGGGTCCCCGGTCCCCCGCATACACCCATGATTGCGCGTGCACAAAAATGCCAATTTGGCACCTTGGCAATACCAACCTGGAACCAAGGTGGCACTACCAAGGTGCCAGACTGGCACTGCCATGGTATCCCAGTGATAGCAGCAGTTCCAGGGCACCATCCTGCCCAAAGGGCATGCAGGTGGGCACCTCTGGTCCTCTGGGATACCTTCGCGGGTGCTGTTCCATCTGGCCTCCATTTGTGGGGGAGGGCCAGTGCTGAACAGTGTTCACCTGAGGTCTGACGTGAAGGGGTTGAATCCCAGAGCCTCAGGTACCTCGGTAATCTGCACATTAGAGTAAGGCTTACTGCTCCGCTCTAATATGCAGATTTGACAAAACGTGGTCCCACACATTGTGGGTGGGATTCACATCACAATGTCTCGCGCGGTCACGTTGGATCTCGCGAGGCATTGAGGGCCCGGTAGATCTCCCAGCTTTGATCAGCCACACTGCATCATGGCGAGCTGCTTTACTGGTGCAGCGTGGCCATTGCATTGTGTCCTCAGTGCGGGAGAACTGGTGCGAATTGCGCTAGCTGTTGCGGTCTGATACCCATTGCGATTGCCCCACTATTTGTCATTTTTATTGGAGTCGGTGTGATTTGCGCTAAAAATGTGATGTGTGGGACCTGAAGACACCGGCAAGTCCGAGACTGGACGCTCTGTAAAAAGAGCCCCAAACTCTGGAGAAAGAGTTTGAGACCCTTAATTAATGGACACTTAAGGCCCTCTGCCCACAGCCACTGGAACTTTATCAGCAACGGGTGTGCACGTCACCACTTCTTGACAACAAAGATTCCCTCTTTTCTTGCTGGCAAAGACCACCCCCCCCCCCCCCCCCCCCCCCCACCTCCCGCCACTGTCGTTGTAATCAGGCCCCCCCCTCCCCACAGGTGAGTGACATCCCACTTTTGTTTTAGAACTAGGAGCAGGAGTAGGCCATCTGGCCCCTCGAGCCTGCTCCGCCATTCAATGAGATCATGGCTGATGTTTTGTGGACTCAGCTCCACTTTCCGGCCCGAACACCATGACCCTTAATCCCTTTTTTCTTCAAAAAACTATCTATCTTTACCTTAAAAACATGTAATGAAGGAGCCTCAACTGCTTCACTGGGCAAGGAATTCCATAGATTCACAATCCTTTGGGTGAAGAAGTTTCTCCTAAACTCAGTCCTAAATCTACTTCCCCTTATTTTAAGGCTATGCCCCCTAGTTCTGCTTTCACCCGCCAGTGGAAACAACCTGCCCGCATCTATCCTTTCTATTCCCTTCATAATTTTAAATGTTTCGATAAGATCCCCCCTCATCCTTCTGAATTCCAACGAGTACAGTCCCAGTCTACTCAACCTCTCCTCGGAATCCAACCCCTTCAGCTCTGGGATTAACCTCGTGAATCTCCTCTGCACACCCTCCAGTGCCAGTACGTCCTTTCTCAAGTAAGGAGACCAAAACTGAACACAATACTCCAGGTGTGGCCTCACTAACACCTTATACAATTTCAGCATAACCTCCCTAGTCTTAAACTCCATCCCTCTAGCAATGAAAGACAAAATTCCATTTGCCTTCTTAATCACCTGTTGCACCTGTAAACCAACTTTCTGTGACTCATGCACGGGCACACCTAGGTCTCTCTGCACAGCAGCATGCTTTAATATTTTATTGTTTAAATAATAATCCCGTTTGCTGTTATTCCTACCAAAATGGATAACCTCACATTTGTCAACATTGTATTCCATTTGCCAGACCCTAGCCCATTCACTTAACCTATCCAAATCCCTCTGCAGACTTCCAGTATCCTCTGCACTTTTCGCTTTACCACTCATCTTAGTGTCATCTGCAAACTTGGACACATTGCCCTTGGTCCCCAACTCCAAATCATCTATGTAGATTGTGAACAATTGTGGGCCCAACACGGATCCCTGAGGGACACCACTAGCTACTGATCGCCAACCAGAGAAGCACCCATTAATCCCCACTCTTTGCTTTCTATCAATTAACCAATACTCTATCCATACTACTACTTTACCCTTAATGCCATGCATCTTTATCTTGTGCAGCAGCCTTTTGTGTGGCACATTGTCAAAAGCTTTTTGGAAATCCAGATATACCACATCCATTGGCTCCCCATTATCCACTGCACTGGTAATGTCCTCACAAAATTCCACTAAATTAGTTAGGCACGACCTGCCCTTTATGAACCCATGCTGCGTCTGTCCAATGGGACAATTTCTATCCAGATGCCTTGCTATTTCTTCCTTGATGATAGATTCCAGCATCTTCCCTACTACCAAAGTTAAGCTCACTGGCCTATAATTTCCTGCTCTCTGCCTACCTCCTGTTTTAAACAGTGGTGTCACGTTTGCTAATTTCTAATCCACCGGGACCACCCCAGAGTCTAGTGAATTTTGGTAAATCATCACTAGTGCAACTGCAATTTCCCTAGCCATCTATTTTAGTACTCTGGGATGCATTCCATCAAGGCCAGGAGACTTGTCTACCTTTAGCCCATTAGCTTGCCCATCACTACCTCCTTAGTGATAACAATCCTCTCAAGGTCATCACCTGTCATAACCTAATTTCTATCAGTCACTGGCATGTTATTTGTGTCTTCCACTGTGAAGACCGACCCAAAAAACCTGTTCAGTTCCTCAGCCATTTCCTCATCTCCCATTATGAAAACTCCCTTCTCATCCTCTAAAGGACCAATATTTACCTTAGCCACTCTTTTTTGTCTTATATATTTGTAAAAATTTTTACTGTCTGTTTTTATATTCTGAGCAAGTTTACTCTCATACTCTATCTTACTCTTCTTTATAGCTTTTTTAGTAGCTTTCTGTTGCCCCCTAAAGATTTCCCAGTTTTCTAATCTCCCAGCAATCTTTGCCACTTTATATGCTTTTTCCTTCAATTTGATACTCTCCCTTATTTCCTTAG
Source organism: Scyliorhinus canicula (assembly GCF_902713615.1). Taxonomy (NCBI): domain Eukaryota; kingdom Metazoa; phylum Chordata; class Chondrichthyes; order Carcharhiniformes; family Scyliorhinidae; genus Scyliorhinus; species Scyliorhinus canicula. Next base: position 69,523,507 of record NC_052162.1, on the reverse strand, counting down.
ATATCCACGGTCGATTTTCCCTCTTTCTTCCATCCTTCCTTTTTGTTGGTATAAACCTTTGCTGAGCACTGTGAAAAATTGCTTGGAAGGTTCTCCACTGTTCCTCAACTGTTCCACCATAAAGTCTTTGCTCCCAGTCTACCTTAGCTAGTTCTTCTCTCATCCCATTGTAATCTCCATTGTTTAAACACAAAACACTAGTATTTGATTTTACCTTCTCACCCTCCATCTGTATTTTAAATTCCACCATATTGTGATCGCTCCTTCCGAGAGGATCCCTAACTATGAGATCATGAATCAATCCTGTCTCATTACACAGGACAAGATCTAGGACCGCTTGTTCCCTTGTAGGTTCCATTACATACTGTTCTAGGAATCTATCGCGGATACATTCTATAAACTCCTCCTCAAGGTTGCCTTGACCGACCTGGTTAAACCAATCGACATGTAGATTAAAATCCCCCATGATAACTGCTTTACCATTTCTACATGCATCAGTTATCTCTTTGTTTATTGCCTGCCCCACCATAACGTTACTATTTGGTGGCCAATAGACTACTCCTATCAGTGACTTTTTCGCCTTACTATTCCTGATTTCCACCCAAATGGATTCAACCATATCCTCCATAGCACCGATATCATCCCTAACTATTGCCCGGATGTCATCCTTAAATAACAGAGCTACACCATCTCCCTTACCATTCACTCTGTCCTTCCGAATAGTTTGATACCCTCGGACATTTAACTCCCAGTTGTGACCATCCTTTAACCATGTTTCAGTAATGGCCACTAAATCATAGTCATTCACGATGATTTGCGCCATCAACTCATTTACTTTATTCCGAATACTACGAGCATTCAGGTAAAGTACACTTATGTTGGTTTTTTTACTTCTGTGTTGAATCTTAACATCTCCAGTTTTAGTCCTTTTAGTATTACTGGGCCTATTCACTGAGCTCCCCTCAGTCACTGTACCTTGTACTGTCGCCCTTTTTGATTTTTGACTATGTCTTCTCTGTCTTGCACTTTCCCCCTTACTTCCTTTTGCTTCTGTCCATGTTTTACTACCTTCCAACTTCCTGCATCGGTTCCCATCCCTCTGCCACATGAGTTTAAACCCTCCCCAACAGCTCTAGCAAACCCCCCCCCCCCCCCCCCCCCCCCCCCCAGGACATCGGTTCCAGTCCTGCCCAGGTGCAGACCGTCCAGTTTGTACTGGTCCCACCTCCCCCAGAACCGGTCCCAATGCCCCAGGAATTTGAATCCCTCCCTCTTGCACCATCTCTCGAGCCACGCATTCATCCTACCTATCCTGACATTCCTACTCTGACTAGCTCGTGGCACTGGTAGCAATCCTGAGATTACTACCTTTGAGAACCTACTTTTTAGTTTAACTCCTAACTCCCTGAATTCAGCTTGTAGGACCTCATCCCGTTTTTTACCTATATCATTGGTGCCTATGTGCACCACGACAGCTGGCTGTTCCCCCCCCCCCCCCCCCTCCGAATGTCCTGCAGCCGCTCCGAGACATCCTTGACCATTGCACCAGGGAGGCAACATACCACCCTGGAGTCTCGATTGCATCCACAGAAGCGCCTGTCTAATCCCCTTACAATCGAGTCCCCTATCACTATAGCCCTGCCATTTTCCTTCCTGCCCTGCTGCGCAGCAGAGCCAGCCACGGTGCCATGAACCTGGCTTCTGCTGCCTTCCCCTGGTGAGCCATCTTCCTCAACAGTATCCAAAGCGGTATATCTGTTTTGCAGGGAGATGACCGCAGGGGACACCTGCACTGCCTTCCTACTCTTGCTCTTTCTTTTGGTCACCCATTTTGTATCTCCCTCATTAATCTTCATCTGCGGTGTGACTAACTCGCTAAACGTGCTATCCACGACCGCCTCAGCATCGCGGATGCTCCAAAGTGAGTCCATCCGCAGCTCCAGAGCCGTCAAGCAGTCTAACAGGAGCTGCAACTGAACACACTTCTTGCATGTGAAAGAACCAGGGACAGTGGACGTGTCCCTGAGCTCCCACATCGCACACGAGGAGCATGACACGGGTCTGGGATCTCCTGCCATGTCTTAAACCTTAGGTAAACTTATACAACAACAATTTCAAAATAAATTAGACAATGAAAAGAAAAACTACTAACCAGGGTTAAAAGCACCTCCGAAAAGCACCTTCTCTCACTCTGCACCGAATTACCTCACTGCACTTCCAGATGGGCACTGTGAAATTCAATGTAAAGAACCAAGTACAAAGGAATAAAAGAAGGCATTCTGCAACAGTAAAAGTACAGAGCCTATTGAAACTTCAAGGGGAGTGAAATGCTTATCCAAGAAACAAGCTGCAGACAGGCCCCAGATGTATTTTGCCCTCTTATGGGGTGTTTAACATGAATGAAAGAAAGCTTCAAGGCATTACAGACCCAAAGTGACGCCTGACTTGATCCCCTCCAGCCCAGTCAAGCCCCCAACACCCAGTTCCCTTGAAGGAACCACACCAAATAGAACATAGATGTACTTCTGAGGCTGTATATGAACATATAACATACAGTGCAGAAGGAGGCTATTGGGCCCATCGAGTCTGCACCGACCCACTTCAGCCCTCACTTCCACCCTATCCCCGTAATCCAATAACTCCTCCTAACCTTTTTGGACACTAAGGGAAATTTAGCACGGCATCTGGCCAACGGATTCTGTGCCATTGTGCTCCTTGGAGGTAAGTGGAGAGGGGTACTCATCGCTTTGCTCCCCCTCAGAGTCCATGGTACCTGGTCCCCTCTCTTAAGGACCAGCAGTGATTTGCGCCTGGGTGACTGCCTGCTGGAGGATGGGTGGGAGAATACTGGAAGGCTGCTGCATTTTATTTTGATCTCACTAATGAGATTAAAATTCATTAGGGCGAGATCCTAATTACACCAGCTAGAGCGTGTCAGGACAATCGGAAACCGTTTTGCGCCCGGCACAAATCCCGGTTCAGTGCTCTCCCCAAACTCTCTTGGCTTTGCAGGATTTGCAGTGGACGCAACAGGGCCAGAGAATCGACCTAAAAGTCTCAGATATATCACAGCTCAAAATTGAACCAACATTTGAAGGATCTGCTATTAATTTTATATCACATAATCTGGAACATTGGTGCAAGAACAATTTTTATTTGGCAGATAAATATATTCGGAGTAAAACCTAATGTACAGATGTAGAAATCATTTTATTAGCAAAACCAATAGGGGAGAGCTTGGCCTCTAGCCCAGGCTGATCACAGTTATACCAAATTGTACACTACCAGCTGTTCAAAGAACTAAGGCTACGTGTAAATCTTCAGAGTCCGACGATAGCACTGGAATATGTTTCCTGTTTTTAAGCAGATTTAGCACCAAGGAAGAAACTTTCAAATCTGGAATGAGTTTTCTTAAAAAAACTCTTTCTGCAAGTCATTTACAATATGACATTTAGATCTGTGATGTCAAAGAAGGATAAGACTGTTCTCTTTTTAACTGTTTTCTGCGGTTCAGTGGGAACCCTTTCTCCTCTGAGTCAGAATGCTGTGGGTTTATGTCCTAGTCCATAGACTTGAGCACGTGGTCTCGGCTGACATTTCAGTGTAGTTTTGAAGGAGAGTTGCACTGGCAGATGTGCTGCATTTAAAGCAAGGCTCTCTTAGAAGAATGGTGAAATATCCTATGGCACCATTTCGCACAGGAACTGGGGGGGGGGGGGGGGGTGCTGACCCCCTTGTCCTGGCCAATGTCACTAAAAGCAGATGATTTGATCATTAGCATCTGGCTGTATGTGGAACCTTGCAGTGTGCAAATTGGCTTCTAGGTTTCCCACATTACAATAATGATTACAGATCAAGAGCTCTTCATTGGCTGTGAAGTGCTTTGGGACATCTATACAAATGAGTTTTCTTTGTTTCTTTCATGCAACAATAGTGTGCCAATGACACAAGGAGCAGCATAACTCAACACCATTTAATGTTGATACAGCAACACAGAGGGGTATTGTCAGAATTTGTTTATATATTGTAACCTCAGCAACATTTTTACAGGGCTAACATTACTCTATATTGCAGCAGTAATAAATATTTAAAATAATAATTGTGACAAAGAGGTCCTTTGAGCCACACTCATTACATTCATAATAAAAGAAACAGATGGGCTGACAGGAACTTTAAATAAGGGTTTCAATGCATGATTCATTTTCAATGTAACTAACACATTTACTGGATAAAGAAAAATGAGCTTTCAAATTGCAGTGATACTTTGCTATTTTTTAAGTCTTTCCACTAGAGATGGAGAACAGAAGTTAATTCTTTTGATGTGACAGACAAGAGGTCATTTTATACCCTTTATTTATTTTCCTGGGTCATTCTGTACTGTGGTGGTTTCTTACATTGGATGTATTCAATGGTCCAGCCCATTTTATCTTTTTCATTTGAAAAAAATATTTTTCTCAGATGCGATCAGCAATAAAAGTTTCTCTTAATTTTGCTTCGGTGTTCTCTAATATCAGAAGTCATTGCTTTCGTAGTAATCTGCGTACCTTATTCACAGAAAAGACCTGGATCAGTTGGTGAACTTATATTTTAATTCCTCACAAAGCTACATCATCTGCAGTAATTACTGATGAGCTTTGCAGACAGTGGAATAGATTTATAGAGGTGGTGGTTGGCTGGAAACCCATCACATTTTATGGTACCAGTTGAGATGTGTTCTCACCGTTGTGCTGAATATGGCTTCAACTACTTTGAACCTTTATTGAAGAAGGAAACAGTCCCTGGGCAACCAGCTACTGAGGAGAGCAGCCAAGTTGTCAGGGCTTGTCCGGGCCAGTCAGGCAGGCCCTGGTGATGGGCATGATGACAGGGCCCTCCATGGGCTGCAGGATGTCTGATCATGCAGACCCCTACTGGTCCAACAGGGAGGCCACCAGGTTTTATGAGGTGGCTTCCCCAGGTGGTGATGTGCACACCCGTTGCTGGAAAAATCCAGTAGCTGTGGGCAGAGGGCCTTAAGTGGCCATTAATTAAGGGTCTCAATTGACTTAATGGTGGGTGAGCCATCTGTCACCTACCCCAGCATTGATAAGATACCAGTAGAGGCAGCAAGATGACAAACACAGTACCCCCTGCCATCCCATCTGATTTTATATGCTCTCCACATCCCAACTAGCTTTTGGGAGATGTAAAATTTATTTTGTGTATATTTCCTAACTTATATGCTACTTCTGTTTTTGCATTCGTCGTGTCAAAATTACAGATTAATACCAATTTTCCACCAACATTTATATAGGCAGTGCTAGCAAAATCAGACATGATCTTCTAAACTGGTAATCCAAGAAAGAAAGCTTCCAAATGTAAATAAACTAGAGATGGGTCTTGCAGATTTCAAGTAATGGGACTATGACTGTCTCCTTTGGCAGCTTATTCCACTATGTGCTTGTCCTTGGGAAGACAATTTGTTGATACTCTGTCTTGGAAACAAATGGGGCAGGATTCTCCGACCCGACCTGGGGGTTGGCGCATATCCCGTCCCGCTGCCCCGGCGCCAGTTACCATATTCTCCGGCAGCGGGGGCTGGATTCACGCCATGCCAGTGAGGGGCTGTTGGCAGCGCCTCCCCCCCCCCCCCCCCCCCCCACTCCCCACCAATTCTCCGGGCTCCGATGGGCTGAGCGGCCGTCTGTTTTTGACCGGCATGAATCACTCAACTCACGTACCGGTGGGACCTGGCAGGTAAGTCGGTGGGGGCGGACCTGGGAGGGGCGCAGGTAGATTTGTCCTGGGGGGGGGTTGGGGGGGGGGCATGGTGGCCTGGCCCGCGATCGGGGCCCACCGAACTGCGGGCGGGCCTGTTCTGTGGGACACTTCTTCCTTCCGTGCCGGCCCCTGTCGGGTTCCATCATGGCTGGCGCAGAGATGAGATCCCCCGCGCTTGCACCAAAATACGCCAGCCAGTCTGCTCATGCGTGGAACCACGGCGGCAGTTCCACGCATGGGCCAGATCACGCCAGCCCTTCAGCGCATGCGTCAACCCACGCCATCCCTTCGCCGCCAGCTGAAGCGATGCCAACCCCTGCGCACTTTCGGGGGCTGTTGACACCGGAGTGGTTGGCGCCGGTTCTCCCACCAGCTTGGGGACTTAGTCCCCAGAAGGGAGAATCCCGGCCAAGGTCTTTATAGTTTGTGTGGATGATGACCTCATGATTTGCCATTGCTGGAGAACTGCAAGTATTTGTTTCTGTCATTTCTCACCAGTCCATTCTATATTTTATATTTTATTGAACATGTTAAGTATATATTTCTCTCTACTTTATTGTAGTGATTCCCATTCCAAATCTTTGATCAAGGATGTGAAACTGGTGTGTTGCCCATATTGATTCATGCAGAATCATACAGCTTATATTTGGATCGCTTCAATCTTATTTATATCCCTCGCCATATAACAATCTCATACATCTTGCATACTCCACGATTGGACAAGCGAATGTTTGGTCAACTATAACTTTGATTATTTTTGTTGCAATACCAAAGGTTCCTCCTTAGATGTTACATGCTGAATGTAGAACCCTGATGAAGATTGAGAATTAACCAATAATTCTTAAAAAAATACCCAAAATCCTTGGCCTTCCATTAATTATAGTCGCCACGTTTGTAAATTTAAACAGAATTACTTTTTATTAATAACGAGAACTATAATGAAGTATGCAGAAAATACAACTGGTTACCTATTATTAATTCGTAATCCTCCACTTTAATTTGCCCCCACTCTCTACGCGTGCACACACACACACACACACACACACACACAAGACAGACAAATACAGAGGGGAGGGGGGTGAAAATAATAAGAAAAAGGAAAAAGAGTCTTGGTTTCAGATGGTTGTCCTCCTTCAAAATAACCTTTCCGATCCAGCGCTCTGTTTGAAGCCTGTAATGGTTTTCACTGTATACTCATTCATTCAAGTTCTCCGTAGGTTCAGAAATATATCAATTCACAGTCTTTCTGAAGAGAGAATTAGAGAGAGAGAGAAGAGACGGTGCCAATCCTTGTTCCTGTGTGTCCAGGTGTCAACTCTGCTTTCTTTCGGTCTCTGGAAATTATCCTGCTCAGACAGGGTCCAATTGCCACCTGTTACCAGGCAGAATATGGCCTTTTGGCCAATCATTGGCCACCAGCCAACTAATCAAACCGTGTCCCACCACATTTCTGGGTGCCACAAAGTCTGGGTACTTCTGTTTGAAAACCAGCGCCATATACTATATTACAACTTTCTGTATTCCTCATTTACTATACTGCTTGACTTAAAGGTACATGACCATTAAGCATGCATGGATCAAAATGATAACTGCAAAAATAAAGAAAGGGGAAATTAGGGAATCATTAGGAAGGACCCATACAATAAAGATAAACTGTTTCTTCTGGTTGGAGATTCTATAACTAGGGAAAGAGGCTAAACATTAGGGTCAGAAGGACAAATGTTAGGAAACACTTTTACACTTAAAGAGTGATAGAGGATTGTAAATATTTTCCACACAAGATAATTAATGCTAGATCAATTGTTAATTTTAATGTTAATCAACACTATTGCCTCACAGTGCCAGATTCCCGGGTTCAATTCCAACCTCGGGTGACTATCTGTGTGGAGTTTGCACTTTCTCCCCATGATTGTGTGGGTTTCCTCTGGGTGCTCCAGTTTCCTCCCACAGTCCAAAGATATACAGGTTAGGTGGATTGGCCTTGCTAAATTGCCCTTGGTGTCCAAAGATGTTCAGGTTAGGTGTGGTTACAGGGGAGTGTGCCTAGGTAGGGTGCTCTTTCAAAGGGTCTGTGCAGATTCAATGGGCTAAATGACCTCCTTCTGCATTGTAGGAATTTTATGGTTCTATGATTCTAATGGCATTGCAGGCTCGAGGGGCTGAATGGCCTTCTCCAGTTCCAATGTTTCTCTACACTGTTTTGCAATGTTAAAACTAGTAAAAGGAAAATTTACTATGTTTTTCACAAAGAACTATATTCAAATAATATGATCACAGAATGATCTGATAAAAACTGAATGCAAAAATCTTAGATTATTTTCATGAGATAATGTGAAAGGAAATATTTATGGTTTCTTGTGAAGGACAGAAAACCAAACACACTATGACTAATCTTATCTTTCTCTATTCAGCTTGTGATTTGAAGAGGCTGCGTTTTATATTGAAAGCGCAGATAAACCGGAGGAAGTCAACAAAAAAGAGGTTCCTTACAATATTTAGTTGTGTATCCCATGTCATAAAGTTTGCATAGGTTTAAGTGTTCCTCATTATCAAAGGCACTGGTAATATACAAGCATCAATAGCTGTTTTTTCCCCAAAATCTTTTGATCAAAAATTTCCATCATTCAGTATTCCAAATGCACTACATTTATTCTTAGTCCATTACAATTTAGTCAAAACCGACAGTGATGGAAAGACAAGCTGAAAGTTTTCAACGTTTGCAAAGCAGCCCAAACATTTTTTGTTACGAAATCAGTCCTCCATTATAGATGTAACTCTCCTTTTTGGTTACCCTCTGTACCCTTTGATTTAGATAATAGAAATCCTGTTGATTTGGCACACCTTTACAATCAGATCTGTAGGGTATACATTTCTCCCTCTGAATCAAATATAAATCTGATGAATGCCTTTAATCTTCAACCTGTCAGAAATCACTAACTGTTAATCAGTCAATCAATTAATCCGTTAAAGGCACGCCATCCAGCTTTCCCCATATATATAAAAGCTTAGTATAAAACATACGAGGCAAGCTATTTTATTGGAAGATAAAAGGTAGTTAAATCCAAAAGAAATATTTCTTGCAATTCCTTATTCAATATTCTGCTTTTGAATATGTCCATAACTTAGATACAGAAGAATCAAGTAAACTGAATGCTTAATTCTTTTTCTTAGCAAAATACTGCAGGTGCTGGAAACCTGAAATGCAGTCTAGGCAGGTTTTATGGATAGAGAAATAGAATTAACTTGTCAGGAAGCTAATGGTTCATCAGAATTAGAAAATGATAGAACACAGAATTCCTACAGTGCAGAGGGAGCCATTCGGCCCATCAAGTCTGCACTGACCCTTCGAAAGTACATACTACCTAAGCCCACTCTCCTGCCTTATCCTTGTAGCCCCACCTACCCTGCACATCTTTGGTAGTAAGGGGCAATCCATCTAACCTGCACACCTTTGGACTGTGGAAGGAAACCGGAGCACGAGGAGGAAACCCACTCAGGCACGGGGAGAAAATGCAAACTCCACACAATCACCCAAGTCCGGAATTGAACCCAGATTCCTGGTGCTGTTAGGCGGCAGTGCCAACCACTGTTCCACCGTGCCGTCATGTGATAAGTTTTAAACAAGTAGAGAGACAGGGAAAGGAGGGAGGTGAGGAAAGAATCAAAGTGAAGGTCTCTGATAGGGTATAAGGCTGGTGAATGACTGACAAAAGGGATAATGCTGCAAGGCAAAAAGGAATGTTACGAGCTCAAGTAAGGAAACAAATGATGGAACGGGGGAAATTGTAAATGGCAGCAACAGAATTGTTACTAAATCATGTCTGATTGAAGTGGGTTCAGTAGCAGTGAAATCAATGGTGGCGGAAAGGAGGGAAGTAGGGAGATCATAGGGAGAAGAGGTGATTGCAGGCAGAGTGACTGCAAGCCATGGAAATGTGTTGTGTCAGTGGGGGTGTCAGAATATTTCTTGGGAGTTAACAGGTTTGCTTAGGTGTTGCGAGTGGGTTTTGGTTGTTGAAGTGTCCCATTACACCTGGCCCAGAGGCAGCACTGTGGAAATGCACGTTGCTGTTCCATGCAACTTTCCTCACTGTGGTGATATACCTGTGAATAATATTGCATACACTCAGCAATGCGACCTCCCACCAGCAGGTGGCAACATACATCAGTCATGCAATATCAGGCTATCGGGAGTGGGTAGTAAGGCTTACACAAGGACAGTCACACATTGGGTGGTTCCAGGACAACCTGGTCGAAATAGCATTCTGTATATTATCCTTCCACGTGTTAACGAATAAATTCATGAGGCCATTCCACCGCCGGAGGAGTTCGAAGGGCAAATAACGGCTTCCGTATACAGTTCCACGGTGATGGGTGATACATACATCATAATACATGACAGTCATGAACAGTCAAAAGATAGCTCACAAAAAATATAAAAGGAGCGGCCACTAATAACAAAAAAGAAGAGGAGACGGATAGTGAGTGATACTGTGAGTCCCACCGAAGGCACCAAGAAAGGAAACATCGGCAATGTGAGTGATAGGCCAGAGCCCACACAACAAAGCAGCAGCAGAGAGCATCGCGCAAGCGCACAGAAACGCAGCAACCAACAGCATTGAGTAAAGAAATGGAAGGAGCTGAAGACACCAGGATGGTCTACGAGAACACCAGGTGTCAAGGCTCATCGCCTAAAAAGGCTAAAACATAAAAGATTGGCACGGAAACCAGTCTCCACATGGACAACACACCAGACAACGAGCAGGGTGATCCCATGAGGAAGGAACAATGAGCTGTGCACAAGGGACACACACCTCGGCATATCAGAGGCCAGATTGTCAAAAAATGGGGCTATGCCCCCATGCCGGCTTAAAAACGCTGGCGTTTCACTCCCCAGTTTCCTGCAAAAAATAGAGAGCAATTCACTTACCTGCAGGGGGCGAGCAGGGACCCGGGAAGCTTCACGTAGTTTTCGCTGCAGCTACAGCCCTCCGCATTTCCGAATCTGAGTCCGCGCAAGCGCAAGGCGACGGCCACCAGCGGCCGCGCCGAGCGCCATGCCGGACTCTTGACCGCGGACCAGCTCTAAGGAAGAAGGTTCCCCGGATTGGCCCCGTGCCGCTTAATCCGACCCGCCTGATCACTGCCCCACCCATAAGGCCCCGCCCTCCCACCGGTGATGGATCCCCCCGCCCCCCCCACCAGGCCAGCCGCGGACAGAGTCCTGACCAGCCAGACCTGGTTAGAACCATACCGTCTGGAAAACAGCCAATCGCGATCAGAGTATTGCTTGGAGGGCTTCTGACAATGGCCTCCCAGCCGCGTTACGTGATTTGCGGGCGGGCGATTCCAGGTACCCAGAGAATCACAGGAGTGGCGCAGGCCCGATTCGGGAGTAAAAGTCGATTCTCCGCCCCTGCGCCAAATGCGATTTCGGTGCGGGGCTGCAGAGAACCTAGCCCCATGTCTGTGGATGCATAGTTAAATCTGTTTATACATAAACCACATATGTAAGTAAAGATATTAATCATGTTTGTATATAAAGATCAACATCTCCAAAGTAAGGGGATGTGGTGATATGCATGTGAATAATAATGCATACACTCAACAATTCAACCTCCCAGTAGCAGGCGACGTTATACATCAGTCATGTGACATCCGGCTATCAGGAGTGGGGAGTAAGGCTTACACAAGTACAATCGCACATCGGGTAGTTCCAGAGCAACCTAGTCTGTATAGCACTCTGTGTGTTATCCTTCCATATGTTAATGAAGCATAATTCTAAGTAAGTCATCAGCAGTTCTGTATGAATCATTGCATGGACAAGACAGCAGAACACAACACTCACCTCCCTTTAAAGTGCTGGGACCAGGAAACCCAGCCAGCCAATGTTCAAGCTGCAATAGATAAAAATAAATCTGAGGCACTCAGTCTCATTAAAATATTTAAATGATTGAGCAATCAGTCCCCAGCACCAATAAAACTGAGCTAATTCGAGCTGGATTGGATTTGGATGTGAGATTTGAAAAATTTTCATCTCTCATCCAACATATACCCACCCAAATGGGAGGGGTTGGGATGGGAGAGAGAAGTGACACCCAAGGTTCCTCTCGCACCATTCCGAAAAAGTGAGAAAAGTTTGAAAAAAAAATGATCTTAAAACAACCGAAGGGAATTTGAAGTTTTATGAATCGGAACACAGAATGAAAATAAAATGGACCATTGGTTAGCTGCTGTTATGTGTCCAATTTTGTGTTCAGTTCTTTAGTGACCAATTTCTCATTGAAAGTACTTGAATCTGACTATGTTACAGCCTTTTAGTTTTAAAGCTTGCCTAAATGGAGTTGACTGGGTAGCCCAGAGTTTCCCAAACCTTTCCAGCCACAGAACACCGAACATCCCACGAGTACTGACAGAAGTCCAAAAGGTTGATTGTTTTTGCTCTACAGGTACAAACATACAAAATATTTTTTTTCTGGATACATTTATTATAATTAAAAACTTCTCTTATTCAACAAATACTTAAGTCTTACCTCTTGTCCCGTCTCTCCCACACTTTCCACTGCGTCCCCAAAATATTGACACGCATCATGTTTGCTGAATCACGCCTATATGTAAAGAGAAGAAAAAAATCCAGAACACATTTTTCCAAACATTTGAGGGTGGTTTGTTTGAAGTAATGTTTGTTCCAAACCAAATCTGAGCACTCCAGCTGTTGTATCTCTTGTGATAACTAGATTAAGCAGGCGGCTTATGACACTGATTAAACATCTTACCCTGGAATGTTTTCCGCTTTAGTCTTGGTTTTTGCAATTTAACTAAAATGAGGTCTGGGACTGAAGATTATATTTGTATGTCTTGCTCCACTGGTTAAAAAGTTATGCACTGATCAGTCAGTCGAGAAGAAAGGAAAAGTAAATGTTTTATTTTTGCATTATAAAGGGTGACAGTGAGGAACTTCTTTTATAAAGTTGAAAAACTGTTTCTAAGTACACAGTAAAAATCTTCACTGTGGAAGGGTGACCAATGTCAGCTTTATGCATTATAATAGCCTTTGTTTATTTTCTTTCATATTCTCTGGCTGTTACCTCATGGGAATTTTCTTTGGAATAGACTCTACAGACTCTTTATGGCTTACATTTGCTTTAAAAGATATTATTCACGAAATCAGGAGGTCAACAGATATATCTTCAAATCTGTAACTGAAAATAGTTATCTGGAAGGAAAAAAAACAGTAAAACGGGGAAATAAGAATACTGGTCTCAACTGTTCTTTTTTTGGGTATGCAGTGAATAATTCTTTGAAAACAATTTTCCAATTAGGGGGCAGTTTAGCGTGGTCAATCTACCTACCCTGTACATAGACATAGATATAGAATTTACAGTGCAGAAGGAGGCCTTTCGGCCAATCAAATCTGCACCGGTTCTTCCGAGCACTATACTTAAGCCCACACCTGTAACCCAGCAACACTACGCAACCCCTTTGGGCATTCAGGGCACTCAGGTCATTGGACTGTGGGAGGATACCGGAGCTCCCGGAGTAAACCCAGGCAGACATGAGGAGAATGTGCAGACTTGGCACAGACAGTGACCCAAACCGGGAATCGAACCTGGGACCCTGGAGCTGAGAAGCGACAGTGCTACCCACTGTGCTACCGTGCCGCCCGTCTTTGTGTTGTGGTGGTGAGACCCACGCAGACATGGGGAGAATGTGCAAACGCCACGTGGAAAGTGACGCCAGGGTCGGGATTGAACCCGGGTCTTCGGCACCTTGAGGCAGTAGTGCTAGCCACTGTCCCAGGGGGCCATCCAGCGAATAATAACCTGGGACGGCAAAGTAATTTTGTAAGTGATGCTCGAAGCGATTGATTCAACAGTAACCATAGTGGAGGGATGGGGTGGGTGTGCGGTGGTGCGGGAGAGGAATTTAATGTGGTCCTTGAGTAAACGTTTGGAAGTAGCGTAGGGGTTGGTGGAGAATTGGTAGGGAAGTTGGGGGAAATGAAGAAGCATCTGCCGCCTTTCCAACTCTGTGCAATTCACTCAGTGTGGTGGGGAAGCTGGAGGATGGCTTTCCTGCCCAAAGGCTAGTTGAGGCCCACAAGTGGCCTATTAATGGTTTCTTCCTGGCGCTAGATGGAGAAACTCCCCAGTAAAACCAGCCGGTCTCTCTGCAGGCTCAAGGGAGTAGCATTGCTGATTGGACACTTTTGTGACCCACCCACCATCCACTCCCTTGGAAACAGCACCCCCTCCTCTCACTAACTACCACCCACCTCACCTTATTTTCTTCCAAAGGTAACATCCACAAAGTTTCTCCAGGCCTGGTGCAATTCCATCAGTGGCCGCTGCTCCCGCTGGTGGTTCTTTGTATCTGTTTGCACGCAAGAACTGATGTTTATATAATAATTCGGCAATGACAACTGGATGAAGATTTTCTTACACTTCTCATGTTCCATTAAATTCACCTCTGATATTCACTTCACTGCGGTCATGCATGGATCCTGACATGTTTTAAAAGCCAGCTGTTTCGAGAAGCACACTACCTCAATCTTCTTTGGATTGTTTCACTGCCTCTTTAGATCAACAATTCTATTCTTTAATTTCAAACATCAGAAATATTATATCATTGCTCACATATGCACAGCACCTTGCCCATCACATCTAAAAAATGTCATTCCTGTAGGCCACAGTAAGTTCCTATAGCTATCCGGCATGAATTTTAGAAAAATCACCTAAGATCAACTCCTTTCAATTGGTGAAGTAAGGTCACATCATCAGTGAGATGGGTCCAGATGAATTTGGCTGCATCCCACAATGACTTAATCAGAATCATGTCATAAAGAGAAGATATGGGGTGCGATTCTGCGACCCTTCAGGGGGGTTGAGCTTGGTCAGGTGTCTGACGTGTTCCAGGGTGGGGGGGGGGTGGGAGGCTTTGCATCTGTGAGGGCCTTCTTTAAATATTGTGGAGACGCATAACCGGGTCACCCACACCTGCAGCCTGTCTGTCCTACCAAAGTCTTCCAGCCCAGAGCCCCGTTGTGGTGTCTCTCCTGAAAGCCAATTTCACCCCCTTTGTGAGCAGCCTCTAGCTTCACAGCTGAAGGCTATTTCAAATGAGGAATTAGCCTTGTTAGTTGTGAGAGCACTTCACTCTTCTGAACTCTCAAGTGCCTCCTTGCATGTCTCAGAGGATGATTAGTGCACTGCATGTCCAGATACCTTTGATGCCTGAACAGTGTACCTGAACTCTAGGAGCGTCAGCATCATAGAGACAGCTGTCAACAATCAAACACTAAACAGTAGGGATTCACCACTAAGGATACTTTCACGGTCACATGTGTGGATGGGCGGAGGGCAGCTGAGTATGGCTTCTTTTATGTTCCCGGCAGAGGCCTGGGATCTGGGGGTTCCTATTGTAAATGGGTGTGCGTGTGCAGAGCAAGGTCTGCCAGCACAACTGGCTCTCTGACTTGCACTCTGAGAGAAGGCAGGACAGTCATGTTAAGGGCCGAGAAGGCTTGGAATATTTGAGCATCCTGGGATGGAAGCCCAACCTGATTGTCCATATCTTTCCTCCAATTCCTTCCAGATAAAACAATGCTTGCTGGAGTTGATCCTGTGGAGGCTTCCCTCGCGATGCTTGTGGCAGCAGAGGTGAGCAGACTCTGTAGAAGGCAGCAATGCCAACTCAGGCTGGAAGGGGCACCCCATGTTCAGGGGGCTTCTGCACGCTCCGAAGACATGGCTGTTACGTTCTGGTGCTTGGCAAGTTGAAAGGATGCACAGAAGAACATTTAGTTCTTGACTAGTTAAAGTGTTTTATTATGCGCGGTAAAGATAACTGTGAGAAATATATTACAAGCTAGTAATACTGAGAAATTATCCTAGAGCTACTGCACTATGACTATCCACCAACACGACTAACTCCCAACTCCCCGAAATACAGAGTCACATGGTAGATTTACACTGCCATCTGCTGGTCGGAAGTCATTTACATAATGATATACAAGGGCAGCATGGTGGCGCAGTGATTAGCATTGCTGCCTACAGCACTGAGGACCCAAGTTTGAGTCCCAGCCCTGGATCACTGTCTGTGTGAAGTTTGCACATTCTCCCCGTGTCTGCGTGGGTTTCACCCCCACAATTCAAAAATGTGCAGGGTAGGTGGATTGGCCACTCTAAATTGTCCCTTAATTGGAAAAATAAATAATTGGGTACTCTAAATTTCTGAAAAAAAATTATATACATGATAGCTTATGCATATCACCACACCTGCTGCCCATTAGGTTGGGAGAGACCGATACGGGGAGGCAAATGATGGCCCAAGGTGTACAGATGGCATTGGTCATTCTATGAGATGATGGACACCAGGTGCCACAGGAGACTCCATCTCAGCAGAGAGACAGTATGGCACCTCTGCCATGTACCTGCGGATGTGGCACTCCACAGAAGAGATGGGCAGCCGCTCCCAGTGGCTATGAAGTTCACTGCAGCCCTAAACCTTTACGCCACTGGGTCATTTCAGTGTTCGAGTGGGAACCTGTGTGGCATATCACAATCTTCAGCCCATGGGTGCACTTAGGAGGTGACGGATGCTCTGTATGCTGAGGCATCAATCTATATCACCTTCGATCTGGACCAGGTTCATCAAGATGCCCGGGCTGCAGGGTTTTCTACCATCGCCGGGATACCCGCCCAGACGGCGATCCATGGCAAGCATGTCACCCTGCAAGCACCAGGGCATCAGGGATTGCCCTATATTAACAGGAAGGGGTTCCACTCCCGGAATGTTAAGATCAAGTGTGCCTACCAACTCAGAACCATACACGTGTGCACAGCAATCCTGCTGCACTTGGGAGATGCGTCTTCGAGGACCACTCCAGGATGACAGGTTGACTCATGGGGTCAAGGGATGCCAGCTGAGGTCATGGCTGATGATGCTGGTGCAGAGACCTGAGACCGAGGCAGAGACCCGATACAATGAGGCCTACGTTGCCACCTGTGCTGTCATTGAGCGGTGCATTGGGCTGAACAAGATGGGTTTCCAATTTCTTGGCCGCTCTAGTGGTGATTTGCTATACACCCCCAGACGGTGTGGTGGTATGCTGCGCCCTCCACAATTTGGCACAGTAGCAGGACAACATCCTGGAGGAGGAGGACGAGCAGGAGGAGGCAGAGCGACATGCAGCCTCATCTGAGGAGGATGAGGCAGACTAGGAGCAGCTGGTGGACCAGCCTGAGGAGGAGCCAAAGAATGGAGGACGTGGTGGCAATAGTCCAACATACCAGGGAGGTCCTCATCGTCTCCAGATTCTCCTAGGATGAGGCTGTGTCCGTCAGCTCAACCTCCCCCTCCCGATTTCTCTTCCTGCCCCCCACCAATCTCTTCCCGCCCCGATTTTCCTTCCACCCCCATTTCTCTTCCACCCCATTTACCAAACTCCCATCCCCTGTTCCCTGCACACCCCCCATCCCACCACCCTGTTCCCTCCCTCCAAGAGGGTGATGGGCTTGTGTTGGCCAAGGGCAGTGCCAGCCGATGGCACCCGTGACAGCAGGAACGGGCTCCAGGGCTAGGGTCACCATGGTACCAGGCCTTTGCCACCTGAGCCCAGGCACGGTGAACAGCGGCAGCTGGCAGCTTCCTTCCCAGGCTGCGGTACCGGGTCAACCACCTCTACTCCACTGCACACAGGTGAGTCTCCAGCTTGGTGTCCATGAAACGAGGTGCTGCTCTCCTTGCTGCCATCTTGTTGGCTGGCATGGTGTGTGTGAGGAGTGAAGTGTGTATATGCAGCTGCAGCTTGTCAACCTCTGAGTCAATTGCAAATCCAGTGAATCCGGCACCTTTTCTCTTTGGAGTCAGTTTTGTTCCACATGTTGCTGGTGGTAGCCCCTCAACAGTCGTTGAATCGGCCCATGTGTGGTGCCAGTTTTGTTGTCATGGAAGTTTACGGATCCCGCACCTCAGAAAAGGAGAATCCCGCTTTGTATGTTTTCAAGTTAGATACAGCACTTGGGGTTAAGCGGATCAAAGAATATGGGAGGGAAGGTTAGATCATGCTGTTGAGTTGGATGATTACCCTGATCATAATGGATGGCGGAGGAGGCTCGAAGAACTGAATGGCCTCCTCCTGCTCCTATTTTCTCTGATTTAAGTACAGGAGTAGTGAGGTCTTGCTTCAATTGTATAGAAACTTGGTTAGACCGCACCTGGAGTATTGTGTGCAGTTTTGCTCCCCTTATCTCAAAGAGGATATTATTACCATAGAGGGAGTGCAACAAAGGTTCACCAGACTTATCTCAGGGATGGTGGGACTGTCTTATGAAGAAAAATTGGACAAACTGGGCCTGTATTGTCTAAAGTTTCAAAGAATAAGAGGTGGTTCGTTGAAACCTACAAAATACTGAAAGAAATAGACAGGGTAGGTGCAGGTAAGATGTTTCTCTTGGTTGGAGAGTCTAGAACCAGGAGGCACTATTTCAAAATAAGCGGAATGCCACTTAGCATAGAGATGAGGAGGAAATTCTTTACTGAGACGATTATGAATCTTTGCAGTTCTGTGCATTAGAGGGTCGTAGAAGCTCAATCATTGAGAATGTTTAAGGTAGAGATTGATAGATTTCTGATTAACTATGACGTAAAGGGTTATGGGGATAGTGGGTGTAAAAGACAGTGAAGTGTCCAATCACCGTGATCTTATTGAATGGCGAGCAGGCTCAATGGGCTGAATGGCCTATTGCTGTTCTATCACACAGGGATCCAGGAGTTTTCACATGCAGCCATGACACATCATCTAACCCACCATTCTTAATTTGTTTGAATTAACTAATTATTTTATTCACTTATTGTGAATTTTTGTATTTGTTTCATGAATCATACCAACGGATTTGGTACAATTTTATACCTGAGGAATAAAATAGACCTTAACCACTTACTAGGTATCATGAAACAGCAAGCTTCTTTCTCTGGTGTAGAATGAGAACCAATTTCGACAAGGATGAAAATGTAAAAAAAAATCAAACACAAAGGATCACCTCCTTCCCCTCGGCACTGAACTCACTCACTAACCACAGTGCCAGACATCCATTCAGTCACAAGCTGCACTCACTCACCACAGCAACCTGGTCGAATATTATCTACCCTCTAAAATGACTGAGTAAGTCACTCAGTTTTATCAGACTGCTATTATTAGATGTATTCTGCGTGGGAAACTTGAAATCCATCATGGGGAGCAGCTTGGTCACACTATTACTGAGCAAACTGGTTGAGTCCCAAAAGACATAGCTGCCAGACTGCTCTTGTGCAAAGTTAGAGAACCAACATGAGGGAAAAAACTATTTTCATCTCACCCTCAGCAAGCTATCCACTGCAGATGCATATGTTCTTGCCAGTATTTCTAGGAGCAACCACTGTGCAGAGCCTACGGAGACCAAAGTGCTGCTTTCACCCTGGGGACACCCTCCATCATTGGATTGGATTTGCTTGTTGTCACGTGTACCAAGGTACAGTGAAAAGTATTTTTCTGCGAGCAGCTCAACAGATCATTAAGTACATGGAAGAAAAGGGAATAAAAGAAAATACATAATAGGGCAACACAAGCTATACAATGTAACTACAGAAGCACTGGCATCGGTTGAAGCATACAGGGTGTAGTGTTAATGAGGTGAGTCTGTAAGAGGGTAATTTAGGAGTCTGGTAACAGCGGGAATGTTACATGGAACTCCCACCGTGCTGGTTAGAATAGATTCAGAACAGGTCTAGGAACTCAAAACTGCCATGAGGCGCGATGGACTAAAATCTACCATTAACACCAAAGCAGTAGACCAACCCTGGATCATTCAGGAATCTTGAAGAGCATGCCAGGTTCTTATTCAGTAGAAAAAGTACGCAAGGTGAGGTGTCAACCTTGTGATGTGAAAGCACAGGATTCCATGCATGCAAAACATTGGAGGGGCATGCAAAATACCAACAGGTGAGATCAAAGCTCTGCCATCCTGCCCAACACAGCTGTGAATGGTGGTGGATAATTATGCAATGATCAGGGATGGAAGAGGAGGCTCCATGTATCTTCATGATGGAGCAGCACAGCACATCAGTGCAAGGTACTGCACTGAACTTTGCAAACATCTTCAGCCAAAGGTGACAAGCGGCTGAATTTCCTTGCCCTCCGCCTGTGATCCTCGCCATCTTAGTACTTCAGCCAGTCTTCAACCAATTTAAATCCTTTCACTCCATGTGACACAATACTGTAAATTCTATGGGCCAGAACAACACGCTGGCTGTTGTTGTTTCAGAATGAGCTGCCCCCTAACCAAACTGTTCCAGTACAGCTATCACACTGGGATCTTCAGGACAAAGTAAAAAATTGCACCATCCACAAAAGGCAAGCGGCGGGATTCTCTGTTCCTGAGACTAAGTGTTGACTCGGGGGCAGGATTCGTGGACTTCCATGACAGTAAAACTGGCGTCACACCTGGACCGATTCAGCGACTGTTAAGAGGCTAGTACCGGCGCCACCAGGAACGCAATCGATTCCAATGAGAAACGGTGCTGGTTTCGCAATTGACAGTCAGGAGGCCGACAAGCTGCAGCCAGATATGCACACTTCACTCCCCACACACACCATCCCAGTGAACAAAATGGCACTGGTTGCCCTGAAGCGTGCCCATGCAACTGATAGTTGGTTGAGGCCAGAGGGCACCTAGGAGGGGGGCCTATGGTGACACCCATACGACCCAGGGCACTATGTTTAGAGTGGGCAGTCAGTGGCGTACACAGCTGCATGTCTGCCTTGCAGACTGCGGCAATAGGGTTCCATGCATGTCCACCCTGACACCACAGCCCACCTGCTGGACACCCTTTCGCTACTCCCCCCGGCCCTGGCAGAAGCCCCCCCCCCCCCCCCCCCCCTCCCCCCGTCCAGCGATACAACTGTCAGCAAACTATGGCGATGTTGGACATTTTCCGTATCCTCTCTCTCTCCCTCAGAAGCCACGGTGACTGTTTCATGATTTTTAAAAGCACAAGTGAACCACGCCGTCGGGAATTTGGGCCATTGGAGGTGGAGAATCACGGAGGTCCTGCCGAATACCAGGTCAGGCTCACTAACGGTATGCCAATGGTGTTTACTGTATGTGCATTCTGGAATGCATTGGCGCTGCTGTCAAGGTGACGGAGAATTGCGATTTGGCACCAAATCGGAAACGATTCTCCACCCAATCATGTTTCCCAATTACAGTATCGACCGACCAGGACACTTTCAATCTGGTCATTTATTGTCCCATCAGTCTACCCTCAATCACCAGCAAACTGATAGAAGGTGAGGATGGCAATGCAATTAAATGATGCTTACTCATCAATAATCTATTTACTGATGTTCAGGTTGTGCCAGGACCACTCTATTGCCTGGAAGACTCAAAGCAGCAGATGCACGTTTGCACGTTCTCCCCATGTCTGCATGGGTTTCTTTCGGATGCTCTGGCTTCCTCCTACATCAACTGCACTACCCTCATCTACACACTTACTCACGTGCTCAAACAATTCAATTAAATTAGTTAGGTATGTCCTCCCTCTGACAAAAGCCATGCTGACTATTCCTGATCAAACCTTGCCTCTCCAAGTGGAGATAGATTCTCTCTTTCAGAATTTTCTCCATTAGTTTCCCTACCACTGACGTGAGACTCACTGGCCTATAGTTCCCTGGTTTATCCCTACAGCTTTTCTTAAATAGTGGGGCCACATTTGCGGTTCTCCAGTCCTCTGGCACCTCTCCCATGGCCAGAGAAGAATTGAAAATTTGGATCAGGGCTCCTGAAATCTCCCCCTCCCCCCACCTCCCCATCCCCACCCCCACAACCTCCCACAGAAACCTGGATACAGTTCGTCCGGACCTGGAGATTTCACCACTTTTAAGCCTGCAAATACCTCCAATACCTTGTCCCTCCCTTTGAAAACATGCCTCAATAACCTCACAGTCTCTCTTCCTGAGTTCCAAACCATCTCTCTCTCCCTCAGTAGCCTCCTCATTCCCTTGGGTGAAGACAGGTGTGAAATATTCATTTAACACCAAAGATGTGCAGGTTAGGTGGATTGGCCATGCTAAATTGCCCGTAGTGTCCTAAAAAGTAAGGTTAAGGGGTGGGGGGGTTGTTGGGTTACGGGTCTAGGGTGGATACGTGGGTTTGAGTAGGCTGATCATTGCTCGGCACAGCATCGAGGGCCGAAGGGCCTGTTCTGTGCTGTACTGTTCTATGTTCTATGTAACACCCGACCAATGTCCTCTAGCTCCACCCACGGATTCCCCTTGGGCCCTACTTTGTCCCTGGTTATCTTTTTCCCATTGCTACACATATAGAATACTTTGGGATTTTCCCTACTTTTACCAGCTACAGATTTCTCATGTCCCCTCTTTGCTTTCCTAATTGCTTTGTTAAACTCCGTCCTGCACTTTCTATACTCCACCAAGGTGGCTGTTGAATTGCTGTCCTTGTACTTATTAGAAGCCTCTCTCTTCCTTCTCATTGTATCCTGAATACATCTGGTCATCCGTGATTCTTTGGGCTTGTTACTCCTTCCTATTATCGTAGAGGGAGCACGTTGGGCCTGTATCACCCCCATTTCTACTTTGAACACCCCCAGATTTGTAGTGCAATTTGTTGAACTGCCACCAGTAACCAATCTACCTTGGCCAGATTCTGCCTTAGTTAACTAAAGTCTGCTCTCCCCCAATCCAAGACCTTTTTCTGCAATTTGTCTATTTGCTTGTCCATAACAAACTTAAATTGCACCACGTTGTGATTGTGATCACTAAAATGCTCATCATCACATCAAACACCTGTCCAGCTTCATTCCCCAGAATTAGGACCAGCACAGTACCATCCCTTGTTGGATCCTCCACATGTTGAGCTGAAGCTTTGTTGTATACATTTTATGAACTCTGCTCCATCTAAGCCCTTAACAGAATGACCATCCCAGTTAATGTTGGGAAAGTTGAAATCACCCATTCTAATTACCCTATTATTATTTTTACACACTTTTGCAAATTGCGCACATTTCCCACTGAGGGTTTATAATACCTAGCAATATGACTGTCCCTTTTTTATTCCTAAACTGTGCACACAAAGCTTCATTTAAGGCCACCCCCAAGGTATCATCTCTCCTTACTGCAGCAATTGACTCCTTAACTAATAGTGCAATGTCTGCCCCACTTTTGCCCCCTCCCTTGCCCCCCTGAAGATTCTGTTTCCCAGGATGTTAAGCTGTCAATCGTGCCCCTCCCTCAACCAAGTCTCTGTGGTGGCTACTATATCATAACTCCATGTGCCAACCCTCGCTCTTAATGCATCCGTTTTTCCTGTAATACTCCGGGCATTAAAGTAGAGGCCATTCAGCCTTGTCTTACTCCCCTGAAACTTACTACCACTGTATTCCCTCTGACTTGATTGCTTTTCTGCATGTTCTTATTAAAAGTCTCCAAAGGCAGACTGAGAAAATATTTGATGTGAGGCCACATTTGAATGATTAAGCTGCTTTATTTTTTCTCGACAGCTCAGAGTACCATTTGTAATTAAATCTTACTTATTTCATTTGTTGCACTTTACTTCTCATGCGACATTCTGCACTATTCCACTTGAATGGATTGTGTTTCTTGTATTTTCAGTGCTCTTTGACTTCTGTACCTCGCATTACTTTGTTTTAAACCTCCTCTTCACCCTATTAGTTTATCTCATGGGTCGGACTCAACTTTCAGACACGTTGGCCACTTACTTCCCCTACCCCATTCAAATGTGGGACTTACCAGTGTCACTTGGCAATGATCCTGGAATGGGGACATGGCTGATTTACTGCTGATCTATCTGTCATAACCCCCATGATGACATGGGGAAGCCATTATTGATCTCCCAGCGGAACCCGTGGAGTTTGAGCTTCCCATATTTGGGGGGTGGGGGGGGTGGGGGGGGGGGGGGGGGGGGGTGGTGGCGGGGGGAGGGAGGGTAGCTAACCACCTGTGGCTCCTTATGAGCTAAAATGAAAGCTGGCCCAAAACAACACCTGTGGTGTGGTTAGTCCTCTCAGCTGGGATTGTACTGGGACTGATATTCTTTGTAATGCAGAACTTTGTAAATATTGTAAATAAATCTATGTTCATTTACTGCCAGCCTCCTCTGAGTTATTATAGCAATACTGTCCTTGGTCCAGACACCCCATCTGAATGTTAATCCATACTCCACAACATTGCTCTCCTGTGATCCTAACTCTCTTGACAATGACATTTATTTCAGCAGAAGCATCTTTAATGCATATTTGACCATTGTTTCCCATTTCAATATCTCGAGAAATCTCAAAACATGACATTTCATGCCAGCGATTCAGTGGACCAATGTTCAAGTCCAGTTTTGTGTGCATTTAGCTTGGGAGTTTTGCAACGGCCACATAGGCGAGATCACGGTGTGAATTTAATGGCAGTTCATGCCAAAAACAAGCCCCCACGGGATTCTCGACATTACTGACTCTCTCACCGTCTGAATCACCCTGCTCTCTCCTCAGCAGCTCGCCACTAACAAGTGGGAGCTGCTTTTAAACGCCCCCTCATCACTCATTCTCAGTCAACACACAACACAGCAGCGCACAGATCTGCTCTTCGCTTGGGGGATGCCGACTTTCCCAGCCTTCTCAATCCTGTGGATAAGAGGCAGGGTATCCTGTTCCCCCAAGGGGGTGGAAGGAGCAGCAGCAAGGTGAGCAATGCTGCCTGGTGTAGCCACCTGGGGTGGACACTTGCAGAGAATGAAGGGAAAAATGGACAATGCTGAGAAAGCAAGCAGGTGCAAGGTTCGTTTGTTGATTGGAGTTTGCAGCTCCCAGAAAGACCGATACTGCAAAGCCGTTAGCATACTAATGAGCTACCTCCGGGGACAAAAGAGAAACATTTAAACAAACGATACCAAAGCAGACACCCCGGCGCCAGAGGAGATTAAAACAAAGCAGGCCAACGGTCGCCCAGCGATCAGGCAGCCACCCGTTTATTGGAGAAAATCAATACCGATGATTAGGATATGGTCCAATTAATTGGGGCCAAGTTCAAGGCCTGCCCCAAACCCCTTTGGGGTATAAGAGGAAGCCCCCAAGACACAATCGTTCTTCTTGGCCTTGGCTCTCTGCGACGAGAGACCTGCCCAGCTTCTTGGCCTTGGCTCTCACCAGCGAGAGACCTGCCTAGCAGCTGCACCAGACAAGTAAGTCCAAAGTCAACGCACGCTACGAGATAGACGCTCCTAGCTACTATTCTTAACAAGTTCGATGCCAGCAGCCTCAGAACCGGACAACGGCCATTGTTCCTCTGACTAAGTGGGCACCCGAAGCTAAGTATAGGCTTTTAGTAGCAGTGATAGTTTAGTTAGTAGAGTTTGTGCAGCATAATTGACTGTGTGTAAATAAATGAGTATTGATTTTGAACTTACTAACTGGTGTATCGAGTCTTTGATCAGTATTCGGTTTTGAACCTTATGGCAGTATCGGAAAGATACCTGGTGACTCTTGAGCAAACATAATTAGAATTAAGGACGGCGACCATATTAACCGCCATAAACAGAGCCAATTAAGGAGAGAGCATAACGAGCAACACTGGGAGGCAGTTACAGCAGCTGTCAGTGTGTGCAACATGACAAGGAAGACCGCCGTCTAATGTCAGAAGAAGGCCAACAATCTCCAACAAGCTGCAAGGTAAGTTATCATCTCTCTCCTGGCATCCTTTCCATCTACCACCCCTCAAATTCCCAAACTGCACCCCCTCCGCAATCCACTGGCTGACACCTCTGTCATAATATACACATCAGTATATAATGGTACAGACACACACTGACTGACGCACTGCAAGACCAATCAACACACACAACACAGCAGCCAATCACCAGTTAGAGCACGCTCACTATAAAGCCAGAGGGCACTAGTTTTCCCGCTCATTTGGGATGCAGCCTCTGAGACGGACAGAGCTCGCAGCTAGTAGCACAGACCTTCACCATGTGCTAACAGTTTAAGATCAGGATAGGCACAGGTCTTCAGTTAATCTCACATAGTGTCGACCCACAGTGCAAGTATGTTCAACAGTTCCTAGCTTAATAAAATAGTGTTGTACTATTTCAAGTGTTGGTAGACTGTATATGTTACTGCTAAGGTAAACACAGTCTCCACAGATCCAGAGTACCCAACACATCAACCTCCCCACATCCAATCTGCAAGCTTCTTCCTCAGAACCCCCTGGCGTGTACCAGCACAATCTCTTCATGTCCAGGTGTGATGCCCACACATGCCACCTGCTACAGACCACATGACCCATTGAACATATGGTTCGTAATGCCCTATCTTTCTCCCTCCAAGAGAATATAGTCCATAGTAGGCAGGAAAGGGCCAAGACAGGCGGGGGAATCGCAGAGATTCGAGTCCTCGCCCCCCCCCCCCCTCCCCCCCCCCAATGAGGAAGGGGCCCTTGAAATTTGGGCGTTGCCCGAAGAGAGAGCAGTCACCGACAGCGAGGTTGGCCTGAGCCAGAGAAGTAAGATTCCACTGGCCCTTCACCCAGATGACCTGTCTCAAGTGAGTTGTTTATGTCAGACTAAATGATACTTCCCTTTCACTGACCACATGACTATTGTCTTGCAGGACCACTGTCAGATGAGGCTGGAGTTAAAGAAAAATCTAAGGGGAGAAAGCACAATTCGTGGTTAACTAAAATGATAAAGAGAGTAACAAACTTTTACTTCAGGTGACGGGGATGTGCTGAGTAGTCGCACATCAGGTGGCTCTCCTCCTATGAAATCGAAATTAGGCTCTTCCACCCGAAATAGCCCGCTAATACAAGGACAAAAAGTATCCCCGCACTCCAGGGGAGTCTGAGAGGAAAGACTGACGTTCAGGAATACCGATCGAGGTGCCTAAATGCGTAGTGTTGAACAAAGAACAACAAACTTTGTTAACTAACAAAACTAATTTACTAACACTATTAAATAAGATTTGCAAGTATTCTTAAAGTATAAGGTTATTAAATTAAACTCTGGTATCTCTAACTCCAGAACTCTACACTATGCAACTAATCTATCCCATGCCGAACCACCTTCTCCGAGAATCCCAGGAGTCACATTATATTTATTCAACTGCTCCTTATCTCCATCTGGTGGTGAGACACATTATTATCTTACTGTTAATCCTTTGAATTCCTTACACGACTCATATTGTTACAGCCAACTTGATAAACACTTTGCACGGACCTGCACTGCCTCATTCTGAGGACGGGAGATGCAACAGAGGCAGGAAACAGCAAGGGCAGCAGAGCACAGGAAAGGGTGGAGAATGATAGGTAGGGAGATCAGATAGCAGGCGACGGGTGGATACATAACCAACCCCGGGAGGGGGCCCACCACACTAGTGGGGAAGCTAGCACCAGGAAGCATGAGAGAAGCCGTGGTGCATCTCCCACAAGGGAGAAAGCGCCTGGCAACGGGGAGGGGGTTATGCATCAGCAGCAGGGGAAGAAACAGAGGGAAGGGAATATGGGGGAGGGGGCACTCCTCCAGCGGTGGTAGGAGGAGGACGGACGGACGGGGGGTGGGGTGCGGTAAGGTGGGTGGGGGGAGAAAGTACCATAGGGGGAACATGGTATGGTGGCACAGTGGATAGCACAACTGCCTTAAAGCTCCAGGGACCCGGGTTCAATTCCGGCCTTGGGTGACTGCCTGTGTGGAGTTTCCTCTTTCTCCCCCGTGTCTATGTGGGTTTCCTCCGGGTGCTCTGGTTTCTTTCCACACTCCAAAGATGTGCAGGTTAGGTGGATTGACCATGCTAAATTGCCCCATAGTGTTCAAAAGGTTAGGTTACTGGGTTATGGGAATAGGGGGGAGGTGCGGACTCAATGGCCTCCTTCTGCACTGTAGGAATCCTATGAACAGAGGAACTAAGATAGTAAGGGCACTAGGCTGGCTACAACAGGCCAGATATGGCAACTTGGACCCCAAGACACCATAAGCAACCACTTTGGAGGGCTCCTAAAGAAAGGGAAAACCTGGTGCAGGGCCTCACCCACATGGCATACGCACAGTTGGCGGCCATTTTGGGTGACCCCTAGCCAACGGGAAACCCTGGAATGGAGGCGCCCAGCCTCATGGCGAGAACAATGGTCATGGCCATCTTGGATGGCCCCCTAACAAAGAGAACCCTGGAATGAAGGGGCATGTCCACCAGGTAAGTATGATCCTACAGGAGGAGGGACGAGGAACACCCCCCCTATCAGGATAGTCATCTGGATATGTCAGGGGATTCAACAGCCCAGCAAAAAGATCCATATTCTTTGCCCACCAAGAAAGTATGAACACCAACATAGTTTTACTCCAGGAGACACATCTGAGGGAGAAGGAAGGGCTGGATGGGACAGACCTACCACTCCTGCTATGGACAAGAACCAGGGGTATAGCCATACTGTTAACTAAGAGGACAATATTTACCGTGACGAGGACTGTTAACGACCTGGGAGGACAGTACATCATGGTCAGCAGTGTCTTCGACAGAGCATCGGTTGTCCTGGTCAATGTGTATGTTCCCAACTGGGATGACACGGAATTTATAAGGAAGACCATAGCAGAAATCCCCGATGTCGGAGCACACCGACTTATCATGTGAGTTGGGCGGGGGGGGGACCTTTAACTGTATACAGGACCCACTGACTGACAGATCAAACCCCAGAAGGGGGACGATCTCCAACTCGGTGAAAGAACTTGGCATATTCATGAAGCAGATGGGGGCAGTGGAACTCATGGCGGTTCACCCACCCTGGGGAGAAGGCATGCTTCTTCTTCTCCCAGGTATACAATGTATATAAACGGGTTGACCTGTCTAGTGGGAAATCAGCGCTTCCAGTGCTAGTCAGAGCAGAATATTCTGTGATCGTAATCTCCGACCACACTCCACATTATATGGATGTGAGGCTGAAGACAGTCTGTGTCCAACACACCCCGTGGAGGTTGGATACAGCCTTCCTGGCCGATAAGGCTTTGCGCGATAAAAGATGGGACACACTCTCACTCATCACCATCATAGATCATAGAATTTACAGTGCAGAAGGAGGCCATTCGGCCCATCGAGTCTGCACCGGCCCTTACAAAGAACACCTTACTCAAGCCCACGTATCTATCCTATCCCCATAACCCCCACTTAACCTTTTTCTTGTATACAAAGGGCAATTCAGCATGGTCAATCCACCTAACCCGCATATCTTTGGACTGTGGGAGGAAACCAGAGCACCCGCAGGAAACACGCAGACACGAGGAGAATATGCAGACTCCGCACAGACAGTGACCCAAGCCGGGAATCAAACCTGCAACCCTGGAGCTGTGAAGCAACTGTGCTAACTACTATGCTACCGTGCTGCCCTATCAGAAACCCTGGCAGAAACCCTCTGATCCCCCAAAAGGTGCAGCAGGGAACGAGAACTATGGGTGGACAAGCACTTCCAAATCTTCAATATTACCACTGGGCTGCAACTGCAGATAGGGTAAAGGGGTCGATAAAAGGGCCAGAGGCTGCGTGGATATGAATGGAAGAGGGCTCCTGCATGGGGACATCCCTCCAGGCCCTAGCCACCGCTGCGCTTCCAACCCCACTGAACAAACACTCAACACACCCAGTTGTAATAACAACACTCCAGTCTGGAACCAACTGTGACAGCAACTCGGATTAACCAAAATGTCTGTAAGCTTAATGCAGCTGCAAGTGTTACACAGAACTCACTTAACTAGAACCCGAGTGAGCAGGTTCTTCCCGGATGTGGAGGACAAATGTGAATGGTGCCAAGGAGGCCCGGTCAACCACACCCACATGTTCTGGTCTTGTCCCAGACTTGTCGGGTTCTGTGTAGCCTTCGTTGAGGCAAGGTACAAGGTGGTGGGATGAGGGTGGAGCCTTGCCTGAAAGTGGAGGTCTGTGGGGTATCAGAACAGCCAGATCTCTTCTTGGGGATGAAGGCCAACACCCTCTTTGCCCCTCTCATCGTCCACAGGAGAATTCTGCTCGGCTGGCGATCAGCAACACCAACCAAAGCTGCAGACTGGCTTCCGACCTATGATAATTTCTCCAGATGGAGAAAATTAAATTGGCCATGCGGGTCAGAACTGCAGATAGGGTAAAGGGGTCGATAAAAGGGCCAGAGGAACTTGGTACGTGGTACATGGGAACCATGCACCCAGTTGTTCCAAGGTCTGATTGCAGCCAGCAGCCAGTAAGCCAGAGGGAGTTGAAAGCCACAGCACAACAACAAACAAATGAAAGGGGTGGAGGAGGGGTGTGAGAGAGGTGGGGGGGGGGGGGGTGAAGAGAGAAAGGAGGGAAGGAATGGAGGCAACAAAGAAGCATGGAGCCCAATCATACTCAGCAAATAACAAAATACACTGCGTCACGCCAAAAAAACAGGAACCAGATAGAAGAACTGAAGAGGGAAGAGGGCATGCCAGATGACTGGAAGGGGAGGGGGGAATCAGAAAGAAAAGGAGGAGATGAAGGTTCGGGACCCGGATAGAAGTAAGCTATTTGGGCCTCTGGCACGGAGTCTGTCCCTGTTGCTCAGAAGGGAAGGGGGCAAAGGAGTAGAACATTAGTAATTGGGGACTCAATAGTCAGGGGCACAGATAGGAGATTTTGTGGGAGCGAGAGAGACTCACGTTTGGTATGTTGCCTCCCAGGTGCAAGGGTAAGTGATGTCTCGGATCGTGTTTTCCGGGTCCTTAAGGGGGAGGGGGAGCAGCCCCAAGTCGTAGTCCACATTGGCACTAACGACATAGGTAGGAAAGGGGACAAGGATGTCAGGCAGGCCTTTAGGGAGCTAGGATGGAAGCTCAGAGCGAGAACAAACAGAGTTGTTATCTCTCGGTTGTTGCCCGTGCCACGTGATAGTGAGATGAGGAATAGAGAGAGAGAGCAATTAAACACGTGGCTACAGGGATGGTGCAGGCGGGAGGGATTCAGATTTCTGGATAACTGGGGCTCTTTCTGGGGAAGGTGGGACCTCTATAGACAGGATGGTCTACATCTGAACCTGAGGGGCACCAATATCCTGGGGGGGGGAGATTTGTTAGTGCTCTTTGGGGGGGTTTAAACTAATTCAGCAGGGGCATGGGAACCTGGATTGTAGTTTTGGGGTACGGGAGATTGAGAGTATAGAGGTCAGAAGCACAGATTTGACTTCGCAGGAGGGTGCCAGTGTTCAGGTAGGTGGTTTGAAGTGTGTCTACTTCAATGCCAGGAGTATATGAAATAAGGTAGGGGAACTGGCAGCATGGGTTGGTACCTGGGACTTCGACGTTGTGGCCATTTCAGAGACATGGATAGAGCAGGGACAGGAATGGTTGTTGCAGGTTCCGGGGTTTAGGTGTTTTAGTAAGCTCAGAGAAGGGGGCAAAAGAGGGGGAGGTGTGGCGCTGCTAGTCAAGGACAGTATTACGGTGGCGGAAAGGATGCTAGATGGGGACTCTTCTTCTGAGGTAGTATGGGCTGAGGTTAGAAACAGGAAAGGAGAGGTCACCCTGTTGGGAGTTTTCTATAGGCCACCTAATAGTTCTAGGGATGTAGAGGAAAGGATGGCGAAGATGATTCTGGAAAAGAGCGAAAGTAACAGGGTAGTTGTTATGGGAGATTTTAACTTTCCAAATATTGACTGGAAAAGATATAGTTCAAGTACATTAGATGGGTCGTTCTTTGTACAATGTGTGCAGGAGGGTTTCCTGACACAATATGTTGACAGGCCAACAAGAGGCGAGGCCACATTGGATTTGGTTTTGGGTAATGAACCAGGCCAGGTGTTAGATCTGGAGGTAGGTGAGCACTTTGGAAACAGTGACCACAATTTGGTGACCTTTACGTTAGTGATGGAAAGGGATAAGTATACCCCGCAGGGCAAGAGTTATAGCTGGGGGAAGGGCAATTATGATGCCATTAGACATGACTTAGGATGTGTTGGTTGGAGAAGTAGGCTGCAAGGGTTGGGCACACTGGATATGTGGAGCTTGTTCAAGGAACAGCTATTGCATGTTCTTGATAAGTACGTACCAGTCATGCAGGGAGGAAGGGGTCGAGCGAGGGAACCGTGGTTTACCAAAGAAGTGGAATCTCTTGTTAAGAGGAAGAAGGAGGCCTATGTGAAGATGAGGCATGAAGTTTCAGTTGGGGCGCTTGATAGTTACAAGGAAGCGAGGAAGGATCTAAAAGAGAGCTGAGACGAGCAAGGAGGGGACATGAGAAGTCTTTGGAAGGTAGGATCAAGGAAAACCCAAAAGCTTTCTATAGGTATGTCAGGAATAAAAGAATGACTAGGGTAAGAGTAGGGCCAGTCAAGGACAGTGGTGGGAAGTTGTGTGTGGAGGCTGAGGAGATAAGCGAGATACTAAATGAATACTTTTCGTCAGTATTCACTCAAGAAAAAGATAATATTGTGGAGGAGAATGCTGAGACCCAGGCTATTAGAATAGATGGCATTGAGGTGCGTAGGGAAGAAGTGTTGGCAATTCTGGACAAGGTGAAAATAGATAAGTCCCCGGGGCCTGATGGGATTTATCCTAGGATTCTCTGGGAAGCCAGGGAAGAGATTGCTGAGCCTTTGGCTTTGATTTTTAGGTCATCATTGGCTACAGGAATAGTGCCAGAGGACTGGAGGATAGCAAATGTGGTCCCTTTGTTCAAGAAGGGGAGTAGAGATAACCCCGGTAACTATAGGCCGGTGAGCCTAACGTCTGTGGTGGGTAAGGTCTAGGAGAGGATTATAAAAGATACGATTTATAATCATCTAGATAGGAATAATATGATTAGGGATAGTCAGCATGGTTTTGTGAAGGGTAGGTCATGCCTCACAAACCTTATCGAGTTCTTTGAGAAGGTGACTGAACAGGTAGACGAGGGTAGAGCAGTTGATGTGGTGTATATGGATTTCAGTAAAGCGTTTGATAAGGTTCCCCACGGTCGTCTATTGCAGAAAATACGGAGCCTGGGGATTGAGGGTGATTTAGAGATGTGGATCAGAAATTGGCTAGTTGAAAGAAGACAGAGAGTAGTAGTTGATGGGAAATGTTCAGAATGGAGTTCAGTTACGAGTGGCGTACCACAAGGATCTGTTCTGGGGCCGTTGCTGTTTGTCATTTTTATAAATGACCTAGAGGAGGGCGCAGAAGGATGGGTGAGTAAATTTGCAGACGACACTAAAGTCGGTGGAGTTGTAGACAGTGCGGAAGGATGTTGCAGGTTACAGAGGGACATAGATAAGCTGCAGAGCTGGGCTGAGAGGTGGCAAATGGAGTTTAATGTGGAGAAGTGTGAGGTGATTCACTTTGGAAAGAATAACAGGAATGCGGAATATTTGGCTAATGGTAAAATTCTTGGTAGTGTGGGTGAGCAGAGGGATCTCGGTGTTCATGTACATAAATCCCTGAAAGTTGCCACCCAGGTTGATAGGGTTGTGAAGAAGGCCTATGGTGTGTTGGCCTTTATTGGTAGAGGGATTGAGTTCCGGAGCCATGAGGTCATGTTGCAGTTGTACAAAACTCTAGTACGGCCACATTTGGAGTATTGCGTACAGTTCTGGTCGCCTCATTATAGGAAGGACGTGGAAGCTTTGGAACGGGTGCAGAGGAGATTTACCAGGATGTTGCCTGGTATGGAGGGAAAATCTTATGAGGAAAGGCTGATGGACTTGAGGTTGTTTTCGTTAGAGAGAAGAAGGTTAAGAGGTGACTTAATAGAGGCATACAAAATGATCAGAGGGTTAGATAGGGTGGACAGCAAGAGCCTTCTCCCGCGGATAGAGGTGGCTAGCACGAGGGGACATAGCCTTAAATTGAGGGGTAATAGATATAGGACAGAGGTCAGAGGTGGGTTTTTTACGCAAAGAGTGGTGAGGCCGTGGAATGCCCTACCTGCAACAGTAGTGAACTCGCCAACATTGAGGGCATTTAAAAGTTTATTGGATAAGCATATGGATGATAAGGGCATAGTGTAGGTTAGATGGCCTTTAGTTTTTTTTTCCATGTCGGTGCAACATCGAGGGCCGAAGGGCCTGTACTACGCTGTATCGTTCTATGTTCTATGTTCTATGTTAAGCTCCCACTGGAGGATGCAAAATAAGAAGCTGCAACCATTGTAAATAACGAAAGACAACCGATGTTTATAGATTTTCGTTTTCGATGTACATTCTCGACTACCTTTGTTCTGTATAACAAAAATTCCTTCAGAAAACATTTTAAAAATAAGATCGCAACAAACTTAAAGATAAAGCATACAATTCTGCGAAGACAGATGGAAAGTCGTAAGATTGGACAGAATATAAAAAACATCAAAGGATGACTAAAATATTAATATGGAGGGAAAAATTGGAGTACGAGCAAAAGCTAGCTAGAAATATAAGAACAGAGAATGCGAGTTTCTGTTGATATTTGAAAAGGAAAAGATAACAAAGTGAGTGTTGGTCCATCAGCCTTCCCTCTCAAGGATGCAAGCAATAGTTGTAAATCAGAAAATAGAAGGGAGGGAAGAACTCAGAAAATCTATAGTCACCATGGTGCGGGATTCTCCGATAATCGGCGCGATGGCAGGGACCCGGCGCCAAAAACGGCGCGGATCACTCTGGCGTCAGACCCCCCCAAACTTTGCGAAGTCTCCGGGTCCAAATGGGCTAGCAGCGGCGTGACGCCATTTGCGACGGCGTCACCCACTGCGGACGCGGCGCGTCACTTCACGCCGGGCGGCGTAAACAACGTTGCTCGGCGTCACAGCACACAAGACGGCCTCCCCCCCGCTCCGGAAGATCTGCAAACATGGCTGGCTGCCACGCAGCCCCGAGGTTCCAGGAGCGCGACATCGAGGTGCTCCTGGACGCTGTACAACAGAGGATGGAGGCCCTGTACCCCAGACATAGCCGCAGGGTTGCCCCACGCCTCAGCCGGCGCATGTGGAGGGAGGTGGCAGAGGCCATCAGCGCTGTGGCTGTGACACTGAGGACAGGCGCCCAGTGCCACAAGAAGGTCAACGACCCCGTCAGGGCAGCCGGGGTGAGTCCCCACACCCCCGATGAGCGGCACACCCCCACGTGCAACTAACCCTAACCCTAACACTACCCCTGACCCTACCCCTGACCCTGACCCTACCCCAGACCCTGACCCTGACCCTACCCCTGACCCTACCCTAACCCTAACCCTAGTCCCAACCCTAACCCTAACCCTACCCTAACCCTAACCCTAACCCTGACTCGGACCCTGACCCTGACCCTAGCCCTGACCCTGACCCGACACCTGACCCCGAACCTGACCCTGACCCTACCCTAACCCTGACCCTACCCTAACCCTGACCCTAACCCTGACCCTGACCTTAGCCCTAATGTGTTGCTACCTCTGCCAATATATGTGCAACCGCTGTCGTGCAGTCATATACCTGTCTAACACTCTTGCCCTTTACCCCTGCCACCCACCCTCCCGCCCCCCCACAGGAGAAGCGTGCACACAACAACAGGGAGCGTCAGAGAACTGGAGAGGGCACAGCTGACGAGAGACCACTCAACGTCCATGAGGAAAGGGCCCTGGAACTGGCAGGCATACCTGACGACGGGGAGGTTGCCGATGCAGAGGTCGGGGGCCGGCCAGCAAGTGAGCCACCCACCGACCATCCCCATTCCCCCATATCTCCCTCCACATATCCCCATATCCCCCATCCACATATCCCCATATCCCCCCTCCCCCATATCCCCCATATCTCCCCTCCTCAGATCCCCATATCCCCCCTCCCCCATATCCCCCATGTCCCCCGATCACCGCCCGCGTCTCTAACCATGTATGCTGTATTGTGTATTGCAGGACCAAACGTCGAGGCACCTGTCCCCGCAGGATGCCCCAGGGTAGCCACGGGAGAGGGAGAGACCCGGCCCCTCTGGCATGCGATGCCAGCAGCCCCCCCCCCCCCCCAGGGTGGCCACGAGAGAGGGAGAGACCCGGCCCCTCTGGCATGCGACGCCAGCAGGCCCCCCCAGGGCAGCCACGGGAGAGGGAGAGACATGGAGCACCACGGAGATGACACCTGCGTCTCGTGCGGGTGCGGCGATGCAGGCGTGTGACACCCAGCGATGAGGGGAGCAGCCACAGGCCCCCGTCGCAGCCGAGCCAGGACACACTTACCCAGGACATCCCTACCCAGAGCACCCCTACCCAGGATACCCCTACCCAGACCACTGCCACACATGAAACTGGACAACAGTACAGTGACACACAGCGGATGGGTGGAGACGAGGCGCCATCCCAGGGGACCATGGACTCTTGTCTGACGATGCGCACGACACAACGCCACTGCTTTTTCCAACACCCTCCACCATCGCAGAGACACTCACCTCCGTTGGGCATTTTAGTGATGAGGCTTCTGGTACACTCACTGGTGCGCACAACACAGTCGTACCGGTACAGCAGGTGGAGGTAGGAACAGCTGAGGGGCCTGGAGGTCGGAGGGCATCCTGGCGCAAGCGAACATCTGCCTCCCAGACGGGTCCCGGGTTCCTGGAGTTACCACACCCACACATAGACCCGATGCAGCCACCAAACCTGGGACGAAGGAAGAGGATGATGGCTGGCTTGCAGCAGCTGCAGACGCAGGTGGAGGAGTCCACCCGCATCCAGGAGCTGGGAGTGGTGCCGGTCATGCATGCCACCCAGGCCGAAACCGCACGGGTGGCGTCCGCGGTGGCGGCAATGGGTGCGACGGTGTCAGACGTGGGGAGCAGGATGCGAGGCCTGGGGCTTTCCATGCAGGCGGCGTCCATGGCCCAGAACTTGGCTTCCCTCGCACAGGAAGCCATGAGCCAGAGCCAGCGACAGATGGCAGAGGCCCTGAACGCCCTGGCCCAGTCTCAGCAGGCCATGGCCCAGTCTCAGCAGGCCATGGCGCAGTCCCAGCAGGCCATGGCGCAGTCCCAGCAGGCCATGGCGCAGTCCCAGCAGGCAATGGCCCAGTCTCAGCAGGCCATGGTGCAGTTCCAGCAGGCAATGGCAGTCCCTGCAGGCCATGGCCCAATCCCAGCAGGCAATGGCACAGTCCCAGCAGGCCATGGCCCAGTCTCAACAGGTCATGGCTGAGGGCATCGGCGCCATTGCCCAGGTGCCGGCCGGCATCGCCCAGACACAGAGAGGGATGGCCAACTCCCTGAGCTCCATGGCTGCAAACCTACAGACCCTTGTCGATACCAGCACGGGCCTCCAGAACTGGCAGCGCCAGGTGTCAGGGGGGGCGTCGGATGGCCTGTCCGTTCGCACCCCCGACCCATGCAGAGGCCAGGGGGCTATC
Organism: Scyliorhinus canicula; assembly: GCF_902713615.1. Classification (NCBI taxonomy): domain Eukaryota; kingdom Metazoa; phylum Chordata; class Chondrichthyes; order Carcharhiniformes; family Scyliorhinidae; genus Scyliorhinus; species Scyliorhinus canicula. The sequence continues at coordinate 69,486,394 of NC_052162.1, read as the reverse complement.
GGGCACCCCGAGGGAGGAGGAGGTGCTGGGGCCCGTCCCGGGTCCCCCTGTAGGGGAGGTCCCGGAACACCGCGGCAGCTCAGACTCCCCCCCCCTTCCGTCCCAGGTCCATCTGGTGGGCAGCGGGCAGGACAGGCTGGCAGCTCGCCATCCCAGTCGCCCGAGCTGCAGCCTGGCCCATCTAAGACGAGCCGCCCCAGGAAACGGCCGCCAAAGGGATCCCGAGTCACAGGGCAGGAATCACAGGAGTCCACCTCCAGTTCTGCTGCACCTTCTAGGGAACCACCTAGGCATTGTCAAAGGCCCGTAAAGCCAAACACTTAGACACTGAGCAAGTTGGCACAGGTGAAGGGCACAGACGAGTTATAGGGGCTAGGGCACGTGTATGGACAGTTTGTAATTAAAATCAATTTCACACCTTCAGAAGGTGCCTTTGTGTTTTGTCTGAAGCGTGCGGGGGTGTCACGTACGTTGAGCGCCAGTGTGTGTGTGAGGGGGGGTCTGATGTCAGCCCCAGGTGAGTGTCCCCCCTCTCCACTTTGGCCGCCCTCTCTATCCCCCCGGGCAGAGGATGGGACCGTGCGCTGCAGTCTCACGGCCGCATGCAGGGATGGTCCAGGTGGATGGTGGTACTGTGGCCATGGGTCAGACATTGTCCAACGATGTGGAGCCAGGAGAGCGGGTTGTCATCATCCTCCATGGCCTGCAATAGATCCGCTTCCACCAGCATCTGTGTGAGCCCGGCCCGTTGTGCCGCAGGTGGATATGCAATGGAGGGGTGGTGGCATGCGGGTGGGGTGAGGGTGGTTGGTGGTGGTTGGGTGGGTTAGGGTGTTGGTGCTGGGTGGGTGAGGGGGGGTGAGGATGGTCGGATGTTGCCATGGTGTGCAGTATGTGGCCATACTCGCCGATTCGTACCCCCACCCCCAGTCAGTGCACCGGGAGGCTATCAGCCTGTCCCGTGCTCGCTGGCCCAGCCGGTAACGGTGAGCAGCCTCCTGTCCATGTCCAGCCTGTCTGCCCTGACCATTGCCCCCATGTCCCTCATCTAGGGAGGTCTGCGCCTCTTCCTCCTGCTCCTCCACTCCCCCCTCCTCTGCCTGCGGCACATCGCCCCTCTGCTGGGCTATGTTGTGCAGGATGCAGCACACCACAATGATGTGGCCGACCCTATCTGGCGGGTACTGGAGGCCCCCCCCAGAGATGTCTAGGCACCTGAAACGCATCTTCAGCAGCCCAAAGGACCTCCTTGTCACACCCCTTGTCGCTGCATGGGTATCATTGTAGCTGTTCTCCACGTCACTCTGTGGCCTCCGTGTAGGCGTCATCAGCCATGACCGCAATTGGTAACCCCTGTCGCCCAGAAACCAGCCCCTCAGCCGGGGGTGGCGTCCCTCGAACATGCCAGGGATGTAAGACCGTGACAACATGTATGAGTCGAGAACACTGCCTGGGCACCGGACGCAGACTTGCAGGATCATCATGCAGTGGTCGCAGACCACCTGTATGTTCATAGAATAGGTCTCCTTCCTATTGGTGAATACGGCCCTGTTATCTGCAGGTGGCTGCATGGCGACCTGCATCCCATCAATCGACCCCTGGACCATGGGAAAACCGGCCACGGCAGAGAAGCCCACGGCCCGGGCATCCTGGCTCACCCGGTCCACAGGGAACCGGATGTAACGGTCCGCAATGGCATAAAGGGCGTCCGTCACTGCCCGGATGCACCGGTGCACCGATGCCTGCGAGATGCCGGACAGGTCCCCACTCAGCGCCTGGAATGACCCCGTGGCATAAACATTCAGGGCCACAGTAACCTTGACGGACACGGGGAGAGGGTGTCCTCCCCCAGTGCCACGCAGTGCCAGGTGTGCCAGCAAGTGGCAGATGTGTGCCACGGTTTCACGGATCATCCGGAGTCTCCTCCTGCATTCCCGGTCCGTGGGGTCCTGGTACGACGAACGGGGCCGGTACACACGGGGCCTCCTCGGGCGTCTCCGTCGCTGTGGCGCCACGACATCCTCCACCCTCTCCTCTTCGTGCTATCCCTCCTCCTCCTCCTTGTCGTGTCGGGCGGGTGGCCCTCCAGCCTGGGCACCTGTCACCTGCCCCTCTGCGGCAGCGTGCGCCGCCTCTCAGCCAAGCTCCTCCTCCTCCAGGGCAACATGTAGAATAGCGGCTACTGCCACGGTGGCCAACATCGCTGGATGATCAGAAAACATGATGGCCTGCGGGGGGTGGAGGGGGGGGGAACAACAACATGTCATCATTGCCCGTAATCCCCCCCTCCCCCCCAGCCCCCCGGGCAGCCAGGTGCCATGGGCTGCATGGGCGCGACTGTGGGAGGATGGCCCCTGGCCAGGCGGACAACCTCACTTTTCCCCGCCCTCTCCCCGGCACTCTCACTCTCACCCCCCCGGCACTCTCACTCTCCCCCCCTCCCCAGCATTCTCCCCCCCACTCCCTGGCACTCGCACTTCCCCCCCCTCCCTGGCACTCCCCCCCCCCCTCCCCGGCACTGTCTCCCCCTCCCGGGACTCTCCCCCCCCCCCGGCACTTGCACTCCCCCACTCCCCGGCACTGTCCCCCCCTTCCCGGCACTCGCACTCTCCCCAGAACTCGCATTCTCCCCAGCACACTCTCACCACGGCCCCCACCGCCAGCACTCGCTCTCACCACCTCTCCCAACCCCCCCAGCACCCGCTCTCACCACCGCCCCCCCCCCCCCGCCAGCACTTGCTCTCACCACCGCCCCCCCCCCCCCGCCAGCACACTCGCTCTCACCACCACTGCCAACCCACCCCGCCCCCAGCACTCACTCTCACCACCCCTCCCATCCCCCCCCCCCCCCCCCCCCGGCACTCGCTCTCGCCACCCCCCCCCCCCCCCCCCCCCCCACACCCCTGGCAGGCGCCGACCTTTGTTGGTCCACACAAACATGGACCAGATGAAACGGCATCAGGGGGTCTTCCGGGCCAACGGAAACTCCTGGGTGGTCAGGGTTAGTGTAGCGTGGCCCCCTGGCCCTTCCCCTGGAATATGGGCACCTTAGTACTGCCACTCTGGCACTTCCATGATGTACAGATGGCACTGCCAAGCCAGCAGGAGCACTGCCTGGGATCCAGGGTGGCAGTGCAAAGGGTGCCTAAGTGACAGCACGGCACTGCCAAAGGTCAGGGGTGGGGGGGGGGGGCCATACTCATGAAATAAGGGTGGAGGGGGTGCTTGAAGGGCGAGGGAGTGTCGCGATCCGATGGCGGCCCGATCTCTGAGTTCAGCTCCCCATTGCTAAAATATGTGCAAAACTGGCAAGCAACTCCCCAGGGGCCCAAAAAGTGACTAATTATCATTGAATAGTTGTGGGAAACACGCCTGCAGAGCCGATGGGAGACTCCCTGAAAAACAGGCCACAAATTAACTTTTACATCTTTTGGGTGAATCCCGCCCATTGTTATGTTAAGTGAGTGGGCAGAATTGAACAAATGGAGTAGAATGTGGGAAAATCTGAAATTGTCCATTTTTGTAGGAAAATAAAACCTTATATCTAAATGGTGATGCATTGTTGAGCTATGATGTGCAGAGGGATCTGGGTGTCCCAGTGCATGAATTACAAAAGGCTAGTGTGCAGGTACAGCAATGAGTTAGGAATGTTAATATACTTTTATTGTACATTGCAATGGGGAATTGAGTACAAAAGTTGGGAGGTTATACTGCAGTTCTGCAGGGCATTGGTGAGTCCACATCTAGAGTACTGAGTGCAGTATTTGTCTTATTTAAGCAAGGATGTAAATACATTGAAAGCAGTTCAGAGAAGGTTTACTGGACTAATACTTGGAATGGGAGGTTTGCCTGTGAGGAAAGATTGGACAGGCAAGCAGGCTAGTCTTCTATCTGCTGAAGTGTAGAAGAGTAATAGGTGACTTGATTGCAAATTATAAGATCCTGAGGGATCCTGACAGAGATGACGTGGAGAGGATATTTCTGCTGGTGGGAGAATTTGGAATTAGGGTCACGGTTTAAAAATCTGGGGCTGCCCATTTAAGACAGCGGTGCAAAAAAATGCTTTCTCTCAAAAGGACATGACTCTTTGGAACTCTCTTCCTGAAAAGGTGGCTGAAGCAGAGTTTTTGAATGCTTTTGGGACAGAGCTAGATAGATTCTTGATAAGCATGGGGGTGAAAGGTTATGAGGGATGGGTGGAAATGTGTTGAAGTTACAATCAGATCAGCCATGATGGTCTTATTGAATGCTTGAGGGACCTGTGCTAATTTGTATGATTCCTATGGACTGGCATCACGTAGAAGCCAGACTAAGTGCAAATTTCAGATTTCCTTCCCTCTTGGGCACAGCCAGATGTCTTTTGACAGCAAGCTGGTGGATTCATGGTCCCCGTTACTGAGAATAGCTTTTTATTCCAGAGTCATTTGACCAACTGAATTTTAATTCTCCCAGCTGCCATGGTGGGATTTGAGCTTCTGGATTTGTCCAGCCGCGCAACCAATATGCTCCAGTGCCCATTATGTCCCTGTGCAAGTCGTTCCCCAAGAGTGTTAGTTTAAAACCACAAATGTAAGATGTTCAGATCACAAACAGATGCAATTTAGGTCACTGAAAGTGAGAAGTTAAATATAGCTTCAGTTTTGGATGTGTAAACTAGCAGGATTATAAACCTCAAAAGATTTCCACTTCCATTCTGTGTATAAAAATGCAGCTGAGATACATCCTTAGTTATTTGCTTCCGCTACGCAAGTGTTATTTTTGTAAGAATATGAAGGCCCAATACAGGTGGGAGGTATACAGTAAACGGATTTAGGATTATTGACAGACAGAGAGATCTGGACGTACAGGGCCACAGGTCACTGAAAATGACAATGCAGTGGATAAGGTAGTCAAGAAGCCATACGGCATGATTGCCTTCATCGGTAGCGGCAGTGAGTATCCAAATTGGAAAGTAATGCTGCAGCTATACAGAACCTTGGTTAGGCCACGCTTGAAATATTGTGTACAATTCTGGTTGTTACCAGAAGGATGTGGAGGCTTTGGAGAGAGTACAGAAGTGTTTAATAAGATGCTGCCTTGTCTGGAAGGTATTAGCTATGAGGAGAGATCAGATAAACTCGGATTGTTTTCACTGGAATTCCAGAGGTTGAGGGCCAACCTGAGAGGGCATGGACAGAGAGGATAGTCAGAAGCTTTTTCCCAGGGTGGAAAATTCAATTACTGGGGGACATAGTTTTAAGTGCGAGATGCAAAGTTTAGAGGAGATATGCGAGGCAAGTCTTTTACACAGAGCGTGGTGAGTGCCTGGAACTCTATCGTAGGAGGTGGTGAAAGCAGTTATGATAGTGGCGTTTAAGAGGCACCTTAACGAATACATGAATAGGGTGAGAATAGAGGGATACGGGCCCTGAAAATGCAGAAGGTTTTAGTTTGGACAGGCATCATGATCACCGCAGGTTTGGAAGGCCGAAGGGCCTGTTCCTGTGCTGTACTGTTCTTTGTTCATTGTAATATATTCGTCATAGTTACTGTAGCACAGAAACGGAGTGAAGACCGGGGTGGGGTGGAGGCGTGGTCCGTGTCAGGTAATTCAAAAAGACTCAATTTTGGATGTGGTATATGTGGAAATACCCCATGCCTGATCACAGTGAGATAGGCAACTCACAAACTTCATGCCATCATAATTTCACATGTGGACTGGCTGAACATTCAACGGAGTGCCCAGCATACAGGACACAGCCAGCCCGAGTCTCTAATCAGCAACCTGTCCCTCTCAAACGAGAACTGTACTAATGCAGCAGGAGTTCCTGCAACTGTTTCTGGAAGGTTTGGAATAGAATATTGGAAAGAAAATTGAACAGACCAGAGAAAAGGCTTCCTGGATTGTAGACGCAGCATTGGAAGTTCAGGTAATAAGCAATTCTGGAACCGTTAATGGGCTGGCACTGGTGGCAGGTGAAATACAAACGATTCCAATGAAAGCGATGCCCAATTCACCGGGGTCGGGATTGCCATGCAAGAGGCTGACAAGCTGAAGCCTCATATTAGCACTCCGCTCCCCACACACACTCATTCCAGCCAACAAGATGGCACTGGTTGCGTTGTAGCACATCCATCCCATTGATGGGTTGGCTGGGGCCAGAGGGTATTATTTAGATTACGTTGAACATACAGTGCAGAAGGAGGCCATTCGGCCCATCGAGTCTGCACCGACCCACTTAAGCCCTCACTTCCACACTATCCCCGTAACACAATACCCCTTCCGAACCTTTTTTTTGGACAATGAGGCCAATTTAGCATGGCCAATCCACCTAACCTACACGTCTTTGGACTGTGGGAGGAAACCGGAGCACCCGGAGGAAACGTACGCAGACACAGGGAGAATGTGCAGACTCCACACAGACAGTGACCCAGCGGGGAATTGAACCTCGGACCCTGGCGCTGTGAAGCCACAATGCTATCCACTTGTGCTATCGTGCTGCTCACTTGGGGGAGGCCTGGGGGTGTGGGGTGGGAGGGAGGACTGAGTTCACAGTGGGCGGTCAGTGGTGTGTCCAGCCGCATGGCTGCCTTGCAGGCTGTGGTAATGGTGTTCCATGCCCATCCACCTCGACCCCAGGGCCGTCCTCCTGGTCATCCCCTGCTTTGCCCCCCAGCCCTGGCAGAATCCCCCAAGCCAGCACACTATAGCCATGTTAGATCCTTTTTGTACCCACTCTCTATTCCTCAGCAGCTACGGCGCCTGTTTCCCAATTTTTAAAACAACAAGTGAAACTCACCATCGGTAATTCCTTCTGGCGGAGATAGAGTGTCGCCTCCAGTCTCTGAGAAAACCGGGTCAGGCCAGTAAATGATATGTCAATGGTGTTTACTGTAATCGCCTTTCCCGATTCCGGTGTCGGCCGACGGAGAATCCCACCCCAGGTTTGTTGGCTGTAGCAAAGTCGGAGAGAAAGGATAATTCCTGTGCCAAACCATTAGAGGATTATGTCACAGAAGAGTTCTGTGCAGAAGGCCAGATGAGGACCTCAATGCGGCGGAGTACAGGAGGACCTGATGGGTATGCACACCGGATAGATGGTGCTCTGGGTGGCCTGTCACAGATCCTCTTGTCACTGTCAAGGAGCTTAAAGGTGTCTAGCTGTAACTCGGCACAGGGCTTCGCACAGACTAATCCTTCCTAGCAGTGTTGCAGACACATCTGTGATGTAGTAGTGGCTGGGGTCCAATATCTCAGCTTCCATATCAGCACAGGCAGAAGCCACTCCAGTGTAACAGTGGAAACTTAGCTTTCAGTTACAAGAACCATGCTTATTGCCAAACAAGGCCAACTTAGTGCCATATAAGCTCAGATTGCTACCATCAGGGCTCTGGATATCAGTGCTTCAGGGTGCCTGACGGATCCCAGATTCACCGCCCTGAGGGATTACAAATGACTGGATGGAATATAAACGTTCTGTCTTCTCAGGATGACAGGATTTGTGTTCTTATTTCTGTCAGTCAACCGACCCAGATTACTGCCACTCGTGCTGAGGTGATGCAACCTGGTTAGGTCCACAAGACCTAGAGATGGACAAGGTTATCTTGGGACATTTTAATAACTAGCGAGGCTGGATAAAATAATTTTCAGCAGGAGCTCCTTCCAAGGTCCATTTTCGTCATTCTGATAAATAGCACAGTAGCTTTAATATGTAACCTAGTGTAGCCATGCTGGCCACGCAAAATGGACACTGAGCCAAACTAAAATGGAAGGCTGCTGGGAAACAGACAGTTCAGCCAGAACAGCAGTCTGCAAAGAGCAGTTTGCATTCTGCAGCAGCAGAAACCAGTTTGGGCTCAGGTGAAAAGACCTTAGCTAGGTGCAAATGGCAAAACGCTTTGCATGCTAATGAGGCCATCAGACTTGAACACCCACACAATAGATACATTTGGTTCTGAATGGACACATTCCAATCAAGACCCAGACATCGAGGCACCAGAAACCTCCGAACAAAAGGACATAAGAAACGCCCCCTCCATCACGGAGACCCCCTCGCATTGGGGAATTAATCCAGTATCGATAAGAAATTGATCCAATAGGTAGAGCCCGCCCGAGAAGAGGGAAGGACAACGGAACCCCTATAAAAGATAGGGACCTCGTGTTGTCCGGTCTGTTAAACCCGTGCTCCGGCTCCGACTGACACCTGGTATCCTGACTCCAGCCGTTGAGCACCAGCCGCCGAAACCGTAAGTTCAACGCTCGCTACGCGATCCAAGCCCACTAGACTCCCAAGTGCCAGAACGCTTGCTGAAGGCTGCAGACAAAACCAGGACGAAGGCCTCGTTCTCTGACCTTGCCTGTTCCTGTTAGATAAGTATTCTGTTTGCTTATGTTTAGTTGTAGCTTAGTCTCTTAGTGTGTGCATGAGTATTTATTATTAACTGTATAATAAATATTGATCGTTTGAACTTGACTAATCGGTGTATCGTCTTTATTACTTTGAATTTGACCTTGGAATACTTGTGACGTTGCCTATACGGCAACTGGCGACTCCAGAGCTAAATAATTACATAGAACAGAGCCTAGCAGTGTTAAGCACACGTCGAACTCGGAGGCGTGTTAATACACTCCAATAAACGCGTTTTACGCCCATAGTAAAACGTGCAACATTTAGTGGCGACTCTGGTGGGACCCTGTTGTAAGTGGAAACACCACAGTGTCCAGGACCCTGAAATTTGAATTGGAACTCCAAATTGCAGAGAAATAAAGAGATCACAAGTATTCAAGGTGTTCAAAATAATAAGCGAAATTCGGAAGTGTGTTTTAGTGCATGCGTACTAACAGGGCTGTAAGGTAAAACTGAAAGCTTTTTGTTGCGACAAACTTTCGGTAGTTTTGTGATCGGAAAATAGCGTAAGCCGTACCCTTTTTACGAAACACCACCCCAGCAACCCCCTGTTCCAAATTATAAAAAGAGAGTCAGAGGAAATGGCCATGCAGGCAATGGAACGTCTGATGGATCCAGCAAAGTTTGTGGTCGCAGCGACCAGCAGCAGTAGCAGGGTAGGCCAGTGTCCCACGTGGGAGCTGGAACTCCGCAAATATCTGCAGGGAAAGGGATGGCCCCTTTGGAAAGAGTTTTGTGCAAATGAGGAGACAGGTCCCGGAAGTATAGGTCATACTTGGTGGGAGAACCTCTCTCAAATACACAAAAAGAGTTTAGGTAAAGCACGCAAGCCGATGGCGATTGTGTCCTGCTTGGCACAGTTGCGAGGCGCAGAGGAGGTCATCAGGACGCTCCGAGCAGATTTAGAGGAAAGGAACCGAATGAGTAAGGTCGATGTCAGGGACATCGAGAAAGAAAACCTGGAATTAAAAGGGAAGTTGGCAGAGAAGGGTAGAGAGGTGGATGATGCCAAGAGGGCTCACCAGTCTTGTCTAGCTCATCTGAGCAGTTCCCAGACCCAGTATGAGAAAGCCTATCAGGACGTGCAACGTGCCGTTCTGATAAGACAGGAATCGGAAAAGCAGGTGGAGGCATTGCAGAGGCAATGTTCCGATCTCAAAGCAGCTTTGAGAGCACTCCACGCTGCAACGACCGAACAAAGACAAAGCACAGTTGACCACGCGAAATGCAGGAAACAGATTGCGGAACTGCAATCTCTGCTTTCGGTGCAGAATGGCTTCCAAAGCACCTTTGGAGCTCAGTTAGATGGGGAAAATGCCCCAGATTGGCAGGAATTAAGCGAGACAGCGCAGCGTTATGTTCAGGGAACATGTGCGCCCGCAGCTCAGCAGAAACGACAGGCACCCCAACCCCCCACAGCTCAGATCATAACCGCACCCATGAATCCCGTAACCACACAGAGGAAAGCCGAATCAGAAGGCGCCCCAGACATAACTTACACCACCCCTTTAACAGTAACCCAGCTAAGGGACGCTTGTGAAAAGATCACTCCGTTCCTCCCCACCGCAGACCCCCACCAGTTCTTTGCTAAAGTAAAACAGCAGGCTACCATGTACGGCCTGGATGAGAGAGAGCAGGTTAAGCTCACCGTGTTGAGCTTAGACCAGAGTGTAGTGGCAGCCCTCCCCGACCCACAGAACGTGGCAGGAGGCAGCCTAGAGGAGATGCACACTGCCATTTTAGATGCCATCGGGTACAATAGAGGTGACCCCGTAGAAGGATTGAATAAGTGCAGGCAGAAGAGATCCGAACACCCCACAGCATTCGCAGGAAGGCTGTGGATTCACTTCAGCGCAGTTTTCGGACAGCTAGATAGAGCGCATTTAACCCGTGAAAACATGGTTAAGTGGACGCGCACAATTATCTCACACGCAACAGAAGCAGGACAGAGCGCTTGCAATAATTACGACCCCTCAGAAGAGGCCCATAACGAAAAATGGGTCCTGAAAAGATTGTCCCGCGCTTGGGAGCAATCGCTTCAGGCAAAAGGAAAGGTTAGATCCCCAGAAGAGGCTCAGGCTGCTGCAGATATCCAAGCAGTCAGAGAGCACCAGAAGCCCGCATGGGTAAATGAAGGCAAGAGCAGCCCACAACAGAAAGGACAGGAATGCTATAACTGTGGACAGTTAGGGCATTGGGCAAAAGAGTGTAATGCACCCCAGCGATCTCAGAGAGGCCAGCAGACAGGCACTCTGAACCGCAACAAAGCAAAACCCATCCACAATGTAGCAGTACAGTCAGGACCCACCAATGTGGACGAGACGAACTGACGGTGTTCGGGCTCCCCCACTTGGGTCTGTGACACACTATGGGACTCATCAGGGAGGCCCGTAGTCACGGCAAAAGTCAAAGGGAAGCCCATAGAGTTACTGTGGGACACAGGAGGATCCCGCACCACCATTAACTCCACAACCACGGCACACGCAGACACGTGGCCGACCACCTCCACCATCACACTTAGCGGGTTCACCGGACACTCGCAGCAGGGACATATCACAGCACCCGTAGCGATCCAGCTAGGGAACATTTCCACAAGACACCCCGTAGTTTTAGTAAATCTTCCCCGGACAGCAGAGCACATCCTGGGGATCGATTTTATGAACGCTCATAGCTTGTCGTTCGACCCAGTGAACCAGTGTGTCTGGCGAATGGCGAGATCAGACAGAGCCCCAGCCACCCTCACAGTAGGAGACTACGCTAATCAGATTAGCGCAGTGGGAGAGTACTCATTCGACCTGACTACACTCCACACCGACAGACAAATTAAGGCCCTACTAAACAAACACAGGACAGCATTTGCAAGTCACCGTCATGACTGTGGCAGAATGACTGGACAAGTTCATGTTACCGGACAGGACCCCCGACCGCAAAAGCAGTATAGATTTCCCCTTGAAGCAGAGGTGGAAATAGAAAAAGTTATAGGCAGCTTGTTGGACCAAGGTGTACTGAGAACGGTAGCCTCCACCAACAATGCCCCTATTTGGCCAGTGAGGAAGCCCGATGGATCATGGCGTCTGACCATCGATTATCGGGAACTCAACAAAGTAACCCCCGCAGTAGCCCCAACGGTAGCTACTAGTCCCGAGACCATGCTCAAGCAGGGTCTCAACGCCAAGTACTTCACGGTATTGGACATCAGTAATGGATTCTGGTCAATACCATTGGCAAAAGCGTGCCAATACAAATTCGCATTCACTTTTAAAACACAGCAGTACACGTGGACATGCCTCCCACAAGGATTCCACAATTCACCCTCCATTTTCCACCGACAGCTGGCAAGTGGATTAGAAAAATTTTCCCGACCCGAATGTCTGGTACAGTATGTAGACGACCTACTACTGCAGACAGACACAAAGGCAGAGCACATTTCGCTTCTGGCCGAACTCCTGGAACTCTTAACTGAAATTGGCTGTAAAGTTAACCCGAAAAAGGCCCAAATATTGGAAAGTAAAGTGATGTATTTGGGATCAGTCATCACGCACGGCAAACGCGAGATCGAATTCAAAAGAATTGATTCGATTGTCAAATTGCCCCTTCCCCAGAATGTTTCAGCCCTCCGGTCGTTTTTAGGACTGGTTGGCTATTGTCGGAACCACATCGACGGATTTGCGACAAAAGCCGCCCCACTTTCAGACCTCCTTAAGAAAGGAGCCCCCTGGGAATGGCTTCCGCAGCATACAGGCGCTGTGGAAGAGTTGAAACGAGCCCTTAGTGCAGCACCCGCGCTGCTAGTCCCCGACCAACTTTCACCGTACGCAATCGAGGTAGCTAGCACAGATCTAACCCTCTCGGCCGTGTTGCTTCAGGAACGGCACGAGCAGCTAAGACCAGTGGCTTATGCCTCCCGACTGTTAGACCCGGTAGAACAAGGATTTTCAGCCTGTGAGAGGCACCTCCTTGCTGTCTTCTGGGCAGTACAGTATTTCTCATACATCACCGGACTAAACCCCATCACCATTCTAACCGAACATACACCCACACAGCTACTACTAGACGGTCGACTGAAGGACGGTTCAGTTAGCCAGATTAGGGCAGCTAGGTGGACCCTACTTTTACAAGGACGGGACATTACTGTAAAACGGACACGCACACACACATACTTAGCAGACAACCTCCAATACCCCGGACAGCCCCATGACTGTGAAATTGTAGCTCCCCTGCATAACACAGGACCCTTTTTATCAAAAACACCCCCCAGGAAGATAGGGAACCCAAAACAAAGCCCCCAGCCCACAGACACGTGTGGACCCTTGAGGATTTATGTAGACGGTTCCTCCACAGTTTTAAATGGTGAGCGTATCACAGGATGCGGCATCTATGTAGAGGACGCGCAGGGGCGCGCTCTCGAAGAGATAGCTCTTAAGTTACCAGGTCACTTAGGCGCGCAGGCAGCAGAGCTAGCAGCCATAGCGTACATAGTGGACCACCCCGATTCTTTCCCCAGCCCAGCAGACATATATTCAGACAGCTTATATGTCTGCAATAGCCTGACAGATTTTCTGCCCCTGTGGAGGACACGAGGTTTTGTCTCCGCAGACGGAAAACCCCTTCCATCAGCCCCCTTACTCCAGCATATCCTAGAGAAAGCGAAGGACAGGACCTTCGGCATTATAAAAGTTCGAAGCCACCATAGGTCATCACCCCCTGGGAATGTAAAAGCCGACGCGTTGGCTAAGGCAGGTTCCAGGAGAGGACACTTATGGACCCCCCCAGCTAGCGCACCAGCTAGCGCCCCTGTGAGCGCAGTCCAAGTCTCACAGACTGATATTAAAGATCTCGTGGCAGCACAAAAACAGGACGGAGACCTCAGGGAGGTTTTCAAGGGAAACTTTGTGCCTGCTTACGAGCACTTTAAACACGCACTGACCACACATGAGGGTGTGATCATTAAGGACCGACTTTATGTGGTCCCACAGCAGGACAGGAATCAGATGATTGCCTTGTTCCATGACGGACACGGGCATCAGGGAATTGATGCAACAACGAGGCACCTCAGGCAACTCTGTTGGTGGCCTGATCTCAGGAATGATGTAACGCACTACATAGAGAATTGCCTGATTTGTGCTCAGAATAACCCGGAGCGGTATTCTAAGAAAGCACAACTTCGGCATACTCGCCCAGTTAACGGCCCTTGGACAAACCTCCAGATCGACTTTATAGGTCCATTGCCCCCTTGTAGGAATGGCTATAAATACGTTCTGGTGGTGATAGATACCTTTACCAAATTGGTAGAGGCATTTCCCTCACGAACAAACACAGCTAAGACAGCTGCAAAGATCCTGACCCACCACATCTTCACGAGATGGGGTTTACCCCGAAGTATCGATTCGGACCAGGGATCTCACTTTACAGGACGGGTCATGAGGAACGTCCTGACAATATTCGGAATCAAACGGAACTTCCACATTGCGTATCATCCACAGTCCAGCGGGATTGTGGAGCGCATGAATCGGACCCTAAAAACTACCCTCAGGAAAATGGTTCAAGAGAACAATTCCACATGGGATTCAGTGCTCCCATTTGCACTTATGTTCATAAGGAACACTGTCTCCACATCGACAGGATACACACCACACACACTCATGACCGGACGCCCTATGAAAGGTACAGAATTCCTTTTAGGACTGGACATGACAAGCCCCGAAGTGACGGCCCTCACACATGAAAAGGCAGTTAAAGCTCTAGTTGAGACTGTGAGGTCTGCACAGCTCGCAGCCGCAGTCCAGCTAGGGAAACGCCGACAGCAACGTACTGCCTGTTTCAATAAGACCGTACACACCACAGAATTCCAGGTTGGGCAACAGGTAATGTTATCTGTTTATAACCCCAGCAGTTTTTGGCTCCAAAATATTCCGGTCCCTACTCAATTTCGGACAAAATTAGCCCCTCCGTTTACAGGATCAAATATCCTAATGGGAAGACCGCGTGGTTCCATATAAACCAGTTAAAGGCATATGGAACACAGGCCAACCATGCCCACCATGTCCTGCTGGATGCAGCAGAACACTTCACCCCGCCCACCAGAGACACTTTTCCACCATCCCCCTCACAGACCAGTTCATCAACGGACTCGCCCACGACTCCGCCCACAGACCACTACAGACCACGCCCCGACACGCCCACAAGCTGCCACAGCAGAGACAGTAGGACAGACACTGACTCTGAAGACAGCGACACCACACAGCCATACAGCCCACACTGCACCAACTACGACCCCGACTCCAGTGACCCCATGGAAGTCACCTACCTCAAATATCCAGAACCACCACCCGACCCCGACTACCCCGACAACACACTCGACACTACACAATGGCACAGGGACAATTCCTACAGACTTGTCCGCAATGATGAAAGTGACCCCCGGTCACACAACTCCAAAATAGCATGCCTGATCCACACAAGGGTGTGGGATCCGGGAGAGCAGGACGACACGGTGTCTGACTCCCGACACGGCAACCCCTTTGTGACCCTGTTCACAGAGGCAGAATCAAAGTGAGGTGTCCAGATGATGTAAGATAGGAATCGTTTGAGGGAAACGATGTCCTTTCTGATGGAACCTGCACGTATGTTTGTCTTCGTTTTATGTTTGTTTGTTTTCAGGAATGTACATTGTTCAGCTGGAGGATGGACATCTTCTTTTCAGCTGAAAAGATTGTGACCACCTCACATACACGTTAGCTTGTCCGCAGATACCTTTGAGAACTTCGGTTTGATTGGAGATCTTTTCCAAAGTTGTAACACTTGTGACAGCCTGGTGAGCAGCTCACCGTATCGTCTAAAATATCTGAAGACCAGCTCATGTCCTCAGTTGGAGCATCTTGGCTCCCTTGGTTTCTTTTTTAGGTGCCCCTCTATTCGGCGAAATAGAGGCTGCAAGTCATGGTCAACACATTCGTACCCGTTTCTTTCCAGGTTACTCAGGCAGTGGACAAACGGCACTGAGGACCCGCCCTGTCTGAGAACCAACCCTTGGTCAGCCAAGCTCGGGTATGGCACAGCACGCCCTACCCGGGGATCCCATCCAACTCGTACCCGTAGCGGCCCATACGCAACTCATTCGGATGTTTATTTCCAAGTTTGTTTTCATTTTACGTTAGGTAGCCCTTCGGCCGCCATCCCACATGCTATTTACATCCGGGAACATTCGGATGGTAAATCAGCAAAGCCTGCGAGACGGCTCGCAGAAGGAAGGATTGTTAGGTGTATGCTGGTCTTTAAATTCGCTTTTTGAAAAAAAAAATGAGGGGAGTCACAGGGTGTGACTTAGCCAGTCATTTTTAAAGGGTCAATTGGGTTTTGAAAGACAGATGCACTAACAAGTAAAGGTCTTAAACTGTGTATTGACAGATACTGTGCTTGATCCCAAAGGTTTCAAAGGACGAGACAGAGGTCGAAGCCAGGATTGTCAATACCGGAGGAAGAAGGAAGAGAAAGAAGAACAGCAAAATGATGGAAGCCCACTTATTACTGTTTAATGTCATATGTATATGTGTGGAAACAAGACACGTTTCCCCCACAACCCCCACCGTAAATGTTTCAATTACAGCAAACCCCCAGTGCTCAGCTCTGATCAGCGAGGTTCAGACCTGGTGTACTAAATTCATGACGTGGTACTCCATGTCCTACATAATCGAATCACTGTTGGTGATCGCGATCCTCACCATCCTAGTGCAGACCCTCAGGTTGAGGAAATGGAAGAGGAGAGCCTCTCGTTCCAGCACCTCACCCATCTATAGAGTGCAATCCCCCATCTTCGGATTCCACCAAACCCCTCAACCCCTCACTGATTACAACACTCTGTAAATAAAATTCAGCCATGTATTATATTGTTCCATACTCGACTGCCGAGTTGGGAAGTGTGATGTTGTGGTGTGAATGGTTAAGGTTTTAGAGTGATTAAATGTTTAAGTTAAGGTTAAGGTTAATAGTGATAGGTAGAGGTTCCCAGTTGTAGTAATGCATGTCCCTTTGACATAGGGCCAAGTAGAAATGTTAGTTAAAATTTTTTTTCTCTTCTTCCCATAGTTTAGAACAGAGTAGAACAGGAACTGGCAAGAGGTCAGAACACAAGGAGGCAAAGTACATAGGTGATCCTTCACAATAGTATGATTGTGAGGATCACAAGGAGGGAATGTAGCCATGCTGGCCACGCAAAATGGACACTGAGCCAAACTAAAATGGAAGGCTGCTGGGAAACAGACAGTTCAGCCAGAACAGCAGTCTGCAAAGAGCAGTTTGCATTCTGCAGCAGCAGAAACCAGTTTGGGCTCAGGTGAAAAGACCTTAGCTAGGTGCAAATGGCAAAACGCTTTGCATGCTAATGAGGCCATCAGACTTGAACACCCACACAATAGATACATTTGGTTCTGAATGGACACATTCCAATCAAGACCCAGACATCGAGGCACCAGAAACCTCCGAACAAAAGGACATAAGAAACGCCCCCTCCATCACGGAGACCCCCTCGCATTGGGGAATTAATCCAGTATCGATAAGAAATTGATCCAATAGGTAGAGCCCGCCCGAGAAGAGGGAAGGACAACGGAACCCCTATAAAAGATAGGGACCTCGTGTTGTCCGGTCTGTTAAACCCGTGCTCCGGCTCCGACTGACACCTGGTATCCTGACTCCAGCCGTTGAGCACCAGCCGCCGAAACCGTAAGTTCAACGCTCGCTACGCGATCCAAGCCCACTAGACTCCCAAGTGCCAGAACGCTTGCTGAAGGCTGCAGACAAAACCAGGACGAAGGCCTCGTTCTCTGACCTTGCCTGTTCCTGTTAGATAAGTATTCTGTTTGCTTATGTTTAGTTGTAGCTTAGTCTCTTAGTGTGTGCATGAGTATTTATTATTAACTGTATAATAAATATTGATCGTTTGAACTTGACTAATCGGTGTATCGTCTTTATTACTTTGAATTTGACCTTGGAATACTTGTGACGTTGCCTATACGGCAACTGGCGACTCCAGAGCTAAATAATTACATAGAACAGAGCCTAGCAGTGTTAAGCACACGTCGAACTCGGAGGCGTGTTAATACACTCCAATAAACGCGTTTTACGCCCATAGTAAAACGTGCAACACTAGGAAATCTATCCATTTTCATTTCAATATTTTACATACTGTTCCAATCGGCTAAGAAGCCTTTAATGCGATCTGGCAGCTATTGATCTTCCACAATAGCCAGATGAATGGGTTGCAAAAAACAAACTGAGGAGGAAGTCCTTGATTAGATCTCCCACAGGAGGTGGACGAAAAAGAATACAAGCAAGATAAGGAATGCTATTGAATAGTGCAAGCGTTCCACTTAAGACAGAGACTGAGGAGAGTTCTGATGATGATCATCCTCCCAGCAGGATCTGGGAGTATCTAGCCCATTGTATGAATTACTGTAACACGTGTTGCTACTGAGTCAACTTGTTATCGCTGTGACTGTTGGTGTATTTTTAAATCTATTAACAAAGAGTACCTTTTGGAGAGGGCTGGTTGCGTAGTGACTTTGTCAGTTGACTAGTTATCTAGAGCTTCAGACTAATGCTCTGGTGACATGGGTTCAAATCCCAGCAATGCCATTTAGGGAAGGAAAACTGCCATCCTTATCAGCTGTGAGCATCAGATCAAATAATAGTGGGCGGGATTCTCCGTTACTGAGACTAAGGGTTGATGCCAATGGAGAATCTGTGGGTTTTATGACAGAAAACGTGGTGCCACACCTGGACCAACTCCGCTACCGTTGAGGTAGCCCCACCAGTGCCGCATGGAACACACTCGATTCCGCTGAAAAATGATGCCGGATACGCCAGGTCCGTGATTGACACTCTGGAGGCTGACAAGCTTATCACACTTATCCAAGCCAAAAAGATGGCACTGGTTGTGCTGGAGTGCACCAATGCAGCTGATAGGTCATCTGGGGTCAGAGGGAGTCAGCTATATGACCCGTGACACCAGGTTCAAAGCGGGCTGTTAGCGGTGTGCGTAGCTGCATAGTTGCCTTGCCGGCTGCAGCAATGGTGCTCCATGTCCGTCCATCTTGACCCCACAGCCCACCTCCTGGCCACCCTCCACTACTCCCTGCAGCCCTGGCAGAAGCCCCCCAGCCAGCGGCATAACTGTTAGCAACCTATGGCCATGTTGGACACTTTCCGTACTCCCTCTCTCTCCCTCAGCACCACCACACCGGTTTCACAATTTTGAAAAGCACAAGTGAACCACGCCGCCGGGAACTCGGCCCCTCGGAGGCGGAGCATTGCAGAGGACCTGGAGAGTACTGGGTCAGGCTCACTAATGATATGCAAATGGTGCCTACTGTACGTGCGCAGGGAAATGCATTGACACTGTTTTTGAGGTGACGGAGAATCGCAATTTGGTGTCAAATCGGCACCTGCCGCGATTTTGACGTCAGAAGCTATTCTCCGCCAAATCGCATTTCCCGATTTCGGCGTCGGCTAACAGAGAATCCCGCCCCAGGTTTCTTCAGTAAAAGCTTGGCCTAGCTCTTGACCTCAATTGAAGAATTAAAAGCAGACATAAAGCGAGATCTTCCAGCTATTTGCAGCGGTGGGATGTTCCAGTTACGCCGTCGGTGCACCCATGCCGTGGGTTTCCTGGCAGTGTGGAGTGGATTCAATAGGACCAGAAGATCCCATCGCTGGCCAACTGTGGGCTACCTCCCGCCGCCGGGAAACATGCCGTGGGGAAGCCAGAGAATCTCGCCCATAGTTTGGTTCTTTTATTTCACACAGGTACATGCATATCCTTCGTCTCATTGGAATGTGGGCAAATGCTGTTACATACTCCCAAATGATTTGTCACTTGAATTGCAATTTTTCCAGTAACTAAGCCACTATGCCATTAATTATGCCATAGAGAAGGGATCCAGCAACACTAAGAGAAGGAAGGACCCAATGGTATGTTTGAGATACAGGCTGTCACAAGGCAAAAAAAACAACCCGATGCAGAGGAAATATTAATGTTCATTGTGTAGAATATTTACAGATTCTCTGTTGAAAGTCACTACCACTGCCAGGGAGGATGGAGATTTGGCACTCAGCTGAATCTCCATTCATTGAAGCAGGAACGGAGAATCCCTCTGGTGTGAAGGAACGGTTAATCAAAGTCATGTATTCTCAGAAGAAATAGTTTACCTTTGAATGTTGGGTTTTTAAAACAAGACGTTATTTGTGGCTTCCCACTGGTGCAAAAGTGCCATCCTTTTTGAAGAAATGGGGAGCGGTAGCAAGTCAAGGTAGTTTGGGAATAAGTTCCAAAGGGATTCTCTGGTCCACCAGACGCATTTACCGGCACAGTGCGTCCCTGCCGACAGTGGGATTCTCCGTTCCCGCAGCCGGCCAGTGGGGTTTCCCATTGTAGCCACCTCACATCATCGGGAGACCTGTGGGGGGGGGGTTACTCTACGAGTGGACCGCAGGATCCCGCCAGGATGTTGCCTGGTATGGAGGGCATTAGCTACGAGGAGGGGTTGAATAAACTCGGTTTGTTCTCACTGGAACGTCGGAGGTTGAGGGGCGACCTGATAGAGGTCTACAAAATTATGAGGGGCATAGACAAGAGTGGATAGTCAGAGGCTTTTCCTCAGAGTAGAGGGGTCAATTACTAGGGGGCATAGGTTTAAGGTGCGAGGGGCAAGGTTTAGAGTAGATGTACGAGGCAAGATTTTTACACAGAGAGTAGTGGGTGCCTGGAATTCGCTGCCTGTGGAGGTGGTGGAAGCAGGGACGATAGTGACATTTAAGGGGCATCTTGACAAATACATGAATAGGATGGGAATAGAGGGATACGGACCCAGAATGTGCAGAAGATTGTAGTTTAGTCGGGCAGTATGGTCGGCATGGGCTTGGAGCGCCAAAGGGCCTATTCCTGTGCTGTACTTTTCTTTATTCTTTGTTCTAATGGAGAATTCTGCTGGGAAAATGTTGTCAATGCAGTTGTCCTAGTGTTGTTTAATCCACCCTGCAGTCCTAATAGAGAGCATCTGGAACTAACAGATTGGATTGGATTGGATTGGATTTGTTTATTGTCACGTGTACCGAGGTACAGTGAAAAGTATTTTTCTGCAAGCAGCTCAACAGATCAATCAGTACATGGGAAGAAAAGGGAATTAAACAAAATTCAAGAAAATACAAGAAAATACATAATAGGGCAACACAAGATATACAATGTAACTACATAAGCATTGGCATCGGATGAAGCATACAGGGTGTAGTGTTAATGAGGTCAGTCAATAAGAATGTCATTTAGGAGTCTGGTGACAGTGGGGAAGAAGCTGTTTTTGAATCTGTTCATGCGTGTTCTCAGACTTCTGTATCTCCTGCCCAATGGAAGAAGTTGGAAAAGTGAGTAAGCCGGATGGGAGCGATATTTGATTATGCTGCCCGCTTTCCCCGGGCAGTGGGAGGAGATCTGGCTCATGATAAAAAGGGTACAATTCTTTCTTCTGCTTCTCAAATAATCAGAGAAAGTTAGGGCTCAGAAGGGAGTCATTTGGTCCATCCTACCTATATTGGCCCTTGGAAAGTCCCAACTTTTTAAGTTCCTCATCCTCAAGACCTTGCTAAATTTTCTTTTAAAATTATTAGTGGAATCAGCTTCCACCACCACCACCTTCTTTAGGTAGAGCATTCCAAGGTCCTGACAAATCTCTCCAGCGAAAACATTTCTCCTCATCTACCTTCTAGATCTTCAGCCAATCATTTTGAATATATGACCTGCATTGACCTACCCAGCAGAGAGAATTGTTTTTACATACTCTTGAAAACCCTCACCAATTTTACAACCTCTAATAGACAACCTCTTAACTGTATCCAAGAGAATAGTTCTAATGTTTGCAACCTCTCCTCAATCTGGATTGATTGATAATATCCTGGTATATCTCCTTTGTGATGTTTCTTTTCTGAAGCCTGGTGCCAAGAATTACCCAAAATACTCCAGCTGTGTTCTCACCAGTGATTTATGAATTTTCACTTTTGTTTTGGTTATTAGCTTTTTCCTCTTATGGTGCCATTTCTTTTTCAGAAAGTGATCCTGACCCAGAGTCTTTTTAAAAATTATTTTAATGAGATGTGGACACCGCAGGCAAGGCCAGCATTAATTGCCCTTGAAGTGAATGACTTGCTGGGTCATTGCAGGGGAGGGCAGTTAAGAATCAACCACATTGTTGTGGGTCTGGAGACACATGTAGGTCAGACCAGGTAAGGATGGCAGATTTCCTTCCCTGAAGGACATTAGTGAGCCAGATGGCTTTTTACGACAGTCGCGATAGTTTCAATATTACTGCAACTTGCAGTTAATTTCAGTATTCTTAATTTAGATTTAATTCAATTAAATGTCAGCTGGCAGGGCAGGATTTGAATCCATGTGCCCAGAGGATTAGCCTGGGCATCTGAATTAGTAGTCCAGTGACATTACCACTTCACCACCATCTCCCACTTCCAGTGTAATTGGACCAAAATTGGCCAGACCAGCATAAAATATTGATGACGTTCAAGCAGATTACATTTGACAGAAATCAGATTTCTGTGATTTTCCTTTTGCTCTGGATTGAAAAAAATTTGTCCAGAAGATTAGCCTTCCCAGAGCTGGCCACATTCGCAGATCAAATTAATCAACAGGGTGATTTTTCACCAATTGCACTTGTTTGTAAGAATTCAAAGAGGCTATTAATGTTATTTTAGATACAAGGGCATTTATATGAGCATCTTTTACCTTTTGTAAAAATAAAAATTACTATGAAACTGATGACGGTGCACCAATGTAAATGGTCCAATTAATTTTTTCCAATTAAGGGGCAATTTAGCGTGGCCAATCCACCTACCCTGCACATCTTTGGGTTGTGGGGGCGAAACCCACGCAAACACGGGGTGAATGTGCAAACTCCACACAGACAGTAACCCAGAGCCGGGATCGAACCTGGGAGCTCGGTGCTATGAAGCAGCAGTGCTAACCACTAGGCCACCGTGCTGCCATTATAAATTAAACTTGAAGCAATAGCTTATTCCTAGAACTCACAAATACAAATTACTTAAATCTCCCTCTAGTTCCTTGCAGGCAGGAGGCAAAACTCAGCTGAGGCGAAGTGGATGGAGTTACATTCTGATTTTGTACTGAATGATTATTCTACCTGAGGTTCCACTGGATGCCTCAGATGAGAATCCCTTAATCTGTTCTCTCATTTTTTAATGACACATATTGTCATGTGAGAGTACCTTTAAGAAATGGGTGTTTATAAATGGGAGTGCATATAAATATCTGTAGTGTGAGTATCTTTAAGAAATGGGTGTTTACTACTGCAGTGATGTCAGAGAGTGGGTGGAGCTGGGCTGTCTGTCAGCCTTTTACTTTTGCTTTAGGCTTTTTGCTGCAGGGTGGGTTTGGTTTCATTTTGGTTCTGGAGAAGTTGCAATCACAGCAGGATGTGTGTGAATCTCTGCAAGCTTATGAATGTTTATTTGCTGATTTCAACATGGTAACTGTTCTCAGTAGTGAAGTTAAACCTGATGTGCTTCTGTTAAAGGTTTTGTTTTAAGTCTTATGAATGTTAAAAGGAAAGCTCAAGGATTACTTAGTGTTGTATTCTTTGGGGGTTGTATTTGAATTGATGGTTGCTAAGAGTTTCACTGTATGTTTTAAAAAGGTTAATAGAATAAACAGTGTTTTGCTTTAAAAAATTATTTTCCATTTCTGCTGCACCACACCTGTAGACTGGGCCGTATGCTCCCCATACCACAATCTATTAAAAGTTGTGGGTCAGGTGAACTCCACGATACACATTGGGGTTCTCTAAACCCTGGCCCATAACAATAGCCACACAAAAAGTTTACAAGACACAAACTGATCATAAAAAGTGAACGTAATTTCTGATCAGTGTAAGTAAATGAGTTCTGGTAGCTTTGAAATATCTTCCAATACGTGAAAATGCACACAAAGTCAAAATCAAAATATCGCTAAAAAAGGATATTTCATAGAAATTATGATCTAGCTTTTACATTTTGTGCAACAGGGACTTTGCACTGGGAATTCATGTTCTGTCCTCAAATTAATTGATTATCTTATAAATACTACAAAATAATGGATTGTTAACTGTTTATGGATTGCTAACTGTAGTTGTATTCTCTTCTGAGCCAGCTATTATTATAGACAATTGAACATCAAGTCATTGCTGACTTATCAAATATCACTGCTACTATTTGCTGCATCCATTTTGGTTCATCTGCTAACAGTAGTATTTAAAAACCATATAAGTGGCTGTATATTAACATGCAGCAGTGTGCTGTGCCTAGGAAATGACTACCTGTAGAATCATAGAATTTACAGTGCAGAAGGAGGCCATTTTTCCCATTGAGTCAGCACTGACATTTGGGAAGAGCACCCTAGCAAAGCCCACACCTCCACCCTACCCCTGTAACCCAGTAGCCCAACCCAACCTTTTTGGACACTAAGGGCAATTTAGCACAGCCAATCCGCCTAACCTGCACATCTTTGGACTATTGGAGGAAACCGGAGCAATGCTACTGGGATTACTGAGAATCCAGTGAGATGGCATGATTCAACCAAGGTTTGCCAATTATGCTGTGGGGCAGGGATTTTCTCACAGGTCATGTATTGCCCAATAACTAATGGTTCAGTTAAGATGAATGATTATATTATGACCTGGGTTGACTGTCTTGGTGCAGGCTATACTTGGTTGCTTATTTTCCACCCTTGGCGATTGTACAACACTGGACAATGATTCATGGAAACAACCTGATAAAAAAACACCAGGACACATTATAATAAATTTCATAAGTGAAGTGTACCTTTTAAATACTTAAAATGATATAGAAGCTTGGATGTCTGAAAGGATCACTCCAATACAAACCTTTAAACAGTCTCTGGAATGCTTTTGGCACAGTACACCCTCCACAGAATTGCACTCTGTCATTAAATTGATTTTTTATTGGAAAATGACCGAGTTGATTGAGGCACAACTGGCCAAAACCTTGGCAGCAATGCCCATATCAAGATACATTTTAAAATGATATTCTCAAAATCCATAAGGGGTTTAGAAAGCTGCATTTTGCTTTCAGAATATATTAACAAATATTAAAACACAGGCATATGTTGTCCTTTCAATTCTGCCCTTTATTCACTCACTTACTCGTGCACAGAATAATGCAGCCACATGCGGGACACAAAAATCAAAACACCAGCAAATAAATAAGCCACAGGGGACTGTCCACACTGCACGGCAGAGGTACAGACATAATCTAATTCACAAAATACACCCACACTTGTGGAAAAGATTTCTCCAGACAAGTAGCCTCATGCCTTTATTTATTTTAGAAGCTTATAATAGCTTAATGACATTTCACAAAGATGCACCCAGCACCGTATTTATTGTGGGATGCTTATTGACGATGATATTTTTAAAGCTTAGCAGAACGGTTTTCTCTTCCTCCATGTGGGAATTGGTGATTCATTCAATTTGTAGAGATCAGCCATGGAGAAGTTGGCTTTTGGGGCCAGTTCTCTTGATGTGCTGACATATTATCCTTAGCATGGAGGAGATGATGTGTGCAATAAACTTAAAATACGGCACACTTGGTGATCAGCACAAAAGGTATAACTTAAAATGATAATTAGTTCACCTGCAATAATGTTAACGCGTCTCAGCCATTACTGGAGGCACATACTGGAGGTCTCAGCAATCTTTGGCAAACTATTCTTGTCCTCCTGACTGAGTGGGTTGTAATGGGGCTGTAGACAATTTGAGAACATAAAGTGAAATCTGCAAGTAGATGCCCATCATGCGTGTGTGTTCTTTGGAAGAATGGAAGAGCTAGTTGCCTCTTCTATCAATAAAAAGACACACAATTTGTATAATAAACTGAACAGGTAGTAGTTGACCACCAATGAACTATTAATTGCATTGGAGTTGGATGTTATTTAGTTCATCCAACTGTTTCCCCTTAGCTTCATGATACAGTGGAATTGTATTTATATGCTGGCCGATATCAGCTTGTATTCATACGTGGGTCTCAGTGGAGGATTTATGTTTGCACAGACTGCAAATAAGTTTCCTGAATTAGATCAGTCAAAAGTTACTTTCTGCAGCAGTAAAGCTTGCTTTATGTTCTCTCCCAGCTGGGCTAGTTGGTTCTGGCTCACAGTACATAGACACCATTAGCACAGCAACATTGAACTCTTTCAGCACTAAAAATGGCTAGATTAGCCTGTGGACACCCATTAAGTTAACATATTACTGTGATACTTTGATGCAGTCTGTGGCTGCATTAAAGTGTGAGCACTGAAGCTGCAACCCATATTGGCACCGTATTATTAACTTAGGAATTACGGTGACAGTAAAGTCTATGGTAATGCTGTGTGATGATTGTGAGATTCAGAAACATTGCTTCAAAAATGTCTGCCTACTCAACATTCATAACAAGAGGGCTGCAATAATGACCAACTCAAATTATCCAAAGATAGACTGGGATAAGAGTGAAGTAATGGCAAAGAATGGAAGGAGTGTCCAGAGCTGTTTTTTTGGATCATTATGTTTCTGTTCAATAAGTGGAGGGAACCATCCAAGAAACTGATTATTACATAATTAAGTTTGGAATAAACATTGCAATGGCAAGAGAAACAAAGATAAAGGTACTTAACTCGACAAAAAAAAAAGCCAATATCAATTAACTTAGCGGGGAACTAACACAAGAAAACTGGGAAGAAAAATTGGTGACTAAGATACTTCACAAAAGGACACAAGTAGGAAATGAATGGGATTCAAACTGGACATATTCCCGTAAGAAATAGAAGTGGTGCCACAAAAGCTGAAGCTCCTTGGATGAGAAGAGAAATTACAATTAAAATGAGGCTTAATAAGGCATTTGGCAAATCTCAGCCCACCACTTCTAAAGCAAACCATGCCAATAGAAAATATAGACAGGATGCAAAAACATCTGCAAGGCTTTGAGGAGGCATGGTTAAAAAGTAGACAGGTAGCAAAAGGGATTTTTTTAGGGAATTTTATTCGGAAGCAATAAACAAATAGCCAGACAAATTTAGGAGCAATGAGAATGGATAAACTACCTTAACGGAATATTGGAAATGCAAGTGAATATTTTTGCCTTGATTTTCACTGAAATCCTGAAATGGGAATGGAACAATACATATGAGAAAGTGATGCAAATGGATTAGATTTCTACAGCTAAGGAAAGGGCTTTGAAAAATGGCACTCAAGGCACAAGGCCCCTGATGCCGCATTTATTTGACTGCACAGGGCTCAGAGGGAATAGCTCATCCTCAGACCATAATCTTTGGAAATGGAGGTTGAGCCAATGGATCAGAAGGTTGTCAGTGCAGCAAGAACAAGGAAAGGTCCAACCCAGGTAATTAATAATCAGTCAGTCAAACATCCGTGTTAGACATCTTCCTCCCCATTTTAGTATTCAGCTAGTGCCATTCCCTCCCTGGCATCAAGGACCCCAAGGGTAGAAGTTCTGCCCACCAAGAGCTGTCGGCAAATCACGTTCCACCGGCAGCTATTCATTGCTCAGCACTGTTGCCAGGGAAACAAAAAGCCTGTTGCCGGTAATGCAACCATATGAGGAACAAGAGTGCTGAGAGACCCAGGCACAGCTGACTGATTGCAAGAGGAGGGCTATGGTTTGGGGATCATGGTGAAGTGTGGCGAGAGTCAGCAACAAGAGCATTGAGCTTTCAAATGTTCAATCCCATGAGAGCTGGGGGAATGAGGGTGCCCTCTAAGGATGAAGCTGACAGTAATGGCTGGAGGGATGGCTCCTTGGGGACAAAGGGTACACACTCAGGTGGTGGCTGATGATGTCAGCGCGGAGGCCACAAACAGATGCTGAGATTTTCTATAAAGAGGATCATGCATCAACGTGTGCACTGGTCGAGCAGGCGGTAGTACTTCTCAAGATGCCTGTACCAGTGAGGGGGGAGCCCTCCAATGCAGCACCCAGATGATCCCTTGCATTGTGCACATCCTGGCACTGTAGCGGAGAGAGCAACTGGGCCATGTGGAGATGGAAGAGTGCCACATGTCCTCAGATGAGGATTTTGAGCAGGGTGGTGAGGGGTGGCCCGAGAAGGAGGAAGGACCTCGGCCCAGGCCCCACATCGGGCGCAGGGGTAGGGTGCCCTCTTTGACTCTCGGTAGACCATGGGGTATGACATAAACTCACTACTGAGGTGCCTACGGGAGGCCATTGTAATGGTGGCTACATTCATGCTCAAGGCATTAAAGTGATTGGCTGGATATGTTGCGGGAGAATGATGATGATTTGTAGGAAGGACAGAGCTATGTTCCTCTCATCCTTAGCTATATGTCTGACTCCTGCCTGACAGGGTGTTGAACACAACCTGCCAATGAATGGATTTACTATGAGGCCCAGAGAAGCTGGATGACAAGTGTCAGCTGCTGCTGCTTCCTCCAAAGTCAGGGACCGCAGTATGTTCTTCTACCCAAGTAGAAGATGGCAGAATCTCAAATTTTGTTCCGCCCTTGGCCTCCTCATCACTCGAGAACAATGTCGGACATTAGAGTGCTGACCATTGATGTTGGGAGTGGGGAAGGGGTTAAGCCTTACATGGATAGGGTGTTGTGGGGTGGGGGTGCTGGGGTGGGGTTGGGGATCCTGTGCCAGCACTGGTGCATCCTTATTGCATTGTCAGTGTGGGAGATGGGAGACATAGCACTGCCAATCTCACACTGCAGAAGAATGAAGCGCTGAATGTTTGAGGTGGATTTGTGGTGTCATGACGTGACAGCGTGGAGGATCTGTATGGGTGAACAAAGTTATTTTTAATACTTATAATTATAATGGTGCCTTTAGCTTCTTATTCATCCTCACCCTCTCACTACATCTAGGTGTATCCCCAGGATCCACAGGCTGCACGGGTTTGACAGTGTTACCCTCCTTGGAGTGCAGGCTGGAGATGTGTCAGTCACATAATAATAATGATAATAATCTTTATTATTGTCACAAGTAGGCTTACATTAACGCTGCAATGGTTACTCAGAAAATCCCCCAGTCACCACGCTCCGCGTCAGATGAGCTGGACACCCCAAGGATATCCTGGGTGGAAAGCCCCAGGATCCGCTCCAGCTAACCTTCTTCCCTTCTGGTGCCTGGAGCTGCTTGGCTCCTCCATGGGATAGAGGAGCAGCTGGAGTGAGATCCACAAGCCCCACCGTCCTCTGGCACGTACACTCATAGATTCCCACTCACACCTGCACCATGCAGTTGAAGCCCTGCACCATAAAGCTCATGCCCTCAGCCATGGAGGTCATGAGGTGAATCTTGGAGTGGACATTCCCTGCCATGGAGTGCGGGTTCTGTGCCAAGGTCTCCACTGCGGACTCCACGCTTGCAGTGTTAGCCTCTTTGTGTTGGAGTGACTGCACCATCACCTTGGACCGAAGGCGATAGAACTCCTCCAGTCCACCTTGCAATCCGAGGAGGGATGTTGTCAATCCTACCTGATGCTCGCGACTCTACCTTTGCAGCTCCAGCAGCTCTTGGATGACGATAAACAGGGGCACATCATCGGCCTGGGGCTCAGCAGAGTCCTAGGCTATGGCATCCTCTGAGTGGCCGGACCCCTGGGGCATTCCTTCCTCCACTTGCTGTGGATCACAGGTGAGTGATCCAGAAGCCTGCCTACGAGTTGATCCCACTAAGATATGAATATCTGTGCTGTTGGAGGGTGCGGGTGACAGCTGTGACGCTACCTCAAATCTTGTCTCCCATATGTCTCCCTCGGAGTAGCTCTGGTCTGTGGTCGCCAGAGGGCGTGAGGGTGGTCTTGGCTGATTGATAGACCCACATGGGAAGCAAGCTGGCATTAGTATATCATGGGGAATGAATGATGGGAGAAAGTTAACTCAAGTGAGGCTTGCACCCCAGCTACATTTATTGAAGGTCCTCACTATTTACTATTGCTTCACAGCGCCAGGGACCCGGGTTCAATACCCAGCTTGGGTCACTGTCTGTGCGGAGTCTGTTCGTTCGCCACGTGTTTGCGTGGGTTTCCTCTAGGTGCTCCGGTTTCCTCCCACTAAGTCCCGAAAAGACGTGCTTGTTAGGTGAATTGGATATTCTGAATTCTCTCTCAGTGTACCTGAACAGGTGCCGGAGTGTGGCGACTAGGGATTTTCACAACAACTTCATTGCAGTGTTAATGTAAGCCTACTTGCGACACCAATAAAGATTATTATTATAATGTCTGTTGCCCCCATCTCACCCTGTGCACAGATACGGCTCTGCACCTTGCCTGCCAGCTCAAGGGCTCTCTCATCATAGGATGTTTGGCTTTGCAGCTTGTGCATGGCTCTGGCAGGCTGTGCCCACTCACACTGGTTGTGTTCAAGTTTGTCCTGCAATGAGACAGATGGGGAGAGTGTAGATGGGAGTCCTGCCAGGTCAGATGGTGATGAAATCTGGCATACTTGGGAGGTAAGTGGGAGAGGGAATGGAAGGGGCAGAATACCTACTGGTGGGAGCCATGGGGAGTTCAGTGCGTGTGTGTGTGTGTGTGGGGGGGGGGGGGGGGGGGGGGAGTTGGTTGGAGGGCGTGAGGAGGGCACCTTTAAAGATGTGGGGTATCTGTGAGGTGGCTGGCTGAGAGATCGCTGTGGAGGTGTAATGGGTGTGTGAAGAGGTGCAGCAGAAGATATTAGGAGGCACTGTTGTCTTGTCCTCTTATGGAGAGAGCTGGCACCCAATATCACGGCCATTGCCTCCTTGGATGGGGTTGGTGCTCTTGCTTAATGGACATCTGACTGACCGGGTAAACAGGATGCCATGTCTCTGCTCAACATCCAACAGTTTGGTGAGGGCTGCATCTGTGAATCATGGTGCTCTCTTCCTGGCAGCCATCCTCCGGAAAAGGGCTTGGAACAGGTGCTGCAGGGGTGTTCAAAAGGAGCGTACCACGAAATACAGCAAAGTTTCCGGGGCAGGCGTCTCAAGAGGCAAGCCGCCACGAACGCAGCGTGAAACAAGAGGGAAAAATGTTAAAGAGGATAAATATTCAGTGAGGTTTCCCACAGTCGGAATTCTCCCTGGTTTTCTCACCAGAACTGACACTTTGAAAAAGTATGGTGCCCATTAAAATTTGATCATTCAGTTTGTATTGTCTGGCCTTTCTTTCTGCTCAAAAATATTCTGCATTAAATATCAACCTCCCAAGTTTCAGCCCATTTCACTGCTCGATATCTTCATTATTCAATACCTGCAAACTTTGAAATTATGCCCTATGTGTCCAGGTTCAGGTTGTTAATACATATCAAAAAGAGCAGCGATTCTAACACTGTACAACTCCTGCAGAACAGCATTTTATGCCTTCCTCCAATCTAAAAATCAACCATTCACCTCCACTCTGTGCATTCCATTTCTTGACCAATGTATCCAGATGCCAATCTCTCTCTAATCCTATTTTAATTTTGCTGTCATGCCATTGTTATGCAAAGAGATCTAACCATAGATTGGAAAAACGGTGAGTCATATCATGTGTAAGAAAGTAGTAACGTGAATCGAAAATTAGTGTGAAGTAAAGGATTAGATTTAATTAACATTGTTCAAATGGAAGGATGCTTGGAAGTGCTGCAACTTTGGCCCAGAAAGTACAATGCTGCAATCATGGCCCGGTGGAACGGTGGTTAGCACTGCTGCCTCACATTACCAGGGACCCGGGTTCAATTCCGGCTTCAGGTGACTGTCTGTGTGGAGTTTGCACTTTCTCCCCTTGTCTGCGTGGGTTTCCTCCGGATACTCCAATTTCCACCCACAGCCCAAAGATGTGCAGTGAGGTGGATTGGCCATGCTAAATTGTCCCTTAGCGTCCACCATTTAGGTGGTGTTACTGGGTTATGGGGATAGGGTGGCTTGGCTTGTGTGGTAGCCTTTCAAGAGACAGTGTAGATTCGATGGGCTGAATGGCCTCCTTCTGCATTCTAAATTCTATGAAATATTCTTTAAAAAAATGAAAATTGGTGGTTTGATGAAGAATGAAGAGGGTGAGTAGCTTCAAGTACCTGGTGGCAGTAATGGGATTTATGGAAGTAAAATTTAAGCAATGGATAAGCTTGGGTTGGAGTAATTGTCAGTAGTCCAATAGACTGTTAAATGAAGAAAAGTATTGCTCATACCGGAAGGAAGGATCCACAAGACAGTTGTGAGACTGGTCTGATGTGTTGGGTACTCTGGATCCGTGGAGACTGTGTTTACCTCAGCAGTAACACACACAGGCTACCAACACTTGAAATAGTACAACACTATTTTATTAAGCTAGAAACTGTTGAACATACTTTCACTGTGGGTCAACACTATGTTAGATTAAACTAAAGACCTATTCCTATCCTAACCAGTCTATGCACTCAGCACATGGTGAAGATCTGTGCTGCAAGCTGTCAGCTCTGTCCTTCTGAGAGGCTGCATCCCGAATGAGCAGGAAAACTGATGCCCTCTGTCTTGATAGTGAGTGTGCTCTAACTGGTGATTGGCTGCGGTGTTGTGTGTGTTGATTGGTCTTGCTGTGTGTCTGCACCATGATATATTGGTGTATGTTATGACATGGTCCTGTTGTTATAGTGCAAAAAATATGGACAACGCCAAGAAGAGAGGACTAACTACAGGATACCAATGAGAAGCAGATGCTGAGGTGGATGTGTGGACTGGTAAGTAATGACAAAATCAGGAACCAGTACATCAGAAGATCAGCAAAGATTATGGGAGTATCAAAGAAAATAGCCAAGTCAGTCATCTGTTGTGGACAGGGAGAGGAAACGTGGTGAGGGGAATGATGGAGTTGGGACTGTCAGGAAGAAGGTGAGGAGGAAAGCCTAATAGCAGATGGAAAGATTTAGTGGAGAGAGATTTAAACACAGCAGGAATGGAGGAATAATGAGTGACTGATAGGAGATGGAGAAGGATGATCAGCCGGTCTTGTAGAGAACCACAGTAAAATGGGAGAATCTGAAATAAGAAGGTAAATAGTGAAGAGGACTGTAAACTATGTTGCAAGAACAGACAGGACAAGTGGAAAATAGAATATTATACAGACATGGCAGGAACCACAGGAAATGACAGCAGAACGGAAGTATGCTCTGGAGTGTGGTGCAGTTAAAAAGAATCATAGTACAGTAAAGCACGGATGGAGGCCATTCAACCCACCAAATTAGTGCCTTTGGAAAAGCAATACTGTTAGTCCCACTCTCTAATCTTTTCCCAAATCCTTAAATTTTTTTCAAGTATTTATCTAATCCTCATTTGAACACTACTGCCGAATCAATTTCTAAATTTGCATGTCCGATCAAATTTGGGTGGGTGCTGGTGTGATTGGGAACAGTCAATACTGAGAAGAATTGCAACAAATTGCAGGGGACATTAATGATCTTACAGAATCGGCAAGTAGAAGTTCATCATGATACACGAGAGGCAGGAAAAGTGGGTCGAAAAAATAGGGAGGTGATTTATTACTTGAAAGGAGCAAGTCTAGGTGCAGTCGAGGTACAAAGGGATCTGATTGGTAGGCAGATCTCCAAGGCGGGACTTCCTTACAAATGTGGACGGAAGTCCCACCGGTTGCCAACCAATGCTCAATTGAACCGAAAATGGTAGCCAGTCTTCGGAGCCGGCGGGGTTGTGTTTCCTGCGGACTCTCCGGACGACGGAGGACAAGATCCCACCATCCAAAAAATTCATGCCTTTGTTTTCAGAAAGCAGACTGGGCTGGATTCTCTATTGGTGGGATCCTCCACTTCACTGGCAGTGCGCTTATGCCCACGGATGTCCCGATGGCGTGGAGGTGCCCACAATGGGAAACTGCATTGGCTGGCTACTGGGACAGAGGATCCACCTGCCTGCGGGGGCTTGCCGCACCAGAAAATGGGCCCGGTGGGTTGGAGAACCCCATCCACTGTTTCTGAACCTTTGTTTTGGATTTCCATACCAGGCTGGAAGGATTTGAGGCAGCAGGCAGCGTATCTTAATTAAAGTGAAAGCAGTTCTTGGCCTTGGATAATATTACTGGAATTTTATATTTACAAATTTATAAGAGAGTTTGTCACAATACGTGATATTGTGAGGAACATAAAGGGTTAATATAATGTTACTACTCCAGTCACTAGATGGTGCTATTGAGCAACCATTTTAATAGCATAAGCCTCCATGACTTCTGGGAGAGAGACAGGAGTGAGTGAGAGAGAGCGTGGAAGAGATCCAGACTGAGTAGATGTGAGATTGTGAGATAGTTGAGCTGATAGCCTAGTTTAGATTTGTAGAAGTGTAGTGTATTTTTTACTTATCTAATTCCTTCGCAAATGTTCAAATCTAATTAAGTGTAGTGTAATAAATTAGCTTTATTTGTTAAACACTGCTTGTTGTTTGTCAACACTACAACCTTCACCATCCTGAAGAACAATACAAAGAGCACAAGAGTTGTTGTCAGGAAAGAAGTTTACTTGCGTGTTCTGATCAAATTATTTTGGGTGGGCGGGGGGGGGGGGGGGGGGGGGGGGGGGGGGTTGCTGTAAGGCTCTTTTAACTGTGTAACTTTACTATGCTTAAGTTTTTCTCTTGTTGACAAATCTTTTAATTTTTAAAACCCTAAAGGTATTGTTGGCGATTGAAGCATTTGGAATCAGGAGCTTTACCTCCTCATTTCCAATCACCAAGACATGAATCCTTGGCTTGCGCAGTGGTGGTAACACACTGGAGAGGGTGCAGAGAAGATTTACAAGGTTGATAGCAGAAATGTGTTGGTATACACATATGCCGGCACGGTATCACAATGCTGTTGCTTCACAGCGCCAAGGTCCCAGGTTCGATTCCGGCTGTCTGTGCGGAGGATGCACATTCTCCCCATGTCTGCATGGGTTTCCTCCGGGCGCTCTGGTTTCGTCCCACAAGTCCCAGAAGACATGCTGTTAGGTAATTTGGATATTCTGAATTGTCCCTCAGTGTACCCGAACAGGTGCCGGAATGTGGCAACTAGGGAATTTTCACAGTAACTTCATTGCAGTGTTAATGTAAGCCTACTTGCGACACTAATGAAGATTATTATTATTTATTATTATTATTATCAGGAAAGGATCAACAGGTTGGGCCTTTTTTCTCTTGAAAAAAAGAAGACTGAGGGATGATTTAATGGATGGAGTGAATACAGACAGGATGTTTCTTCATGTGGAGAAGAGCAAAACCAAAGGCCATCAATATAAAATAGTCACCAAGAAATCCAATGGGAAATTCAGAAGAAACTTATTTATCCAAAGAATGCTGTGAATGTGGATCGCTACTATAGGGAATAGTTGACATGAATAGTATGATGTGTCGCAATATCTGAAGCTCAGACTCTTGTTTATTAACTCTGAGCTGAAGTTCCTCGAGCAACCAACACTTGCTACAGATATGTTAACTAGGAACCACAATAGGGTCCGCCATCTCCCACATGCAGCAGCTACAACACATTGTCTGGCCCTTCAATCCCTATTTTATCTAATTTGATTTTCAATTACTTTTAATTTTACGACTGAACCTTTTCAACCTAGCCTTCAATATCAAAGTCAGTTCGAAAAGCTAGCAGTCCAACCAAACACCTACCCGTGATATTACATTGGTGTGTTCACTCGATGTTGTCGGTCTGCTGCAACTTCGTTCCCAGCTTTCCAGCCTTGATCTGCTTCAACACACACTGACCTGTTGATGTAGTAAGGGGAAAAAAAAACACAGTAAGACCTCCCCCCACCCCCTCAAAACTTCCACAATTATCCCAACTCACTGCAGTTAGCACTCCATGCAGGCCGCACTTTTGAGGCCTGTTGTTAAACTCCCAGCCTCTCCTGTTTCAGGAACCAGTCTTAACCAGTTACTAACTGCCCTAATTGTGTCCCCTGGCTTGCCATGCTGGGAGGCCTTGTTTTCACTTTCCCTTAGGTCAGAAAATATGCTTAAATGTCTACTCTTCAATTACCAGCAATTTGCGTTTGGATTTGAAGAAGGTAAAATATTAAGATTTATTCTCTTAAACTCCCATACTTACCTCAACTCCAGAGCCTCGCTCACTGCAGCTAGCACTCTGTCTCTAATTCAAGTGGAATAAACTCAACTGTCCCAGTCTATTCATGTAATTGTAGTTCTTCATCCTGGAACCACTCTGATAAATTACTCTGCTCCTTCTTCAAAACATTCACGCCTAGCCTAAAATATGCTGCACATAATTATGCGCAATCCCCTAACTGAAGTCTGCATACCACCAGCTCCCAATCCGCCTGGAGGACCGCCACTACACGGCATTCGAGGCCGATGGCCGCCTTTCCATTTCCTCCGGGTTCCCTTCGGCGTCATTAATGGGGTCTCGGTGTTCCAACAAGCAATGGACCGAATGGTGGACCAGTACGGGCTGCGGGCCACGTTTCCGTATCTGGACAATGTTACCATCTGCGGCTATGACCAGCAGGACCACGACGCCAACCTCTACCGTCTTCTCCAGACGGCTCAGAAATGAAACCTCACTTATAACAAGGAGAAATGCGTTTTCCGCACAACCAGACTAGCCATCCTCGGCTATGTCGTGGAAAACGGAGTCCTGGGCCCAGACCCGGACCGTATGCGCCCCGTCTTAGAACTCCCCCCTCATTGTCCCAAGGCCCTCAAACAGTGCTTGGGTTTCTTCTCCTACTACGCACAGTGGGTCCCTCAATATGCGGACAAAGCCCGCCCACTCTTTCAGGCCACACTATTTCCCCTGTCAGCTGAGGCGCGCCAAGGCGGCCATGCGGGCGGTGGATGAATCCACTCCATTTCAGGTTGAGAGCGACGCCTCAGAGGTAGCTCTAGCAGCCACCTCAAATCAGGCAGGAAGGCGAGTTGCATTTTTCTCCCGTACCCTCTCCGCTTCGGAACTCCGACACTCGGCAGTCGAAAAAGAAGCACAAGCCATTGTGGAGGCTATTTATCACTGGAGGCACTACCTCGCAGGTAGGAGGTTCACCCTCATCACCGACCAACGATCGGTTGCCTTTATGTTTGACAACTCGCAAAGGGGCAAAATTAAAAACGATAAAATCCTGCGGTGGAGGATCGAACTCTCCACCTATAGCTACGATATTATGTATTGACCGGGGAAGCTCAACGAGCCCCCAGATGCCCTATCCCACGGGACATGCACCAGTGCGCAGATCTACCGCCTGAAAGTCATCCACAACAACCTCTGCCACCCAGGGGTCACCCGGCTCGCCCACTACATCAAAGCCCGATATCTGCCTTTCACCACTGAGGAGGTAAAAGCCGTCACCAGGGCTGCCCGATCTGTGCGGACTGCAAACCGCACTTCTATAGACCAGGCAGGGCCCACCTGGTCAAGGCTTCTAGGCCCTTTCAACGCCTCGCGATCGATTTCAAAGGGCCTTCCCTCAACTAACAGGAACGTTTACTTCTTAAACATCATAGATGAGTTCTCCCGCTTCCCATTTGCCATCCCGTGCCCCGATATGACCTCCCACACAGTCATTAGGGCCCTGCATAGTATCTGCACCCTGTTTGGTTTCCCTAGCTACGTGCACAGTGACCGGGGTTCGTCCTTCATGAGCGACGAGCTGCGTCACTACCTGCTCAACAAGGGCATCTCCTCGAGCAGGACCACCAGCTACAACCCCGGGGGAACGGGCAGGTGGAGAGGGTGAATGCGACGGTCTGGAAGACCGTCCTACTGACCCTCCGGTCCAGGAATCTCCAAGTCGCCCATTGGCAGGAAGTCCTCCCAGACGTGCTCCGCGCTATTAGGTCCCTCTTATGCACAGCGACCAATCAGACCCCTCACGAGAGGCTCTTCAGTTTTTCCAGGCGCACTATCACGGGGATCTCACTTCCGGCATGGCTGAAGACACCGGGCCCTGTATTCCTGAGCAAGCACGTCAGGGCACACAAAACCAACCCCCTTGTTGAGAAGGTGTGCCTGCTTCACTCCAACCCCCAGTACGCCTTTGTCGAGTTCCCTGACAGCCGTCAGGGCACCGTATCCCTCTGGGACCTTGCACTCGCCGAGTCCAGCATCCCCATCTATCACTACAGATGCACCCCTCACCCTACACCCCATCCTGCCGCCCCCTCGGGCTCCTGAGCCCACTAGCTCGCTGCATTGGTTCCGGGCAACCCAACCGCCCCCTCGCGCTCCCGAGCCCACTAGCTCGCTCCACCTGTTCCGCGCGCCCGCACCGACTAACCCCCAGCGCCCTCAGTCCCCAGTCGAACCAGACGGGTATGGAGCTCGGACGAGATCTTCCCTGGAGTCCGCCATCATACCCGAATCCACAACACCCGTCCAGCCACCGCAAGAGGCTGCAACCCCGGTGCTCCGCAGATCGTAGCGGACAGTCCGACCACCGGACAGACTCAATTTATGAACCACCACCCCCACCGGACTTGATTTTTTTTGTAGGGGGTGAATGTGGTGAATGTAACTCTGTAATTCACACTGTAGTGTATATGCATGAGACCATGCATTTGTAAGCGTTGCCTGACCACTAGGGGGAGTAGTTTTTTTTTGTTTCAGAGCTGCAGGAAGCCGGAAGTTGGCCGTGGGGATTTTTGGGAACGTTTGTTCGTACCTGTATATAAGTTGGGCGGTTGCTAAACCCGAGACACTACACTTGTAGTGTCCCCCACCCTTCCACCTCCTCTAACCTAAGGGGTTGAGTGAATATCAGGTAAGCTCTTTCTTTCTTTTTCTTGTTTTATCGCGGGGGGTGGCAGGGAAGGCAGTGCAATCTTCCTCCTGCAGAATGTTTGAGGAGAGGGACGCCGTCAGTGTCCCTGCTGATTTCACCTGTGGGAAGTGCACCCATCTCCGCTCCTCAGAAACTGTGTTTGGGAACTCGAGCTGGAGTTGGATGAACTTCGAATCATTCGGGAGGCAGAGGTGGTCATAGATAGAACCTTCAGGGATGCAGTTACTCCTGGGAATGAAGCTAGATGGGTGACGGTGATAGGGGCTGGGAGGAAGCAGTCAGTACACGGATCCCCTGTGGTCGTTCCCCTTAGTAACAAGTATACCGCTTTGGATACTGGTGGGGGGGGGAGATCTTACCAGGGGTAAGCCATGGGGTACAGGTCTCTGGCGCAGAGTCTGCCCCTATTGCTCAGAAGGGAAGGGGGGAGAGGAGTAGAGCATTAGTCATTGGAGACTCCATAGTTTGTGGGATAGATAGGAGATTCTGTGGGAACGAGAGAGACTCACGGTTGGTGTGTTGCCTCCCAGGTGCCAGGGTCTACGATGTCTTGGATCGTCTTTTCGGGATCCTTAAGGGGGAGGAGCAGCCCCAAGTCGTGCTCCACATCGGCACCAACGACATAGATAGGAAAAGGGATAGGGATGTAAGGCAGGAATTTAGGGAGCTAAGGTGGAAACTTAGATCTTGAACAAACAGAGTTATTAACTCTGGGTTGTTACCAGTGCCATGTGCTAGCGAGACAAGGAATAGGGAGAGAGAGCAGTTGAACACGTGGCTACAGGGATGGTGCAGGAGGGAGGGTTTCAGATACCTGGATAATTGGGGCTCATTCTGGGTTAGGTGGACCTCTACAAACGGGATGGTCTACACCTGGACCAGAGGGGTACCAATATCCTGGGGGGGAAATTTTCTAATGCTCTTCGGGAGGGTTTAAACTAATTCAGCAGGAGGTTGGGAACCTGAATTGTAGCTCCAGTATACAGGAGGTTGAGAGTAGTGAGGTCATGAGTAAGGTTTCAAGGTTGCAGGAGTGTACCGGCAGGCAGGAAGGTGGTTTAAAGTATGTCTACTTCAACGCCAGGAGCATCCAGAATAAGGTGGGTGAACTTGCGGCATGGGTTGGTACCTGGGACTTCGATATTGTGGCCATTTCGGAGACATGGATAGAGCAGGGCAAGGAATGGTTTCTATCGGTATGTCACGAATAAAATAATGACTAGGGTAAGAGTAGGGCCAGTCAAGGACAGTAGTGGGAAGTTGTGCGTGGAATCCGAGGTTCCGGGGTTTAGATATTTCAGTAAGCTCAGGGAAGGTGGGAAAAGAGGGAGAGGGGTGGCATTGTTAGTCAAAGACAGTATTACGGTGGCAGAAAGGACGTTTGATGAGGACTCGTCTTCTGAGGTAGTATGGACTGAGGTTAGAAACAAGAAAGGAGAGGTCACGCTGTTGGGAGTTTTCTATAGGCCTCCGAAAAGTTCCAGAGATGGAGAGGAAAGGATTGCAAAGATGATTCTGGATAGGAGCGAATGTAACAGGGTAGTTGTTATGGGGGACTTTAACGTTTTCAGACTGGACCCCGAAAACGATCTGATCCCAGATCATGGAATCAGTTGTCGAGTCATAGTTACGTGACTGCGTGAGGATGCGGAGATGGGTCAAAAAGGACTGAAAAGGTTAATCCTTACCCTGAAGCCTCTGCTGGAAAACGTACCGTTCAAAGCTCTCATTTACCTCAATGTCACAGTGGCTGTCGAACTTCAGCAGGACTGTTTTAAATTTTGTCTTGTCTTCGCCTTCAGTGAATGTAAGGGAGTGGTAGATGTGGATAGCGTGGTCCCCGGCTGTGGAGAGGAATAGTGCGATCTTCCTGGCATCCGATGCGGCCTCGAGGTCGGTGGCTTCGAGATAGAGTTGGGACTTCTGCTTGAAAATCTTCCAGTTTGCACCGAGGTTGCCGGCAATGCGGAGCTGCGGAGGAGGGCGGACGTTGTCCATGTTACCGGATGGCTGATTGCTGGTCAACGCTGATTACCTCAAGGTGAGTCCGTCAATTCTCAGCATCCAGACCTGGTACCATGATGTGTTGGGTAGGCTGGGTCTACTTGGACTGCGTTTGATGCAGTGTAGCGAGAGACAGACTTCCAACACTTGGTGAGATGCAACACGATTTTATTTAACATCAAACTATTTTATATGTTCAACTGTGGGTTGACACTATGCTGACTTGACTGGAGACCTGAGGCTAGCCTGACCAGACTAACTGACTACCACATGGTGTTTGCGCTGGCTAATGCTCACGAGCTCTGACTGTCTCAGAGGCTGGATCCCGAGAGAGCGGGAAAACTGGTGCCCTCTGGCTTTATAGTGGTTGTGTCCTGTCTGGTGATTGGCTGCTGTGTTGTGTGCTCACTGGTTATCCTGTGTGTCAATCACTGCCTGTCTGCACTCCATTATATACATGGATGTATATTATGACAATCGTGACCACAATTCGGTTACGTTTACTTTAGCGATGGAAAGGGATAGGTATATACCACAGGACAAGAGTTATAGCTGGGGGAAAGGCAGTTATGATGCGATAAGGCAAGACTTAGGATGCATAGGAGGGAGAGGAAAACTGCAGGGGATGGGCACAATTGAAATGTGGAGTTTGTTCAAGGAACACCTACTGCGTGTCCTTGATAAGTATGTACCTATCAGGCAGGGAGGAAGTGGTCGAGCGAGGGAACCATGGTTTACTAAAGTAGTTGAATCACTCGTCAAGAGGAAGAAGGAGGCTTATGTAAAGATGAGACGTGAAGGTTCAGTTCGGCCGCTCGAGTTACAAGTTAGCTAGGAAGGACCTAAAGAGAGAGTTAAGAAGAGCCAGGAGGGGACATGAGAAGTCTTTGGCAGGTAGGATCAAGGATAACCCTAAAGCTTTCTCTCGGTATGTCAGGAATAAAAGAATGACTAGGGTAAGAGTAGGGCCAGTCAAGGACAGTAGTGGGAAGTTGTGTGTGGAATCCGAGGAGATAGGAGAGGTGATAAAGGAATATGTTTTGCCAGTGTTCACCCAGGAAAAAGACAATGTTGTCGAGGAGAATACTGAGATACAGGCCAGTAGACTAGAAGGGCTTGAGGTTCATAAGGAGGAGGTGTTACCAATCCTAGAAAGTGTGAAAATAGATAAGTCCCCTGGGCCAGATGGGGTTTAACCTAGGATTCTCTGGGAAGCTAGGGAGAAGATTGTTAAGCCTTTGATCTTTATGTCATCATTGTCTCCAGGAATAGTACCAGAAGACTGGAGGGTA
Source organism: Scyliorhinus canicula (assembly GCF_902713615.1). Taxonomy (NCBI): domain Eukaryota; kingdom Metazoa; phylum Chordata; class Chondrichthyes; order Carcharhiniformes; family Scyliorhinidae; genus Scyliorhinus; species Scyliorhinus canicula. The sequence continues at coordinate 69,444,904 of NC_052162.1, read as the reverse complement.
GAAAATGTTGTCCCCTTGTTCAAGAAGGGAAGTAGAGACAACCCCGGTAACTATAGACCAGTGAGCCTTACTTCTGTTGTGGGCAAAGTCTTGGAAAGGTTTATAAGAGATAGGATTTATAATCATCTGGAAAGAAATAATTTGATTAGCAATAGTCAACACGGTTTTGCGAAGAGTAGGTCGTGCCTCACAAACCTTATTGAGTTCTTTGAGAAGGTGACCAAACAGGTAGACGAGGGTAAATCAGTTAATGTGGTGTATATGGATTCAGTAAAGAATTTGATAAGGTTCCCCATGGCAGGCTATTGCAGAAAATAAAGAGGCATGGGATTCAGGGTGATTTAGCAGTTTGGATCAGAAATTGGCTAGCTGGAAGAAGACTAAGTGGTGGTTGATGGGAAATGTTCAGCCTGGAGTTCAGTTACTAGTGGTGTACCACAAGGATCTGTTTTGGGGCCTCTGCTGTTTGTCATTTTTATAAATGACCTGGAGGAGTGCGTAGAAGGATGGGTGAGTAAATTTGCAGATGACACTAAAGTCGGTGGAGTTGTGGACAGTGCGGAAGGATGTTACAAGTTACAGAGGGACATAGATAAGCTGCAGAGCTGGGCTGAGAGGTGGCAAATTGAATTTAATGCAGAGATGTGAGGTGATTCATTTTGGAAGGAATAACAGGAAAACAGAGTACTGGGCTAATGGTAAGATTCTTGGTAGTGTGGATGAGCAGAGAGATCTCGGTGTCCATGTACATAGATCCCTGAAAGTTGCCACCCAGGTTGAGAGGGTTGTTAAGAAGGCGTATGGTGTGTTAGCTTTTATTGGTAGAGGAATTGAGTTTCGGAGCCAAGAGGTCATGTTGCAGCTGTACAAAACTCTTGTGCGGCTGCATTTGGAGTATTGCATGCAGTTCTGGTCGCCGCATTATAGGAAGGATGTGGAAGCATTGGAAAGGGTGCAGAGGAGATTTACCAGGATGTTGCCTCGTATGGAGGGAAGATCTTATGAGGGAAGGCTGAGGGACTTGAGGCTGTTTTCGTTAGAGAGAAGAAGGTTAAGAGGTGACTTAATTGAGGCATACAAGATGATCAGAGGATTAGATAGGGTGGACAGTGAGTGCCTTTTTCCTCGGATGGTGATGTCTAGCATGAGGGGACATAGCTTTAAATTGAGGGGAGATAGATATAGGACAGATGTCAGAGGTAGGTTCTTTACTCAGAGAGTAGTGAGGGCGTGGAATGCCCTGCCTGCAACAGTAGTGGACTCACCAGCATTAAGGGCATTTAAATGTTCATTGGATAAACATATGGATGATAAGGGAATAGTGTAGATGGCTTAAGAGTGGTTTCACAGGTCGACGCAACATCGAGGGCTGAAGGGCCTGTACTGCACTGTAATGTTCTATGTTCTATGTGCTAAATTAATACTTCACATCAGTGTTCGCTAAAAAAAGGGACTTTGTGGAAGATAATTCTTGGGTTGGGTGTGTGGACAGTCTGGATCATGCTAACATCAAAAAGGAGGAGTGATTGGGTATTTTAAAAGATATTAATATAGCTAAGTCTCTTGGGCTAGATGGGATTTATCCCAGAATTTTGAGGGGAGCAAGGGAGGAAATTGCTAGGACCTTGACTGACATCTTTGTATCTTCATTGGCTACAGGTGAGATCCCAGAGGACTGGAGAATAGCTAATGTGATACCGCTGTTTAAGAAAGGTAGCAGGATTATCCTGGAAACTACAGGCCGGCGAGCCTCACGTCGGTAGTAGGTAAATTGTTGGAGAGAATTCTCAGGGAAAGGATATTTACCCATTTGGAAATAAATGGACTCATAAGCGATAGGCAGCATGGTTTTGTGAAGGGAGGCCATGCCTCACTAACTTGATCGAGTTTTTTGAGGAGGTAACAAAGATGATTGATGAGGGGAGAGCGGTGCATGTTGTTTACATGGACTTCAGTAAAGCCTTTGACAAGGTGCCTCATGGCAGACTGGGGTACAAAAAATGATGTAACATGGGATCAGAGGTGAGGTGGTAAGATGTATACAGAACTGGCTCGGTCACAGAAGGCAAAGGGCAGCAGTAGAAGGGTGTTTTTCTGAATGGAAGCTTGGGACTAGTGGTGTTCCACAGAGATCTGTGCTTGGGCCTCTGTTGTTTGTGGTTTACATAATGATTTGGAGAAAAATGTAGCTAGTCTAATTAGTATGTTTGCGGATGACACCAAGGTTGGTGGAGTGGCAGAAGATACAGCAGGACATAGATAGGTTGGAGACTTGGGCAGATAAATGGAAAATGGAGTTAAATCCAGACAAATGTAAGGTAATGCATTTTGGTAGGTCTAACATAGAGGGGAAATATACCGTATGATGGAACCATCAATTCACTAGACACGTGCTTTAAGATATGAACAGTGGTTTTAATCTACTGACAACAGAGCCAGCCTGTTCCGCGTTGAACTCTCGATGAACTGAACGACTGGCTCTGAGCATTGGTATTTATACAGCAGTCCAGGGGAGGAGTCATGGGCAGAGCCAAGGGTGCCCCAATGGTCTTAGGTCTTGTATGAGCACAATTCTCGCTGACTCCATCCTTTGGGATCAGAGCATGAATGTCCTCTGCATTCCCAAACTTATTCTGTTCCGGGAATAGTGGCCAGATCAACCGAGAGAAAAATGTTTGGCTTTTGTACAGCTGGAGTTTGGGTATTGTACCTTTACTGATGGTATAGTGCAGTGACACAGAACAAAGGTGTCAAAACTGCTGACCAGCCATTCACCAACATGGGGCTGAATTCTCCGCAACCCCGTGTCGAAATTGCATTTGGCACGGGGGGCAGAGAATCGGACCCGACGCCGCTCCCGAATTATGCAACGCAGCTGTGGGGCCATTGCCAGAGGCCCTCCCAGCGATACTTTGGTCCCAACCAGCCGAATTCCCGACGCCTTGGTTCTAACCACATATGGCCGGTTGGGACTCATGCACGACGGCCGTGGACTGAGTCCGCAGCCGCCCTAGTGGGGGGGGTCAAGCACTGTGGGGGGGGGGGGGGTGTGGGGCGGGAGTCTTATGGGCGGCCGGGATGGCGATTGGGCGGGTCATATGGAGCAGCGCAGGGCAGATCGGTGGGACCTTGTTTGTTGCTGGAGGCCGCCGTCATGCACATGCGCAGACTCGGAACCGGAAGTGCGGGGACCCGTATCTGCAGCCAAAGCAGCGTGAAGCTCCCCGGGTCCCTGTCAGCCTCCTGCAGATAGGTGAATTGTTGTATATTTGTTTAAGGAAAGTCTGGAGTAGAACATCAGCGTTTTTATGCTGGCGTAGGGACAGAGCCCCATTTTCGGAGAATCCAGCCCATGATGTATTGAGCAAGATTGTGCACCGACCACATATTCAGAGAATGGAACCCTTTGCAGTTGAGGCACATATGTTGATTTCACCACTTGGAACAAAGGCAGACAACTCACAACACTTCTCTAAACGCAGACAGAGCCGGTAGAAATCAGTCTCCAGCTAACATGAAAGTAGTTGGTGATTCGTTTAAAAAGCACTGGTGGGGGAGTCCTCCCTGCTGCTGAAAGCTTTGCGAAATTAAGAGTGCGCATTAACTGGAGGTAGAAAAAATGGAATTGCTGGCATGAAACCAATGTGAGACGCTGAAAAAAACAAGACCTGCCCAGTGCCCATTCTGCATACTTCTAAAGGCGCTCCTGACACCCACACTAACCCATTCTCCAAAATCTCATGGGGGCAGCACTGGAAGGGCACGGGTGTGATGTAGATGTCATTATGTGCAATCAACACTGGGAGCTCCAAAAATACAGGCACAATGGAGTCAAATTCTGGAGCCGTAATTCCTTGAAAGTGGGAGCGCACCTATCCATTCGAGTTTTACAAATAGAGTCAGGAAGTACGAGAATAAAAAAGGTTTGTGTGCAAGGCCTGATTACAGCAGAGGTAGTGTGTGCAGCTTAAGACAGCACATTATCAAAAGGGCATTTAAATCATAAAAATATGTGCATTGCAGATTCATCAGGTTGCTGCCAGGGATAGGAAACTGCAGTCATCCGAAGCGACATAAGATACCAGAACAAATTTGATTGAAACAGAAAAAGCCTAGAGGAGATTTAATATCGGTTTTGTTAAATTATGAAGGGTGCAAATGGTTTTTCCGTATTTTCTTCTCTTGATAGGAACTTAATTTAATATGAACCAGTACGGAAAGATACAAACATTATTCATTTCTTGCTCCAACTGATTCTGTGCTTTAAATGCCTCATGATGAAGATTTAAGGCGAATGAAAGAGAATTTCTGCTTCTTACTTACCTGACTGCCGGAAAAACTAGGGATTATCACCAAAAGTGTGCAAACTAACAGTCCTCAGGACCAGCAAAAACAATTAACCCCTTTCTAATATACAAATCCTTCGTAACTGTCAGTTGCAGATTATACATTCATTCGATCAGGGCTCCAAATCATTACAAAAATCATTTTGCTGCTTTTCCATTTTTAAAAATTAGTCATTAAATGCTTCCAGACATAATAATAATAATCTTTATTGTCACAAGTAGGCTGACATTAAAACTGCAATGAAGTTACTGTGAAAAGCCCCTAGTCGCCACATTCCGGTGCCTGTTCAGGTACACTGAGGGAGAATTCAGTATGTCCAATTCACCTAACAGCACGTCTTTCTGGACTTGTGGAAGGAAACCGGAGCACCCGGTAGAAGCCCGCGCAAACACAGGGAGAACGTGCAGAGCCCGCACAGAAAGTGACCCAAACTGAGAACATTAGTAAAGATGTGCGTGATATAGTTCTTAACTGAGCTGAAATACTTTTGTGATAAAGGTTCTGATTTATTTTGTAAAATCTACAATTGCTTTTTTTTTAACTTGGCAATCTCCCATTTTCATTGTTCCAGCATTGGTGGTGTGATGACAGCTGTTTCGACCCTAGGCTCTGAAATTCCCTTCCTAAACCTTGTCATCTCCCCATAAAAACGTTCCTTAAAACCTAGCTTTTTGAGTACTCTTTTGATCACCTGCCTGCTGTCTTCCTATGTGGCCCATTATGTGTGAAATTGCTTAACATGTTTTACTCTGCTACAGGCACTGTATCAATGCAAGTTAGTGTCATTGGAAAGCTAATAACATTTTTACTCTCCGTACAGTTCAACAGTACAGGTATGAGCAAAAAAAACTAGTTTCCTTGAAAACTTCATTATACAAAGGATGAATAGGGCAGAATTGTGACAACATTCACAAGAAAATGATTTGTAGAATTCATTCTCAAGATGTTGGCACTGCTGACTTGGCCAGCCATTTATTACTCATCCCTGACTGACCTGGGAAGATGATGATGCACTTTCTTGACCTGCTGTAGTTGCATGCAATTGAATAGGTTATTTTAAAGATCCCCACGTCATATCATGCCTGTAAAGTTAATTGGGAAATGGACACTACATTTTTTAAAAAAAGAGGAAACATAGAATATTCACAAAATAGACTCTGGAAAGTCAGGAGACTCCTTTTGTGGTTTCTAGTCAGAGAAAGACAGATATGATAACATTTACTGGGAAGGCAGTGTAGTGGCATTGTCACTGAACAAGTAATCCATAAACCCAAGGTAAGGCTGTGGGGACTTGAGTTCAAAGCCTACCATAGAAATGATGAAATTTGAATTAAAATTGAACACAAATGTGGAATTACAAGTCTAATGATGACCAAAAAAACCATTGTTGATTACTCATTTATCTAGCCTGGCTTACATGTGTCTACATGGACGGCACGGTAACACAACACCAGGGACCTGGGTTCAATTCCCGCTTGAGTCTCTGGCTGTGTGGAGTCTGCACGTTGTCCCTGTGTCTGTGTGGATTTCCTCCGGGCGCTATGGTTTCCTCCCACAATTCCTGAAAGACATGCTTATTAGGTGAAGTGGACATTCTGAATTTTTCCTCAGTGTACCCGAACAGACGCTGGAGTGTGGTGACTGGGGGATTTTCACAGGAACTTCATTGCAGTGTGAATGTAAGCCTACTTGTGTCACTAATAAAGATTATTATTGTTATTATTAGATCCACTAGCCATTCAGTTGAGTCAAACCGGTGGCACAATGATTAGCAATGTTGCCTCACACTCCTCACAAGATTCCAAGCAATTCCACAATGACCACATCAGATCTAAGCTCTATAGTCCTGCCACATCCAGCCATAATAATAATAATGATCCTTTTTTTATTGTCACAAGTAGACTTACATTAACACTGCAATGAAGTTACTGTGAAAATCCCCTAGTTGCCACATTCTGGCACCTGTTCGAGTACACAGAGGGAGAATTCATAATTCTCAGCTGGTACGGGAATTGAATCCGTGCCATGAATGGTGGTGGACAATTAAAAAACTTACTGGAGGAGGAGGCGACACAAATATCCCCATCCTCAATGATGGAGGAGCCCAGCACATCTATGTGCAAAAGACAAGGCTGAGGCATTCGCAACAATCTTCAGCCAGAAATGCTGAGTGGATGATCCATCTCGGTCTGTTCCAGAGATCTCCAGCGTCACAGATGACAGTCTTCAGCCATTACGATTTGCTCCATGTTATATCACGAAACAGCTGAAGGCACTGGATACTGCAAAGGCTATGGGCTCTGACACTATCCCAGCAATAGTACTGAATACTCGTGCTCCAGAATGTGCTGCACCCCTAGACAAGCTGTTCCTGAACTACTACAACACCGGCATCGGCCCAAAAATGTGGAAAATTTGCCAAGTATGTCCTGCACACAAGAAACAAGACAAATCCAACCCAGCCAATTACCACCCTATCAGTCTATTCTCCATCATCAGAAAAGTCATGGAAGGAGACAATAACAGTGCTATCACAAGGCCCTTACTCAGCAATAACGTGTTCATGGTGCTCAGTTTGGGTTCCAGCAGGGTCACTCGGCTCCTGACCTCATTACAGCCTTGGTGCAAACATGGACAAAAGAGCTTAATGACAGAGATGAGGTGAGAGTGACTGCCCTTGACATGAATCCAGCATTTGACCAAGTATGGCATCAAGGAGCTCTAGCTAAACTGGAGTCAACGGGAGTCAGGGGGAAAATTCTCTGCTGGTTGGAGTCATACCTGGCAAAATGGAAGATGGTTGTGGTGGTTGGATGGCAATCATCTCAGTCCCGAGACTTCACTGCAGGAGTTCCTCAGTATAGTGTCCTAGACCCAACCATCTTCAGGTGCTTCATCAATGACCTCCCTTCCATCATAAGGTCAGAAGTGGGGATGTTTGTAGATGTCTGCCCAATATTCAGCACCATTCGTGACCCCTCAGATAATGAAGCTGTCCGTGTCCAAATGCAGCAAGACCTGGACAATATCCAAGCTTGTGCTGACAAGTGGCAAATTACATTCTCGCCACACAAATTCCAGGCAATGACCATCTCCTACAAGAGTGGATCTAGCCACTGCCCATTGACATTCAATGGCATTGCCATCGCTGAATCCCCCACCATCAATATTCTGGGGGTTATCGTTGATCAGAAACTGAATTGGACAAACTATATTAAAACTGTGGCTACCAGGGTAGGTCATAGGCTAGGAATCCTACGGTGGGTAACTCACCCCCTGTCCCCCCAAAGCCTATTCACCATCTACACGGCTTGGTCAGGAGTGTAATGGAATACTTGCCTGGATAAGTGCAGCTCCAATAACACACTCACCACTCAATGTCATCCAGGACAAAGCAGCTCGCTTGATTTCTCCCCCTTCCACAAACATTCAAACCCTCCACCACCAACGGACAGTGACAGCCGCTTGTACCATGTACAAGATGCATTGCAGTAACTCACCAAGGTTCCTTAGGCAGGACCTTCCAAACCCACAACCACTACCATCTGGAAGGACAAGAACAGCAGTTACCTGGGAGCCCCACCACCTGGAGGATCCCCCCAAGTCTCTCACCACCCTTACTTGGAAATATATCGCCGTTCCTTCACTGTCACTGGGGCAACATCCTGGAATTCCTTCCCTAACAGCACAGTGGGTGTACCTACACCTCAGGGATGGCGGCGGTTCAAGAAGGCAACTCACCAACACAACTAGAGATGGGCAATAAATGCTGGCCTGACCATAAATTAATATTTAAAAAAAACTGATGTTCAGTTTGCGTTCTGCTGGGATCACTCAGTCTTGGTTCAAATATGGACAAGGTGGAGCCATTCAACGGCCCGCAATGGTCTAGCACGGGCGGAACGTGAAGCACATGATTGACCTGCTGTCGATTCGCAGGTTCCGTCATTGACATGACGCCGTGGCTCGAGTTAAAAATTCTCTCCCCCCCCCCCCCCCCCCCCCTCACACACACAGTGTCGCAGGCAAGATGGTGGCGCGCAAAGCAGCGCTGCGATTTAGGGAAGGGAGCAAGAGACTCTCCTGCATGGCGTGGAGGAGAGGAGGCTGTTGTTATATCCCGGGCCGGGCTGCAGGAAAGCAGGTGCCATTGTTCGCTGTGAGTGGCCAGAGGTGGCCGACGCCGTCAGCGCTGACGGCGCGGTGGCCCGGACAGCTGACCAGTGCAGAAAGAAGCTGCACGACCTCCACAGGGCAGGCAGGAGTCACCAACCCCCCTAACCCCCACACACATGAGACCCATTCCCCCCCCCAGTGGGACGGTCCCACCCCACCCTGACCCACATGGCTGCACCCACCCATGCCCGATGCATCCGCTTTCACTCCGAGCCGCCTGCGCTGACGCTGCCACAGGGCTGCATGCAAGGCAGAGGACCCTGCCATGGCGACCAACATTGCTGGGTGGTTCCCAGACATTATGAGCTACAGGAGGTGAGGGAAGAAAATGTTACCATCGTGCATTGACCCGTGCACAACCAGGTGCCATGGGCTACGTGGTTGCCCCTGTTGGCACAGCCTGCTCCAGACACACATTCCACCCATCCCCGTCCCGTTGGTGTCCCGTACCTGCCGCCAGGGCGACTGTTTCATGGCACAGCCCTCACTGGGACTGCCGTCGGTGTGGCCATGGGTGTTCCCCCCCAGTGGCCGAGTGAGTGTGGTGCCGGGTAGGGCGGCGGCACCCACCCATACGGCCGTTAACCATACGTTCACCCAGCGCCCGGGGTGGGTGGATAACAAGATGGCCGTCGTAATGGGGCTCAGTGCACCACCCTGTTATGGCGGGGGCTCTCCAACTGCTCGGCCTGTCCCCTTCTCTTCCCCTCCCCTCCCCCGACCCTGGCAGGGCCCCCCCTTGCTCACTCCCCCTGTCCCCCCCCCCCGCAGAAAGAATGGCTGGTGTCCGATGCGGGAGCCCGCAGTCCGTCCCCACGCCAACCCCTACCTCCTCCCGCAGCCGCCTCAGCCAAAACGCCCAGCTTGACGAATTTCTATCGGTGGTGAGAACCACACCCGCAAGTTCTCGGCCCTTTCAGGCCGCCGAATTGCTGAGGCCCCGGTTAATCGGTCGTTGGGGCACTTGTGGTGATTCTCCGGGCTGCACGGCAGGCACCATGATTCCGTCGAGTTGGGGGGGTCGGGAGAATTCGGAATCGACGCAAAGCTGGCGTCAAAGCCGATTTCGGCACGATGTCTCGGAGAATCCAGCCCCCCCCCATCTCAAAAATGCATCTGAGGCAGTAAAAAGGGGATAGTTAATTTTTCCTGGATGAGTATGGACACGATTCAGTGGGCAAAAGTTAAAATCTGCTTTTGGGGCCTTTTGGTGTAGCTCGGCAGCTGCAGTGCTGAGATTCACTCCACTATTCATTGGCACTTAGCTGGCTTTTGGGCCTTGGGGAATTTCTCCCTGCCGAGGTGACCTGCCAATTAAGCAGCAGGTTCCTCGAATATCGGGGAGTAATTTTGGAAGACTGCCCCAATCTCTAGACCTCCCCTTTTAGCACACACCCCCCTCCCCCATCCCAGGTTTCAGGACACAACACCATTCACCAATACTCTCCCAACATTTTCTGGGGCCCTAGAACCACCACTCACCCCTCTCTTGTGGGCAAGACTCACCCAAGCCTGACCCCTGGCACTGCTAACCTGTCATCCAAGTACATTTGGCACTGCCCGCTTGGCACCCTGGCAGTGCTACCCAGGCACACTAGCAATGCCAGGGTGCCAGGCTGGAAACTGCCAAGATGCACAGGTGACGGGGAGCGCCAGGGTACCATCCATCCCTGCTCCTGACTACCCAAGGGTCTTTCGTGGCCTACAAGATGCCCCGAGGTGACATTACATCTAGTCCATATTTGTGGAAACCAGTGCTAAACGGCACTTGGATGAGGCCTCGCAGGCACAGCCATTGACTCCGCTGCATATGGCATCCAGAGCAGCGCGGTAGCATAGTGGTTAGCACAGTTGCTTCACAGCTCTAGGGTCCCAGGTTCAATTCTTGGCTTGGGTCACTGTCTGCGCAGAGTTCTCCCCATGTCTGTGTGGGTTTCCTCCGGGTGCTCCGGTTTCCTCCCAAAGTCCAAAGATGTGCAGGTTAGGTGGACAGGCCATGCTAAATTGTCCTTTTTGTCCAAAAAGGCTAAGTGGGTTTCGGGAATAGGATGGAGGTGTAGGTTTGGCTAGTGTGCTCTTTCCAAGGGCTGGTGCAGACTCGATGGGCCGAATGGCCTCCTTCAGCACTGTAAATTCTATGATTTAAATGACCCTAAAGCGTATTTAAATATGCAGATCTGGTGAGATCCAGCTCACGCCTGGCGGAGCGGGTCGGGTGATGTGGTGGTGTGACTAGGAGTTTTACGGTACCTATTTGTCATTGGTGCAGAGCACTCGCTGCCCATTGGCTCAGGTCGGCCATGTGCCTCTCTGCTGATTGGTTGAGTCTAGTCATGTGACTGCTCACCCATTGGCCGAGAGGCAAGTAGTCCCGCCTACGAGGCGGGGTATAAGAACCCGTAGGACCCGGCAGTCGGCCTTTCTCTGTAAGTCGACTGCCGGGCACACAACTAGTTGATTAAAGCCTGATGTATGGAACTTCTTCACGACTCGAGTCCAATTGATGGTACATCAATTTAATCAACTAGAATTTTGAAATGGAGCTTCGGATCAAACCAGACTGCCTCCGCATCAGCCCGCATGCTACAAACGCGTCAGCAACTTTTAAACATTGGCTGGCGTGCTTCAACAGCTACCGCTCCACCACAGGCAGCCAACCCACCAAGGAGCAGAAACTCCACATCCTCCACTCGTGCGTGGGCACTGCCATCTACTCGATGATTGAGGATGAACAAGACTATGATGCGGCCATGGACCTTCTGAAAGGACATTTCCTCAGGCCTGTCCACCAAGTCTACGCCCGGCATCTCACGGCTACAAGGCAGCAGTTCCCCGTGTGTCCCTTGATGAATTTTATCAGGCCCTCGTTGTCTTGGGGAGAAATTGCGCCTGCCCGCAAGTTACTGCGGCAGAACATACGGAACTGTTAATTCGGGATGCCTTCGTTGCAGGCATGCAACCTTCTGCAATACGCCAGCGACTATTAGAAAAGGACACTTTACGCCTCGCTGAGGCATGGACCCTCGCATCCTCTAGAGGTTGCCGACCGAAACGCCCGCGCATATGCCCCCGGCCGCGCGGCAGCCCCTTGGGCAACGTGGCATGCAACCCCCCCTGTCCCCCGCCGACACCGACCCCCCCCCCCCAGGCCTGCGCTGCGGGACTCCCCGATAAGGTCACGGGGCCCCTCTGTTACTTCTGTGGCCTGGCCAAGCATCCCCGCCCGCGCTGTCCGGCCGGCTCCGCAGTATGCAAGAGCTGCGGTAAGAAAGATCACTATTCAGTGGCCTGCCAATCAAAGTCGGTCGCTGCTTTTCTGCGCAGCGACCGCGGATCAACCCCCCACCCCCCCGCGCTCCTCCAGGGCCCCGCGCTACACACAGGCCTCTCTGCCCCCGCTCCCGGCCACCGCGAGCGACCCACGGACCTCTTTGCCCCTGCCTCTAGCCACCACGAGTGATCCACGGGTGCCGCCATTTTGGGTCCCGGACGCCACGTGTGGGTCCCGGGCGCCGCCATCTTGGGGCCCCAACTCCACGTGTGGGTCCTGGACGCTGCCATCTTGGGGCCCTGACTCCACGTGCAGCCAACGGGCGCCGCCATTTTGGACCAATACGGAGGACCACGCCAGTGACTACTCCGCAAGCGAAGACGACCCAGACCTCCTGCCACAATTCGCTGCAATGATTCTCGACCAGTCGCGACCACACTCGCTCTCCACGGTGACGACACAGATCCTTCTCAATGGACACGAAACAAGCTGCCTACTCGACTCCGAGAGCACGGAGAGTTTAGTCCACCCCGATACGGTAAGACGCTGCGCGCTCCCCGTTCACCCAGTCAAGCATAAGATCGCTCTAGCCTCAGGTTCGCACTCCGTCCACATCACCGGGTGCTGCGTAGCGGAACTCACGGTCCAGGGGAGGGTTTTTTAAAATTACAAACTCCTCTTCCTCCCCCGCCTCTGCGCACCGGCACTCTTAGGACTGGATTTCCAGTGCAACCTGCAGAGCTTGACCTTTAAATTCGGCGGCCCTATTCCACCCCTTACTGTCTTTAGCCTCGCGTCCCTCAAAGTGGATGCTCCTTCCTTGTTTGCGAACCTCACCCCGGATTGCAAACCCGTCGCCATTAGGAGCAGACGATACAGTGCCCAGGACCGGACCTTCATCAGGTCCCGAGGTCCAGAGGCTACTAAAGGAAGGAGTCATCGAGGCCAGCAACAGTCCCTGGTGAGCCCAAGTCCTGGTAGTTCGGACTGGGGAGAAAAACCGAATGGTCATTGACTACAGTCAGACCATCAACAGGTTTACGCAGCTGGACGCGTACCCTCTCCCTCGTATTTCCGACCTGGTTAACAGGATCACAAAGTACTAAAGACAGTATGGGCAGCACGGTAGCATGGTGGTTAGCATAAATGCTTCACAGCTCCAGGGTCCCAGGTTCGATTCCCGGCTGGGTCACTGTCTGTGCGGAGTCTGCACGTCCTCCCAGTGTGTGCGTGGGTTTCCTCCGGGTGCTCCGGTTTCCTCCCACAGTCCAAAGATGTGCGGGTTAGGTGGATTGGCCATGCTAAATTGCCCGTAGTGTCCTAAAAAGTAAGGTTAAGGCGGGGGGGGGTTGTTGGGTTACGGGTATAGGGTGGATACGTGGGTTTGAGTAGGATGATCATGGCTCGGCACAACATCGAGGGCCAAAGGGCCTGTTCTGTGCTGTACTGTTCTATGTTCTAAAGTCTTCTCCACGGTGGACCTTAAGTCCGCTTATCACCAGCTTCCCATCTGCGCGGGTGACTGCAAGTACACCGCGTTTGAGGCAGATGGGCGCCTCTATCACTTTCTAAGGGTTCCATTCGGTGTCACAAATGGGGCCTCGGTCTTCCAACGGGAGATGGACCGAATGGTTGACCAATACAGTTTACGGGCGACCTTCCCGTATCTTGATAACGTCACCATCTGCGGCCACGACCAGCAGTACCATGACATCAACCTCCAAAAATTCCTCCGAACCGCAAAACTCCTTAACCTCACATATAATAAGGATAACTGCGTGTTCCTCACCGACCGCCTAGCCATCCTCGGCTACGTAGTGCGTAACGGAGTGATAGGCCCCGATCCCGAACGCATGCGCCCCCTGATGGAACTCCCTCTCCCCAACTCTCTCAAATCCATTAAATGCTGTCTGGGCTTCTTCTCTTATTACGCCCACTGGGTCCCGAACTACGCCGACAAAGCCCGCTCCCTCATCCAATCCAACACTTTTCCACTGTCGATGGAGGCCCGCCAGGCCTTTAGCCGCATCAAAGCGGATATTGTAAAGGCCACGATGTGTGCTATCGACGTGTCCCTCCCATTCCAGGTCGAGTGCGACGCGTCTGACGTAGCTCTGGCGGCCACCCTCAACCAAGCGGGCAGACCCATGGCCTTCTTCTCCCGGACCCTCCACGCTTCCAAACTCCGCCATTCCTCGGTGGAAAAGGAGGCACAGGCCATATTTGAAGCTGTGCGATACTGGAGGCACTATCTCGCCAGCAGGAGGTTCACCCTCCTCACAGACCAGCGGTCAGTGGCCTTCATGTTTAACAATGCACAGAGGGGCAAGATCAAGAACGACAAGATCTTGCGATGGCAGATTGAGTTGTCCACGTACAACACGTACAACTACAATATCGTGTATCATCCTGGGAAGCTCAACGAGCCTCCTGATGCCCTGTCCCGCGGTACCTGCGACAGCGCGTAGATTGACCACCTCCGCACCCTCCACGCGGAACTCTGCCATCCAGGGGTATCCCGCTTCTATCACTTTATCAAGACCCGCAACCTGCCCTACTCCATTGAGGAGGTGAGAACCGTGACCAGGGATTGCCACATTTGCACAGAGTGCAAACAGCACTTCTACCGCTCCGAGCAAGCGCATCTGGTAAAGGCGTCCCGCCCTTTAGAATGTCTTAGTATGGACTTCAAGGGTCCCCTCCCCTCCAACAAACGCAACACCTACTTCTTAAGTGTGATTGACGAGTAGTCCTGCTTCCCTTTCGCCATCCCCTGCCCCAACATGACCACGACAACCGTCATCAAGGCCCTCCTCTCCAATTTCTCCCTGTTCGGTTACCCCGCGTACATCAACAGAGACCGGGGGTCCTCCTTTATGAGCGACGAGCTGCGTCATTTCCTGCTCAGCAGGGGCATCGTCTCTAGCAGGCCGACCAGTTATAACCCTCGGGGTAACGGGCAGGTCGAGCGGGAGAATGGCACAGTCTGGAGGACCGTGCTACTGGCCCTACTGTCCAGAGATCTCCCTATCTCCCACTGGCAAGAGGTCATCCCCGACGCCCTCCATTCAATTTGGTCTCTCCTCTGCACTGCCACAAACCAAACGCCTCATGAATGTCTTCTTGTTTTCCCCAGGAATTCATCCTCAGGATCCCCACCACCGCATTGGCTGGCCACACCCGGGCCCATCTTGCTCCGGAAGCACGTGCGGGTGCACAAGTCCGACCCGTTGGTGGAACGAGTCCAGTTACTCCACGCTAACCCGCAGTACGCATATGTGGAGTATCCCGATGGTCGGCAGGACACGGTCTCTCTTCAAGACCTGGCACCCGCCGGCGTGCGGCCCCAACCCCCCACATCAATACCCTCCACACAGTCCCACCACCCCCGGCGCCCCCGCAACCCAGCGCACAGGAACCCCCTCCCCCGGCCAGAGCTTCGCTAGCACAGACCAGGGGTACGGACACAGGATCACAACCGCCGCTCCCAGAGTCAAGGACGGCCACCGGCCCGACGTCACCGGCACCGCTGCGACGGTCCAGCAGAACATTGAGGGTGCCCGACAGACTGATCGCGTCGATCTGATGTTCTACTGGACTTTTATCGGACTCCTCATGTCATTCAGAGTTCCAATGTACAAGTTGCACATTTTTTTCGGTTTTTTTCTATTTGTGTACTTTTCATTGCCGTTCATTGTATCTGCACAGTCATCACGAGCCAGTGGGCAGCCACCATTTACCTCGGTACACCTCATTCTCTCTAGTCATACCACCAGTCCAAAAGCCCCCCCCTTCTTACTCCTGTCCCCCCACCCCCCCCGGCTTCTTTCTCCACAAGGGGTGAATGTGGTGGTATGACTAGGAGGTACCTATCTGCCGTTGGTGCAGAGCACTCGCTGCCCATTGGCTCAGGTCGGTCATGTGCCTCTCTGCTGATTAGTTGAGGCTAGTCATGTGACTGCTCACCCATTGGCCGTGAGGCAAGTAGTCCCGCCTACGAGGCAGGGTATAAGAATCCGTAGGACCCGGCAGTCGGCCTTTCTCTGTAAGTCGACTGCCGGTCACACAACTAGTTGATTAAAGCCTGATATATGGAACTTCTTCACGGCTCGAGTCCAATTGATGGTACATCAGGTGACTAGCGACTGATTCAGCATCCAACACAGAGCCCGATTTGGGGCTTCCACGGCGATTCACCCAATGCACTCGGATCCATACCAGGCACAAAGCGTCCACGGAATCGTGCCCTATATTTCTTCACTACAGGAGCTCAGCCACCTAAAACTGCCAAAAAACGTCTAACCTGCATTTGTCCTCAAGGAACCAGGAGGAAATCTTTCAGGCCGGCATCATTTTTAACCACCTTAAGGACTGTAAAGTGATCCGTCTATTTTTATTCTACCCATAATCTACATTATCACAACTCCAGAAATGGTATTTTCTTGTGTGCGTGTATGTACCTGCATGTTTGGGGAGTGTTTCGGTGTTTTCAAAATAATGTTCCATCCTTTAGTATTAAACTTACAAGAAAGGCTGTTTGTGTCTGTTCTTTAAAGTCGTGGCACTCAACTGGATTAAAACAGACCTTGACAAGAATACATTTTATTGTGGTCAGCTGAGAGGTGTGAAAAGGGGGAGAATTATCCCACACCCCTCTGTCTGGAACAGTTAAAATTCAGCCTTGTCATGGTTCGAATGGAGTCTCCTCTGAAGATGCAAAACCCCTTCCCTGACTATTAGTGAACCTGGCGGGTTAGTCTGATAATCTGAGTCAACTGAGCCACATTTACTGATCCCAGCTTTTTATCCCCAATAGTTCTTACAATTCCATAATGGTTCTTGAATTTGTTTGCTCCAGATTATTAATACAGGTATTTGGATTACTGATCCTCGAAGAAATACTACACTAATATAATTCATATTGCCTTAGTGAAGCTTTTGGGTTTAATTAGATACTTTCCGATAGAAAGTTTGGTGGGGATGATCGTGGATGTCTGTGCACTCACTCAGAAAGATGCTGAGATTATTGGCGTACAAGAACTGACTACGTGCTAAGTGTAGTCATTTTATCCATTAGCATTAAAGCAGCATTGGCACAGTTTTGCTCAACTCCTGAAATTCTTTAATGTAGTAATCTGCAGAATACTGCACAGACCTGCATTAACAATTTATTGCATGTCTCAAAGTGCGACAGATGACTATTTAACATTTGCTGTCGGCCTATATGACAAGGCACACAACCTAACAATTCTTTCATTGACCATGCATACCTACAGGATACCCATTATCGCTGTAGCTTGGAATTGAAAGCCCGAGCACATTTATATCTTCAAAAGCATTCATTGTCTGGCTGCATAATACATGATCACTTAATAGTACCAAGGACATGTTTTAGCACATGTCTGTTCAAATCTATGTACTCCTTCAACTTATAGCCTGGCAAGACCTCCCTGCTTACACAAGATGTCACATAATATAAAAACAAATAGATTTGAATTGGAGAAAATTCCAAATACAAGTTTGTCACTCTTGCAGAAAGACACACATTGCTTTCCATGTCAGTGTGTCAACTAAAGCACCAAAAGAATAAGAGAACATTAGAACATCTGAAATTGTGGTTGGAGTAGACCGTGGCTAAACATTTACCTCAACTCCACCTTCCTTGGTATTCCTATATACCTTAACCAACCTTGGAGGCCGGTTAGCTCAGTTGACTGGATGACTGGTTCATGATTGAGAGCAACGCCAACAGTGTGGGTTTAATTCCCGTACTGGCTGAGGTTAGCATAAAGGCTCAACTCGACACACCCTCCTGACACTGACCACAAACCAAACCTTCACCACTACCAAACTGAGGTTGCATGAAAAAAGTGTCCAGGTAACTCTCTCCCTCCCTGATGCCCCACAAAGTTTGCAACTCCACATGAACAACTCTGAGCTGGAATTCCTTGCGAAACAGATACGCACGACAGATGTGGTTGTCGAGGATTGCAATTGCTCTCCACAAACTACCACACACTATAATTGTGGCATGCCATCTGCAATGCCAGCCCTTGGTAACCTTATTTTAATCAGTTATTTAATTAAAATCTTGGACTCAAACTCTTTCTCTGCGCTGCCCCTTGTTTTTCAGCTTTTTAAAATCTTGCTTCTTATTATGGAGTGCAGATGGGCAGCTACTTGTTTTTCAGCTTTTTTGAATCTTACTTGCTTCTTGTTATGTAGATGTGTTGGACTTCAATTTAATGAAAATTCAAAGCTCTTAATTGTTAGTATCCTCTGTTGAGTTTGTTTAAATTTTATCCCCCAAGATCTGATTAATTAGTTAAACATTAAACTTAATTATATGATTAATTTATTTTATAACAAGAAAAATGTATAATTTATCACCTAACTGTAGTTCCCCAGGCTCCAGCACTCTTGTAATGTCACTTTATCCAGACAAGTTTTTCAGATTTTTCTGAATCGCAGAGACCTCTCCTTTCTGCTTCTCTCAAGGTGAGGAGACTTCATAAAAGAGCGGAGAGACAGGGGTGAGACTTCATTCAGGAGCGCGGAGTGTTCTTTTGCAGTGAGAGCAGTAACCAGGAGGGTGTTGGAAAGGTAAGTTTTCCTATTTTAAAAACTTACCTTGCAGGAGCAGTGCGTGGGAGGAGCTGAGTGGGAGCAGCTGAATTGCGCTCTGGGAAGTTGAGTGAACTGATATATTTGGGCGGCGGCTAAACCCGAGAAACTACACGTGTAGTGTCTCCCACCCGCCCTCCTCCTCTAACCAAAAAAAGGACTGTGGTGATAAGGAGCAGCAGCCTTCAGATTTTTGGCGGGAGGAGTGGCGAGGGGTCGTTGGGAAGGTAGATTTACCTCTTTAAAACTTTAAAAACTTACTTTGAAGAGTGACATCACAGCAAGCAGTGACCTGATTGGCTGGTAAGGAAAGTGCTCCAATTAGCAGCAGCTGGGAGAAATTTAACTCTTCGTGTTGGTGAGTATTGTGATTGGTAAGTAAAATCTTTATTCCTTTCACTTATTAATTATTTGATAGTATATTTTGTAGTCAGTTAAGCTAAAGGGTAAAAATAGCAGGAGATCCCAGACTCGTGTTATGCTCCTCGTGCTCAATGTGGGAGTTCAGGGACGCGACCGATGCCCCTGACTCCTTCATGTGCAGGAAGTGTGTCCAGTTGCAGCTCCTGTTAGACCGCATGATGGCTCTGGAGCTGCGAATGGACTCACTTTGGAGCATCCGCGATGCTGAGGAGGTTGTGGATAGCACGTTCAGTGAGTTGATCAACTGGTATACTTAGGATTGGTGAGGGAGACAGGGAATGGGTGACCAAAAGGCAGAGAAAGAGCAGGAAGGCAGTGCAGGTGTTCCCTGCGTTCATCTCCCTCCAAAACAGGTATACCGTTTTGGATACTGTTGGGGGAGATGACTCACCAGGGGAAGACAGTAGTAGCCAGGCTCATGGCACTGTGGCTGGCTCTGCTGCAGAGAAGGGCGGGAAAAAGACTGGCAGGGCTATAGTCATAGGGGATTCTATTGTAAGGGGAGTAGACAGGCGTTTCTATGGTCGGAAACGAGACTCCCGAATGGTATGTTGCCTCCCGGGTGCTCGGTTCAGGGAAGTCTCAGATCGGCTGCAGGACATACTGAAGGGGGAGGGTGAACAGCCAGTTGTCGTGGTGCATATAGGCACTAACGATATAGGTAAAAAACGGGATGAGGTCCTACAATCAGAATTTTGGGAGTTAGGAGATAAGTTAAAAAGTAGGACCTCAAAAGTAGTAATCTCAGGATTGCTACCAGTGCCACGGGACAGTCAGAGTAGAAATTCAAGAATAGTCAGAATGAATACATGGCTTGCGAGATGGTGCAGGAGGGAGGGGTTCAGATTTTTGGGACATTGGAACCGGTTCTGGGGGCGGTGGACCATTACAAACCGGATGGTCTACACCTGGGCAGGACTGGAACCAATGTCCTAGGGGGTGCTTTTGCTAACACTGTTGGGGAGGTTTTAAACTAATGTGGCAGGGGGATGGGAACCAGATTAGGAAGTTAGAGGTCAGTAAAGAGGCAGCAACTAAAGCCAGTAAGGTACTAAATAATAAACTCAATGTGACTAAGGGGAAGAGTAGACAGGGAAGAGATGATGAACGCAAAGGGACAGATGGTCTGAGGTGCATTTGTTTTAAAGCGAGAAGTGTAGCAGGTAAGGAAGATGAACTGGGGTTTTGGATTAGTACCTGGGAATATGATGTTATTGGTATTACTGAGACTTGGTTGAGGGAAGGGCAGGACTGGCAACTGAATATCCCAGGGTATAGATGCTTCAGGAGGGATAGAGAGGGAGGTAGAAAGGGTGGAGGAGTTGCATTATTAGTCAGAGATGATATCACAGCTGTGATTAAGGAGGACACTATGGAGGATTCGAGCACGGAGGCAATATGGGTGGAGTTGAGAAATAGGAAGGGTGCAGTAACATTGTTGGGACTTTACTACAGGCCTCCCAAAAGCGAGCATGAAGTAGAGGTACAAATATGCAGACAGATTATAGAAAAATGTAGGAGCAATCGCGTGGTTGTGATGGGAGATTTTAACTTCCCCAACGTTGAATGGAATTCGTGTAGTGTTGGAGGCGTAGATGGAGCAGAGTTTGTAAGGAGCATCCAGGAGAGTTTTTTAGAGCAGTATGTAAATAGTCCAACTCGGGAAGGGGCCATACTGGACCTGGTATTGGGGAATGATCCCGGCCAGGTGGTTGAAGTTTCAGTCAGTGATTACTTTGGGAATAGCGATAACAATTCCGTAAGTTTTAGAATACTCATGGACAAGGACGAGAGTGGTCCTAAAGGAAGTGTGCTAAATTGGGGAAAGGCAGAGTATAACAAAATTCGGCAGGAGCTAGGGAATGTGGATTAGGAGCAGCTGTTTAAGGGTAAATCCACATTTGAAATGTGGGAGTCTTTTAAGGAAAGGTTGATTAGAGTGCAGGAGAGACATGTCCCTGTGAAAATGAGGGATAGAAATGGCAAGATTAGGGAACCATGGATGACGGGTGGAATTTTGAGACTAGCTAAGATGAAAAAGGGAGCATACATAAGATCGAGGCAACTCAAAACTTATGAAGCTTTGGAGGAATATCGGGAAAGTATATCAAACGCGCAATAAAGAGGGCTAAAAGGGGTCATGAAATATCTTTGGCTAACAGGGTTAAGGAAAATCCCAAAGCCTTTTGTTCGTATATAAGGAGCAAGAGGGTAACTAGAGATCAGATTGGCCCACTCAAAGACAAAAGAGGGAATTTATGCGTGGAGTCAGAGGAAATGGGTGAGATTCTTAATGAGTACTTTGCATCGGTATTCATCAAGGAGAGGGACAGGACGGATGTTGAGGCTAGGGATGGATGTTTAAATACTCGAGGTCAAGTTGTTATATGGAAGGGGGAAGTTTTGGGTATTCTAAAAGACATTAAGGTGGACAGGTCCCCAGGACCGGATGGGATCTATCCCAGGTTACTGAGGGAAGCGAGGGTCGATATAGCTGGGGCCTTAACAGATATCTTTGCAGCATCCTTGAGCACAGGTGAGGTCCCGGAGGACTGGAGAATTGCTAATGTTGTCCCTTTGTTTAAGAAGGGTAGCAGGGATAATCAAGGGAATTATAGACCTGTGAGCTTGACGTCAGTGGTAGGCAAACTGTTGGAGAAGATACCGAGGGATAGGATCTATTCACATCTGGAACAAAATAGACTCATCAGTGATAGGCAGCATGGTTTTGTGCAGGGAAGGTCATGTCTTACAAACCTAATAGAATTCTTTGACGAAGTGACAAAGTTAATTGATGAGGGAAGGGCTGTAGATGTCATATACATGGACTTTAGTAAGGCGTTTGATAAAGTTTCCCATGGCAGGTTGATGGAAAAAGTGAAGTCGTATGGGGTTCAGGGTGTACTAGCTAGATGGATAAAGAACTGGCTGGGCAACAGGAGACAGAGAGTAGTGGTGGAAGGGAGTGTCTCAAAATGGAGAAGGGTGACTAGTGGTGTTCCACAGGGATCCGTGCTCGGATCACTGTTGTTTGTGATGTACATAAATGACCTGGAGGAAGGTGTAGGTGGTCTGATTAGCAAGTTTGCAGATGATACTAAGATTGGTGGAGTTGCAGATAGCGAGGAGGACTGTCAGAGAATACAGCAAAATATAGATAGATTGGAGAGTTGGGCAGAGAAATGGCAGATGGAGTTCAATCCAGGCAAATGCGAGGTGATGCATTTTGGAAGATCAAATTCAACAGCGGACTATATGGTCAATGGAAGAGTCCTAGTGAAAATTGATGTACAGAGAGATCTGGGAGCTCAGGTCCATTGTACCCTGAAGGTGGCAATGCAGGTTGATAGAGTGGTCAAGAAGGCATACAGCATGCTTGGCTTCATCGGACGGGGTATTGAGTACAAGAGTCGGCAGATCATGTTACAGTTGTATAGGACTTTGGTGAGGCCACATTTGGAATACTGCGTGCAGTTCTGGTCGCCACATTACCAGAAGGATGTGGATGCTTTAGAGAGGGTGCAGAGGAGGTTCACCAGGATGTTGCCTGATATGGAGGGTGCTAGCTGTGAAGAAAGGTTGAGTAGATTAGGATTTCTTTCGTTGGAAAGACGGAAGTTGAGGGGGGACCTGATTGCGGTCTAAAAAATTATGAGAGGTATGGACAGGATGGATAGCAACAAGCTTTTTCCAAGATTGGGGGTGTCAATTACAAGGGGTTACGATTTCAAGGTGAGAGGAGGAAAGTTTAAGGGAGATGTGCGTGGAAACATTTTTACGCAGAGGGTGGTGGGTACCTGGAACGCTTTGCCAGCGGAGGTGGTGGAGGCGGGCACGATAGCATCATTTAAGAGGCATCTAGACAGATATATGAACAGGCGGGGAACAGAGGGAAGTAGACCTTGGAAAATAGGAGACAGGTTTAGATAAAGGTTCTGGATCGGCGCAGGCTGGGAGGGCCGAAGGGCCTGTTCCTGTGCTGTAATTTTCTTTGTTCTTTGTTATCATCATTTATAACCGTGTTTTCCATTGCATTTACAATTTATGGCGCCTAATTTATGGAGATAATGTGAGTGCCATTGTAGGTTTAGAACATCAACCTGTTAGGCGGCCATGTTAAGACTGAACCTCACACCAACATTTACAGATTGAGTCATGTTTGGTTACTTTAGGAAACCTCCATGTTGTCATACCCAAACAAAGAACAAAGAACAAATAAATGTACAACACAGGAACAGGCCTTTATGCCATCCAGGCCTGCAGCAACCAAGCTGCCCGTCTGAACTAAAACTTCCGACGCTTCAGGGGACCATATCCCTCTATTCCCATCCTTTTCATGTATTTGTCAAAACGCCCTTTAAAGTAATTGTCGTATCTACTTCCACTACCTCTCCCGGCAGTAGGTTCCAGGCTCCCCCCACCCTCTGTGTAAAAGCTCTGCCTCGTACATCTCCTTTAAACCTTGCCCCTCGCATTGTAAACCTAGTAATTGACTCTTTCACTCTGGGAAAAAGCTTCTGACTATCCACTCTGTCCATGCCCCTCATAATCTTGTAGACTTTTTCGGGTCGCCCCTCAACTTCCGTCTTTCCAGTCCGAACAAACAAAGTTTTTCCAACCTCTCCTCATAGCTAATGCCCTCCATACCAGAAAACATCCTGGTAAATCTTTTCTGTACCCTCTCCAAAACCTCTACATCCTTCTGGTAGTTTGGCGACCAGAATTGAACACTGTATCCCAACTGTGGCCTAACTAAGGCTCTATCAAGCTGCAACATGACTTGCTAATTTTTAAACTCAATGCCCCATCTGATGAAGGCAAGCATGCCATATGCCTTCTTGACTACCTCCTCCACCTGCGTTACCACTTTCAGTGACCTGTGTACTTATACACCCAGATCCCTCTGCCTATCAATACTCTTAACGATTCACCCATTCACTGTATATTTCCCATCCGTATTATTCCGTCCAAAATGCATTACCTCACATTTGCCCAGATTCAACTCCATCTGCCATCTCTCCGCCCATGTCTCCAAACCATCTATATCCTGTATCTTCTGACGGTCTTCATCGCTATCCGCAATTCCACCAACCTTTGTGTCAGTCGCAAACTTACAAATGAAACCTCATTTTCTGCAAATCATTTGGATATGTGACAAACAGCAAAGGTCCCAGCACTGATTACTGATGAACACCACTAGTCACAGCTCTCTATTCAGAAACACAATCTTCCACTGCTACCCTGTCTTCTATGACCGAGCCAGTTCTGCATCCATCTTGCCAGCTCACCTCTGATCCCGTGCGACTTCACTTTCTGTACCAGTCTGCCATGAGCAACCTTGTCAAAGACCTTACTGAAATCCATGTCGACAAAATTCACTGCCCAACCTTCATCAATCAACTTCACTTCCTTGAAAAACTCAATCATGTTACTGAGTCACAACCTCCCCTTCGCAAAACCATGCTGCCTCTCGCTATTACATCCATTTGCTTCAAAATGGGAGTTAATCCTGTCTCAAAGAATTCTCTACAATAATTTCCCACACTGACGTAAGGCTCACCAGCCTGTAATTACCTGGATTATTCTTGCTACCCTTCTTCAACAAAGAAACAACATTGCATATTCTCCAATACTCAGGAAACTCCCCTGTGCCTATTGAAGATAAAAACATTTCTCTCAAGGCCCCAACAATTTCCTTTCTTGTCTCTCTCAGAATTCTGGGGTATTTCCCATCGGTCTCTTCGGACTTGTCTACCTTAATGTTTTTCAAGACCCCCAGTACCTCCTTTTTGATCTCAACATGACCTAAACTATCTACACACCCTTCCCCAGACTCATCATCCCCCAAGTTCTACTCTTTGGTGAATACTGCCGCAAAGTACTCATTTAATATCCCGCCTTTTTCTTCTGGCTCCACGCATAGATTCCCTCCCCTGTCCTTGTCCTCAGGTGAAGGAGCAGTGCTCCGAAAGCTCGTGTTTGAAACAAACCTGTTGGACTTTAACCTGGTGTTGTAAGACTTCTTACTGTGCTCACCCCAGTCCAACGCCGGCATCTCCACATCATGTCCTTGAGTGGGCCAACCCTATCCCTGGCTACCCTCTTGCTCTTTATACATGTATAAAAAGCCTTGGGATTTTCCTTAATCCTGCTGGCCAATGACTTTTCATGATGCCTTTTAAACCTCCTGACTCCTTGCTTAAGTTTATTTCTACTTTCCTTGTATTCCACACTTTTTTTGTGTGTTCCCATCCTCCTAACCTTGACAAAGGCTTCTTTTTCTTTTTGACTAGATTCACAATATCTTTCCTTTTCCAAGGTTCCCGAAACTTGCCATATTTAGCCTTCATCCTTACAGAAATGTGCCGGTCCTGACTTCCTATCAACTTACACTTGAAAGCCTCCCACATGCCAGATATTGATTTGCCTTCAAACATCTGCCCCCACCCTACATTCTTCAGTTCCTGCCTAATATTGTGTAATTAGCCTGCCCCCAATTTAGCACCTTCACCTGAGGACTACATTTATCTTTATCCATCAGTACTCTAATGCTTACTGAATTATGGTCACTGTACCCGAACTGCTCCACTACTGAAACGTTGACCACCTGGCCAGACTAATTCCCCAATACCAGGTCCAGTACATCCCCTTCCGTAGTTGGACTATCTAGATACTGTTTCAAGAAGCCCTCCTGGTTGCTCCTCACAAACTCTGTGTCATCCACACCCCTAGCACTAAGTGAGTCCTGGTCAATATAGGGAAAGTTAAAATCACCCACACAACAACCCAATTACTTTTACACCTTGCCAATATCGGCCACCCATCTATCTGCCTGCACCTTGGGTGTCACCATATCACTAAAGCTCCTGTCTGTGACGCTTACTGCCACCTTCATGCTCCGACGGGCATCCAACTGCTACTCCAACCTATCCATACGGTCTGGGAGGAACTGCAATTGGGTGCACTTCCTGCAGATGTAGTCATCTGTAAGCATCACGGATCTCCCACATCTCACAAGTGCAGCACCTCACCCCACTGGCATTTCTATTACCAATTAAATTTTTAAAGAACATTTATGAACTCTTACCTTCACTTATCGCTGCAGATACCCGAGGTAGGTCTTTATAGCACTTACCTTCCCCGGATGCTCTCTGGATCTCTCCTTGCAGATTAACAGTCACAAAGCCAGAAGAAAGAAAACCAAAACAAAAAGGGAAAAAGCACCTCCTCCTACTCTGCACCTTTCAACTTTCAATCCTCACTCTGGCTGCCTCACTTCGGCTGCCTCGCACTTCAAGTGCACAAAGCTTACTGAGAATGCCTCTCATACAGAGCTCAGCTAAAATGAGATGACACACACACCAGTTAGGCTTCAAACAGAAGAATGCAATTTACACCTTTTGCCTTTAATCAAGCTTCAAGTGATTGACAGATAACTGCCACTCAGCTATTTGGGTGGGGACAGCTTCTTTTTGCCAGCTAACTAGACCACTAAAGTTATAACTGAAAAAAACCCAGGAAAATTAGAATTACCACTTACCTCTTTAATTACCACACTGCTCCAAATGACCAACTTTCAACTCTGGATGCCTCACTCAGGGGGCGAAATTCTCCCAAAATGGGAGAAATCGTCAAACTGCCGTAAAACCCGGGCGGGTTTTACGGCATCGCACCCCTTCCCGACGGGGGACCGATTCTGGTCCCCCGTCGGGGCTAGCAGCCCGACGTCGGAGGCTCCGACAAGTCGGGCTTAACGAAAATCGTTAAGCCCGCTTGTCGGACTTAGCGCCGGCTGACGCGTCATATGACGTCAGCCGCGCATGCGCAGGTGGGAAGACTCCACCCGCGCATGCGCGGGTGACGTCATCGCGTTTTTTGCGCGAAACCCGCGCATGCGCGGTCCGGGTTGCCCCTCAGCCGCCCCGCGTATTGATACTGCGGGGCGGCGGAAGGACAAATAGTGCGCGGGCATCGGGCCCGCTGCCCGCGATCGGTGGGCACCGATCGCGGGCCCATGGCACCCTTGGCACGGCCAATCGGTGCCATGGTTATTTTTTTCCAGGTGGTCACGACGTTTTTACGAACGGCAGGACCAGGTGTGTTTGCCGTTCGTAAAAAGGTCGTAAAGGGCTGGGACTTCGGCCCTTCTAACAGCTGTGAATCGCTGCCGGCCGTAAAAAAACGGCGGCAGCGATTCGTGTCGGGATTTCGGCGGGGGGGGGGAGAATAGCGGGAGGGCGTCAAAAAAGTCGGGAAAGCCCTCCCGCTATTCTCCCACCCGTCGTGGGGGGGGGAGAATTTCGCCCAGGATGTCTCGCACTTCATGTGTTCAGTTCAGGTTTTTTGACTTGAGGTTTTCAGGAAACAGTTGCTGTCACAAAGCCCACAAAATGTTTAGGGGAAAGCAAAAGTGCCTAAAATTTGAGTTGTAAAATGTTTGGTTAATTGGTCACATACCATTGTGCATTCTTTCTAATTGGTTTGGTGATGAAGTTAGATCATTTTCTAAGTGAGGAGATAGGCACAGCTGCTATCTTTCATGCAATATGTTTAAAACAGGGCCATACTAATTGAGACAGAAGCTGCTGAAGCTGAATATACTTCAAAGATGGCTAAATGTGTTGACTTTCGCATTCCTTTTTTTTTAATAAACAATTTTATTGAGGTAGTTTTTGGCTTTATAAACAGTTACAGACATCATCAGAAAGAAAGCAAAAAAAAGGCAAAAATGTGCAAACATCCATGTACTTTCAATACCTCAATCATAACATATTGCACAAGCCCGCTCCTCTCCCACCGGTACTACCCACCATATTTTCCCTCCTACTCTACTCTACCCCCCCCCCCCCCCCCCCCCCCCCCAGCCCCTGCTGACGCTCACTCTCCCGCAAAGAAGTCAATAAATGGTTGCCACCTCCGGGCGAACCCCAGCACAGATCCCCTCAAGGCGAACTTAATTTTCTCCATACCCAGGAAACTCGACATGTCCGCAAGCCACAACTCCGTCTTCGGGGGCTTTGAGTCCCTCCACGCCAATAGTATTCGCCGCCGGGCTATCAGGGAAGCAAAGGCCAAAACATCGGCCTCTTTCTCCCCCTGGACCCCCGGGTCCTCCGAAACCCCAAAAATTGCCACCCCTGGACTCATCACCACCCTTGTTTTTAGTACCCGGGACATGACCCCCGCAAATCCCTCCCAGTACCCCCTCAGCTTAGGGCATGCCCAAAACATGTGCACGTGGTTCGCTGGTCCTCCCGCGCACTTAGCGCATTTGTCCTCTATCCCGAAGAATTTGCTCATCCGAGCCACCGTCATATGGGCCCGGTGAACGACCTTAAATTGAATCAGCCCGAGCCTAGCACACGTTGCGGTCGAATTTACCCTACTCAGGGCCTCTGCCCACAGCCCATCCTCCATTTCCCCGCCTAGCTCCTCCTCCCATTTAAGTTTCAGTTCCTCTGTCTGGGACCCTTCCTCCCTCATGAGCACCTTATAAATACCCGAGACTCTACCCTCCCCTTCGTCCCTCCCAGAGACTATTCTGTCTAGGATCCCCATTGGCGGGAGGCATGGGAAAGATGGGACCTGTCTACGAACAAAGTCCCGCAACTGTAGGTATCTAAAATCGTTTCCCCTTACCAACACAAATTTCTCCTCCAAGCTCCTCAGACTCGCAAAGCTACCTTCCAGGAACATATCACCCACCCTTCCCGCCCCCGCCCGCCGCCATACTCGGAACCCCCCCATCCATACCCCCGGGGGCAAACCGATGGTTGTCGCAGATTGGCGCCCAGACAGACGCCCCCATCTCCCCCACATGTCTCCTCCCACTGGCCCCATATCCGCAGGGTCGCCACCACTACCGGGCTGGTGGTGTACTTGGCCGGCGGCAGCGGTAGAGGAGCCGTGACCAGGGCTGCCAAGCTGGAGCCCCTGCACGAAGCCGCCTCCACCCGCTCCCAAATAGACCCCGTACCCACCATCCACTTCCTTATCATAGCGATGTTGGCCGCCCAGTAATAATTGATCAGACTCGGCAAAGCCAGCCCTCCCTCGCTGCGGTTCCTCTCCAACATCGCCTTCTTCACCCGCGGAGACTTTCCCGCCCAGACAAAGCTCATGATCAGCCCGTTAACTCTTTTGAAGAAGGACTGTGGGATAAAGATCGGGAGGCACTGAAAAATAAACAAAAATCGAGGGAGGATTGTCATCTTTACAGTCTGCACCCTCCCTGTCAGCGACAGCGGGAGTGCATCCCATCTCCGAAACTCTCCCTTCATTTGCTCCACCACCCTGGCCAAATTTAACTTATGCATCCTGCCCCAGTCTCGAGCCACCTGGATTCCCAAATACCGGAAATTTTCCTCAACCAGCCTAAACGGTAGCCCTCTCAATCTGTTCTCCTGGCCCCTTGCCTGGACCACAAACATTTCACTCTTGACCGTATTTAATTTGTATCCTGAGAACTGGCCGAACTTCCTCAGCATTCCCAGTATAGTTCCCATCCCGGCCACTGGTTCCGACACATACAGGAGCAGGTCGTCTGCATAAAGAGAAACCCTATGTTCAACCCCGCCCCTCACCATCCCCTACCAACCCTCTGCGGCTCTCAGTGCAATCGCCAGCGGCTCTATGGCCAGCGCAAACAGCAGCGGGGAGAGCGGGCAGCCCTGTCTGGTCCCTCGGTACAACCTAAAGTACTCCAACACTTCTCTGTTGGTCCTGACGCTGGCCCTCGGGGCCTGATATAATAATTTGATCCAGTCCACCAATCCCTCCCCGAACCCAAACCGTCCGAGCACCTCCCATAGATAGTCCCACTCCACCCGGTCAAAGGCCTTCTCGGTGTCCATTGCCACCACTACCTCCACCTCCCTACCTGCCGGGGGCATCATTATCACATTAAGTAATCTTCTCAGGTTGGCCGCCAGCTGCCTACCTTTCACAAACCCCGTTTGATCCTCCCCAATCACCTCCGGTACACAGTCCTCCATTCTACCCGCCAGTACCTTTGCCAGGAGCTTGGCGTCTACATTAATCAGGGAGATTGGCCTGTAGGACCCGCACGCCTCCGGGTCTTTACCCCGCTTCAATATCAGTGATATGGTGGCTTGTGACATTGTCGGCGGCAGGGTCCCTCTGTCCCTTGCCTCATTAAAAACCCTCGCCAAGACAGGGCCCACCAGCTCGGAGAACTTCCTATAAAACTCTACTGGGTATCCATCCGGCCCGGGGGACTTCCCCGACTGCATGGCCTTCAGGCCCCCCAATACCTCCTCTACTCTAATCGGGGCCCCCAGCTCATCCACTTGCCCCCCCCACCTACTGTTGGGAAGGTTAACCCGTCCAGAAACCTTTTCATCCCCTCCGGATCTTCCGGCGGCTCCGAAGTATACAGCTTACGATAGAAGTCCCGGAATAGCATATTCAATTCTGCCGGGTCCTCCACTTTGCGCCCCCCCCCCCCCCGTCTCTTACTCTACCTATTTCCCTGGCCGCCTCCCTCCTCCTGAGTTGCTGCGCTAACAGTCTGCTAGCCTTTTCCCCATGCTCGTACACCACTCCCCTCGCCTTCCTAAGCTGTTCCACAGCCCTGCTCGTGGAAAGAGCCCCCAGTTCCGCCTGTAGACTCTGCCTCTCCCTGAGTAAAACCTCCCCCGGGAACTCCGCGTGCTCTTCATCTATCCGACCCATTTCCCTGACCAATCTATCCATCTCTGCCCGGTCTGCCTTGGCTCTGTGGGCCCCAATTGAAATCAGCTCCCCCCGCACTACTGCCTTTAGCGCCTCCCACCGGGTCGCCGCTGAGACCTCCCCCGTGTCATTCACCTGCAGGTAATTTTGCGTACATCTCCGAAGTCTCTCGCAGATCCCCTCCTCCGACAGCAGCCCCACATCTAGCCTCCATTGCGGGCGTTGATAGCTCGCTCCCCCAAACTGCAGGTCCACCCAATGCGGGGCATGGTCTGAAATGGTAATTGCTGAGTATTCCGTGTTCTTTACCTCCCTCATACAGTCCCTGCTTAGTACAAAGAAATCTATCCTGGAATATACTTTATGGACGTGCGAGTAAAACGAGTAGCCCCTTCCTGTTGGCTGTCTGTCTCTCCAGGGGTCCACTGCTCCCATTTGCTCCATAAACCCTTTCAGCTCCCTTGCCATTGCTGAGAGTCTACCCGTTCTGGGGCACGACCGATCCAAAGTCGGGTTAAGGACCATGTTAAAGTCCCCCCCATTA
The DNA here is from genome assembly GCF_902713615.1 of Scyliorhinus canicula. NCBI lineage: Eukaryota > Metazoa > Chordata > Chondrichthyes > Carcharhiniformes > Scyliorhinidae > Scyliorhinus > Scyliorhinus canicula. The sequence continues at coordinate 69,413,825 of NC_052162.1, read as the reverse complement.
TTAGCCTGCGAGAATCCAGGTCCAGGATCTTCCCCAGCACTCTTTTAATGAAGTCCACGTCATCCCAGTTCGGGGCATATATATTCACCAGCACCACTCTTCTCCCCTCCAGTCTGCCCCATACCATCAGGTATCTGCCCCCCCTGTCTGCGGATATACCCTCTGCCTCAAATTGCAGGCGCTTATTGATCATGATTGGACTTCGAGTCCAAGTCCGAGTGGAAGACCTGGCTAATCCAGCCCTTCCTTAGCCTGGTCTGGTCAGACACTTTCAGATGTGTCTCCTGCAACATAATTACGTCCGCCCTCAGGGCCCGCAAGTGCGCGAACACCCGCGCCCTCTTAACCGGCCCATTCAGTCCCTTGACATTCCAGGTGATCAGCCTGGTCGGGGGGCACATCCCACCCCCCTCACCCCGCCGGTCAGCCATAGCCTTTCTCGGGCGTCGCGCCATTCCTGGCCCGCCCTCTGGCTGCCTCAACCCTCGACCTCCTTTCCCGTGCCTTTTTCAAGTCCCTCCCCCGTCAGCAGAACAACCTCCCCCCCCCCCCCCAACCCCATCCCCCGATACCCCCATCCCTGCCATCTACTGGCTGTAACTTCCCCCCCCCCACCTGACTCCCTTGACTAGCAAATCTGCTAGCCCGGTGACTCAACACTCCGGCGCCTTCCTGTCTCAGTCCCATTGTTTCCCCGTCCTCCTCCCCACTCCCCGGCGCCCCATCCCCCTCTCCCACCCACTAGGGCAAGCCGGCTCCAGTGTCTTCTGCGAGCTGCACAAAAAGTACAAACCAGCCCAAACAGGAAAACAAAAACAGAAAAAAGAGTAAAAGCTCAAAAATAAAACCCCAAAAAACAACAAAAACCCCCCCTAAGAAACAAGAGAGATCCCAGCAAAACAAAAAACAAAAAAAGGGGGAGGGGGGGGGGTTAACCCCCCAAACCAATGTCCATGAACAAAGGAAAGAGTCCCAAATGTTCCGCTTGGCCCATTTGGCCCAGCAAACAGTTGAACGGCAGTCCAGGCACATTCGGCGTTCCTTCCCACAGAAATCTTCGGGCCCTAATTCGCGTCCTTGGGGCCTCCTTTCGGGACCAGCCCCAGGTCCCTCACAAAATCCATCGCTTCTTCGGGCTCAGAGAAGTAGTGGTGTTGACCCTGGTGCGTGACCCATAGACGAGCTGGGAACAGCAGACCAAACTTCACGTGCTTCTTGAACAGCACCTCCTTGACATTCTTAAAGGCTGCTCGCCGCCGAGCCACCTCCTGGCTTAGGTCCTGATAAATGCGGAGAACACTGTTGTTCCACGTGCTGCTCCTGGCGCTCTTTGCCCACTGCAGCACCCGCTCCTTGTCCACGAACCTTTGGAACCTAATCACCATTGGGCGGGGGGGTCCGCCCGGCCGCCCCGCCTTGCCTGCACTCTGTGTGCCCCCTCCAGCTCCGGCGGTCGCGGAAAGGCTTCGGCCCCCATCAGCTGCTTCAGCAGGTCTGCTACAAACGCTGCAGCATCAGCTCCCTCAGCCCCCTCCGGGAGGCCGACCATCCTCAGATTATTCCTGCGGACTCTATTCTCCAGCTCCTCCACTCTGTCCAGCAGTCTTCTCTGCCGCTCTTTCAGGCCGTCAACTTCTATCGCTGCAACCGTCTGCGCATCCGCCTGCTCCTCCACCGCCTCTCCCAGCGCCTTATCTTTAACATCCTGCGTGTCCAGCCTCTGGTTCAGCTGATCCACCGCTTTCTGGATTGGGTCTAAGCTGTCCCGCTTCAGCGCTTCAAAACTGGACTTCATTACCTGGAGCATGTTATCCAGCGCCTGCTGGATTACTGAGTCCAGGGTCCGTGTGTCCGCCATCTTAGGTCCCAGGTAAGTTTCTTCAGGTCCTTGTCTCTGTCCCTTTTTCTCCTTTTTCTGCCTTCTGGACTCTCACTGTTCCATATGCCTCAGCCCGCTCCTCAGCACCTTCGCTGCCGCTTTCCTTCGCCCAGCTCCTTAAATTTCACCTTCTGGGCTTCTGAAGTGGGTCCAAGTTGTCCTGCTTCAGCAACTCCAAAACTTCTTTTCTTCTCCTGGAGGAAGGAAGGTCCGTGGGTCCGCCATCTTACTTTCTAGGTCCGTTTCCTCTGCTCCTTGCCTCCGTCTCTCTCTCTCTATCTTCCCCTACCTGCTGGCCTCCCACGTTTCCATCGCCGTCAGCCCGCTCTCCAGCCCTTTCCCGGCAGCCTTTTTGCCGCCCCCGAGGTCCCGCTATCGCGGGGAATCAGCACCAAAGCCCCGCCGGAGTGAGAGCCCACCGAACGTGCGGCTCACCCGGACATCGCCGCCACCAGAAGTCGACTTTCACATTCCTGATCTGGAAAATGACAAATTATCATGGGCTTCTTAAGGTTTTGAGAATATGCTGATTGTTTATTAAGTCATTTTAATTTATGCTCTATAAACGCTCAGTAATGCTATGTTTCAAAATCTTGTCATCTAATAATGGAATTAAACTTTATCTGCACAGCTCTCAGAAAGCAAATTTGGTGCATTTCCAGGTATTCTTACATTATGAGGTTTTATAGTTCCCATTTCGGGAGAGTGACTCCACCAACTGCACGACCCTGTTTACAATTGGTATAAAGCATTGGTGTCCATGGGCATGCAGTGGTCCATGCTGAGGTACAGGACAAAGAGTATAAGCAAGAAGGACCAACTGCTATGTTGCCTCCTGGAACGATGCATTTAGCTTCTCTCTGTATTGTATATATACTTTTCAATTATACTTAGGCTATTGGTATACCATGCACATGCTCCCCTCAGTCCAAGGCACGACTAAAGATAAATCTCCATGGAGGGGATTTTAAGCAGACTGTGGGAGAAGGAATCATGGTGTACATCCAGAGTGACTGAATTGGTTGGGTGGCTAGATCTCAGTTTCTTGACAGTTAATTGAGATGCAGAGCTAAAATCAGCAGCGTGCTTGCAGCATGTTAGACCCCAAATTGCCCTGTGGTGGGCTCTCTCTTGTTCAATATTTACAGATCATGAATACTCATTCGCATAAAACTTTTAAAAATTACATTCCACCTTCCAAGATGAAGTCAGCAGAGCACAAGAATCTCTGTTTGTTTTAAGGTGGTGTGCAATAGTCAGCTTTGCATGGTTTTGCTGAGGTCAGCAATTTTCCTGGTTGAACTCTCTGGTGCAAGGAAAGGGAGCAGAGAGTTACACATTGCATAGAGGCTCGGGGCTGACAATGGTGTGTGAATGGTGAGGTGAGGGGGAATGGGGTTAGGGGCATGGAGGAAATGAGGAGGAAAGGGCCTGGCATCCTGGTGTGGTGGTGGTGGGGGCTCGAGGGGGGTGGGTGGTGAATAGTCAGTCAGATCAGAAAATGAGGTGCTGAAACGGCGATGTCAGTATTGTCCAAATGTGGGTCCATCTCAGTGTTGGCTGAGTTCAACAATTCAATTAGTCTCGTTGAGAGTGATCTCGGACAATCTCCTTCACAATGCATTGAAAGGAGGGTCAGCTAAACCTGCAAGTTCAGCCTTGCTGAATACAACAGTAAAAGCTGATATGAAAATTCAATAAAGACCGAATAAGGCAAAAACACAGCATTGTTTTTTCCAAAATAAAGGAAATGTCCCTAACTCCCTTGTAACCATCAATTTGTGCCAACCAGGAAACGTGCCAGTCTGCGTACTCTCTGACTAAACTAATGTCATCAAATAACGATGATGAACACATAAATAAAGCAAAACCAATATGAAGTGAAGTATTTACAAATGAGATTTAAATTTGAAAAACACCCTGGCCACCATATTGCCCTCAATATGTCTTACGTTATTGGCAATGAAGTTGGGCAAGAAGGTTGTGGCTGTGATGTGGAGACTTGCTGTTCATCCGGGAATCTTGTTTGCAGCCCTGTCGCTCATTGTCAGCTGAGGGCCAGTTTCCACTGAAAAGCTTCCCTACCTGTGAGATCGCAAGCGTCTATCGTGCAGGCTTCCGGCTTCCTGCTCCGCTGTCGGGAATGGTGTGCCACGGTAAAATTTCCGTCATGTGTTTGTGCCAACTGCAGTGGGAAGTTTCTCATCATCATATCTGCTGAGCTGATTCAGTGCAATAGCTTGCACTGATCAAGACTCTCTTTCAAATCTGTCTCCAATGAATGTGCAGCTTGACCATGATCATAGTGAAACAGGTATATTTTGCACTGAGAAAAATTTGGCATGTATAAAACTATCTTTACCAGCACAATCCATACAGAACTAAATTTGCCAACTGTCCTGGAATACCTAAAGTTTCCACTTTGAGCATCATCAGCCACTCTGACATTAGTTAGCCCAAATTTGGACCTGTTTTGAAAAGTGTATTCTCCCCCCCCATATCCAGATATGGTCAAGCTCACCTGCAGAGCATCAGACTCAAAATTTGCTTTGTGTGAGAGCAGTGTTTCAAAGTGTTTTTGTTTCAATTCCTTTAAAAACATTTTTTGATATGTTTAAGAGTGGTAACTTGATAACATTTTGATTACAGCTGAAAATGGATTTAACATGAAAATATATTTTTAAAATCACAACTACAATCTACCACTAGGTAGGAAACTGATTTTAAATGATTAAAAATGGCTTTTAAAATATATTAAGCTATTTGCTACTTAGATTGAGGTGCAGTTATCAGTTTCCTAATACGGGCAGTTTGGTGGTTAGCACTGTTGCTTCACAGCACCAGGGACTCTGGTTCGATTCCTGGCTTAGCTCACTGTCTGTGCGGAGTCTGCACATTCTCACTGAGTCTGCGTGCGTTTCCTCGGGGTGCTCCAGTTTCCTCCCACAAGTCCCGAAAGACGTGCTTGTTAGGTGAATTGGACATTCTGAAATCTCCCTCAGTGTACCCAACTGGCGGCGGAGTGCGGCGACTAGGACATTTTCGTAATAACTTTGTTGCAGTGTTAATGTAGCCTACCTGTGACACTAGTAAAGATTATAATTACATATTAATCTTTTTGTTTGCACAAATGTGAAATTCTCTTTTTCAATTCCCACATTTGATGGACTGAATGGCCTCCTTCTGCACTGTAAGAATTGTCTCTATATTATGTTTTGATATTATATTTCTATATTATGGTAAGTGTTCACTAACACACTGAACATGGAATATTTAGTCAGCTTTTGAGTGTGTCAGTGTATGAGTGAATGAGTGAATGTGAAGGTGTGTAAGAGGGGCTAATGATTAAGGAGGTATGGTAGGTGAGGCAAGTGAGTAAGGGGGAGGGTGGCAGCTGGGTAGGATCATGAGATAATTGTAAGTCAGGTTGGTGGGGAGTCGAGAATGCTCAGGGGGATCAAGGGAAGCCTAATATTTCCCAGGTAACCATCTTGGTAAATGAGCCGGAACTGTCTGAAGTCAGAGTTGGAGGTTTCTTGAAGCATCCCATAGAGCACGGTAGCATTGTGGTTAGCACAATTGCTTCACAGCTCCAGGGTGCCAGGTTCGATTCTGGCTTGGGTCACTGTCTGTGTGGAGTCTGCACGTTCTCCCTGTGTGTGCGTGGGTTTCCTTTGGGTGCTCCGGTTTCCTCCCACAGTCCAAAGAGGTGCGGGTTAGGTGGATTGGCCATGCTAAATTGTCCTTAGTGTCCAAAATTGCCCTTAGTGTTGGGTGGGGTTACTGGGTAATGGGGATAGGGTGGATGTGTGGGCTTGGGTAGGGTGCTCTTTCCAAGAGCCAGTGCAAACTCGATGGGCCGAATAGCCTCCTTCTGCACTGTAAATTCCATTAAATTCTATGAAATTCTATGAATTGTTCATCAGAAGTTCAAAATTCCCAGGCAATTCCAATGGAGTCAGTACATTGGAACTTCTGAAGAGTCCATCAGAATCATATGGTCGACTAGAACCAGAAACATAGCACATATGGCGGGGGGAGATACGCCTGGTTTCTGACAATCCAGAGACCAGAAGATCTGACCTTGGTTTTGGTTTGGTATGGAAATTAAAGTTAGCATTGATCCAGAGCCACAAATGGACTGTTTCTCTAAAATGTTATCACTTAAAATGTTAGTAGCATGAATCCCAAACCAGATTTTGCAGCATTAATATTCTTTATGGTCTTCCACTGTCTATCATCGATTTAGAAGGTGATGAGTCAGTTAAATATGGAGAAAAATACAGATTTTCTGCCGCAGATTCCTCTTCAGCTGACACAGAATTCCCCCTCATTTGGGGATATTTCATGCATGAGTGTGAAGCAGCCAGTCTCCGGTATTCCTTCTAGTCTCCGGTTTTCACTATTACCCACTTCCTTATATCTTATTTCTTCAGTTCCCTCAGGCAGAACCTGAATGTAACTCTGCGTCCATATAGGAGATGAGATGAGAATAGAATCAAAAAGAAAACTGAGAGAGAGAAAGCAAGAATTTGAGAAACACTGGGACAGAGGGACACTGCAAACAAAAGTAAACATGGATGAAAAAGATGACAGACAGCAATGCCAGAAAGTGTGTTTAACACAAAGATGGGAGAGGGAGCAGGAAGAATTAGAAGCATAAGCAAAGAGATTGATGCAGGAAGAGACATTATTTGTTTCATTTACTAGCAATATGACAGATGATCAACTCGCTTTTATTTTGTGTTTTTAAAACAAATCCATCCAATTAACATTGCTTGTGACTTTATCTCACACAAGTGCGATGATAAGATAAGCTGACTGTTCCCTAATGATCTGGATGGAAGATTAAAGGTGTCTTTCTTGCCAAAGCTCGATTTCTTGTTTTGCCCTTCATATGCACAAAATTACTTTCCTTTTTAAGTTGGCCAAGCGGATTTAGTAACTGTGTGAATACAATCAGATGTTCCCAGCGAATCTGCCTCTTTGAACACAATCTAGCACTCTATGTACATCTAAGTTGAAAATACTTGCAACATCTACAAGGATTGATGAAAGCTAACAGCCAGGAATGAACATGATTAATAGTACTATAATTTAAAAAGTAGCAGCCAGCTCATCTTCTGTTCTTAAGGATTCTACATAATTTATATCTCATCTTGTTAGAGTCATCATCGCAATGCAGATACATAGATTATTTGTGAAGTTTTCTCTTTTAATTATGTCTGACCAAAATGAATAGAATGTTGAATAATTACTATGTGCCTCTCAGCGGCCCTGTCTGTTTCTGTGACATGGTTCAAATTGCAATGTGCATGCTAACAAAGAATTATTCCAAAATTACTCAGTGATCGTCAGATGAAAGTTTCTCGACTCTTATCATTAAAATGGTGCGCATATAAATATTCTGTCTGGTATAGCTGATGTGATGAAATTCTTCATCTGTTGAGGTCATGGATATGGCCAGTCAATTAATTACCCTTATCCTCTTTTGAAATCCCCTATAATTATAACAAATGGTTTTTAAAATTAAATATATATGCTTATTTTGCCCAATTCACTGAGAACAATTCTTTTTCATACTTTATTAAAATTGCTACTTCCTGCGGTCCATGAATAGACTGTAAGAGTTGTTCTTAGAAAACTCAATATCCATTTCAGGGCTAAAAGAATTGTGGTTCAGTTTTAACATCTTAAGTTTGTAATTTCCGACATCATATTGCTGAACATTACATTTAAAAATGGATAGGTCTACCCTAAGGCTTGGAGTAATAATAATAATCACTTATTGTCACAAGTAGGCTTCAATGAAGTTACTGTGAAATGTCCCGAGTCACCACATTCCGGCGCCTGTTCGGGGAGGCCGGTATTGGAATTGAACCCGCGTTGCTGGCATTGTTCTGCATTACAAGCCAGCTGTTTAGCCCACTATGCTAAATCAGCCCCAGTGGCAAACCATGCGAGAATCTTCTGGGTGCGCCTTCAAGTTGGTATTAGATCCGATGGGATTACACTGCAGCTATCTAAGATTTGACCAGAGCCAGTAAAAGCAAGATAATGGGCAGGATTTTTCACCACCCCGAGGGCATGTTTTCCATCTATGGAGACAGCTTGCCATTGGCCACAGGTGGGAATCTCCCAATCCCACCGATTTGCATACCACTTTGTGGCCACCTTCAGTGGGTCTGGAAGACCGAGCCAGGAAGAAAGCCTGGAAAATCCCACCCACAGTCAGATTATAGTTTGTTTCTCCAGCCAGGCAAAACAGAGATGAAAAAAAAAATGAAAATGAAAATCGCTTATTGTCACAAATAGGCTTCAATGAAGTTACTGTGAAAAGTCCCTAGTCCCCACATTCCAGCGCCTGTTCGGGGAGGCTGGTACGGGAATTGAACCGTGCTGCTGGCCTGCCTTGGTCTGCTTTAAAAGCCAGTGATTTAGCCCAGTGTGCTAAACTGGGTTAGCCCCTATGGACAATAAAATTGGTATACCTGCCGACATTGCAAATTTTTTAAACGTCATTTTAAAAAGAACGGTTTTTTAAACGTCATTTGCAAACTTTCAAAGAGGGTCCGCCCAGCTATCAATAAACGATTAAAACCTCGTATCAGCAGATACCAGGTTGAAAGGATGGGTTACCCTTCTTTTTGAGGTAGTCTCGCTTCACTTGCCAGAAATCAGTCCCAATAATTTTTCAAGTTTTCCCACATACCTTCTGCGTGGAGTAAAGCCAAAGCCTCTCATAAATACAAATTATATAGTATAACAGCTAATTTGCATGTTAACTAAAGTTTAAGTCGTGCAAGTGCACAATTTTAGAATAATAATGTTTTCAGAGGTGTGTGCTCAATACAGTTTTAACTTGGCTTGAACAGATGCTGGATTACAGTCCACAGAAACTGTGAACATGCAGCTTCCTGCTTATTACTGCCAAATTTAGCAATACGCATTTAAAAAAGAATTAGGTGTGATTTACAATCAGGAATAACTTGCATGAATCAATATTACAATGAGGAACATCTGCTTTCTCATCACTGCACCCGCATTTTGTTCCCTTATTACTACTAGTATTCCCGAGAGTTTTATAGAAATAAATTATCCAATGTATGTTTGATTAAAAGCTATAACACCTTAATTAGCAATAGCTAATGATATCCAATGAAATAATTTTCTTACATGGATTAAGCAAAACTCTAACTCCAAAATGTCATGTTTGTGCTGATTTACGTAAAATAATTTCTTGAAGCTGACAACAGTATGAGAAAGGTGCCCATGTTATTTTTTGTCATTAGCTGTTCAGGTTTCTATCTGTACTTTACATCTTTAAATCTGTGCAAAGAGACTTCGCTCCTTGAGAATGCTAACAATGAAATTATGTTTCTCCATCCTACTTAAAACAAGCTGTTTTCTCTTATAATAACAAGAAGATTTATCTACTCACAGAATGTTTGGTGTGAGCAATAAAGGCAAGCTTTGAAGTAGCCTAAAATGTTGTATAGAAAGCAAAAATGTTTCATAGATTATAAGGGAAGAAAATTACCAGCCATCAGAAAGCATCAGAAATGTATAACTGTTTCAATTATATCCTTTCCTTACACTACTTATTTTATCATAGAACTAATACATCACAGAAGGAGGACATTGAGCCCGATATATCCATGTTGGCTCTCTGCAAGAGCAGCTCAGCTAGCCCCACTTGTCCAATGACTTATTACATGTCATTTGTCATAGAATCATAGCATGGTGGCCATTCAGCCCATCATACCCATGCAGGCCCTCTGAAAGAGCAACTCACCGAGTGCCACTCTGTCACCTTTTCTCTGTAGCCCTACAAATCTTTCCTTTTCAGATGATGATCCAGTTGCCTTTTGAATGCCAAGATTGAATCTGCCCCCAACAGGCCCTCAGGCAATTATTCCAATGTTGTAAATGTTTTTTCACAAGTAATCGCCAAAATCTATCTGCTTGTTTACAGGGAATTAAACGTTTTCCCAATTCAACTTCAGTTTTTTTGGAATGTATGCCACTGTACTGCCTTCCAATTTTGACATAAATCACACCAAAAATACAGGGACAATTTCTTATTCTTTAACTGTACGAACTCTTTAATGCAATTGAACCACTCTCTGGTCCCTGTAATCTGTACAAATTAACAGCCTGATGACACTGAGTGCTCACATATTGTGGAATGAGTAGAGGCATTATTTTTTAAGGAGAAACTATACAACACAAACCTACGCTTATGAAGGAACACTAAACTATTAGTTACCATTAAACCAAGCCCACCAGCTCTCAACTTACTAGCAGCAGTAGCCAGGCTATCTGAAAAGATCCAGCGGTAACCCTTATTAGGTGGCACAACAGGAACAAAATGAGGTCTTTGGTCCTTTTAAGTAACTGCACGGCAACGACACCAGTCATAAAATTGAATACACAGCCAAGAGAAAACAGATTTACAGACCCAGAAGGTGATTTTGTTGATGGAAGAGGTCATAAAGAAAAGCTCTCTACTCATTTCAATTGCTCAACCCGAAAGATAGCAGTGATGTTGCTTGACAGTTAAAACACAATTACAAAGTACAGTCAGGGATGGAATGAAATGCAACAGATGCTCCATGACACAAAGACAACAAAAGTGACAAATGCATTAACTTCAATCAACAAGTGACTAGAGGATGACACGTGCAGCTGACAAAGTCAACACCTACTGAATCCAAAGTGGGAAACTGGCAAGCATTAAGATGTTGGTAAGACAAGCTGAAAGGCATCGCCAGAAAGTATCGTTGAACTTTACCTAACATATTGAGCCAAAAGTATAATAGGGCCAGTTTTCAGTTACAGGGACCAAGGTGCACAATTATTAGTCTGCGCCTGATCAATTTAATGCAGACAGAAATCAGGATAAGATCATAACAGGTTTTGGGTAAGACACAGTCCAGTCCTCACTGCAGTACAGGAGTGTGGTGACAAAAAATTTCTCTGTGTACTCGGACACTTGTTGACTTGCTGAGGTCTATGTCGACAAGCACTCGCTGCCATGGTTTGTAGAAGGCTGAGCCAGTGTTGGACCTCTTCATAAATGGTGGCCTTTCAAGAGAGACGGCTTCCAAACTATGGAAAGTGCTTGACATATTTTAGAGACTTTCTCACAACATATATAGGGGGTGTAATATTTGCTGACCCTGTGTGGGTTGATATATGAGTTTATGTTTTGACTGGCCAAGTTTCTTATTTGTAAAATTGAAAAGTCAAGATTGACTCAGCAATCATACAATGACGTGGCAGTCATCTTCACATTGTGGACCATTGCTGTCGTTTTTCTGTTTTCCACAAAGTCATCGGGGGAGTCTCAAGTACAGAACAATCATTTATTGACTAACGCATTAGGAGAGCCCAGCTTTAGTGATAGACCACTGGAACTGACTGTCAAGAATCAGATGACATTTATTCAAAGTGTAGTTACGTAGCCTACAGAGTGTGGTTACGTGGGTAAGAATATTGCTACATTGCATCATGTCTGTTTTAAATTTTACATTAAACAAATTACGTATGTACACCCAGCCAGAGTAAGATTTATTGACCCTTATCTACCGTTCATCCATCTACAGACACCTCCCGTCTTGGTGCTATGTCTGATAGATATGTCTGGTCCTTTGGTTGATTTGAGAAACATGTTTGTTAATCTTTTATGTAGATCATGTATAAGAACACTGTTTAAGGTCACTGAAACTGATATAATTGGAACATATTGCTTGACTCCTGTGCAGACAGCTATAGAGGGCATCATGACAGCATTTAGCTGGCATCTATGAAAATTGCTTTAATATATTGTACTACACTATATAGATTCAAAATTCCTTAGTTTAAGTTCTGATTGCCAAAATAGAATGGGGCAGCACGGTAGCACAAGTGGCTAGCACTGTGGCTTCACAGCACCTGGGTCCCAGGTTCGAATCTCCGCTGGGTCACTGTCTGTGTGGAGTCTGCACTTTCTCCCCGTGTCTGCATGGGTTTCCTCCGGGTGACCCGGTTTCCTCCCACAGTCCAAAGACGTGCAGGTAAGGTGGATTGGCCATGCTAAATTGCCCTTGGTGTCCAAAAAGGTTAGGAGTGGTTAGTGGGTTACGGGGATAGGGTCGAAGTGAGGGCTTAAGTGGGTCAGTGCAGACTCGATGGGCTGAATGGCCTCCTTCTGCACTGTATGTTTTATGTTCTAAACTGCAAAAATAAATCCTAATCATTTGTCCTCCCACAACATTCCCCCGTTTGGCCCTAAACCAATATGGTCAACATACAGGTGCTGATTGTTTCCTTTATTTCCTGCCACCATTGATATTGGTCAGGTATCCAGCTTAGGTTCGTAAAGGCATGTTCAAAGGTGTTGGAGGGAAGAAATACTCAGAGTCTTTTCTCGACCGCGTGGAGTTGTAAAAGCTGCGTTTGTTCAGAATTGCTGTGTGCAGACAGAGGGACAAATTCTGCTGCTCCACTTAGAGGGGATGGCTTAGCACAGTGGTCTCAGCCAACTGGCTTGTAATGCAGAACAAGACCAGCAGCGTGGGTTCAATTCCCGTTCCAGCCTCCAGAGTTACAAGTGGGCATTGACGTCATTGATTCATTCGGAACAATGCAAGGTGATCAGTATGCATATTTTCTGGGCCCTTTAATGGGAAAACGATCAACTAATACAATACTTCTTTACACTCGCCTAGATTCTGTTCAACATATTTCCCTTAACCTGAACTCCTTGATGGGATGTTAATGTGTTTTTATTCCCTTCTCTTGGCTGGACAATGAATCTCTCACAGAGAGGCTGGAGCCATGGTTTCTGTGACGTGGGTCCCCATTCTTATCCCAATGCCCTGCAGGATGATTGAATTATCCCGGGTCCAGGTGACTTTTCTTTAAGGTTCAACATTTTATCCCCTTGCCTACTGGTTTTTCCCTTGACCTGTGCTGCTATAATAATTGAGACATCTTTATTCATACTTATGTCAATTCTGTGACACATATCGCAATTTCTTCCGCTAGAGAAGGCAGGTGTGTATTATATGGTCCCTTAATATAGGCACTTGATTTCTTGCCATTACCATTTCTTAGTTGAAAAAATTAATTCGGAGTTGGATTGGCTGGAAACATTGGACATAATCCAGCCTGTTCGTTTTGCCGATTGGGCCACTCTGGTTGTTCCTGTTCTGGCAGATGGCTCTGTCCGCATTTGTGGGGATTATAAATTAACCGTGAACATCACTTCCCTCCTGGACAAATACCCATTTCTGCGAACAGAAGACCTTTATGCCAAACTGGCTGGCGGCGTTAGGTTTATAAAATTCGACATGCGCAACGCGTGTCTGCAGCTCCCGTTGGATGAGAGCTTGTGGTGTTATCAACACCCAACGGGGCCTGTTTGAATACATGCGTTTGAGTTGTCTTCCGCATGCGCTATTTTTTAGCGGACCATGGAAAACGTGCTACATGGATTGCCACGAGCAGCCATTTATAGAATTTACAGTGCAGAAGGAGCCCATTTGGCCCATCGAGTCTGCACCAGCTCTTGGAAAGAGCACCCTACCCAAGCCCACATCCCTACCCTATCACCATAACCCAGTAACCCCACCCAACACTAAGGGCAATTTTGGACACTAAGGGCAATTTAGCATGGCCAATCCACCTAACCTGCACATCTTTGGACCGTGGGAGGAAACCAGAGCACCCAGAGGAAACCCAAGCCGGGAATCGAACCTGGGACCCTGGAGCTGTGAAGCAATTGTGATAACCACTATGCTACCATGCTGCCCTGGATGGTGATGTTTTGGTCACTGGTGCCTTGGAAGAGGAACACTTGGAAAATCGGGAAGCCGTGCTCCACAGGTTCTTGGAATTCGGCATCGACTGCGTCAAGAGAAACGCATTTTACATGTGTGCAAAGTGGTCTACCTGGGGTACCGAGTGGACAGTGCTAGCCTTCACCCCCTCATGGACAAGGTGAAGGCCATCCAAATGGTTCCGGCTACCACCTATGCCACGACTCTGAGGTCATTCTTCGGCCCGGTTAATTATTATGGATAATTCATTCCATACCTGGCTATTGTTCTGTTCCCTCTACATTCTCTTTTGAGGAAAAACTCCAAATGGCATTGGGACCCTGATCAGGAAGCCGCCTGGCATTCTCAGACTTGCTGACTCACTATGACCCTCGAAAACCTTTGATCATTACCTGTGATGCCGCCCCATACAGGATCAGAGTGGTGTCGGCATCAAATGCCGGATGGTTCGGAGTGGCCTATTGCCTTCCAGGACCCTTTCAGCGGCCGAGGGCCGCTACGCCCACATCAAGAGAGAAGGCTTGGCGGTGCTCTATACCGTCAAGAATTCCATCAATATGTGTACGGATGGAATTTCTTATTGATCACTGACCACAAACCTCTGCTGGGCCTTTTTAAAGAAGATAAGGCCATTCCGCCCACAGCCTCAGCGTGAATCCAATGCTGGGCATTGCTACTAGCAGCTTATGAATACATGTTCGCACACTGACTGGGACCCAGTTTTTCCATGCCAATGCACTGAATCGCCTGCCGTTGCCCTTGGACTCAGTGCCTCCCCACCTTGTCGACAGATTGCCAGCCGCGTTAAATTTTATGGATACTCTTCCTGTCCCGGCCTCGCGTATCCTTGAATGGACGCAACAGGAACCCGTTTTAGTGAACTTGCGAAACGTTGTCCTCACTGGAGGCAATCCAGATCAGTTATCTGGGCAGCTGAAGGCCTTCGCCACCTAGTTGACCAAGCAGTGTTAAAGATGGGGGGGGGGGCAGATTTCTTCCTTTTGGGGGACTAAGTCCACATACCCGCCGAAAAATGGGTGAGAATCACTCCGGACCTTTTCCTCGAAAGTCGGGAGTGATTCTCTGTTTTGTAGGGAGCCAGCAGGGCCCCGGCGTACGTCCTGCTGCTCTGGAAGCAAGCGGGGCCCTGCTGTCCAGACCGCGCGGCCGCGCACGCGCATGGCGGCCGCAGGTATATACATACATGCGCGTGGCGGCTCACTTCAGTGCAGAGAATTCTGCACTTTCGGGGGCTGTTGACGCCGGAGTGGTTCATGCCAGTTGTCCGGCATCGGGACTTAGACCCCGGAAAGGAGAATCCCACTTGTTAGCTCGGAGCTACGTCTGGAGGCCTGGTATGAACACAAACATCGAGATGGTGGCCTCTATGTGTGACGTCTGTCAGGAACACCACTGTTTCCCATCCACTGCATCTCTGCACTCGTGGGAATGGCCTGGCCAGCATTGGGCCCTCCATGTCAATGGGTTCTGGGTTCAAAGTTTCTTCTGCTAATCAACACGCACCCGAAGTGGATGTAAGTCCACCGAATGCCATCTATCACCATGGCAATGATGATCAAGGAACTCTACCTCTCCTCCTCCACCCATGGGATACTGGTCGTTGTGTCCGTTAATGGGCCCTCATTCACGAGCCAAGAGTTTTTGGCCTTCTTGCATTCAAACGGGTTCCACCATGTCAGGACGGCCCCCTACCATCCCCAGCTTTGAACGGACTCTGAAGCAGGGTTTGAGGAAACAGGGCACTCGCTCATTGGATACCAGGTTGGCCCGATTGCTGGTTGTTTACCTGACTACCCCCAATGCAGTTACAGGGATTGTCCCTGCAGAGCTTCTGATGGTTCAGCGTCTAGTGACCAGATTGGGGTTGCCATTGCTTAACATTGGGGTGAAGGTGCAAAAGCACAGGATCTTCAGACCGCAGTTCCACATTCCATGTGTCTGCTTCGTGTTTTTGTCTCAGGAGATGAGATTTACATCCGCAACTACGCTCAAGGTGACCGCTGGCTTAAGGGCGTTGTTTTCTGGTGGACCAGGTCATCCCCGTATCACCTGAAAGTGGGGCGCCAACAAGAGAAGTGCCACATGGACCACCTTAGAACTAGGCGCCTGGCGGCACGCCCATGGGTGGCTCCTCCATCAGTGCCACGGGCCCTTTCGGACCCCTACGATGTCTCCACTCTCTCTGTGCCACATGACTGCCCGGCTGTTCTGTCCAACTCCCCATTGGGCTCCTCTGATTTGAAGACGGACTTGATTCCACTGGTACCAGGGCCGTCGGTGCCCCACCTGCCACTCCACAGGCGCCCAAAATTCCCTGTTGGTCTGGACGAAAGAGGCGCATCCTGCTGCGCTGCGTGTCGTTGCACCCTC
Source organism: Scyliorhinus canicula (assembly GCF_902713615.1). NCBI lineage: Eukaryota > Metazoa > Chordata > Chondrichthyes > Carcharhiniformes > Scyliorhinidae > Scyliorhinus > Scyliorhinus canicula. The sequence continues at coordinate 69,397,730 of NC_052162.1, read as the reverse complement.
CTCCACCTGTTGCCGTTGGGGACCAACCGTTTCTTACGAGATGCTGGCATCCGCCCTCGCCTCCTGCTTCCCCATCTTGGACCGGCCGCATGTGCGACAGCACCGCCATGGACTTCGGAGGGGGGGAGGGGGGAAGGAGCGTGGTTGAGGAGGGATGTCTTTACCTGGGGTTAAGCAGGTTATGGGACACTAATGAGACTGGGGGATCGATGCTCCCAAAGTACTACACTCCCCCACTGAGGGGTGAGCCGCCCCCTTCTACATCCTGCATAAATCCAGAGGGCAATGAACTGTGAGCTGGCGAAAGTAACTGCTCTGTACTCTTGTTCTGTCGCATTAAACCTTTTTCCTTTGACTCAGTCTGTTTGGCCCGGTGTGGACCCCTTTCCGGATCTTACATTAGTTGGTGTTCAAATTTCCATTGAGACTGTCGCTTTTCCATCGCGTGGTCAATTGTTACCATGTATTTCATTCTTCTTGACCTTTAAATTGTTTCAAATAGAATGTCAATTTAAGATTCTCCAAAGGTGAGTTTCTCTACTGCCTTAATTTTCCAATGTTTTAGTAACAGTAAGTTTACATTAAAACTCTGAACTCGCCCACTTCGGTTTATTATCAAAGTTTGTTTGTAACCTAGCTAGAAATTGTCTGTTTAGGCTAATGAGATGCCTGTTCCAAGCATGGTAATCCCCAAGCTGGAGCTTGTATGAATACCCGTTTCAGGGTTGGAAGAACGGTGTGGCCCTTTTGGTTATGTTTTGTCGGAGAATCGCGGGGGGGGGGGGGGGGGGGGGGGGGGGGCGCGTGAATCCCTCCCTGCCCCTCCGACGCCAGCTGCCGAATTCTGCGGCATTGCTTTTTTGGTGAAGGTGTGGATCACGTCGCGCCAGTCGGGGGCTGTTGGCAGTGTTCCCCCCCGGCGATTCTCCGGGCCCCAATGGGCCGAGCGGCCGCCTGTTTTCGGCCAGTCCCACCGGCGTGAAATGGACAAGATTCATACCGGCGGGACCTGGCTTTGAGGGCAGCCTGCGGAGTCCTCGGGAGGGCGCGGGGGGATCCGGTCCCCTGGGGGGCCCCCCACGGTGGCCTGGCCAGCAATTGCGGCCCACCGAACTGCGGATGGGCCTGTGCCATGGGGGCACTCTTTCCTTCCGCGCCGGCTTGTGTAAAACTCTGCGATGGCCGACGCGGAGAAGAAACCCCCTGCGCATGCGCAGGAATCATGCCAGCAGTTCTGCGCATGCGCCAGAATATGCTGGCCCTCCCGCGCATGCGCCAACTTGCGCCGGCTGGTGGAGGCCCTTTGACGCCAGTTGGCACGGGGCCAACCACTCCAGCGCGGGCCTAGCCCCCGGAAGTGTGGAGGATTCCGCACTTTCTGGGTGGCGCGCACCGAGTGTTTCATGCCACTCTTTGGCACCAGTATGGCCCGCCCCGCCGTTTGGGGGAGAATCCCGGCTGTTGTGTTTGGTCTTCTATACCTTTCAAAGGACTCCACCAAGCACCTTGACTTGTGCAAACCAGGATCTTTATTGAATAACACTTGGCAAAATAGCGATCTGTTACAGAGCAAGTTATCATGGAGTTTCTTTGCACTCCTCTGAAACTACACAACTGTTCACCTGTATGTCTTGCTACCATCTCCTACAACCATCTGGTGATTGCCACTTATATGGGAGCCCCTGGTCACATGGCAGTGGTCTGGAGTCTGCATGGTGTGCCTGCACCTCTACCTACTGGTTGGAGGTCACACACCATCATCTATGATATTGCTTTTGGTGAAGAAAAACCTCAAAGACTGTTCTCGACCGCGTGGTGTTGGTAAAACTTTGTTTAATTCAGAAAAACTGTGTGCACACAGGAGTGATAGTTTCTGCCACTATCCTGTGCTCGCAAAAGTCAGCTCTGCCTGTCCTCAGAATTAAATGCATATATATTTAAAGTTCTTCGGAGTCACAAGCAGGTATTGACGTCACTGAATCATTCGGAACAATACAAAGTGAGCAGTATGCATATTTTCTTGCTTGCTCGTTTTCCCTTGGTATATGTTTAACCCCTTGCCTGCGGGTTTGCCCTTGATCTGTGCTATTACAATACTTTGAGACATCTTTATTATACCAATTCTGACACATATAGCAATTTCTTCCACATATCAACACATTTTCAGCCATATCAACACACGTGGGTGCTTCCAACTTAGCAAATTCCTTTATGTCTTACAGTAACTAAATAAACCAAGAACTTGTCCAACTCTTCATATATCTATGGGTTTGGACATTCTTCCAATAGCTTACTTTTGACTACGGTGGAGTTCTTGCTTGTCGTGTGATAGCATATAGCCCAAATACTGTTCTTCTTGCTTCCTTCATTAAGCTTTCACTGGCCTGGTTTTAAATCTATTATTCTAGAACCGTTTCAAAATTATAAGTCAAAAGGCCTCCATCTCAAGATTGTTTAATTATTTTTCCCCTGTATAGTTCTGATGTGCCATGTAATGGCTATACTATAACATTCAGTTCTTAAAAGATTGGTAGGTTGTGTTCTTTTCCTTAACTCCTCTTCTTATTTAGACATAGCGTTTTGTATCTGCCTTAGTTACCAACTTATCTTATTCAGTTTGTCTGGAGACACATCCAATCGAGTGTTCTTATAATATTTATTTAAAACAGAAACATCCCAGTATGATTTCAAGCGTTAAAACGTTTAATTTTTTTGTCCTCTTTCCCTTGTTTTATTTCCCAATGGTAGCCTGCTCAACTGTGTCTGACTCCCTTATTAATTTAAAAATCATTTCAGCAATGTTTTGAGCTGTCTTCTTTAATTCTGCCAAATCTATTTTCTAAACATAACACTGGGGGTCCAGTGTGCTTGAGATGGAATGGATTAATTTCTCAGCCTAAAGGTTCAAGCTGCTTATCAGAAAGAGTTAACCTCCTGTTCTGCTGTGGGTAAGTCTTGTTCCTCTCGGAATTGCCCTGTTTAACGAGTTAGGAGCCCAACCTCTGATTTATTTGACTGACGCATATCAAAGGTAATGCGTGAGATTCTCCTTTCCAGAAACTAAGGGCAGAATCCTCTGCTCCACCGACAGCGCGCCCACACCTGCAGGTTTCCTGATGGGGTGGGATGGCCATATTGGGAAATTCCATTGGCTGGCAGCTGGATTTTGGTGCCAGGGAGGGTGCGCTACCCAGGAAAACATGACTGGCGGACCTGAGAATTCCGCCTTATCTATTGCCGCCGGGACTGAATCAGTGGACTTCTACCACAACTAAATTGGCAAAAGTCCTGGAGCAATTCATGATCCCTTAATGGACTAGCACCGGTGCCACGTGGAACTCGATCGATCCTAATGGTAGATGGGGTCCAACTCGCCGGAGTCAGGAGTGTCACTCAAGAGGCTGACAAGCTGCAGCCGCATAGCAACACTCCACTCCCCACACACACAGTCATCCCAGCAAACAAGATGACAGCAAGAAAAGAGGGGCCCCGGTTTGTGGATATCGAGCTTGGGGCGCCATGGAGGAGAGGCAGGTCACCCTGTTTCCAGGGTGGAGGATGCTGCTGCCCGCCGGCGTACATTGGGTCTGGAAGCAGGTGACAGCGACCGTGAGCAGCATGGGCCCCACTGCAAGGACCAGACAGCAGTGCCGAAAGAAGCTATCCGACCTTAGGGCGGTCAGGGTGAGTAGGCAGCACTGTGCCACTGGCACCAACCCCCGTCCCAAATACCCGTAACCCGGCCCCCCAGAGGGCAACTGTTATAACCTGCCTGCTTACCATTGGCTGGGGACTAATGACAATCCCACAATCCTTTGGGAGTATGAACTTCCCCAATGAGGGGGGCAGAGAAATCATTAGCAGATTCCCTGCATAAATAAAGCTGGCCAGTTTGGAACTGGCTAGAGGAGAGTGAGCAGCAAGGGAGTTGCTGCTGCTGTTGTATATATATGTTATTGTAAATAAATGTTATTTCTTTCCATCCTTCAACTCATGCTGGATTCTTCATGGCCCTCATAAAAGCGACTGAACACCTCCCGCCGGCAATCTGCTCACACCACACCCTGCACCACATGCCAGCACCCATACTGCCCACCATGGCTGGTGCCCCGGCTACAAAGGCCACCCCCTGTGCTCTACCTGCTTCCGACTGTCTAACACTTTATGTTCCCCCGCCTCATCCTGTCCTTGGCGCATCCGATGGGCAGCTGGCAGAACAGTTTGGTGCCATGCCACACGGGACACCCGAACAGCTGCTGGGCCCATCCAGGCCCCATGACTTCAGAGGATGGCTGCCAAAGGGGACCTGGGGATCCACCTAGATGTAGCATGAGGGCCTGGAATGGCAGACACCAGTTAAGTTGGCACAGGTCCAGCACATGGGTTAGCGGTCGGGGCGAGGGCACAAACTATTATTTTCAAAATAAACTCCTGTGCACAAAAGTTCCAACCTGCCTCGGTGCTCATTTAGAACAGTGTGAGGGATGGGCTGGGTTGGCTGGGCTGGGCTGGTTGCGGGGGTTGGGGGTGGGAGGGGGGGGGACGACTGGGTTTGGGGGGGGGGGGGGGTGGCTGGGTGGGGGGGTTGCGGGCTCAGCCCCAGTCTTTCAACATCATTTTTACTCTTGATCTCTTTATTTCATTTCCCAAGACCAATAGTAAAACAAACCCATGAGGCAAATACAACGTCCATTCTCACAGCGTTAACATTCAAACAATTAACTTGCAGCATTCTCTCACAGCTATAGGATCTTAAAGACAGAACACTGCAAAATCACAATCCCTCACTCCAAATTTCAGGAACACGCATTAATCACTTTTACATTCATAATTCCCTAGAAGCACGGGTCACACACATATTAAATCAGCAAGGAACATACAAGACATACAAGACCAGACTACAGGGGGTTAACAAGCCATTTGTTCGCTGGCACAGACAGCATTTAACAGTCACACAAAGGATCATTCATACAGAAAAGGATTTGTGCTAATTATACTCTCTCTTTTTCTTGTTGCTTTTTTCACACATCATCTGAACTATAATGTGGGCTATGAACTTAATTTCTTACGCTTCCTAATTATGTTAACCTTACTTGTGATTAGGTGGGATTTAGATTGTGGGAAACAGATTGTTTTTTTTCATTTAGTTGTAGCATACGAGCAGCGAGTGCATAATTATCACTATTACTGTTTTCCCAATTCCCTTTGTTATCTCATTATAACTTAATTATTTTTTGTTCCATTTAAGGACATTTTCAATGCCTGATTTCAGAGGTGTTACCTGTTCTTTATTGCGTCAGCATCTCAGATGCATTCTCAACCAAATCAATTACCACCTGCAAAAATGCTTGTTCCTTATTTGGAGGCTGTGGCAAACTGTAACTTTTACAGTTATTCCAAATCCCTCTGCACTAGAATTTAGAGGAATAAGGGGGGATCTCATTAAAAACCTACAAAGTTCACCAAAGAGAAGGAATTGGTGGATGTTGAGTCTGGAGAAGGGTGTGTCGATTGCCTGGGTCATATTGAGATCCAAAAAGACGAGGTGTTGGGCGTCTTGAAAAATATTAAGGTAGATATGTCCCCAGGGCCTGATGGGACCTACCCCAGAATACTGAAGTAGTCTAGAGAGGAAATTGCTGAGGTCTTGACAGAAATCTTTGGATCCTCATTGTCTTCAGGTGATGACGGAGGACTGGAGAATCGCCAATGTTGTTCCTTTGTTTAAGAAGGGTAGCAAGGATAATCCAGAGAACTACAGGCCGGTGAGCCTTACGTCAGTGGTAGGGATATTACTGGAGAGAATTCTTCGAGACAGGATCTCCTCCCACGAGGAAGCAAATGAACGTATTAGCAAGAGGCAGCATGGTTTTGTGAAGGGGAAGATTGTGGGCGAAATTCTCCGCCCCCCACGACGGGTGGGAGAATAGCGGGAGGGCCTTCCCGACATTTTTCCCGCCCTCCCGCTATTCTCCTACCCCCCCGCCGAAGTCCCGACCCGAATTTTTACCGCCGTTTTTTTACGGCCGGCAGCGATTCTCAGCTGTTAGATGGGCCGAAGTCCCAGCCCTTTCCGCCGTTTTTACGAACGGCAAACACACCTGGTCTTGCCGTTCGTAAAAACGGCGTCACAAACTCGCTATTAATAACCATGGCACCGATTGCCAAGGGTGCCATGGGCCCGCGATCGGTGGGCACCGATCGCGGGCAGCGGGCCCGATGCCCGCGCACTACTTGTCCTTCCGCCGCCCCGCAGTATCCATTCGCGGGGCGGCTGAGGGGCAACCCGGCCCGCGCATGCGCGGGTTTCGCGCAAAAACGCAATGACGTCACCCGCTCATGCGCGGGTTGGAGTCTTCCAAACTGCGCATGCGCGGCTGACGTCATATGACGCATCAGCCGGCGCTAACTCCGGCAAGCGGGCTTAACGATTTTCGTTAAGCCCGTCTTGCCGGAGCCTACGGCGTCGGGCTGCTAGCCCCGACCGGGGACCAGAATCGGTCCCCGGTCGGGAAGGGGCGCGCTGCCGTAAAACCCGCCCGGGTTTTACGGCAGCTTTACGATTTCTCCCGTTTTGGGAGAATCTCGCCCCGGGTCTCACTAACTTGACAGAGTTTTTCGAGGAGGTCACAAAGATGATTGATGCAGGTAGGGCAGTGGATGTTGTCTGTATGGACTTCAGTAAGGTCTTTGACAAGGTCCCTCATGGCAGACTGGTACAAAAGGTGAAGTCACACGGGATCAGGGGTGAGCTGGCAAGATGGATACAGAACTGGCTACGTCATAGAAGGCAGAGAATAGCAATAGAAGGGTGCTTTTCTGATTGGAGGGCTGTGACTAGTGGTGTTCCACAAGGATCAGTGTTAGGACCTTTGCTGTTCGTAGTATATATAAATGATTTGGAGGAAAATGTAACTGGCCTGATTAGTAAGTTTGCAGACAACTCAAAGGTTGGTGGAATTGTGGACTGCAATGAGGACTGTCAGAGGATAGCAGGATTTAGATCATTTGGAGACTTGGGCGGAGAGATGGCAGATGGAGTATAATCTGGACCAATTTGAGGTAATGCATTTTGGAAGGTCTAATGCAGGTAGGGAATATACAGTGAATGGTAGAACCCTCAAGAGTATTGACAGTCAGAGAGATCTAGGTGTACAGGTCCACAGGTCACTGAAAGGGGCAATAAAGGTGGAGAAGGTAGTCAAGAAGGCATACGGCATGCTTGCCTTCATTGGCCAGGGCATTGAGTATGAAAATTGGCAAGTCATGTTACAGCTGTATGGAACCTTAGTTAGGCCACACTTGGTTGCCATACCATCAGAAGGCTGTGGAGGCTTTAGAGAGGGTGCAGAAGAAATTTACCAGGATGTTTCCTTGTATGGAGGGCAATAGCTATGAGGAAAGGTTGAATAAACTCGATTTGTTCTTACTGGAACGACGGAAGTTGAGGGGCGACCTGATAGAGGTCTCCAAAATTATGAGGGGCCTAGACAGGGTGGATAGTCAGAGACTTTTCCCAGGGTAGAGAGGTCAATTACTCGGGGGCATAGGTTTAAGGTGCGAGGGACAAAGTTTAGAGGGGATGTACGAGGCAAGTTTTTTACACAGAGGGTAGTGGTTACCTGGAACTCGCTGCCGGAGGAGGTGGTGGAAGCAGGGACGATAGTGATGTTTCAGGGGCATCTTGACAAATACATGACTAGGATGGGAATGGAAGGATACGGACCCTGGACGTGCTGAAGATTTTAGTTTAGACGGGCAGCATGGTCGGCACAGGCTTGGAGGGCCGAAAGGCCTGTTCCTGTACTGTACTTTTCTTTGTTCTTTGTTCTAAGAGGACTAGACAGGATAGATGTTCCTGATGTCAGGTGACTCCAAGGAACCAAGGGTCACAGTGCAAGAGTACAAGTTAAGCTATTTAGGACTGCGATGAGGACGATTGTCTTCACCCAGAGTGGTGAGCCTGTGGAATTTGCTACCATGGAAAGCAATTGAAGCAAAAACATTGTTGGCCAGAGTTTTCCGCTGCACAGCGCCAACAGCAAGATTTGCAATCGGGCGGAGAATTCAGCGTCAGGCTAAAAACGGGTGCCGATCCCATTGTGATGCTCAGGTCCTCCGCTGGCAGCAGCAGTGATGTACATGCCCATCACTGGTGGCCACATGTAAAACCATGATTTACATGGATGGAACCATGCTCCATCTCTCTCAGTTGGGAGGCACGTTGCCGATAATTGGTGCAAGAATTTATGAGCAGGCTCTGGGTGACATCGTCAATGAAGGGGAGCAAGTAGGTAATCATAGAATTTAAATACAGAAGGAGGCCATTTGGCTCATCAAGTCTTCACCGACTATTGGAAAGAGCACCCCACTCAAGCCCATACTTCGAACCTATCCCCGCAACCCAGAAACCCCACCCAACCCTTTTTGGACACTCAGGGCAATTTAGCATGGCCAATCCACCTAACCAGCGCATCTTTGGACTCTGGGAGGAAACCGGAGCACCCGGAGGAAACCCACGCAGACACGAGGAGAACGTGCAGACTCCACACAGTCAGTGACCCAAGCCGGGAATCGAACCTGGGATATTGGAGCTGTGAAGCAACTGTGCTAATCACTGTGCTAACGTGCTGCCCTAGGTAAAGAAATGCTCAGACAATGTGGGCTTGCTGGGGTGGGGAGGGGGGGGGGGGGGGTGGGGGTTGATGTGCCTGAACCTCAGGCAGTAGGTTCAGGCACAAAATGCTGAAAGGTGTGTGGACTTGGGGAGTCCCTCCTCGGGATAGGGGGGGCCTGGCAGTACCTCCCACTGCTGCTGTAAAAGCATCACGACCAACCCCTTTGGTGTAACATACAGGCCCCTGGCCGTTGAGACTGCTGACTGCTCACACTATCCTTTCTCTGCTTTGAGGGAATCTGGTGATGTGGGAATGCACCCAATGCACCCTTCAGGAAACCCTCATACTCCAGCAGGATCATCAATATGATGGGCATGGGCATGCTCAATCACCGGCCCATCAGGTGCTGGCCCTCCTCAGTGCACTCTTCAGAGCAGAGGAAATAGGGGATTAGCCAAGCTCACCCCAAACAAGGCACACATGCACCATTGCCATTGGAACTCTCCCTGACAAGCAGCCCGTCTCAGAGTAGAAGCCGCACCAGTGACATTATCAGCTAGCCTACTCCTGAGGACCACACAATGTCTCCAAAAAGTCCTGCAAAAAGATCTTCAATAAGTGGTAGAGGGTATTGATCAGCACATAATACAGGGTTGATAGTCATTTTGAAATCCCTGCATATTCGTACTGAACCATCCTTCTTAAAGACTTGGGGTGATTGGGGTTGCCCAATCGCTTGTGGTAACAGGCTCAATGACTCCTGTCTTCAGTAACCTCTCAAGTTCTTCTTAGACTTTAGGTCAAACACTTAGGCATGCTGTCTGCCTTAATCTTGAGTTTTATTTCGATCCGATTAATAGATCCAGTGACTCCTCGAATACCTTTGCATACTTTCTCAGAAGTGGTTGAAGATCATTCAAATAATGAACAAGTTGGTTTAAGATGGCCCAGATTACCTTAACCAAGATCTCCCATAACAATGCTGGAAAGATTTCTTGAACAATGTGAAACTGTAACTCCACTTTCTGCGCATTAACTTCCACAGTTGCCTTGATGAAGCCCTTCAGCGCATGACTTACTCGGTATATGATTTCAAGACCACATGGGATAGTACTACAGTTTCTGACGGTATATCAATTTAGGCATGTGTGATACTGCAGTGCCCAGATCCACTCAGAGCTCACAGATCATGGGCCGATTTAACCACCATGTTGAGCCTGGCACAGATCTGGTCGTATCGTTTAAACAGTGGGAAAGGCCAAAATCGAGAGTCTCGCCGGTCGCAAATCAAACCGCCGGTTTGCTGTCAAACTGGCCCACTCCCGATGATGAGTTCCGGATCACGCACAAATATAGCGAATATATCACTAACCCCAATTTGCTTGATTTCCATCTCATTCGCGAGATTGAAGTCAAATGCCATGGCATCCCGGGCAATTAACTGGCTCCCCAGCGAGAGAGATCACGTGGCCGTCGTTTAGTACTCCTTTTTAAAAGCGGGAAGCTGGCGCATTGGCTGCTGAAGGGAACTGAGGAGGTGAGTAGTCATTTCCATTTTCCGGCATGCAGTGCAAGGACTGTGGAGCTGCTGCCCCAGTGCTCGGGGGGGAGCGGGGGTCGGGCGGGGGATGGCGGGTGGGGGGGGTTTGCTTGGTTGGGTGGCTGAAGCACCGCTGTGTGGAACGAGTAACACATTGAAAGACAGATCATTTCAATGACAAGGTTCTGGACACAATAACACATTCTCAGGCTTATCGTCAGTTTCTGTTGAGGAACCTGTGAGTGGTGATCTGTTTTTTTTGTGAAAATGAGCTGATATAACTTTTTATTGGTACCAATATGGAATTATGCGTTTCCTTGTTCGTTATCAGTTAGTATGATATGTGGAATGCGACGCTGGTTATTTTCAAAATCTTTGTTACTGTTGATGGTTTATTAAGCAAAATATTCTCAAGTGGCTGCAGGTTGTATTTGCTGATTGCTCCTGCTTGTGGCTGAAAAATCTTGAAGCGGTTTGATTTGCTTCTGTGAGGAAAGTGAGGATGTAAGATGACCTGCTACTAGTGCTGGAGAAGGGGAGGAGGAGGTCTTTCTCTGTTCTGGTGTGCTCTGCATCAGTGTGATTTTCCAGTGTTAGTTATGTACCCCAGAACGACTATCCACTGTTTAAAGTCTACTGTTGGGAGGTACAGGAGAGGAAGAGGAGCCGGGTATATATGAATGTAAACTTGACAAAGGTGTTGAAGAATTTGTTTTGCAGATTGCCTGTGATTCTACTGCACTGTTAATTGTTTAATGTTTATATGCACTGATGTGTCTTTGGGTTTGTAGCAATATTCTGTAGTGAAAAGCCTATCTGTATGGTGTGGTGCCTTTTCCCTGTTTGTTAATGGTTAGAGTGATGCATGGACTGTAAGTAGTTTGTTTTCATATTTTTATTCAAAGGTACTGTTGACCATTTAATAAACAAAATATTCTCGAGTGGTTGCAGATTGTATTTGCTGCTTACTCATGCTGGTGGCTGTAAATGCCGGAAGTGGGTGTGTCTGTTTGCTGCCACCTCTTTTGCTTCTATGTCCTGGATCGAGGAAAGGAAGAATGTAATCAACACTGGAGAAGGGAAAAGGGTGCTCTTTATCTCTTCTGATGTGACTTTCCATTGTGACTTTACACTTTAGAGAGTCTACCGCAGAGAGAGAGAGAGAGAGAGGTGGATTAGTCTGAATGAGCAACTTGATGAAGGTGTTGAAGAAATGCTTTTTCAGATTATAGAATTATCGATGGGCCAAATGGCCTCTTTCTGCACTGCAAATTCTATGAAATTCTATGAATGTATAATAGCGGTCAAAGCTGAGCAACCAAATACATAGATTGGTTCTGTCTTCACAAATGAGGACACAAATAAGGGGCGGGATTCTCTGACCCCCCCCGCCAGGTCGGAGAATCGCCGGGGGGGCGGCGTCAATCCCACCCCCACCGTGTCCCAAATTCTCCGCCACAAGAGATTCGGCGGGGGTGGGAATCGCGTTGCGCCGGTCGGCGGGCGACCCTGGTGATTCTCCAGCCCGCGATGGGCCAAAGTCCTGCTGCTGTCAAGCCTCTCCCGCCGGTGGGAATCAAAACACCTACCTGACCAGCGGGACTGGCGGCGCGGGTGGGCTCCGGGGTCCTGGGGGGGACGCTGGGCGATCTGGCCCCAGGAGGTGCCCCCACGGTGGCCTGGCCCATGATCGGGGCCCAACGATCGGCGGGCGGGCCTGTGCTGTGGGGGCACTCTTTTCCTTCCGCCTTCGCCATGGTCTTCACCATGGCGGAATGACCCCCTCCCCTGCGCATGCGCGGGGATGACATCAGCAGCCGCTGATGCTCCGGCGCATGCGCTGACTTAAGCCGGCCTTTCAGCCCCGGCTGGCATGGCACCAAAGGCCGTCCACGCCAGCCAGCAGAGCGCCAACTACTCCGGCGCGGGCCTAGCCCTTCAATGTTAGGGCTTGGCCCGTAAAGGTGCAGAAACCTCCGCACCTTTGGGGCGGCCCGACGCCGGAGTGGTTCATGCCACCCCATCACGCCGGGACCCCCGCCCCGTCGGGTAGGGGAGAATCCCGGACAAGATATCAGAAATGTTGGGGAATGCAGGGTTTAATGATCGGGAGGAACTGAAGGTGATCAATATCAGTCGAGAAATAGTGTTAGGAAATTTGATGGGAGTGTCGACTGATAAATCCCCAGAGCCTGATAATCTACATCCCAGTATGCTGAAGGAGATGGCTCCAGAAATAGTGGATGCATTGGTGGTCATTTTCCAGGATTCTACAGACTGCGGAACAAAGAACAATACAGCACAGGAACAGGCCCTTTGGCCCTCAAACCTATACCGGTCATGACACCCACCCTTGGCCCAAAATCTTCAGCACTTCCCGGTGCCATGTCACTCTATACCTATCCTATCCATGTATTTGTTGAGATGGCTTTTGAATGCCATTAATGTATCTGTTTCCACAATGTCCCCTGGCAGCACGTTCCAGGCACTCACCACCCTCTATGTATAAAATCTGCCTCGCACATCACCTCTAAACTTTGCCCACGGACCTTAATCCTGTGCCCCCTAGTGACTGACCCCTCCACCCTGGGAAAGAGTGCCTGCCCATCCACTCTACCAATGCCCCTCATAATCCTGTAGACTTCTATCAGGTCTCTGTTTTTCTAATGAAAACAGTCCAAGTCTATTTACCCTCTCCACGCAGCTAACGCCCTTCAGACCAGGCAACATCCTGGTAAACCTCTTCTGCACTCTCCAAAGCCTTCTGGTACTGTGGTGACCACAATTGTGCGCAATATTCGCACTATATTTGCAATAAATTGTGCGGCCTTACCAAGGTTCTATACAACTGTCGCAGGACTTGCCAGTTTTTATACACAATGTCCCGTTCATTGCCCCAATAAATTGCCCCTTAGTGTCCAAAGGTTAGGTGGGGATACTAGGTTACGGGGATGGGGTGGAGGTGTGGGTGTAATTAGGGTGCTCTTTCCAAGTGCCGGTGCAGACACGATGGGCAGAATGGCCTCCTCCTGCACTGTAAATTCGATGATAATTCTATCTGAGGAACGATATTCTAGCTATAGAGGGAGTGCAGTGAAGGTTTACCAGACTGATTCCTGGGATGGAAGGACTGACTGACGTCCCAGGGGAGATTCAAACGGGTAGGGTTATATTTGCTGGAGTTCAGAAGAATGAGGGCGGATCTCATTGAAACCGATAAAATTCTAACAGGACTAGACAGGGTAGATGTAGGAAGGATGTTCCAGATGGTAGGTGTGTCCAGAACCAGGGGTCACAGTCTGAGGACACGGGGTAGACCATTTAGGATTGAGATGAGGAGAAATCTCTTCATCCAGAGAGTGGTGAGCCTGTGGAATTCATTACCACAGGAAGTAGTTGAGTCCAAAACATTGTATGGTTTCAAAAAGAAGTTAGATATAGCACTTATGGAGAAGGAGATCAAAGGAGGCAAAATTAGGCTATTGAGTTGAATTATCAGCCATTTTAATAATAAATTTAAAGTGCCCAAATCTTTTCTTTTCCAATTTCAGGCAATTTAGTATGGCCAATCCACCTACCCTGTACATCTTTGTGTTGTGGGAATGGGACCTACGCAGAGACGGGGGAAATATGCAAACTCCACAAGGACAATGACCCAGGGCCGGGATCGAGCACGGGTCCTCGGTGCCATGAGGTAAGTGCTAACCACCATGTCTGGATGATTAGCCACTATCATAATGAATGGTGGAGCGGGCTTGCAGGGCCAAATGGTATCTTCCTGCTCCTATGTTTATCTATGTTTTGCATCTCACTAACTCAGCTCAGCTCGTCAGTGCAGAAAGGGATCGGGACACCATTTCTAAATGCTACCCTGATCTCCTGGCAGTACCCTAGCAAGCCTGGTAGTGCCACCACCAGGGTGCCCGGGTGGGAGTCTCATGTTGCCAGTTTGGAACTGCCAGGCTGACAGTGCCAAGGTGCCAGGCTGGCAGTGCCAATGTGCCCAGGTGGTATTGTGGGTGCTATGGGGCTGTGAACCATGTTTTCTCTTGCTGAACACATGTCCAGTGAAGCAACGGGAAAATCTATATTTTTATATTTATATAATAGATACCATCGCCGGCAGCAGGATTTTCTATTTCCACCTCCAGCCACTGGGGTTTCCCATTGTGGCCATTGTGGACGGGGGTGCGTGGCCGGCGGAACGGAGAACCCTGTCAGCAGATAATTCATCCCTATGTGTGTATATATTTCAACTAGTCAAACTCGTGATCTTGCTGCAAGCAAATTAGTTGATAAATATGCTTGCATAAACCAATGACGACACTTTAAAAGTAGTGAATTCACGGTTAAGTACTTATGGATATCCTGACAATGTGATGTGACAAGGGTATATAGAAATGCAAATGTTCATCTTTCTACTATGAAACAATTAACCTGTGACAGTACATCCAGAATTGGAAAAATAGTAGCATAGTTCAGGTCATCGCCACTATTCCAATGTTAGCATCATTCATGCTGCACCCAGTGCATCTTATACAATATGTCAAAATGATCAATTAAACCCAGTCTAATTCATCTGCTATTGCAATCTCTGCTACACAACCCACAATCACAACAGCACAGCAATATTTGATGGATTATAGATATTGATATTGGAATCCAAAATAATCACTGCTACAAATTAATATCTTAAACAGGTAAACAAGTCTTCTTCAGCACTGAATACATTCATTTATTTCCCAAAGTGTACTATAAACAATTGATACTGAAATTGGAATTCAGTGCAGTTACTTTAAGAAGACTGTTTCCTGTTGTAATCTAGTTGGCTGTCATCATGTAAAAGCCAGAGGTGAAATATAACACGACTCACTAATGAAAACTAAATTCCTTTGAGAAGATTTGATTCACAATATAGAAGTCTTGAAATGAAAAGCTATTAGAATAACAAAGCCTAAATCTGCACATCCTGACAGCTGATCAATATTGGATGCACTCTACGTTGGGCCATTTGGGTGGGTCAATAGTGAAAGTCATTACATTGAAGTCACAGGTTTAAGTTGCACTGGTGGCTGACACTCAAAATCTGGAGTATATAAGCTTAATGAATTTAGTTAATTCTTAGCCAAGCTGATAGTGGGAACTCGCACATACAACCAGGAATAATCACATTACAAGATGACCCAGAGTGTATACTCCAGGAAGCATTAAGTGACATAATGCCAACAACATTGACCTTGTTCCTCGGTTGAAACTATTCTAAATCCATTGTGCAGCTTATCAGATGAAATGTTGTCTGTGTGAAGGTCAGGAGTTTAAAGTATTTGATTTGCTGTGTAACAAGAGTAAATGGCTCCTTGTAAATTGTGTATCCTGAGTCATCATGAATTTGAAGCTATATTATCAGGGTGGCTACAAAAATAACATTCTATCCTAGGAAGTCAATAAAAATTGTGCCTTAATATTAGTATGGCTGACCATGGAGGGATAAGCCTGCAAACTATATTTTCTGCTCAGATGTGGGACAGTGTTTGAAATGGAACAAGATTGTAAAGGATGTTATTAATGGAAGAAAATCAAAAAAAGCTCTGAAGAAGAGTCAGACTGACTTGAAACGCTAACTCAGTTTCTCTCTCCACAGATGCTGCCAGACCTGTGGAGTTTTCCCAGCATTTTCTGATTTTATTTTATATGTAATGGAAGAGACATTGCTACAATCTGTCAAAGATACATGTCTGTTAAAGAAGCACCACTGGAGATTCCTCTACCTCCAGTTACAAGGCAGTAGAGAAAAGGCATGAGGTGACTAATCAAGTGTTTGCAACCTGAGGCAAAGAGCAGTTATAATGAGTTGGTTGCCAATGGATCAGAACATTGCCATCCCATTCTTAGGTAGAAAATGGCTTTATTTATAAACAAAAGGCTCAAAATTGGACAAGGGCCTAAAATGAATCATGGAATTGGAATCAGATGTGCCATTTGCTTCTGATGAAAGAAGCAAGACAACTTTGTGTTGCCTGCTACTTTAAGCGAGTGCTGTGTGCAGCTATCATTCTGTTGAGTAACTGCATGATCGATTTGGGGCACAAAATCATGAGTGGTGTCTACTGCCCATATCCAAATGGCAGAGATTGAGTTTGTATTATGCTGTGGAAAGAGGTTTGGCAAGTTCCTGCAGTGCATTTTATAAATGTGGGTTAGTGCGGGAGGGAGCGAATGTTTCCTGGATGGTGTTGAGCTTCTTGAGTGTCATTGAAGCTGCACTCATCCAGGCATAGGAACAGGAGTAGGCCATTCAGCTCCTCGAGTCTGTCCCACCATTTAATGAGATTATGGCTGATCTGTGACCTGACTTCATTTCCCTGCCTTTGACCCATAACCCTAAATATCTTTGCTGAACAGAAATCTATCTATCTAAGATTTAAAGTTAAGAACTGTTCTAGCTTAGACTGCTGTTTGTAGGAGAGAGTTCCAATTCTCTACCACCGTTTGTGTGCAAAAGTGCCTCCTAACATGTCTGCTGAACGGTCTCGCTCAATTTTTAGACAATGCCCCTGGTTTTAGAATCTCCCACCATTGGAAATAATTTATCTTTACCTACCCTGTCTTTCTGTGTTAATATCTTGAATACTTTGATCAGATCAACCCTTAAACTTCTAAATTCTAGTGAAAAATGGTCCAATTTGTGTCATCTCTCCGTATCATTTTAGTAAAACTACGTTGCACTCCCTCCAAGGATAAAATATCCTTCCTGTGGTGCCCAGAATTGCTTACAGTACTCCAGGTGGGGTCTAACCAAAGTTTTGTATAGCTGCAACATAACTTTGGTGTCTTTATACTCCAATCTTTTAGATTTAAAAGCTTGCATTCCATTAGCCTTTTTGATTATTTTCTGCACTTGTTCATGGCATTTTAAAGATCTATGCACCTGAACCCCCAACCTCTTTTACCATCCACCCGACCTAACTTCTTTCCACTTAGAAAGTACTATGCTCTATCCTTTCAATTCAAAATGGATAACCTTCCTTTGCTCATATTGAATTCATCTGCCATAATTTTGCCCATTCACCTCGTCTGTCAACACCTCCTTGCAATTTTATGTTATCATTTAGACTGTCTACCATGCCACCTAAATTTGCATCATCAGAAAATTTGGATATGTGACTTTCTGTGCCATCATCCAAGTCATTAATGAATAGTGTGAATAAGTGAGGCCCCAACACAGATCCCTATGGTACAACAATTGTCACCTCCTGCTAACTAGAGTAATTACCCATCATCCCCTGACACCTGTCACTCAACCAATTTCTTAACCATGTCAATAATTTGTCCTCAATTCCGTGGGCTGCCACCTTAGTTTACAGTCTCTTATGTGGGACATTGTCAAATGCCTTCTAGAAGCCCATGTAAATAATAAATGAATAATCTTTATTGTCACAAGTAGGCTTATATTAACACTGCAATTAAGTTACTGTGAAAAGCCCGTAGTCGCCACATTCCGGCGCCTGTTCGGGTACACAGAGGGAGAATTCAGAATTCTCAGCTGGTACGGGAATTGAACCTGCACTGCTGGCCTTGTTCTGCATCACAAACCAGCTGTCTAGCCCACTGAGCTAAATAACTAACATTCATAGACATTCCTCTGTCCACCTCTTCAAACAAATTTAATAAGAAGAGTGAGGCATGACCTTGCCTTCATGAACCCATGCTGGCTCTCCCTGATCAACTGAAAATTTTCAAGGTGTTCAGTTACCCGATCCCTGATGCTAGACTCCAGCAATTCCCCCACCACAAATGTTAGGTTTACTCATGTGTAATTCCCTGGTTTCCCCCTTACACCCTTCTTAAAAAGTGGAGTGACATGTGTAATTTTCCAATCCAGATGGACTACTCCTGAATCGAGGGAACTCTGAAATATCATAGTTAGTGCATCTACAATGTGCTCCTTTAACACTCTCGGTTAGAAACCGCCAAGTCCTGGGGATTTGTCACTCTTTTGTTCCATTAATTTCCTAATTACCGATGCAGTACTTATATTAATTGTACTAAGTTAAGTCCCTGTCCTCTATCGGCTATTAGCTTTTTCAGGACCTCAGAAATGTTATCCTCCTTTTCAACTGTAAATACTGAGGCAAAGTAACTGTTCAACATGTCTGCCATTTCCTCATTATCATTGACAGTATCTCCATTTTCAGCTCACAGTGGGCCTACATTGCTCTTGACCAAATACTTTCCCTTTTCATAACTATAACATTTCTTCTTATTGATTCTGATGTCCCTTCCAAGTTTCTTTTCATAATCACTTTTAGTAGCTCTTTTATAAACCTCTTTGTGACCTTTTGGTGGTCTTTGTATCTATCCTATACATTCAGATTTGTGCTACATTTTGCATTTTTTAAGCCTTTCCTTTAATTTTATGCAGTTCCTAACCACCTTAGTTGTCCATGGCGATGTTATTTTGTGTAGTGGGGCCTTTTCTTCTCAGGAGTATACACTCGCTCGGTATCTCGTAAAATATTTATTTAAATATTCTCCACTGATCTTCAGTTGTTTGACCCATGAACCAATCGTCCCAGTTTATTGTGTACAGTCTCTGAATCATCCCATTAAATTCAGTCTTACCCAAGTCTACAATTCTAGTATCTGAATCATGCTTTCAGTTTCAAAAGCTACAATTAATTCAATCATGTTATGATCATTATTCGTACACCGTTAGGCTACTAATTAATTTTGGTTCATTACTCATAACTAAATCTAATGTTGCCGGGGCTGGATTCTCCAATTTTGGGACTAAGTGCTGATGCCGGCGTGGAAACAATGTTTTACTATGGCAAAGATAGCGCTACAGGTGCACCGATTCAGCAACTCTAAATAAATAATAATAATATTTACAAGTAGGCATGCATTAACACTGCAATGAGGTGACTGTGAAAAGCCCCAAATCACCACATTCTGACGCCTGTTCGGGTACACAAAGGGAGAATTCAGAATGTCCAAATTACCTAACAGCACGCCTTTCAGGACGCGGAAGGAAACCGGAGCATCCGGAGGAAACCGGCGCAGACACGGTTAGAACATGCAGAATCTGCACAGACAGTGATCCAAGCAGGGAATCAAATCTGGGACCCTGGCACTGTGAAGCCATTGTAATAACCACTATGCTGCCATGCTGCCCTATGGGCTATCAACATCGCCATATGGAACGCAACCAATTCCAAGCGATTTGCCAGGTCCGTGATTGGCGCACATGAGGCCCACACATCGCAGCCGCACTTCAGCGATCCATTCCCCCCACACATACCGTCCCAGCCAACAAGATGGCTGGAAGGAGAGCAGCGCCACGGTTTAGGGATGCTGAGCTGGACACCCTCCTGGACGTCAAGGAGGAGAGAAAGATGACCCTGTACCCCGGCCCGGGAGGAAGGCCACCAGGCGCCACCATTCGCAGTGCATGGGTGCAGGTGGCAGAGGCAATCAGCGGCGTGGGCAACATCGGCCGGACTGGCCAGCAGTGCCGGGAGAGACTATATGACCTCCTCAGGGCATCCAGGGTGAGTCGGTTGCTCCATGCCTCTGCACTAATCCCCCCCCCCCACACACCGTAACCCGGCCTCACCCTCCCCCCCCCCACCCCAAGGGCACAGTCGACTCCTCACCCTGCTCCACATGCCAGCACCCATGCCAGCCCCAATGGCTGGGTGCCCTGGCCGCTGATGCCATCATCTACCCAACACCTGGGCTGCATGAGCCGGATCATCTAACACTGTCGTTGTTTGCGTTTCTCCCCCCCCCCCCCCCCCCCCACCCCCCCGGTGCCCAGGGGAAGGCAGCGCGCAACCGCCGGGAGCGGGAGATGACCAGAGGGGGACCACCAGACCTGTGGCCCCTCACCGTGCCCGAGCAGAAGGCAACGGACGTGGTTGGCAGCCCGGAGGAAAGGGACGTCACTGAGGTAGAGATCAGCGGCGGGTGAGCAAGTGAGACGTACTTAGTTGCGCATCCCCATGCTCATGTGCGGACCCCCCCCCCCCCCATATCCCCATCTACCCACAACCCTCCTCACCGCCACCGCCCCACGTCTTCCACAGCCCATACCCCCCTCATCCCCTGTTGTACCTTCTAAACCACAATGTGTGTCAGTAACCTGTATATGGTGGGTAAATGACCACACAAGTTGTTCAATACGGTAATAGTTTATTATGTGCACACACAGTGAACATACACATACAAGTTGCACTCTAAACTAACACACATGAATGAGCCTAAATTCACATCCAGGTGACTGGCAAGTACAGAGGACATATGGCCTCATCAGTAATTTATCGTTTGGCAGTGCTGGATGGATGTTGCTGGTCATCTGTGACTCCGGCTCTGGTCCCTCTGTGGATGGCGTGGGTGTTCCTCTCCTTGGTTGGTGCAGATATCTCCATTGTTGTCGTCGGTGGTCGAGTGAGCGGGTGGTGGGCTGCACAGCACCTTTTATCCATTGCAGGTTCTGCGTGCTGTTGGGAAGACCCATGTGGATGTCCAATAGATCGATCAGGCCTCGATCACCCTGATCGATCTCAACCAATTGGAGATGGACACCTCTATGGTGGGGCTGGTCCCAGTTGGCCATTGCCGTTGGTGCCTGAGGCACGTAGGCCTTCCCAAATAAAGAAACTGACGCCACCAAGTCTGCGACATATTGTTACTTTCTACCTTGAGCCCATTGTCCCAGGATGGCCTTTCAATGGCCTTTTTCCTGTGTCAGTTTCTGCAAGGTCCGGGCTGCAGTCCTTGTATATTTGTAAGCTACAGCCTGTCTGTGTCTCTGTGTTGACCAATTTCCCATCGATCTGTGCGGACGGCCATTTTGGATACCCACATCCCTCATCCTCACCCCCCCTCACCCCTGGCCTGTTATCCACCGGTGCCCCCGGTCATGACGCCCGTTCCTGCTGCCAGGGGCACCGTTGGCTGGCACTGCCCTCACTGGGAACTGCCTTGGGTGTGGCACTGGATGGTCGCCCAGGGGGTGGTTGTCGGTTGGGCAGGGTGTTCAGTGCCGAGTGGGTGGTGGTGGGTGGGGGGAGGGGCGGTCGCTGTGTGCAGGTTGGGCGCTCCCATAAGGCTAGTGCCACTGTGTAGAACCAGGGGCTGGGGTGTGTGGTCAACGGGTGTTCAGGAAGTTGGCGGTCGGTGCCTGGGCACTTTCCCAGTCCCGACTGCTAGGCTGGCCCTCCGCCCTCTCCCCTCCCCTCCCTGGCCCTTTCTGGGACCCCCACCCTGCTGCAGCCAGCGCAACCGGTGTCCAGGCCAGCAGCCCTCAGTCACTCCACGCCATTTGCTACTGCCACTCTCTCGCTCAGCATCCAGGATGCCATGTTCACGGTTTGTGAGAGTATAAGTGAATCATGCCATCGATAACTTGGTCCATTGGAGACAGTGAATCGCATAGGTCCCGGAGCACCGTGTGTCATGCCTGCTAATGATGTGCGTACTGTACTTTCAGCCCGCGCGGCGAGCGCCGCGTTTACGCCATTTGTGGGCTGCCGGAGAATCCCGATTTGGCATCAAACCGGCGCCTACCGCGATTTCAGCGTTCGGAAGCTATTCTCCGCCCAATTGCGTTTAACGATTTTGCCATCAGCAAACAGAAAATCCAACCCCCTGTCCCCTTGCTGCAAAAAACTATCCCGAATACATTCCAGAAATTCATCACCTTTCTGGCAGGTGATTTTTGCTTCTCCCAACCAATGTGTAAGTTAAAATCCCACATTAATACTACTCTGCCTTTGCCACAAGCTTGTCTAATTTCTGAATTTATAAAATCTGCATGCAAATGAAGGGCATTCCATCATGTATCTTGTAGATGGTGGACAGGAGTTGGAGAGTCAGGAGGTGAGTGAATCACCACTGAATGCCCAATCTCTGACCTGCTCTTGTAGCGAGTATTTATATATTTATTTGCAGTTAATTTCCTGGTAAATGGTGATCTCAGAATGTTGATGGTGGGGAAAATCAATGATTGGAATGCCATTTAACATCAAGGGGAGATGGTTAGTTTCTCTCTTGCTGGAGATGGTCATTGTCTGGCATTTGAGTTGGGCCGAAGCCTGAATGTTGTCCAGGTATTGTTGCATTAGGAGGTGGACTGATTGAGTATATGAAGGTTCGTGAATGGTATGGAATGCTGTGCAATTATCAGTGAACATTTTCACTTTTGACCTTATGTTGAGAGAATGTCCTAGCTGAAGGGGCAGCACAGTAGCATGGTGGTTAGCACAATTGCTTCACAGCTCCAAGGTCCCAGCTTTGATTCCCGGCTTGGGTAATTGTCTATGTGGAGTCTGCACGCTCTCCCCATGTGTGTGTGGGTTTCCTCCGGGTGCTCCGGTTTCCTCCCACAGTCCAAAGATGTGCAGGTTAGGTGGATTGGCCATGCTAAATTGTCCTTAGTGTCCAATATTGCCCTTAGTGTTGGGTGGGGTGACTGGGTTGTGGGGATGGGGTGGGGGTGTGGGATTGGGTAGGGTGCTCTTTCAAAGAGCCGGTGCAGACTCGATGGGCCGAATGGCCTCCTTCTGCACTGTAAACTCAATGCAAATTCTATGAAGCAGCTGATGATAGTTGGCCCTCGGACACTACCCTGATGAATTTCTGCAGCAATATCTCAGGGCTAATATAATTAGCCTCCAACAACCACAACCATTTTCTTTTGTACTCTGTGGGATTATGCGTGGGCCTATTTCCTGTTAAATTTCTGGGATGGGTCAATAGGACCTGTTTGTAATCTGAATTACATCATGTGCAACCAAAAGAGAAAATGCTGGTTGATCTCAGCAGGTTTGGCAGCATCTGTCAGGAGAGAAAGCTTTGAGTCCAGATGGCCCTTTGTCAAAGCTAAAAGGCATATGAAGTGGGAGATATTTATACTGTAAGGTCAGGGAATGTAAGATGAGTCATAGCCACAGAAACCAAGGGAAAAGAGTGCTAATGGCAGTCCCCAGAGAGAATAAAAGGTATGAAAGGCTAAACAGCAGAGAAACTAAGATCAGAAGGTAAGGTGTGGCAGATGTAGATGCGGGGGGAGGGGGAATCAAAGGGGAGAAAAGGTAAGGAGAGGGGGGGATAGGATGGGGGAAATATATATATAAAGAAAGACAAGAAAGAAATAAAAGGTAAAAGACAGTTAAAATGAAATTCAATGAAAACAAAGGGGTCAAGGTGGGGTACAGTTAATCGTCTGAAGTTGTTGAAATCGATGTTGAGGCCGGAAGGCTGTAGCAATGCCTAACCGAAGGATGAGATGCTATTCCACAAGTTTGCGTTGAGCTTCACTGGAACATTGCAGCAGGCCAAGGACAGAAATGTGGGCATGGGAGCAGGGTCTTGTGTTAAAATGACAAACAATGGGAAGGTCAGGGTCCTGAATGCGCACAGACAGAAGGTGCTCAGCAAAGCGATCACCCAATCTACGTTTGGTCTCATCGATGTAGAGGAGACCCCCATTGGGAGCAGCGATTTTGGTTTCAGATTCCAGCATCCGCAGTCATTTGCTTTTATACATCTTGTGAAAAGCTAGTGCATGTAAATGATTCTGTCTATCATAAAGCCAGTGTATCTTCTTGGTCCTGTCTGGTAATAAGCTGATGGATGTAACTGGACCTCTGCAATATCTTTGAAGTTGGACTGAAATGAAGCCAACCAAAAAACGTTTGTTTTGCAGGCAGCAAGTGAAAATATGGAGCACCAGTTGACATTGAATTCATTTAACAGAATTAGTACAATATGCCTTCATTGAATAAAAAGTCACACTTTTGCATCTCATGAATCATTTTCCTTAACAAAGAAAATAACTTCTAATTACCTCCTTCGTTCTAACTTTCTGACTGGCAAAAGCCTTGTCCTAACAGCTGTTTTGGTTAATAAACCAACAGACAATGCATACTGCCCCTATTTTTAGCTCTATATTCATATTCTGTGATCTATGCCAGACGACCCATGCTGAGAACCTGGAAGTAGAGACGTCCTAATACAAAAGCTGGTATACATTTATTGATTAGTAAGACGGGCGAATTGCTTATTGTCATCAGTCTTTATGGAAAGCAATACACAACTTGTTAACTTTTTAACCATATATTCAGATATATATATAGATAGATAGACCGTAACACTATACTCTGCGCTGCACCCGTGCCAACTTAACTGGTGTCTACCTAGATGGCTCCCCAGGAGTGTAGGCGGCCTGCTGCGAATCCGGCCCTGTGACCTGGGTCCCCTTTGGCAGCCGTCTTCTGGAGTGAACGGCCTGTCAGTGCCTGATGACTGCTTGTGTGATTCTGACACCTCCCTCTGTGCCTGGCTCAGGTTAGCCAGTGTACAGGAATGCCACTGACATCCTCAGCCATGACCCGCAGCACTATGCCACGCCCTGGAGCGCCACTGCAATGTCCATGTGGCCCTGGTACATGGCTGCCTGAGACAGGGCAGTCCTCATAGAGTGCCCCAGGCCTTGCACATGGCTGATGCTTTTGCCTCCACCCCCCCCCCCCCCCCCCCCTCCTCCCCCAGGTCTCCAACTCGGACGTCACCCATGCGGTGTTGGTCTGCGTAGCACGTATGCCCCTGAAAAGATTTGGAGTCGTCTAACTGTACCTGCAGGTGCTGGTTGGTTGCTGACACTCCTGCATGTCATCCCTGGCTCTGTGACTCATCACCACGATCGATGGGACTGCAAGCAACTGGGGTCAGCCTGCCCTCCGACTGTTCCGCCCCCTCGGGATTCTTATCTCCACCTGCTGTACCACAGCATGTGTGTGATTGTAGCACAGTTCTGGATCCAATCAAGCTGTAGGATTGAGGATTGATGCTTTAGCTTCCAGAGTGGCAAAAGGAGCATCCAGCCAGAATTAGTGTGCTGCAATGGAAGATCAGCCTGCTGTATGGAAGGTCAGCTTTCCGCCATGAAAGCTCAGTCTGCTATGATCATGACTGTGGATTATAATAAGCACAGGGGCTTGCAGCAGTCAGCAATTTGTCCTCCAATAGATTACAAGGATTTCTACGGTGCACCCTTTAGAGCGTGGCAATAGCACCCTGGAGCACAAACCTGCTGTCCTTTCACAGGAAGGCAGCATTTATACTCCCAACACTGCCACTTCATCAGTAATTATGCTACCTGTCAGCCAGCTGATCCAGATTGTTCCGGCCTGTGCAAAGGTGGTGCAATGCACAGCTCGGCCTTCCAGCCTCCGAACAGCCTGAGATCACCCTCTGAGGCCACCTGAAGTCTCCTCCACTAAATGACAGCAACCTTACATCAGCAAGTCTGTAGCCACTGGGCAAGGACTGCATTGGAGCACTAGGCAAGTCAAAGGCACACAGAATAAAAGCAAATTACTGCGGATGCTGGAATTTGAAACCAAAAAGAAAATGCTGGGCAATCTTGGCAAGTCTGACAGCATCTGTAGAGAGAGAACGGAGCTAACATTTTGAGTTTGGATGACTCTTTGTCAAAGTCTGGAGTCTGGATGACTCTACGTCAAAGTCTGGAGTCTGGATGACTCTTTGCCAAAGACAAACAGAAGGTAATGCACAAGGGTGATGAGTTGAATCTTTCATATGATATGGAATGTTTTGATTTGGGAGAGACAGTGGTGGCATGGTAATGTCATTAGTCCCAGCTAATGTTCAGGTTAAGGCGTCAAATTGCACCATGATAGCTGGTGGAATTTGAATTTAAGAATGATATGAAATTGAAAAATCTAATCTCAGTCAGGGTGACCATCATACTATTGTGGTTAAAAAAAAACATTTGATTCACAATTTTACTTTAGTGATGGAAAACTGCCATCCTTAACTGGTCTGGTTAAGATCCACATCAATGTGGTTGACTTAACTGTCCTCTGCAATGTGGCAAGCGGGCAATTAGGGATGGGCACCAAATGCTGGCCTTGCCAGTGATTCCCACATACCCATTAAGTGATACATTTGGTTCAGAATATTTCTGTTGTGTTGACTTTTATTGTTGCCTTGTGACCAAGATAGTGATGTGACAATCAGGAACAGAGGGAAAGTAAGACAGTTGGTGAATCAGGAAATGGGGATGCACTCAGATGAGATCACCTTGGACAGCCTGGCCAGAGACGTGCCCTCCCTCTTCCACTTCATGCTCCTGATCCTCAGCTGTTTGCCGGACAGTAATGGTGGCAATGTGTGCTAGTGGTGTAGAGGTTGGCAGCATGCAGCAGACAATGATGAACCTTGACATCCACTGTGTTGAGAACTCCAGGGCTATTCAGAGTGGTCCAATGTTGTTTGAGCTTGTCAGTGGTCTGTTCTAATACATTTTGTGTGGTAGCATGTGTTTCATTGTTAACTGGGGCTGGAATTCTCCAGTTGTTGCAATTCAATTTTTCCTGCCGGCAGCACACCCCCGCCAACGGGTTTCATGGCAGTGTGAGGTGGTCACAATGGGAAATCCCATTGACAATTGGTGGTAAGATAGAATCGTGCTGTCAGCGAAGGGCACGCAGCTAAGAAATACGCAGCTGGAAGACCAGAGAATCCCGCCCAGGAACAGTGTAAAATGGGACTGCTCACTTTAAATCATTGATGTTGCGAACTGCTCGCTCTGCATACTTCTGGCATTCACTGTGATTGATTGCAGTCCCAATAATGCCCGAAGCAATATGCGGATGCACAGTGGATACCATTTTGAACTCCAAATGGCACCATAGTGCCCAAACAAGGGGTCCAGTAAATCACAATTTTATCCCATATTAAGTCATGAAGAGTTGATAAGAGATTCACTTGTTTCAAACATTATTTAACGAATAATCTATTCGCATTTTATAATGTCATTCTCTGATATCTTGTCAAGGTGGTGTCATAATACAAGGACAAAGACAGTTGTTTGACACATGTTCATGCAGGCAGCCAATAGTTACAAGAAGTGTTTGCAATATAATGTCAAACTGTAAAAATTATAATTGGTGTAAGGGGCACTTGTTTTGGTGAAATCAAAGCTTTGGATTCTAGTATATTTATAAAGCATAGATCCTGTAATGTTGCTGTATTTACTGGTATTGTGAATATTGATATTTCCTTCAATCAATAAACTGGCAAAATGTAAGTACTAAAAATAGCAGGCAACGTACATTGTTTCAGAAATTTTGTTGAAACTAAGGGAAGTGTAGGAACTGCATATGTAAAAGAGATTAACTTAAATGTACTGAAACTACTTGCCTGTTGGCCATCACGTGAAGCATGCACAGAAATGCATTTCTTCTAGATTTTGGGGAGGGTGAGAATAAATTTCATGTGGTGGTTTGCTCCTTCTAGTTTTCACTGTTCATTATCATCCAGTTCCAAGTTTGAAGTTTTCCTGTAGACTCTGGCTGTTCTTGCAACTGAGAATCCTTGGATGGAGAAATCATCCAATAAATCACCACATATATAATGAATATGAATAACACTTCCATTAATGCCGTGTTACATCTCTGACATGTTAAAATAGTATGTGCTGGATTCTCCATCCAGTGACGTTATAATCAGGAAATGCGATCGGCCAGAGAATTGCAAGTCAGCAAACAATCGAGGCCACGCTGGGCGCCTGATGGAATGCCATGCTCTGGTGCCTCGACAGTGGCACGAATGTGTTCCATACTGCACACTGGCATGGGCATGCAACTTGTACAGCAAATGCCATATCTTTAATGGGCCCAACCTGGCAATTTCCAGACCCCTTGCAGTGCCCTGCCTCTGTCAGGAGGAATTACCGACGGCGAGGTTCTTTGTGCTATTTAGAATCGGGAAGCAAGTGCTGTGGCTGCTGAGGGAGGGAGATGGGGTATGAAAAGTGTCCAACACTGCTATAGTGCGCTGACAATTGTGCCACTGGCTAGGGGGCTTCAGCCAGGGCCAGGGGGAGTAGGGGGAGACAGCTAAGAGGTGGGCTGTGGGGTCAGGGTGGCCGGGCAGGGACTACCATTGTCACAGCCTGCAAGGGAGCCAGGCGGCTGCGCACGCCGCTGACTGCCCACTCTGAATTTAGCGCTACAAGTTGTATGGGTGCCTCCTCAGGCCATCCCCTTAGATATCCTCTGTCTCCATCACTGGGATGGGTCCAGTGAATCACACGCTAGCGTTCGTTGGAATTGCCTTGGTTCCATGTGGCACTTATGCTATTAGGGATGTCCTCAATCACTCACAACCGCCGCCGCCTTCGGGGCCATGAAGCTCACACGATTCAGTCTCACCGTCAGCACTTTGTCTCTGAAATGGAAAATCCGGCCCTAGGGCTTTGCTTTCCTTGTCAGCATCCTCTGCTTGAGTTGCCTGCCATTTCAATTTCAATCTCCCTCTCCAGCCCTTCCACTTCCCGATTTCTCTCTTCCTTAAAATTCTTTCTCCTCCCCTACCCATTCTCCAACTTTCCCCCTCTTACCCTCCCCCTTTTCAATCGCCTCTCCACTCAACTTCTTATTTCCATCCACTTTCCACATCTCCTAATTCCCCCGCTCAATTTCCATCTTCTAACCCTGACTCCGTGTCTCCTTCTGTCTCCCCTTCCTCTCCTCTCCCCACTCCTCTCAAAGACCTGGGAGTACTTTGCTACGGGAAAAAGTAGTTGGAGGTTGACAATTGCAATCTTTTAAAAATCCCAGGAGGACTCAAGATATGCTGCAACAGCAAAATTGTAAACCACCATATCTCATGGCGTGTAAGATGTCCGCCAACACTGTATGCAAGTGGGCCCAGATGCACATTGTCCCAGATAAAGATGGCCGCCACTCATGCAACTGCGCGTGCCTGGAGCTAACAGCAAATGCAGCCAAATTCAAATGATATGATTGGCTGAATGGACTATCAGTTGACAGTAATTAATAATAATAATAATCACTTATTGTCACAAGTAGGCTTCAATGAAGTTACTGTGAAAAGTCCCTCGCCGCCACATTCTGGCGTCTGTTCGGGGAGGCCGGTACGGGAATTGTTCTGCATTACAAGTCAGCTATTTAGCCCACTGTGCTAAACCAACCCCAATAATGACGCAAGTGAGATTTCCTGGCATTTCTAAAAGATACCTTGAGGTGGAGAAATGGCTGAAGCAGCTAAAGAAAGGAGCAGTGCATTTAAATGAGACAGAAAAGGAAAGAATAGCTTTTATGTAGCTGACTGACAGGTACTAATAGAATGCAGTAAAAAGAGTCCTGGCATTCACTGGATGTAGTAGACTCTATGGAGTAGACTGCATAGTAGATGGCTTATATGCCATGTAGGTGGCACCATAAACTGCTTAGTCACTAAAATGAATGGCTGCACAAGTTTCCCAGCAAGTTATTCAGTGCCAATAACTCTGCATCCTTCACTCTGTGTTCCCTTCTCCCCAAACAAGAATTACTTGCCGTCAAAAATTTTAAACCCATTTCCTGCACTTTGACAGGTACCGTGAAATATTGATAATGCTACGGTGTGGCAAACCGTAACTATTCTTTCACCTTAAACAATTTATTTCGTGACCCCTCTCTAGCTATGTAACCACCTCCTGCCCTGTAATCCTCCAAGATATCTGTCCTCCTCCAATTCTGGCCTTTTGAGAATGCCCAATTTCTTTTGCTCCACTATTGGTGGGTTCAACCTAGGGTCTAAAATCACAAATTTCCTCCCTCAGCCTATTTGTATTACTGCCTCTTTCTCTTCTCGAACATGGGCAAGAAATATCCCAGTGCTCTCCCAGGCCCTCAAGCCTCTGGGACTCCTCCAATTGGCTATGTACCTGTCGCTAACATTCCCCTCTGATTATCATGGCTGCACCCTATCGACTGTATAAGTTCTAGGTAAACCTGGCCCAGAGGTTTTGCATCCGACTGGGACTCGGCTGGGTCCTGGGATCAAGCAGACCTCAACTGCTATCTCGCCTGGGAGTTCCTGCCTCCGCCTGACGTGCATCAACAACTGTGTGGTGCTCACCAGAATGTTCCCCAGAAGCCTGACCACTACTGTCACCCACCGAGGTGTGTGTCTCTGCACTGGTAGAGGGTGGAGATGACAGCTGTGCCGCGAATACGGTGGTCTACTTGGAGCTCCCGTCCGAGGTGTTCTCATTGGGGGAGGGGAAACCTGCTGGATTGGCCGGCATCGTCGGATGAAGATTCAGTGGGATAGTGGATATCTGGTCAGTGGAAGGGATGGGTCATTCTGTAGAGCATTAACAACTCACGTATGATAATTCATCTGGTGGTGGCCAGTGGATTCTCACATCTGTGCCGTACCCCGACCTCTCTGTCGGTGACCGATCTGTTCTCGGCCACCCCTGCGACATCCAGATCCTGTTCATTGTGGTGGGTGAGGAGTCTGATATCTGGCACCCCGCTGCCCATCTGGCCCGTCTCCGTCTGTTGTGGGCCAACCTATCCTGCGGGGACACAGAGGGGGCATCGTGAAAATGAAATTCGCTTATTGTCACAAGTAGGCTTCAATGAAGTTACTGTGAAAAGCCCCTAGTCGCCACATTCCGGCGCCTGTTCGGGGAGGCTGTTATGGGAATCGAACCGTGCTGCTGGCCTGCCTTGGTCTGCTTTCAAAGCCAGCGATTTAGCCCAGTGTGCTAAACAGCCCATCGTGAGATGCACACTTCTTCCATTGCCGAGGGAGGAGAGGATGTGCGTGGGGGATGGGGAGTATTAGGAGGGAATGGGGGGACAGGCATGGTATGGTGATGGGCGGGTCGGTGCCAGGTGCATGGCCATCTGGTGGCAAGTGCCAACCCACCCTTGCGGCCCTGTGGAGGTCGTGATCTTCTTCCAGCATTGGGTATCGGATCTGCTGGTGACGACCGTTGCCACGTCCTCCCAGGTGCCACTGGCTGCCCTGTAGCTAACCCTCCAAGCCCCTTTGGGGAATGGGGCATCCTGCCTGGACTCCACTGCGTCCAACAATCTGGCGAGGTCAACATCCCCGAATCATAGGGCTGGTCTCCTCCTTGAAATGGCTGCGAGCTGTGTGGGGTTTGCTCTGCAGGATCTGTTTAGGTGCTGCTCCACTTTGTTGGTGGGGAGCCGGCAAACCTTAACTATTCTTTCACCTTAAACAATTTATTTTGTGACCACTCTCTAGCTATGCCACCACCTCCTGCCCTTAATCCTTCAAGATATCTGTACCCCAATTCTGGCCTTTTGAGAATGCCCAATTTTATTCACTCCTCCATTGGTGGGTTGTCCCTCAGTTCAACCTAGGGTCTAAAATCACAAATTCCCTCCCTCAGCCTATTTGTATTACTGCCTCTTTCTCTTCTCGAACGTGGGCAAGAAATATCCCAGTGCTCTCCTGACGAATCAGCCGGCGGGACCATCATTTTCGGCATGAAGTCTGTGGGACCTCATTTAGTGGTCCAATTAACATTTGATACCCATGACGGCCTCGCCGGGTCGAGCACCCGGAAGCTCGTAGCCGTTCCCGCTCGCTGCCACATTGAGACGTTTTTCCACTAAATCACGCCCTTATTGTCTACCAGTCAGTAAATTTATAGAATAAAGAAAATCTGAGGATAAAGTAGAGCTCAGTGTTTTATATTTGTATAGTACAGGGAGTCGTGCTAAGCCCTGACTCCACACTCTGGACTTTTGGGTGGAGCTAGCGACCAAATACTGCCTTCTGCAGACATTCTCTGCAGGGCATGCCCCACAATTGCTGAGGAATTCTGTTGCCTGGGTCCCACCTGCAGGTGGTGTTGAGGAACAGACGTGTTTGTCTAATGGCTTGAAGGCACAGTCATTTATAGTACAGCATCCCCTTTGCTTTTTGGAGATACTTTCACCTCTTCCAAAGAAG
Source organism: Scyliorhinus canicula (assembly GCF_902713615.1). Classification (NCBI taxonomy): domain Eukaryota; kingdom Metazoa; phylum Chordata; class Chondrichthyes; order Carcharhiniformes; family Scyliorhinidae; genus Scyliorhinus; species Scyliorhinus canicula. The sequence continues at coordinate 69,365,753 of NC_052162.1, read as the reverse complement.
TACATCTGTACACAACACATAGTGCTAGATTATTCCACAAGGGGCAACATCCTCTCCACACCTTGAATTCTTGCCATTTCCAATGATTCTGACTGTGTCTCAGGCAATTTTAAATGCTCAGCTACCACTGAAATCACCTCTTCTTTTCGTATTTTGTCAGGCAATGTTAACTGAAATGTTTTTGCCAAACCTAAAAGCCTTTTTTTAGTCTCTGTTTGTAAGGTACTGCGTGTGACCTTCTCCACCCACAAACTTCTGAGCCTCTGAAAGGGCAATTGTCCACAACACACTCCCTACCAAAACTGGAATACACCACCTGAAAAGTAAACACAAATATGCTCACCCCTCACTGTCTTTAAGTTCACTCTGTCAACCCAATCACGAAAGATAGAATGTTAACCCATGAGCCCCCGATTTGTTATGGGCCAGGGTTAAGAAAACTCCAAAGTACATCATGGAGTTCACCTGACGTTCAATTGTTATTGATTTTGGTTAAGATGAGTGCAAGGGCCTACCTTTCAGGTGTTATTCAACAGAGGCCTTAAGCACTTTTAATCAAAAACAAACTTTATTCTATGGATTTAGTTAACATTTTTGGAAACACACACAGTAAGCATTTATATCAACTACCAACATAAGTACCCAACAGAGCTGCAGCACTCGATGTATAACTCTTAATAAATTTCCCCTTTAGCTGTTCCAATTTAATAACAAGATCCCATAAACCAGAAAACCCTTTTCAAAGGTGGGGCCCAGCACACAGCACTCAAGACCTGGTATGGATGCTCCTGTTTCCTTTCCAAAACAGCAGGTTTGAATTTCTTCCAGAAAACAGTTATTTATTTACAAGATATCAAGCTGTCTGGAAACAGCTTTTAACATGCAGATAGAGAAAAAAACCTTCTTTCAGCCTATGCAGAACAAAACCAGTTTGAACTAAAAGCGAAAGTAAAACCAACTCCCAGAGCCACAGCCCAGCTTCACCCGCAGAATTACATCACTGAAGCCATGTGTTAAGACAAAAACATTTTTAAAGGAACACTCCCATGACAGACCATATGGCACTCGTTCCTCCTAGATATGGTATGCTGTGAGGTTGGATCACATGGCACACGTCCCTGCTAGAGATGGCACACTGCTGTCCTTTAAAGCAATGTTACAGCAACATCCTGGTGGAAGGATGGGGTGGGGGGAGAGTGGAGTCAAAAGCTTTGAGCATGGGCTGAAGTGGGGCCAGAGCAAGGTCGCAGTCGCGAGAGAGCGCGGCAGGCAGAAGAGGCAGGCTTCTAAAAGAATACATGCAGCTCAGTTTTTATCGTCGCAGTTTACATTCCTGGATATCCAATCATTATGGTGAGATCTTTCATTTTCATGACTTGATTGCAATCAGGAAAGGGATACCTGCAGGGGCATATCAAATCATCGCTGCAACCAGTCTCATGATTGCTTTATTAAGGCAGTCAAAAAATTGCTTTGGTTCTTGACCTTCCAGTTTTATGTTGCCACTTACAACACCAAAAGCAAGGGGGAAAACTACAAGATCCAGCACAATTATTGCACTGGATGGAATAATCTCCGCAATAAACACAAACACCTGCAATTTTCTGAGTGTGTCAGTTATATTGTCCACCGTGGAATAATGAGCTGCAGTATGGCACTAGCAAGAGCCATTAACAGCAACCAGAAGACTCTATCTGTAACTGGAGCACCAGTGAAGGGAGCAGGCAACCAGGATCTGGAGTCCAAGGCAGTACAGAACATCCTGAAACTGGGAATCTCCGAGGTCAGGAAGATAGCTTTTGTGGCCTGGATGGCAAGGTCACCTGGCTCACACAGTGGAGAAGAATTAGCAGTAAATGACATGATCATAGCATGTCCCAACTCGCAGTGATCACTAACCGTCATTCTGCTGGATGCAAGGCATCCCTGCTCCAACTGTTCTACAACCTGCTCTGCTACCTGGCTGTTTCAAGTCCAGGAGTTGAATTTGCATATTTTCTTGCGTGTCTGATCATAAGCCAACAGCCATCCTTTGTAAAAAGTTAGGACCAGAAGATTCCAAACGCATGAATGGGCTGAAGTTTCCAGCCCTTAACTTTTAGAAACTGTCTATCAAGAGTATTGTTCAAAAAAGTCTTAGAATTCTGAATCTACAATCTGCGTTTCTTAACTTTGTTTTAACAATTCATGACTGATTTTCGCATTATTCAATCCTCACATTTTGTTTCCTTAATATCTGTAAAATATTTTTGTTAGGCCTTAAGGCTAATGTTTACTGTCTAATTTAAGCCTGTGTGCACAAACATCTTCTGACTTTCCTTTCTCCCTGCACCTCTTAAATAAGTGATAAATTAACTTTTCTTGTTTATTTTATCTTCTAACTGCACGTTACACTTACTCCTCCTGTGAGCTTTTCCCAAAATCAAAATGTATTCTCTTCGCGCAAATGTAGCTCGAAAGCTGCTACCCTCTGGATTCTGTCCTTAGGCTAATGTCAAATCTAATAATCGCTCGGGTTCAAAAGCAAAAGAAACTTTCTGCATGTCGTCATGCAATTAAAAAAAACAATCACACCTATATTGGATTGGATTGGATTTGTTTATTGTCCCGTGTACCGAGGTACAGTGAAAAGTATTTTTCTGCGAGCAGCTCAACGGATCATTAAATACATGGGAAGAAAAGGGAAGAAAAGAAAATACATAATGGGGCAACACAAAGCATAAAATGTAACCACATAAGCACTGGCATCAGATGAAGCATACAGGGTGCAGTGTTAATGAGGTCAGTCCATAAGAGGGTCATTTAGGAGTCTGGTAACCGCGGGGAAGAAGCTGTTTTTGAGTCTGTTCGTGCATGTTCTCAGACTTCTGTATCTCCTGCCCGATGGAAGAAGTTGGAAGAATGAGTAAGCCGGGTGGGAGGCGTCTTTGATTATGCTGCCCGCTTTCCCCAGGCAGCGGGAGGTGTAGATGGAGTCAATGGATGGGAGGCAGGTTCGTGTGATGGACTGGGCGGTGTTCACGACTCTCTGAAGTTTCTTGCCGTCCTGGGCCGAGCAGTTGCCATACCAGGCTGTGATGCAGCCAGATAGGATGTTTTCTATGGCGCATCTGTAAAGGTTGGGAAGGATTAATGTGGACATGCCAAATTTCCTTAGTTTCCTGAGGAAGTATAGGTGCTGTTGTGCTTTCTTGGTTGTAGCGTCGATGTGGGTGGACCAGGACAAATTTTTGGAGATGTGCACCCCTCAGAATTTGAAACTGCTAACCGTCTCCACCTCGGCCCCGTTGATGCTGACAGGGGTGTGTACAGTACTTTGCATCCTGAAGTCAATGACCAGCTCTTTAGTTTTGCTGGCATTGAGGCAGAGATTGTTGTCACTGTATCACCCCACTAGGTTCTCAATCTCCCTCCTGTATTCCAACTCGTGGTTATTCGACATCCGGCCCACTATGGTAGTATCGTCAGCAAACTTGTAGATGGAGTTGGAACCAAATTTTGCCATGCAATCGTGTGTGTACAGGGAGTAGAGTAGAGGCTAAGTACGCAGCCTTGTGGTGCCCCGGTATTGAGGACTATTGTGGAGGAGCTGTTGTTCATTCTTACTGATGTGTGTGGTCTGTTAGTCAGAAAATCGAGGATCCAGTTGCAGAGCTTGACTGGGATTATGGTGTTGAAGGAGGAGCTGTAGTCAATAAATAGGAGTCTGATGTCAGAGTCCTTGTTGTCGAGATGCTCTAGGGATGAGAGTAGGGACAGGGAAATGGCGTCTCCTGTGGACAGGTTGCGACGGTTTGCGAATTTCAGTGGATGAAGGCATTCTGGGAGTATGGAAGTGATGCGCTTCATGATCAGCCTCTCGAAGCACTTCATTACTACTGAAGTCAGGGCCACCGGACGGTAGTCATTGAGGCACGTTGCCTGGTTCTTCTTCGGCACTGGTATGATGGTGGTCTTCTTGAAGCAGGTGGGGACCTCGGAGAGGAGTAAGGACAGGTTAAAGATGTCCGTGAACACATCTGCCAGCTGGCCCGCGCAGGCTCTGAGTGCACGACCAGGGGTCCTGTCCGGGCCCGTCGCCTTCCGAAGGTTCACTTTCAGGAAGGCCGATCTGACTTCGGAAGCTGTGATGGTGGGTATGGGTGAGTTATGGGCTGCTGGGGCACTCAACAGCGGATTGTTGGTTACCTGCTCGAACCGAGCATAGAATGCATTGAATTAATCGGGGAGGGGCGCGCTGCTGCCGGAGATACTGCTCGGCTTCACTATGTAAGGTGCGACAATGCAGAGTAGTTAGTGAACCATAAAAATAATTACTACAGCTGCACTCATATTTGGAGAACTTTGTAATCACTGCAAATGCTTGTAAAATGGGTGCAAACAGAAGGCTTTGCCACAACTGACTGCCACTGCGTTTAATGGGTAAGGTATCAGTACTTGCACTCGTCTTGAACCATAGAAGATGAAAAGTAGAATCACAAGTGTTGAAAGTCTGAATTAAAAACAGAAATTAATAGAATTGCAAAGTCAGTCATTAAGGGTGTGAAAAATAAAGAAAGGTTAATAACTCAAGTGGGACTCTGTCAGAACTGACAAGAAATAAGCGTGCCAATATCACGTATAACTTATTCACATTTCAAATGAACAAACAAGTGAGACTTCCCAGAGCCAGCTCCAAGTAAGATAATATCCATTTGACTAAAATCAAACTGTCACACGTAAAAATCAATTTCCTGATTAATATTCTTTTTAATTATGAAAGTAAAGCGCAAGGCCCTTGTTAGGTCCCCACGTTGATAAGACTGTTGAAAATTTGACTATACATAAGGAGTCCCTGGGTATCTTATTAACGGAACATTTCAGTTTCCACCGTAGGATGTGAATGTCACAACTGTCAAACGTGCGTGTATTGAGAATTCCTGATGGCTTAGTTAAGGTAAGCAGTAAGCAAGTATACCAGTGACAGCTGAGACTTAAATAGAATGAGGAAGTTGGCAGGGGTATAGGTAGAGTTGAGATTTATCAAAGATATCATGATGGTCACATTAGTGAATCATGGTACAGACATCTGTTTGCTGGACTGGTTCCAAAGCTGTCATAAATTCACAAAATAGGATTGGATAGAGAAGCTCCTTTCGCCCTTTTGATTTTACATTTCCATAATTCCAAACTTATCCATTATCGTATTGAGCATTTTTTAGATTCCATAGAATCCCTACAGTGCAAAAGGAGGCCATTCAGCCTATCGAGTCTGTACCCTCTCTCCGAAAGAGCACTCTATCTAGACCCACTCACTTGCCCTATCCCCCTAATCTTGCACATTGATCATGCATGGGCAATCCACCTATCCTGCACATCTTTGGACGCTAAGAGACAATTTTAGCATGGCAAATCCATCTAATCTGAAACATCTTTGTTGCTGTCGGGTGGGGGGGGGGAACCGGAGCAACCAGAGGAAACCCACGCAAACGCGGAGCTTATGTGTAAACTCCACAAAGACAGTCAAGCAAAGCCAAAATCGATCCCGAATCCCTGGTGCTGTGAGGCAGCAGTGCTAACCCCTGTACTACTGTGCTGCCCCTGAACTTATCCTGAACTTGTCCTTAACAACCTCAAACTTTTGCCCTTTTTTTCTCTTGTGTTGATTTATTACAGATTATTGTTGCAACAAAGTTGAATAAATTATAGAATAGAAATATGTCATTCAGTACATTGGCCATGTGCAATTTTGAATTACATACCCACTTCCTAACCTATTTCCATTCCTGATGAAGTACATATTGAATGCAGGTGAAAACTTGCAAGAAGCTGCAGCTGTTCAGGAGACATGCCGTCTCTGCTCACTCCATCAGCCTGCACAGTGAAAGTTGTTGTGGAAGGGAAATTAATGAGTTGCCAACTCAAAAGCATGCTGGGAAATGCTTGACAATATAGTGGATTGGCCATGATAAATTGCCCTGAGTGACCAAAAAGGTTAGGAGTGGTTATTGAGTTACCGGGATAGGGTAGAAGTGAGGGCTTAAGTGGGTCGGTTCAGACTTGATGGGCTGAATGGCCTCCTTCTGCACTGTACGCTCTATGTTCTATAGTTTAACACTGCTTTTGAATGAAAATAAGTAGGTCAGGTGACATAAACAAAATACTGCTTAATATTTTGCTCTCGGCCTTATTATGATAACACATTGTCCTCCAAAAGATAACAAAATGTGTCCTCGAGTTGTTTTTAGCCAAGGGCAAGAACATACCTTTCATCTTACGTACTTTCCAAGGTCTATTTAATTTTTCAAAAAGTAATTTTATTAAGGTTTTGCAGAATTTTTCATAATAAAACAGTAGTAACCATAATAACAACACAAACTAGAGTGAACATTTACATAGTGCAAAAAGAGAATATACAATAACAATTAAATAGACATTACCCCACGCGACCCAGTCTTCCCATACCATCCCAATGAAACACTCACCCCCAAGGTCTATTTAATATAAACATGGCAGTTTACTTCAAGCTGTTATTTTAGACTATAAAGATATGGGGCAGGATTCTCCCGCCCAAGCTTCCTTCAATCAAATCTCAGAGTGTGGTGCACTGGCTATGCAGCCAGAACACTCCGTCTCTGCAAGTATATTTGTGTCAATAAATTTCCTTAAATCGAACCTTTAAGCTGTTAAACTGGACACTTGGCTCACCCGCTATTGGTTGAAGCCAGCCTTGGCAAGATGAGGCCCTTAATCTGGCATCAATTGATTTACAGACCGACAAGCCATCCAATCTTCCTCCTTCCGCATGACTGACAACATTGGGTTTGGGGCAGGGATGGTTGGGCAAGTGGCAGGCACAGCATTCATGACACCTTTCTGCACCTACCACCTGCAAACTAAATGCTGATTGGCTGTAAAACCTCATGATGGGGGGAGCATGCGTCAAGGACAGATACTTTCAATTTTACTGAGTCAGCAAGGACACAGGTTTCAAAATTCAGATGTAAATCACCTTTTCTTTGGTGCTTTGGATGCTACCTGGCCTCCAAAAGTGCACTTGTATGGCTGCCCTGATGCCATTTTGGTGAGGGCATCGTCGTATATGCAAGGAGATACACCGGAGGTATGCAGAGTGCACAGATCATGACATCAATCAGCTCTGGTTAACACCCCTCGCTTAAACTTGAACAATTGAACTGATGTTCAACAGCAGGAAGGGCCTACTATCAGAACTGTTAAAGGGATCATCCGCTACTTTCAAGTTTTACTCTCTTATTTTTCTCTTCTTCCAGTTTTCAGACAGCACAGTTTAGCAATCTGCCACTCACACCTCATCTGTCCTGTTAGCATTGCCTTTGATCTTGCCTCATGAACTCTTTTGTCATTTAATCTCTTGTCTTTTCCGCTCCATCACATCCTTCCCTTTTGTTTCTTTTCCACTCTCCCTCTTTTCATTTACTTAAAACCTCTTTTCTCTAGCTCTTCCCAGTTGTGATAAAAGGTTATTAGCCTGAAACATTAAGATCTGTTTTTCTCTCCTCCTTTGCGACCTTTTAACCCAAAATTTAAACTCTTGATGGGCAGAATTATTGCCTGGCACTCTCCAAGATTGCCACAAACACTGGCTTTAGCATTGGAGACTTAGACTTGATGCCCAGAACGTGCCCAGAAATTTAATCCAGGAGACAACTGCTCTTAATCATAAAAGTAAGCCCAGGCACAGTTAGAACATAGAACATAGAACGATACAGCGCAGTACAGGCCCTTCGGCCCTCAATGTTGCACCGACATGGAAAAAAAAAACTAAAGGCCATCTAACCTACACTATGCCCTTATCATCCATATGCTTATCCAATAAACTTTTAAATGCCCTCAATGTTGGCGAGTTCACTACTGTTGCAGGTAGGGCATTCCACGGCCTCACCACTCTTTGCGTAAAAAACCCACCTCTGACCTCTGTCCTATATCTATTGCCCCTCAATTTAAGGCTATGTCCCCTCGTGATAGCCACCTCCATCCGCGGGAGAAGGCTCTCGCTGTCCACCCTATCTAACCCTCTGATCATTTTGTATGTCTCTATTAGGTCACCTCTTAACCTTCTTCTCTCTAACGAAAACAACCTCAAGTCCATCAGCCTTTCCTCATATGATTTTCCCTCCATACCAGGCAACATCCTGGTAAATCTCCTCTGCACCCGTTCCAAAGCTTCCACGTCCTTCCTATAATGAGGCGACCAGAACTGTACACAATACTCCAAATGTGGCCGTACTAGAGTTTTGTACAACTGCAACATGACCTCATGGCTCCGGAACTCAATCCCTCTACCAATAAAGGCCAGCACACCATAGGCCTTCTTCACAACCCTATCAACCTGGGAGGCAACTTTCAGGGATCTATGTACCTGGACACCGAGATCCCTCTGCTCATCCACACTACCAAGAATTTTACCATTAGCCAAATATTCCGCATTCCTGTTATTCTTTCCAAAGTGAATCACCTCACACTTCTCCACATTAAACTCCATTTGCCACCTCTCAGCCCAGCTCTGCAGCTTATCTATGTCCCTCTGTAACCTGCAACATCCTTCCGCACTGTCTACAACTCCACCGACTTTAGTGTCGTCTGCAAATTTACTTACCCATCCTTCTGCTCCCTCCTCTAGGTCATTTATAAAAATGACAAACAGCAACGGCCCCAGAACAGATCCTTGTGGTACGCCACTCGTAACTGAACTCCATTCTGAACATTTCCCATCAACCACCACTCTCTGTCTTCTTTCAACTAGCCAATTTCTGATCCACATCTCTAAATCACCCTCAATCCCCAGCCTCTGTATTTTCTGCAATAGCCGACCGTGGGGAACCTTATCAAACGCTTTACTGAAATCCATATACACCACATCAACTGCTCTACCCTCGTCCACCTGTTCCGTCACCTTCTCAAAGAACTCGATAAGATTTGTGAGGCATGACCTACCCTTCACAAAACCATGCTGACTATCCCTAATCATATTATTCCTATCTAGATGATTATAAATCATATCTTTTATAATCCTCTCCAAGACTTTACCCACCACAGACGTGAGGCTCACTGGCCTATAGTTACCGGGGTTATCTCTACTCCCCTTCTTGAACAAAGGGACCACATTTGCTATCCTCCAGTCCTCTGGCACTATTCCTGTAGCCAATGATGACCTAAAAATCAAAGCCAAAGGCTCAGCAATCTCTTCCCTGGCTTCCCAGAGAATCCTAGGATAAATCCCATCAGGCCCCGGGGACTTATCTATTTTCACCTTGTCCAGAAGTGCCAATACTTCTTCCCTACGCACCTCAATGCCATCTATTCTAATAGCCTGGGTCTCAGCATTCTCCTCCACAATATTATCTTTTTCCTGAGTGAATACTGACAAAAAGTATTCATTTAGTATCTCGCTTATCTCCTCAGCCTCCACACACAACTTCCCACCACTGTCCTTGACTGGCCCTACTCTTACCCTAGTCATTCTTTTATTCCTGACATACCTATAGAAAGCTTTTGGGTTTTCCTTGATCCTACCTGCCAAAGACTTCTCATGTCCCCTCCTTGCTCGTCTTAGCTCTCTCTTTAGATCCTTCCTCGCTTCCCTGTAACTATCAAGCGCCCCAACTGAAACTTCACGCCTCATCTTCACATAGGCCTCCTTTTTCCTCTTAACAAGAGATTCCACTTCTTTGGTAAACCATGGTTCCCTCGCTCTACCCTTTCCTCCCTGTCTGACTGGTACGTACTGATCAAGAACACGCAATAGCTTTTCCTTGAACAAGCTCCACATATCCAGTGTGCCCAACCCTTGCAGCCTACTTCTCCAACTTATACATCCTAAGTCATGTCTAATGGCATCATAATTGCCCTTCCCCCAGCTATAACTCTTGCCCTGCGGGGTATACTTATCCCTTTCCATCACTAATGTAAAGGTCACCGAATTGTGGTCACTGTCTCCAAAGTGTTCACCTACCTCCAGATCTAACACCTGGCCTGGTTCATTACCCAAAACCAAATCCAAAGTGGCCTCACCTCTTGTTGGCCTGTCAACATATTGTGTCAGAAAACCCTCCTGCACACATTGTACAAAGAACGACCCATCCAATGTACTCGAACTATATCTTTTCCAGTCAATATTAGGAAAGTTAAAGTCTCCCATAACAATTACCCTGTTACTTTCGCTCTTTTCCAGAATCATCTTCGCCATCCTTTCCTCGACATCTCTAGAACTATTAGGTGGCCTATAAAAAACTCCTAACAGGGTGACCTCTCCTTTCCTGTTTCTAACTTCAGCCCATACTACCTCGGAAGAAGAGTCCCCATCTTGCATCCTTTCTGCCACCGTAATACTGTCCTTGACTAGCAGCGCCACACCTCCCCCTCTTTTGCCCCCTTCTCTGGCTTTACTAAAGCACCTAAACCCCGGAACCTGCAACAACCATCCTGTCCCTGCTCTATCCATGTCTCTGAAATGGCCACAACATCGAAGTCCCAGGTACCAACCCATGCTGCCAGTTCCCCTACCTTATTTCGTATACTCCTGGCATTGAAATAGACACACTTCAAACCACCGACCTGAACACTGCCGCCCTCCTGCGAAGTCAAATCTGTGCTCCTGACCTCTCTACTCTCAATCTCTCGCACCCCAAAACTACTATCCAGGTTCCCATGCCCCTGCTGAATTAGTTTAAACCCCCCCAAAGAGTACTAACAAATCTCCCCCCCAGGATATTGGTGCCCCTTAGGTTCAGATGTAGACCATCCTGTCTATAGAGGTCCCACCTTCCCCAGAAAGAGCCCCAGTTATCCAGAAATCTGAATCCCTCCCGCCTGCACCATCCCTGTAGCCACGTGTTTAATTGCTCTCTCTCCCTATTCCTCGTCTCACTATCACGTGGCACAGGCAACAACCCAGAGATAACAACTCTGTTTGTTCTCACTCTGAGCTTCCATCCTAGCTCCCTAAAGGCCTGCCTGACATCCTTGTCCCCTTTCCTACCTATGTCGTTAGTACCAATGTGGACTACGACTTGGGGCTGCTCCCCCTCCCCCTTAAGGACCCGAAAAACACGATCCGAGACATCACCTACCCTTGCACCTGGGAGGCAACATACCAAACGTGAGTCTCTCTCGCTCCCACAAAATCTCCTATCTGTGCCCCTGACTATTGAGTCCCCAATTACTAATGCTCTGCTCCTCTCCCCCCTTCCCTTCTGAGCAACAGGGACAGACTCCGTGCTAGAGTCCCGCACCCCATGGCTTACCCCTGGTAAGTCGTCCCCCCCACAAGTATCCAAAACGGTATACTTGTTACTCAGGGGAACGACCGCAGGGGGTCCCTGCACTGACTGCTTCTTCCCAGGCCCTCTTACAGTTACCCATCTATCTCCAGTCTTTGGTGTAACTACTTCCCTGAAGCTCCTATCTATGACCACCTCTGCCTCCCGAATGATCCGAAGTTCATCCAACTCCAGCTCCAGTACCATAACTCGGTCTTGTAGGAGCTGGAGCTGGCTGCACTTCCTGCAGGTAAAATCAGCAGGGACACTAACGGCATCCCTCACCTCAAACATCCTGCAGGAGGAACATTGCACTACCTTCCCTGCCATCCCACTTAATTTCAACCAAGTTCTGGTAAACAAATTTAAAAAAAATAATATAATATAGCACTTACCTGCTCACACCAATGGGTCTTATTATTAGGTTAGAGGAGGAGGGCGGATGGGAGACACTACACGTGTAGTGTACAGTTGTACAGTGGTTAGCACTACTGCCAACAATGCTGAGGACCCGGGTTCAATCCTAGCCCTGGGTCACTGTCAGTGTAGAGATTGCACATTCTCCCAGTGTTTGTGTGGGTTTTACCCCCACAACCCAAAGATGTGCAGGGTAGGTGGATTTGCCACGCTAAATTGCCCCTTAATTGGAAAAAAATAATTGGGTACTCTAAATTTATATTAAAAAACAAACGCAAGGTCTGGGTTGACAGTTACTAAAAACAGAAGCTGTATTGGGATGCCTGGAAATCTATTTGTGGCCGAAACCTGAACAATTGGGGCAGCATGGTAGCATTGTGGATAGCACAATTGCTTCACAGCTCCAGGGTCCCAGGTTCGATTCTGGCTTGGGTCACTGTCTGTGCGGAGTCTGCACATCCTCCCCGTGTGTGCGTGGGTTTCCTCCGGGTGCTCCGGTTTCCTCCCACAGTCCAAAGATGTGCAGGTTAGGTGGATTGGCCATGATAAATTGCCCTTAGTGTCCAAAATTGCCCTTAGTGTTGGGTGGTGGTACAGGGTTATGGGGCTCGGGTGGAGATGTTGACCTTGGGTGGGGTGCTCTTTCCAGGAGCCGGTGCAGACTCGATGGGCTGAATGGCCTCCTTCTACATTGTAAATTCTATGATAATCTATGAATTAACAGAGTTTGAGACATCAGAAATAGTTTATAAAAACCTTTGCAGGACGTTAAAAGATCTCACCACAGCACTGCGGCATGTTGACTTTACGTCAATTTACTTACCAGGTGGCATCAGAAGCGGAAATTCGGTGCTCCTTCTTGCTAGTTTTGCTACTCGATCACTGTGATGATGCCTCCGATGCCACACTCCTCACTCTGGATCAGGAAGTTCCAGCTGAACTGATGGCAAAAGGCAAGAGTGCACTTATAACCGTGGTCAATGGCGACTCCCAAGGCATCGTCGTTGACTGGAGGATTTGGGCCGGATGGCTTTCCAAGTGTTCTCATGCTGTTGGCTACCGCTTCCAGACTAGACGCGACGGGCCTCAAACTCTGCAGCTTTGCTAAGTTGGTGCCGGACCTCCAGGCTACTTGCCAATGATTGCAAGCTTTCTGACAAGCCGGCCAAAGCATCAGTCAGTAAGCATACCCCATCAGCCCTATTCTGTATTGCACCAGATTGAAGAACTTACCTGAGTATACTGCAGCAGAGCTCATGTGCCACCTCAGCCTCCGACCGATTGGCACCTGGGCTACCCTTGCCCTCTCTCCTGACTGCAGATCATCGGTGCCTGGTGTCTAATCATCTGCAACTTCCATCTCTAACTGACATGTATAACATAAAGGGCAGGTGAGTGGTACTGGCAGTGTTGCTTTTGCAAAGAGCTGGCATTGACACCACGCATCGAATAGCCCACTTCCGTGCTGCAGCTGTTCTATAATTCCAGGATAGGCGCACTGTCAATATTTGTACTATTAGCTATGAGTGTGACAGAGAGTGACAGTGATTCTTTGTTCTGCCTGTCTTTCTAACCCTTCACCTCTTTCTCCACCTGGACAGTTCTGAAACGGAAATGGCACAAGTAGTGGTGTTGAGATGAGAGGAAGGGGCAAGAACAAGAGCTGCATGTTTACACCATCTGCAACTTGCAAATGGGAAGAGAGTATTAGATGAAGGTGGTAGGCTGTGAGAGGTAGGATTAGGATGAATCTACCACCATCTTCAATGATTTAAGCCCAAGCACTGGCCATTGCCTGAACCAGTGCTGCTCTAATGATGGTGACCACTTTCCCTCCATGGGGTAAAGAAATGCCTGAGCGCTGCTGGTGAGGTGCTGCTGTCTCTGGTTGTGAGCCACCTTGCCCTTCAAAGGAGAGAAAGGTGAGTCAGGGGTCGTTTTTATGGGGTGGGGTAGTTTAGTTGGCTGGACGGCTGGTTTGTGATGCAGAGCGATGCCAACAGCGTGGGTTTAATTCCTCTGCCAGCTGAGGTTGTTCACGAGAGCCCCGCCTTCTCAACCTTGCCCTTTGCCTGAGATTTGGTGACTGTCGGGTTAAATCACCACTGGTCAGCTCTCAAAGGAGGGCAGCCTATGGTCCTCTGGGACTGTGATGGCATTTACATTTTTTTTTGCAATTCGCTTGGATGATATGGCTGCCATGATTCAACAGCTGCCAGTATATGCAAGGTGTGAGATATGGGTGTGAGGGCTTGGAGCAGTGCAAGGTGTGTGAGGATGAGGTTAAACTATGTGCATTAGCTATGTGATGTGGTTCGTAGAGATTGTTGGTCGGTTAAACATGAAGTTGTAACAAATTGAGCAATATATGTGGTTATACGGCACAGTTGATGCAACATGATATTCAAAGATGCATTTACTCACTGTTATAACTGCCTGCTTACCATTTGCTGGGGACTAATGACAATCCCACAATCCTGTGGGAGTATGAGCTTCTCCAATGAGGGGGGCGGAGAAATCATTAGCAGACTCCCTGCATAAATAGAGCTGGCCAGTTTGGAACCAGGGAGAGAAGAGTTTGACAGCAAGAGAAGTTGTTGTTGCTGCTGTTGTATATATATATATGTTAATATGTTAATATGTAAATAAATGTTATTTCTTTATATCCTGAAAACCCGTGCTGGATTCTTCGTGGCCCTCACAAAACTGGCGATGAGGGTTAAAGTGAATAGGTGTCTACACTGCTGAAGCCACCTCCCTGGATTTTTGTTGGACACAGGTTGGAAGTTGTTTTCTATTACGCCATGTCTCTGTATGGACCTTTCGATGTTTTTGATGCTGCGCTGGAAAGCTGGAACCAGTACGCACAACAGATGCGTTACTATTTCCGGGCAAACAACATCACCGAAAACGAGCGGCAGGTTGTCATATTGCTCACCGCCTGTTGCCCGCATACGTTTGGGGTGATTAGGAGCCTTACATACCCAGCTGCACTGGACACCAAAATGTTTGATGAACTTGTGAACTTAGTGGGGCAACATTTTAACCCAACCCCATCCACGATAGTCCAACGTTGCCGGTTTAATACCGCTGAGAGGACCCCAGCAGAATCCCTTGCTGACTTTCTATCCAGGCTACGCAGGATTGTGGAGTACTGTGACTATGGTGAGACCTTGTCAGAAATGTTACGCGACCGTTTGGTTTGCGGTATTAACAATGCGGCCACCCAGAGAAAGCTGTTAGCTGAGCCAACATTGACTTTTCAACAGGCCATTCAAATAGTATTGTCCCGAGAGAGTGCAGAATGAGGAGTGCAGGAGGTACAGGGAATGGAGGTGCATGCCTTGGGGCGCAACCCCTTCCGTCCGAAAGCACCCCCGTACCCCTGCGGTACCTAGGGCAAGGCGACGTCCGGATCGACGCCAGTGGCCGTCAGACATTCCTCTCCGAAGGGAGCCTTCTCCAGAACCAATGGATGATGAGCCATGTCCGTGTCAGACTTGTAGGCGCCGACCCCGTCACGGACGTCGGTCCTGGGGCGCCAGAGGCGCCGTCATTCCGACCGAAACTGGGGCCAGCCCAGGGGCCGTACCTTTCATTTGGATGAACCTGCGGCGACTACTCCCGAGGACGTGGAGACGGAGGATGACTGCCTGCAGCTGCATTGTGGGCAGCTCTCCGTGTGGCCCCCATTAAAGTGACAGTACGGGTCAATGGTCACCCGCTTGAGATGGAGTTGGGCACTGGCGCAGCGGTCTCCGTGATCGGCCAGAGGACATTCGACCGCATCAAGCAGGGTATACAGACCCTTACATTAACTGACACACAGGCCAGGTTGGCCACCTACACGGGGGAACCATTGGACATTGCAGCAACTACGATGACCCCTGTTGTTTATGGACGCCAGGAGGGGCGTTTCCCACTTATCGTGGTGCGCGGCCATGGGCCCAGCCTGTTGGGTCGGGACTGGTTGTGCCATTTGCAGTTGCAGTGGCAGCACATCCTCCAAACAGTTTCTGGAGGATTGACTGAGGTGCTAGGACGATACCCAGATGTATTCCAGCCCGGTATGGGAAAAATAAAAGGGGCTGTAGCCCATATCCAAGTCGAACCAGGAGCCACGCCGCGCTATTTCCGGGCGCGCCGGTTCCTTACGCCTTGCTCGAGAAGGTAGAAGGGGAGCTCGCTCATTTGGAGACTTTGGGTATCATCAGGCCCGTCCGTTTCGCTGACTGGGCAGCACCAATTGTACCTGCAACGAAGCCAGATGCCACAGTTCGCTTGTGTGGTGACTATAAACTTACAGTGAATACAGCTTCCCGACTCGACCGATACCCAATGCCTCACATAGAGGATCTCTACGCGTAGCTTGCAGGCGGACTCTCATTCACAAAATTTGATATGAGTCACGCCTACCTACAGTTGGAGCTGGACCCTGACTCCCGGCCATATGTAACGATTAATACACATCGGGGCCTGTATGAATATACATGTTTGCCTTTTGGAGTATCCTCTGCCTGCGCTATTTTTCAACGCGTTATGGAGGGCATTTTGAGAGGTTTACCGCGTGTTGCTGTTTACTTAGATGACGTTTTGATCACACTGACATCGGAGCAGGAACATTTAGAAAATTTTGAGGCTGTCCTTAGACACTTTTCGGAGGCTGGAGTCCGTTTACGTCGCACAAAGTACATTTTTCAGGTGAAGGAAGTAGTCTACATGGGTTATCGGGTGGACCGCGAAGGTTTGCAGAGAAGGTGCGTGCGATTCAATAGGCCCCCGCCCCGACTGACACTTTGCGTCTTCGTTCGTTTCTCGGCCTCGTAAACTATTACGGAAAGTTCCTCCCCAATCTGTCAACTACGCTGGCCCCGTTGCACCTTCTGCTAAAGAAGAATCACACCTGGGTTTGGGGTCGGCCGCAAGAAACCGCTTTCCGGCGGGTAAAACAACAATTGTCTTCTGGGTTACTAACCCACTATGATCCTGGAAAGCCTTTGTTCGTCACATGTGATGCATCCCCGTATGGTATTGTGGCCGTCCTGTCCCACAAGATGGAGAACGGGGCCGAGCGGCCGATAGCTTTCGCCTCCCTCACATTGACTGCAGCGGAAAAAAAGTACGCGCAGATCGAGAAGGAGGGCCTGGCAGTGGTCTTTGCGGTGAAACGTTTCCACCAGTACATATATGGTCGCCACTTCACCATCGTGACTGATCATAAGCCTCTGCTGGGACTTTTCAGAGAAGATAAGCCAATACCGCCCATTGCTTCCACACGGATCCAGCGCTGGGCTTTGTTGCTCGCTGCATACGAGTATTCTCTGGAACACAAACCAGCAACCCAGATAGGGAATGCCGACGCACTGAGCCGATTGCCTTTATCGACTGGCCCCATGTCAACCCCCATGACCGGTGAGGTGGTTGCAACCCTAAATTTTATGGACACCTTGCCTGTCACGGCATCACAGATCCGTGAGTGGACCCAGACGGAGCCAGTCCTGTCAAAGGTTCGGCACATAGTCCTGTATGGAGGGCAGCATAGACAGCTCCCAGGCGAGTTGCGGGCATTTTCCTCCAAGCTGTCCGAATTCAGCGTGGCAGACGGAATCCTTTTGTGGGGGACGCGAGTGATTGTCCCGGAAAAAGGACAGGAGCTGATACTGAGAGACTTGCACAATGGGCATCCAGGTGTGACCAAAATGAAAATGTTGGCCCGGAGTTATGTCTGGTGGCCAGGCCTCGACACCGACATTGAAAAGGTGGCCCAAAACTGCTCTATTTGCCAGGAGCATCAGAAGCTTCCACCGGCCGTGCCCCTACATCACTGGGAATGGCCAGGGCGGCCTTGGGCGCGCTTGCATGCGGATTTCGCCGGCCCTTTTCAAGGATCCATGTTCCTGCTATTAATTGACACCCAGTCTAAATGGCTAGAGGTGCATAAGATGGGAGGCACAACGTCCTGCGCAACAATCGAGATGCGTTTGTCTTTCAGTACGCATGGCCTCCCCGAAATGCTGGTCACGGACAATGGCACTCCGTTCACAAGTGAGGAGTTTGCAAGGTTCATGAAGATGAACGGCATACGCCATATCCGTACTGCCCCTTACCACCCGGCTTCAAATGGGTTGGCGGAGCGCGCAGTGCAGACATTCAAACGAGGGCTAAAGAAGCAGTCTTCCGGATGGACACAAGACTGGCTCGGTTTTTAGTTTCATATAGGACCACCCCCCTTGCGGTGACTGGGGTAGCTCCTGCAGAACTCATAAAGGGCCGGAGACTTCGCACCCGCCTTAGCATGGTTTTCCCGGACATTGCCGCAAAAGTACGCCGCACACAAGAACGGCAGGGACATGGTTTTTCTCTGCATCGGCCGATTCGGCAGTTTATGCCCAGTGACCCAGTGTTCGTTCGGAATTTTGCTGGTGGTGCCCAGTGGGTCCCTGATGTAATCTTTTGCCAAACCAGCCCTATCTCTTACCATATACAAGCCCAGAGGTGTCTCCAGCGCAAACATGTAGACCATGTTCGGTCCAGAAGATTATTCCTGCCAAAGATTGTCCGCCCCAGGAACTCATTCCTACAGCCCCCGACACAATGGAAAGTATTCCTCACACTCTTCCTCTGGTGCCTCACTCAAAGACTGCGCAGGTCGTGACAGAACCGCGTGAAGATAGAGACGCCGAGATGACGGAGGCAGCAGACTCAGACTCCGAGATGGAGACACAAGACACCTCAGAGGGGGAATCCTCGGGCCCACGGGCCGTGGATGTACAACCGTTACGTCGTTCATCATTGAAGCACCGATCTCCATCTCGTTACACGCCGCCTGATCCAGCGCCTTGTGCAAATGGTGTCCGGCCTGCGGCAAAACGAGTCTAGCGCCCTCCTTCGCCAGGGTCTTCGGTGGATTCTTTGGAATTTGGGGGGGGAGGGATGTTATAAGCTGCCTGCTTACCACTGGCTGGGGACTAATGACAATCCCACAATCCTGTGGGAGTATGAGCTTCCCCAATGAGGGGGGGGCAGAGAAATCATTAGCAGACTCCCTGCATAAAAAGAGCTGGCCAGTTTGGAACCAGGGAGAGAGGAGTTTGGCAGCAAGAGAAGTTGTTGCTGCTGTTGCATATTTATGTTAATTTGTAAATAAATGTTATTTCTTTGAATCCTGAAAACTCGTGCTGGATTCTTCATGGCCCTCACAAAATTCACCTTGATGCTCATGTGAGGCCATTGAATGTTTTGTGGCACTGCATCCAGTGTTCTACTTTGGAAAATCACTTGTTAAAGGATATAACTGGAGCCAAATTTTATACACTTTCATTTAATTACAGAGATACACATTACAAAGATGATCTCCTAACCTAACTGCCACAGTTTCAGACTGTTCCTTTGTGAATCTCCTTTGTTGAACCCATAAACAAAAGAATGCATCAGCAATTACCTGACCCATTGTTTCTATTTATAGGACTTCAAGTGAATCCCTTGTTAATGCCCACCACCTGCTGATAATTAAACACAATTTATATTCACTGAACATCCAGATCCTCTGGGAGAGACCCTTGACGTTGTTTGCCATGGTTCTCTGGTCCCACTACCTTCTG
The DNA here is from genome assembly GCF_902713615.1 of Scyliorhinus canicula. Lineage (NCBI taxonomy): Eukaryota > Metazoa > Chordata > Chondrichthyes > Carcharhiniformes > Scyliorhinidae > Scyliorhinus > Scyliorhinus canicula. The sequence goes on along the minus strand of NC_052162.1, from coordinate 69,346,456 downwards.
AGAGTTTGTCGGGAGAGTCTCCTGACCATTTGCAGAAAAATGACATCTCTTCCTCTGCACCTTAAAGCTTCTGATGCGTTGCCAGAAAGTCTTGGAATCAGTTCTTTGTCATAGAATGGCATTTTTGTGTCTTTTTCAGATCAAACTCTCTTTCCAGTGACCAGCCCGCTTGCTCTAATTGGGTGCATTTCCCCTTTAAGCAATGAGGAGTCGTTTCAAGTAGCGCCAATTAGCTTAAAATCACGCCAGACTCTCACAACGCTGTGCTCCCAGCTCAGGCAGCCACTCATCGGCACAGTTCGTATTGGCTGCACACCACAATCATTTAAATGAACTGCCTGGCAGCATGCATTTATTTTGCAGCGCTGGCGTATTACTGGAGATGGATGAGCTGAGGGATAAGGCATTCCAGTCTTCAAATGAGTGCAGATGGTATCCTGCTGTCCACATAATCTCCACTAGGAACAGGGTCTTGGCAGGCACAATGCCATCTCAACCATAAAATATCAGGTCTGAGTTGTTGGGCACACTTTCAGTGACAAACCTCCATGTTCACTCATCCATTTCATAGCCGGACATTATCTTCTCCGACAAAAAGCAGGCAGATGTTTTTCCCGAACTGATTTTGATGGGGCCTGCCTAGTTGGTAACAATTTGTTTGTCTCAATTTTTGCTGAACCATTTTTCTCCTAAATTTTCATATTCCAAACCAACGTTTTGACAGTTTAACTAGATGCTTGGCCACTGTTATACATAATTGCCACTGGTGTTATGTAATTGGATGTTACATTTTCATCGCTAGTACAGCAGTAACCATCTCAGGAATTACATGCTTCAAAGCTGTATTAATAGCAGCTCCTAAATCACAAAGAAAATAGTTGAATTCAACAGATTTTTATCCGCACAAAATAATTTTTTCCTTCTGGTTATATGATTGTTAAATGCAAGACTCGTCTCAGTAGATTTCAACATTTCGGTCAGGGGGGTTATATGTTTCTGTTTGATACTTGTATCATTGTGGGCTGGGGGGGATGTGGCTCAGGGTAGTGTCACGGGACCAGCAACCCAGAGGCCCAGTCTCATGCGCTGGGGACATGGGTTCAAACCCCAGCACAGCAGATTTAATGAACAGATTTGAAATTAAAGCCTAGTCTCAGTAATAATAATCATTCAACCAATGCCAATTCCCGTACCAGCCTCCCCGGACAGGCGCCGGAATGTGGCGACTAGGGGCTTTTCACAGTAACTTCATTGAAGCCTACTCGTGACAATAAGCGATTTTCATTTTCATTTCATAAAAACTCATCTGGTTAAACTAATGCCCTTTAGGGAAGAAAATCTGCCATCCTTACCTTGTCTGGTCTAATGTGACCCCAGAACTGCAGCAATTAGTTATATCGAAACATCCCAGAAAGCCACTCAGTTGTATCAAATGGCTACAGAGTCGAAGAGGAATTAAACCGGAGGAGCCATCTGCCAATCATAGATTCATAGAATTTTTACAGTGTAGAAGAAGGCCATTTGGCCCATCGAGTCTGCACCAACCCTCTGAAAGAGCATCTCACCCAGGCCCACTCCCCCGCCCCATCCCCATAACCCCATCTAACCTGCATATCTTTGGGCACTAAGGGACAATTTAGTGTGGCCAATCCACCTAACCTGCAAATTTGTGGGCTGTGGGAGGAAACTGGAGCACTTGGAGGAAACCCATGCAGAAATGAGGAGAACGTGCAAACTCCACACAGTCACTCAAGGCCGGAATTGAACCCAGGTCACTGGTGCTGTGAGGCAGCAGTGCTAACCATCATCCCACCATGTCACAATAGCCTAGGCACTCGAAATGACTGCAGCAAACCCAGTCCTGTTGACCCTGCAAGGTCCTACTTACTAGGTGATGCACGATCAATAACTCTCGAAGCGAGATTGGAGGACAATTGAAGGCTTTATTGGACTTGATGTTTCCCCCAGCAGCACAAGTACAGAATGCAGCAGCTAGGGAGACACAGACTCTTATACTCCGCCTTACTGGGTGGAACCAGCAGGCAGGCTTCACCGATGGTCTTACAGTATCAGGTACCTCCAACACCAATAGTCTTACAGCATCGGGTACCTCCAACCTAGGTATCGTAATACCCCTAACACCGACCACCACACTTGGGCTTGCGCCAATATTGGTGAGAGCTGTCCTGCAAACTTGGCAAGCAACAGCCTGACGTTGGCATACTTAAGGAGTCTGACCTTACAGATAATATTAGAGACACGGCCATCATCTGAGGAGGTGGGACAGTGGTGTACAGTCTGGAGGGAATTGTCCTGAGAGCCCTCAACATTGACTCTGGGCCACATGAAGTCTTATGTCATCAGGTCAAACATGAGCAGGGAGCTCTCCTGCTGGTTATCACCCACTACCGTCCCTCAAGTAATGAATCAGTATTCTTCCAAGTTGAACACCACTTGGAAGTAGCTTTGAGGGTGGCAAGGGCACAAAATATATTCTGGGTGGAGGAGCTTAATGTTCATCACCAAATGTGACTCAGGAGCATCACTATTTCCCAAGTCCGAAAGGGAAAATCTACTTGACTGGGACCGTGGCAGGTAGTGAGGGAACAAACAGGAGGGAAAAACCTACTTGACCTCGTCCTCAGCAATCTACCTGTCACAGATGCATCGTTGCACAGCAATATTGGTAGGAGTAACACTACACAGTACTTGTGGAGCGATTGTCCCTTCTTCACATTGCGGATACTCTCCATCATGTTATGTGGCACTATTGCTCTGCTAAATGGGATAGATTTTGAACAGGTCGAGCAACTCAAGACTGGGAACCCATGAGGCACTGTGGGTCATCAGCAGCAGCAGAATTGTACTCATTCACAATCTTTAACCACATGACCGGGCATATCCCCCACTCTACCATTGTAGCCAAGCCAGGATATGAACTAATGTTCAATAAAGGGTGCAGGAGAGCATATCAGGAGTAGCACCAGGCATACCGCAAAATGAGGGGACGTCCTGATGATGCTATAACACAGGATGACTTGCATGCCAAATAGTGGAAGCAGCATGTGATAGACAGATCTATGCAATCCCAGAGCAACAGATCAGACCTGCAGTCCTGCCATATCCAGTCATGAATGGTGATGGACAATTAAACAACTAACAGAAGGAGGAAGCTCCACAAATATCCCCATCCTCAATGATGGAGGAGCCCAGAACATCAATCCAAAGGTAAGGCAGAAGCATTTGCACTCGCCTTCAGCCAGAAGTGCCAAGTGGATGATCAATCTTGGCCTCCTGCTGTGGTCCCCAGCATCACACATACCAGTCTTCAGCCAGTTGAATTCACGTCACCTGTTACCAAGAAATGGCTGAAGGTACTCGATACTGCAAATGGGCTCCAACAACCTTCCGGCAATTATACTAAAGGCTCTAGAATGAGCCGCTCCCCTAGCCAAATGTCCCAGTACAGCTACAATGCTGCATCTACCTTGCAATGTGGCAAATTGCCCAGGTATGTCATATATCCACATAAAGCAGGACAAATCCAACCAATCACTGCTCCATCAGTGTACTCTAAATAATAAGCAAAGTGATAGAAGAGGTAATCGACAGTGCTGTCAAGCAACTCTTACTCAACAATAACTGACACTCATTTTGGGTTCTGCCAGGATCACTCAGCTTCTGACATTATTACATCCTTAGTAGAAACATGGACAAAAGAGTTAAATTCAAGGCAGCATTTGACAGAATGTGGCATGAAGGAGTCCTGGAACAACGAGTCTATGGGAATCAGGGGGTAAACTTTCCTCTGGTTGGAGTTATGCCCAGCATAAAACCAGATGGTTGTGACTGTTGAAGGTCATTTAAAGCAGACCAAGCAGGCCAGCAGCACGGTTCGATTCCCGTACCAGCCTCCCCGGACAGGCGCCGGAATGTGGCGACTAGGGGCTTTTCACAGTAACTTCATTGAAGCCTACTCGTGACAATAAGCGATTTTCATTTCATTTCATTTCAATCACCCTAGTTCCATGACATCAATGCTGGAGTTCCTCAGAGTAGCGCCCTATACCTGAAAATCTTCAGGTACTTCACTCCAACATAAGATCAGAAGTGAGGATGTTCATTGGCAATTGTACAATGTTCAATGCGCCATTTGTGACTCTGCAGATATTGAAGCAGTCCATGTCCAAATTCTGCAGACCTGGCCAACATTCGGGCATATATTGATAAGTGGTAAGTAACATTTACGCTATACAAGTGCCAGACAGTGACCATTTCCAACAGGTGATAATCTAGCTATCTTCCCTTGACGTTTAATGGAATAGACATTGCTGATTCCCATGTTCAACATCCCGGGGGTTACCATTGGCAGGGAGCTGAATTGGACCAACTATATAAATACTGCAGCTGCAAGAGCAACTCAGAGGCTTGGATTTTGGGGTGAGGAACTCATCTCCTGATGCCCAAAACCTATCCACTATCTAAAAGACACAATTCAGCAGTGTGATTTTTTTTTTAATTATTCATTTCAACGATGTGGGTGTCATTGGTTAGGCCAGCATCTCTTGCCAAGGTTCGATCCTCCCTTGTAGGAGATGGTCATTGCCTGGCACTTGTGTAACACGAATATAACTTGCCACTTGTCAGCCCAAGCCTGGATATTGTCCAAGTCTTGCTGTATTTGCTTATGGATCACTTCAGTGTGCGAGAAGTTGTGAATATTGTGCTGTCATCTGTGTACAACATGCACTACTGGCCTTATGATGGGAGAGAGATCATTGATGAAGCAGCTGAACATGGTTGGGTCTAGGGCACTACCTTGAGAAACACCTGCAGTTATGTCCTGGAGCTGAGATGATTAAACGCTAACCACCACAACCATCTTTCTTTGTGTCAGATATGACTCCAACCAGCGGAGAGGTTTCCTCCAGATTCCCATTGATTCCTGGTTAGCTAGAGCCCCTGATGCCATAATCAATCAAATGCTGCTTTGATGTCAAGGGCAGTCACCTCTGGCATTTAGCTCTTTTGTCCATGTTTAAACCAAGGCTATAATGAGTTTAGGACCTGAGTGATTCTGGCAGAACACAAACTGAGCATCTGTGAGCAGGTTATTGCTGAATATGTCCCACTTGATAGCACTATTGATGACTCCTTCCATCACTTTGCTGATGATGGAGAGTAGACTGATAGGGTGATACTTGGCTGGATTGGATTTGCCCTGTTTATTGTGTACAGGACCCGCCTGGGCAATTTTCCACATTGCCAGGTAAATGCCAGTGTCGTAGCTGTTCTGGAACAGCTTGGCTAGGGGTGTGGCAAGTTCTGGAGCACAGGTCTTCAGTACTATTACCGGAATATTGTCAGGGCCCATAGCCTTTGCAGTATCCAGTGCCTTCAGCCATTTCTTGGTATCATGTGGAGTGAATGGTATTGGCTGAAGACTGACAGCTGTGATGCTGAGGACTTCTGGAGACCAAGATGGATCATCCACTCGGCACTTCTGGCTGAAGATTATTGTGAATGCTTCAGCCTTGTCTTTTGCAAGGTTCTGGGCTCATTCATCATTGAGGATGGAGATTTTTGTGGAGCATCCTTCCCCAATGAGCTGTTTAAGTCCACCATAATTCATGGCTGGATGTGGCATGGCTGCAGATCTTGGAACTGATGCGTTAGTTGTGGAATCACTAAGCTCTGCCTACTACTTGCTGCTTATGCTATTCGGCATCCAAGTAACCCTGTGTTGTAGTTTCACGAAGTTGACACCTCATTTGTTTTTGGGTATGCCTGGTGTTGTTCCTGGTATGCTCTCCTGCAATCTTCATTGAACCAAGGTTGATCCCCTGGCTTGATGGTAATGGTAGAGTGAGGGGTATGCTTGCCCATGAGGGTGGAGATTGTGGTTGATTACAATTCTGCTGCTGATAATGGCCTACAACACCTCATGGATGCCCAGTCTTGAGTTGTTCTATCTGTTCGAAGTCAATCCCATTTCGCACAGTGGTAGTGCCACACAATACAATGGAGGGTATCCTCAATGTGAAGGCAGAACTGTGTCTCCACACGGACTGCGCAGTGGTCACTTCTACCAATACTGTCATGGACAGATGTATCTGCAGCCGGAAGGTTGGTGAGGATCAGATCAAGTATGTTTTTCCCTTTTGTTGGTTCCCTTACCACCTGCTGCAGTCCAAGTTTTGCAGCAACGTCCTTAGGACCCGGCCAGCTCAGTCTGTGGTGGGACTTCCAAGCCACTTCTGGTGATAGACATTGGAGTTCTCCCACTCAGAGTATATTCTGCACCCTTGCCAACCTCAGTGCTCCCTCCAGGTGGTGTTCAACATGAAGGATTACTGATTCATTAACTGATGGCAGATGGTACGTGGTAATCAGCAGGAGTTTTCCTTGCCCATGTTTAACCTGAAGCCATGAGACTTCATGGGGTACAGAGTCGATGTTGAAGACACTCAGAGCAAATCCCTCCTGACTGTGCCACCACCTCTGCTTGGTTGCCCTGCTGGTGAGACAGGACATACCCAGGAATGGTGACAATGTTGTCTGGGACATTGCCTGCAAGGTATGATTCTGTGAGTATCACTCTGTCAGGATCCCAACTTATGGCATAAGTCCCCAAATGTTAATAAGGAGGACTTTGCAGGTCGACACGGCTGGGTTTGCCATTGTCATTTCTGGTGCCTGGGTCAATGTCGGGTGTTCCATCCTTTTTTGTGTTTTTGTAGCAGTTGAGCACAACTGAGTGGGTTGTTAGGCCATTTAAGAGGGCATTTAAGAGTCAACCACACTGCTGTGGATCTAGAGCCAGACCAGGTAAGGATGGCAGATTTATTTCCCTAAAGAATATTAGTGAACCAGATGGGTTTTTACGACAATCAACAATGGTATTGTGGTCAACATTAGACTTTTAATTCCAATGCTCTCCACTTTTCTGGATGAATGTAGCTCCAACAACACACAAGAAGAGTTGGACACCATCCAGTGCAATGCAACCTGCTTGATTGGCACCCCATCCACTATTTTAACATTCACTCACTCCACCATCTATGCATAGTGGAAGCAGTGTGTAGCATCTACAGCATGAACTGCAGAAGCTCACCAAAATTCCTTCTAGAACATCTTCCAAACTTTTTTTAATATAAATTTAGAGCACCCAATTATTATTTTTTTCAATTAAGGGGCAATTTAGCGTGGCCAATCCACCTACCATGCACATCTTTGGGTTATGGGGGTGAAACCCACGCAGACTCGAGGAGAATGTGCAAACTCCACATGGACAGTGACCCAGGGCTGGGATTCGAACCTGGGTCCTCCGTGCCGTAGTCCCAGTGCTTACCACTGCTCCACGTACCGCCCCTCACACTTTACAAACTTGAGACCTCTATCATCAAGAAGGCAACAGCAACAGATGCATGGGAGCACCACCATCTGCAAGAGTCCCTCCAAGCCTCACACCACCTGATTTGGAACTAAAATGCCCCCCTTCACTGCCACTGGGTAAAAATCCTGGAGTTCCTTCCTAACAGAGCTGTGGACATATCAACATCACATGCACTGCAGTGGTTCAAGGAGGCTGCTCACCACCATTTTCTTAAGGGCAATTAGGGATGGGCAATAAATACTGGATTAGCTCGTAATACTCACATCCCATGAAAGAACAAAAATATCAGTAACACTAGGTTTGGCTGCCACAACTTTCGGGAGCACCCTGCAGAATCTGCTGTTCATAGCGTGTATTTTGTTCCACTTTTCTATACTTCTTTTTTTCCATGCACGTGCATGATGTATAGGAAGCACTAAAGAATAATACAAAACCAATGGAAATGTTTCTGAAATTTGTGATTTTCCTTGCGCACTGCCAAGAATTATCAATTTAAATCCAAATCTGAATTGAAACCTATTGTTTGCTTCTCAGGATGCCTCTCTCTTAGTCCATTCCTTTGGTGCTCTACTTTATTGGTGTTTCTCCTTTGCTTCCTTCTAGCTCGTTCTGAATAGATTTGATAGGATAAATGCTGAGAAGTTGTTTCCCCTACGTCGGGAATTTAGCGGTGGGCGCACAGTCTCAGCATAAGGGGCAAAACATTCAGGACTTAGGTTAGAATAAATTTCTTTCCTCAAAGAGTTGTGAATGTTTGGAGATCTCTATCCCAGGGCATTGTGGATACTCACTCTTTGAATATTCTTAAGGTTGAGATGGTCGGATTTTAAGGAATCCAGGGGAGCACATGGGGAAATAGAATTGGGACAGAAGATGAGCCATATTTTATTGAATGTCAGAGCTGACTTAAGGGGCCCTTTGGCCCACTCTTGCTCCTATATCTTCTCTTCTTATGTTCCAATTTTATCTGGGATTCCTTAATTTAGTGCCACGTTTCCACTAAGTTCCCTCGTACAATTCTTATTTTTTCCCAAACACATTTCTATTAATTCTCAAGGGCGAGTGGAGTGCACACTACAACAAAATGGCTGATGATATTGTCTGGATTAACCAAGAGTGAAAGTCTTCTACACCCCAGCCTTGCCCCAATAGCTTCTGGCTCTAATTTGCTTACCTTGTTTGCCTTAAGCCTGTCTGTGTAAAGTCTTCATATTTGTCACAACCTGTCATCATCTCCTACTAAGGCAACAAGATTTCTGTAATTTCCTAAAGGTTCTGGCAGTAAATTATAAATCAAAATTTATTTGTGTTGATGTGTGCTTCAACTGCGAATCCCTTGTAACATCGGAATCCCTGAGAAAGGAGCCGGAGGTAGACCGAGTTTAGATTATTAATTCTATCCTTGGTCCAGATAAGGATTCTGATTGTGAATTTAGATTGAACTTGCGTGCCTTACAACTGAGCTGTTAATAGCTGGACTGCTTTGAAAGCTCTAATTTTAAGACAGTAATTGATTTTATTTCATGTACAGATCAGTAACCGGGAGCTAGGACATGGTGACAGTAATGAACTCAAAAGTGTGTATTTATCAGGGGAATCTAACATGTAAATAATTGTTCCAGCACCTGGCTGCAACCACTGATGTTGTGAAACTGTTGATGAATGCTTGCCTTCCAGCTTCTTTCTGCCAAAAGAAAGATCTGTTAACGTATGTGCTGCAACACAAACAACAGGACGTAATGCTCAGAAAAATGTAGAGCAGATTCAAGATAAGTAAGATGCAGCCAGTAAGGGAGAGCAGTGCAGTGTTACTGACAAACAGGTTATGTCACGACCTAGCATGTGACATGAAGAATATCTTGACAAGTGAGGGTGACCTTCTAACTCTTTAGCCATGAGTGAGCTATGGCTAGTTTCTCAAGTGAAGATGTTTATCGCATACCTTTGTGACATCGTATTTATATGGTATTTGTATTGCACATGATAACAATATAATTTCTTCCAATTAATTTATGATTTTGCACAGCAATTCACGTAATCTTTGAAAATTCCATACACTTTTTGAAGGGTGTCTTGCGGCATGGCATGGCATCAGCAACAAACTGCAAAACAAGAATTAACCACCAATAAGGATCTGAGAATAGCATTATTAAGGAGCTCGGACGATATTTGGCCAATAAAAACAGATTTATTTACTTTTCTATGTTTCATCTCAAAAAGCAGATACACCCAAATGATACCCAGTGGATTAAAAGGAAAACAAAGTGTGTCACAAAAATATTACCATTGGTTATTACAATGTGAGTGATGTTGGACTTAAATACTCTGAGGGAAGGCAAGCGATAGCAGTTCAACATATTTATGATGCCAAAGTTCCATTCTGTGATGCTAAATTGTGGCACTCGCTTGGGTTAATAGAAAAAAGAAATTTTAATAATGAGGTTATTCTGCAAAAAAAATCTTCGTGCCACATCAAATTTTTTTTTAATCTGCAGCGCATGCTGTCACAGTGTGAGTTCAATGGCACAACATATGGTAGCAGAATTACCTTTGTACCACCCAGCAGCAGGATATAATTCATCCAACACCAGGGACTGTGCTGACAGGTAGTAGATTCCACGCTGTACATGTTCAGCATTCCAAGATTGTGGGCTGGTTCTTGAGATATAATAGAGAGGTTCAACTGCACCGATAGTTTATTAAATGCCATTGGCTGTATAGCTGAGTATAAAAGGCTGGGCAGGGTGGACCATTGTATGATCATGTGCATGATGAGGACAAATAAGCTGTCTGGGGAAATTTACCGTGTTATCATCGAGTTGTCCCTTCTTGTCTTATTGTCTGTTTATTACTAGAGTGCATCAAATGAAAAAAAAAACACCAGTGATTCTAAATTTGGGCCTTCAGGTTAGAACTGAACTCCTGAACCAATTGAAGGGTTTGTTTATAGGGAGTCTGTACTGAGGATTCTCTCTTTCTGTTGTGATTTGAGTGCAGAGACGCAACCTTCTCTGAGGGCTGTTAGTTCTGCAGTCGCGACTGCAGGTGTCTGCACTTTCTTAATGTGAACAGGGAAATTGTTATTCAGTGAAAACATACATTTATGGGCTGTCCCACTTTTCGTACCACTGTCGAACGAAACTGGAAAACTGTTGACCCAAATCAGCTCAGACTGCGCTATTTCTCTCTTCCTCTTTCTCAAGTTACTGACTGCCTATTTTAAACCTTACTCTCACATACAACATAAAAGTTATGACATATGAAAGCCTATCCTGGCAATACAGATCAAAAAATAATCTTCACCATGGTTATATTTTCTCCTTTAATAGTTTACTTATATGGAAATTTTAATTAAAGTCTGCGAGTAAGAAATGTTTACAGCTTTGCAATAAGAGCAAAGGATGGTGGGATTCTCCATTTTGGAGACAATGGGCGCGATCCAATTGCTACGCTGCATATGAAAATCAGCTTGTCACGGCGCAGTGTGGCCAATAAAAGCCAGGAAATTCCACTCCTGGGATCTACTCGGCTCGCAACAACTCACGAGAACCAATCCGATCATGTAATATGTAAATCCTGTTTATTGTAGGCAAGATAACTTTTTGCCATTTATTGATGTACTTGAGGCTTTGGGATCTATCCCGTTCTCCTCGGAGACTTTGGGCGAGGACTGTTTGGTACTTGTCTCCACAAACAGGGACAAGATTGAACGACACTTGGGGGGGGGGGGGGGATCGGAGGCCCCCAGCTGCATGTCCTTTGGGCAGGCTGCTGCTCTGGCAGTGCCAGCCTGGCACCCTGGCAGTCTCACATGGGTGCCAGTCTGGCACTGCTAAGGTAACAAGGTGGCTCAGCCAGCTGACATGAGCATAACCAGGATGGCGCTGCCAAGCTGGCATCTTTTGTGCGCAAACGATTGGACCGGTGGTGCCCTGTATGGGTGTTGGGAGGGGGAGGGGGGGGGGGGAGGAGGGGAGGCTGAGAACCCCCCCTCCCAAAGTGCGTTAGGGCTGGGGGTTGGGGGTTGCTTCAGGGGTCTCTGAGATTGTAAAAATGGCGTCCCGATTTCTCGCTACACTGGGGAGTTCTGGCGGGCAAAGCTCCACGGTGTACGAAACATGGCTATGTGCAGCCTTGGCCACGCGTTCCTACTGAGGTCCCTTACATGCGTCGTGTTGTACAGCCACGTGTTTCTCGACGCTGCTATGGGTCTTTGTACCCGAAGGTATCGCACCATTTTCTACAGACGGCCCAATAGCGAGATCCGTCGACTGGCCACCTCCACCCCCCCCCCCACACCACAAACTAGCCCTGAACAGCCCCCCCCCCCTGCCCCTACCCTGCACCGTACAGCAGCACCCCACCCCTGGATTACCTGAGTGCCTCCCACTAACCCCAAGTACGGGGGTGACCTGACCCAGCCCACCTCCTCCCCCCCGGGGACCACTAATAGGGAGACCCCCCCCCCCCAAGGGACCCCTGGCAAAAGGTACTCCCCCTCACGCAGACCCTCCCCCCTCCTCACCCAAAGAAAATAGATCCCTGTCTGGAAGCTAGAGAGCGATCCAGGACATGGATAGTGCGAATAATTAAAGCTCTAACACTTACCTTGAAACTCATGTGTCCATTCCTTGAAGAAGAACAGCTATGACTTGGGTCTAGACTCCACAGATTCATTAACTGCAAGTCATTCATAACTTTCTAGTAGTGGTCAGTGATTGACAGCTTCTACCAACCATCTGCAGCTTTGATTCATTCATCTCCCTTCACAGTTCAGTGGGCTACGTTCAGTGCAATCACACGCTTGAGTGATTGGATTGCACTCAGTGCTTGGAATACACTCACCTCTCTTTGATGTTGTCAATCTTCATAAACATTGGAGTTTCACCACAGGCTTCACTACGAGGTCTACCACACCAGCGGCGCATTGTTAGAGGCCACAAATAATCCACGCCCACATGATTCCCAGCTACGGGGACCAGAGACTCACGGAGGGCAGGAGCATTGGATGGCGGACCCACTAAATGGATGCAAATGAGTCATTAAGACTATTTGCATTCATTTACATCCCCCGCCAGATGTGGACATCTTTCCCACTGACAGCAGGGGGTCGGAGCATCGTGATTGTGTTGACACCCGATGCCATTCCTGATTTTGCCCTGATGCCGGATTCTCCGTCCCATTGGTGAACACGATCGAAGCGTCCCAGGGTGGAGAATCTCACCCAAACTCTCAGTTGCAATTTGGGTAATTAAAATCCCACATTAACTCCACTCTTTAGTTCTTGAACATCTCAGTGAAGTCTTGTATATTGGCTCCTCTATCATTATCGCACAGTATGGAGTTCTATACCCCAGTACTGTGGTCACATGTTTTTTGCTTCAGAATTCTTACCAAATGGTTTCTGTCCGTTCTCCCAGCTAGGACACCCTTTTATCATTCTTTCATGGCACATGAACAAGGCCAATATTTATTGCTCATTCCTAATTGCCCTGATAAGATGGTATTGAGTCGACTTCTTCATCCTCTGCAGTCCATCTGGTGTAGGTGCACCCACAATGCTGTTAGGAAGGGAGCTCCAGGATGATGACTCAGTGTTAGTAAAGGAATGGTGATATAGTTCCAAGTCAGGATGACATGTGACTTGGAGGAGCATTTGTTGGATGTGGTGTTCCATGCATCTGCTGCCTGTGACATCATACAAATGTATAGCATGTGAAGAGTTAATGTTAGGTTAAGCCTAGCCACTAGAGGGAGCTAAGGAACAATACTATAAATTGCACTGGCTCTTAAGCTAAGGGGAGGTGATTAGACTAGAACTGACAAAGATAAGATCCATGGTGCATTTCAGAGTTATTTAAGATATCATAGTTATAGTTAGTTTAGGGATAGTGTTAGTGAGTGTAGTTTAATTCTTACATTCTAGAATTAGTGTCAAACTCAAATTTAGTGTTAATAAAATTAGTTTAGTTCTTCAAAAGAGCTTTGTGTATCTTTGTGATCACTAAACCTTCCATTCTGGAAACTCCTCACAAAGATCACCACACTGTCCATTCCCCTCGAGGTGGTAGAGACCAAGAGTTTAGAAGGTGCTGCCAAATGAGCCCTGATGAGTTGCTGCAGTGCACCTTGCCATCTTGTAGCTGGTATCCGCTGCAGCCACTGTATGTCATTAGTGAAAGGAGTGAATGTTGAGGTGGGAGGTGGGATACTGATCAAGTGAACTGCTTTACCCTGGCTGGTGTCACATTTCTTGACTGTTCTTGGAGTTGCACTCATTCAGGCAAGTGGAGAGTATTCCATCATGCTCCTGATTTGTGCCTTGCAGTTGGTGGACACACTTTGGGGAGTCAGGAGGTGAGTAATGTGCCACAGATTTCCCAGCCTCTGGCCTTCTTTTGTAACCAAAGTATTTATATATCTGGTCTGGTTAAACCTATGGCCAATAATAACCCTCAAAATATCGACAGAGGGGGATTCAGCGATGGTAGTGTCATTGAATGTCAATGTGGCGTGAATGTCACCTGCCATTTATCATCTTAAGTCTGTAGGTTGTCCAGCTCTTGCTGTAGATGGGCATGGACTGCTTCAGTATCTAAGGAGTCACAAATGATACTAAATATGGCAAACCTCCCACTTCTGACCTTTGTGACAATAAGCGATTTTCATTTCCTTTATGATGGAGAAAAGGTCATTTTATGATTAGGTCCTGACGAACGCTTGAAGTGATGACCTGGGGCTGAGATGATTGGCCTCCATGACCATGACTATCTTCCTGTGCGCTAGGTATGACTCCAACCAGTGAAGAGTTTTCCACTGATTCCTATTGATGTAAATTTTGCTGGGGCTAATTTTCATTATTTTTCCATGGGATGTAGGCACTTCTAGCAAGGCCAGCATTTGTTGCCCATCCGTAATTGCCCTTGAACTGAGTGGCCTGTTAGAACACCAGTTAAGAGTCAGTCACATTGATGTGGGTCTGGAGTCACATGCAGACCAGGTAAGGATGGCAGATTTCCTTCCCTAAATGATATTTGTGAACCAGGTGGGTTTTTGAAACAATGCTTTTAGACTTTTATTTAAAATTTTTATTGAATTAAAATTTCACCACCTGCTGAGGTCTGACTCAAACCCGGCTCTTCAAAGCATTACCCTAGGTTACTAGAATACACATTACACATTACATCTCCACCTCACTATACTCTTTATGTCGTACTCTGTCAAATGCTGCCTTGATGTCAACAGCAGTCACTCTCACCTCACTTCTTGAGCTCAGCACCTTTGTTCATGTTTAGACCGCAAAACCATTGTCGATAATCCTAAAAATCCATCTGGTTCTGCCGTCCTTACTAGGTCTTGTCTACATGTGAGTCCAGACCCACAGCAAGGTGGTTGACTCTTAAGTAATACAATACAAAGTGAGCATCTTTGAGCAGGTTACTGCTGACTACTCACTTTCTCTCCCCCAGGGCTGTGCAGTGGACATTATAGCAAAGCTGTAAAAGAAAGATGCAGCTGCGACAGGTGGATTGGTGCAGACCAGGCCAAGTAGGGTTTTCTCTTTTGTTGGCTTCCTCACCACCTGCTGCAGAGTCAGTCTGGTAGCTGTGTCCTTTAGAACTCTGCTAATTAGGTCACGGGTTGTGCGACTATGACACTCTTGGTGATGGTGTTGCCAATTTAATGGAATACTATCCCACAAGCGTCACCAATAATGTTGCACTTTAGAGTCGTCAATATAATACTGAGGCTCTTTTTATGATATGATGTTATGTCCCAATAGTGTCACCAATATTGTGGGTATTTCTATTTCTCTTACTGAACCACAAGGCTTTCCCGTATATCGGTCAAATGACCACACAGCCAGTTATAGAATAGAATAGAATAGAATAGAACAGTACAACACAGAACAGGCCCTTCGGCCCTCGATGTTGTGCCGAGCAATGATCACCCTACTCAAACCCACGTATCCACCCTATACCCGTAACCCAACAACTCCCCCCCTTAACCTTACTATTAGGACACTACGGGCAATTTAGCATGGCCAATCCACCTAACCCGCACATCTTTGGACTGTGGGAGGAAACCGGAGCACCCAGAGGAAACCCACGCACACACGGGGAGGACGTGCAGACTCCACACAGACAGTGACCCAGCCGGGAATCGAACCTGGGACCCTGGAGCTGTGAAGCATTTATGCTAACCACCATGCTACCGTGCTCAAGTTCAAGTTCAAGTTCAAAGATGGTTTATTTACACACAAGGGTTACTTCGACATGCAAGCACAATATACTACAAGTTAAACTACACCTATCAACTACAATAAGCTATACTTAAGTTCAGGCGACTGGCACTGTGCAAGTGGATAAGGCCTTTATCTTGATCACATGGCTGGTTTGAAGAAGTGGCTCTGTCACTGCTGGGCTCATCCATCAGGTAGCGATCGTTGGTCTTGAACTTGGCTGTCTGGTCATTATCCTGCAGTTGGGCTGGCACAGGCCGGATTCAAAGGTGGCTGACACAGGCCGGGTCCAAAAGAGGCTGAACACATGGCTGTGTCCCTTTTTATCCTTCTGAGTTTCGCGCTCTTTGGGGCGGTCCTTAATCTTGGACCCAATAATTTGCTCACTGCCTCCGATTTCAGCCAATAAAGGGGCAGGTGCCTTGGTGGCTGGGCGGGTCTTTAATGGTCATTGACCTTAGCAGTTGGGCTCTGTGAATAAAGGGAGTGGCGCCGATCAGTTTGTGGCTGTATTGGTTTCTTGAGTGCAATCCTATTATTCTGGGGAATTGGGCCATTGAAATGTAAACGAGCGGGAGTTTTGATCAGGTCTAGCTACCTGTGTTTCAAATACACAGAAGCTCTGTATCTGCCTGAGTCCTGGGTTGCCCATAATTCCCATGGTCCTTTGCAGGTGGCTATCTCTGATGGCTACAATGGACATTGAAGTACATGTGCCCTTGCCACCCTCATTGCTCCCTCGAAGTGATGTTCAGTAATACTGAATCATCAGCTGAGGGAGGATGCTAGGTGCCAACCTGCAGGAGATTTTTGGATAGCTTTAACCTGGTGCAAGGAGATTTCATAAGGTCTGGAGTCAATGTTCAGGACTCCAAGGGCAATTCCCTTCCAACTGTTTACCACTGTGCTGTCACCTCCATCGTGTCTGTCCAGCTGTAGGAATGGTGATGCAGGAGTCTGGGACATTGAATTTAAAGTATGCTTCGGTGAGTGGGACCTATGCTCTTGTTCAGTCTGCCCAGCAGCTCTTCGAATTTGTGTGCAAGTCCCCAGATGTTAGTGAGAAGGACTTTGCAGTGTGAGCCGGGTAGGATGCGCCGTTGTTGATTTCTCTCCCTAGGTTAATGCATCCCCTCTTTCCAATACTATGATGCCTTCCCTAATCAGTGCAGCCACCCTGCCTGCCCTCCCAGTTTTGCTGAACACTTTGTGTGTGAGCATCCAATCCTCATCATTTTTAAAGCATGTTTCTGCTTATGCCACAACATTATATTCCTGCACGACTATTTATGTTTGTAGCTCACCAACCTTATTCACCACACTTTGTGCGTTTACATAAATACATTGTCCCCTTGTCTATGTCTTCCTCATGGTCCTTGTTCCTATCTAATACAGCACTGCTTCCCTAGTTTTGTCCAACACTCATATTTTGTAATCTTTATTATTGTCTCAAGTAGGCTTACATTAACACTGCAATGAAGTTAGTGTGAAAAGTTGCCACACTCCGGCACCTGTTCAGGTACACTGAAGGAGAATTCCGAAAGTCCAAATTACCTGACAGCACATCTTGCTGGACTTGTGGGAGGTGCAGACCGTCCGGGCAAACAGTGACCCAAGGCGGGAATCGAACCTGGGACACTGGCGCTGTGAGGCAACATGTACCTTTTTCCTTGTTTGTACTTCTATATGCTGTTACCAATTATGTCAATCAGCGCTGCAATTTTGGAGCTCAGTTCTGCAGCTAGCAGCGTCTCTTCATAACGTTAGACAAACACTCATTGAGCAGCAGGGGCGACTCCCGCCCAGCAACACGATTTAAAGGGATCATCAATTTCTGTTTATTCACTCATGGGATGTGGATGCCTCTGGCAAGAACATCATTTATTGCCCATCCCTGATTATCCTTGAGACAATTGAGTGTCCTGTTGAGCTATTTCAGAGGGTAGTTAAGAATCAGTCACATTGCTGCGGATCTGGACAGAGCAGCTGATTTCCTTTCACAAAAGGATATTAGTGAGCCAGATGGGCTTTTAATGACAATCCTGTAGTTTCATGCTCATTGTTACTGAGAGTAGATTTTTATTCCAAATGCATTCAATTTACTCGAATTTCAATTGCCTGGACAGCAGTAATGGGATTTGATTTCATGGGCGGAATCCTGCCACCTTGCTTTTTGCCCAAACTGCAGGGTGACTTCCAGGGCAAGATTCTGGGTGTGTGAGCAATGGATCAGGGTGGCACCTAATCAAATCCAGTCATCCATTGGAGGATCTATTGCTGGCTGTTGTTACACCTGTTCAACCGAATTGAACATTCATGTCTGCAGTCATGATGGCAGCAGTCAGAGCTAGAGCTGGCAGTACAGAAGTGTGAGCTTCCTCTGCAGTATAGAGACATTGAGTGGCATCTGTTGTGCGACAATTAATGATTTCAGCCCCAGAACTGGCCATGGCCTAAACAATGATCTTTCCAGTGATGGCTGCTATCATGTCCTCCATTGGTATAAGGACATACAGCCATGTCTGTCCACCAGTGGTTATTATTTAAACAAAAATTCATTCCTGGGATGTGAACCGCTAACTAGGCCAACATTTTATCCCCTCCCCTAATTGCCCTTGACAAGCAGGTGGTGAGCTGCCTTTATGAACCACTGCAGTCCATGTGGTGAAGGTACACTCACGGTGCATTGACAACGGTATTCCAGGATTTTGACCCAGTGACAGTGAAGGAACGGAGATATATTTCCAAATCAGGATGGTGAATGCCTTGGAAGGGAACTTTCAGGTGGTAGTTTTCTCATGTATCTGCTGCTCTTGTCCTTCTAGATGGTAGCACTCATGTGCTGCTAGTTTTACTAGAGGTCCTTGAAGCCATACTCCATCAAATACTGTCTTAATGTCAAAAGTAGTCACTCTTATCTAAACTCTGTAGTTCAGCTCTTTTGTCCATTTCTGAACCAATTCAGTAACGGGGTCAGGAGCAGAGTGGCCTTGGCAGCACCCAAACGGAGCATCAATGTGCAGGTTACTCCTAAACAAGTGCTGCTTGGTAACACTGTTGATGACCTCTTCCATCTCTTTACTGATGCTCGAGAGCAGACTGATAGGTTGGTAATTAGTCAGATTGGAATTGTCCTGCATTTTACGTACAGGATATACCTGGTCAATTTTACGTATTGCCTGGTAGATGCCAATGTTCCTTCTGCACTGGAGCACACAGAAAGTTCTGGAGCATAAGTCTTCAGTAGTATTGCCAGAGCACTGCTAACACCCAGAGCCTATGCAGTATCCAGTGCAAGATCAAACAGCCTCAGAGCACATTCTCTCCCAGTTTCACCAGAATTAAATCTTCTCCCTGCTCAGACTCCCTTCTATAAACAGTTCTAGTCCTATCTCCAGGCAGAACGCACCTCTCCTTTAAGTGATGCAGGCTATTTTAAGTAGTATAGGCCAACTTTAAGTGATGTTGGCCTCTCACAATTCTGCGACCCCTGCTGAAATGTGCAGCCACTCATCAGCATAGTCGGTTTGCAGCAACAATGCAAATTAGCAGGAGGCACCGTGAAGCTTGCATATTGCCTGAATTCGAAGCTTGCATATTATAGAACATACAACATAGAACAGGCCCTTCGGCCCTCGATGTTGTGCCGAGCCATGATCACCCTACTCAAACCCACGTATCCACCCTATACCCGTAACCCAACAACCCCCCCTTAACCTTACTTTTTAAGGACACTACGGGCAATTTAGCATGGCCAATCCACCTAACCCGCACATCTTTGGACTGTGGGAGGAAACCGGAGCACCCGGAGGAAACCCACGCACACACGGGGAGGACGTGCAGACTCCGCACAGACAGTGACCCAGCCGGGAATCGAACCTGGGACCCTGGAGCTGTGAAGCATTTATGCTAACCACCATGCTACCGTGCTGCCCTTTATTTTTAAGGGGTAATTTAGCGTGGCCAATCCACCTGCTCTGCACATTTTTGGGTTGTGGGGGCGAAACCCACGCAGACACGGGGAGAATGTGCAAACTCCACACAGACAGTGACCCAGAGCCGGGATTGAACCTGGGACCTCAGCGCCGTGAGGCGGTTGTGCTAACCACTTGGCCACCGTGCTGCCCTATTGCCTGGGTTGCCTTCGCATTGTGCTGCTTGCACCCATTAATGGGAGCTATCAACTTTCACCTATTGAGATTTTCTTTCAACAAAAAGGGAGAGTGCTCATGTTTATCCTTAAATAATTACCCCCTGACCAAATCAAGAGAATGAGACATTGATGTGGAAGTTTTCATAGCGTAATGTTTTGACCTGGGTTCTTAATTTCAGGGTAAATGAGTAATAATAATAATAATAATCTTCATTAGTGTCAAAAGTAGGCTTGCATTAACACAGTAATGAAGTTACTGTGAAAGTCCGCTAGTCGCCACATTCCTGCGCCTGTTCGTGAACAGAGGGAAAATTCAGAATATCCAATTTACCTAATTAGCACGTCTTTCAGGACATTGTGGGAGGAAACCAGACCACCCAGAGAAGACCCACGCAGACAGAGGGAGAATGTGCAGACTCCGCACAGACAGTGACCCAAGCTGGGAATCGAACCCGGGTCCCTGGCACTGTGAAGCAACAGTGCTAACCAATGTGCTACCATGCTGTCCATACGCTAACATTGTGTGCTTAATGAGGATTTTCAACCTCATGTTTGTGGTGATATGCATCACTGTAAATACACAAGGGGTTAATGTAAATACATATAGACTAGCTAGACACAAGAGGGAGCACCAGAGACATGACACACAGACATTCAACCAATAGGTCAGTAAGATAGGACACGACCAATGAGCATTCACAATACACACAGAGGTGACACTACCACAGGAGGGCATTACACCAACCCATATAAAAGGACACAGCACACATGCTCAGCCTCTTTCCAGTGGAGACACTCAGTGTGTACACAAGGTTGATTTGAGACACATCACACGCACCACCTGGATTGTAGCAGACTGGTTCATTAGTCTGAGTAGCTATAGCAGGATTAACAGGAGAGTTGAATCCAAGTAGGAGAATTGTTAACAGTTTAAATAAATGTGTTGAAGCTATCTCCAAGTCTGAACCTTCCTTTGTCAGAGTGCACATCAAGGAAGCAGCTTATGCTACGTCAAGAGCATAACAAAACACTGTTCTTGACATTTTTTGCTTTGGGCACTTTTACACTGGCACTTCTTTAGCTTGGGGTCTAGGTGCTGTTCTCCAATGGTTCTCGATGGTTCTTCCAAATACGATTCCTTTATATCAGGGACAGAATCATAGATCCATGAAAACTATATTTACAATTCTGGTATTGCAATACAGGAGTTACATTTTGAAATCTAAATGGGAGATGGCTGCTCAGAGATGCTTCATTCCTGGAATCTGCATTGAGAAGAATTAAATGTAAAAGTCTTTTTGCTGTTTTCATTCACTCTCCAACTGAAGAAACATGAGCTGCAACTTAATACAATCTGGATCTCTTACGTATTATACTCTGCATTGGAAAATCATTACCAGCTCCTAAAGCTTTTCTTCAATTACACTTTTATTACTTCATATTTTCCAATAAATAAACCGCAGAGCTGACATGATTTCAGGTAAACAAGGCCACAAATTTATTGACAACTTCAAGGCAGTAAAAATATTGAATTGCAACGTTTGGCTAATTGACTTTTCTACCCTCAAGTTAAACCTGGTTTATTTGCATCAATTATAATTTTTGTTTTCTCTCCGTAACACTTTTTAATGTTGCCATTTTACTCAAGGTGCTGGTTTTAGACATTTATTATATAAAGGTGCATTTTCTGAGATTGAATTAGCATTCAAAAATATGTATGTAAGGGATTTCAACAAAGATACTTGCACAGCATACTTTTTCCTTCGAAAGCGAAGAGACTTTGTGGCCAATTCTGAGCCCATGTTAGCAGTCTGCGGGATCGCCAAGGTGCGTAGAAAATCCAGAGATAATGGGGAAAATTATCTCCAGAGAGTTTGTGTTTCCCGATTTTCCAGTCCCCTTCCCATTCTTCGTTGTCCCTTCATTGGGGCAGTGCCAAGGGAAAGTGACAGTGCACTGCCCAGGCATGTCTCACTATCCCCACGGGCGCTATACTTACCTCTCTGCCCCACAGAGGGATCTCCTCGACTGTCTCACGTCCTGCAAAACCTATTGTTATGAATATTTTGTGAGGGGGGATCCTTTGGCCAAGGGTTGGGGGCTGGGGCATTAATAGCATTTAAATGTATTCAAATTGATTAAAATGAGGCCGTGAATCTTGTGAAATTGGGAAAATCAGGAAATGCGATCTTTCTGGGTAACAATCTCGTTTCCCATTGTCACGATATTTTCCACCCACGCCGCCGATCCTGCGGGCTCAAGGTCGCGGTTTATGATTGAAGATGTGTGGTGAATGTATAATGCGTATAATTCACACTGTTCATCACTGTGTCCCTGTGGGCTCCATCTGTGAGCCGTTGCGTGTCTCTGCCCACAGGGTGAGATGAGGAGCTTGTACAGGGCTCCACCCTTGGCTCCGCCCATAGCACCTCCCACTACCAGAAGTATAAAGTGCTGCGGTCTTGTGAGTCTGCCCTCCGTTCCTCTGGTCGCAGGCAGGCTCAGTTGTAAGTCGATTAAAGCCACAGTTTACTTCCTCTCATGCCTTGAGTGAATTGATGGTCGCATCAAGATGTTCTGGATAAATTCAAGACATTCCTGGAGAGTGAACATGGATTTATGAAACGGAAATCACATTTAACCAATTTAGTGGAGATCTTTGAAGAACTAATATGTGCTGTGGAAAAACTGTACTTAGATTTTCAGCGTTGTGCTACAGGGATCAGTGCTGGGGCCTCAACAGTTTACAATTCATATCAATGATTCAGATGAAGGGATCGATGGTATGGTTGCTACATTTGTTGATAGAATAATGATAGGTAGGAAAGTAAGTTCTGAAGAGGACATAAGGATGCTGCAAAACAATATAGATAGGTTACGTGAGTGTGCAAACGTCTGGAAAATGGAGTTTAATGTAGGAAAATGGGAGGTTGTCCATTTTGGACTAGCAACTAAAAAGAAGCAGATTATCTATATGGTGAGAGATTGCAGAGCTATGATATGTGGTGGGATCTAAGTGCCCTTGTGCCTGAATCACAAAAGATTAATATGCAGTAATTAATTAGCAACATTAATACATTTTATAGTTGATGCAAGGGAAATTCAATTCAAGAGAAGGGCCTTGTGCTTCAGTTATCCAGGGCATTGGTGAGACCACATCTGGAGTACTGTGTACAATATTGGTCTTCTTATTTAAGGAAGGATGTAAATGCAATGGAAGCATTTCAGAGAAGTTTACAGACTAATGCTTGGAATGGGCGGGTTGTCTTATGAGTGTAGTTTGGAGAGGCTAAGCCTGTATTCACTGGAGCTTACAAGAGTTAGAGGCATCTTTATTGAAACATCTAAAATCCTGTTGGGACTTGACAGGATGGACATGGAAAGTATGTTTCCAATTTTGGGAGAATCCAGAAGTAGGGGACATTATTTAAATAAGGGACAGAAATGAGGAAAAACTTCTCTCTCAGAGGGTTGTGAGACTTTGGAATTCTCTTCCTCGAAAGGTGTTTGAGAAGGAGTTCTTGAATATATTTAAGACAGAATTAGATTGATTCTTAATTAGCAAGGGAATGTAAGGATGTCAGGGTTAGGAAGGAATGTGAACTTGAGGTTAAAATTAGATCAGTCATGATTTTATTGAATGGCTGAGCGGGCTTAAGGGGCCTACTCCTAATTTACAAAAAATAGACATTTTGCCAAATCTGTATCTTGCTCTCACCAGAAAAAAATCGCAAGAATACCAATGTAAGAGCAAACACATTTATACTGTATGAGAAGAGAGGACTAAATGATTGGCAAGTGAACTCTGATTGGTAGAGGTGTTGCCACGGCAAATACACCAGTTTATGGTGACTGACAGTTGACTGCAAAGCATTGTTTGAAATTTAAACCACATAACTTGACTTTGATTGATCAAGTCACTGACCTGAGGAATGAACCAGTGAATGGCTGTCATTACTCTTACTTAGCTGAAACAAGTGCAATGTGTAAACATCTTCTTTCTGTCTTCATAGAACAAGGCCCTGCACATTAACATATGTAGCTTCCAGTACACAATGCAAGCCTGACTGACAATCTTAAATTGGTTGTCAGTATGATTTTGAGAACAGTGAGACTTAGTTAGCAAATGTTATGCAATCACATAATCACATTGGTGGCGGGATTCTCCAAGCCTCCGTGCCGAAATCATGCTCGGTGCGGGGGCAGAGAATGGGCGTCAAACCCACCAATCGGGCGCAAGCGGTCGATACGGCGCAGGTCGGGGGCCATTGAAAGAGGCCTCCGCGGCGATTCTCCAAGTACAGCTGGCCGAGTTCCCACCGGCATGGTTGTCTCATAGTTCCACCCACCGTGTTCTCGGCATGGCTACTGCGGACTCAGTCCACAGCCGTCTTGGTGGGTGGTGTGGGATCATTCACCAGGAGGGGCGTCTAGAATGGCCATGCTATCAATTGGGGGCCATTGATCCGCTGGAGCATGCCATCTGGGGGGGCCTATCCTCTTAGTCCGCGGTGTGGGTCGGCCATGTCATATGAGGCGGCCGACACAGGCCACCGCAGTGCGCATTCACGGACCCCTGACCGAAACTGAGCCGGAGCTGTGAGGAGCACTGCGGGGCCCTGCCAGCCTCCTCCAGGTAGAAGAATCACTCTGGACTTTCTCCAGTTAAGTCCAGAGTGATTTGCGCGTGTTTTTTCGCGGGCATGGGGACATAGCCCCATTATTGAAGAATCCCGCCCCAGATATTTGAAACTGTGTTTTGAGTTTTGCAAACACAGGTTGGTTGAGTACGGTTTGTGTCTTGCCTGTTGTGAACAGCAGAAGGGAAATGCTGTTTGATATTGTAAGGGCCCCGTCCTGTTTATGTCCTTATTTCCCATTTCTTTTATTTTGAGGTATCATTTTGATACATGGATGTTTAATGGACATGTACCTTTAAGCCGAGCAGAGGTAATGAGGAACTCAAAAGTTACAAAATAGTACTCTGTGCAAGCTGCAAGTTTTCAAAAAGCAGAACTTAGACTTTTTGATACCCAAGAGATCGGAGGGACTCGGTTCGATTGGTTGGCTGCTGGCCAATGAATTGGCCAAAAGGCCGTATTTTGCCCACCAACAGAGAATGATTGGGTCCTACTTGAGTGGAATGGTTTTCAGAGAATCAAGGAAAGGACAGTTGGGTCCTGGACACGCAGAGAAGAAGCTGTGTGAGTCTCTGTCTCTCTAGAAAAGCTGCATAGCTGCTGTATTTCTGAACCTACAGAGAACCTGGATGACTCCACAGCACAAACCACTACAGACTGAAAGCAGAAACTTCAAGCTGAAAGATTAACCTGAAGAAAGGTGTACTCAAAGACAGTATCTGAAACAAAGACTCTTATCCTTTTTGCTTTCATCATTAGTTTAACACCCTTTTTTCCCCCTCTGTGCTCGTTTGTATGTCTTGTGTGTGTGTGTGTACAGAGGGCGGGGGCGAGTTAAGAAGAGGGTTTAGATCATGGTTAACTAGTTGTATTTGCTGCATATTTAATTATAGTTTTTAAAAATAAATTTAGAGTACCCAATTTTTTTTTCCAATTAAGGGGCAATTTAAGTGTGGCCAATCTACCTACCATTCACGTTTTGGGCTTGTGGGGGTGAGCCCCACGCAGACACAGGGGGAATGTGGAAACTACATAGACAGTGACCCAGGGCCAGGATCGAACCCGGGTCCTCGACACCATGAGGGAGCAGTATTAACCACTGCACCACCGTGATGCCTAATATTTAATTATAATAATTGTTATTAATAAAATTAATTGTGTTTAAATTTACAAACTTGGTGACTGTAGTCATTGGGCAGCCAAGGGCCAAGGTTGTTTTTCTAATGATTATTAGTTAATTTCAATTGTATCTTGACTCCGGGTCAAGTGGGGCCGGAATTGACTGTGCACTAGCCCAGGGGGGGGCAGTTACAGTATGATCTGCCAGTCTTTGGAATGCACGACTACATACCTAGCGTTACACTAGCACTGAATTTCACGTACCACATTACTCACTTGTGCGGTAGGCAAAAGCATTTTTGGCTTGCTGACAGCACCCTGTCAGTGGTGAAATCCACTCATGTTGCTACTGCATAGGAGCAGTATGAAATAGTTAGCTTCACCTGTTGCTCAGACGTTTGAGATACCTTGTCATTCCAGGGTAATCTGAGGTAGGCAGGCCACTTCTCAGGGCCCAAAATGATGGCCTGTGGCCCATTCATGAGTCTGTGTGCTATACAACGTGATATGATCTCATTAGGGTAGTCATCCCACATAATTTTTTTGAGGTGCATTATGTGATGACGTCTCCGATCCTTAAACCCCTCACAACTTAGAGGAGAAGGCCATTGAACTTGTGGGGAATGCCCCTTTAGTACCTTGATATTTTAGTGCAGCACGAACAGCCAGAATATTAGCTATTCGTCTGCACTATGGAATGCTTTAGAACAAGCGAGAGAAAGACAGGTATAGACAGCCAGCAAAATAAATACTTTCGGAAAAAGTAAGTTAACACTTTGGGCTTCATTGCATTTAAAGATAATATGCAGAGTGTTATGTATTCAATGGAGGGAGGAGTCATAGAGAAAAGTGTGCATGTATTTCATCATGGCTTATTTACTCAGCTGATGATTATTTGTATATACATACAGTTACAAAGTGGGTTTCTGTGCTGTCTTTTTGTAGGTTAGGTAACAGATTGAGGAAATGCACTTTAAAATTGACCTGTAGGAGAAGGAGGTTGGACAATGATGGGAAAGGTGGCTTTGTTGTATGGAAAATATGTATTTAGACTTGAGATGTAAATGTCCACACAGTGATCAGTCAGCAGTTTACTCAGCAAAAAGCAAATATGATATTCTCTTCCGTGTAGTTTCTCTCCAAACAAGCCAGACCATACTCATTTGCAAAGTCTAAACTCAGTTCCCTTCAGGGAGCAGTAGGCTGTACGACTCTGTAAAGACTCATGACCTGATAAATCTGCCTTTAAGATCCTGGTAGTTCCCTTCATGATCTATTCAGTGATGGACTTGTGCCTCATTGTGGTGCTGTTGCTTTTTGAGTCACTCACTCTGGGTTCATTATCCATGGGATCAGCTGGTGACCAAGAAGCCATTTAATTTTTACCCTGAAAGGGAAGGGCAGCATTTCAAAGCATGTAGGTATTTTCTCATGCAGAACCTGAAGATCAAAGGAGTGACGTACTGTTGAGGTATTTGAGGGCTTTCTTTTGTGAGAAGTAAATGCAAAGCAAGGAGCATGTCACAAACTCATCTTTGGACCTTGGTGAAATCAACATCCCAGTTAACCTTGATAACTGTATTTCACCGCTGTCTTGCTGTGTGGCCACAGGTGATGAATTTGTCCGTTGCCTGGAAAGTGTGTCTGGATGTGATGCAAAATTTGAGTGGTCAGCTTCATTTCTGCAGAGAGGGTTTTACAGGTAAATTAATGTGGCTGCAGGGTTACATGCAGTCATTGACAGAGCTTGCCTCAGGCTTCTTTGGTGAATCACAATTTTCTTATAAACATCCCTTTAGTTAGGTCCTCATGTGACCCGTGCTTCCTTTGCATTCTATGGACAGGGAGATTGGGTAAGGAGGATTCAGGGGGAACTGTATCCTCCTTATATGTTGCATGAACCTCCTTTACTTTTTCCTGTTCTACTCTTCTTCCTTCACGATAATGGAGTTGGGCAGCACGGTAGCATGGTGGTTAGCATAAATGCTTCACAGCTCCAGGGTCCCAGGTTCAATTCCCGGCTGGGTCACTGTCTGTGTGGAGTCTGCACGTCCTCTCCGTGTGTGCGTGGGTTTCCTCCGGGTGCTCCGGTTTCCTCCCACAGTCCAAAGATGTGCGGGTTAGGTGGATTGGCCATGCTAAATTGCCCGTAGTGTCCTATAAAAGTAAGGCTAAGGGGGGCGTTGTTGGGTTACGGGTATAGGGTGGATACGTGGGTTTGAGTAGGGTGATCATTGCTCGGCACAACATTGAGGGCCGAAGGACCTGTTCTGTGCTGTACTGTTCTATGTTCTAATGGAGTATGAAGGCATGCCCTCCTATTAATAATCTCTGACTGTTAGTAGGAGAGTGAGGGGAAATGGAGAGAAAAGAAGAATCTGGCAGTAGTCTGGTCATGTCAGAAGTACTGGGAAGAAAGTCCATAATGATTAAAATAAATCATTGCAAAAAATGTTTCTCAGTGGCAGAAATCACTTGTCAAATTCTCCAGAATATTCAGCATCAGAAGGTGGCCCTTAAAGAAACAGGAGCCAGTACCCCAACTACTGTATTTAGTTCCCCCCAGGTTTCAGGTCCATCATTGGGTCCTCTGCCACACCGAAAATGTTCTGGCCACCATCTAAGTCAACCTGGAAGGAGTTTGAACTGCTCATGCTGGTATATACGGGTGATATTCGATTGGCCACCCTTTACACATCTTACCTCTTCTCCTCTCTACTGATGTCCATTGAGAGGAAAAATGGACAGGTTATGTAACAGGTGTCCAATTCACTATTACCATTTTGCTCAATCACTAACTCCTCTCACACATCACCCTTCCCACCATTGTAAGTGTAAAAGGAGGAAACTGGAAATTACAATGTCATTGGTCCTTATTTGATGTGAGAGTACTTGAGAAAGTCCCGCCAGGTGAATTATGAGAAAGGGTTGAGAGAGAATGTGGGAGAAGTGATTTAACAGCACACCATAGACAGAAAAGATTCTCCCCAATTTACCTATATACCAAAGGCAGCAAATAAATTCAGCTCTATAAAGTTTAAGTCTTGAAATTTGCATATTTCTCAAGTTGATAAAAACTAACAGATTTTGGTGTTCTAATTTAGATAGCTCTGGTGTAATTAAAATTTTCACTGAGTTGCGCTATTTTTTCAGTAAATCACATGAAATGCAAATAACCCAAACAAAATAATTTTAAGTGTAAATTTTGTTCAGTGTAAATTGAGTTTCCACGATCTTTCATGTTTGTTTAAAAATCCTTATCAACAGGTTCTTTCCTAACCACTGACCACCACCCCAGATGAATTAATACAATTCGGAGTTTCCATTGATTCCTGTACTCTGCAGATGTTCAAGAAGGCTGTAAAAGATCAGTTGGATCTTTTGAATTAAAGGGCACTCTTACGATACCAGATGGTGTTATAACTAGATGGGAACATCCCAGAATGGAATTCTGGCTCTTAAGATTGTAACTTTAACTTTTTCTATAAAACGTAAGGGAACAGAGTCCCAAGACTGCTAATTAGATTTAACAAAAAGAAAAAACATTTACAAAACATGAAAAATTTAAATATATAATATTTCTTTACTTCCCCCGCACTTAACTTTAGAAATGTACACAGATCTAAAGATACCATGGATTACAAAATGCATCTTCAGCTACGATGGTCTCATTAACACAATGAGACCCTTTTAGCACACAAGATGACTGTGGTTAAATATACATTCCACTATGAACCTAAGTTAGTGTCTGTGGTTTACTCCTCAGAATCTCTCTGGATGATTATCACATGAGATTTTCAAATTTCATTCCTAAAAATACACTTTAAATTCTTCTCATAATAATGCTTTCCCTTGGTGATTTGAGTTCCAAAAATTAATCCAGGTTTTCAAAATGACACTTTCAAACAAAGGTTCTATTCCATTTTTACCAGTGAATCCAGTCCAGGGTTTTCACACCAACCTCTTTAAGATTTCTTTGTCTTGACTGTGGTGCAACTGCTCACAATTGTTTTAACCCTCAATTCCAAGACCGTATAAAATTATGTCAAATGTTTCATATACCTCTGAAGTCTGCTATATCACTTTAAATCTCGCCACTGCAATTGTTTCTTTAACTCAGAACGCTATGCTTACTCTTCCTTGAATTCTTCTGAACAATATCTTGGTCTCGGTTCACTAAACTCAGATGTCTTAGATACTCTTTGTGTCTCAATTTCCTGGTTATCTGGACTGTAATTTGTACTTTAGGAAGTCTGCCTCTTTGCAGCTCCCATCCTGCCCAGTTTTACTTCTGGCAGAGTTGAAAGATGTTCACTCCCCGAGATCCCGTCTCTAACTATTCTCAAATTACCTAAACAAAAACTTAAAAGCTTTTTACCTTCCAAGGACCTCCAGTTGCTAAGCAATGGCCTCGTGCTTATGCTTTTATTTATTTTTCATCGTGGCCCTCTCTAAGCACAATAGGAACACAGTTGGAACTTAACCAACCCCCGCGCATGCAGACAACTTTGCATGAATTTAACTGTATGTTTTACCCTTCCAGGCACAGAAACATTAAATTATAAAAACACCTAAAACTATACTTATTTCTAATGTTTACCAATACAAATATAAATGCCTTAAAATTACTTTGGCTTTCTGAACACTACTAATGTACTTTCTAATTGCTTAGCAATTGATTCCTGTACCCACAACCCCCCTTCCACGCACAACTTCCCCCATCGATATCTAGCAAATGATTCTGCAGTTTGTAAAAAAGCATTTTTAGTCATTTAAAACTGAGTTACTCGCAAGTACTGAGTTGCAGAATTACAGAATCCTTACAGTTCAGAAGGAGTCCATTCAGACTATCCAGTCTGCACTGCCTTTTGAAAAGAGCATTCTACCTGTCTCACTCCCTTGCTCTATCCCCGTAACCTTGTGTGGTAATATGACGAGAGGTATTACAGTAACTAGCAATGCCGAGACACCATTGGTGGAGAAGGCTCTCTGCTCATTGGCCCAATAGTATGTAACACTAGTCACGCATTGGTTAGAGCTGTAAAGTAGCTCCGCCCTGTAAGGCGGGGTATAAGAGCCCATGTGTTCCCCACAGCTTCCTTTTCTGTACCTGAGCTGCTGGGGAAACATCTTGTCTATTAAAGCCTTCAGTTTCGGACTACAACTTCGCTTCTGTGGTCAATTGATAGTGCATCACCTTGCACATTATTTATTTTCAGATATCAATCAAATTCCCCTTTTGAATACCTTCCTCTACCACCCTCTCAGAATGTTTGTTCCAGATTCCAATCAATATGGGGCTGATTTAGCCTAGTGGGCTAAACAACTGCTTGTAATGCAGATCAAGGCCAGCAGCATGGGTTCAATTCCCGTATCGGCCACCCTGAACAGGCACTGGAATATGGTGACTTGGGGCTTTTCACAGTAACTTCATTGAAGCCTGCTTGTGATAATAAGCAATTATTATTATTATATTATACTGAATTAACACTGTGATTAAAAATGCTGATGTTTTGTAATAAACCGATTTTCGGCTGTATTGATCAAACTCCATCAAGTATATTTTCAAAGCATTTTTTTTAAAATTAGATTGTTAAACACTGCCATGATTACTGATTCGTGGTAGGTTTTGCATTTGACAATATAGAAAATGAGCTGACTGAATCTCAAGAAGAAAAAAACTCTTCTCAAAACTAGAGCAGTTTTGAGTGCAGTTTTCACCCTCTTGTAAAGAGCAATTTACCTGAACTCCATGGTAGTTTTGTAGATCTACACATGTAGGTTTTCCAGTAAACTAAGGATGTTGTAGCTCCTTCAAATGATGGGATATTTCGGGACCAGCCAGGACTGAAATGTGAAAACACATTGCTAAGCATATTACATTTTCTCTATATATTGGCAAGTCACGCAGCCCATAATTGGATAAATATTATGCGGCTATCCTCCTTTTATTTATTGAACTTGTCGACCTTGAACTCCCGATTTACAAAGAACTGAATCATTTGACAGCTATTTCAAGATCTAACAGCATATCTCAGTTCTTTTATGGTGCTTATGCATTTTTTATGTGCGATGGACCATGAATGAACATGTGCGCTTTAAAGAGCCCTGGTAAAGTCTGAGCTCCCTGATGTAGTGAAGGATCCTCAAAGCTCACTGTCAGTATTATGGAACAACCTCATCGGTTGCATACATTTTTTTCATGTGACAGGAGCTTAAATCTCACACGGCTAATCAGGCATTACCTGGAATTCTGAGGCTGGGAATGTTGACATGTGCTGTTGTAACCTTGATCTCAGAGCAGCCATGATGGGTTTGCAAGTTATGAAACATTCCAGATTCAGTATTCCAGTTTAATCTGTGGCACTCACCACAGCCCCTCTTTGAGCCATAAATCTTTCAAAGTAATAATCTATGGGTCAAAATCAAAACATTTTTTTCAAATAATTCGCAGGAACAACAATCGTAAAGATGTTCATTTCGGCTGCACGTTGATTAGACATCTCAAGAAAGGTTACAAATGGAACGGAAGGAGAAGAGTTTGAAAATCACTTCAGGATATTACATTAAACCTTAACATATTGAATGTTGGGGGTTAATTTCCTCAATGCTTCTCCCGTTCTTTTGCCAAAACCTCCGCAGGAGCTTGGTGGAAAGGGGGTTCCCTCTTTTGAAGTTACTGAACATTCATCCGATTTATAAGTTCATCACAACATAGCCAAGAACTATTAATACAAACTCACGATAGATACCACAGCCTTTATTTATGCAGCAGCTCATTGAATGTAAAAAACAAAGAGTGCTGTAGAAATGGCTCACTGTTGTTATGCAGGCAAACGTCTCATGTCGGCTAATTTGTGCAAGTAAAGATTCCACAAACAACAAATGAATGAATAACGAAAACAACTTTTCAAAGCTGTACAAGAGGAAAGTATTGCAGATACTGGAGATCTGAAGCATTGGAGATGTAACACCTGCCCTTTTATCGCCTCTCTCTTCATCAACCCATCTCCAAACAATCTTTCCCGATGAAACAGTGCGTTACACGTGCCTTTTTCAATTTACTGCCCTGTATTCGCTGCTTACAATGCAGCCTGCTGTACATTGGAGAGACCAAACTCAGATTGAGTGGCAGCTTTGTGGAATACTTATTTTCAATCCACAAGAGTAATCCTGATCTTTCAGTCATCTGTCATTTTAATTCCCCACCTTTCTCCAACTCTGACCTTTCTGACCTTGACCTTCGCAGTGTTCTATTAAAGCTCAGCACAAGCTTGAGGCACAGCACCTCATCTTTTGATTAAGCACCTAACACGCTTCCTGTCTTAACACTGAGTTCAACAATTTCAGACCATAACCTCTGCCCCTATTTTGTTTTATTTTTCTTTGCAGGTTTTGGTTTTACTGTTTTTTATTTCTCTTGTATTTTTACTTTTGTTTTTTGTCTTTCGGCTGGCTGCTGTTCATCATTATGCCAAGAGACACATCTTTTGTTTCTCTATTTCTTTCATTATAACTCCATTCCCAGCGGTTCAGCGGCCTTTAGGCGGCCAGCACGGCGCCGCAGTGCTCCACGCACCTCCGGCACCGATACGCAGCCCTGCACTGCCGGCACGGGTCCGCGCATGAGCGCGCCGGCCATCTTCACGCCGGCTCAATGGCATGTTGGCCATTTCCGCAACATGTCGGAGCCCTACAGCAGGCCCATGCGGAAGGAGATGGGCCCCCTCCAGATCGCGGGCGCCCTCCGATCGGTTGCCCCCGATTGCAGGCCTGGATGCTGTGGAGGCCCCCCTCCCGGAGTCTAATCCCCCTACAACCCCCACCGGGACGGCAACCATGGCCGTGGAACCGAGCTCTCCCCCGAGTGGTACCAGGTTGGAACCACGCGTGCGGGACTCGGCAGAACTCAATGGCAACTCGGCAGGTCCTGCGCGGAGAATTGCCGTGGGGGCCTCTTTCAGTGGCCCCTGACCGGCGCCGCATCGACCCTGCGGAATCGTGTGCCGGCGTCGGAGCGGCGTGGCGGGACTTTTCCGCGTCACCGCCGATTCTCCGACCTGGCGCGGGCTCGGAGAATCCCGGCCCATGGCATTCACAGTCTGACACTGTTCCATTGAGTTCGTAATTTGCTAGAGTGGTTGGGAGGGTTTCAACTAAAATGGCAGGTGGTTGGGAATCTATGCAAGGAATCAGAGGAGGAGGAATCAAGGACGAAAACAAAAGACAGAAAGAGGAATAAGAATAGGCAGAGAAACCAGGGCCAGATTCAAACAGGGCTATAGTGAACAATAGTGGGAATGGGACAAGCAGTGTTAAAAAGACAAGCCTTAAGGCTTTGTGCCTTAAGGAGCGGAGCATTCACAGTAAAGTGGATGAATTAATTGCGCAGTTAGGTGTAAATGGGCATGACATATCTGGGATTACGGAAGCATGGTTACAGGGTGACCAGGAATGGGAATTGAAAATTCAGGGGTATTTAGGAAGGATAGACAAAAGGAAAGGCGGTGGAGTTGCTTTGCTGGTCAAGGAGGGGATTAACGCAATAGAGAGGAAAGGTGTTAGCGCCGACAATGCGGAATCCGGATGGGTAGAGGTGAGAAACACCAAGGGGCAAAAAACCTTTGTGTATCAACCTTCAATCTATAGTGGTGATGGTGCGAATGACATTTAACAGGAAATTAGAGACGCATGCAATAATTATAGATGACTTTAATCTGCATTTAAGGCCATAAACCATAGGAGCAGAATTAGGCCCATTGAGTCTGCTCTACCATTCAATCATGGCTGGTATGTTTATCATCTCCATTCTCCTGCCTTCTCCCCATAACCCTTGATCCCCTTATTAATCAAGAACCTATCTCTGTTTTAAAGGCATTCAGTGATTTGGCCTCCACAGCCTTCTGTGGCAATGAGTTCCAAAAATTCACCACCCTCTGGCTGAAGAACTTCCTCCTCATCTCTGTTTTAACAGATTGTTCCTTCAGTCTGACGCTGTGCCATCGAGTTCTAGTTTATCCTACTAGTGGAAACATCCCCTGCACATTCGCTCTATCTTGGCCTCTCAGTATTCTGTAAGTTTCAATAAGATCCCCCCTCATCCTTCTAAACTCCATCGAGTACAGAGCCAGAGTCCTCAACTGCTCCTTATATGACAAGTACTTCATTCCGAGGAACAAAGTACTTGTCATTCTTGTGAACCTCCTCTGGACCCACTCCAAGGCCAGCACATCCTTCCTTAGATATGGGGCCCAAAACTGCTGACAATATTCCAAATGGGGTCTGACCAGAGTCCTATACAGCCTCAACAGTACACCCATGCTCTTGTATTCTAGCTCTCTTGATATGAATGCTGATATTGCATTTGCCCTCCTCACTACTAACTGAACCTGCATATAGATTGGTAAAATCAGATTAGTCACAATATTGTGGAGGAGGAATTCCTGGAGTGTATACAGGATGGTTTTCTAGATCAATATATTGCGCAGTCAACTAGAGAACAGACCATCCTGGATTGGGCATTGTGTGATGAGAAAGGAATCATTGGCAATCTAGTTGTGCAAGCCACCTTGGGAATAATTGACCATCATATGATAGATTGAATAAACAATTGTTTATTCATGTCTGGCGCAAGAGTAAATTGTCAGACTGAAGGAACCATGGCTGACAATGGAAATTAGAGAGTTTTACATCCAAAGAAGAATCATTTAAATTGTCCAAGAAAAACAACAGATCTGGGAATTGGGGGGGCGTTTAAAATTCAGCAAAGGAGGGCCAAAGGATTAATTTAGAAATGGATAATAGAGTATGAGAGTAAGCTTGCAGGGAATAAAAAACTAACTCTAAAATTTTCTATAGATATGTAAAGAGAAAAAGATTGCTGAAGACAAATCAGGAGTCAGGAACAGGGGAATTTGCAATGGGGAACAAAGAACTGGCTGACTAACTAAATACACACTTTGGTTCTGTCTTGACAAAGAAGGACATAAATAAGGGACCAGATTTGTTGGGGAACACAGGGTTTGGTGAGAGACAGGAACTGAAGGAGATCAGTACTAGTAGAGAAATGGATTTGGGGAATTTGATGGGATTGAAGGGCAGTAAATCCCCAGTTCCTGATAATCTACATCCCAAAGTACTTAAGGAAGTAGATCTAGAAATAGTGGATGCATTAGTGGCCATCCTGCAAGATTCTGTAGACTCCGGAACAGGTATTAGAGATTGGACGGGAGCCAATATCACCCCACTATTTAAAAAGGATTGTAGAGAAAAAACAGGGAATTTTAGACCAGTAAGCCTGAAGTCAGTAGTGGGGAAAATTCTAGAGTCCATTGTCAAGAATTTTTAGCAGGGCACTTAGAAAACAGTGACATGATCAGACAGAGTCAGCATGTATTTATGAAAGGGAAATCATGCTTAACAAATCTACTGGAATTCATTTAGGATGCAACGAATAGAATTAATGAAGGGGAGCCAGTGGATGGGCTTTTGACAAAGGCCCATTTAAGAGATTAGTGTGTAAAATGAAAGCGTGTGGGATTGAGGGTAGTTTATTAAGAGGGATAGAAAATTGGCTGGAAGACAGGAAACAAAGAAGAAGAATAAACAGGTATTTTTCCCAAAGGCAGGCAGTGAGCAGTGAGCACTGCAGGGATCAGTGCTGGGACTCCAGCTATTCACAATATATATTCATGATTTAGGAAACTAAATCTAATATATCCAAATTTGCAGATGACACAAAGCTGGTTGGGCGGGTGAGCTGTGAGAAGGATTCAGAGATCCTTCAATGTGATTCGGACAAATTGAATGAGTGGGCAAATGAATGGCAGATGTTGTATAATTTAGATAAATGTTAGGTTATCCACTTCGGTCACTAAAAACGGGATGGCAGATTATCTGAATGGCCATACATTAGGAGAGGGGAATGTGCAATGAGACCTGGGTGTCATCACTGCTGAGGATCAGCATGCAGGTGGTGGATAAGGCCAATGGTATGTTGCCGTTCATAGCGAGAGGATTAGAGTACAGGAGAAGGGAAATCTTGCTGCAATATTAAAAAATTTTTAGAGTACCCAATTAATTTTTTCCAATTAAGGGGCAATTTAGCGTGGCCAATCCACATACCCTGCACATCTTTGGGTTGCGGGGGTGAAACCCATGCAAACACGGGGAGAATGTGCAACCTCCACATGGACAGTGACCCAGAGCCGGGATCGAACCTGGGACCTCGGTGCCGTGAGGCTGCAGGGCTAACCACTGCGCCACCGTGCTGCCCTCTTACTGCAATTATACAGAGCTTTTGGTGAGGCCACACGTGGAATTGTGTGTGCCATTGTGGTGTCCTTATTTGAGGAAGGATGTTCTTGATATAGAGGGAGTGCAGAGAAGGTTGACCAGACTGATTCCTGGGATGGCAGAACTAAATTATGAGGATGAATCCGTTGGGATTTTGTTTTTTGGAGTTCAGAAGAATGAGGGGGGATCTCATAGAAACCTGTAAAATTCTAACAGTACTAGACAGGGTAGATGCAGAAAAGATTACCCCGATGGTGGGGGATGTGCACAACCGGAGGTCACAGTTTGAGGATATTGGGTGGACCATTTAGGATGAGATGAGGAGAAGTTTCATCACCCAGAGAGTGGTCGACCTGTGGAATTTGCTACCACAGAAAGTAGTTGAGGTCAAAAAACTGTGGGCTGGATTCTCCATCGCGCAATCCCCAATACGTATTTTCTGATGGGATAGAGAATCGGGCGTCGGAGGAAAATCGGGATCGGCACCGGTGCTGATACGCATGCGATGCTTCGACTTCCCGCTAGCACCGGGACAATTTGCATCCAGCTAGCAGGCCCGACACCAGAGTTTCCGGGCCTCTGTGATTCTCCGGTCTCCTGAGTCAGGAATCATTTGGGCGCTGATCACTTTTGGCATTTACCAGCCTAACCCTGGCGTGATGGACCTCCCGGTGGGCCAGGGGATAACCCCTTCGGCGAGTTGGTCCCAAAGTCCATCCGAGGGCAACTGTCCCTCCACAATGTAGTACCTCTCCACCCTGACTACCAGACACCCTCTGTACCCCCGGGACCTCTTTAATAGGGCGACCCCCCCCCCCCCCCTCGCCGGGACACCATGAATAGGGAGAACCCCCAGGACCCCCGAACTGAAGGAAGCCCCCACAGGCACCCAGTGACTACAGGGATAGAGAGATCCATCCCTTTGTGTTGTGGGGGGGCTTCTTTGCCGTGGCGAGTGGGGGAAAGTGGCTGGCCACGGGTCACCATTTCGAGTGGGTGCCCAACAGCGAGATTAGCTTGGGAATCCCTCGCAATCCTCGCCATGCATGGCAAGGGATACGGAATTGCTTCCCAATTTGCACTACTAGGGGGAACATAAATTGGTTGCAATTCTCCTCCATCGGGAGAACACAGCCTCTCAAAGGACAATCCACCCATGTCTATTTTCAAGAAGCTATTAGATATAGCACTTGGGGTGTCAAAGGATATGGGGGGAAGGCGTGATCAGACTATTGAGCTGGGTGATCAGCAATGACCATAATGAATGGAGGAGCAGATTCAAATGGCCTCCTCCTGCTCTTATTTTCTACGTTTCTATATATCAACCCAATTACCTTCATGAAGCAAAATATTCTGCTGATATCTGATCATATCTCATATTGTAATATATATATCAATATTTATTATCTATGTGCTCATGTAACAAAATATTATAACTCGGAGAGATGCAACATATTAACCATGTTTATTTAACATTACTGCTGAAAATTTGTGCACTTTTTAAATATAAAGTCAGTGTGTCAAACCCACCTGACTGTTGTTTGTTCTTTTTGTGTTGGTTGTTTGTTTGAGTGAAGTCAGACTTGCAAAACGTCATGAAAGTCAAACATTCAGAATATTTGGGATGGAGTTTAAATTACTCTTCTAACCACCACCTCGCCCAACTCATCCACTATAGTATAATGGTTTGGCACATATCGGGTTAATGTGGAACTGAGTACAGTACCACCCATACAAACCCACAACCCTTACCATCTAGAAGGACAAGAGCAGCAGATAACTGCAAAGAAGTTACTGTGAAAAAACCCTCATCGCCACATTCCGGCGCGTGTTCAGGTACACAGAGGGAGAATGAAGAATGTCCAATTCACCTTACTGCACATCTTTTGGGACTTGTGAGAGGAAACCACAGCAACCGGAGGAAACCCGCACAGCTACAGGGAGAACGTGCAAACTCCGCACAGACAGTCACCCAAGCCGGAAATCGAATTTGGGACACTGGCACTGTGAAGCAACAGTGCCACCCACTGTGCTACCGTGCTACCCCATAGCTGGGAATCCCACCACCTGAAGGTTCACCTCTGAATCACTTACCACCCTGACTTGGAAATATATCGCCGCTCCCTCACTGTTGCTGGAGCAACATCTTGGAACTCCCACTCTAACAGCATCGTGGGTGTACCTATACCCCAAGGACTGCAGCATTTCAAGAAAGCAACTCACCACTACCTTCTGAAGGGTAACTAGGGATGGGCAATAAATTCTGGCTTAACCAGCGACGCCCACAGCTCGTAAATTAATTTTTAAAAAGTGATTTTGGAGATCAAATACCCATGTCAAAGGGTCAGTCCAGTGTTGGACAGAGCCATTTGCATAAGCACACATGGAGATATTTCTCAGTTTGAACTATACTGTATATATGTACATAGTTCTTGTAGTTTTTAAAAATAAATTTAGATTACCCAATTATTTTAAGTTTTTTCCAATTAAGGGGCAATTTAGTGTGGCCAATCCAGCTAACCTGCACATATTTGGGTTGTGGGGTGAAACCCACGCAGACACAGGGAGAATGTGCAAGCTCCACACTGGGACAGTGACCCAGGGCCAGGATTCAAACCCGGGTCCTCAATGCCGTAGTCCCAGTGTTAACCACTGCACAACATGCCGCCCTTTAATTCTTGTAGTTAATAAGTACATGCAGTTAACATTCTTAAGACGGCAAGAATTCATTAAGGCCTATTGAACAATATGTAAAACCTACAACATATAAAACCTACAACATAGTGGCATTAAATGGATAAACCCAAAACCTCACATGAAAGCAGTGGAAAACTAAAATCCTGCAAGACTAAAGAAAAATACAAGAATCATTCTGACCTGAAGAAAAACTTGAACAATAAATATGCAGAGGAAAATCGCCAAGGGCAAGCTCCAAAGAAAGGCTTGGATACTGAAGGCAGAAATTAAAACTTTCTTTCTGCCACTGAAGATGCCATTGGATCTCATCAAAGCCCAGCGTCAGTTTCCAGAGTGCAGAGTCAGCAGACCTAGCAGGAGTGAGCTAAAACTTTAAAATCCCAGTGCACAGCAAATCCTGAGAAACTTTTAACTCATTCTGTGGTCAGAAATTGCCGTTTAAAAGCTACATTGGAGAAACCAGATTCTGAAGTCAGTGCCTGAAGAAGGGACATCTGAGCTCACTCTGACAAGATAAAAAATGAATTAATTAATTCAGAAGATTTAAGTCTTGAGAAGCAGCTTTAAGACCACGATTCAACATTTTCACAGCCCTAAAGAAGAGGGCTGTAGCAGAGACGAGTTGATCCAATCAATCATTGTTTAACATTTTCTCAAGACTGAGCATGAGCACCATTGCAGCAGGTGCCTGACAAAACTGGCAAGTGCGGGAATACCTTTTGTCTTCAAACAATTGGCGGTGCCATCTTGAATTTCAGCAACTTCGTAAAGCTGAAATTGCACTTTCGAATGTTTTAAATGTGGAATAGAAATCTACTCTTCCAGATGATTTTGGGCTTATCCAAGGTCCAGATCAATTAGAAAATTGTGGACTCTGGGAGAAAAAGATCCCTTCAATACATGACAGAAGCTCAACAAGGAAACTTTAGTCGGTAGGCCCAATCACGGATAACATTATTGCTAGAATAGAAATTAAAAAATCATCTGATCAACTGAAAAAGTTCCAAAATTATTTGATGGTTCCTTTAACA
This sequence comes from Scyliorhinus canicula, assembly GCF_902713615.1. Classification (NCBI taxonomy): domain Eukaryota; kingdom Metazoa; phylum Chordata; class Chondrichthyes; order Carcharhiniformes; family Scyliorhinidae; genus Scyliorhinus; species Scyliorhinus canicula. Next base: position 69,305,883 of record NC_052162.1, on the reverse strand, counting down.
GAAGAAGCAAGCAAATCCCCAAAAGGGCTAAATTTAATTAGCATATCTAGCAGCCAGGAGAAAAGTCGATTAATTGATTAATGATCTGTACAGGATTGCTGAAGGCTGCAAATGCAAAGGCCTAAAATCTGAACATATTGGGGATGGAATAGTGCAAGAGTAGCAGATGGCACATTCTCAGACATGCTCAAGTGAAGGAAGATCTAACCCTCGATAAATCTATCCACATTGCTAGACAGTCTGAACTTCCTGTGCTGCGCAGGTATATTTTAAGAGGAGGAAAATAGACTGTGGTTAAAAAGGAAACCTCACAGCCCAGTCAGCTAAGCTGCACAGAAACAGGGACACTCAGGTCAAGGGAAGCAATATCCTAGAGTGCCCATGCCAGGAGTATGGTGCAAAGTACTTCCCATAGGCATGATCAATGTTCTGCAAATTCGGCCCAATGCTTTCCTTGTAACCTAATTGGGCACTTCAGAAAGATGTGCAATAACAAAACATCTAAACATACAGAAGGCCCAGAGATGAATAATAAAGTTAAGACTTCACACCAACAGGACATGCAGACCCGCTTCTTGATGATGTCGAAGATACTGGATTTTCATATTTGAATGCAGACATTTTGGTTAACAGACATTTCACAGACATTAAGTTGGGCACGTGAGTCAGTGTTATGTTCCTACCGGGAAAAGACCCATCTCTGGTTTTGAATAATAGTCACACCACTTTATGTGTCCAGAGGAATCTGACTTCCAGTCAGAGGCATGATTCTGGAATCACTGTACATCAACCATAACCAGTCTTTCTCTCTCTTGAGGAGAGATGCTTGTGCAGCCTTGAATCTCCTCAAAATGGCAGAAGATGTCAAGATAAAACCTGATGTGGGCAATAAATGTTGAAGGGGGAATAATGAAAATGATTAGAAAACAGAATGGGTTCCACTGGACACATTTTGCATAGGGAAAACCTTGGCAGTTAACTTGGACTGAAATCTACACTGATTAATAGGTGCTCCCTACGAAACTCAACAGATAATGAATCATAGAAGGTTTAATCCATGGTGCACAGCAACACACAAAGCCCCAGTCTCCAAAATCTCAAGTCACGTGTGTACTGTGGGTGAACTGTCATAACTTGAAATACATGGGAAAAAGACATGGGGGTGAGGTTTGGTGTAGGAGCAGATCCATGCCCGAGTATTGAGCGAGCTTTTACATGGGGTTCCTCCCTCTTAGTTACAGCTCAGCGGAACAAGCAGATCTGCAGACATGGGAGCGTGATCTGGATAAATGCCAAAATCACTGTCTGACACTGGTACAAACACACCAATTATAGAGTTTTCCAAAAATCAATAGCCCAGTTGTACTTGATCCAATCCTTGGAGCTGTCAATTTTATATTGACTGGCAAAATTTACTCTAAACAAAATGATAACTGTGATCAGCTCATGATTTAACCCCATCCTGCCAGATGTTGTTTACTAGGATCCTGTGTCCATTATGAAGTTGTTTTTCTGACATTCCCATCTTACGTATCAGAGCCAGTTCCTGTCTACCTCATTGTTCATCTAGGGGCAGGATGCCACTGTTGGTTCCTCTTTACACTGTGGATTGTCTAAGACAGGATTTTGGAACCACTGATAAGAACTGCTTACTGAGCTGACTGTGTTATTGCTGACCACACTATTTCTGTACATCCCTGTTTGACTGAAAACATGGGCAAGTTAGCTCGCTTAAATCCCATCATGCATTGTGGCCACTGCTTGCTTCAAGAGTTTGAATGCTTATTATTGCTATGTCCTAAAAATACATGTTTAATGGTTAATAATGATTACTGAGTATATTTCCTATGATTAATCTCAGTCCTAAATAAACTAACTTATGTAGAACTATTCTAGTGTTACCCTAGCTACTCAGTTTTAATGGGTCTCATCTCAGGACACCCCCCCCCCCCCTCTCACCCCTTCATTTGATATCAGGGTTTGGCCCAGATAGAGTTAGTATGGGACTGTCAGTATCACCCACACAGTGATGGAAGAGAACACATTGCCCACACCAAGGAATCAGTCTAGTGTTGGACAGTGCTGTGTGCACAAGCAAGCAAGCAAGCTCCGAGCTTGAACTCTTTAGTGTATATATGTACATCATTCTTCTAATTAATACATACATACAGTTAACCTGTAAGAGACTACAAAGACTTCATTATGACCTACCCAATAGTATCCAACACTCTACAACGTCCACCTCACCCACATGCCACCTCATCCACCTGACCAACTCACCCACCTACCACCTCACCAAGATACCGTACCTACCTCAGCCATTGACTCATTCACCCATCCATTCATCCATTTACTAACATTCAGTAAAAGAGTAGGCCCTTAAATGCTTATCTGAATGCAACAGCTAGAGCCGCAAAAGGGGCTCCCAAATCTCTATCCTGATGGACTTCCCCAATGGATACTGTGCTGCATGTTTTATTGAAAGCTGGGATCGGAAGGTCAGCATCCAGCCGGGGGGAATGTACGAACAAAGGGGAACGATCAGTGCCATTGCTCGGAAGATCTAGGCCCATTATTCTCACTCTTCAGTTCAAAAGAGTGAATGAGAAACCATTGCCCCTCCCGCCAACATCGAGATTCAGCCCCCGGCCCCCAGATTTTCTGGGTTCCTCTCCTTCACCCAAGTACAGGGAGGGGGGCTGACGCAACCTGCTTGCCACTCAGAGACTCCCTTATGTGGGGAACCCCCCTCACCCTGAAGAGCCCCTAGATAGGGGGACCACCCAAAGACCCCCTAAATAAAATATCACTTCAACAGGGACCCCTAAATAAAGGAAACCCGCAAACAGACCCCCTGAGTAAAGGGACCCTCCAGGGACCCTCAAACTAAAGAGACCCCCTCAGAGACACCCTAATTAAAGGAAGCCCTCCACAGATACCCTCAAACACTAAAGGAAACCCAGAATAGAAGGCCCTTTCTGGAAGCTAGAGAACAGTCCAAACAGGTAAAAAAAAACTACTGCTGTGACACTCACCTGGGCATACACCTTTTGGCTCAGACAGAGGAAGCACAATCTGTCCATTCCTGGAAAGAGAAAAGCATTGAACTGTGTTTAAACCCTTCAAATCCTTTAGCTGGCAGCCATTAATTCACTTCTCGTGGTTGTGATTGACAGCTTCCATAAACACACGTGTCAGCCGTGCTTCATGAATCTTCCTTAAACTTAAAATTGCTGTAACCACAATGTTTACAAGCATAAAACACTTCAAAGAGAGTTAAGTGTTGTCAATTGCCAGCTCAGCACTTCAAAATCACTCGAGCATGAAGCAGGATGATTAGAATGCACTTAACTCTCTTTGATGTGGTTGATGTTTGTAAACATTTTGGTTATGGTATGTAGAGTTACTGATCTATGAAGGAAGATGAATGAAGCAAGGCTGACACCCTCCCACGCCCTCTACACCCAGCCCCAGCCTATCCCTAGCATCCTTGAGACAGAGGATAGAGGCAGGTTAGAGTGTTGGTGAAAAAATGTTTACTGGTTACTATTTACATTGTTGTGCCCTGACTTTGAACTATCAACTATGTGCTACACCCGTGCCAATATAAGTGGTGTCTAGCTTTTTAATTTTCCGTGCTCTACCTCTTTTTTAAGGTGTTACCCCAAACAGCACTTAAGACTTAAAGTGCCTTGCTGCGTCTCTTGCCGTTTCAATTTCTCCCAGTGAGTTCTCCCAGTGAGCCAAAGAAGACACAGCCAGACAGAGGCACAGCGAAGAGTGAGTTTGGGAATTTGAAGCTAGATGGGAATTCGAAACTGGATGGGGAGGAGGTGCTTTTTATCCCTGGTAAGTGACTGGTAAGTAGTTTTTCTTTTCAGTTGTATATTTATTTAATTTTTCTTTCATTTTTTGTAATTGTAGTTCCAAAATACGCAGCAGGGCAGGAAGGAGAATGGCAGGGCTATAGTGATAGGGGACTCAATCATAAGGGGAATAGGTGATTCTGCGGACGCAATCGAGGCTCCAGGATGGTATGTTGCCTTCCTGGGGCAAGGGTCAAAGATGTGGAGTGGCTGCAGGACATTCTGGGTGGGGGGGTGGGGGGTGGGGGGGGGGGGGGGGGGGGGTAAACAGCCAGCTATCGTGGTGCACATAGGCACCAACTATATAGGTAACAAATGGGACAAGGTCCTGCAAGCTGAATTCAGGGAGTTAGGAGTTACACTAAAATGTAGGACCTCAAAGGTAGTAATCTCAAGATTGCTACCAGTGCCACGTGCTAGTCAGAATAGGAATGTCAGGATAGATAGGATGAATGCGTGGCTGGAGAGATGGTGCAAGAGGGAGGGATTAAAATTCCTGGGGCATTGGAACCCGTTCTGGGAGAGGTGGGACCAGCACAAACCAGACGGTCTGCACCTGGGCAGGACTGGAACCAATATCCTAGGGGGGGGGGGGGGGGGGGGGTGTTTGCTAGAGTTGTTGGGGAGGGTTTAAACTAATGTGACAGGGGATGGGATCTGATGTAGGAAGTCGGAGGGAGGTAAGACGGGGCCATAAACAAAAAGCAGTAAGGGAGAAAGTGTAAGGCAGAGAAGCCATAGTCAAAAATCAAAAAGGGCCACAGTACAGAGTACTGAGGAGAGTGTGAAAAGGGTGGTGGCCAATGCAGGATTGAGGGTGTTGTACCTAAACGCGCGCAGTATACGGAACAAGGTAAATTAGCTTGTTGCGCAGATTGAAATTGGACGGTACGGTGTTGTGAGCATCACAGAGATGTGGCTGCAAGGGGATCAGGGCGGGGATCTAAATATCCAAGGATATATGTCCTATCGAAAGGACAGGTAGATGGGCAAAGGGTTGCATTGTTAGTAAGGCATGAAGTTAAATTGATAGCAAGGAGTGATACAGGATGAGAGGGCAAAGAATCTCTGTGGGTAGAGTTGAGCAATCACAAAGCTAAAAAGACCCTGATGGGAGTTATGTACAGGCACCCTAGCTGTAGTCAGGATGTGAGGCAGAAAATAAATCAGGAGATAGAAAAGGCATGCAAAAAAGACAATATTACAATTAGCATGGGGGACTTCAATATGCAGGTGGACTGGGAAAATCAGGTTGGTAGTGGATCCCAAGAAATGGAATTTGTGGAATGTTGGGGCTGGTTTATCACACTGGCTAAATCGCTGGCTTTTAAAGCAGACCGAGGCAGGCCAGCAGCACGGTTCAATTCCCGTACCAGCCTCCCCGAACAGGTGCCGGAATGTGGCGACTAGGGGCTTTTCACAGTAACGATTGAAGCCTACTCGTGACAATAAGTGATTTTCATTTTCATTTTTTTTTCTAAGAGATTTTTTTTGGAGCAGCTTGTGATGGAGCCTACGGGGAAAATGAAATTCACTTATTGTCACAAGTAGGCTTCAAATGAAGTTACTGTGAAAAGCCCCTATTCGCCACATTCCAACACCTATTCGGGGAGGCTGGTACGGGAATTGAACCATGCTGCTGGCCTGCCTTGTTCTGCTTTAAAAGCCAGCGATTTAGCCCAGTGTGCTAAGGCAATTCTGGAATTGGTGATGTGTAACGAGGCAGACTTGATTAGGGAACTTAAGGTGAAGGAACCCTTCAGGAGCAGTGACCACAATATGATAGAATTTACCCTGCAGTTTGAGAGGGAGAAGCTGCAATCAGATGTAACAGTATTACAATTAAATAAGGGTAACTACAAAGACAAGAGGGAGGACCTGGCCAGAGTTGATTGGAGAAGGAGCCCCGCAGGGAAGACAGTGGAATTTGTGGGGGTCATTAGGGAGGCACAACAGAAATTCAGGAGGAGGAAACATGCTAAGGGGAGGATAAGGCACCCATGGCTGACGAGGGATGTCAAGGACAGCATAAAGGCGAAGGAAAAAGCATTCAAAGTGGTGAGGATTAGTGGGAAACCAGGGATTGGGAAGCCTTTAAAAGTGAGCCGAGGACAACTAAAAAGCAATAAGGGGGGGGAGAAGATGAAGTACGAGTGCAAGCTAGCTAGTAATATAAAGGAAGACAGGAAGAGATTTTTTCAACATATAAAAGGTAAGAGAGAGGCAAAAATAGACATTGGACCACGAGAAAATGTGGCTGGAGAAATAATAATAGGAAACAAAGAAATTGCAGACGAACTGAATAGTTACTTTGCATCAGTCTTCACGGTGGAAGACACCAGTAGGATGCCAGAGCTCCAGGAGAACCAGGGGGCAGAGGTGAGTGCAGTGATCATTACTAAGGAGAAGGTTCTGGGAAAATTGAAAGGTCTGAAGGTGGATAAGTCACCTGGACCGGATGGACTACACCCCAGTATCCTAAAAGAGATAGCTGAACAACTTGTGGAGGCATTAGTGATGATCTTTCAGGAATCACTGGAGGCATGAAGGGTCCCAGAGGACTAGAAGGCTAATGTAACACTACTGTTTAAGTAGGGAGGGAGGCAGAAGAGAGGAAATTATAGACCGGTTAGCCTGACTTCGGTCATTGGTAGGGTTTTAGAATCTGTTATTAAAGATGAGATTGCGAAGCACTTGGAAGTGCATGGTAAAATAGAACTAAGTCAGCACGGCGCTGTCAAAGGGTGGTCGTGCCTAACAAATCTATTAGAGTTCTTTGAGGAGGTAACAAGCAAGTTAGAAAAAGGAGAATCAGTGGAAGTGATGTCCTTAGATTTCCAAAAAGACTTTGACAAGATGCAGCATAGGAGACTGTTAAATAAGTTAAATGATCATGGTGTTCAGGGTAAGATCCTGGCAAGGATGGAGGATTGGCTGACTGGCAGAAGGCAAAGAGTGGGGATAATGGGGTCTTTTTCAGGATGGCAGCCGGTGACTAGTGGTGTACCTCAGGGGTCTGTGCTGGGACCACAACGTTTTACAATATACATTAATGATCTGGAAGAAGGTACTGAACGCACTGTTGCTAAGTTTTCAGATGATACAAAGATCTGTAGAGGGACAGGTAGTATTGAGGAAGCAAGGAGGCTGCAGAAGGACTTGGACAAGCTAGGAAAGTGGGCAATGAAGTGGCAAATGAAATACAATGTGAAAAAGTGTGAGGTTGTGCACTTTGGAAGGAGGAATCTAGATTATTTTCTAAATGGGAAATGCTTCGGAAAGCAGAAGCACAAAGGGACTTGGGAGTCCTTGTTCATGATTCTCTTAAGTTTAATGTGCAGGTTGAGTCGGCAGTTAAGAAGGCAAATGCAATGTTAGCATTCATGTCAAGAGGGCTAGAATACAAGACCAGGGATGTACTTCTGAGGCTGTATAAGGTTCTGGTCAGATCCCATTTGGAGTATTGTGAGCAGTTTTGATCCCATATCTAAGGAAGGATGTGCTAGCCTTGGAAAGGGTCGAGAGGAGGTTCACAAGAATGATGAAATGAAGAACTTGTCATATGAGGAACGTTTGAGGACTCTGGGTCTGTACTCGTTGGAGTTTAGAAGGTTGAGGGGGGATCATTGAAACGTACAAGATACTGCGAGGCCTGGAAAGAGTGGACGTGGAGAGAATGTTTCCACTTGTAAGAAAAACTAGAACCAGAGGACACCATCTAAGACTAAAGGAATGATCCTTTAAAACAGAGATGAGGAAGAATTTCTTCAGCCAGAGGGTGGTGAATCTGTGGAACTCTTTGCCGCAGAAGGCTGTGGAGGCCAATTCACTGAGTGTCTTTAAGACAGAGATCGATGGGTTCTTGATTAATAAGGGGATCAGGGGTTATGGGGAGAAGGCAAGAGAATGGGGATGAGAAAATATCAGCCATATTTGAATGGCGGAGCAGATTCAATGGGCTTAGTGGCCTAATTCTGCTCCTATGTCTTATGGTCTTATGATTCTCTTGCAGCCATCCTTTGGCGGGCCTGGACCTGAATGGGCCCGGTTGACCACCAGGTGTCACAGACAATAACATGCTACTGTGTTCTTCCCGCTGCCCCTCAAATGCACCATTGTCAGGGTTCAGAGGCACTGAAGTGTTCCAGCGCCTCCCCTGCAGAAGGCACTGGCAGGGACTCCTCGACTTCCTCCTTCCTCAGGGTTATCGATGGCCCCCAAGCTACTCCACGGGATTGAGGTGAGGCCAGAGTGAGCTCTGGGGGCTCGGCTGTTACCTGGCACTGCCAGTCCTGGAGGCCCTCTCTTGTCTGAGCCATGGTTTCAATGCCTTCAACCATGGAGCACTGAGACTGGGACACGTCCCTCAGTGAGTGAGACATGTCTATCACTGCCTCAGTCATGTCCCTCACTGCCTTGGCCATGTCCCTTACTGCCTCAGTCAAGTCCCTCACTGCCTTGGTCACATTCCTCTAGCACTGTGCCATGTATCTCTCTGCCTGTGACATGTTCCTTTGTGACTAGCCCAGGTCAGTCAGGGCCTGGCAATGCTCTCGATGCCCTCAGCCATGACTTTTTGTGACTGGGCCAAGCTCTGCACACCGCAGCAATGTCCAGTGGGTCTAGTACATGGCGGCCTGTGACTGGACCCCCCTGTCCTGAGCCTCAGCGTGCCCCAACCCTTGGGCGCCTTGACTAATGTCTCTGACAGCAGGCCTTCCACTGCTCTCGTCACCCATTCAGTGTTGGCCTGGGAAGCGCGCCATGTTGGTACCATCTCTTGTGCCTGAAGTTAGTTGGACTCCTCCAGCTGCACCTGCAGGCACTGGAAAGTTGCTGACACACCCTCTTGTAAAAACCTGGCTCTGTCTCTGCATCTCTGCTAGTGATGGGATCATACTTTCCAGGAGCACGGCACCTGTCTGGACTACAGCTGTTTCCTGGGATCGGCAACTCAGACTGCCAGCTCTCTCGGGAGTCCCTACCTCCACCTATTGTGTTGCAGCATGTGTGACGTTCGTTCCAGAAGGTGACCCAGGAACCTCCTCACGGAAATGCCCCACTGAGGTTCTGCAATGGTGGAGGATGCAGGTGACAGCAGTGACGTGAAGTCAGTGACTGCTCTGGACTGTTCCTCTGGGGTGTGCTGGGATTGTGGCTGGGGCGAGGTACCCCAGACGGGCTGGCATGGTCTGATGGTGACCCTGCAAGATAAAAGACATTGTGAGATCTTGGGAAGGTGTGGCCTGTGGGAGAGGGATGACTTATGGAATCATAGAATTTAAAGTGCAGAAGAAGGCCATTCGGATCATCAAATCTGCATGGCGCTTTTTGAAAGAGCACCCTACTTAAGCCCATGCCTCCACCCCATTTCTGGTAACCCAGTAGCCCCACATAACCTTTTGGACACTAAGGGCAATTTAGCATGGCTAATCCACCTAACCTGCACATCTTTGGACTGTGGGAGGAAACCGGAGCATCCGGAGGAATTCCAAGCAGAGAAGGTACAAACTCCACCTGAGGCCGGAATTGAACCCGGGTGACGGAGCTGTGAGGCAGCAGTGCTAACCATGGTGCCACTGTGCTGCCCATCGTGCATGCAGACCTCCACCTCGGAGATAGCTCTCTCCTCTACCTCGCCTGCTGACTCCATCACCCTCTGCTCCACGGGTGTTTGGACTCTCAGGTCAGGGATGACCCTACCAATTTTTTGCCACTCCTGGTGATTATGGACCGCCTTGCCCTTCAGAGAAACGTAAAGCATGTAATTAGATGCATGGAGACGGGTTCTTGGGGGTGGGGGGGGGGGGGGGGGGGGGGGTCTGTGACTGGTGGCATGTGTGTGCAAGGCATCTGGCCAAAAAGGACAAATCAGGTGTTGGGGTTTGGTGGAGGGTGGGACATAAGGAAGATGCAGGCAGGTGGGTTTTAGTTGGGGGAATGCCCTGCCTGCAACAGTAGTGGACTCGTCAACACTAAGGGCATTCAAATAGTCATTGGATAGACATATGGACGATAAGGGAATAGTGTAGATGGGCTTTAGAGTGGTTTCACAAGTTGGCGCAACATCGAGGGCCGAAGGGCCTGTACTGCGCTGTAATTTTCTATGTTCTAAGGCGTGAGGGACAGGATAGATGCTAAGGCATAGGTGAGATGACTCACCTGAGACCTTAAGGAGGTCGTTCATCTTCTTTCGCCACTGGGACTCAATTCTCCTGGTGAGGCTGGCAGCACTGACCACCTCTGCCACCTCTTCCCAGGTCCTGTTTACGATGGCGGGTTTTAGTCTCCTGCACACACTTGGATTGCTTGTCCCACTTGTTCTCCACCACCTCCAGTATTCTCTCCAACTCACTCTCCAGGAACATCAGCATTGGTCTTCGTGGAACCCTCTTCTTGTATGGGGAGTGGAGTGCTTATAAGCAGCTCCAGCTTGTCAGGCTCTCAAATGCCAATTTCGATGCCAGCGGGAATGGGAATTGATCCTGATTTACGTGGGCAGAGCGCTGGCCCATTAGCACATCCTAATTTACTTCCCAAATATCAAAGCAATGGGAATGCCAAGCGCATGCAACTCAGTCACAGCGTCAATGCTTAGGGCGTTAATCTCTGTCAGCCGACGTTGGAATCGGGAAACAAGATTGGGCGGAGAATTCGGCATCAGCCGACAATCGAGGTTGGCGCCAGGCTCACGCTGGATTGCCATGCTCCGGTGCCTCGATAGCAGCGTGAACCTAAGTACAGTAAACGGCATTAGCATCTCATCCTGGTATTGTTCGGGGCTCCCACAGTTCTCCTCATCCGCCAGGAGGAATTCCTGACTGTGAGGTTCACTTGTGGTTTTAAAAAGCGGGAAATAGGCGCAGTGGCTGCTGAGGGAGAGAGATGAAGTAGGACATGTTCCCAGAGGAGCCACTGTGCACCTGCCGGGGGGAGTAGCAGGGGGGAGGGGGTCACCAGGGGGATGGGCTGTGGCATCAGGGTGAACCCCGGGACTGGGTATCTAAGCAAGGACTTGCATTATCGTGGCCTGCAAGTTAGCCACCTTGCTGCCCACTCTACTGACCACCCACCATTGCCCGTGGTTGCGTTGAGCGACACCAGCCATATGGTTGCACCCATTCAATTCCCCCCACCCCCAACCCCACCTCCACCTCACCAAACCTCCCCAACCCTTCCCTCCACCCCAACTCCACTCCACCAACCGAACCCTTCCCCTCCAACTCCTCCCTCTATTCCACCTCTGCCCCACCAGGCCCCACCCCCATCCACAGCCGGGCACCACCTGCTGGTGGGGCATCACGCAGCCCACCCAATGACAATGCCCAGGGTAGCCGCTCAGGAGTGTGCCGGGTGAGGGCCGCAGAGCGTACATGTGACATGGATAGCGCCGGCCACTGATACCCCGGCCGGCAGGGTCGGGTGCCAGGGCCAGAGGCCCCCATGGTGTGGCGCACCGATGGTGCCAGAGGTGCATAGCAGAGGGCAGAGCACCGGGGGAACAGTCGGGGGTGGGTGTGGGGATGGGGGAGTAAGGGGTCATGTGGGGGCAGGGGCTTCAGTGCAGGCAGGGCCACTGTGCAGCTCATTGAACCTGGCTGAGCATGGGCTATTACACCATGCTAACATGTCTGCTTTTCATCTCCTGCAGACAATGGATTTTGGAGTCCAAACAGAAATTGTTGCCATCATCTTGCCACCACAGCCCTGGGGGATACAGTGAGGTTGTTCGAGCTGGAGCTGCTCGGGGAGGGCCCTGCAGCAACCGGCACATGAGGAGGTGGTCTTGACAAACTGAAAAGGATTGCACTCCATGAATGTGCAGCTGGTTTGTGGCCATGAGATGCACATCATGCACGTCTGCACCCGATACCCAGGCAGTGTGCACGATACCTTCATCCTGGCACAGTCTATGGTTCCTGACATCTTTGAGGTGCTCCCTATGGTTCGCGCTGCCGTCGCCCAGGCCCCATAGTCGGTGAACCTGGATGCGATTAGAGCGTCCCGTGCGCAAAGACCCTGGTGCACATGTTGCGCAACCTCCTGTTCCTGCCCGGGCCCCATGCCCTGCCCATCCTGACCCTCCCCCACATCCTCCTTGTGAAACTAGGCCTGGCTTCATCCCCCTCCTCCAACATTTCGCCCCTATGCTGCTCAATGTTGTGGAGGATGCAGCAGGCCACCACGATGTAGGAGGCTCTGTGAGCATCATACTGGAGGGTCCTCCAGAGTGGTCCAGTCACCTGAACCACAACTTCAGAGCACTGATGGAGCACTCGATCACAGCTCTGGTCGCGGCATGGCTATCGGTGTAGAAGGTCTGTGCGCCGGTCTGTGGCCACCAGATAGGCGGCACAGCCACAACCAAAGGAAATAGCCCCTGGTGACCAAGTGCCAAACCGTCACCCAGGGAGCACCTCAAAGGTGCCAGGAACCATAGACTGTGCCAGGATGAAGGCTTTGTGCACACTGCCTGTGTACCGGGAGCAGACAAGCATGATGTGCATCTCATGGTCACAAACCAGCTGCACGTTCATGGAGTGCAATCCTTTTCAGTTTGTGAAGACCACCCCCTCATGTGTAATTCAAATGTACTGTACAGTCAGTGGAACTACCCCACACAATACAAAAAAAAATAGAGGGGATAGGAACAGGAGAAGATCTTTGAGTTCCTCGAACTTGGGCTGTATACTGAAATGATTCAGATGTGGAGACAGCACACGGCTTGCATGATGCCTGCCTCAACAGAACAGGCTGATAACCTACTGTGATTCCCTCATCTGAAAATAGGCCTAAAATAACTTTCTCCCTCTATTTCAAATCAATTTCATTGAAGCATTAAGACTTAATGAAATAACAAGTCGTAAGTAGCTCCTCAGGAATTTGTTTTCTGTGTGGGAAAATGATTGTATTTCACAATTAAGCAGCATTTTGTTCCAAAACCTCTTTCAAGCATTCGAGCATCGATTAATAGGTTAATAACCCATTTCTTATCTGATTTAAATGATACTTGGTGCACTAATTTGGAATAGAATCTTGCTGCTTCTATGCAAAAAGCATTCATAAATTGGATTCAGAGTCAAGATTCAGGCTAGGGTTGCCTGGGGCTGTGAAGTGTATCAGAATGTCATAAACACCTATCTTCGTCTCCTACTGATTTTAGAGGGAAATCAGGAGTCAGTGCATGCATCTACCATATGGCCCAGGGAATACCTCAGTGGAAAAGGGAAGAGGGTGGTAGGGTCACATTTAGTTCAGATATATTTTTATGTAAAGCAAATATGAGCTTGTGAGTGAAGATTATAGTGGGGCATATGTGCTAACTCATTACAGCCAGGAGCTCTTTATGATGTGATGCATGGACATTGAAAAATTGGTGCAAAGATACATTGCACGCCTTTAAGATGTTTGGATTAGAATAGGTCAGGGTGCCATGGGCTGCAAGGCAGACTAATAAGTGGATTGTTCAATGGCAAAGAATTACGTTTGCAGTGTTTTGTTTTTCTAAATTTAGAGTACCCAATTATTTTTTTCCAATTAAGGCACAATTTAGCGTGGCCAATCCACCTACTCTGCACATCTTTGGGTGAAGTGGGGGTGAAACTCATGCAAACAAGGGGAGAATGTGCAAACTCCACACAATGACCCAGTTCTAACCACTGTGCCACCGTGCTGCCCCATGCTTGCAGTATTAAAGAAAAGGGGCTGGAATCTCTGATTTTAGGCTATGGCCTGACGTCGGTGTGGGAACGGTGGCATTTTACGACCGAAAATTTGACACAAACCGGCCATCGATCCTCCATTTGGCGGGGGCTAGCAGGCAGGCAGCGTAAAGCACCCGGCACTAGCTCCCGATACAGCTGAAGAATTGCCGGGTCCGTGTCCGCGGGTGGACGCGGCCTGCCAACTAGTGACCTCCTTTGGCCAGGCTCGCGACCCATCGACCATCCCCCAATAGAGCACCCAGCCACTGCCAAAGCCCTCCCTGCCCGCGGATGGGCTATTCCCTGACTGTGGCGGCACAGGACTGAGTCCACAGCCGCCACGCCAAGTTCGCGACAAGAAATAGCATGAGAGATCCACACTGCCAGGAACTCGCCGGTCGAGAGCGGAGCATCTGGGGGAGAGCCTCAGGTAGCATCCTGAATAACTCCTAGAGTACGCCGCTTTGAAGGGGGTGGAGTATCATGAAAGCGGTGCTGCCCAAAATTCATCGCAAATGGGGGTTCTCCAGCCAATTGCCAATCTCAATTTCGACATCGGAGACCGAAGAATCCCACCCAAGGCATTTGAAACTTGCAGCTCGCGGTGCAGAGAACAAGGAGACTGACTATGAAAGCAATCTTGCTGTGAGAAATGAAAGCTCCAAGACCAAGAAGGTAACCAAATTAGCCAATGCAATGAATGGGAACGGAATGAAAATCCAACTAGCAGTGTGAAAATCAGAAAACAATCAAAGAATCCTCCTCAGGCGACAGATGTGAAAGGATTTGCTGGTAAATGCCAGGCCAGTGAGTTTGAAGTATTCTGCAGGGGATTGTTCCTTCAATCATAGTCTGTTTCCCTCCTGTGTTTGCTGCTGATAGATTCACTATTGAGAGGGTGAGAGCAGGACAGGTGACAGGATGAGAGGGGGAAGGCGGGCAAAAGGTTGTGTGAGTGGGAGAGAGAGAAAGAATGGGTGTACGGGAGGGATTAATGTTTATCTGTGTGTGAGAGTAAGAAGTGGACATGTGCATGTGAGAGGGGTGAGTGCGTGTGTGTCTTTGTGTCTGTTGTGAGAGAGAAGTGTGTGAGAGAGAGAGAGGGTTGTGTGCATGTGAGAGAAAGAGACGGGGTGTATGAGTGCGTGTGAGAGAGAGGGTTATGTGTGTGTGTGAGAGAGAGAGAGGTGTATGTGCTTGTGTGAGAGAGGGGGATTGGTGTATACGAGGGATGAATGTTTATATGTATGTGAGAGTAAGAAGTGAATAAGGCCGTACACGTAAGAGGGGTGAGTGTGTGTTTTTGTGTCTGTGAGAGAGGGAGGGTGTGTATGTGTGTGAGAAAGAGGGGTGTGTGTAAGAAAGTGTGTGTTTGTGAGAGAGGCATGTGTGTGAGAGAGAAAAAGGTGTGTGAGTTTGTGTGTGTGAGAGAGTGTGTGTGTGAGAGAGAGAGGGGTGTGTGAGAGAGAGCGGCGGTGTTTGCAAGAGAGATATGTGTGAGAGATAGAATGGTGTGTGTGTGTGTGTGTGTGAGCGAGAAAGAGGGATGATGTGCGTGGGGGTGAATGTTTATGTATGTGAGTAAGAAGTGAGTATCTGCATGTGCATGTGAGAGGGGAGGGGTGCATATGAGAGGGGTGATGGCGTGTGTGTCTTTGTGTTTGTGTGAGAGAGAGAGGGTGTGTATGTGAGAGAGAGACTTGGATCTGTGTGTGTGTGATAGAGAGAGAGGGTGTATGTGTGTGTTAGAGAGAGGGGGGTGTGTGAGGGAGAGAGAAAAAAGGGGGTGAGAGAGGATGAAAAATAGGGGTGTTTAAGAGAGAGAAGGGGAGGGTGGATGAGACAGAAAGAGGGGTGTGTGAGAGAGAAGGGTGTGTGTGTGTGTGTTTGTGAGAGAGAGGGGGTATGCGTGTGTGACAGAGAGAGGTGTGTGTGACAGAGAGAGGTGTGTGTGACAGAGAGAGGTGTGTGTGTATTGTGAGAAAGAGAGGGGTGTGTGCATGAGAGAGAGAGGGGTATTTTTTATTCGTCCATGGGATGTGGGCACCGTTGAGCCAGCATTTATTGCCCATCCCTGAGGGCATTTAAGAGTCAACCACATTGCTGTGGGTCTGGAGTCACGTGTAGGCCAGACCAGGTAAGGATGGCAGATTTCCTTCCCTAAAGAACATTGGTGAACCAGATAGGATTTTGCGACAATTGACAATGATGTCATGGTTATCATTTGACTTTTAATTCCAGATTTTTATTGAATTCAAATTACACCAACTGCCCTGGTGGGATTCAAACCCTGTTCCCCACAGCATTATCCTGGGCCTCTAGATTACTCAAACAAAAATATTTTTAAAAAAAAGAGTACCCAATTATTTTTTTCCAATTAAGGGGCAATTTAGTGTGGCCAATCCACTGAACCTGCACTGAGTTTCCTCTATATCAGAGAGATCAAACATAGACTGGATGATTGTTTCACTGAGCACCTATTGGCATTCAGGACCCTGACCTTCCTATTGCTTGGCATTTTAACACAAGACCCTGCTCCCATGCCCACATGTCTGTCCTTGGCCTGCTGCAATGTTTCAGTAAAACTGAAAGAAAACTGGAGGAACAACATCTCATCTTCCAGTTAGGTATGCGGTCTCAACATTGAATTCAACAACTTCAGATGATTAACTTAACCCCTATGATTTCATTCCATTTCGTTTTAACTGTCTTTTACCTTTTGGGCGGGATTCTCCAACCCCCCGCAGGGCCGGAGAATCGCCGGGGGACGGCGTGAATCCCGCCCCGCCACCCCGACGCAGATGCCGAATTTTCCGGAGGCTGTTTTTTGGCGGGGGCGGGAATTACAGCGCGCCGGTCGGGGGATTCTCCTCTCCGCGATGGGCCGAGCGGCCGCTCGTTTTCGGCCAGTCCCGCCGGCGTAAATTACACAAGGTTCTTACCGGCGGGGCCTGGCTCTGCAGGGGGCCTGAGGCGACCTCTGGGGGGAGCGGGGGGGATCTGGCCCCGGGGCAGACCCCCACGGTGGCCTGGCCTGTGATTGGGGCCCGATCTGCTGGCGGGCCTGTGCCATGGAGGCACTCTTTCCCTCCACGCCGGCCACTGTAAAGCTCCGCCATCGCCGGCGCGGAGAAGAAACCCCTTGCGCATGCGCAGTGATCCCGCCAATGGTTCTGGGAACACGCTGGCGCTCCTGCACATGCAGCAACTCACGCCGGCCGGCGGAGGCCCTTTGGGGCCGGTTGGTGCGGCGCCAACCACTCCAGTGTGGCCTAGCCCCCGAAGGTGCAGAGGATTCCGCACCTTCCGGGCGGTCTGACGCCGGAGTGGTTCACGCCACTCGTTGGCGCCAGTACGGTCCGCCCGTCGGATATCGGAGAATCCCGCCCTTTATTTCATTCTTGTCTCTCTTTTTATATGTATTTTTCCCCTCATTCTTCCCCCCTATGTTATCCCCTCACACTTCTCCCCCCTTTTCCTTACCTTTTCTCCACTTTAGTTCCCCTTCACCCTTTTTTCTCATTTCATATCTCTCCCACCCATGTAACCCTTCCCCCACATCTACATCTGTCACAGCTTAACCTCTGATCTTAGTTTCTCTGCTCTTTGGCCTTTCACAAATTTTATTCTCTCTGGGGACAGCCATTAGCACTCTTTTCCCTTGGTTTCTGTGGCTATGATTCATCTTTCATTCCCTTACCTCACAGTATAAATATCTCCCACTTTCTATGCCTTTTAGCTTTGACAAAGGGTCATCTGGACTCGGGACAGTAGCTCTTTTTTCCCCTTACAGATGCTGCCAGACCTGTTGAGATTTTCCAGCATTTTCTCTTTTGGCTCCACACCTTTGGGTTTTGGGGTGAAACCCACATCAGACACAGGAAGAAGGTGCAAACTCCACACAGACAGTGACCTGAGCCCGTGATCGAACCCGGGTGCTCAGTGAGGGTCTCGAGTTACTAGTCCAATGAAAATACCACTTCGCCACTGCCTCCCCAAATGTATGTGTGTGTGAGAGTGAGTGAGTGAGGTGAGGATGGTGGAGGAGAGAGAGAGGGGTGTGTGCATGAGAGAGGGGTGTGGGTGTGCGAGAGAGAGAAAGAGGTGTATGTGCGTGGGACAGAGGATTGTGTGTGTATGAGAGAGAGAGAGAGTTGTATGTGTATGAGAGAGAGTGCATGAGTATTTGTGAGAGAAAGAGGGTGTTTGCATGTTTGAGAGAGGGAGAGGAGTGTGCATGTGAGAGGGAGAGGGGGTGGTGAGAGGGAACTAGAGAAGAGTGTATGTCTGGCTCACTCCCAGTCTCATGGTTCTCATTCACCCTCAACCCACACACCGACAGGCACTCTCACCCACTCCTTCAGAGGGTGAAGATAAATGAGAAGCCTGAGGCTGGGAGTGAACCCTCTCCCTTATATCCTAATGATCATCATTATCAATTTATCGGTGTGACTTTTTTTCTGAGCAAACTGTCTCTTTTCATGTGTCAGCTTTTAAAAAAAAAAATCAGATTTAATGTTGCGCCAAAACCTATCTTTCAGAAATTTCCTTTTCAGCCCTCGAGTGTGAGAAACATTGAAATATGCCCCCCCCCACTCATGTTTTACAGTTGGACAAGTCTGATTTAGGCAGTGCTAAGCATGCTAAAAAATAAACCATATAGATATCTGCACTGACATGAACTAAAAAGGTCACTTCCAGCCCAAAGACTTCATCATTCTTTTTTTAGAAAGCCTCACACTTTACTGATACATTCATGAATTTAGGACGAGATTCTCCATCCAGCGATGCTGGATTCGTTAACATGATCGGGCAGAAAATCACGTGTCAGCCGAAAATCGAATCCGGCGCCCATAGAATTCCCTTGCTCTGTTGCCTCGACAGCAGCATGAATGCGTTCTGTGCCATTCGCCGCGCGGGCATGCAAATTGTCAGAAAATGCATATCATTAACGGGTCCGACCAGGCAATTTCCGTACCCCCCGCGATGCTCCACCTCCGCCAGGAGGAATCATCGGTGGTGCGGTTAATTTGTGGTATTTAAAATCAGGAAACAAGTGCCATGGCTGCTGAGGGAGAGAGAGGTGGTACGAAAAGGGTCCAATATTGCTATAGTGTGCTGACAGTTTTGACATTGGCTGGGGGAGAAGCGGGGGGGGGGGTAACCAGGAAGTGGGCCGTGGGGTTGGGGTGGGTGGGCACAGACTACCATTGCCTCAGCCTGCAAGACAGCCATCTGGCTGCGCACGTCGTTGACTACCCACTGTGAATCTAGCGTCATAGGTCGTATACATGCCTCCTCAGCTGCGCCCCGCCCCCCCCCCCCCACCCCATCCAGGTACCCTCTGACCCCAGCTGACGATTCACTGGGATAGGCGTACTCCAGCGTAACCATTAGGAAAAGAACTACACGGATGGAAATCAGTGGAATGTGGCAAAAATGCACGTGGGCAACTACCAACACAACGTCTCGCGGGACTCACTCAGAACCCAAATGGGCCAAATGTGGCACCTGAGTGACAGATTGCCATCACTAATTTAGAGACAGTGACTCTCCGGGCAGATGTCAAAGACAAACATGTGAACATACATACAAAATAATTGTAACTGTAGGCCATTTGACCCCTCGACCCCACTCCATCATTCGATAAGATTATGGCTGACCTGTTTGTGTTTCAAGGTTTACATTTCCATCTACAATGATAACCTTTGATACCCTTGCACAACAAGCATCCAGCTACCTCCACCTTAAAAATATCCAGTGGCCCCGCCCCCACCTCCTACTGAGGCAGAGTTCCAAAGTCATGCAGAATCCTCTGAGGGAAAAACTTCCAATCTCTGACCTAAAAGGGTGACCACTAATTTTAAAACTGCGCCCCCTAATTCTGGAATCACCCACAAAAGGAAACATCCTTTCCACGTCCACCTTTTCAAAACTCATTCAGGATTTTATATGCATCAACCAAGTCACCCCCCTCACTCTTCTAAACTCCAGTAGAAACAAGCTCTGGTCTGTCTAACCTTATGTAGTTTCACCAATGTCCTATATGACCCAAGAATAACATTCTTACTTTTATGTTCAACATAATAAAGGATAGCACTCCATTAGCCTTCTTGATTACGTGCTGTACCTACATACCAACGTTTTGTGAGTCATGCACGAGAACATCTGGATCACTCTGCATTCAGACTTCTGTGGCTTTGCTCCGCTTATGTAATACTCTGGTTTAATTTATTCTTCATGCCAAAGCGAACAAATTCACCTTTTCCCACATTATACCCTCTCTACCAGATTGTTTGCCATTTACTCAACCTACTCAACCAACATCTTTTTGTCCTCTCCACGACATATTTTCCATCTATCCTTGTGTCATCTGCAAAGTTAGTTACCATGTCTTCCGTCTCCTCATCTAAGTCATTGATATAAATTGTAAGATGACGAGACCCCAGCATAGGCCTCTGCAGGACTCTGCTCATCACATCCTGCCAATCAGAAAAATACCCTTTTATGCATATTTCTTATTTTCTGCCAACCAGTCAATCGTATATCTCGGCAAATATGTCACCACCTATACCATGAACTTTTATTTTCCACAATAACCTTTGAGCTGGCAGCTTGTAAAATACCTGCGCCCTCTTCGCCAAAGAAGCTGTTATTCAAAGTGTTATAGCGGGGCACTTGGAAAAATTCAGGGTAAACTGGCAAAGTCAAAATGGGTTTTGTGAACGGGAAATCATGTTTAGCCAAGTTATTGCAGTTATTTTAAGAAGCAAATATACTGTGGATAAAGGACAACCAGTGGACTTACTATATTTATTCTTCCACAAGGCATTTGATAAGGTGACACATCAAAGGTTATTGCGAAAAAGCTCATGGTGCAGGGGGTTACATTTTGGTGTGGATAGAAGATTGGTTAGCTAACAAGAAACAAAGAATAGACATAAATGGAACATTTTCTGGTTGTCAGGATATGAGTTCCACGAGATCAGTGCAGCGGCCTTATTTTTTTACAGTTTATATAAATGATTAAGGGAGTGAAGGTGTGGTTGCTTAATTTGCTGAATACACAAAGATAGGTAGGAAAGTAAGATGTGAATATCACGCAAGGAGGCGACAAAAGGATGTAGATAGGTTACGTGAGTGGGTAAAGACCTGGCAAAAGGAGTAATGTAGGAAAGTGTGAAATTGTCCATTTTGGCAGGAAAAATAAAAAAGAAGCATAATATCTAAATGGTGGGAGATGCGGTATGATAAAAGGCTAGCATACAGGTAAAGCAAGTAATTAGGAAAGATAATAGAATGTTATCAATTTTTGCCACAAGAATGGAATACAAAAATAGGGAGTTTGTGCTTCAGTTATACAGGTTAGCCCTGCTGCCTCACGGCGCCGAGGTCCCAGGTTTGAACCCGGTTCTGGGTCACTGTCTGTGTGGAGTTTGCGTGAGTTTCGCCCCCACAACCCAAAGATATGCAGGCTAGGTGGACTGGCCATGCTAAATTGTCCCCTATTTGGAAAAAATGAATTGGGTACTCTAAATTTATAACAAAAAATTTAAAATAAAACAAAAAGTTATACAGGGCATTGATGAGACCACATCAGAGTACTGTGTACAATACTGGTTTCCTTATTTAAGGAAGGGTGCAAATGCATTGAAAGCAGTTCAGAGAAGGGTTATTAAATTAATACCAGCAATAAGAAATTTGTCTTCAGGAATGATGGACATGCTGGGCTTGCATTCACTGGAGTTTGGAAGGGTAAGAGGCAACTTGATTGAAACATGTAAGATCCTGAGGGGTCTTCACAGAGTCAATTTAGAGGATGTTTCCCCTTGTGGAAGAATTTAGATCT
Source organism: Scyliorhinus canicula (assembly GCF_902713615.1). Lineage (NCBI taxonomy): Eukaryota > Metazoa > Chordata > Chondrichthyes > Carcharhiniformes > Scyliorhinidae > Scyliorhinus > Scyliorhinus canicula. The sequence continues at coordinate 69,284,464 of NC_052162.1, read as the reverse complement.
AAGGGTCACTGTTTAAAAGTACAGCGACAATGAAAATTTTATTTTCTCTCAGAGAACTGTGAGTCTTTAGAACTCTTCATCAAGAGGCGGTTGAAGCAGAGTCTCTGAATACTTTTAAAACAGAGGCAGATTCATTCTTGGTAAACAAGGATTATCAAGGGTGGGTGGGAATATGGAGTTGAGATTACAATCAGATATCAAAGGGCTGAGTGACCCTACTCCTGTTCCTAATTTGTATATTCATATATACTTCACAGCACTGGTCACCATGTCTTGCCAATGATTGTCAAGGTCACTGTGATCTTGAACTTTTTTGCTTCTAGATTCTTTTAAGGACCAGATGTGGACCACTTAATGGCATATGAAAACCATCTGCACGATGCTGCATTTCGTTGATCACTGATGCCCTCTTTGCAAGAGTTGGTCAGTCTATTTATTGCACAACGGTCATGCCCTCGCAGTGACAGAGGGCATTGAGTTTTGTGTCACGATCTCTGGACACCCCGTCCTATTGTAAGACATCATTGATGTGACCATGAGTACAGATAGTCTGGCTAGTGAGATTAATCAACAGGAAGAACTCCCACTCCTTAATGCCCAACTGGTTCCTGACCATGACAAGAACTTGCTTTATATGTGTGCTTACTTTCCAGGCAACTGCCATTACTCCTCATCCTTCGGAAGTCCAGGCAGCCTCAGACCCTCTCTCCACCCCCAAAGTGCATGGATAGTTCTTAGTGGAGAAGGGTTATCGAAGAGATGGCTACTGATCCCTCTGTCGGAACCCCAGACAAAACATAGAGCAATAAAACTAATGCTAGCTGCTTAGTGGACAACCACTGAGAAGGTCATTAGGCCTCTAACAATGTGATTCCAGTGCCTGGATTGGTTGGGTATTTCCTTCCAATACCCTCCCCGCGGGTTTCCATCATTATGGTGGTCTACTGCTCTCTCCCGAACATGGTTCTCCAGAGAGATAAGGGTCTTGAGGATGGTGAGAACCTAGGAGACAGCAAGGGAAGAGCACGAGTTGGAAAAGAGGAAATAGAGGAAGATTATTATGAACAGAGAGTTACTCCTGCTACATGATGAGGCGGACTCCTCCAGGTTTTAACCTTTTGGGAAATAAACCTCCCTCTGCTTATTCATGGCCACAAGCACTGGATCTATACTTGCCAGGAAGAACCAAGAGCCTGCCCTGCCTTGGGTGAGATCTCTGGCCCCTCATGACATCTTGCTTCTATCTGGTGCAGTGGAGCGCTTTGGCAGGACAACTAGCAAGCTGGTGGATGACTGTTGTGGGGAGTCTAAATGAGTCCCACATTTCATCTGAGAGACCTCCATTCTAGCTCTCAGTGGATAGAAACTGTCCCAAATCCTAATTAAAGGTTCATCCCCACAAATATTTGAACTTTTGATCGTAGCTGGGTTTCTGATCCAAAAACAGACCTGACTCCTGTTTCCCGCTCATGTGATGGAAATTCACTGTTGCCTGTGTCTGATGATTGGTTTTCAGGTTTCCCTGTTTACAACCCTGTGGTGAAAACTTCTGTGAGACAATGTCTGCTGAAGGCTTGGTACTAACAATTTTCCTGCACAATGAGTATGAGGTGTTTATCGATTATTGAGACAGTCAGATAAATTGCTTTGTGTTTTTAAACTGCAGGAAGACAACTTCACAGCCTGGCCCATTCAAAGTTGTTTCAGGATATTTTTATTCAATAAACATGCAAACTTTTTACTTTGTCATGGATTTTCCGAGTAATAGAATGTGATCTGCCCAGCACCAGGAAAAAAATCTGCTGAGCAACAGCTGTAGTCAGTATTCAAAAGTTTGGATGAGATATGTATTTTTCAGTAACGATATTAGCAGACATTGAGATAGAATCAGCTGTGAATCACCTATTAGTCGAAACAATAATCGATAAACACCTCATACTCATTGTGTAGGAAAATTGTTACTGTAGTATCAAGCCTTCAGCAGACATTGTCTCACAGAAGCTTTCACCACAGGGTTGTAAACAGGGAAACCTGAAAACCAATCATTGAGATAGAATCAGGTGTGAATCACCTATTAGTAGAAACAACTTACATAGACGATTGGGAGATCAGTTAGATATGCACATGTTAATTTTGAGAGTCAACGAGTGTGAGGGGGCAGACAGCCAAATAGGTAGAATCAAAGGAGAACAGTGGTGTAATTGCCAGCACCCTCAGAAGCAGGCAGCAAGTTTACATCTAGAAGCCTGGAGGCTAGTTTTACATCGAATAGTCAAAAAGGGCAGTTTTACATATAACAGCCTCTAAGTCTTAGAGCCAAGGAAGTGCAGAACCTTCATGAAGGCAGTTTAAATATCTTTGCAGGACCAGGAAAAAAAATATTTCCCAGATTTGATCATTAATCCTGTTTTGTACGATTTATAGATTTATTTAGTTTGGATGCTGTCTGGAGAGAGAAAGTCTTAAGGAGATCAGTGATCGTAGATATATTTTGGAACAAGGGGTATATTCTACATAAACTGTGTGTTTGTCCAGTAATTCATTTCTTAATTATCTTCAAGTAGTGAAGTCCTGTTCATGTGTATTCGTCTTTTCTTTAATTTACTGAATAGTCTTCAATAATTGTTACATGTTGACAGGGGTTTTACTTGATACCTCCCAGCATTCCAAAAACCAAACTATGCATCCCCACAAACCGGTGTTCTAAGTTGGGTTACCCTCACAGATAACATCAGCGCTGCGCGTGCCAGTTTAAGATACAGGGCGTGATTCTCCGCTCCCCACGCCGGGTGGGAGAATCGGGAGAGGGCCGGGAAACTCACGACATGCCCCCCTGGCACCCCCCGCGATTCTCCCACCCCCCCCCCCTGCTCGGAAGAATCGCCGCTCGCCGTTTTTCACAGCGAGCGACGATTCTCCAACCCGGATGGGCCGAGTGGCCTGCTGTTCGCGACCGGTTCACGATGGCAGCAACCACACCTGGTCGCCGCCGTCGTGAACATGGCACCAAAAGCTGGTTTGAAGCTTGTGGGGGACGGAGAGGGGAGTGAGCACCACGGTCGTGCTCGGGATGGGACTGGCCCGCGATCGGTGCCCACCAATCGTCGGGCCGGCGTCTCAGAAGGACGCACTCTTTCCCCTCCACAGCCCCACAAGATCAAGCCACCACGTCTTGCGGGGCAGCGGAGGGGAAGACGGCAACCGCGCAGGCGCAGGTTGGAGCCGTCAGCCGCCGTGACGTCAGATGCGCATGCGCGGGTTGGAGCTGGCCAACCTGCGCATGCGCGGCTGACGTCACCTAGGCGCACCGGCCGCGTCATTCTTGGCACGCCGCCTTGATGCAAGCGTCAAGGCCCGGCGGCCGAGAGTTACGGAGGGCCGCTCCTAGCCCCCCGGGTGGGGGTGAATGAGGTGAGAGGAGCGGCCTTCCCGATTTTTCACGGGAGCGGAGAATTCCGCCCACAGCCTTTGGAAGCAACACAATGACCCATAACCTTCAGACAATCTTCTGGAGTGTGGAGATTGTTTGCCGCATATGCGTGCTGAAAGCGCGCCATGTTTAAACTAACGACCTGTTGTTTTCAAAGTGTTTTCATGGAAGCGCTGCAATAAACCGGCTGAGTGTGAAATTTCAGGACAGCACTAGCTTGACCTTCTTGCCCTGATGTTTGGTGGGGTCTTACGCTTTTTTATTTACACTTTTTCTTCAGTCCAGAATGACCGAGCAGAGGCAGGAGACATCGGAAACCATTATTTTGGTGGGTTAATCTTTTATAATCGTGTTTATAAATATTTTAAAATGTACATACAGTGAAAGAAAGATATATTTTTATTTTTATTAAAAACTGTGGTTTGTCGCGAGGCTGCTAATTCCATTAAAAGCATAAAGTGAGTTCGGAGTCACAGAATGTGAAAGAAAGATTTGTTCAAGCTTTGATTTGTCATGAGAATGTTAATTCCATCGAAGGAACTTTAATGGATAGAGTAGGTTTGGCGTGCATGTAATCTTCAGCAATTATCCACTAATGAGTATAATTGTCCAGCTAAGAGGCGCTGTGCTGCTGGTGATGGTTTCTGTGGATCCTTGCATGGCTGATGAGCCCGATCCTAGAGCCGTATCTTCGATCGCACAGTTGGCAGGTGTTTCCAGAAGGTGGGATCAATCCTTAGAATCAAAATCACTGGTATTCCTTTCTCCGACTCCTTTTCCGGGACACCTCTTGCTGTCGGGTGTCATTGAAGAATTGCGTCCCTTCAATGCTACAACACTGCCCGTCCAGCGACCAGGGGTCGAGAGGTGCTTTGGGCTGCTCAAGATTCAGTTTAGATGCCAGGACTGCGCTGGAGGGTCCCTCCAGTACCCGTTGGAGAGGGTTGGCGGCATCATCGTGGTCTGCTGCGTCCTGCACAACATAGCCCAGCAGAGGGGCGATGTGCTGGAGGAGGACGGTCAGGATGAGGGGAACTCCTCCCCAGATGAGGGGGATGGTGAGGGGGAACCCGATGCATGGGACATGGGGGATGGACGGGAACACGAGGCTGCCCGGCGCCGCCAGCTGGGCCAGGAGGCATGGGAGGCGCTGGTAGCTGCCCCTTCCGGCGACCACGGTGGGTGGCAGTAGTGATGGGTACGGGCACAGGCAGTGGGTTTGGCACCTCCCCAATGGACAACCACTCTCACCTCCCCCACCCCCACCCCCAACACAACACCCTCACCTCCCCCACCCCAAACCCCTCCACCACCACAACACCCGCATGCAGACCACCCCTCCATGCCACATCCGCCTGCGGCACAACGGGATGGGAGCACGGTCGATGGTGTACGCGGGTCTGCTACAAGGCATGGAGGATGATGACAGCCTGCTCTGCGATGGGATCTGAGCCATACATCGTTCAACAATGTCTGACTCATGGCCACATCACGACCCTCCACCTGGGTGGACTCTGCACGCATCCCTGACACTGCATCTCATGCCCTGTCATACGGCCGGGGGCAGACTGGCGTCGGGGAACCATGGGAGGGCGTGGTGTCAGAGGGGGTGGGGGGGGGGGGGGGGGGGCGCAGGCCGCATGCCCCGGAGCACAACCTCTATCGCAGCACCCCTCACACACACTGGCACAACAGCATTTTTCGGCGGTCCACTGCATGCAGTTGGGTCTATGTTGGCATGGGTGCACAGAGCACAGGGCCAACATGGCTAGTATGGGTGGCTGCAGCTATGTGCCTCACGGCTGTGGTTCACCATCCCCCTGGGGAAGGGGTGGGTGTCACACATGTGGGGGGGGGGGTAGGGGGGTTGGTGCCATGGGCACACTGCTGGGTACTCACCCTGCCAGTCCTGGGTGTCACCGCCCACCTTCCTCCACAGACGCCGGGCCATGTTGGCTGGCACCCTTCGGCCGGGTTTGGGATAGAGGCGCCCCCTTCTCTCCTCGAGGGTGTCCAGCAGCATCTCCAGGTCGTGGTGTGTGAACCTGGCCGCTCCTCGGCACGGCGCCATGGTCCCCCATCGGCGGCCTGTGCGCTCGCGTCACCTGTTGTGCGTTGTGGCATCAGCATCTCTCCGCTAACAACGGTGTGCTGCTTTTAAACGCTCCCTCACCACTCGCTCCAGTCAACACATAAGCATGGCAGCGCGCAGACCCGCTCCTCGCTCTGGCGATGCCAACCTGGCCAGATCTCTCTATGACGTGGGTGGGAGATGGGATATCCTGTTTCCCAGAAGGGGTCAAATGACTAACAGCAGGGTCACTAATACCGCCTGGGAGGCAGTGGCAGCGGCTGCCAATGCAGGCATCATGACCAGGAGGACCAGCACCCACTGGAGGAAGAAGACCTCCTGCCACTCCTCAAACTTCCAAACCAGTTCCCACAAATCACTGGCTGACACCTCACACCCTCCAAACATCCAATATTCATGATTGTTCCTCAGCGCCCCCAGCATCCACCAGCACAACCCCTTCATGTCCATCTGCAGTGCCCACACATGCCACCTGCCATAGTCCCCCAATCCATCAAGCGCATGGCTCACAAAGCTCTCTTTTTGTCCCGCAGGAGAAGATGTTCCTTTCATACCTATTAAGAACTAAGGCATGGGGAGGAGTACCAGAGGTCAGAGTCCTCATCCCCTATGAGGAACGGGCCCTAGAAATCACTGGGTTGACAGAGGAGAGAGCAGTCAGCGACATCAAGGTTTGGTCTGCGCTACAGAGGTGAGGATGCATTGCCCCATCACCCAGATGACCTGCCTCAAGTGAGTTGTTCATGCCGGGGGTGGGATGGGGGGAGGGGGGGGGAGGAGCCGAATGGGGGAAGGGAGGGAATTGTGGAGGAAGGAGGGGAATTGGGGAATGGAGGAAGGAACGGAATTGGGGCGGAAGGAGGAAAATAGGGGGAAGGAGGGGAGTTAGTGAGATGACAAAGCCTCATCCTATGAGAGACGGGTGAGGATGACAGTCTCCCTGGTTCTCTGGGCATGCTGAACCCTTGCTGTCACCTGTCATCCACTCTCCGGCTACTCCTGCAGCTCCTCACCGGACTTGTCCACCATCCCCTCCTGGTTCTCCTCAGATGAAGCCACATGTCCTTCCTCCTCCTCTTCCTCGTCCTCCAGTATGTCACCCGCAGTGCACCACCAATGTGGGCCAGGTTATCGGAACCCGATTTTGAGCAATCCGATGCACCACTCAATGGCAGCATGTGTGGCAACGTGGGCCTCATTTTATCGTGTCTCCCTCTTTGTCTCCAGCCTCCGCACTGGCATCATCAGCCAGGAACTCAGCGGGTACCCCTTATCCCCCCAAGAGCCAACCTGTCATCCTTGGGTAATCCTGGGCAGCACGGTGGCCTAGTGGTTAGCACAACCGCCTCACGGCGCTGAGGTCCCAGGTTCGATCCCAGCTCTGGGTCACTGTCCGTGTGGAGTTTGCACATTCTCCCCCTGTCTGCGTGGGTTTCGCCCCCACAACCCAAAAATGTGCAGAGTAGGTGGATTGGCCATGCTAAATTGCCCCTTAATTGGAAAAAATAATTGGGTAATCTAAAATTTTTTTTTTTTTAAATCCTTGGGTAATCCTTAAATGATGCCAGGGTTTTCTAAGTGTCGAAGGTGTAGCTGTTCGGCACTCTCACTGGGAATACAGGCACATACATGCATGATCCAATGTGGTGGTCAGATACAAGGGAGTGGAACCCCTTTCTGTCAACATAGGGCACTCTCTGATGCCCAGGTGCACGCAAGGCAGCATGTGTGCCATGTAGTGTTTCCTGGACCCGGGGCACCCCGGCGATGGTGCAAAACTGTGCAGCCCAGGCACCTTGGTGAGCTTGGTCCAGCTCACAGTTAATATAGTCTGCATACAGAGCATCCGAAACCTCATGGATGAACGTGGGCAGCAGCTTGTGAAATGCCGCACAAGTCCTTGCTTCAGCCCTGGAATGAACTGGTTGCAAAAAAGTTCTGGGCTGTGGTGACCTTCATGGCCACTGGGAGCTGGTGTCCTCCTCCTCCACATGGTGTCAAGTCCATGAGGACATGGCACAGGTGGCGTACTGTCTCTTTGTTGAGATGGAGTCTCCTGCAGCACATGCTGTCCGTCATCACCTCGAAAGACCAATGATGCTTGTACACTTTGGGCCATTGCTAGTGTCACCCTCTGGGTTTCTCCTTGGCCTGATGGGCATCCGAGTCTTCGGGGTGTGTGGCGGCCCCTGCACAAGGGGTGCCACCTCCAGCCTGCATCGCTCCTGCTGCCTTCTACAGCATCTGGCCACCTGGGCTGCCACCAGTACCCTCTTGGAAACCGGCATCACAATCCACTTTATTGCCCATAAGAAATTGGAGAAGCAGATTGACTGACAATGAGTTAGGGCTTCCACCTTGGGACCCTCAAATCCCCGTAGCCTTCCCCATCATTACGTCTTCTGCCTTCTCTCTGATCATCAGCTACTGAGCCAGTTGTGCTTGAAACCTTGCTCTCCACACTCATCCCCGGCTAGACCAGTAGTCCCTAGACCCCAAACCCCAGACCCTTGCAGTGAACATTAGGGAGACCGTGCTCAGGGTCTCTCCCCGATCCGCACACTCATCCTTTCATCACGTGGATATCCCCAGTGCTGAAGCTCAGCTCTTCAGTGTTTGACTGCTGGCTGCTGCCTCTATGGTTTTGATGCTTCCAGAGTTCAGGCAAACTATTCATGCTTCAAAGTTTGATTAAAATGCAGTGCAATAATCATTGTCTGAGACACGGCACGTGTATCCTTGAGAAATCACTTGAAAATATTTTGTTTATTAAACAGTCACACAAAAAAGGAAGAAAACTTAACATTCCATTAATCACACTAACCATTAATCAACAAGGAAAAGGCCCGTGTCATACACACACAAGTGCCTCTCCACTACAGAATATTGGTTCAAACACAAAGATGGAACAATTAATTTGTACAAAGAAAACCAAACACACTGGCCGCGATTCTCCCCAAAGGCTGCGGGTCGTGAAGGCTGCCACGAAAACGGCCGTGTTTCACGGCAGCCTCCGAGCCCCCGCCCGGGACCCGATTCTGCCCCCCGGTCGGGGCTAGCATCGCGGCCCCGTGAACTATGGCATCGCGGGCTTAACGAATTTCGATTAAGCCCGCGCGCCAAAGTTAGCGACGGCTGACGCATTGATGACGTCAGCCGCGCATGCGTGGATTGGACGACTCCAACCCGTGCATGCGGGTTAGACCCGCGCATGCACGGTCGATAATGCCCCTCAGCCGCCCCGCGGACTGATCCAGCGGGGCGGCGGAGTAACAACGAGTGCGCGGGGTTGGTGGGCACCGATCGCGGGCCCATGCCACCGTTGTGCAGAACGGCACTTTGGCGCCATTTTCACGAACTTGTATAGCAGGTGTATTTAAATTCGTGAAAACGGCCGTAAAGGCCTTGGAAATCGGCCCATCGGCCAGGGGAGAATAGCTGCTCGCCGTAAAAAAACGGCGAGCAGCGATTCGTGTCGGGGGGCGGGCATGGGGGGGAGAATAGCGGGAGGGCGTCGGACCAGCGTTGCAGTAAAAATTTGCGCCGCCCGCTATTCTCTCCCCCGTCGTGAGTGCGGAGAATCGCGCCCACTGTATCATCCCTGAGCATAATGGAGGATTCTTGCCATGAGGTCATGACCCATAAGCAGCACAGGTTCAATTCCCCTACCAGCCTCCCCGAACAGGCGCCGGAATGTGGCGATATGAGACTTTTCACAGGAACTTCATTTGAAGCCTACTTTCATTTTCATTTCACCTGGTGAGGAAGCGAATGAATTACCCACCCATGATAGTATGTAGGCAAAGGACATGATATGAAATAATGTCAGACGAGATGTGCCAGGAGACTGCGCTTCAGCAAGGAAGCAATCGGACGCCTTTTTGAAATGTTGAAGGAAGACCTGAAGCCAAGTTTCAACTTCCGCACTGCCTTAATAATGAAGATGAAACTCACGACAGTTCTGGTGTGCTGTGCACTGTGCAACTTTGTCCTTCAGCATGGATTGAGCATTCACCCAGAAGATGACTTGCCACCAGAAATGGAGGAACTGGAGGAGGGCAATATGGAGCCTGATGCAGGCATACCTCCTGCTGCAACTGAGGACACCCAGGCTCCAGGTGATGCAAGGGCAGTTCAAGACCACCTGGCAGCTGCTGCTTTTGGATGCTGAACCCACCTCTCTGCCCTACCTCACCTCCCTCCCCCTCCCCCACCTCCTTCCTTCCCCTCTCCTGCTTCCCTCCCCTTCTATCCACCCCTCCCCTCCCTACAAAAAAGATGAAGAACTATTTTGTAAAAAGTAAAAATATATATTTAATTGCAAGAAATTTGGAAAAGTTGAGGTCGGCATGGCAGCACAGTGGTTAACATTGTTGCTTCACAGTGCCAGTTTTGATTCCAGCTGGGTCACTGTCCGTGTGGAGTTTGCAGGTTCCTCCCGTGTCTGCCCACAAGCCCCGGAAGATGTGCTGGTTAGGTGAATTGCATATTCTGGAATTCTCCCTCCATGGGCGGGATTCTCTAACCCCGGGCCAGGTTGGAGAATCGCCCGGGGGTGGGGGGCGCAATTCACGTGACGCCGCCCCGACCGGCACCGTTCACATGTGGTCCTACCCGGCAGAACCTCAGTGTTCATCCTGCGGGGGGGGGGGGGGTGGGGGGGGGGGGGGTGGGGGGGGGGGGGGGCGGCCTGGTTGGGGGGGGGTGAGGTGATCCAATCCCGGGAGGGGCCTCCACCGTGGCCTGGCCCGCAATCGGGGCCCACTGATCGGCGGGCCAGCTTCTCCTGATGGGGGTCTATTTCACTCCCCACCGGGCCCCTATTGCTCTCTGCCATGTTGCGTTGGGGCCGGCACGGAGAAGGCAACTAGTGGGCATGCGCGTGTTCGTGCCGGTCATAATATGCATGCGTGGATTCGCGCCAGCCACAGCATGCATGAGCAGACCTGCGGCGCCTGTTTCCTGTTTGACGCCGGAGCTGCGTGAGTCGTTCCAGTGCCGTGCTGGCCCCCTGTAGGGTGCAGGATCGCTGATCCTGGGGGTCTGTTGACGCTTTTGTAAAATGTGACGGCGTTTACGACGGTGTCAACACTTAGCCTCAGGATCAGAAAATCCCGCTCTATGTACCCGAACAGGCGCTGCAATGTAGCAACTCAGGGATTTTCACAGTAACGTCATTGCAGTGGTAATGTAAGCCTACTTATGACAATAGTGAAGATTATTATCGAACAAAATGTTAAAATGCAACGTTAACATGGTATCAAGGTTTCATATTGATAGGTAGCAAAGTGGCGCAGTTGTTAGCACTGCTGCCTCACGGCACCGAGGTCCCAGGTTCGATCCTGGATCTGGGTCACTGTCCGTGTGGAGTTTGCGCAATCTCCCTGTATTTGTGTGGGTTTCGCCCCCAAAACCCAAAGATCTGCAGGTTAGGTGAATTGACCATGCTAAATTGGCCTTTAATTGGAAAAAAAAATTGGGTACTCTAAAAATTTTTTAAAAGTTTTATATTGATTATTATTTTTTAATTAATGTTTTCCATTAAACTTTATAAACTTCTGCAAATGTCATATTCAAAAATTAAAGCACAACGTTTAAAGATTATATAATTGTAACGGAGTAACATATTTGAAGTAAATGAGAGAGAAAAATAATGATAAAAGCAATCAAAAAATCAAATGTTTCAAAACATATTTTCTGTCAAGTTGGTGGCCAGCTGCACAGAACAATTAAAAAAGGAGCAAAGTAAAGTTAGCAAACAGTCATCATTGTGTGTTGCCAAGATTACATTTGACACATCAAGAACTTAGGAGGCAGAACAACTGTTATTCCCTTTCTTTTATAGTCAGAGATTAGGATTTCAAGTTTTATCAATTACTTGATCCATTAAGCTATATACACATTCTATGTCTAACTCATCATCCATGAAATTCTGACTTCTCTTCTATATGATTAATTTTTGAGCTGCCATATTCTAAAGTAAAACAGACAAATACTTTTAAGAAAGCCACACGTAAAGTTAGCAAATAACATATTGACAATTTATATAGCAGTTCCATAGATATAAAACAAATAACAAAACCTATGTTCACTTTTAAATATGGAATAATAATCATCTCGAATCATAAAAAATGTACACTTTAAATTCGCCAATACCAATCACATTAATTGTTTGAAAGAAATAACAAAAAATGTTTTTAAAGCTTCAACATACCTTAATAATAGGAGGGATCGTTTGGGTGTCTCTGTCTTCCCTTTCAAACTGCTTTTCACAGCATTCCCTCAATGGGCGTTCTAAAGTCATAGGGGACTGCACTCCTGCACTGCAGTGGGGCCTGCAGAGATTGTCCCGCAGGAACCCCCTGGCTGCACCGCCTATCGGAGGTTCCATTTGGATTTTTCCCCGGAGGTAAGTACTCAAAGAAAACTACTATTTTCAGTGGCCAGTGGCTTTCTGTCACTTGCCGAAGTTCCATGTCATTCTTCTTAACCTTTTCTGAGGAAATATGGTCCAGGAATCTCTGTTCTGAGTTCATCCCGCAACCGCTTCCAGTGAGGACAGAGAATTTGGTGCTCAGTTGAAACATCATTCACTGCATTGGGAACAGAGAATCCTGCCGGCGGGAATTCCGGCCCATGATCAAAAATTCCTGAAACAGGATAGCGTGAAAGTTGTATCAAAACTTTGCGTGGGATTCTCTGTGCCTCCAGGCACATGTTTCTTGGCACCGTGCTGTTCGCTGGCAGCAGGATGCTCTATTGCTGCCACTTGTCATTGGGATTTCCCATTGAAGCCACCCTAGACCCCCGGGAAAACCAACGGGTGGGGGCACACTGCCAGTGGGAAACGAGAATCTCAGCGGGTGTAGAATTCCTAGCTACATGAAAGGTTTTAAAGTTCAGGTTTAAGCTTGGAAACTGATGTTTAATTCTTTAATAATCTTTATTGCAACAAGTAGGCTTGCATTAACATGGCAATGAAGTTACTGTGAAAAGCCTCTGGTCGCCACATTCCGGCACCTGTTCGGAAACACAGAGGGAGAATTCAGAATATCCAATTCACCAAACAGCACGTCTTTCAGGAGGAAACTGGAGCACCCGGAGTAAACCCACACAGACACAGGAAGAACGTGCAGACTCCGCGCAGACAGTGACCCAAGCTGGGAATTAAACCTGGGACGCTGGAGCTGTGAAGCAACAATGCTACCCACCGTGCTACCGTGCCGCATTTAGTAAATGAGTTTGTGGCTTCATGAAAATAATCGATAGTGGAATGTCAGATGAATACGTTAATATTTTGCGTTCATATTCTAAATGATCATTCTGTTTTATTTTAGTCACAGATCAAAGTTGCATTGACACAAGTGGTAAAATTGATTTAATACCACTGTAAATTCATGAGTTTTTGCACCTGATTAAATGTTCAGAAGCATGTTATGTCGTGCTAAAACAATCCAGAGGTATTGATGAAGTTGTAAACAACTGAAATTAAGCTGAACACTGTTACAGTCCACTTTTGATTTTTCTTATCACATGTAAAGAACTAGATTTTTATTTGTGCTGTTATAAATAATGTCAAGGCATATCATTCTGAAAGGGAATGCTGTGGAATAAATAATATCTATTCAATGGTATGATGTATCATAAAATAAATACAGCTGCACTTTGAGATGATAAAATCCCTCTAGCCAAGCTGTTCCAGTATAGTTACAACACTGGCATCTACCCAGCACTGTGGAAAGTTGCCCAGGTATGTTCTGTACACAAAAAAGCAGGACAAATCCAACTTGGCCAATTACTGTCCCATCGGTCAACTCTCAATCATCGCTAATGTGATGGAATGGATCATCGATAGTGCTATCAAGCTTAACAATAACTTGCTCACTGACGCCAAGTTTAGGTTCTGCCAGGATCACTCCTCATTACGGCTCCTGACCTCATTACAGCCTTGGTTCAAACAAGGACAAAAGAGCTGAACTCCAGAGGTGAGGTGAAAGTGACTGCCTTGACATCAAGCCAGCATGTGATTGAGTATGGCGCCAAGGAGGTCTAGCAAAACTGGAGTCAATGAGAATCAAAGGAGAAAAAACTCACTGGCTGGAGCACAAAGGGAGATGGCTGTGTTTTTGGAGATCAGTCATCTCAGTCCCGGAACATCACTGCAGGAATTCCACAGGGTTGATTCATCAGCCCAACCATCTTTAGCTCCTTCATCAATGGCCTTCCTTCCTTCAGATGTGAAGATGTTCGCTGATAATTACATAATGTTCAGCACTATTCGCGACTTCAGACACTGATGTAGTCCACGAGCAAATGCAGCAAGATCTGTACAAAATCCAGCCATGCACTGACCAGTGGCAAGTAACATTCATGCCAAAAAGTGCCAGGCAATGACCATCTCCAATAAGAGAGAATCAAATGGCCACCCTTTGACAGTCAATGGCATTACCATCACTGAATCTTTCACTATCAACATTCTGGGGAGGGTTACCATTGACCAGAAACTGAACTGGACCAACTAGATATATAATGTGACTACAAGAGCAGATCAGAGGCTAGAAATCCTGCAGCGAGTAACTTAACTCCCCACCAACAAGGCCCAAGTCAGGATGGAATACTTCCTACGCTTGGTTGAGTGCAGCTCCAACAACACTCAAGAAGCTTGGCACCATTCAGAACAAAGCAGCCTGCTTGATTGCTATCCCTTCCACAGACATTCACTCTATCCACCACCGACGCACAGTAGGAGCCATGTGTACCATCTACAAGTTGCAGCAGTAACTCACCAAGGCTCCTTAGGCAGCAACTTCCAAACCCATGACCACCACCATCTAAAAGAGGAGCAGATACTTCACTGTCACTGAGTCAAAATCCTGGAACCCCCGACAGAACAAGAAGAAATCTCACCACACCTTCTCACACGTAATTAGCGATGGGCAAAAAATGCTGGCCTAGCCAGCAAGCCCACATCCCATGAAAATGATTTTTAAAACAATCCTGCCCCAGTAACCAGGGCATTGAAAACATGAGTCTGATTTGTACAGCGCTATTTATGGCATTGATGTGACGTGACAATAATGCTTCTGAGAAGCAAAGTAGCATTAATAGTCATTGGAAGAAGCATTGAAGGTGACAACGGCACAGATGGAACTATGGGTGTAGGGTTGCCAATTGTGATTAAATGTATTCCTGGAGGTTTCTTCAAATGATTTTCCCCCACGCTCCAGCTATTAGTAGTGAACACATTCATCCGTGTGCCTTCCGACGCCAACTGGAAAGCATAAAGGCAAATTAGCTAATCGGATGACGCTTTATTACCAGCCAGTCATGTTTTTTTTAATATTCAATATATTTATATTTGATAAAGAGAAATTTTAAAAGAAAATGACAAAATAAACAATATTGTTTTCATGTCCTGTTTATTTTTCTCCAGGGTTGCACACAGTGGTGTCCTGGAGATAGATACATTTGCAATTCCTGGAAACTCCAGGCTATTTCTAGAAAATTGGCAACCCAATCCTAATGGGCCCATCAACATCTGTTGCCAGGACTGGCTCAGTAGTGCCACTACTGACCAGGCTGGCCAGGTGCTAAGGACATAGCTGCTAGACTGGCGGTGTAAGAACCAACGAGGGAAAGGCTTACTTGACCTCATCCTCACCAATCTACTTTTCACAAATGCATCTTTCCATGATAAAATTGGTTGGAGTGACCATGATGCAGTCCTTGTAAAGACAAAGTCCCACCTTTACAATGAGGAGAACCTCCATTGTGTTAGGTGGCACTGGTAGAATGCTTGATGGGATAGAGTTTGAACAGATCAAACACAAAACTAGAATTATATTTGACCACTGTAACCTCATGGCCAAGCATAACCCCCAGTCTATCATTACCATAAAGCTGGGGGATCAACCCTGGTTCAATGAAGGATGCAGGAGGGCAGGCCTGGAGCAACACCAGACTTGCTTAAAA
This sequence comes from Scyliorhinus canicula, assembly GCF_902713615.1. Taxonomy (NCBI): domain Eukaryota; kingdom Metazoa; phylum Chordata; class Chondrichthyes; order Carcharhiniformes; family Scyliorhinidae; genus Scyliorhinus; species Scyliorhinus canicula. Next base: position 69,268,970 of record NC_052162.1, on the reverse strand, counting down.
CACAACAAAGGGAAAACTTTTACCTCCAACTGATAGATCATTGAGCTTGACATGCTGGAAGAGACATCAAAGGTTTGAAGGCTACAGAGGGAGGATTTTCACCTTCATCTGACAGATCATTGAAATTGACATGCTGGGAGAGTTTAAAAGTTTTCAAGGCTACAGAGGACTACTTGCCACACAACACCCATTCTGAAAAACCTGATCCTCTCCAGCCCTATTCCTATCACTGTACTCAGAGAATTGTCAAAGTTTAGAACAAATATACGATGGTTTTGGAGTGAGGATAAGTTTTGATAAATTAAATGAAATTCCCACATATAGGGCGCGATATGCCAGCTGTTCATGCCGTCGGGATATTCCGGTACCACACCGGCGCACGGGCTTTATGGCGATGAGGGGTGCAGTCAATGGGAAATCCCACTGACAATGGCGAGACCAGTAGATCGTTCTGGTGGGTAGCCTCCGCCACCGTAAAACACGCTGCAGCGGGTTGGTGGGTAAATCCTGCCCATAACACTTACTGCAGTTATGCAGGTGAAAAGAGGGTCGAATGTCTGCCCTCTTTGCCCTCTCCTCATTTGACCAGGTTTTATTCTGTGAAAAGGATGTTCTTGCCAATTCACCGAATATTTAACTATTGATGCATTGTGATCATAAAAGAACCAATTAGACAGGTATTCTTCAACTTAACAAATAAAAAGTTTAGCTTTATTATAGTTAAACTGATCGAAATAAAATAATAAAATGCACACCGATTTTCACAAACATACACACACACACACAAATTGGACTGGTGAGGGAGATGTTGGCTAAATCAGAGTCCATATCAAATGTAAAAGTTAGAGTTGTGTGGAGGGGTGGGTTGGAACAGATACAGGGATGGGGGGAAGTGCCCAGTGTTAGCTCGGTGCCATCGAGCCGGGGTGGGGTGGACGTCCGGTGTATTGCCTGTGTTGTCCATTGCTGTGTGGTGTTCCAAAGAACAATACAGGTACAGGCCCTTTGGCCCTCCAAGCCTGTACCGGTCATGATATCACCCTTGGCCAAAACCTTCAGCACTTCCTTGTGCCATATCCCTCTATTCCCATCCTATCCATGTATTTGTCGAGACGCCTTTTGAACGCCGTTAACGTATCTACCTGGGAGGCTGGGGGTGTAGTCTGTGTTCCATACAGGGCTCAGTCTAGTTGTTTAAAATAGTTACTCTGGAATTAGAACTGCTTTTGTTTCCTTCGTTCAGTGTAGTTACCATCAGAACCATATGATGTTAAGAACTTAAATCAAATTTGTCAGATGGATCCAGGGGAAATGATCATTTCTGGACAATTGCCGGGTAATCCCTTATGTGGGACATTAGGTATTTCCCAACACATCACTGGAGTATCTCCCAAATGTGACGCTTATTCAGGAGAGAGTTTGTACTGTTCATCTCAGAGTCAGCCACATCCATGACAAAATATGAGGAGTGCCATTGACAAGCAGTAAAGTTATTGAGGACTGCAAAGTTCAGACTGGAATTAGACAGTTAGATTCACTTCATGTCAGAAAGTTAGGCTCCCATATAAACTTTTGCTTGCAAATTGATATTTTTTGTAAAGTGAATGAATTGTAGAGAACAGGAAAATGCGCATTTTTAACCTGTGCTAAAGATTAATATAGGCCCGAAACCACTGCTTGAGAAAGCAGCAGACAAATTCTTAATGCTCCCCGTGACATTCCTTTGCCATTTTAACAGAGGCATTAACTCATTTAGTTTAAGTTACTATCTCCATTAAAAGAGCAGACTGGTGGACGTCGTATAACTTCATTGAGCATTTATCACCGATATTAATTTCTAATCTTATATTTTAAGATTGCTAAACAGAAAATGTTTAAAATGCACAGCAAGATATCCAGCATCTAAAAGAGGAAAAGGCAGATTGATGTTTAGTTGTCAGTTTTCATTTGGACTCAGTTCTAAGGATTGTCTTCAATTATATTAACTCATCTGTAGCTCCCCTGCAGCTATTTCATATAAAATTGTTTATTTAAAATAGCCACAACCCAAGTAATATTACACTTGCCTGTGGATTCTGAGACAGAAAATATTGGAATAATTAGTCCATTTTTTCAACACATTACGCGCAGTAGCTGGGGTTTTGCACTTCTGTCACCCTGCACTAGCTCAACGGACAATACCTTTGCCTCTGATTCAGAAAGTCATATGTTCAAGTTACACACGAGAGATTTGAGCACAAAAATTTAGGTTGACATTTCAGTGCTGCACTGGCGACAGAGTCATCTCTTGGATTAAATGTGAAATCACGGCCCCATCTGCACTCCCAGGGATATGAAAGGTCCATGACAGTATTTCAATGAGGAACAGAGGCGTTGTCCTGGACAATATTTACCCCTCAATCAAGATTAATAAAACAAGTTATCTGGCCAGTTACATATCGCGGTTTGTGGGAAATGAAATGAAATGAAAATTGCTTATTGTCACAAGTAGGCTTCAAATGCAGTTACTGTGAAAAGCCCGTAGTCGCCACATTCCGGCGCCTGTTCGGGAGGCTGGTACGTGAGCTTGCTGTGTGCAAATTGGTTACTGTGCTTCTGATATTACAATAGTGACTTCAGGACACCGTGAAGTTATGAAAGTTGCTATGAAAATGCAGTTATTTCATTTGTTAAAGAAAAAAAGTTCCGATTCATGTACTGATCTGATATAACTGGCTTAGATTCCCAGTGAAAAGAACTAGATCCAACAACTTATTTTTCTTATTTTAAAAATAACCTGCAACATTCCAACAGTAATGGTTGTTCACAAGGTACGTGTGGATAAAAATATTATTCGACCCATCTTATTTAACCTACCCTACGTAAACCTACATTACAGCATCCAGTTAGAATCATAGAATCCCAACAGTACAGAGGGAGGCCATTTGGATTGCATTGACCCTCTGAAAGAGCACTCCACCCAAGCCCACTTCCCTATCCCATACTAAGAACCCCTTAACCTAACTTTTACATCCTTGGACACCAAGGAGCAATTGATCATGGCCAATCCACCTAACCCGCATCTTTGGGCTGTGACAGGAAACTGGAGCACCCAGAGGAAACCCACGCAGCCAGGGAGAATGTGAAAACACCACTCAGTCACCCAAGAGTGGAATTGAACTGAGTCCCTTGCGCTATGGGACAACAGTGTTAACCACTGAGCCACCGTGCCGCCAGTTCATTATTTCTTTACTGATCCTGGTGTTTTTTGTCTTCACCATAGTGTTTGAAAGAGCATTCCGAGTTTGATCACTTCCCCTATGGAGAGCCAGTCCTGGATATCAGCCCAGAAGTCACCTGTTCCTGGTTTGTACCTGCCTGTCCTTGTCCAATTCCATAGTTGGTGACAAGGACAGTAGTCCAAAATGCATCAAATAAAGTTAATTATTTTCTCGTACAAAGACCTTTAGAAAATTACGGAGGGAGACTCCGTCGGCTGATGCCGGAACAGTAAACACGATTGCACAGAGAATTGAATGTAAACTGAAAATCGTGGCCGGCGGCGGGCGCCAGATGGAATGCTGTCCGGCCCCTCGACAGGGGCATTAATGCGTTCGACGGCGCACATCAATGAGGCCATACAAATTGCATATCATTAATGGGCCTGGACTGGTATTCCCTGGGCCTCGTGCAATGATCCACCTCTGCCAGGAGGAATGTCCAACAGCTTGTATATAAAATAGGGCATCAGGTGCCGTGGCTGCTGGGGGGGGGGGGGGGGGGGGGGCATCTGCCAGGGCTGTGGGAAGTAGTGAGGGGTGATCAGCAGATAGGCTGCAGGTTGGGTTGACCTCCCGGGACCAGATTGTCCAGGCATGGGCCACCATTACCACAACCTGCATGGCTGCTGCACGCCCATTTACCGCCCACCATGGTCCATGGTTGTGCAGTGCGACACCGGCCTGGAAGTGCCACTGCGCGTGCAATGTGGCCAGGGTTACCCAGCATGGATGTTGGGAGGTGCGGGGGAAGGTGGTGGTGGACCCTCCCATATTGCATTCAAGCTGGGGAGGGAGGTCAGGGATTCTTTTGGTGGTCTCGGAGATCGGGACATCATTTTAAAATGGCGAACCTATCTCTCGCTATAATGGCGAGTTCCATCAAGCGGGGCTCCCCACTGTACCAAACCGGGATATGTGTGGCCCCCGACCGTACATTCCCCATTCAGGCCCCTTATTCAACATGAGTCATGTGGAATAGCCATGTGTTTCATGTCACAGCGAGTGCCGAGAAACATGAGGCTAAATTTATTCGCTCAGAGACTTTGTTCCCTTTTGGGAAGATTATTTTGGGCAGCACGGTAGCACGGTGGTCAGCACAGTTGCTTCACAGCTCCAGGGTCCCAGGTTCAATTCCCGGCTTGGGTCACTGTCTGTGCGGAGTCTGCATGTTCTACCCGTGTCTGCGTGGGTTACCTCCGGGTGCTCCGGCTTCCTCCTAGAGACCAAAGACGTGCAGGTTAGGTGGATTGGCCATGCTAAATTTCCTTTAGTGTCCAAAAAGGTTAGGTGGGGTTGCTTGGTTACAGGGACAGGGTGAAGGTGTGGGCTTGGGTGGAGTACTCTTTCCAAGGGCCGGTGCTGACTCAATAGGCCGCATGGCTTCCTTCTGCACTGTAAATTCTATGATTCTATTATTGTGTCCTCAGTCTTTGATTACCTAAGAAGTGCCACCTGGACAGCCAACGGTAACTGGCACGGATGTTCTAGAGGGAGAATAGATTGAAGAAAAAACATCATTTTTTTAAAATAAATTTAGATTAGCCAATTATTTTTTCCAATTAAGGGGCAATTTAGCGTGGCCAATCCACCTACTCTGCACATTTTTGAGTTGTGGGGGCGAAACCCACGCAGATACGGGGAGAATGTGCAAACTCCACACGGACAGTGACCCAGAGCCGGGATCGAACCTGGGACCTCAGCGCCGTGAGGCGGTTGTGCTAACCACTAGGCCACCGTGCTGCCCTAGAAAAAACATCATTTGGTCTGACACTCGCAGCTACTAGCTCAGTACTGACACTGCATGAATCTTAGAGGGTAATAAATTATTCACTTGCGAGATATGGGCATCACTGGTTAGGCTAGCATTTATTGCCCATCCCTAGTTGTCCTTCAGAAGATGGTGGTACATTTCTTTCTTGAACCACTGCAGTCCTTGAGGTGGGTACACCCATTGTGCTGGTAGGAAGGGAGTTCCAGAATTTTGCCTAGTGACAGTGAAGGAATGGCGATATATTTCCAAGTCAAGGTGGTAAGTGACTTGGAGGGGAACCACAAGGTGGTGTGGTTCCTAGGTATCTGCTGTTCTTGTCCTAGATGGTAGTGGTCATGGATTTGGAAGGTGTTGCCTGTATTTAGTGATTCAGGAACACAAGTGGACTGTAGCCAGGCTGATGAAAAAGGTTATGCAGGTGACGTTCCCTCAAGGGCAAGGACACAAATCTTCTGCAGAAGGCTCAGATAAGGGCTTCAGTGAAGCAGCAGAGAAAGAGTGATGGGCTGCACCTTGCAATGACCAGGTTGTGGAGGATGCAGCTGAACACTATAAACCAAGTCACCCACTCTGGCCTCTTGGGAGGACTCCTCCAAAGCAATAGGAACATTTCTTCAACACCGCAATTCTTTTCCTGATGACTTCTTTTTGGAGCCTGATTCACATAATGGGCGAAATTCTCCGACCCCCAGCAGGGTCGGGGAATCGCCCGGGGCCGCCAAAAATCCCGCCCCCGCCATGTCCAGAATTCTCCCACCCGCACAAAGTCGGCGTGCCGCCAATCCCGCCGCCCGCCTCGGAGAATGGCGGGGGCCGGCGGGAGGCTACGGGTTTCTGTGCTGTCGTTATTCTCCGGCCCGGATGGGCCGAAGTCCCACCGACATGGCCACGGGTCACGTCGGCGTTAATCACAACAGGTATTTAACGGCGTCAACAGTGCGAGTGCCGGTGGGTTGGGGGGAGAGGGAGAGAGAGAGATCACAGAGTGCGAGTGCCGGTGGGTTGGGGGGGGGGGGGGGGAGGAGAGATCACAGAGTGTGGATGCCGGTGGGGAGTGCGGGTTCCGGTGGGTTGGGGGGGGGGTCTCTTTTGTGTAGTCACGCTGGGAGGTGTTGATTACGTTGCCCGACGTCAGCGCGTGACGCCGACGTGAATGGCGTAACGCCGCTGCTGGCCCATTCGGGCCCGGAGAATATGCGATGTTTCGCGGGGCCTGACACCAGAGTCATCAGCGCCGTTTTTGGCGCCGGGTCCCGGGCATCGTGATGGTCACCGGAGAATTTCACCCCATATGAGTGTTGGCCTCTCTGGTAGAATTCCTATACTTCCTCAGAAAACTAAGGAAATTCGGCATGTCCACATTAGCTCTTGCCAACTTTTACAGATGCACCATAGAAAGCATCCTGTCTGGCTGCATCACAGCCTGGTATGGCAACTACTCTGCCTAAGACCGCAAGAAACTTCAGAGAGTCTGTCACACAGCCCAGTCCATTACACAAACCTACCTGACATCCATTGACTCTATCTACACCTCCCGCTGCCTGGGGAAAGCGGGCAGCATAATCAAAGACCCCACCCACCCGGCTTACTCACTCTTCCAACTTCTTCCATTGGGCAGGAGATACAAAAGTCTGAAAACACGCACGAACAGACTCAAAAACAGCTTCTTCCCCGTTGTTACCAGATTACTAAACAACCCTTTTGTGGACTGACTTGATTAACACTATGTTTCACCCAATGCCGGTGTCTATGTAGTTACATTGTGTACCTTGTGTTGCCCTATTTTGTATTTTCTTTTTATTTCATTTTCTATTCATATACTTAATGATCCGCAGAAATATACTTTTCACTGTACCTCGGTACACGTGACAATAAACCAATCCAATCCAACCCAATCCAATTGAATTTGAAGGGCAGTGAACTGTGTGGTAAAGGTAACTGGAATAAATATGTAACAAACTACCAACACTAACTAACAGTCCTGAGGTTACTACAAAGTAAATCTATCCACCAACATAACTTACTCCCAACTTCCCCGAGGCACAGCACCACATGGGGGTTTACATTTCCACCTGGTGGTTGAAGGTCATATACATTAGCCTGTCACCCACCTCCACGATGAGTGGCGTCAACCATCAGCACAGGGCAGCACGGTAGCATTGTGGATAGCGCAATTGCTTCACAGCTCCAGGGTCCCAGGTTCAATTCCGGCTTGGGTCACTGTCTGTGCGGAGTCTGCACATCCTCCCCGTGTGTGCGTGGGTTTCCTCCGGGTGCTCCGGTTTCCTCCCACAGTCCAAAGATGTGCAGGTTAGGTAGATTGGCAATGATAAATTGCCCTTAGTGTCCGAAATTGCCCTTAGTGTTGGGTGGGGTTACTGGGTTATGGGGATAGGGTGGAGGTGTTGACCTTGGGTAGGGTGCTCTTTCCAAGAGCCGGTGCAGACTCGATGGGCCGAATGGACTCCTTCTGCACTGTAAATTCTATGATTATATACAAGATTGCTTATGCATGTCATCACAATAGGGAAGCCACCTGTCCTGGTAAAATTAAGTACTCATCCCTCCTTCTCTCTACTTAAGTGAGGAACCCCTCCTTCACTGAAACTTTCCAGATGCAATGATGAGAAGCAAACTATGAGATATTTTCAAGGTTGACTGGAGCAGCCTGGAAGGATTGACTGACAAACTGGTTCATGTCACCTTGATGGCCACTAGCAGTGCCAGCACCCCCTGATCTGAGGCTGCAAATCTGGATCTTAGAAGTGGCACAGTTCTATAACTAAACACACTGACCCTGATTTCGATGGATGAAGAAGTGGTCCCTCAAGACTTTAGGTGGGTAAAGACTCTTGCTAAGAACTGGTAGAGATTTAACTTAAGGATCACCACACTTCAGGCAAGGGGCAAGTTTGAGAAGATAGGGCCTTGATGAATAAGCTCAGCCGATATGGGAATTGAACCTGTGCTGTATGCCTCCCTCTGCACCTCAAACCAACGGTCTGATCAACTGAGCTAAACTGACCCTCTCCTGGAGAAAGTAATAAACAACTAACCTGCAAATTGGGCGATGGTGATGATGCCTTTAAATAGCATGTGGGCCTAGGGATCCCGCGTGTTGCTAAACACTGATCGTGATGTGTGTTTAAGAGAGCATCAACTAAAGTGGTGAGGATGAAAATGGCAGATTGAGTATCAAATTAGCACGAGATACAATGGGCAGGATTTACCAACCACCCAGCCGCCTGTTTTTCGACGGAGGAGGCGGCCCGCCAGCGGGATCTAACGGTCCCGTCATTGTTAACCGGATTTCCCGTTGACAGCACCTCACACCACCGGGAAACCCATGCGCTGGTGTGGGACCTGCATTTCCCACGTGAACAGCCCAATATATACAGAATTGTTGGGGCCCAGTTTAGCTCAATTGGCTAGACTGTTGGTTACAAATTAGGCCAGAAGTTTGGGTTTAATTCCCATACTGGGTGAGGTTATTCATAAAGGCTCTGCCTTCTCAACCTTGCTCCTCACCCGAGATGTTGTGATCCTCAGGTTAAATCACCACCAGTCAGCCCTCCCCCTCAAAGGGGAAAGCAGCCTATGGTCATCTTGGACTATGGTGATACCTGTAGATACAGTTGAAATTGGACATGCTGTAAGTTAGTTAGTTAGTGAGTGAGTGCAACTTTTTTGTCTCAGATGCTGACCCAGAATAATTTGATTTGTACAGCAAACAACCTGTCAGTATATCATAGATTGTATAAAATTTGTGTAACAAGATAGACTAATGAGGAAGGTAATGGAAAGTGCTGTAGTGTTTCTACAGTTAAAATTCATTGACCTCAGAAGACGAAGCAACAAGTATTATGGGGAAGGGTGGGAGGAGATGATAAGTGCAGTGCTTCAGAGTTAGAAATGGAAAAAAAGTGTTGTGCCAAAAAACAAACTCCAATTCTCAGAGTAATCAAATTCCCATTTAACCAGCAATCCAGAATTGCTTAAATGGGTAAATCAGAGATAATGAGGACAATGTATCCTCCAGCTATAATGAAAACTCATTATATAAACAGCCACACACGATACCCTTTAAGCTTCAGTGGCATCAAATGAAACACAAATATATAGTGCAGCTAAAATTGTTTACTTTCAGAAGTATAGGTTCAAACTGGCTTTCTGTGAGTGAGAGTGAGAACTACTGAAATAGTTATGAGACAATGTTAAACTTTATATGAAATCTGTTATTTTGTTTTGGTCCAGCCGTCAGACCAGTGTCTGGCTTTATTGCACTCTATACAAATGTGTTACCTGGAGTGCGGCAGGTAATATATATCATTCAAACTTTATATTCTTTTCTAGACCCACTCGAGGCCATGGTCAAGGAGGGTTCCCAGGCAGAGATGAGTTATTGGAGGAAAGGGGTCACAGACTGTGAGTCGCAGATGAGGGGAGGAGGTGGCTTGGCAGCAAGGGCAGAGGGTCTGGTTTACAGCCCATCTGCCCCTTTGCCGATGCTGGTTCCTCGATCAGATACTGAGTCCCTTCAAATGAGGGACCCCCTGCTGGGAGCCCACAAGCAATTCTGCATGGCGAGCCCACTGCCCGTCATTGGGTTAACCAGAGGTGAGAGGCTGGGTTTCCTAAGGTCCACTTAAGGGCCTCAATTAGTAATGGGTCGAGAAGGCATCTACAGGCCTTCTGCCATGGACCTAATGGAGGTGGATACAGGAAGGTGGCAGGGTCCCCCATCTGCCACCCTTCCATCTGGTTAAATGCCTCCCACCGCCAAACTCGTCATGCGGAAGGGCACAAGATTTTACCCATGGAATCTAAATTGCTATTATTCCCCTTCGAACAATTAAATGGCAATCTCATCCCACCAGTCCATTTCTCTTTTTAACCAAAACTCACTTCACAAAATGTTCAAAAATCCTTAGTTTAAGCAGTTCCCCAGCTCTGCATCAAAATAATTAATTTACAAACCTGTCCTCTCACCCACCCCACCACATGCCCCGCAACCATTATCCAACATAAAATTAATGGAAGAGAAAGATTTTCCAACTATTTTTTGATAATAAAGAGAATTGTTTTTGGATCAGGAGGAATGCAATAATTCAAAGTTACCTTACAGCTTGGTTTACATAAGTTGGAAAAACAAGCTGAGACCGAGAAAATGTAATACATTCTTGATAAACAAAACCACAGGTATTAACTCTAGTTGTTGTCTGAGTGAACTCTTCAAAATAAATAAGGAACAGCTGTTACATTTTTAAATGAGACCTGCTTGAAATAAAATTGTAATAATGTAACCTACAGCTCATTGAAGGTCTTTTAGGAAAGGCACCATCATTCAGAAAGGTACATCATAGGATATAAAGAGTTACCTTGGAGTAACATTTGTCTTGGGTTGTAGCCCAGAATATTGCCTCATTCTGCTTGATACTCAGTCCCATTGCAGTCAATGGAATTAAATACCAGATGCTGCATATAAATGGTAGTCAATCCGATGATGATGTAGACTATGTCTATCCCTAGATCGGTGAATCTCAAACTGTAGGTTGCTGCACCCACTGGGGTTGTAGATAAAGTAAATATGGCCATGAGCGGCTCGTTCGAAACTATGCCATACACCAACAGGCCCAGGCAACATCTAGCCCTACTCTTGCCCAGCTTGTCTCTTGGGATCGCCCTCTCTCTGGCTGCCTCACTGAGTCTTGAAGTCCGACCCCGACGATGCTACCAGGACTTGATGGTCTGAGTTGTAAGGAGAGGCTGGATAGGCTGGGACCTTTGTCCCTGGAACGTAGGAGGCTTAAGGGTGATCTTATAGAGGTCTATAAAATAATGAGGAGCATAGATAAGGTAGATAGCCAACATCTTTTCCCAAAGGTAGAGGAGTCCAGAACTAGGGGGGCATAGGTTTAAGGTGAGAGGGGAGAGATACAAAAGAGACCAGAGGGTAAATTTCTTCACACAGAGGGTGGTGAGCATTTGGAATGAGCTGCCAGAGGCAGTGGTAGAGGTCGGTACAATTTTTTCCTTTAAAACATCGTTAGACAGTTACATGGGAAGGGTGGGTATAGAGGGATATGGGCCAAATACGGGCAAGTGGGACTAGCTTAGTGATAGAAACTGGGCGGCATGAATAAGCTGGGCTGAAGGGCCTGTTTCCATGCTGTAAACATCTATGACTCTGTGAACCTGGTGGTAATGCCTCTGCAGCTGAGCTGTGGCCTGTCTGAGCCCAAAGCTGTCATCCGGGCACTGTGGAACACCCTGGGCTCCAATATTAGCCACTTCAAGCCCCTCAACCTGTAGTCTGCTCCTTCTTGGCCAAGGTCCATGAGTTAGACTGGCTAAGAAGAAGTAATGGTCTGATGAGTCCAGCAAATAATCACATTTTTACAAAGAACATGCAAAACAGATTTTAATATTTATAAAATGTATTATTTATTGCTCGATAATGCACAGATATTAATAATTATATACAAGTCATTGTCAATCTGCTTTATTGCTGTTTTTTTATCGATGTCTGGGTCTCCTTAATTTTGAAATGTTAAAATAGAAACATAGAAAATAGAAGCAGAAGGAGGCTATTTGGCCCTTCGAGCCTGCTCCACCATTCATTTAGGATCATGGCTGATCAAGTTCAAAACCCTGATCTCTCCTTTCTCCCATATCCCTTGATCCCTTTAGCTCCAAAAGCTATATCTGATTCCTTCTTGAAATTACACAATGTTTTGGCCTTAACTACTCTGTGCATTCCACAGATTCACCACAGATTCTCGGTGAAGAATTTTTTCCTCACCTCAGATCTGAAAGGCTTGCCCCTTATCTTCCAACTATAACCCATGGTTCTGGACTCCCCCACCATCGGGAACATTCTTTCTGAATCTACCGTGCCTAATCCTGTTAGAATTTTGTAAATTTCCATGAAATCCCCTCTCACTCTTCTAACCTCCGAAGAATATAATCCTAACCGATTTAGTCTCTCCTCATATGACAGTCCTGCCATTGCAGGAATCAGCTTGATATACCTTTGTTCCACTCCCTCAATAGCAAAATCATCCTTCCGCAGATTAGGATACCAAAATTGAGCACACTGCTCCAGGTGTGGCCTCACCAATGCCCTACACAATTGTTGTAAAAGGGGGACATATTGAAAAGTAGATAGGGAAGCGCTGCCCTAGAAGTTTCAGCTTCCAGGATAAAAAACAGCAGATTTGAGGAAACTGGGAAACTGGAAGATCCTGCTGGTGTGGACAGCTGGAAGATTGTGCCCTTTATTTTCAAAATCATTTAAAGTGATTTGATCAACTCACTTTGTTTGGTTTTTCGAATGTTCTTCTTACAGGTCATGCAAGGTTGCCCGTTCTTGTAAGTCCATCATAATTTTTCACTGGTAGTCCTCTCAATCCTTTTTGTTCATTCCTCACATCTTATCTTCTTTTACTTTCTGTGAATCAGCAATGTTTCATAAATTCTCCCAGTCCTGTGGTGGGGTCAGTGCGTGGAATGCTTTCCACTGCAAATGCTGGTGGAAAACCATTCCAAACCTTTGGCCTGACCTCATTAATTATGCAGACGAGAGATTTGCACTCTGTTCCATGAAGGGCATGCCTGATGGAGCGTAGTCCAACATCCTATCTGGGCACGATATTGAACATCACTCACCCATTATTGAAGAAAGAAAGTGGACTACCTGAAAATGAAGATGGATTTCCGAGAGCACTCTGAGGCCAGAAGATGGACCTTCTGTGAAAGTAGGTGGCTGGAAACTGGAAAGTTCACTTGCGGATGTTCCTTTCACCCATTCCTGCGGCATTCCGGGATGCAGGGTTGCAAACGTCCTCCAGCCTGAACTCCAGAGGCAGCCCCCGGAATTGTTCAGGTGTGTCCTGACATCTGCAGGCCACGTTGTTCCAAACATGTTTCACACCAGCGTGTTTTCGTGTTGGTGATGCGGAGAATTGGACATCGGTGTAAATTAGCAAGATGCAAATGAAGTTCGCGCCGATGTCCAGAATGTTTCTTAATCTGTCATGATGGGCACCAGTGGAAGATTTTGCGAGAAAATCACACCAGTGTAAAACCGATCTTCAGGTCTCCCACCAAATTCTTCCCCCACTGCTTGACATTGAACCCATTGGCCAGAGCATGGGAAAATTCCGGCCTAAGTGACAGTTCTAGGAAGGGTGTGCCATTTGCAAAATCCAATGTTGGGGAAGAGAAAAATCAAAGTTCCTTGTGGCTGATGTTGCTTGATGATTAGTCCATATATGGGCTCACATGTGCACAGACATTAGACTGAGCTAAACTGTGATGACTCATTGGCGATTAGTATTCACACAACAGGCAGTACGTTCAGAAAATGAGGAACATCCACTTGACCCAGGAGGAAAGAGTAACGCTTGAAGATTGTTTCTTCTCTGTTGACTTCCACCTGCAGAAGAACTAATTGAATGAACAATTTGCCATTTTGTTTATTGCTTAAATCGTGGGTTTATATTCTCCATGAGCATTCATGGATGGTGGCTATATATGGTCCTACTCTAAAGCAGTTTCATTGAAAAGTGATGATTAAAGCTCCCTGTAAATCATGCAATGTGCATTACCCCTACTGGGTATATCTGACTAGTACGAGGCTCTACGAGATGGGAAAATAACTCTTGAAAACCATTTTCTTCCCAAATTTTCCTTTAACTTCATGAAAAATAGACAAATTGAAAATGCACGCATTCATGTGAAACTTTCAAATCATCAAATGGTGGTCACAGTTTATTAGTACAGTATACTTCATGAACCAACAAGTAAAATGCAAAAATAAATACCACAGGAAAGAACTGAGCTGTTATTTATTCATAGTTAATTGTCTTCACTAATTAATGAGACGTTAAGTTCTAGAGGCATGAAAGTCATTCAAATATTCCAGCAATGTTCAGACATATTTCGGATAAGAAGAGTTAGTCGAGTTTTTTTCTTTCAGTGAGTGCTAATGATCTCATGCTCGACTACTATATGAAACTTGTCTTGCTGAATACAACAGTGGGGCAGAAGGTCATTAGCAGGAGTTCTACACTGTTAACAGTCGAGACTGCTGTACTTCCTTCTTTAAGTCTCATCACAGGCAAGACTGATCTTAACACCCATGAGGAACAGACACATAATAATCAATCTGTTCTTCACAGGTTCCTCCCCTCCCACCCTCGCCCACCAATTCCATTAAGAACATCATAACATGAAAGCAGTTTGCTCTGGTAAGAGTCACAACTAAACATCTGCAGGAGTTCAAATAATATCTAATTTACATTTTCTTTGTGCATCTCAAAAGAAATCTGAAGGGCTTAACCCCGGTTTACATTGTGCTTTTCAGTGGGGGAGAGCGGTACGGCAAAATAAGGAGCTGATGCATGATATTTTGGCTGCGTAAATACTATTGAATTGTACACTGCAGATTGTTTATACTGATATGAGTTCAAAGGTGTTTCAGAGCAAAGTCAGTTTTAGTGACAGCAGGCAAACTCTCTTATATTACTTTGCTGCCGCACAATTTTTGCAGCACACAATATTAAAACAAATAGTGAGTTCTCTGCTATGATTTGAAGATTAACAACTAATATCTCCACAACCAGCCCCCTGACGCTTCCCATATTTTGCAGATTACCTGCTGTGATTATACAAATGCTTGATCACAACATAAAAAAGGGGAGGAAGTGATCTTTTTAAAAAATAAATTTAGAGTACCCAATTCATTTTTATTCCAATTAGGGGGTAATTTAGCGTGGCCAATCCACCAACCCTGCACATCTTTGAGTTGTGGGGGTGAAACCCACGCAAACACAGGGAGAATGTGCAAACTCCACACAGACAGTGACCCAGAGCCGGGATTGAACCTGGGACCTCGGCACCGTGAGGCAACAGGGCGAACTCACTGCGCCACTGTGCTGCCCTGGGAGGAAGTGGTCTTGAAGTTGTTGAGGTAAATTTTCTCACAGATAGCCAATTCCACCCCGACTCACACAGTCTACATTACAATGATCCACTGCATTTTAACCCCACAGACATACACTGAAGCTAAAATTTAAATGGGGCAATTGGTACTGAGGTTTGGGGATTCCTTCTAGTTGGGAATCAGGGTTGGAGGCTGGGCTCAATTCAATTGCTCCTGAAAACCAAGTGGTGGTCTCAATGAATCATTAACCCATGCCTGTTCCTTCCCATGTAGGAAGCATGCACACAGGGTAGCATGGTGACGCATTAGTTAGCACTGCTGCCTCACGCCGCCCCGAGGACCCGGGTTCGATTCTGGCCCCGGGTCACTGTCCATGTGGAGTTTGCACATTATCCCCGTGTTTGTGTGGGTTTTGCCCCCACAACCTAAAGGGTGCAAGGTAGGTGGATTGGTCACGCTAAATTGCCCCCTTAGTGGAAAAAAAGAATTGGGTACACTAAATTTATTTTAAAAAAGGAAGCATGCAATCTTTGTGTTGCCTACAAATCTAAACAATAGTACAGCCCACCACTAAAGGTTTGGTTAAGCTGAGGGAGTTTATCTTCAAAAGCCATGGGCGCGATTCTCCCAGACAGGGAGAAATCGTAAGGCTGGTGTTAAATCCGGGCGGGTTTGACGCCAGCCAACCCCTTCCCCGACCGGGAACCGATTCTGGTCCCCGGTCGGGGCTAGTATGCCGCGGCCGTAAACTCCGGCATCGCGGGCTTAACGAATTTCGTTAAGCCCGCTTGCCAGAGTTTGCGCCGGCTGACGAGTCACATGACGTCAGCCGCGTATGCGCGGATTGGAAGACTACAACCCGCGCATGCGCGGATGACGTCATCGCGCATTTGCGCGAAACCCGCGCATGCGTGGGCCGGGATGCCCCTCAGCCGCCCCGCGAAGTGATACAGCGGGGCGGCGGAAGGACAAAGAGTGCGCGGGTATCGGACCCGCTGCCCACGATCAGTGCCCACCGATCGCAGGCCCATGGCACCCTTGGCACGGCCGTGGTACTGCCGTGCTAATCGGTGCCATGGTTTTCAAAATCGGCACTTTACGGCCGTTTTTACGAACGGCCAGACCAGGTGTGTTTGCCGTTCGTAAAAACAGCCGGAAAGGGCTTGGACTTCGGCCCATCGGCCAGCTGAGAATCGCTGCTGGCCGTAAAAAAACGGCGGCAGCGATTCGTGTCAGGAGTCGGGCGTGGGGGGGGGGGGGGGAGAATAGCGGGAGGGCGTCAGACTAGCGTGGCCGTAAAAATTTACGAACCCCGCTATTCTCCGCACCGTCGTGAGTGCGGAGAATTGCGCCCCATATCTTTATTACTGAACCACTAGCCTCAGACACTGCTCAATTCACCACACCTGCTTCACTCACCTACAAACGATCTCTATCAATCACGACTCCCATGCCTAACATTCATGTCTTCACCTGATGCTCAGATACTGAACACTGCTGCATGCAAATAACTAGGGGCAACAGCAACTAACTGGCAGGAGGCAGGAAGGGCTGTATCCTCGGTAGAGCAGAAGATGCTCTGCATTATTTGAGTGGACTTAGCTAATAGCAGGGCTGAACATTGATGATGTTCTTACGCTGATAACTAATTTTCCTCACATCCCACTTCCCTCTCTGTTAACCCAGTAAACATCCATCTGACAAAGGAAGACATTCACAAAATTCAGTATTACACAGGTGCAGACTGCTTTTACCTTCCACAAAGTTCCCCCACACATGGGTTCTTATATATGTGCCTTAACATTTCCCCGATTATTATCAGCTGTCGTTGAGCATGAACTCAATTGTCACAGGCTGGAATTTTCCAGCCCCATCCTCCACAGTGGAGCCATTGAGCCATTGAAATTTACCTTCACATCAGCGGGGCCAGAAGATTCCGCCAGCGTGGAGGGCCAGAAGATTCCAGCCACAGCACTTGCAACAGTAACTTCCCAACCCCAAATATCTTCTGGTTTGTATGCTGCAGATGGTATTAGCACAACCCTTGCTTTCCATCCCTCCCTCCATTCCTCCCCCTTAACCCTACCCATGTGCCTGGGAAATCACGGTTGAGGAAGAATGAACACATTTTCGAAGCACCATCTCTCAACAACTTCTCCTTTAACATCCCATTTTCTCCAAATCAAAGGTGTAGCAATGGGTACCCGCATGGGTTCTATCTATGCTTGCCTTTTTATGGGGGAGGTGGAACATTCCTTGTTCCAGGACTACCCGGGTCCCCTCCCACAACTCCTTTACTGATGCATTGATGTCTACTTTGGTGCTCTCGTCCGGACTTGGAAAAATTCATCAACTTCGCTTCAAGTTTCCGCCCTTCCATCAGTTTCACATGGTCCATCTCAGATACTTCCCTTCCCTTCCTTGATCTTTCTGTCTCCATTTCCGGCAATAGACTATCTACTATTATCTACTACAAGCCCATTGAATTCCACAGCTATCTGGACTACAGCTCTTCGCACCCTACATCCTGTAAGGACTCCATCCCTTTCTCTCAGCTCCTTCGTCACATTTGTTCCGATGATGTCACTTTTCAAAATGATGCTTTGAAAATGTGTTCCTCCTTCCTCAACCGTGATTTCCCACCTACAGATGTTGACAGGGCACTCAACAGTGTGCAGTCCATCTCCCGTGTCACTACCCTCACCCCCGCCACTCCCTCCCAGAACAAGGATAGAGTCCATCTCATTTCACCCCACCAACCGCCATATGCAAAGCATAATCCTTCGCCATGTTCGCCAACTCCAGCGTGATGCCACCACCAAACACATCTTCCCTTCACTCCTGTCAGCATTCCTGAGAGACCGTTCCCTCTGAGATAATCTAGTCCACTCCTCCACCATACCCAACACCTCTCCCATCACCCATGAGACCTTCCCATGCAATCGCAGAAGGTGTAAGACCTGTCCCTTTACCTCTTCCATGCTTAACATCCCAGGCCCAAAACAGTCATTCCAGGTTAAGCAGCGTTTCACTTGCATCTCATCCAATTTGGTCTATTGCATTTGCTGCTCCCAATGTGGTCTCCTCTATATTGGAGAGACCAAACGCAGACTGGGTCGTCGCTTTGTTGAGCACCTTCGGTCTGTGCGCATTCAGGACGTTGACTTTCTCGTTGCTTGGCATTTTAACACAAGACCCTGCTCCCATGCCCACATGTCTGTCCTTGGTCTGCTACAATGTTTCAGTGAAGCTCAATGCAAATTGGAGGGACAACATCTCATATTCCAGCTTTCCGGTCTCAACATCGAATTCAACAACTTCAGATGATTAGCTCTACCCTACCTCAACCCATTTGTTTTCATCCCATTTCATATTTGCTGTTTTTTAACCATTTCTTTCACTATTGTCTTTCTTTATCTGTATTCACTCCTCCCACCCACCCCCCCCCCCCCCCCCCCCCCCCCCACCATCGTATCCACCTTGTCATAATATACATCCATGTATATGATGGAGTGCAGACAGGCAGTGATTGACACACAGGATGACCAGTGAGCACACAGAACACAGCAGCCAATCACCAGACAGGACACGACCACTATAAAGCCAGAGGGCACCAGTTTTCCCGCTCTCTCGGGATCCAGCCTATGAGACAGTCAGAGCTCGTGAGCAGCAGCCAGTGCAAACACCATGTGGTAGTCAGGTAGTCTGGTCAGGCTAGCCTGAGGTCTCCAGTCAAGTCAGCATAGTGTCAACCCACAGTTAAGCATGTAATATAGTTAGATGTTAAATAAAATCGTGTTGCATCTCATCAAGTGTTGGAAGCCTGTCTCTCTCTCTACACTGCATCAAACGCAATCCACATAGACCCAGCTTACCCAACACATCACACCTTTCGTTACCTTTTCTCCCCTTTGCTTCCCCCTTTCCCTACCCCCAGATCTACAGCTGTCACAAGTTACCCTCCGATGTTAGTTTCTCTGCAGTTTGGTCTTTCACACATTTTATTCTCTCTGGCGACTGCCATTAGCACTCTTTCCCCTTCCTTTCTGTGGCTATTAGCACCCTGTTTCCCTGGTTTCTGTGGATATTCTCACACCCCAGTATAAATGTTTCCCACTTTCTCTGTCTTTAGCTTTGACAAAGGGTGACTTGGACTTTAAATGTTAACTCTTTTCTCTCCATACAGATGCTGCCAGGCCTGCTGAGATTTTCCAGCATTTTCTTTTTGGCTTGTGTCACGAATAAAGATTATTATTATTCATTATTTTGTGCCGAATACTATGTGCATTTGAATAAAGAGCCATTAATTTTGCCTTCCCCCTTCAGCTCCAACAGCTGCTGTGTTTTGATGTTTGGACACTGTGTCCCTTCCTGTCACACTCCGGGTATCAGTACCTGAATAGGTGCCTTGCAATGCTGCCACATCATTTTGCTTTGTAAGCCTACGTACCCCTCTCCAGACACCCCCCACACCTAGTAATTTAAAGCCCTCTCTGCTTGTCTAGTTTTGTGGTTTGCAAGAACACTGGTTCCAGCACAGTTCAGATGTAGGCTATCCCAACATTACAGCCCCCAATTACCCCAGTACTGATGCAAACCGAACCCCATTTCTCCCACACCAGCCATGTATTCATCTCTCTAATTTTATGTAACGTGTGTCAATTTGGACGCAGATGAATTGATTGTCATCAGACATAGAAATGTCTCAAAGCAGGTGTGGTGATATGATCTGCATACTTGTCTGCCATTGGGCCAGAACGTCGGCTTACCATTGGCCCTGGTCGGTCATGTGCCTCTTGACCGATTGGCCGAGAGGCTGAGTTAACCACGCCTCTATTAACGAGGTATAAATGGTCAGACACCTGACGATCGTCCCTTTCCATTGTAGACGATCGCAGAGCTGTGTTCTAGTCAATTAAAGCCAGACTTTGGTAAATCACTCACCTTGCGTACAATTGATGGTACATCAGCAGGTAACAGTGCTCACAGTAGACGACTGAGAAAAGGGAAGAGGTTCATTTTGAAAAGCGATCTATTTCAGTGCTATCAAGTCCTCGCTAAATCTCAGCGACAGAAATGCACATAGAATTTCGCTGAGTCAGGCTCCAAGCACCTAGAGGGAAATGTCAAAGTCACAACATTACCTGAAGATAAGAAAAATGGATTAAAAACAGAATTATGTGAAGTCCTCAGAAACACATACTTCTGATTCAATAATATCTACTCTTTAAGGCAGTTCAAAGCATAATGAGACAGATTTTGCTGAAAGAAAGACAGCCACTGAAGAACATACAGCCTTATTATTGCATGAAATCAGCCAGAAGCTTATGGGCCGGAAGAGATATCCCATGAACTGCAAATCGACACAAATTGCTCGCTGATTTGCACTCCTCCGCCATTAGCTCTGCCAAAACAGCATCTCACCATAACCCCCCTGTGCTATTCGTGAAATGCAGCATTTTCACTTTAATTGTCCATTTAATTTGCCACACAATGCTGAACCTCATAATTAACAGCATTAGATCCCTGTTAACAAAGTGGTAATTAATTATTAACTGCCGATTAATCTCTTTTCTCCCAGAAGTAAACAATTGTGGATTCTGGTTCAGGTTGTGATTTCGTTCGGGGGTATTAAAAATGTCACATTTTGTTTTATTTTTTTCTTATACTTCCTCGCTGTCTCTTTTTCTCTCTCTTAACTCAACCTTAATCCCCCTCCGCTTTCTATTTCCTTTTCTGCACCTGATTTGATGTCGTCCTCACTCCAATTCAGTTTCCTTTTCTGTCCTTCCTCCAGTTCTTTCTCAATCTTTTCACAATATTGGTTACGGTACACTATTTATCACATGGTCCACGATGCTCTGCCGCTCTTGTGGCACCGTTAACAGCTCACACTTCCAGCTGCTTTGTGGATAAAATATCATGAAACCTGAAACGCACACAAAGAAATTTAATTAATGGGGCATTCGCTCCAGCAAAAGCTGGCACATTATAAAGTTGCCATATGTTAAATAATTGTACCATAATAAGATAATTGGATGACGGCAATGGCACTTTATCATTATCTACCTGCAGTTTGTTCTAATGGTGCACAATTATTAATTCACACACAGTGCTGTGTTAAACACACACTTCTTTAATTTCTTGAAGTAAAGATATTTCATGCTATACTTGTTCCAGGAATTTCATCATTTTCTATTTCGATGTGACATTTTTGGTTGGCGTATTTCAAAGACTTCAACCCTCCTCAATTAGGAACAATGATAACCGTAAGATTGGGGATCTGGTGAATGGGATCAGGCCGCTGTTAGAAGGTGCAGGTGCAACTGCAGCATCTTGACTCGCAGAGGGGCAAGACGACATTGGCTGAATTTTTGTTGTTGGAAATCCATGTTGTGCTTTTTAAGTTCGGTTTAAGCAACATAATGATGACAATATTCAAGATTTTTCCAACATTTCTCTTTTAAAGTTGAACAGTAGAAATCCAAAATCATCACAGAAAGAAAACATGGACTGGCAGAATGGCTGTGTTTCCAGCACATTCTGGTTCCAGTCTTGTCACTGGGAGAATCTCCAGTGTAGTGTTTCGTGATTAAATTAGTACTTCTGCTACTGAAAACCGAAATTATAATAGATTGATCCTCCGTGGTGGTGTTTATATCTTCTAATCTTTTGGAGGTTGTGGAGAACTTCCCCAGTGGTCAGATATCCTGCTCGTTGATGTCTGGCACATCTAAAAATAGAAAATTGCAGCAAAATCCAGAATAACTATCAGAACAGAAAGTGTTATTTTGCACAGTTGTAGGAATCTAAGCTTGTGACACAATGCCATTTATTTCTGACCAGGTGTGTTTTCAAGTCATAACCATGGCTATCGAGTTGAACGTACTTCACAAATCTTTATGGCATCTGTGTGTGTGTGATTGTGTGTGTGCATGCACGCATGTGTGTGTGTGTGTGTATATATACGTGCACACATGTGTACACGCATGCTCACATGCATGTGTCTGAGGTAGTATTGCAACTCCCGACAGAAAAAATAGGCACCCAGACATTTCTACAGTGTAATATTTAAAAGGGAATTGCGCTTAAAACAGTTGTGCTGCACCATTGTACGTCACAGATACATGGATGCTGGTAGGACACACCCAATAGACATCATTGCAAACTGGTAAGCTGCACAGATTCATGACAATCATAAATTGTCTCTTCATCTTACATCTTTTTTTGTTCAGTTTTGTTATGAGCAGTGCCCTGTCATTGGAATTTTGCTGCAGAAATAATTATGAGGCAAACAGCTTTCAAGTTATTTTTTGCAGAAATTGGGCTGCAACTTCCAGAAGTGAACATGCCCAAGCAAATGTGAAAATCTAGAAATTGCAGTGTGAGATGCCTGCCCCGCAAAGAGCTGCACTATCTCAGTATCTTGGTGTTTTACTCATAAGGCAAATATAATGAATGGTGTGAGCTCGCTATCCATACCTCAGAGATAAGCTGCAGAATTCTCCATTCCTGAGACCAAGTGTTGACGCTGGGGCAGGATTCGTGGACTTCAAAGACAGCAAAACTGGCGCCGTACCTGGACCTATTAAGGGGCTAGCACTGGTGCCATGTGGAACATAATCGATTTTAACGAGAAACAGTGCCGGATTCACCGGATTCCCAATTGACACTCAGGAGGTTCCCAAGCTGCAGCCGCATATACACACTTCACTCCCCACACATACCATCCCAGCCAACAAGATGGCAACAAGACGTGCTGCCCCATGATTCACCTATGCCTTGGAGGAGAGGCAGGCTAACCTGTACCCTGGCCCAGGAAGGAAGGAGGCTGTCAGCTGCCTCCATTCGCCATACATGGGCGCAGGTGGCAGATGCGGACAGCACCACCAGTAACACCATCTGGACCGGCCTGCTGTGCTGCAAAAAACTGCACAACCTCCTCAGGGCAGCCAGGGTGAGTAGGTAGCACTGTTCCCCTGGCACCAGCCCCCGTCCCACACACCCGGAATCGCCCCAACCAGGAGGGAGGTAGAACCCCCAACCTGCAACATATGCTGGCACCCATAGGGTGCCCTGGCCATTGAAGTCACCAGCTACCCACCCATTGAGCTGCATGCGTCAGTCGGCTGTCTAAAACTGTGCATTTTCTGTTTCTCCCTCACCCCAGGAGAAGGCCGCTCATAACCGCCCGGAGTGGGAGAAAACTGGAGGGGGACGCCGGACCTGCGGCCCCTCACTGCTGCAAAACAGTAAGCCCTGGACATGGTCGGCGGGCCCAAGAAAAGGGCAGTAGCTGGCGTGGAGAGTAAGTGAGACCCCACTGAGCTGCAGTTCCCTGTGCCATGTGTGCCAACGCTCACCAACACCACCCTCACACCCACACCACTCTAACCCCCACCCCCTCCACCATCCCCATTACCCCCTGGCCCACAGTCTAATCATGTGTCGTATCTTGTGTCTTGTAGGACCCGCTAGTGCCACAGCCTGAACCCCGGGAGCCAGGCAGTGACGATGATATCAACATGTAATTGACCCATATACCCGAAACCCAGGACACGCTCGAGTCTGATATTGACCGATTTCCTGCCACATCTGTCTCTAACACCCTCCACCATCCCACTCACCTCGGTCGGGCACTTTAGTGAGGAGGCTCCTGGGACACTCTCTGGTCCGCACCACATATATGCTCCAGTACATCAGGTATAGGTAGGAACTCTTAAGGTGGCAGATGGTCAGAGGGCAGGCTGAACCCAGGGACTAGCTGCTGTCCTGATGTGTTTTGGAGGAGAGGGCTGTGGCTATGGATCAGCATGAGCAAGGCCTGGGGCATTTGGTGCAGGTGGTGGCTGAGGTCCATGACAGGGCTGCCCTCTCACAGGCAGCCATGTGCCAGAGTAACCTGGACTTTGCAGCGGTGATCCTGAGCATGGCCCAGTCACAGCGGACCATGGCTGAGATCGTTGACGGCATTGCCCAGCCAGGCACAGAGGGAGGTGGTACAGTCCCAGAGGGAGATGGTTCAGTCTCTGGCTGATGTGGCACAAACCCAGAAGGTAGTGGCATAGTCACAGAGTGATCTGGAGCAGTCCCAAGCGGAGGTGGTTCACGACCTGTGCTCCATGGCCACATTGCCCCGGCAAAGTTGAAAACTTAATTCTTTCTGTTGGCTTTAATACATTATTGACTGAAGCTCAGAATGCCATTGTTCACATGGAGACAGCTACATGTACATAATGCATACATGACACATGTTCCAAAATTTGAGAGAATAACCATACAATGGGAATCTAATGTGACACCTCAAAATGTTTCATAAATGCTGGCAAGTTCTCTATGACAAGGACATACTGGCAAAACAATAAACAAGGTCCCTACAATCCTCGGTGCTTCCCAGGGTCCTGCCATTGGTCATGTACTCTCTTGCCTTGTTTTTCCTGCCCAAGTACATCACCTCACACTTATCTGGATTGAATTCCATTTGCCACTGACCAGAAAAGCTGACCAGCCCATCTATATCCTCCTGTATTCTAAGGCTATCCTCCTCACTATTCACCACTCCACCAATTTTCATATAATCTGTAAAAAACTACTGGTCAATCCTCCACCAGCAAGGGCACCAACACTGGTCCCTATGAAACCCCACTGGATGTACAGTTAGAAAAACACCCCTCGACCTTCACCCTCTGCTTCCTGCCGCTCAGTCAATTTTGGATCTATTTTGCCAAATTTCCTTGGAACCTGTGGACTCTTTCCTTCGCTGCCATTTTTCCATATGGGACCTTATCAAAAGCCTTGTTGAAGTCCAATCGACTAAATAAAATACATTACCCTCACCGATACACTTGGACACCTCTTCGAAAAATTCAATCAAGTTGGTGACATGACCTCCCCTTAACAAAGCCATGCTGACTGTTCTTGATTAATCCCTGCCTCTCCACATGCAGATTAGTTCTCTCTTTCTGAATTGATGTGTTGGGCACTTTGGATCCGTGAAGTAGACATAGACCACCAACACTGAAGATGGTTCAACACTATTTTATTAACTCTTATAAAATGCTAGGCATACTATTACTGTGGGTTTACATGATGTTAGAGACCTGTGCCTGTCCGAACCAGTTGAATCACTCAGCACGTGATGAGAGTCT
Source organism: Scyliorhinus canicula (assembly GCF_902713615.1). NCBI lineage: Eukaryota > Metazoa > Chordata > Chondrichthyes > Carcharhiniformes > Scyliorhinidae > Scyliorhinus > Scyliorhinus canicula. The sequence goes on along the minus strand of NC_052162.1, from coordinate 69,243,845 downwards.
GTACTGTAACTGATAAGCTCTTGTGCTTCTGAGAGGCAGCATCCAGAATAAGCGTGAAAAGTGATGCCCTCTCTCTTTATAGTGCATGTGTTCTAACTGGTGATTGGCTGCGGTGTTTGTGCATGTTGATTGGTCCTAGTATATGTCCATCAGTGTGTGTATCTGCACCATGATATACTGGTGTATATTATGACAAGAATTACTTCTAACAGTTTCCCCACCACTGAGGTGAGACTGACTGGTCTGTCATTTCCTAGTTTATCCCTTCCTCACTTCTTGATTAATAGTACCATATTGGTTACCCGCCAGTCTTCTGGCACCCTTCAAGCAGCCAGAGAGGAAGTGAAAATTATTGCCAGTGGCACTGCTATTTCCTCCATTGCCTTACTCAACAGCCTGGGTTACATTTCATCTGTCCTTGGAGATTTGTTTACTTTTAAGCCTGCCAGACCACTCAGAACCTCCTCTTTGTCTATGATAATCTCTTTAAGTTTATGACAGTCCTTCTCCCTGATTCCCATACCCACACATTCCCTCTCACACGTGAACACTGACACAAAGTATTCATTTAGAACCCTGCCTACATTCTCCTGCTCCACACACAAATTACCACTGTTGTTCTCAATAGGCCGTCCTCTTTTCTTAGTTATCCTTTTACCCTTAATGTACCAGTAAAACAACTTTGGATTTTCCTTTATTTTACGAGCCAGTATGCATTCATATCCCCGGTTTGCTCTCCTAATTTCCTTTTTAAATTCCCTCTTGCACCTTCCATACACCTCAAGAGCTTCAACTGATTAGAGCCCTCGATATCTGCCATAAGGTCCCACCCTTTTTCTTGAGTGGAACATGTTGGCCCTGTATTCTCCCTAGTTCCTTCTTGAATGAAGCCTACTGTTCTGTCACAGATTTACCTAAAAGTGTCTGCTCCCAGTTCTCTCTGGCCAAATCATATCTGATCTTATTAAAATCGACCTTCGCAGAATTTAGAATATTGATCTCAGACCCATCCTCGTGCTTATCCATAACAATCTAACAGAGTTATGAGCACAGTCTGCAAAATGCTCCCCAACTGATACTTCAACCCAGCATTGTTACCGAAAATGAAGTCCAGGACAGCCCCTCTCTCGGAGGTCTTTCTACATACTGGCCAAATACGTTCTCCTGGAAGCATTTAAAGAATTCCCCTCCCTCTAAACTTTTCATACTAGTTAATACTGGGGAAGTTGAAATCCCCCACTTTCACTACCATAATACTTTTAAATGTCTCTGAAATTTGCCTACATATCTGCTCTTCTATTTCTCTCAGACTTTTGAGGGGTGTCAAGAAAACATTCCTAGAAATGTGATTGCTCTTTTTGGTTTTTAAGTTCTACCCATATGACTTCAGTTGAAGAGCCTTCTGAGATTTGTTCTTCCTTACTGCTGTAATTGATTGCCTGATCAAAATTGTGACATCCTGTTCTCTTTCATCTCCTTCCCTACATGTTATATCCTGAAATATTGATCTGTCAATCCTGCCCCTCTCTTAACCATATCTTAGTGACAGCAATTACATCATACCCTCATGTTTTAATTTGTGCCATCAACTCATCCGCCTTTTTCATCAGACTCTTTGCATTAATATAAATGCCATCTGATTTTGACAAACTCCCTTGTGACTTAACTGGCCTCTAACTTCTATGCCTTTCAGACTCACTTGCTGTCTCTTCTAATAGTGGCTGTGAATCTCTCCCTGATAAGCTTTCTCCCAGGATCCCACCCCCTGCCAAGTTAGTTTAAACTTTCTCCAACAGCACTTGTAAACCTGCCTGCAAGGACACTGGTCTCATTTTGGTTCAGCTGCAAACTGACCTCCTTATAAGAACATAAGAACATAAGAACATAAGAACTAGGAGCAGGAGTAGGCCATCTGGCCCCTCGAGCCTGCTCCATCATTCAATGAGATCATGGCTGATGTTTTATGGACTCAGCTCCACTTTCCGGCCCGAACACCATAACCTTTAATCCCTTTATTCTTCAAAAAACTATCTATCTTTACCTTAAAAACATTTAATGAAGGAGCCTCAACTGCTTCACTGGGCAAGGAATTCCATAGATTCACAACCCTTTGGGTGAAGAAGTTCCTCCTAAACTCAGTCCTGAATCTACTTCCCCTTATTTTGAGGCTATGCCCCCCTAGTTCTGCTTTCACCCGCCAGTGGAAACAACCTGCCCGCTTCTATCCTATCGATTCCCTTCATAATTTTATGTTTCTATAAGATCCCCCCTCATCCTTCTAAATTCCAACAAGTACAGTCCCCAGTCTACTCAACCTCTCCTCGTAATCCAACCCCTTCAGCTCTGGGATTAACCTAGTGAATCTCCTCTGCACACCCTCCAGTGCCAGTACGTCCTTTCTCAAGTAAGGAGACCAAAACTGAACACAATACTCCAGGTGTGGCCTCACTAACACCTTATACAATTGCAGCATAACCTCCCTAGTCTTAAACTCCATCCCTCTAGCAATGAAGGACAAAATTCCATTTGCCTTCTTAATCACCTGTTGCACCTGTAAACCAACTTTCTATGACTCATGCACTAGCACACCCAGGTTTCTCTGCACAGCAGCATGCTTTAATATTTTATTGTTTAAATAACAATCCCGTTTGCTGTTATTCCTACCAAAATGGATAACCTCACATTTGTCAACATTGTATTCCATCTGCCAGACCCTAGCCCATTCACGTAACCTATCCAAATCCCTCTGCAGACTTCCAGTATCCTCTGCACTTTTCACTTTACCACTCATCTTAGTGTCATGTGCAAACTTGGACACATTGCCCTTGGTCCCCAACTCCAAATCATCTATGTAAGTTGTGAACAATTGTGGGCCCAACACGGATCCCTGAGGGACACCACTAGCTGCTGATTGCCAACCAGAGAAATGCCCATTAATCCCCACTCTTTGCTTTCTATTAATTAACCAATCCTCTATCCATGCTACTACTTTACCCTTAATGCCATGCATCTTTATCTTATGCAGCAACCTTTTGTGTGGCACTTTGTCAAAGACTTTCTGGAAATTCAGATATACCACATCCATTGGCTCCCCGTTATCTATTGCACTGGTAATGTCCTCAGAAAATTCCACTAAATTAGTTAGGCACGACCTGCCCTTTATGAACCCATGCTGCATCTTCCCAATGGGACGATCTCTATCCAGATGCCTCGCTATTTCTTCCTTGATGATAGATTCCAGCATCTTCCCTACTACCGAAGTTAAGCTCACTGGCCTATAATTTCCTGCTCTCTGCCTACCTCCTTTTTTAAACAATGGTGTCATGTTTGCTAATTTCCAATCCACCGGGACCACCCCAGAGTCTAGTGAATTTTGGTAAATCATCACTAGTGCACGTCAGGTTCCATTGTCTCCAAAACGGTCCTAATATCTCAGAAATGTAAAGCCCTCCCTCCTGCACCATTTCTCCAGCCACGCATTCATCTGGACTAACCTCCTATTTTCATACTCACCAGCACATCACCCTAGAAGTAATCGAGAGATTATGACATTTCGGGTCCTGGTTTTTAATCTACTTCCAAGTTCATTAAATTCTGTCTTTAGGACCTCAGCCCTTTTCTGCCTATATCATTGATACCAACGTGTACCACAATATCTGTCTGCTTGCCTTCCCCCTTCAGTATTCCCTGCAGTCATTCAGTGACATCCCTGCCACTGGCATCATTAGATGTAGATTGCCAGTGAACAAATGAAGTGGAAGTTTAAAATAATATTATTTTGCTCTGGCTTAGAGGCAGAGCTGACATCATAAAAAATTGGATGAGCATTTGAAGGTGAAGAAAATATAATGGGGAGTGGACGGGGAAATATGATTAGGTAGTTTCAATTGAATAGTTACCATGGACATTGATGGGTTTAGCACCAGTTTCGATTCCCGGTTTGGGTCACTGTCAGTGCGGACTATGCACATTCTCCCCGTGTCTGCATGATTTCTTCCCGGTGTTCCGGTTTCCTCCCACAAGTCCTGAAAGACGTGCTGTTAGGTGAATTGGACATTCTCAATTTCCCTCAGTGTGCCCAAATAGTGTGGTGACTTGGGGATTTTCATCGTAACTTCATTGCAGTGTTAATGTAAGCCTACTTGTAACAATAATAAATATTATTTTTATAATTGCTGTGTCCTGTGCAGCGAATTCAATAATTCTGTAAAAGAAATGATAGCCAAAAGACAAAAGTCCTTTCCAGATGTTCTTTTCCGATTTAGAGTCTTGGTTGTTGTTATGTGCAGTGGATATTACTTATGACTGAATCCACAGTTGTGCTAGAAGCTGCCCTTTACTTCTAAGATGAAAGAGAGTTAAGATCAAAGCTAGCTAATTTGCATTTCCATCTAGATGAAAAATGCATGTGTTTCATGTTTCCATGGAGAAGAGGGCAGAGGAAGCCATTGTTGAGATCAGGTTACAGACCTCCCAACAAATCAATAAATATCGCAGCCAGGCAGCAACGATTCGCTTTGGTCAACAGAGATAAAAGGCTGCTTGACTTTGTGTGCTACCCGAGCTGGATTCAGGAGGGAGACTATCACTCACTGAAGAGATGCATTGGCAGCTTTCTAGGGATTCTGGAAGATTTGACCTTGCGTGGCCAGCGGGAGAAGCATCTTCGGAATAGGCTTTACTGCTGGCGGTAGATTTAAGGAACTCTCTTAAAATTGGAGATGGTAACTCAGAGATAGAAATCCATGAAATGGGGATAGAGAACCCATTGGAAGCTGGGAGTAACAGTGGATTGTTTGCTATATGGACTGTAATTCTGTGGAGAGTGTGAGTTGTGATAAATATAGAACAAGAGGTTTCCTTTCTGTAGTATAAAGTATACGTTTCTTACAAAGATAAAATAGTGATTGGTCATAGTGTTTTTAGTCATTTGTTACCATAAATGTTTCAAAATGTGAAAGATTGATAAAAGCAAATTACTGCGGATGCTGGAATCTGAAACGAAAGGGAAAATGCTGGAAAATCTCAGCAAGTCTGGCAGCATCTGTAGGGAGAGAAAAGAACTAACGTTTTGAGTCCGATGACTCTTTGTCAAAGCTAACAGACAGAGAAAGTGGGAAATATTTATACTGTGGAGTGAGAATGAAAGATGAGTCATAGCCACAGAAACCCAGGGAACCCGGGTGCTAATGGCCACAGATACCAAGGGGAAAGAGCGTTAATGGCAGTCCCCAGAGAGGACAAAAGATGTGAAAGGTCAAACAGCAGGGAAATTAACATCAGAGGATGAACCGTAGGTCTGGGGGGAGGGGAAGGGGGAAGCAAAGAGGAGAAAGGTGCAGGAAAGGTGGATAAGATTGTGGGGGGGGGGAAATAAAATGTATATTAAGAAAGAAAGAAATGGTGAAAGACAGTTAAAATGAAATGAAAACAAATGGGTCGAGGTGAGGCTGGTCATCTGAAGTTGTTGAATTCGATATTCAGGCCGGAGGCTGTAGCGTGCCTAATCGGAAGATGAGATGTTGTTCCTCCAGTTTGCGTTGTGCTTCACTGGAACATTGCAGCAGGCCAAGAACAGACATGTGGGCATGAGAGCAGGGTCTTTTGTTAAAATGGCAAGCAACAGGAAGGTCAGGATCCTGAATGCGCACAGACTGAAGATGCTCAGCAAAGCGATCACCCACTCTGCGTTTGGTCTCTCCGATATAGAGGAGACCACATTGGAAGCAGTGAATGCAGTTGACCAAATTGGAAGAGATGCAAGTAAAATGCTGCTTCACCTGGAATGAGTGTTTTGGGCCTGGAATGTTAAGCGTGGAAGAGGTAAAGGGGCAGGTGTTACACCTTCTGCGATTGCATGGGAAGGTGCCATGGGTGATGGGAGAGGTACTAGATATGGTGGAGGAGTGGACTAGATTGTCTCGGAGGGAACGGTCTCTGCGGAATGCTGACAGAGGGAGTGAAGGGAAGATGTGTTTGGTGGTGGCATCACGCTGGATTTGGCAAAAATGGCGGAGGATTATGCTTTGCATATGGAGGCTCTGGGATGAAATGTGAGAATGAGGGGGACTCAATCCTTGTTCTGGGAGGGAGTGGAGGGGCGAGGGTAGTGGTGCGGGAGATGGACCGCACACTGTTGAGGGCCCTGTCCACAACTGTAGGTGGGAAATCACGGTTGAGGAAGAAGGAACACATGTTCGAAACACCATTTTGGAAAGTGGCATCGTTGGAACAAATGCGACGGAGGCGAAGGAGTTGAGAGAAAGGGATGGGGTCCTCACAGGGTGTAGGGTGCGAAGAGCTGTAGTCCAGATAGCTGTGGAAGTCAATGGGCTTGTAGTAGATAATAGTAGATAGTCTATTGCCGGAAATGGAGACAGAAAGATCAAGGAAGAGAAGGGAAGTATCTGAGATGGACCATGTGAAACTGATGGAAGGGTGGAAACTGGAAGCGAAGTTGATGAATTTTTCCAAGTCCGGACGAGAGCATGAAGTGGCACCAAAATAGACATCGATGCATCAGTAAAGGAGTTGTGGGAGGGGACCCGGGTAGTCCTGGAACAAGGAATGTTCCACCTACCCCATAAAAAGGTAAGCGTAGCTAGGACCCATGTGGGTACCCATTGCTACACCTTTGATTTGGAGTTAGTTGTTGAGTGATAGAACGGGTTCAGCCCGGTGGAGGAGAGTGGTGGTGGATGGGAATTGGCTGGGCCTCTTTTCGAGAAAGAAGCAAAGAGCTCTCAGGCCATCCTGGTGTGGGATGAAGGTGTAGAGGGATTACACATCCATGGTGAATAGAATGTGGTTAGGGCCCGCGAACTGGAAGCTGTCAATATGACGCCGTGCATCAGAGGAATCCCGGAGGAATCCCAAAGTTTGATGTCTCATTCTTTCAGCTGTCAAGTGGAAATTCTAATTTATTTTTAAACACTGTCAGTCTCCACTAGGATCCCAACACATATACTACTTGTCACACTAATAAAGATCATTACTATTATTAGAAAACATATATTGACATTGGAGCAGCTATAGTGCAGATGAACCAGAATAATGTTGAATTATCGAGGATTGAATTTGATGACTGACTACATAAATTGGTTAAAATGATAAAGGGACACAGGAGTACCAGTATGGAAAAGTTATTTCCTATTACGGGGAAATACTGAATAAGCATGCACAGTGTTAAATGTTCAGCCATTTCGGAATGAAATCAGGATGGACTTTTCACAGAAATTGTAGTAGAAATAAAGAAACCTTCTCTCAAATAGCTGTGGACTTTAAGTCAATTGAAATTTTCATGATTGAGACTCATTAGATTTCTGTTGTGTTAAGTTATCAAGAGATATAGGGCAAAGGCCAGTAAATGGAGTTGAGCTACAGATCAACTGCAATCTAATTGAGTGGAGAACGAGGTGGAGGTGTTGAGTTGTCTGCTCTTATTTCTATTTTCTTATGTTCCTTGTAATCTTTTGGTGCAGAGAGTTCTAAATGGGTGCACAAGGATTTTCTCTGGTCATTAGATCTAGCATTTGAATTAGGTTTGATTGAACATATTGGTAAGGTTTAACAAGAAACAGAATTAAATCTTCATGAATGCATTTGCAGTATCCCAGAAACAGCAACTAGGCAATACTTCTCCTTATGTGTTTATCATTAGTTCTGTTTGCAATCCATTTTTCAGCAGCCAGCTCCCACTTACATCTACAAGCAATATTCTTGACCCTCTTTCATTGGCACCAGCATTGATTTTGGCAGTTATTGTCCCCAGGCCACCTCGCTCCTTGTAGAAATGGGAATCTGATGCATACTCCCTTAAAGCTTTTTCTCCTCAGCTTTACAGAATGTTTCCAATCAAAAGATGTATTTCACAATGCTTACAACATTTTGTTCACATTTTTTACCAGCTACAACAGCTAACACGACAAGTCCTACAATACCATCAGTATCATCTGCATCTGATTCTTATGCATCGTCCATTGATTTACATATTACTTTTCCTCAGCTTTTGGGAAATTGCACCAACACCATATGTGCCAGCTCATAAGTGTAAACCAGTACTTTGTGCCACTGTGTATTCTCCTGTGATACTGCTGAGTTTGTCTAAAGATTCATTGTCATTGTCAGGGAAGAGGAAAATAAGCTAAATGCACTGCAAACAGGTTTAATCTGAGGATTGAGTGTCTGGACACATTCTGACATTCAGCAAATTTACCTAAATTTGGAGAACTGGAGATACATTTTCATCTGCTCAGACAAAATAGCGAAACCGTCTAGTTTACTGTACAACTTAAGAAGTGCCGAGGGGATTGTTTAAACACATGTTTCGGAAATGTGTGATTCCTGAGAATGTTATTTCATTAGCAGTGATGAAACAAGTAACAGCTAGTCATGATACATTGGTAATAATCCTTTCCTGCTTCTCAAGGCAGCTAATGAGCCTCTCAACAAGTATGCACTATGGATGTACAAAGTTGCTGTAGCCTTATCCTGCAAAAAACAGGCTCCATACTTTAGTACAGTCGCAGGATGCACTGAAAGTCACTTGAGAGTTGATTTCTAGTGGAGGGAGTCACTTGCATAAATTTGCAAAGGAAGGCCCCAGGTGTGGCAATATGTCAGTACCTTTTACACACAATTTATTAAAATGGTTCAATCCCAACACTTTTAAAATTTGCCTTCCTGATAAATCCAGTCATTGTTTCCACCACTTTCTAATCCTTTGAACAGTCACCCCAAGGAACACATCTACTGCAACCGAAAAAGTGACAATCAGTTCCTGTGATTTTGTTTTTGTCACTACGTTTTCCAAGCTGGCCTTGGATCACGTTTATTACTTTAGTTAGATAGCAGGCTACCAGCGTGCAGAGAAGGTTTTTGATGCTCCCTGCAGATAGGCTTCTCGATTTCTAACTTTATTAATGGAACCTGCGATTGACCAAGCATTCAAATTCAACAGAACAGCAGTGCTCAAACAGGAGCAGGAAGCAACTGATATAATACATATGGCCTTAAGAGTCCCCTGCAGCAACCCACTCTCTTTCATGGAAAACAGTATTTATTCCATTAATGTCCAGCTAGTGTGAGCATGTGTGTGTGTGTGTGTATGTAATGCCAATCATCTTGTCCAGCATGTTACAATAATTGTCCCAACTAGAGATCAATCTTGATACTTTGTAGCTATTGTAGCACATTAATGAGTAAAAATTGGGCATCTGTATGGTTGATTGATGATCAAGTAAATAGCATGAAGAGGTGGATAAAGGCTCCATTTGGGCTGCACAGATAGAGGGAGATATCATATAAAATGAGACACAAAGGACAATGAGAGCTGTGGTGGCACAGACCTTTGTAATTCAGAATGTTTCCATGGCCTGGAGAAATTTGGTAGAACCCGACAATACAGCAGTTTGTTGCATGTTGTATAATGTCATTATGCAATATTGAAGTCAAAGTGGTGTCCCGAAAACTTAAGTAAAATAAAGTTTATTTCCTATTCGGAGTGAGGAACTACAGCAGGCAATGAGCAACTCTAGTCCCAGCTTGGATCATCCAAAGATGTCATGGGCATTGTTGTATCGGTCTGTCACCTATTTTTAGGAGTCATCAGCCCCACTGCAGTGCCTGAGCATCGGGCGCGCGGGCGTGCGTGATTTGCAGCTGATGGGCACATATCAGCTGCACGTTCATTGAGTGAAACCCCTTTCGGCTTGTGTAGAGCAGCCTGTCATCTGCAGGTGGCCTTGTAGGGCAACATACATCCTGTCGATGCCGGGGCATCTCGGTGATGGCAGCGAACCCCGCTGTCCGGGCATTCTGGTAGCTCGGTCCATATTGAAATGGATGTATTATGCCGACTGGGCATACAAGCCTCTGTCATGGGTCCCCACCCGGCACCTGGTTCAGGGTGACCGTCACCTTTATGGCAATCGGGAGCGGGTAACCCCAGTCCCATTCGCCCGCAGTGCCAGGTGCACCATGATCGGACAGATATATTGCAATGTCTCCCTGCTCAGCCAGAGTCTTCAATGGCATGCCCTGTCCAGCAGGCCCTCGAATGACAGACGCAGCCAGTACACGTGAGTCCTCATGCGGCTCCTCCTCCTCCTCAGCCTGTTGGTTGGGTGGCTCTCCAACCTCATTGGCTGCCCCTGTTCCTATGCTGCACATTCCGCTGCTGTACGCCCTGCTGCTGTAGCTCCTCCTCCTCGGGCAGATCTAGCTCGTACAGCCACAGGCCATCCCCCATGGCTGCGCCGATTAGCAGGAAGGCCACCATTGCTGGTTGTATTCCAAGATCCAATGTCTGCAGGGCGTGAAAGGCCGGCATTAGCACAGTGTGTCCGCCTGTGCCCAACCCAGGTCCAACAGGCTGGCACTGCGGACACTGCCCCTGCATGTCCCCCTCACCCCTCCTCTCCTCACCCCTTGCCCCATCAGTGTCCGGCACCATGGGGGCCTCTGGCCCTAGTGCCCATCCCTGCTGCCAGGGGGACTGTTGGCTGGTGCGGCCCATGCCAGCGGTATGATTATAGGCCCCTGTCCGGCATCCCCATATGCGCTACAGTGGAAATTGTTCTTGGTTGGGTAATCTGATGCTCTGCCGGCAGGTGGCAGCGGAATGGGGTTGAAATGACAGAGGATGGGGTGCAGTGGTGGGGGCTGGGGGCACTCTGCAGAGCCAAAGCCAAGGTGGATGTTCAGTGGGGTGTGCAGAAAGATGGCTGCCTTGCCGGGCGTGGCAATGGCGGTCTGAGCCTGGAAAAGGCGCCAGTCAGTGGGAATGCGCTCCTGCCATATGGCCCATTCTTCCGTCTTACCCCCCCTCACCTCCCTCCGATCCCTGGCCGGGCCCCCACCCCAGCCAGTCCGGCCTGGCAGTCCACAGTCGCGCCTCTCCTTGTCCAACCTCCTCTCCCTCCCTCATCTGCAACAATGCCGTTTCATGATTTTTAAAAGCACAAGTGAACCTCGCCATTGGGAATTCGGCACACTGGAGGCGGAGAACAGCGAAGGCCCTGCTGAATACTTATTGGTCAGGCCCACCAATAATCGCCAAGGGTGTTTGCTGTACGTGCATAGTGCATTGAGGCCACTGTTGAGGCACTGGAGAATTATGATTTGGCATGAAACTGGCGCCCGCCACGATTTCGCCATCAGAACTGATTTGCCGGCCAATCGCATTTTCGGAGTCCGGCGTCAGCCGACAGAGAATCCCGCCACAGATCTTTTTTGGAATATTCTCTGTGAAGTGCCATTATTTAAATCATGAGCTCTTCCTATTGGCTAAAGTAATCAATGAAGTGTATCAGGATCAGACAGCAAGCAAACATAATCAAACACAGAGTAAACAAGTCAGTTAACACCACTTATTCTTTCCCACCTTTTAACTAAAAATCTCATTTTGAATTGAATCATTCCAAACAACAAACATATATATATATCAGGGGTGGGATTCTCTGTCCCGCCGCACCTGTTTTCTGGTCCGGCATGTCCCTGCAGGCAGCGGGAATCTCCGGCCCGGCAGTCGCCCAATGGGGTTTATCATTGTGGGCACCCCCATGCTGTCAGGTAATCCATGGGCGTGAGTGCGCTGCTAGAGACGCAGAGGATCCCACCAATGGAGAATCCAGCCCAAGATCTTTTCTTTGAGTTCAGTTTCTTATCTCTAAGTCCAATGATGTGCAGATTAGGTGGGTTGGCCATGCTAAATTGCCCCTTAGTGTCCAGGAGCGTACAGGTTAGTTGATGGAGTTACGGGGGGTGGACATGGGTACAGTGCTCTTTCGAAGGGTCAGTGCATATTCAATGGGTCAAATACCCTCCTTATGCACTGTAGGGATTCTATGTTTCTCTGATTCTATGGAGTCTAGAAATAGTCTTTGAGGTATAAATGTCTCTTTGATGTGTGATTCTATCTATGAATCTGATTAATTGCTTCTGTGTGATTAACTTTATGAGATCGATGATCAACAACACTCAGAGGAAACTATGGATAATTCAGTATGCGTCATTGCGCATATGCGTCAAACCCGCGCATGCGCGGGCCGTCATGCCCCTCAGCTGCCCCGCGGACTGATCCTGTGGGGCGGCAGAGGAACAAATAATGCGCGGGTATCGGACCCGCTGCCCGCGATCGGTGCCCACCGATCGCAGGCCCATGCTACCCTTGGCATGGCCGTGGTGCAGCCGTGCCAATCGGTGCCATGGTTGTCCGGGACGGCACTTTGCGGCCATTTTCACGAACGGTGAGAGCAGGTGTGTTTGCGTTCGTGAAAACGGCCGTAAAGGCCTGGGAACTCGGCCCATCGGCCGGGGAGAATCGCTGTTCGCCGTAAAAAACAGCGAGCAGCGATTCGTGTCGTGGGGCGGCCGTGTGGGGGGGGAGAATAGCGGGAGGTCAGGAAAAGTGTCGGGAAGGCCCTCCCGCTATTCTCCGACCCATCGTGGGCAGCGGAGAAACGCGCCCAAGATTCCTTTTGTGATGGTATATGCAAGATGTACTTCAATCTCAGGAAAAGACTGTTCCATGAGTCGAATCAGTGAAGTCTATTTCTTCAACATGTTTGAAAAATGGTTCCATTTCGAGCATGAGATGCACACTTTCCCCCCAAGCTGAACATGGTATTGTGACTCGATGATCATTTCCACAACGTTGACACTGTTTTGAAGGTATTTGAAGGGCTGTGATGGAGCACATGTTGTGGAGATTGCTGAGATTTCCTTGTCCATAAACATTGCAGTGGAGCAGGTTGGGCAAGCTGTGTCTGCAATCCTGAGTCTAAGGGTGAATCACTGTGTAACCTCTTTGAATTTAAAATGGCATTTAATTTGGACTGCTATGATCTTAGCTGTTTTCAAGTTTAAATCCTCAACCTCCAAGGGCTGCACTGTGATGCAGTGGTTCGCACTGCTGCCTCACTGTGCCGAGGACTCGGGTGGGATCCCGGCCCAGGGTCACTGTGTGGAGTTTGCACATTCTCCACATGTCTGCATGGGTCTCACCCCCAAAAATCCAAAAAGATATGCAGAGTAGGTGGATTGGCTATGCTAAAATTTACCCTAAATTGGAAAAAAAGAATTGGGTTCTCTGAATTTTAAAAAAATCCTCAATTCCATGAGGAGGCATTCTCTATTTTGTGAAATTGAAGCTTTTTCAATTAATTGGCCACACATTAATTCATTGGTTAGTGTGCCAAATGTACCTCTGGAATATAACTTCATTATTTTTTATCTTTTTTACTTTTTTTTATAAATTTAGAGTACCCAATTCATTTTATTTCCAATTAAGGGGCAATTTAGCATGGCCAATCCACCTATCCTGCACATCTTTGGGTTGTGGGGGCGAAACCCATGCAAACACGGGGAGAATGTGCAAACTCCACACAGACAATGACCCAGAGCCGGGATCGAACCTGGGACCTCGGCGCCGTGAGGCAACAGGGCTAACCCACTGGCCACCGTGCTGCCCTACAACTTCATTATTTGATGGGCTCACCATTTCCATTGGACCTCTGACAGATTTGTTCAATCATCACACTTTTCATTGGCCCAGAATATTTTTCAAGAGCATTTACTGCCACATCCAATGTGGATGTATCTTCTGTGAGTTGCATGAATATTCATTGACTTTCTGCTCTGAGACAAATAGACAAGTATTCAAAGGATATGGGGGGGGGGAAAGTTAGATTAAAGAATTGAGTTGGATGATCAGCCATGACCACAATGAATGGTGGAGCAGGCTTGAAGGGCCAAATGACCTCCTCCTGATCCTATTTTCAATGTTTCTGTTTCTATTGCTTTCTTACTAATCACTGATATGTCTAGACTATCCATTCCTGTAATGAACAAATAGGTTTTTAATTCAGAAATCCATCAGTCCCGCAACATGGGAGGGTCTCTCGGTGATGAAAGAAATAGTTATTATGGGACTAATAAAGTGATATTTTTCTCAACCAACTTTTCACCAATTTTTGTTGTGTATTCAGCAGTTTGCTGTATATCTTATTTATCTCAGAGTAATGCAAAGATGGCTCGAGTTCTAACTCTACACAATTTATTTCCGGAACATTACAATATCTCAGAACTTACAGAATTTCAACACACATGTTAACAGCTCAGAAATGTGATCCTTTCTGGAACACTCTCTGTGTGGTGTCAGTACTTAACTTACGAGCTCCATCCACAGACAAAAGCAAGCAAACAGGATCAGGAAACAGACAAATAAAATCAAACGCAGATCAAACATACTATTGAAAACTGTATACAGCCAGAGAAATGAGGCAGCAACTTACTGCAATGAATAAGACAAGAAGCAAGAATTATTTGCCGACAATTTCTTTAATTGACACTCCCACCTGTGTCAGAAGGATTTATATTCTTACAAGCTTGTCTCAATAATAGAAATCCATTCCCACAGATAACTCGCTTTGCAGAATGAAAGCACAGTGCTAATTTAGTCTAATCAGAAATTATACTTCTGGTGCCTGTATCCATTGTAATTTATATAAGTATAGGCTCAGTGTATCACTCTCCTTTGAAGCCAATGCCATCTCCTTGTGTCAGGTGATGAGACTGTACACAGTGACATTCAATTAAACAGTGCATGATTGGCTCAAGATCCTCTGAATACTGTTGATTTTCTGACAACATTTAACGTCACTGTGAAGGCAAGCCATTCTTCCATCAATCTGCAGGATGTTCATGAGGAACAGCACCTTGGTCACCCTCAGGAGGCTTTGAGCACCACAGCAGTATGTGAAGTCATGGAATTTGTACGAATCACTTCAGCCCTCTTGTGGGACTCCTTGCCTCAATCCCAAGAGGTGGTTTCCTTTTGCTCTTATTTCAATAAAGAAGGCATCAACCAAAAAAATGAGGGTCCTCCCTGTGGCTGACATCTACTTCCTCCCCTGCCCTCTCCCCCTGCTACACAAAAGCTGCTGTTCCGTGGCTCATTCCTTCAGTTTGTCACCTACAACAAAAACTTATTCAGTTGCAGTTTTATTTACTGCAACATTACAGGGGTTTCCTTTCCCTTTGGGAAAAAAATCAAATGAGGAGCAGTTTAAATGCTCCAATCCTCCCCCAAATATGGTAAAGTGCATTCTTGAAAATCTGCAGGTTAGCAATGCTATCAAATAGGCAGGTAAAAGTCTTGCCTGATACTGTCAATCAATTTGAGAATTATCCAGCCCAGCACTGGAATTTCTGAGTTATCCAGACGGCTTCTGTCTCTCCAGCTCCTAAAAAAAAATCTGAACATGGAAGGATCTTAAATGAATGCCAAATAATTGGTTCAGTCCCAAGAAACTAGAGAGAAAATAAATGTTTCAGTTTTTCTCTGAATATTTTCCTTAGTTTCCTCCTGCTTGCATCATATTTATGGCAAGTTATTTTAATGCTTTTATGATCTGTATTCTCACTTCCTTTTCTACCAACTCATGTTTTAAGTTCTTCCTGGAATCATTGAAATCTTTCTCCATGGCAAACTGTATTTTATTTTCCTTTGAAATTTTAACTGCCTTGGTTGTGACGCTATACATCAGTTAAGCAATTCTTACTGAAGCAATCCTCTTTGTTCTACACAGAACCTTCTCTGTGTAGTCAGATGTGACTGAGTCCCAGAGAGACTGAGCAGTTGTGGACCTACTAACGCGGAGGTCCAGGGTTGGTATTAATGGAGCAGCTATTGGCCAAGGCTTCCTTTACTTTATTGTGGTCAAAATATGTGACTCGCTCACACTCAACTGAAGTGGCATCTGGGCACAAATTAGTCCCCTGGGACTATGTGATGTGTACGTTGTAGTGCAAGATTGCAAACACCGCAGAAGTATTTATGAAATACAGACTTTTACTCTTCAGCCAAACATTCAGACCTGTTCAATGAATAGTGAACTTTTTTGGCTGAAGGTAATTATCTCTCCACTGCGTGTCCTTGATAAGTATGTACCTGTCAGGCAGGGAGGAAGTGGTCGAGCGAGGGAACCGTGGTTTACTAAAGTTGTTGAATCACTTGTCAAGAGGAAGAAGGAGGCTTATGTAAAGATGGGACGTGAAGGTTCGGTTAGGGGGCTCGAGAGTTAGCTAGGAAGGACCGAAAGAGAGAGCTAAGAAGAGCCAGGAGGGGACATGAGAAGTCTTTGGCAGGTAGGATCAAGGATAACCCTAAAGCTTTCTATAGGTATGTCAGGAATAAAAGAATGACTAGGGTAAGAGTAGGGCCAGTCAAGGACAGTATTGGGAAGTTGTGCGTGGTGTCCGAGGAGATAGGAGAGGTGAAAAATGAATATTTTTCGGCAGTATTCACACAGGAAAAAGACAATGTTGTCGAGGTGAATACTGAGATACAGGCTACTCGACTAGAAGGGCTTGAGGTTCATTAGGAGGAGGTGTTAGCAATTCTGAAAATAGATAAGTCCCCTGGGCCGGATGGGATTTATCCTAGGATTCTCTGGGAAGCTAGGGAGGAGATTGCTGAGCCTTTGGCTTCGATCTTTATGTCATCATTGTCTACAGGAATAGCGCCAGAAGACTGGAGGATAGCAAATGTTGTTCCCTTGTTCAAGAAGGGGAGTAGAGATAACCCTGGTATAGACCAGTGAGCCTTACTTCTGTTGTGGGCAAAGTCATGGAAAGGTTTATAAGGGATAGGATTTATAATCATCTAGAAAGGAATAATTTGATTAGGGATAGTCAACACGGTTTAGTGAAGGGTAAGTCGTGCCTCACAAACCTTATTGAGTTCTTTGAGAAGGTGGCCAAACAGGTGGACGAGGGTAAAGCAGTTGATGTGGTGTATATGGATTTCAGTAAAGCGTTTGATAAGGCTCCCCACGGTAGGCTATTGCAGAAAATACGGAGGCATGGGATTCAGGATGATTTAGCAGTTTGGATCAGAAACTGGTTAGCTGTAAGAAGACAGAGGATGGTGGTTGATGGGAAATGCTCAGCCTGGAATTCAGTTACTAGTGGTGTACCATAAGGATCTGTTTTGGGGTCACTGCTGTTTGTCATTTTTATAAATGACCTGGAGGAGGGCGTAGAATGATGGATGAGTAAATTTGCAGATGACACTAAAGTTGGTGGAGTTGTGGACAGTGCGGAAGGATATTGCAGGTTACAGAGGGACATAGATAAGCTGCAGAGCTGGGCTGAGAGCTGACAAATGGAGTTTAATGCAGAAAAGTGTGAGGTGATTCATTTTGGAAGGAGTAACAGGGATACAGAGTACTGGGCTAATGGTAAGATTCTTGGTCGTGTGGATGAGCAGAGAGATCTCGGTGTCCATGTACATAGATTCCTGAAAGTTACCACCCAGGTTGATAGGGTTGTTAAGAAGGCGTATGATGTGTTAGCTTTTATTGGTAGAGGGATTGAGTTTCGGAGCCATGAGGCCATGTTGCAGCTGTACAAAACTCTGGTGCGGCCGCATTTGGAGTATTGCGTGCAGTTCTGGTCGCCACATATTAGGAAGGATGTGGAAGCATTGGAAAGGGTGCAGAGGAGATTTACTAGGATGTTGCCTGGTGTGGCGGGAAGATCTTATGAGGAAAGGCTGAGGGACTTCTGGCTGTTTTTGTTAGAGAGAAGGTGAAGAGGTGACTTAATTGAGGCATACAAGATGATAAGAGGATTAGATAGGGTGGACAGTGAAAGCCTTTTTCCTCGGATGGTGATGGCTTGCACAAGGGGACAAAGCTTTAAATTAAGGGGAGATAGATATAGGACAGATGTCAGAGGTAGGTTCTTTACTCAGAGAGTAGTAAGGGCATGGAATGCCCTGCCTGCAACAGTAGTGCGCTTGTCAACATTAAGAGCATTTAAATGGTCATTGGATAAACATATGGATGATAAGGGAATAGTGTAGATGGGCTTTAGATTGGTTTCACAGGTCGGCACAACATCGAGGGCCGAAGGGCCTGTACTGAACTATAATGTTCCGTGTTCTATGTTCTTTTTAAACATTTATTTCTTGTTTTAACAAAGGGAAATGTAGAACAATAATAAAACCAAAAACATGATATGTATAACTTTATACAGAGCAAAACGAGTAACAATTACACAAATTGACTTGTAAGTATTCACAAGTTCAGTCTGTTAGGTTTCCTGATGATCTTGATGATCTTCTTCGTGGACGAGGTGGTGATACTGATGTCTTGACAGTTTTTTGCGTGTCAGTGTTACATTGATTTTTGGTTAGCGTATCGTTAGATAGTTTCTTTGAGTTGCAGGTCTGGAAAAGTTTTCTGTGTTGTATTTTCTGAAGTGCTCTACAATTTCTACATATGATGTTACCTTCAGTTGTCTTGATTATATATGATCTAGGTGCTGATTGTCTTATGATTCTGGCAGGAGCAGATCAACCTCCATCAGGTATCTTGATCCTAACGGTGTCATCTGGAGATAATGAGTCCAGAGTGGTTGCATGCATGCCATAATATAATCTTTGACAATCACGTTACATGTAGCTGTTACATTCTGTGTATCACTGAAAGATGATCAGGATTTGGAAACGGCAACACAGGTAACGTTGTTCTCAGATCCCTATTCATTAGCATCTGTGCTGGTGACAGACCTGTTGATAAAGGAGTTGCTCGGTAGGACAGCAATGCAAGATGAATGTCTGACGCAGAATCCAGACCTTTATTGATAAGTTGTTTTACGATATGACAAGTTGTAGCAATGCATCCTTTTTAGTTTCCTCTCGAATTAAGTAGTTTTTTTCATCCAAAAATGGAATGTTGTCTGCATATAGCTGTACCTGAGATTCAATATGTTGAATGAATTCCAGTGGTTCACAATGATGGAGTTTGATAGCGCATCTGCTATTATCAGATATTTTCCAGGTTTGTATACGAGGTTGAAATCCTATCGACGGAGTTTCATTAGAATTCTTTGGAGTCATGGAGTCATGTCATTGAGATCCTTCTGAATAATATGCACCAATGGTCTGTAGTCGGTCTCCACAGTGAAAGTGGGTAATCCATAGACGTAGTCATGGAACTTTAATATGCCAGTTAGTAGACCCAAACATTCTTTTTCGATTTGAGCATAACGACATTCTGCTGGTGTCATCGCTCTCGATGCATATGCGACAGGAACCCAAGACGAGCTGTCATATTTCTGCAACAACACTGCTCCTATTCCGTCCTGACTTGCATCAGTCAAAATTTTTGTCTCTCTACTTGGATTGAAGAATGCTAATATTGGTGCAGTGGTGAGTTATGATTTCAAATCAAGCTACTCTTGTTGATGATCCTTCGTCCATTCAAATGAGTTTGATTTCTTAATCAGATTTCTCAGAGCTGTTGTTCAGTTTGACAAATTAGGGATGAATTTGCCTTGGAAGTTGACAACGCCAATAAAATGAAGAACAGCATTTTCTCCTTAGGAGCTTTCATTCCTTGAATGGTTGTGATTTTGTCAGTGTCAGGCCGCATACCTTTTTCAAAAATTTGGTCTCCTAGGAACTTGAGAAGCGGCAAACCTGCATTTGGTGTGATTCAGCTTAAGGCCATACTCATGTATGCATTGAAAGACTTGTCTCAGTCTCGAGACATGTTCTTCTGGTGTTGATGACCATATGATGATGTCATCTACGTAGACACGAACACCGTCTATTACCTCAGTCATCTGTTCCATGGTGGGGTGGAATATTTCAGATACAGAGATTATTCCAAAAGGCATTCTATTACAGCAAAATCTGCCAAAAGGTGTATTGAGGTGCAGAGCTTTCTGCTCCAGTCTTCCAATTGAATTTGCCAGAAACCTTGCGATGCATCTAACTTTGTGAAGATGTGAGCATTTGCCATCTCGCTGGTGATTTCCTCTCATTTTGGGATGGGATAGTGCTCCCTCATGATATTCTCATTGAGATCCTTGGGATCGATACTTATCCACAGATCACTGACAGTTTCTTCACGCAAACCAACAAACTGACCCAGTCAGTTGGTTCAGCAACTCTTGATATACCGTGTTGTGGTAGCCTTTTTAATTCCAACTTCAACCTTTCTCTTAGTGGAGCAGGAATTCTCCTCGGTGGATAAACTCCAGGTTTAGCATCCGTTCGAAGTAAAATCTTGTACTTAAATTGTAGCGTGTCCATGCTTTGAGTACATCTGGATACTGATCAACGACACTTTGGATATCTTTACATAGAACAGGATGAGACGAAGTTGTAGTATAAATTTGCTGTATTAGGCATAGCTCCTTGCAGTCTTGTGCACTTAAGAGTGATGATTTATCTAACTTGACAATCTCAAATCTTAGTTTTGTTTCAATATCCTTGTTGGAAATTACTAAATAGCACAATCCCATTGACGAGATTGCATTGCCGTTATAGTCTGTTAGTTTACAGACAGCTGGAAGAATTTTAGGAGTTTGCTTGAGCCTTGAGAGGTCGAGCTTGGATAACAAGTTAGCTGAAGAGCCTGTGTGCAACGTAAAATTGATTGGGCATTCATTTACTTTTAGCACTGCGTTCCATTCATTATCGAAAGTAATGGAATTAATTGATATGGTTGGCAAATTTACTTCAGTGGAGTTTTCGTATTTTTCAATGATCCATACAAAGGAGGTATTTTCCAGGGAGTAACTATCTGAATCTGTCAAAAAATCTTGGTCTAACTCTTCTTTTGATTGAACAATAGGAACATAAATATGCCTTGAAATCGGTTGGAAGATTTAAATGCGAGTGTGGATCTGCACTATGCAGCGCAATGATTTAATCTGCCACATTGTGAGCATTATTTTCCTCTGGCAGGTGATTTTTTCTGAAAGTGGGAGATTCCACACATAGAACATACAGCGAAGAAGGAGGCCATTCAGCCCATTGAGTCTGCACGACCCACTTAAGCCCTCATTTCCACCCTATCCCCGTAACCCAAAAACCCCTCCTAAACCTTTTGGCCACGAAGGGCAATGTATCATGGCCAATCCACCTAACCTGCACGTCTTTGGACTGTAGGAGGAAACCGGAGCACCCGGAGGAAACACATGCAGACACGGGGAGAACGTGCAGACTCCGCACAGACAGTGACCCAGCAGGGAATCAAACCTGGGACCCTGGCACTGTGAAGCCACAGTGCTATCCATTTGTGCTACTGTGCTGCCCTTGAACACATCATTGCTTTGACATCATGACGCATGACATTTCTTTGCACATGCGTACATCGCTTTTCGGTCATCTCACATCTCTGAGCTAAGTGCACATGTGCGGGGCTAGAATGCGCACATGCAAGACGGCTGCCTTTCATAATGAAATCAGCAGCCTGAGATCTGTTACAAAGCTGTTAAAGGATTCATCTTTTCTTTCAATCTCTTCTTAAATCTGTAGCGCTCAAACGTTTCAAATGCCAATCTTACAATGGCTATCAAAATTTTCAAGGATTACTTCAAACTTTGTTTTGTCTTGACCCGAAGTGTACTGAAATAAATTGTCGATCTCTATCGCGTGTCCAGCCATAGTTAATAACAGAGTGATTTTATGAGCATCTGTGGCATTATTCATGTCTGAGGCTTCGAAGTAAAGCTGAAATTGTTGTTTAAACAAACGCAAGTTTACATTTAAGTTAACGGTGATCCTGAGGTGTCGAGGAACTTGTGTTCTGTCCACCTAGTGGTGAATCATCACATTTTTGCCGGAAGGTGATGCTTCTGTTGCCGAACATCTGCAATTTTTGTTCTTTTTTATAATCTTACTATAGCATTCTCGGTAGTTTCTGTAGCCAACCCTGGTACCATGTTATATTACTGGGTCTAGTAATATGTATCATTACTAGTTACTGTTGTTGCAGATGGCCTGATGGTGTGATCCTGAAGAAACCATGAGTCTTCAACTTAAAGCAAACTAATTTGTTAGGTAACAATCAATTATATTTGAGTTCAATACTCTACAGAACTATCATTAGAAATCAAGTAATTAAATATTAATGTATTAACTGATTCAAAACTACATGTACTAACTATGCTGAGATCTATCCTTCATACACTACTGCGTACTAATCACTCCTGGGTTGAAAAAGACCACGATCCTCTGGGAGTTGATACTTATAGTGGGATCGAGTGGTGTCCTCTAGTGGTAGTGTTACAGTTAGATGTTATAATTAACCCTTTAGTTATATACATGTGTACATATCATTACAGTGGCAAAAACCTATCAGCATTATGCTTCTCACATTAGATTTAGTTTGTTGCTTTGCAGATTTAGTTCTTAGCTTTTGCTTGATTGTGCAAATTTAGGCCAAGGATTCAGCTCTCTAAGTAATGTTCCCATTTAACAAGAGAAGATAGCCATGTGTAATTGCCTTTTGAATTCAGCACCACAGGGTAGGTTAATTATTTACACAGTCTCCATTTACTGAATCATAGGTTTCCTCAAGGACAATTATTCTTTTAATACATGCTTGTTAAAAATGTTTTGCAAAGGATATTGTGGATCCAAAAAAAATGACAATAACATAAGACACACGCACAGTATACTGCCAAAGGCTGCAGGAATAAAAAAAAAACAAATACAAAGGTTTCTTTGGTGTGTTCTGCAAACAATATTGTGAAATTGGAAGCAGGCTGGATCCAGTGTTATGACTGAACTAGTTCCATCAATGTGACTAGAACCAGTCCAATTTTCCTCAGAGCACCTTCATTGCATATTTATGGATGAATCCTGGCACTGTTAAGCACCTTCTACAGGCAGCCTGCCTCAATTCAATGTTTGGAATTCAAATGTTACAGCATCTAAAAAGGGCCAAGATAGCCATTTTTTGTCTGTAACAATGTGTCTCAATGCAAAGCCTGAGGCAGGCACTTAAGGCAGTGAATCCAAAAGTTTAAAGGCGCTTCTGTTGTGATGTTGCAATCTGTAAAGTAGGACTTAGCCTTTTGGCCCTGAGGGAAGGAAGCCTTTGAAAGGTAGGATTCAGGTCCGTGGAATGAGATGGCTTTGACAGCAAGTGTCACCTCCAGCAAGTCTCACACAACTACTCAGCATCTTAGAAAGTTTACTGACATCGTCAAGGAGCCAAAATAATAAGAGACAGTTATAACTTGCGACAGGGTGCTGTAATACGCTTGTTTCCCAGATGTGGCAACATTTCCCTCTCCACAATGAACACATTTGCAACTTAATACCTACATGGCGGAAGTGCAACAATACACTTTGCAACTTGATCCTGTTCTTTACTGCGTTCCTAGAAACACAGTTGAAATGTAGGGAAATATTGGAAGCAGTAAGGTGATAGGTAGTCAATTGAGATGGAATAATGCCTTCTGGATCCCAGATTGTTATCCCTGTACTAGCATGACAAATGCCTTCACACTCTCTAATTTTTCCTTAAAAGGGAAATACTGCAGAGTCAAAGTCAAGGACTGGATAAGAGCTTGAAATCTGGCTACATGATTGAAAGCAAATCAGGTGAATGAACAGCACAGAGTTTTCACAGTGAAATGTATTCACCGTGTTGACCGAGCCCCTGCTCGATTGGCTTAGACAGGCACAATGAAACATATATTGTCTACTGTAACTCTATTTTATTTGGGTGCTACAAGTGTCAAAATCAATCACATAGACTATGACTCAGACCTACAGCTGAGCTCTAGGTATTACCCGCACTAGAGAAGGAGGCTAGCCAGGCTACAATCAGTCAGTGTGGTTGTCTTCTTCTCTCTGAGCTCCGAGCTCAGGGTTCCTTCTCTATGATGGTTGTTCCCCAGGTAGTTGCTGATGATGTATGCCAACGTTTCTTCTTTTATCCAGGTTCTGCTAGTGCTGAGAGGTGATAGACACATGCACCTCCCCTGATTCCTATTGTCTCACCGAGACTTACACTCAATAATAGAAATAAACAGGATACTCCTGTTCAGCCAGGGTGATTTAATGAAGAGACATTGTTCTCTGAAATACTCATGTCTGACCAGCTATTAGCCCATTATGGAGTCTGATCATTCTTCCTGCTGCAAAGTTGTTCTTTACTGTCTCGAAGCTGGCCATATACTCATAGTGTGGACTTTTATCCTTTTTTGTTAATGGTGATAAGAACTGCAACCGGGTAGTAATAAAGTTCCGTTTAACGAAAATAAGTATTTGTGCTGACTTGAGTGATCTGGCAGACAGCCAAAAACAATTCCAGCCAGGGCCTTATTTGGCAGTTTCTGTTTTCAGCCTGTATGTCTTTTACCTCTGTCAACTTGTCCCCAGTACCACAACTGCATATTATCATTACTATTATAACATCGCACTAACTTGATTCTCTCGCTGATCAATGGAATTTTTCAACCACTCAGTATTAAATTTAGTGACTATACATTATAAACACTTTGAGCTGAATCTTATAGCCTCCCTCCTGGTACATTTGAAGGTGGGAATGCATGTAAAATTGAACAGGTGGTTAGTCTACCACCTTCCTGCCCTACCCTTGAGCTTAACATCATAATAGCTGAGCAGGTAAGGTATTTACCAGCCTGCCCAGTTTTAGACCTCTGGATGCCCTGAAGTGGCCATTTAATGGTCAGTTAAGGACCCATTTCTACATTTGTCACAATAATACAGACAGCTGGGGAAGGTTGAATTAATGTGGTCACTGTTTTTTTTCATCAACTTGGGCTTAAAAGTAAGAAAGAATGTACCTCTACTGCAGGATTCTCTGTGCCCATGGGAGCAATTCACAGATGGCACCTTAATTCTCTCCCCCCCCCCCTCCACTCCGTCCCCCCACCCAGGGCGCCCAATCACCCTGACCAATTCCACATCCATTATTTTTCTCCGCAGGACTGCTTTTAGTCCTAACAGTGGACACTAATGAGTTCTAGTGCTGCTCAGGTTTTTGAGCTGCCAGCCAATGAGACTGGCTGGCAGCTCCTGAGTACAGAAATTATTTTCCCTGAGGGGTGGAAGACCCACTCTCAGTTTGTTCGGGTCTCCCCAGAATATTATCACTGGGATGCATGCTATAGAGATTTGGTGCTGTCAAATATTAAATTTCAAATTCATTTACTGGACTCATGTAATTTGTTTTTAAAGAATTTCAACGTTTTAAACAATGATAGCTGCCATAGGTTACGTGACACATACAATGGCATTTTCATCAGGTCTCAAAGTTTTCAATGTGGATTACAATTCAGGTATGTTCAGGCAAACCTCCTGTGGAATTTCACACCCGTGATGTCAAGGATTACTTCAAATATGGACTGAAACTTAAAACAGCTCTCATTATTCACATGACAGTAAAGGTCACATTCCATGTCATCAAACAGTGACAAATACTACAGAGACAATAACCATATTGGGAGTGTTGATATATTCTTCCTAACCCATCACAGGGAAGAATCGGCCATTCAACTGTGATGGCTTGGGTATTAAAAATTACTCATTTTGTCCATGACACAACATCCAAATCTGTCCAGACATGAGCTAATCAATTACCTCTGTGGAATATTTAAATCATTATGGAGAGAGAAGAATACGGTAGGGTTCTCCAATTTATTTATTTATTGTTTAATTACAGCATCCTAGTTGCTTTTTAAGCAGTAAAGATTTGAAGGCGGCAACAAGACTGCATGCCCGCTCTCTTTTTCAACTGAGCTGAACCCCGCCTGTTTCTATCATACTGGGGACAACAGACAGAAATTCTGAAGAACACTTTAAATTCCAAGACAATCTTTCCAAGGGAAAAAAAACAAAGACTACAATCTAAGGGACTGGCTTCACCATGAACAACAGTAAAAGACTCATAGTCAGTGAATTTTCTATTCGTCTGCCTTTTATCGTGAATCTTCATTTAGCCAAATGTTAACATCCTCTACATTATAAATTGTAATTTTGAATGGATCTGCATGTGTGCACGTGATGTGACAGATGGGATGTGTGTTTACCTCTTTTTATATCTTTACATTTTGTGTTTAAATTCAAGTAAGAATGTCAGTATACGAAATTGGCACATTCAACCTTATAACTTTCCAAAAAACCCTGCAATAATCAATTGCACAGTAAGAGGTCTTACAACACCAGGTTGAAGTCCAACAGGTTTGTTTCAAATCACTAGCTTTCGGAGCACTGCTCCTTCCTCAGGAGGAATTCAGGATTCACCTGAGGAAGAATCAGTGCTCCGAAAGCTAGTGATTTGAAACAAACCTGTTGGACTTTAACCTGGTGTTGTAAGACCTCTTACTGTGCTCACCGCAGTCCAACGCCGGCATCTCCACATCACGGCTACAATCAATTGCAGAGTAGGATAAAGGGGGACTCCATGCATCCTGGTCGCAACAGGCAACCTTTTTATAGTCGGTCGGCTCATGATCAACTTTTCCGAAGGGGGTGGGTTTGGAAGCAATGCCCTTCCCCCAGTAAAATTAATTTATTTGATACCAAACATCTGTGGTGGTCCTTCTGATTTTCCTCATTGTAGCAAAGACAACAGAGCGAAAGGAGAACCTTTCAGTTCCTGAGATAAAGGAGACAAAAATAAAATAAAAATACCGAAAATATACTTTAAGAAAACTGTGAATTTCCTGTCTAACAATGATCTTAATGCATCATTCAATCAGGTGATTTTTTAGAATGCGTACCAGGGTGGCAGTGGTGACAGAGAAGAGAAATTGGAAAGCCATGTCCACAATGTCATTTGCATGTGGGAGGGTGAGGACACAACTATTGAACACCGCTTAATGCTTGGCTGGGAGCAGAGTAAAATCGATACTTTTTCAGATGGGCACCAGTCATCTCCCCAATCTCAATTCATGTCACAAATTATTCTGCCCTCCTTAAAAATGTGTGGATTGCGAATGGATCATTCAACTTCTGTAATCCAAGCAAAATGTCAATTGATCTTTGCGATTGTTATGTTCGGAAAAAATGGTATTTCAATACATATCATCAGTCAGACCAGGAAGGACTTCACGAGCGGAATTTTCCGTAGGCAGGATCCTCTGCTTCGCCGGCAGCGCACACACACCTTCAGGTTTCCTGACGGCATGGAATGGCAACAATGGAAAAACCCATTGGCCGGCTGCCAGTGTGGGTGTGGGTGCTCCTGGCGGGACGGAGAATACTGCCGTTCATCTTTGAGTGAATGACCTTGGATAAAAAGGCTAGCCTTACTGCTGAGGGCATTGTGTAGTGAGCCCCCTTCTTGTCAGTAATGCATACTACCTGTCAAAGTAGTCATTGGCTAACAAATACACCTTTGAAATACACCTGTGTAATCTGCAGGTGTAGAAAGTGATCCATACACCGAAATTGAATGTTACTTGGTTAATTAACCTGAGGTGGGATTTGCTTCCCAGTAGTCAAAGGTATTTAAAAGTCAGACTCAAATTTTCTAGTAATTAAAATGTGAGGGTTCATGTGGGCTTCACAACAAGGGTCCTGAAATTTTAGAATGTGTTTAAGAATGTAAAGTACCAATAGCATAGCACAAAATAATTCTAAAGTCAACTGAGAAATGTGACAGTATATGCCTGGCTAGTGAAATTAGGAACAAAAACAATGGCTCAAAGGTTATCATGTTTTATGAACCTACCTGCCTTAACTTAAATGTTGGCAGAGAATCCATGCTCTCTATCCATTCTCTAACCTGCAAAGTTTTGAACTTATGTTATGACTGGAATGCACTGACTAAAGTTATTGTGCAATCAGAAGATGTCATAGTGGTAATATTGCGGGTAAATAACAATAATCACTTATTGTCAAAAGTAAGCTTCAATTAAGTTACTGCGAAAAGCCCCGAGTCGCCACATTCCAGCACCTGTTCGTGGAGGCTGGTACAGGAATTGAACCTGCGCTGCTGGCCTTATTCTGCATTACAAGTCAGCTGCATAGCCCACTGTACTAAACCAGCCCATAGGTTGATGTCCTGGGTCCAGGGGTTTAAATCTCACCCCAGCAGCTGCTAAAACTTAGATTCACTAATAAATCTGGAATCGAAAGTTAGTCTCAGTTATAATAACCATGAAACTATAATTTATTGTCATAAAAACCCACATGGTTCGCTTATTTCCTTTAGGGAAGAAAATCTGTCATCCTTACCTGGCCTGGCCCACACTTGGCCCAGTCCTCCCCCCCATTCAACAAATCCTTTTAGCCACCTCCAAGAGTCTCCTTCCACCTGCACCCCACCTCCCGACCACTTACCTTCTCTTGATCTTTTCATTGAGAACTGTCGGCGTGACATCGATCGTCTCAATTTCTCTGCTCTTCTCACGCACTCTAACATGTCTCCTTCTGAACTTGCTACACTCCGCTCTCTCAGATCCAACCCTGACTTTGTCATCAAACCTGCCGATGAGGGTGGGATGTTGTTGTCTGGCGTACTGGCCTCTGTCTCTCGGAGGATGAGCACCAACTCTCAGACACTTCCTCCTACCTCTACCAGGACCATGCCCCCACCATTGAGCATCAAGCTATTGTTTCCAGAACTATCACTGACCTCATCTCCTCTGGAGGTTTTCCCTCCCACAGCTTCATGACCTCCCAACCCTGAGAAGCCTGCTTCTACCTCCTCCCCAAAGTCCACAATTAAGACTGTCCCGGTTGGTCCATTGCGTCAGCCTGTTCTTGCCCCACTGAACTAATTTCTTCTAATCTTGACTTCTTACTCTCACCTCTTGTCCAGTCCCTTCCCACCAGCACCTGCATTTCTTCTGATGCCCTACATCATATCACTATGATGTGATGGCCTCCTCTCTCCTTTTTGCAATGGATGTCCTCTAGACCTCCATTCCCTACAAGGATGGCCTGAAGGCTCTCTGTTTCTTCCTCAAACAGAGGCCTGAACAATCTCAATCCAACACCACTTTCCTCCGTCTGACTGAGCCTGTCCTCTCACTGAACAATTTCTCCTTTAACATGTCTCACTTTCTCCAAACCATATGTACCCATATAGGTCCCAGTTTTGCCTGTCTTTTTATGGGATATGTGAAACATTCCTTGTTGCAGTCGTACTCCAGCACCTTCCCACAACTCTTTAACGGTACATCAACGACTCTTTTGGTGCCGCTTCATCTTACTGCCTGGACCTGGAAAAATGTTATCAATTTTGCTTCCAATTTCCACCCTTCTATCATCTTCACATGAAACATCTCCGACACTTCCTTTCCCGACCTCAACCTCTCTATCTCTATTTATGGGAATATACTGTCCACTGGTATCCACTACAAGCCCACCAACCCCCACAGCTTCATCGACTACAGCTCTTTACACCCCATATCCTGTAAGGACTCCATCCCGTTCTCCCAATAACTTGGCTTTGCCGCATTTGTTCCGATGATGCCACTTTCCAAAAGGTGGCTGCTGACATGTCTTCATTCTTCCCTAATTGTGGTTTCCAATCGACTGCGGTTAACAGGGCTCTCAACGGTAACGGCCCATCTCCCAACCTCTGCTTTCATCCCTTTTCCTCCCTCCCAGAATCAGGATAGTGTCCCCCTTGTCCTCACTTTTCACGCTACCAGCCTCCACGTTTAAAGGATTACCCTCCGTCAGTACCCCCAACTTCGGGCAGTACAGTGGTGCAGTGGGTTAGCACTGCTGCCTCACAGCGCTGAGGTCCCAGGTTCGATTCCGGCTCTGGGTCACTGTCTGTGTGGAGTTTGCGTATTCTCCCTGTGGTTGTGTGGGTTTTGCCCCCACAACCCAGACAATATATCTGCTTATTATTTGATTTTGCTGCTTCCTTTGGGTTTTGAAAATCATGAGTGAACCTTCACCGAGGGTATTCAAGCTAGGTGGATTGGCCATTCCAAATTGCCCCTTAATTGGAAAAAATGAATTGTGTGCACTAAATTTAAAAAAACAAATTCTGCCAACTTCAGCATGATGCCATCATCAAACACATTTTTTCCTCACCCCCTCCATCAGCTTTCCTCAGGGAGAGTTTCCTCTGAGTACCCTGGTCCACTCTTCCATCACCCCCAGGACCTCACCTCCTTCCATGGCACCTTTCCATACCATGCAGAAGGCGCAATACCTGCCTCATCGCTGCTCACAATCCATCGACCGAAACACTCTTTTCAAGTGAGGCAGCGCTTCATGTGCCCCTCTTTCAATCTCATCTATTGCATTTATTGCTCCCAATGTCGTCTACTCTATATTGGAGGAACTAAATGCAGAC
This sequence comes from Scyliorhinus canicula, assembly GCF_902713615.1. NCBI lineage: Eukaryota > Metazoa > Chordata > Chondrichthyes > Carcharhiniformes > Scyliorhinidae > Scyliorhinus > Scyliorhinus canicula. Next base: position 69,213,741 of record NC_052162.1, on the reverse strand, counting down.
TAGGTGGCCGCATTGCAGAACACCTCTAGTCGTTCCTCAAGCAGGACACACACCTTCCTGACGCTTGCCATTTCAACTCACCGTCCTGCTCTCATGTCCACATGTCCACCCTCGGCCTGCTGCAATGTTCCACTGAAGCCCAACACAAACTGGAGGAACAGCACTACATCTTCCAATTCAGCACATTACAACCTTCCTTACTTAACATTGAGTTCAACAACTTCAGACTATGAACTCTTTCCTTCACCTTCAACCCTATTTTATATCCAAGATGTGGAGATTTTATATCTGACAACTTATTCTATTTCTTCCATTGATCTGTTTTCCCCTCACATTGTTTCCCTTCCTACACCTGCCCCACTCGGGCTATCTATTCACTGTTCCTAGTTGTGCTTTGAAATGAATGAAATGAAATGAAAGAATGAAAATCACTTATTGTCACAAGTAGGCTTCAAATGAAGTTACTGTGAAAAGCCCCTAGTCGGCACATTCCAGCACCTGTTCAGGGAGGCTGATACAGGAATCGAACTGTGTTGCTGACCTGCCTTGGTCTGCTTTCAAAGCCAGCGATTTAGCCCTGTGCTAAACAGCCCCTGTTTGACACACTGCTGTTGCTCGTTCTGGGTGAGTGTGCTTAACACTCAATTTGGCTCTGTTTCTTGTTCTAAGCTCTGGAGTCGCCAGGTGCCGTTAAGACACCGCCACAAGCTTCAAGGTGAAGTTCAAAGCAATAAAACCGTACACCAATTAGTAAGTCCAAACAACTAGAGTTTATTATAATACAATTATAATAACTACCCATGCACCCGCTAAAGGATTAAATTTACTCCTACCGCTAAACAACTAATACTTATCTCAAAGGAACTGCTGGGTCAGGGAACAAGGCCTCTTGCTCTGCTCTGGTCTGCAGACTTCAGGTTGGTATCAATTGAAAAGGGGGTCAGGAGTGCCTATTTCTGGTAGCGGTCGTCGTTAGGCACTTACTTGTTGGTGGCTGCTGCTCGACGGCTGGAGTAGGAGACAGGAGCCAGGAGACAGGAGACTGAACCATGTGTGGGACCTTTCTTTTATAGGTCCCAGGGGATCCGCGCCCCTTTGGGCGGACTCCCTTACCTGCTTGGAATTGATTGGGTCTCTTCCTAATCGATTATGTTTGAACCCCCAATCATAGGGCAGTTCCTCGGTCACTGGGGCGGTTCTTGGGACCTATTGTTTTGGGCTTCTCTGGCGCCACAGGGTCTGGCCTTCCATAGAATGTATCGATTTGTGCTTAACTTGTGTCCATTGTATCTGGGACTCGCCCGGTATTGCCTCATTAGTAGTTTTTTTTTTTTATAAATGTTTTTATTCAGTTTTCATATTTTATATTGAACAAATTACAAATTGTTAGGAGAAAGAAAAAAGAAAAAAAACAAACACGCAAAAATTAACATACATATTTACAGGTAAGCATCTTCGTAGTAGTAACTGCGCCCCCCCCCCCCCCCCCCTCAACATGTTTATTTAGTTTGGTTTTGGGCCTTAGCTAGCCATCGAACCCCCGTAACGAACCTGTAGCCCCCCCCCCCTCCCGCTACCTTCCCCCGACTATTCTTCCTCTTGTACATTGGCCACAAATAGGTCCCGGAACAGTTGCATGAATGGCTCCCACGTTCTGTGGAAGCCGTCGTCCGACCCTCGGATGGCAAATTTGATTTTCTCCATTTGGAGAGATTCCGAGAGGTCGGACAGCCAGTCCGCAGCTCTGGGCGGTGCTGCTGACCGCCAGCCAAACAGGATTCTATGGGCGGGCGATCAGGGAGGCAAAGGCAAGGGCGTCTGCCCTCCTCCCCAGGAATAGATCTGGCTGTTCTGAAACCCCGAAGACCGCCACTATCGGGCATGGCTCCACCCTCACTCCCACCACTTTGGACATAACCTCGAAGAAGGCTGTCCAGTACTCCACGAGTCTGGGGCAAGACCAGAACATGTGGGCGTGGTTGGCCGGGCCTCTTTGGCACCGTTCACATCTGTCTTCCACCTCCGGGAAGAACCTACTCATACGGGTTCTTGTTAAGTGGGCTCTATGTACCACTTTTAGTTGCGTCAGGCTGAGCCTTGCGCACGTGGAGGTGGAGTTGACCCTATGCAGTGCTTCGCTCCAGAGTCCCCACCCGATCTCCATCCCCAGGTCGTCCTCCCATTTCCTCCTTGTTGCGTCCAGTACGGTGTCGTCCCTATCTACCAGTCGGTCATACATGTCACTACAGTTCCCTTTCTCTAGGATACTTGCGTCCAGTAGGTCTTCCAGTAGTGTCTGTCGTGGCGGTTGTGGGTACGTCCTTGTCTCCTTTCGTAGGAAGTTTTTGAGCTGCAGGTACCGTAGCTCGTTCCCCCCAGCTAGCTGAAATTTCTCTGTCAGTTCGTCCAGTGTTGCGATCCTGTCGTCCGTGTATAGGTCCCTGACTGTCAGTGTCCCCCCGTCCTGCCTCCACCTTTTGAAGGTGGCGTCGGTCAGTGCTGGTTTGAACCTATGGTTGTTGCAGATGGGAGCCCTGTTCGACATTTTGGTCAGGCCAAGTTGCTGCCGCAGTTGGTTCCAGGATTGGAGGGTGGCTGTCACCACTGGGCTGCTGGAGTGTTTTTTGGGTGGGGATGGGAGTGCTGCCGTGGCGAGGGCCCGAAGGGAGGTTCCCATGCAGGAGGCCTCCTCCGCACGCACCCACTCAGCTTCTGGCTCCTGGATCCATCCCCTTACTCGCTCGGCTGTTGCTGCCCAGTGGTAGAATTGTAGATTCGGGAGGGCTAACCCTCCCCTGGTTTTTGTTTTTTGTAAGACCTTCTTTGGGATCCTAGCATTTTTACCCCCCCATACGAACGCCATGATGAGTTTGTCCAGCGCTTTGAAAAAGGCCTTGGGGATGTAGATCGGAATGGATCTAAACAGGAAGAGGAACCTGGGCAGTACGTTCATTTTGATCGTCTGAACTCTCCCCGCGAGGGAGAGCGGGAGTGTGTTCCATCTTTGCAGGTCCTTTTTAACTTCCTCCGTCAGGCTGGTGAGGTTCCATTTGTGGATCCCTTTCCAGTCATGGGCTATTTGGATCCCCAGGTAGCGGAATTTATGTCGGGCTTGTTTGAACGGCAGCCCCTTTAGTGCTGCCCCCCCCCCCCCCTTGCGGGTGCCTCATTAGTATGTTAACTGGTTTCTTTTCACAGTGCTGTCTGGTTTCTGCAACAGTCAAAACTGGTTTCTGCAGTCGTCCCAATATACAATCGCCTTGTAAGCTGCTTGCTTTCCAACATGTCCATTTTCCCTGCATTCCTTGCAATCTTCCATTTTGTGTTGGGCAGTGGCCACCCCAGGTGGCTACACTGCTTATCTTTGTTCTGCCACTAATACATTCTGATCTCTTAATGTGCCACTCTCAGCATCCTTCTTAGTCATTCTCACCATCATTTACATTCCCTTTGTCTTTTTGTCCATGCCATCTTTGCCAATCTCCACCTTTCGCTGGCCCTCTACCTAGCCCCCTACTCCAGGCCCCCACCACCCCCCTGCAACAGTACAAATATCATCTCATTTTCAGTTCTCTATAGTTTTGACAGAGTCATCCAGGCTCGAAACGTTAGTTCACTTCTCTCTCCCCAGATGCTGTCAGACCTGATGAGATTGCCCAGCATTTTGTGTTTTTGCTTCAGATTCCAGCATCGGCAGTAATTTGCTTTTATTTTTTTCCATCGTGATGTGGTCGAGCAAGCCACTCAGTTCAAGGGCAGCTAGGGACAAATGCTGGCCTTGCCAGCGATGCCCGCATCCCCTCAAAGAATATTTAAAAATCAGGGAATTTGATTATATACTTGAAAAGCAAAACAAAATGCAGGACTATGGGGTAAAAGAACAGCAGGGCCGGGGTAATTGGATCGCTCGATCAAAGAAGCAGCAGAGGCAGAATGAAACAAATGGCCTCTTTTGGTTACATTATCCTAGAATTTTGGGAAGCAGGCATATGCCTGTTCTATACAGGACAATTAGAGTTCAAGCCAGGCAGGCACAAAGCAATGTGATTATTTTCATGGCTGTCTGGAAGCTAAACTGAAACAACCTCAACATTTGCCAGTGACCAATAACTATTGTGAAAATGCACTCTAAACTTTCTAACGTTATTTACTGCTGCATGCAAATGTTTTCTCAGTCGGATTATTTTGGCCAATTAAAAGTGAAGTATCCCTGTTCAATTGTGTTTTTTTAATAATCAATAGAGCCCATGGATTCTTGTTGGCTCATCATGACAGAAACCCAGCTTTAAGGATATAATATGCATTTCAGACAATATATCTGCTTATTATTTGATTTTGCTGCTTCCTTTGGGTTTTGAAAATCATGAGTGAACCTTCACCGAGGGTATTCAAAGAACACATTGCAACAAGCAGTAATTACTGGCGGATTCGAGCCCAATTGTGATTCCGACAGTTTAGCTATTTACACAGAACAGCACAGATTAATTTTGAAATGACATGGCAGCCTTTGAAGAATAATCATGTCAGAAAATGTATTATTTGTTGCAAACCAGGAGCTAAATAGGTTGCAGCTTGGCGTTCGATTGCATGATGGAACATATGCTAAAAGACGCACCCACTAATGAGTCAGTAATTATAAATAGACATTTAAATTAGTAGAATAACAAACAGTTCAAAGAACAAACAAAATGTGAAACTGACTGAGTCATGATTCAAGAAAAGACATTTTTGTATCCATAGAAGAGCTTTAGTAATCTCCATTTGCAATATTATGTTTCATCACATCACATTTACAAGAACGATTCCTTTACGGGATCAGAGTTATTCTATTAAAAGTACACTGGAACCACAATTCTCCAACCCCAAGAACAATTTATCTAGCACCTGGAAGTGTGCTCAGTTCCCAAAATACTAACAGCACGATTTTTTAATGAGGAGTACTTTATTCACTTGCTTAGCAGCTACTTCATGCTTGTATTCTGCACGCTCCCCTGGGGATAACTCCAGCACTCTCGACAAATGACCTCTTTTGTAGCTGCATCATCACATCATCATGTGACTGCTCAGTCTAAACACGTATAACATATTAAAACATCTCACATTTCTTCACAAGAGCATCACCAGACAAAACTTGACACTGAACTACAGTGGTTAGCACAGTTGCTTCACAGAGCCAGGGTCCCAGGTTCGATTCCCGGCTTGGGTCGCTGTCTGTGCAGAGCCTGGATGTTCTCCCCGTGTCTACGTGGGTTTCCTTCGGGTGCTCCAGTTTCCTCCCACAAGTCCCGAAAGACGTGCTTGTCAGGTGAATTGGACATTCAAAATACTCCCTCAGTGTATCCGAACAGGCACCGGAGTGCGGCGACTCGGGGATTTTTACAATAACATCATTGCAGTGTTTCTGTAAGCCTACTTGTGACACTAATAAAGATTATTATTATTATTATTATTATTAAGAAGATATTAGGGCCAACATACAAAAGCTTTGTCAAAGAGGTAGGTTTGAACAAGCATTTCAAAGTAGGAAAGAGAGCAAGAGATGCCTAGCAGTTTAGGGAGGCACTTCGAGAGGTTGTAGTCTTGGCAATTTGACAACATGGTCACCAACGATCAAGTGATTAAAATGAGGATTTTCAAGAAACTAGAATTGAAGAAGTTCAGATATCTCGGAGGATTGTAAGTCTGGAAAAGATTAGAGAGCAAGTGAAGGGTGAGGCCCTGGAAGGATTTGAAACCAAAGATGATAATTTTAAAATTGAGGCATTGTTGAATCAGGAGCTAATGCAGGGCTGTGAGCACAGTGGGCAGACTTTAATTATCCGATCATTGGTGGCCATGCTTCAATTGCCAAGGCCCTAAACTCTCAGTTTAGACAAAGCAAAATGCTGCAATGCTGGAAATCTGAAATAACAATAATAAATGCTGGAAATGTTTGTAGTATAAGAAGTTAATTCTAACGGGAGGATAGGATAATGGCTTATTGTCACAATGAAGTTACTGTGAAAAGCCCCTAGTTGCCACATTCCAGTGCCTGTACGGGGAAGCCAGCATGGGAATTGAACCTGTGCTGCTGGCCTTGTTCTGCATTACAAACCAGCTGTTTAGACCACTGTGCTAAACCAGCCCCTGGATATGACAATAAGACAGAGGATATATCATCACAGGAAGTGGTGCAATGTCTCCTGGCCTTGCTCTCTTGTTGAATCACATGGCAAGATGAAGCCACAGTATGTTTTTCTTAACAAAGTTAACATTTTCCTTACCTCAGCAGACTCTGTAAATAGCCTGTGTTAACATAACAAGAATAATAATAAAACATGGTGGCCCTCTTCATGACACATAATACTATTCTCGGACAATACTTTGAACGGAGAGGGCACCTCAGTGCAGTTGAAGATTTACACATCTATGGCAAGAGATCAGTCATTCTAAAAGTTCTGAGACTTCAAATACTGGATATGGAAGGATTGTAAAAGATCATTATTTGGGCATTGTAAAATATCAAGCTGGTGCAAGATGTTCTGTTTGGTGGCCAGATTTCTCAGTTGCTGGAAGAGAAGGAATCAAACTTGTGCTATTCATTTTGTCAGAGAATAGACAAATGTTGATCTCATTTATTTTTTCACCAAGACCATGAACAACTTGGGATGGACCTCTTTGAACCCTGAGGTAAGGTGTTCATGATCATGGTACAATGCTACTCCAGATGGATAGAAGTCAAGCAACTGCAGGGTCGCACTTCTGAAACATGATTACATTACTGACGGAGATATTTGCAACACATGTAAACCCAGAACAACTATCTTGGGCAATGGACCATAGTTTGCCAATGAGTATTTTAAAAGAGTTCAAAATACCGTGTGGGTTAGTTCATACTACCAGTCAACTCAAGCTAACGGTGAAGCTGAAAGAGGAGTTCACCTAGTGAAATCATTGCTGAACAGTAATATCTAACTTGTGAGCTCTTTTTCAATTCCTCCCCAAAATAGTTTAGCACCTTGTGAACTCCAAATAGGCTCAGCTCCCTATGCTCGCTAACACTGTGCATTCACAAGCTGATGACTTGGTCAAAGTAGGGTAGAATGATAATGAGTATTATTCCAGCAGATGTGGACTGTGACAAATGTTACAAAGCAGACAACCTGCCAGACGTCAAATGGTTGAACATACACCACATTCATGGTCCTACCTCATTGAAGCTGAAAACCAGATCGCGAGATGGAACACACGTTCACTTACTGCTCCACAGAAGCAACTTCCTGCACAGTTGAAGCAGTAATTTGCACAAAACAGAGATGCTGCATTCATCTATCAATCTTGATGACAACCAAACTGGTGAAGCTGAGTCATCTACAAATTCTCCTTTTGCCCAGCAGAGCCTGAGAGCTCACATGTAGGACTCAAATGCCAAACTGCTCCAAAGGTTGAAAAACCAGTGAAACTACCACACTGGTTCTTTCTGTAAAAAAGAAATGGAAATCAGAGACTAGTTGGTGGACATGTTAAATAATGGATAGAATCGGTCTTGGGGGAAAATGCAATATAAAGGGCCAATTCTAATTGCTATAAAATCTGCAAAAAGGAATGAAAAGTGTACCTACACATGGGATACAAAAGTTCAAGAAGGCAATTAGGGATGGGCAATAAATGCTGGTCTAGCCAGGGTCAGCTACATCCTGTGAAAGAATTTAAGAAATGCTAATGAGGTGCATTTAAATACTTCCTATGATGATGTACAACGTCCCGTGCTCTTTCTCTCTTGTTGAGCCTCATAGCAAGATGAAGCCACAATAGGTGGCTTCTTAATGATGTTAGTGTTTTCCTTACCTGAGTAGACTTTGCAAATATTCTGTGTCAGCACAATGAGACCAAGAATATTATAATCCTCAGGGAGTCAGGCAGCACCTATGGAGAGAAACTGAGTTAACATTTCAGACCCTAAGCTCTCAATTTGCCTCCCAATATTACATTCCTCTTGTTCCTCTTCTTCAATTAACATACTCCTTAAAACCTAACGCTGGTCCTAATATGTGTGTCACTGTCAAATTTGTTTGACAGTGCTCCTGTAAATCAATTTGAGACGTTTTACTATGTTACAGATGCTATATAAATAAATGTGAGCACAGAGGTGATGGGTAAATGGCTACGATGAAGATTGGAGCCAAGATCCAAGATCCTGGCAGGTGCCCAGCTGAACGTCAGTGAGAAATTATTGGTAAGTTGATGTTATTTGATGGTACTATCGATAGCTGCTTCCACTGCTTTACTAAAGATTGGCAAGAGGCAGATTGAGCGATTAGACTCATGAGATTTTTTGTGGATCTGACATGTCTGGGCCAATTTCAGTGTCGTAGGAGTAATATGACTCGTTAGCTCTGGTACATGGGTCTTCAGTACTATTGCCAGGATCTCATCAAAATGCATATACTTCCCTGTGTCCAACCACTTCTTCCTGTCACAAGGAGTGAACTAAGTTGTCTGGATATTGGTATATATGATCGCAGGTATGTCAAGAGGAGGCCAATTAGAATAATTATTTTAGCCCTTGTGATTAACATTTCAGCAACGTATCTGATACAACCTTCTTCTCTCATTCATTAGCATGTTGTCAACCATCATTCTTAGAACCAAAGAACCATAGAATTCCTACAATGCAGAAGGCTTCCATTTGGCCTATAGAGTCTGCACCGACTGAATGATTGTGTAGATTGGTTACGGGAAGTCTCAGCTCTAACTAAAGCCTTTTGTGTTTGGTGTTCAGCATGTAAGTCAGCATGTAGTGCAGTGGTTTCACCCATGTTTTAGTTCATTAAAAATGCAGCTTGTGCTATCCCGGACTCGCTCTTTAATTTCACATTCAATCAGAGTTGGTTATGTGCCATAGCTTCAAGTGAACTATGAACTTAATGAAGCCACTAATAGGACTATCTGCATGCTGGTTTCCTGGTTTGGTGATGATCAAGGATTGAGGGATGTGCTGGACCATGAGGTTATTGACTGTAGTAGCACACTGCTACCTATTGCCGTTCATGTCCCACAGTATTCCATGAATGGCTAGGTTTTGGGTGGTCAGATCTGTCCTTAGTACAGTGCTAATGCCAAACTAGACAATAGAGGATGTCCTCTCAATGGGGATGAGACTTTGGGTGCAATTCACTCAAAGAATAAGTATCATTTTGGACGGGTTTGGTGGGGTGTTTCCCATCGGAATTTTGGGTGAGTTCCAGACCGGTATTCACCCACACACTCATTTTTTAAAACTCTCCGGCCAGACCAGCTCCTCAGAGATTGTGGTGCCATTTTGAAAGGGTTCCCCAATCTAAAAGTGAGTTTTAAGGTCCCCCATACATCCCACCATGGACAATCCGACCACCCGCAAACGTGGACGTCACCCCAAGCCTCAAGGGGCAACTCCTCTCCCTCTTATCAGTGCAAGTTATAGTGTGCCCACCTCACCCAGGCATTAGGGTGACCCTAGCCCACAGCCATCCATCCTCGTGGGCATCAGGGCACCAACCTCCCTCCCACCCCAAGTGAGCATACCTCGCTATGGGGTTGCTGATGGCCCCTCTTCTCTTCAGGACCCCCATTTCACCCCCCCCCCCAAACCTTCATGGCATGCCCGCTTCATGTCCCGCCCCTTGGTCTACCAACCTGGCATCCTGGCACTGCCAACCTGCCAGGGTGCCCAGGTGCCAGGAGCAATGCCAGGGCATAGTTCTGCTCTGTCACCGGCCATCCAGGGAGCTCCACTAGCCTCTGTGGTATTCAAGTGGCCATCACGCCTGGTCTCTGCTTGTGGAGACCAGTACTAATCGATGCACATGTGAGGACTTGCCGGTGTGGCCAGTGACCCCCAGGAGAATGCGACCTTAACCCATCGGTGCATATTTAGATGAGGCTGATGGCTCATTTGAACGTAAAGTATCTGGATCTCGCCCAGTGAGGACATGATCCAGAATGTGCCGGGCACTGTGGGTCGGATGACTCGCATGCAGCCTGCAGTGCCTGGCACAAAGCCCATTTTGGGCCTCTCCTGCGAAGTTTCCGATGCAACGGGATCAGTGCCAGGGACAATGCAATGGGAAAATCATGCCCTTTGTCTTCACAAGGACTATAAGATAATCACTTCCGCCAGTTTTATTCATGCGCGGAGATGTCTTTTGCGGGTAGTTTGGTGAGGATGAGGTCAAGGAGGTTTACCTTCTCAAAGAATTTTGTGTGCACATGTGTGTGAGATATATATATATAAAAGTCCCTTGCAATTGTAAAAAACACAATTTACCAGCCTTGTCCCTCCCGACTGTGGTGTTCTTTGTGTTGCTTATTTCAGGGTGGTTGGTGCAGTGTCCACCAAGACCACGGAATAGCTTTCACTTAAATAAAGCTATGATTTTATTTGCACTACTAAAACTGAGATTTGACACTTAGTCCTTAAGGGTACAGAACTGATCCATAACATCTAACTACACTCATCTACTGCTAATCTCACTCCTGATATAAACTATGATGTGGAGATGCCAGCACTGGATTGGGGTGGGCACAGTAAGAAGACTTATGACACCAGATTAAAGTCTAACAGGTTTGTTTGGAATCGCTAGCTTTCGAGCGCAGCTCTTTCATCAGGTGTATAAACTATAATCTAACCTTGTACATATTATATGCTCTTATGACCTCCACTAGCTCTCTCCTGCATGCACTCTCCCCTAAGGTCTAGCATCACTGCTTTATATAGTTTTATCTGTAGCTCCCTCTAGTGGCTACTCTCCACATTACATTAACCTTTGTAATGCTGATAGTTATGATAATTTCACATCGCCCTTTCTTTGTAAAAGAAAATTATTACAACATTGGTTGTGATATTTACTTTAACTCTGACCTTACAGATGTAATTCTGACTGATAGCTAGTAACTATCACCAACTTATTATCAGACAATATAGAAATTTGTAATGACTATTACATCACTTAGATGAGTATAGGTTCATTTTACAATCACAAGTTCAGTCTCTCTGGTGGTCGTCTTCTTCTCGTAGATCATCTCAGTGGAATGTTCAAGGTATTGGATTGCTCAGCCACATCTGCTACCTGTGTCTGTGCTAAGTATGGACCTGGAAAAGCAATGTCCTTGAATATGTCATCACGTGGTGTAACACTTGCATGTTGAGTTTGCACTTTGTGTTTGACACGCAGCAATGCTCAGTTTCTCCTGAACAACGATCCCTGTTCTGTTTGTACTAAGTAGGACGTAGGTGCTACCTGTTTCAGAACCTTTGCAACATTTTGCCAGCCACCTTGTAAATTCTGAATTCTCACAAAGTCACCTTCTTTAAGTTCAATCAGAGGTTTGGTGTGTCTATTGTAGACCTCTTGTTGCTTCTTTTTTGTTGTCGTGGTTCTTTCACGTATCTTTGTATTATCAGTTTCTGGACTGGTGATATCTGACAAAGTTTTGCTTAGTCTTCTCCCCATCAACATTTGAGCAGGTGTGAGACCTATTGATAACGGTGTTGCTCAGTATGATAATGACATGTCCTGACCATCTTCACTCGCTTTGCGGAATAAGTTCTCAATTATGCCTACTCTTGTCTCTGCTTTCCCATTAGGCTAAGGATAACATGGGCTGGACATTACATGGTTGAAATTATACTGCACTGCAAACTGTGTCCACTCCAAACTCGAGAAACACAGACTATTGTCAGAGACAACATGAAGAGGTATCCCGTGGCGTGCAAAAATCAATTTTGTTGCCTTTATCACCGATCTGGAAGTCGAATATTTCAGCATTATCACCTCTGGAAAGTTGGAAAAATAGTCTATGGCTATCAAGTAGCCATGATCATGGAAATAGAATAAATCGTGGGCGGCATGTGGAGCAGTGGTTAGCACTGGGAATGTGGCGCTGAGGACCCGGGTTCGAATCCCAGCCCACTGTCCGTGTGGAGTTTGCACATTCTCCCCATGTCTGCATGGGTTTCACCCCCACAACCCAAAGATGTGCTGGTTAGGTGGATTGGCCACTCTAAATTGCCCCTTAATTGGAAATAAAAATTGGCTACTCTAAATTTTTTTTAAAAAGGAAATAGAATAAATCCATGCACACTTTGTTCCATGGAATTGTCACGATTTCAATCTGTTGCATGGTTCCTTTGTTCTGGGTGCAGGCTGATGCATCTGACGAAATGGACATGCTTGAACATACATACTGGTCGATATCTCTGTTGATACCCACCAATACACCGACTGTCTGGCTCGCCTACGACACGTTTCAATGCCTTGGTGATCCTCGTGAATCTGCTGCAGAATCCCTAAACGTAAACTGGCAGGTATCACTTTCCTGTCCCCGTTGAATAGGAAACCATCAATTGTAGCAAGATCATCTTTTATATCTCGAAAGGGTGATTTACATCCAGCAGGCCATCCTTCTCTGAGGTATTGTTTCACCTTCTGGAGTGTCAAGTCCTTTTCAGTTTCGACTTCTTTGGTCTGTAGGTTGCAGTCAGACACTGGTAGTATCTCGCAAATCAAACGAGCTTCAGGTTCAACTCTTCGGACTAACTTCGGTTCTGATGTTTCGGCATCAGTGGTTGCCTTGTTTTCTGATGTGTCAGCATCAGCGGTAGCTTCGGAGAGGTCGTTCACAACACTTAAGTCTCCCCTGGACTCTTCATCTTGCACATTTGAAGTACTGGTTGTGTGAATCCTTTCAACTAGCTGCAATTTTTCACAAGCATCAACTGTAATCAATGACAATTTTTCACCCTCTGCCACCTCGAAGTTGATGGGTATCTCAATTTTCCCATTCTTCACGACAAGACTGCAGGACCCCTTTGTGGCTATCATGTGACCATTGTAATCTGTGAGCCAAAGACGGACTCCTTTATCAGAGGCTTTACAACTGCTTGCTGTAAAGATCGGCTAAGATCAAACATAGTATCTGCTTGGCCTTTTGGCTAAGATCTGGTATGTCTCTCTTGTGGGGACCATGAATTGGATTCAATTTGAATTTGAATTGGTTTTTGGAGCAGGCAAGGAGCTGGATTAGGGGTTCGCTCCTATCCACACTCTGAGCTCTGGCTTTGTAACTCAGAAAAAGTAATTTTTAAAAAAAGATTGGTACGTGATAATATTTGTGTATGCTCCCGTATCAACCTTAAATGGTATCAATTCTCCATTTATTTCTAATGAGACAGTCCACTCCTTTATTATCATTGAGAGTGCTTTTACTGGTCTTTCTTTCCGATCCAGTAAATCAATGCTAGTGATAGCTTCTATCATGAGGGTATCCAAAAGTGAATATGGTGAGCAATCCTCTCTATCCGCTATGATTTTGGATTTTGGATCCGTCTGCAATCACTATAAATTTGGTTGCTGGAACAGTTGCAGATAAACGACACTGTACTGTGAAGTGGTTCAATTTGCCACAATTGTAACAATGTTTGCCTCTCACCGGACTATTGTTTTGACTGTGGGCGTGTCCACAGCATATGCATATCATCACACTCGTGATTTTACTTTCAAAATGGCCACCAGCCATTGTACGCAGTTTTCTTTGCTGTGACATAGCATTATTGACGTCAGCCATGTTTATCGATTTTGCGTTCTTTTCCTTAGCCACGAATTTGGCATATTCGCTCAATGCCTGTTTGCTGGCCTTACACATATTTATAGCGCCTTCTTAATTTTTTCTCATGCAACCGTTCATCATTTATTCCAAATACAACTTGGTCCCGCAGCACCTAATCGGAGGCTGAGGCAAAATAACAGGACTGCGCTTGGAGATTGAGAGCTGTGATGAAGGAATCTACTGACTCTCCCCTTAATTGCAGCCTTTTCCAAACCATGTCATGCTCATAGGACTCATTCACCTGCTTCTGACAGTGTGCATTGTACTTTAGGAGCACCATGCTGTATTTATTTTTGTCTTCATCTGCACTAAATTCAAACAAGTTAACGAGCTGCAAAACTTGCAGTCCAGCCAAATTTAGGAGGAGTGCTATTTTGCATTAGTCTGATGGTTTGGCAGTGATAGATTTTGTCTTTTAAAAAGCAGTTAGGCAGTTACATGGGCAGGGTGGGGATAGAGGGATATGGGCCAAATGCAGACAAGTGGGAATAGCTTAGTGATAGAACTTGGGCGGCATGGACAAGCTGGGCCAAAGAGCCTGTTTCCAGGCTGTAAACATCTATGACTCTATGACTCTTTTTTCAATCATGGAGGCAGAAATAAAGACTTCAAACTGTTGCTTAAAGAAAGCCCAGTTCTGGCATAGTTTACCATGTGGTCAGGGGTCTTGCGACTTTTTTTCTGATCAGTCTTTACCGTAGATTGTTTTCTGAGTTGTAGCTTCTGGATTGCCTCTTCAATCCCCAATGTTATTCTAGCCTAATCAAATTGCTGTTTCTTTAAAGGAATAGACCCTGGTACCGTGTAGTGTTCTTTGTCGAAAGGGAAAATGCTGGAAAATCTCAGTAAGTCTGGCAGCATCTCTATGGAGAGAAAAGAGCTAACGTTTCGAGTCCGATGACTGTTTGTCAAAGCTCTGTAGTGTTCTTTGTGTTGCTTATTTCAGGATGGTTGGCGTAGTGTCCACAAATACCACAGAATAGCTTTTACTTAAACAAAATTATGATTTTATTTACACTACTAAACCTGGGGTTCAACATTTAATCCTTAAGAATACAGAACTGATCAATAACATCTAACTACACTCATTGACTGCTAATCTCACTATTGGTATAAACTATAATCTAACCTTGCTCACACTATCTGTTCTTATGACCTTCACTAGCTATCTCTTGCATACACATCCTCCCCTAAGGTCTAGCATCACTCCTTATATAGTTGTATCTGTAGCTCCCTCTAGTGGCTACTCTCAACACTACATTAACCCTTGTAATGCTGATAGTTCTGACAATACCACACTGACTTGGTGACGCAAGGCCTCTCGTGAGATTCGTGATGTTTGAGACGTGAGATTCAGTCAAACCTTACAAGATGTCGCGATCTGGATCTCACTAGTGCTGGGCGAGATCCAGATTAGCATATTAAATGAGCCACTCAGACAGAATGGCACCTGGAGGGATTTGAGGCTTTTGAAAACCCTGGGGTTTGGGAAGAGAGCAGGGTAGCCCACTGGCCCCCCCTCTGGCACCTGGTCACCTTGGCATTGCCAGCTTGGCACCTTGGCACTGGCACACTAGCACTTCAAGGGTGCCATTGTGGCATTTCCAGGCTGGCAGGGACCTGCCAGGGTGCTGGGGTGGCAGTGCAGGGGTGTTGGGGTGCCATGGTGGCACTGCCAAGAGTCAGGGCCTGGTGGAGCCATGTGCATGAGGGGGTAGGTTATAAAGGGTGTGGGAGAATGATGGGCATGAAAGTGCCTCGTAAAGTTTGGCGGTGTTAAGGGCGGAGATCCTCAAAGGGGGGTCCAAAAGAGGGGGTGGAGAGGCTTGAAAAGGGGTAAGTCTCCTCTGACCGCATAGCAGGATGTCCTCACGGGGCAGTGAAGTAATGCCCATGTGTCTGGGAGAGGGGTGGTTTGGCGAGGGGGGTGGGGTGACATTGTCCATGGGTGAGTGATCTGCTGTCCCTCAGGCTCACTTAGAGATTGGGGCACCATTTCAAAATGGCCCCCCAATCTCTGAGGACCCAGTCTCGCTGGTGAGTTCAGCTCCCCAATGATGTCAAAACTCTGCATGGGCTTGACCGGGGAGAAAATCCTCAAGGCCCAATAAAATGACTAGATGTGGTTAAATAAGAACAAAGAACAAAACAGCACAGGAACAGACCATTCGGCCCTCCAAGCCTGTACCGGCCATGATACCAACCGTTGCCAAAATCCTCAGCACTTCCTTGTGCCGTATCCCTCTATACCTACCCTATCCATGTGTTTGTCAAGAAAAGAACAAGAGAAAAACTCCGGCAAACTTGCCCGAAATAATACTTTTTGGTTGAATTATGTGGAGAAGGAAATTGAGTTAACCGCTGAAATTTTCTGGTCCAGCCGATGGTAACCCCTTGCGAACTGTCCCCTGCCAGAAGAGGGTGCGTGACACGCAAATCCAATGTTTTGAGTCCATTTGTTCAAATGAGATGGGTTTCTGCTGGGGGTTGCATTTACTGTCCTGTCAGGACGGGAGGATGACATTCTGGAGAATTATGTCCTGAATAGGAGGTTCTCAAATATAACTGAAGTACCTTTTTTCATTAGATCGGGCCCAGTTCAAAAGATTCATTGTCATTGGTCTGCTCTGTAATGTTGACCAACAGCCAGCTGGTAAACAGTTTGAGCTAGACATTTGTGACTTTAGTCCACGTGTACCAAATTGATTAACACTTGTACAAACTAATGAATCAGCCTTTAAGCAATATAAAAATAAATTAATATGCACATCTCAGAACCACTTTGTTATCTGAACTGATATCAAAAATATGAGGTTTAACCGCCAAGTTTAGATAAAGACATTCTATGGGTTAGATTTCTTGAACGCAACGCGTCCGGAGAATGCCGGGAGAGGCTTGCAGCAAGCCTCCCGACCGGCTCTGAACCTCCTGGGATTCATCGAAGTCCCACGAGACGTAGGAGTCGGAACCTTGCCCCAAATGGTCGGGACAGAATGATGCTCGCGGATGTAGGTTGTAAACCTACTTACGACCTACCTGCATGGGATCTACCGGCCTTCCCAGGAAAGCTGCAGCAAGCGGCGATCAGTGCTGGTCCACACAAATGTGGACCAGGTGGAACGGCACCCGGGAAGTTCTCCTAGGACACCGGAGACCCCAGGTTTGTCAGGGCAAGTGCAGGGTGGCCTCCTGGCCTTCCCCCTGGAACGTGGGCAACTTGAGACTGTCCAGCTAGCACCTTGGCACTGCCACTCAGGCACTGCCAAGGTGCCCAGATGGCACTGCCAAGCCAACAGGAGCCTTGCCTTGGTGCCTGGGTGGCAGTGCAAGGGTGCCTGAGTGCCAGGGTGGCACTGCCAAGGGCCAGTGGGCGAGGGGGCCATGCCCATGAAATGAGGGTGGAGGGGGTTTGAATGGTGGGGGAGTGCGGGGAAGTTAAGTAGATGCCGGGATGTCGGATGTAAGGGGACTTGGGGGGCCTGAAGAAGGGGGATCCCGAGGGACCCACCCCATAGTGGGGTATCCTCACTTGTGGGGTGCGGGGTGGTGTCCATGTCTGTGGGGGGTAACATTGCCCACGGGTGGGGGACCCACAAGCTCACTTAGAGATCGGGGCGCGCTTTCAAAATGGCGACGCGATCTCTGAGTTCACTCGCCAATGCTAAAAAAAATTTGAAGTGTGGGCTAAACCGGTGAGAAACTCCCCAGGGCCCAAAAACGTGACAAGGTGTCATTGAAGAGTGATGGGGAACCCGCTGGCTTAACTCCCTAAAAACCGCCACAAATAAACTTTTGGGAAAATTGCGTCCTACACGTATGAAGGTAGCGTTTCTGATTGTTTATGCCAGTAACAGAGTATTCTGGGTGGGTATAACCAAAACAGTGCAAACCATTAAGAAAATTTTAAATGTAATTTAAATGTAAACCACTTACCTTAGCATTCTCTGTGATTTTTTGCGCATTGGTATTTGCTCAAATCATGTCTCATCCATAAAACTAGTCATGCACCTAGGTCAAAATTATGAGATGCTATTGATTTGGAATTGCTCTTCAAACTATATTGATTCACTCAGATGCACAGGCATTAGTCGCAAATTTTAAAAGCTTTTTCATGTCAAAAAATATTTTCTGTGAAACTGGTCAGTGCACACCACTGATGCTACTGAATTGTTCAGTGTAGTAAGAAGTCATTTTCTCAAAGGACACCCTTATAATAAATGCTTGTTCGAATGGTAAACGCCATTTTTGTCTCTTAATCAACCTGTAGTAGGTTACTCTTAAAAACATATGTAATATTTTTTAATGGAAAGGAAATAAAAGAAACAACTACATTGTATCATGCCACCCGTTTTAACTAGTTCATGGAAGATTTTAAGTTTGCGATTAGACAAATTAATTTTCGCAAAAAGTTCAACTGTAACCTAACATAATTTCAAACACATTTTGGGTGTAATTTCCTGATTGTGCTCAAAGAGAAAGCTCTTCCTCGTGCTGTGTTGTCTGCGAATCGTAACTTCAAATGCAGGGCAAGGGAATCATCACTTTGATTCCTAGATCCAGATCTGGAGCTCTTATGCAAGGATCTGAACTTAGATTTGGACACTATGCTCAACTGTACTGCTGATAATTTTACTCTCTGACCATTGGCACATAATTGACACTGAAAGAACTGTGGCAGATTATAATAGCTTAGTTGTCACAATCCATTCAAAATGGGTCAATAATATTCCATGAATTATAATGTTGTTTTGTGTGTAGTTGCATCAAGGCTGAGCATGAATAGAACTTCAAAGTCATTGGGCGCGATTCTCTGCTCCCGGGAAAAATCGTGAAGGCCGTCGTGAACTCGGCCGAGTTTCACGACGGCCTCGGAGGCCGCTCCTCTCACTATATTCACCCCCACCCGGGGGGGCTAGGAGCGTCGCTCCATTTTTCTCGACCACCGGGCCTTGACGTGACGGCGGCGCCTATGTGACGTCAGCTGCGTATGCGCAGGTTGGCCAGCTGCAACCCGCGCATGCGCGGCTGACATCACGACGGCTGATGGCTCAAACCCGTGCATGCGCGGTGGCCGTCTTCCCCTCCGCTGCCCCGCAAGACATGGCGGCTTGATCTTGTGGGGCGGCGGAGGGGAAATAGTTTGTCGCTTTGAGACGCCGGTACGACGATTGGTGGGCACCGATCACGGGCCAGTCCCCTCCCGAACACGGCCGTGGTGCTCACTCTCCTCTCCGCCCCCCACAAGCTTCAAATGGGCCATTGGCACCCATGTTTGCGACGGCAGCGACCAGGTGTGGTTGCCGCCATCATGAAACGGTCGCGAACGGCAGGCCGCACGGCCCATCCGGGTCAGAGAATCGCCGGTCGCCGTGAAAAACGGCGAGCGGCGATTCTTCCGAGCGGGGGGTGGGAGAATCGCTGGTGGCGCCAGGGGGTCGTGAAATTAGTCGCCCGGCCCTCCCGCGATTCTCCCACCCGGCGTGGGGAGCGGAGAATCGCGCCCATTGGCTACATTCATTTGACAAATATTTCCACTTGGAAATATAATTGATTTATTGTAAATTCCCCAATTTCACTTGTTCACATTTCAAAACAATCTTGCTGCATATTAAATCTATTTAAAATTGTATACAAGTATGTATCTGGTGTAATTAGTAGCAGAAAGAAGACATTGAGCAGTCAAAATATGGCATTGAACTGCAATACCAAACAAAAATTTGTAAAGTAATTGTTGCTTTCAAGTGTGTCATTCATCAAAACTAAAAGCAGTTGGAAGTTTGCGCTGCCAAATTACAAGTTCTCTCTCTCACACTCAAGTATGTGTATATTACTGAACAAATAGCTTCAACAGTACTATTATTGAACAGTATTTAGTTTTCTGATTAATATGTGTGCTATTTGTACATCATGAATAATACATATAGTCCCCCCAGTAAGAAAATGCAATGGGAATTAAATAAGCTACCTTTGCGGATCTGTCCTCACAGATGGCATGGCACAAGACTACTTGCATAGCAAAGATAACATTTAAAAACATCAAATTAATGTTTCAAGCTTGAACCTATCCCAGGAAATGTGCTAATCAAAACAAATTCAATTCAGATCCAAAGAGTATTAGTCAAAAAAGAGAAATCCAATTAAAAATTCAACCCATAGTGTGTGCACTTTATGCAAACCCGGACCAAGGTCCTGATTGTAATGAATACTCTTTGGTGCAAATACACCCACTGCTCTTCGAATGTTGTGAGGTCTGGAGAGGGAATCAGCTGCTTGGCTGTTCCATTGGGAATCCTCATAATGGAAGGGGTGGAGAGGGAGAAAGAGAGAAAGATAGTTGAAGGGCAGGTCAGGTCGAGGATTTCCTTATGGGGTCAGTACCTGGATCCCACCAAAGGAAGCAAAAAAGGAAGTTTTTAAAGGATAACATTGTGACCCTCTTCCGGCCCTATTGCTATTGGTTTGACAGATAAAAATAGTAGTGATCATTGGGACTGGTATACCAATGCTTCAAAGGATCCAGTCAGCTTGTGGTGCATTTTCTTGCCACTTGCTCAGCAAAGCTATTGAAAATGTGCAAGGGTTAATGCATGGAGACTCCAGGAAGGGTAAATACATTGGCCAATTTTAACTGCCCTTCTGCCAGGTGGGTAGTTTTTAAATCACCTTGCCCCCCACCCCCCAAATCCGTAATCCTGAATGCAGGAAGGGAAATGGGGAGATAATATTGTATTCTGATCTGAAAGCAATGACACCAGAATAACCTTTAAAAATAAATGGAGGACATTTGTTTGATTCCTGACAGCCTGAGGAAGCCAACAGTGAAAAATGAGTTCAGCGACAATTTTCAGATATTGAATAATCAAATGTTTAGCATAGGGTGTTTAAATTCAAATCTTGAATCTGGAAGAAAAGAAACAAGCCACCATTGCCCCATTGTCAACTGTCTGCCTCAGTCTGTCTGAATTGGGGGAACAGATAATATTACATGCAATATTTTGGTTCAGTGCTTGGTGCATTTAATTCTATTTATACAATCCTCATCGAGCGCAATAGCAATGAATTTTCCAACGGCTGACAAAAATGACTGAGGTAAGGTTTGACATTTTAAAACTTTTACTGTAACAAACTAAGTTCAACATAGATCAAACATTACTTAACAGGCACACATAGACCAAACTAAAGACACTAAAGACCACACAATATGTGGATAGACCGACAAGAGGCGGTGCCACATTGGATTTGGTATTGGGTAATGAACCAGGCCAAGTGTTAGATTTGGTTGTGGGAGAGCACTTTGGAGATAGTGACCACAATTCGGTGACTTTCACTATAGCAATGGAGAGGGATAGGAACATATGGCAGGACAAGGTTTATAACTGGGGGAAGAGTAATTACGATGCGATTAGGCAAGAATTGGGGAGCATAAGATGGAAACAGGAACTGTCAGGGATAGGCACAATTGAGATGTGAAGCTTGTGCAAGGAGCAAATACTGCGTGTCCTTGATATGTATATCTCTGTCAGGCAGGGAGGAAATGGTCGAGTGAGGGAACCATGGTTTACAAAAGAGGTTGAATGTCTTGTCAAGAGGTAGAAGGGGGCTTATGTAAGGATGAGAAAACAAGGATCAGTTAGGGCACTTGAGGGATACAAGATAGCTAGAAAGGAGCTCAAGAAAGGGCTTAGGAGAGCTAGGAGGGGGCATGAGAAGTCCATGGCGGGTAGGATCAAGAAAGACCCCAAGGCTTTTCACACTTATGTGAGGAATAAAAGAATGACCAAGGTGAAGTTAGGGCGGTCAAGGACAGTAGTGGGAACGTGTGCATGGAGTCTGAAGATATAGGAGAGGCCCTAAATGAATACTTTTCTTCAGTGTTCACAAAGGAGAGGGGCCATGTTGTTGAGGAGGATAGTGCGATACAGGCTAGTAGGCTGGAGGAGGTAGATATTCGGAAGGAAGATGTGTTAGAAATTTTGAGAAGCCTGAGGACAGATAAGTCCCCTGGGCCTGATAGGATATATCCTAGGATTCTTTGGGAGGCGAGGGATGAGATTGCAGAGCCTTTGGCTTTGATCTTTATGTCATCACTGTCTACAGGACTAGTTCCAGAAGACTGGAGAGAGGCGAATATTGTCCCCATGTTCAAAAAAGGAAATAGGTAGAACCCTGGGAATTATAGGCCAGTTGGTCTCACTTTGGTCATAGGTAAATTATTGGAAAGGGCCCTGAGGGATAGGATTTATGATCATTTGGAAAGATACAGCTTGATCCAGGATAGTCAGCACGGATTTGTGAGGGGTAAGTCTTGCCTCACAAGTTTGATTGTATTCTTTGAGGAGGTAACTAAGTACATAGATGAAGGTAGAGCAGTTGATGTCATATACATAGATTTTAGTAAGGTGTTTGATCAGGTGCCCCATGGTCGGCTCATGCAGAAAGTAAGGAGCCATGGCTTAGAGGGAAATTTGGCCGATTGGATCAGTAACTAGCTATCACATAGAAGACAGAGGGTGGTGGTAGATGGTAAATTTTCATCCTGGAGCCCAGTCACCAGCGGTGTACCACAGGGATCAGTGCTGGGTCCTCTGCTATTTGTGATTTTTATCAATGACTTGGATGATGGAGTTGAAGGTTGGATTAGTAAATTTGCTGATGGCACCAAGATTGGTGTAGTGGATAATGTGGAGGGCCATTGTGGGCTATAAAGAGATATTGATAGGATGCAGAGCTGGGCTGAAAAGTGGCAGATGGAGTTTAACCCTGATAAGTGTGAGGTGATTCATTTTGGTAGGACAAATTTGAATGTGGATTACAGGGTTCTGAAGAATCTGGAGGAGCAGAGAGATCTCGGAGTTCATGTCCATAGATCTCTGAAAGTTGCCACCCAAGTGGATAGAGCCGTGAAGAAAGCCTATAGTGCGTCAGCATTTATTAGCAGGGGGACTGAGTTTAAGAGCTGTGAGGTTATGCTGCAACTGTACAAGACCTTGGTTAGACCACATTTGGAGTATTGTGTGCAGTTCTGGTCACCTCATTATAGTAAGGATGTGGAAGCATTGGAAATGGTGCAAAGGAGATTTACCAGGATGCTGCCTGGATTGGAGGAAAGGTTGCGGGAACTAGGGCTTTTCTCATTGGAGCGAAGGAGGATGAGAGGTGACTTAATTGAGATGTATAAGATGAGAGGGATAGATAGAGTGGATGTTCAGCGACTTTTTCCTCGGATGGATGTAGCTGTTACACGGGGCCATATCTATAAGGTTCATGGTGGAAGATATAGGAGGGATGTCAGAGGTAGGTTCTTTACTCAGAGGGTGGTTGGGGCGTGGAACACACTCCCAGCTATGGTAGTGGAGTCGGACACTTTAGGAACTTTCAAACGGTTATTGGATAGGCGTATAGAGTGCACTAGAATGATTGGGAGTAGGTTGATTTGATCTTAGTTTCAGACTAGTTTGGCACAACATCGTGGGACGAAGGGCCTGTACTGTGCTATACAGTTCTATGTTCTATGTTCTATAAAGAAAGGGTACTTTCACATTTAATAATTAATCCAGATATTTCTTAATATTGCTTTTGCTGTTCACCACACAACTAGCAGATGTGTTGCATTACAAGAACAAGTGCCAAGTTGCTCCCAGCTTTCCAGTAGTCTTTGAAATATCTTTCTACTCAGTTTGAGACTTTTAGGTCTAATTTTGGCGGCACCTTCTTGTCCCTTGAATCTCCAAACGTTCTGTCAGTTCTGTATCCTTTTTTAAACAGAAAACCAGCTCTCCCAAGCGTCCTGTTTGATTGCTAACAAAATAACTTTCTTTCTCTGTGAATTTGCTTCGTTCCTCCATACTGTTGGAGTCCCGCTTTCTCTCTTCCTGAATCTGTAAGTTACCATGTGAAGGTGTGAAAACTATTACTTGATATTTCAATAGGTTTTAGCTTGAGTTTCTACACCCATGGCAACAAATTTTGGGTCGAAGTCCGGCGATGGGCGCGGAAGTGGCCGTGATTCCTGCTGGGCAGTTGCATGGTTGAGCATGTGTGATCTTGTACTGTTCAACTCAATACCTATGCACCCACAAAGAGTACAATGAATCTTGTGGCATGGGTGGGCAAAAAGTCTACCTTGTGGCATTATCTTTTGGGGCAAGCGTCTGCGAATGACTCAAAATGATTACACTGTGAGAGTTTTCAGGCTGCAGAGCACAAACATGCAGGATTTTCTTTCTGTGATCATAAATGAACTGACCTTTCAAGTGTAGAATAATTTTAGACTGCTGCAGAGCACTCAAGGCTGCATGTGTGCAATGAATTATGCCCTGCACTTGTGGGAAGACTGAGATAGCTTCAAATCACACCACTCTAGCAGCCTGGCTTTCAGGATCCAGGTGGAATTGGCCAGATTGACGCACCCTCCTAATCAGGTCATCTGAGACCCCCCATATACTCCTGTGTGTTTCTGACTGGGAGATATCACACAGAAACCCAGTAGAGCCCTGGGAAGATCCACTTTGCAAAATGCTCAATGCGGCAGTGACCTTCAAAGCCACTGGTATGGGATGCCCTCAAAGTCCTTGCAACCACAGCTCCTCCTGGAGAAGCTGGCAAATGTGAGCTACCACATCCCAGGTTAAGTGAAGGTGTCTCCGACATTGCCTTTCGTTCATTTCTAGGTAAGAGCTCTGTCTGCGATACACATGTGGTTAGGCCATCAGTTGCCTCTTCACTAGAATCTTGATCTTCTTGAAGCCCTGCTCCCTCAGGCTGCTGCTCCTCAAGGTTCTATGTCAGTTTGCGATTGACGCTCCTTCTCCTCATTTGGATGAGAGCCAGTACCAAAGCTGAATTGCCTGAAACCGACATTATTGCCCCTCCCCCAGTGGATCTGTGAATGCATCAAATTTATGCAGTTACTGAGCATATCCTTCGCAGGTTTTTCTCCATCACCAACACAACAAGCCAATGTGCCTGGCCTCCATCTAGACATGGCACCCGTACCCCATTCTTTCTGTTGTACATTGAATAGGGTGATGAGAGCAATCCTTCCTCAGATACTTTTCATCGTTCTTTTATTATCGAAGGCACTCTACAGAGAAACCATTGCTTTGCATGGGAGAGGTATACCTCTTAATCCCTGTCTGTGACAGAAACAGATGGCGAATTAAAACAGACTCAATGCCAGCTTTAGACCTTGATGGGTTTGCACTGGAATGTGACCTATTATTCATGAAGCTTTATTGGGTTTCAACCTCAAAAACAGTACTCGGCTGTGCCTGATTCTCAATGGAGTGAACTAATAATTAATAGGCAGCCCCTTCACTCAGAAGGTCAGTTTTGAATACCTCTGATCCATTCCGCGAGTCCGATATCGATTGCGTGTTATTAGTAACTGCGCAACAACTTTCATAATTGGAAGAAGGTGCAGATAAGGCTTGTAAATGGATCCAGCACATTCCCCCCCCCCCCCCCCCTCCCCCCCGTGACTGACAAAGATCCCCCCCCCATCCACATCCACACTCAACATCTCATAATTCCTTCTGCAGATTAGGTTCCATTGTTTGGAGGATTTCCTCAATCTCCTCCATAACATGTAACTCTCAAGTTGGTTGTGTGCTGTGCCCTGCACAATCTATCTCTCTCATGAGGAGATCAGATGGAGGGTGCATTGTGATTCCACAATCTGCTGAGGAAGATTCCAGTTCTCCGAGGAAAACCTGCTCAGCCATTGGGTCATGATGAGGATCAGTAATGAAGCAGATTTTGGGAGTCAGGGAGACCTGGGACACTTTGATTCAAAGTAGGCCTCCAAAGTCTATACTCCAGGTCATTGGAAAGAAACGGTCACTTTATTGCTCTGAGTTCATGAAGCCACCTTTACACCCTCTCTCTTGTGACTCTGCCTGAAATAAACTGTCATACCCAATCGCTTTTATCTTTGAGTTTCAAGCCTCCAATCTTCCAGGTACAGAAAGCACAAGGACATGATATTACATTTTAATACATGTTGTGAGGCAGCAAAATACAACATTGGACAAATAACAACGATAAAAACGTCTCATCCATGATAGTCCTCACAGTGATTTCATGAACCAATTCTGAGTGCCCCATCTTGGTGCTTCCTCCTTTCTTGACAGCAGCACTCAAGGCAGGCTGCTGACTCAGGTGCCCTTTTGGCCTGGCTGACTGTTCCTGGCCACCAGTGCCTGTGAGGGCCCCAACTGCGTAGGGAGAATCCTGCAAAATGGCTGGACACTCAGTCACCGTGGTTCCCTCAATTGCAAGGGTCACTTGCTGAGGGGCAGCGAGTTGCTGTCATTAACAGGAATACCCGGAGAGGAGACCCCAGATGCATGGAGCTGCAGGTTAACCGCCAACATGTGGTTTACCTGTACTTCCCTCCGCATCATTGATGGACGACTCCAAAAGGTCATCATTTGCCTGGCACCCAGCATTGTCCTGGTCTTCAACACTTCTCCAATTGTCAGAGGCCTGGGAACTCTCTGTCTCTGAAAGCTCTTCAAGCTTTTGTAATCTACCTTCCCTGGTGCATTCAGCGATTGGTGCCAGAGAGCTCAAATCCACAAAGTGCTCGTATCTAACATGGTGCAAAGTGCAGAGTGAAGATGTGACACTGTGCATCTGCCTGTTCCTCTTCCTCCGATGTTATTGGAGGGCCTTCTGGATCATTAGCTGGTCTTGAAGATGATCCCTCTGATGGAGGCAAAACAGGTATAAACATTCACTTGTATTTCAGTTTGAGTAGGTGCATTCTGCTAGATTCAGAATGAAGGCGTGGGGTTAAAGATTTTGTGATGCATGAGCATAAAGAGAGGCGGATTTACAATGAAACAAATTATGACTAGGCACAGCGTCCTGTGCTGGCCGGTGGTGTTGGAGGCACCAATCAAAGCCTGATAGCTCTGAATTTGGTTCTAGACTGCACAAATACAAATGAGCTTATCAGCAGGAAATGCAGGGCAATATCGGGCTCTGATTGGTTGAGTCCTCTGAGAGCGGGAAAATGCTATCCAGGATATTTGAGAGGTAATAGTAAGCTGGAGGAAGAGAAATAGTAACAAGGATCTCTGAAAAATATATTTTTAAAAGCAGCAGCCGGATTTCTGACCCAGGGCTGAGAAGGCCAGGCACGCAGCCTTAACCAACAGTGAGATCGTTGAGCTTGCCTCAGAATGCAAGCTTGCGAGAGCCAAGCAAGGAGGCAAGAGCTGACCAGCAGCCATCGAGGGACTCTCAACCTCAGGCCAGGGCTCAGGAGAGTGGACGAGCCACCTAAATGTGAAAAACAATACAGCTACAGTTTCTGACCCAGGGGCTGAGGAGGCCTGATAGCCAGGCAGGCAATCATTGAGACAGCACAACCCCCGAGTCGTCGGGCAGAGCTCGAGATCAGTGGGTTTCCTCCGGGTGCTCCGGTTTCCTCCCACAGTCCAAAGATGTGCAGGTTAGGCGGATTGGCCATGATAAATTGCCTTTAGTGTCCAGAATTGCCCTTAGTGTTGGGTGGGGTTACTGGGTTATGGGGAAAGGGTGGAGGTGTTGCCCTTGGGTAGGGTGCTCTTTCCAAGAGCCGGTGCAGACTCGTTGGGCCGAATGGCCTTCTTCTGCACTGTAAATTCTATGATCTATTCTATGATCTATGAGATGCGAGGGTCGAGGCGGTGGCAGTGGTCTTCATGGGGAGCAGCGTTGTTGGGTCCAGGCCAGCAGGACTGACGAAGGCTGGGTAATGAGCCAAGCAAGCCACATAGCCAGGCAGGCAGCCTGTGAGCTCACACAAGTCCCGAGTTCATCGTTGAGCAGAGCTTGACGTGAGGTGCGAGTGCCGAGGAGGTGCTGCCGGTCGCCATTCGGCCCCTTTGAGTATGCTCCACCATTCAAAATGGTTATGGCTGATCCACTATTCAGTGCCATACTCCCACTCTCTCCACATCCCCATGCCTCTTGACACATCTCGAATTTCATCTATTTCCTTCTGAAATATATTCACTGGATTGACTTCTGCAGCCTTCTGTGATAGAAAGTTTCACAGTTTCACCTCCCTCTGAGTGAAGAAATCTCTCTTTTTCTCAGTCCTAAATAGTTTTCCCCGTATCTTGAGACTGCGACCCTTTGTTATGGACACCTCAGCGAGGGGAAACATCATCTCTGCCTCCAGTCTGTCCAGCCCTGTAGAATTTTATACGTTTCAATGAGGACCCACTCATTCTTCTAAACTACAGTGAAGACAGGCCCTGTTGACCCAAACTGTCCTCAGACAACAATTACTTTGTTGAGTAGCAAATTTACACCAGTTACAGATCATAAACCCCAGCAAATATCTGGGCCCAAAGTGTGCAAAACTGCTGATGGCAGCATCGATGATGTGATGGTAGGCTGCTTTTTTCTCACAGTCCGACTACATCATAGAATATCACAGTGCAAAGGAGAATGCTAAAGCTGGGTTGTTCTCACATTTGGTACATGAAGACTCATAAATAGGTTGTCAAGGTACAATCTTCACAATTGTACTGTAGATTAAGGGGCGATCCAACTAAAATAAAATAGACTACATTCTGGGCAGGATTAGCAGGGTAATTCCCGGTGCTTGTCATATTGGGAGCGATCCCACTATCCAACGGCACAATGTATTTTCTGGTGCCCCGACGGAGAGCGCCCCCCCCCCCCCCCCCCCCACCCCCGAGGCTGCACTCAGCATAATTTCCTGCACTGAGGAGCTTCGGTGCGCGGAACTCGGAAAATGCAGGAAGAGATTGGGAAGCCATTTTTAGCTGGTTCCCCGATCTTTTGACACCTGACGCAACCCCTGGACCCTCAAACTCACCTATAAGGGGGTCATCGAGCCTCCCTTGCACCCAAAAGGTTACAACTGGAATTGAATCAAGACATGGTGGAATAATTAAACAATATGAAAGCTAATTATGAAAATACAGTTAACCAAGATCGTACATGGAATAAATAAATTTGCTGGGATTTTCAATCGCAAACATATAAAAGGCGATCAAATAAAAGCAAATATGTAGATATCGAAAGAAAAAGAGACAAGGATGAGCATGATTCAGATGCTGGTGTTTTTTCAAAGGTAAAAGGGAAGCAGGACCAGCAAATGGAAAGTTGGAATTAGAAGGGGAACATCAAAAGAGTCACAAAGATAGGCAAGACACTTTATAATGTGAGAAAAGCTAGAGTCAAAATGGGAAGAAAGCAGTTGTTTTGGAAGGAACAGGGCATTCACAGTAAGCCATCCATGGTAGTCCTCTTTGTGGATCTTAGGAGATAGAAGCCAGCTGTGGCATTGGGAGGCAACGAGGCTGGAGGCCATAAGGTAGATCTCCAGGATAGGTAAGGTCAGTAACAGGGCAGGACACGATGGTTTTATGTGGCGTTATGGCCTTGGGAGTGGCAAGAGGAAGTATCAGACAGCTTGCAGTCAGCTTCTGCTAGGTAGAGGTTGGTGCATCAGACAACAGCAGCAGAACCCATGTCAACCGGTTTGATGACAATGCTTGGATGGAGCTGAGAGAACAGAGTGCAAGAGGCTCAGAGGGAAGTAGATGAGAGCAAGTGCAGAGAAATTGAGTCAGATGATGTCACACCGACATTTCTCAGTGAAAAGAGGATAGAGGGAGGAGTCCAGTTGGAGGGAGAATATTGAAGTCAGGTAAAAAGATCTGTTGAGCGGAAGGATAATTCCTGATCAAAGAAGTGGGCATGGAGAAAAATGTGGCAGAAGAGGAGTTCAGTGTTGTGCCAAGCTCAAAGTTAATTGGGATGGAGACATCAGGGAATTAGAACATAGAACACAGAACAGTACAGCACAGAACAGGCCTTTCGGCCCTCGATGTTGTGCCGAGCCATGATCACCCTACTCAAACCCACGTATCCACCCTATACCCGTAACCCAACAACCCCCCCCCCCCCCCCCCAAACTTACTTTTTAGGACACTACGGGCAATTTAGCATGGCCAATCCACCTAACCCGCACATCTTTGGACTGTGGGAGGAAACCGGAGCACCCGGAGGAAACCCATGCACACACGGGGAGGACGTGCAGACTCCGCACAGACAGTGACCCAGCCGGGAATCGAACCTGGGACCCTGGAGCTGTGAAGCATTTA
The DNA here is from genome assembly GCF_902713615.1 of Scyliorhinus canicula. Taxonomy (NCBI): domain Eukaryota; kingdom Metazoa; phylum Chordata; class Chondrichthyes; order Carcharhiniformes; family Scyliorhinidae; genus Scyliorhinus; species Scyliorhinus canicula. Next base: position 69,183,982 of record NC_052162.1, on the reverse strand, counting down.
TGCTAACCACCATGCTACCATGCTGCCCCTGACTGCCTAGACTGATGGCTTTGCTGAAGTGAGAGACAAAAGAGACATTGAAAGGAAAGTCAGAGGGTATGTGAATGCATGGCACAGGGTGTGATTTGAAGAAGGGATGGGGTTAAAGGAAAGTGAAAGGGAAGAACGAACCATTTGATACCAATGAGTTGTTGAAGATTGACCTTTCACACCTGAGAAGAAGATAAAAAGATTTTTTCTTAAAGCACTGGATGAATCGAAGGATGAAATGAAATTATGGGTTATGATTGGGATAGAGTGAGATCGCGAATGTGCATCTGTCAACATATGCCATTGAGTGGATCTCAGGATGTGGTGATAATAACGATTGTTGGAAATTTGAATTATGAGGAGCTATTGGTAATCGGGTGTAGATCCGAAACAGCAAGGTTGAATTTTGGTTCGAATTTATATGTAATAAGTTGGAGGCAGACCAATTGCTACAGAAGGAAAAGTGGCTGTAAAAGTAAGTTTTAGTAGCTACCTGATGAAGCATGGGAAGGGAAATGGAATTCAATAACGGTGAGCAAGGTAGAAGCAAGAAAACAGAAACCCTGCAGGAGACAAGAACATAACTTCAAGGTGAACATTCCTGCAAGAGAATTAAATACTAGATCAAAAGCAAAATACAGCGAATGCTGGAAATCTGAAATACAAACAGAAAGTGCTGGATATATATATATATATATATGTATTCCCTTTGTTATACTTCCTGCTTTACTATTTGTGAGAATTCTCCAATCTGATTGGCTGATCAGCCTGCTTACTACTGGTGCCACAGATCCCCTGTAACTGGTATCAAATTCAAAGTGACATTGGAATAGTGGCTATCTACCCTCTGGAGCCAGGTAAATCTTTGAGGAGAACCTTTGCTGGAATCACCAGTGGCCATCTCTTCTGGTCTTGATCAGCTTACTAACTCTCACATTTCATCGCAATATAAAAAAGGGAAAGAAAATTACACCTTTCACAATCTCTTAATAACCAATGAAGAATCATAAAATTTACAGTACAGAAAGAGGCCATTTGGCCCATCGAGTCTGCACCAGTACTTGGAAAAAGGCCATATCTCCCCCCTATTCCTGTAACCCCACCCAATCTTTTTGGACACTGAGGGCAATTTATCATGGCTAATCTAGAACTAGGGGGCATAGCCTCAAAATAAGGGGAAGTAGATTTAGGACTGAGTTTCGGAGGAACTTCTTCACCCAAAGGGTTGTGAATCTATGGAATTCCTTGCCCAGTGAAGCAGTTGAGGCTCCTTCATTAAATGTTTGTAAGGTAAAGATAGATAGTTTTTTGAACAATAAAGGGATTAAGGGTTATGGTGATCGGGCCGAAAAGTGGAGCTGAGTCCACAAAAGATCAGCCATGATCTCATTGAATGGTGGAGCAGGATCGAGGGGCCAGATGGCATACTCCTGCTCCTAGTTCTTATGTTTATGTTTAATCCACCTAACCTGCACATCTTTGGACTGTGGGAGGAAACCGGAGCACCCGGAGGAAACCCAAGCTAACACGGGGAGAAAGCGCAAATTCCCCACGGACAGTGACCAAAGCCGGGAATTGAACCTGGGACCCTGGTGCTGTGAAGCAACTGTGCTAACCATTGTGCTACCATGCTGCCCTTTTGATGCATGATCACTGTTGAAAATGTGGCAGCCAATTTGCACAAAGCAAGCTCCCACAAACAGACCTGTGATAATAATCTGCTAAATTGTGTTTGTGAAGTTGATTGAGGGGTACGTTTTTTTCCATGACATCACGGTTAACAGCAACTTCATTGCAGTGTTAATGTAAGCCTACTTGTAACACTAATAAAGGATATTAATTATTATTACCTTCCTGATTGGTATAAAAATAGTGACGTTGGATCTTGTACTTCCAACTGAGGGGCAAACGAGGCATTGTTTTAACATGTCATCTGAAATATAGCACCTCTGAAACTTCAGCACTTACTCAGTACTGCAGTGGATTTCCAGATTTCTGTGTTCAATTTTCTTGAGGGCCAGTTACGACTTTCTGATTCTGAGGTGAAATTGCTACCAACTGCGTGCCACCATGGCAGATACAACTAAAAAGTCTTTAAGTTTAAGTTTCAAAAAATTCAATGCTAATTTGGCTGAAACATTCAGGTGCATTATCAGCACTTCTTCAAAGTTCTATAACAACTGATATTAAACTTTGATTACTGTTAAATTGCTATTGTGTACTGCAAATTGTAAGCATTTGAACTGAGCTAATTTGAAGAAAGCACTCAAGGTATGCTCAATACTAGATGACTGTGCTCAGCATTTACCTGAGGTACGGTTCCGAGGTTCCAGTCGGACAGTAGAACAAAAATATCTTTGTTGCATCCTCAGGTGATCTTATGCACAAGGTCTTGCTGAGTGTGAGTTTTCCAGTGTCTTTCAGAATTTGGAAGATGCTCATGTACAGGATATTTCTTCAAGGTGCTAGACTCTCATTACATAGTGGCAGTGGGACAGTACATTTTAAGTAGTAAAGTAGTTTGAGTCTCAAACACGGTGCTTGTAGAGGCATGATACTGATTGTACCTCTCTTCCCTCACTATCCTCATGTGCTGCAGTGGTATCATGAGCCACTTTTTCAATGGATACCCTTTGTTAACGTGCAGCCAACCATCCAGCCGATCATGCACCATGGACAGTCTTGGTGCCTGGGAGTATTGCAGAATGTGTGCATTATGGGAGTTGCCTGGGTACCTTGCACAGACTTGAAGAATCTGGGTCCTGTACTCACATACTGTAAATGCACTATAAGTGTGTAAAAATAAATAGATTAGTGAAGACAAATGGAGGTCCCCAACAGTCTGAAATAGGGGAATTTATAATGGAGAACAAGGAAATGGCTGTGCAATTAACAAAAACTTTAGTTTTGAGTTCATGGAGGAAGAAACAAATAACTTCCCAGAAATGCTAAGGAATCAAGGGTCTAGTGAAACAGTGGAACTAGAGGAAATTAGTATTACTAAAATAAATAGTGCTGCAAAAATTAATGGGACTGAAAGTTGATAAATCCCAGGGCCTGAGAATCTACATCCCAGGATACTAAAAGAGGTGACCATGAAACTAGTGGATGTGGTGGTTGTCGCCTTCCACAATTCTGCAGATTCTGGAAAAGTCCCAGTTGGCTGGAAGGTGTCAAATGAAACTGTTATTTAAAAAGGAGGGAGTAAATAAAGTCCTGCATCTATAGAGAAAATGTTAGTTTACTATAAAGGTTGCAATAACAGGACCCTTAGAAAATATCAGCAGGATTAGACAGAGTCAACATGAGTTTATGAAAGGGAAATTGTATTTGACAAACGTTTTGGAGTTCTCTGAGGATGTAACCACTCGAATAGATAAGGGTGAACCTATGGATGTGGTATATTTGGTTTTCAGAATTATTTTGATAAAGTCCCACCTAAGAGATTAGTGTGCAAAGTAAAAGTGCATGAGATTGGGGACATCATATTGGCATGGATTGGTACAGACATGAGGAGAAATTTCTTCACCCAGAGAGTGGTTGGCCTGTGGAATTTGTTACCACAGCAAATAGTTGAGGTCAAAACATTGCATGTTTTCAAGAAGCAGTGAGATACAGCACATTGGGCAAATGGGATCAAAGGATATTGGCGGAAAACGGAAACAGGCTATTGATCAGCCATCATCATCATGAATGGCGGGGCAGGCTCAAAGGGCTGAATGGCCTCCCATTGCTCCTATTTTCTATGGCTAGCAGACAGAAAACAGAGAGGAGGAATAAATGGGCCTTTTATAAAGTTGCAGGCGGTGATTAATAGGGTTCTGCAGGTATCTGTGCTTGGGCCCTTGCTATTCACAATGTACATCAACGATATGGATAAGGGAACAAAATTTAATATTTCAAGGTTTGCTCACAACACATAATTTGGGGGCAATGTAAATGGTGAGGAGGATGTTAAACGGCTTCAAGGTGATTCAGCCAAGTTGATTGATTGGACAAATACCTGGCAGACACAGTATAGCGCTAATAAATGTGAAGTTATCTACTTTGAATGGAGAAACAGAATGGCAGAGCATTATTTAAATGGCAATGGATTGGGAAATGTTGACATACAAAGGGATGTGGGTGTCCGAGTACAGCAGTCACTGAAAACAAGCAGGCAGGTACAATAAGCGAATTAGGGAGGCAAATTATATTTTCTCCTATATTACAAGAGGATTTGAGTAGAAGAGCAAGGATTTGTAACTACGGTTGTACAGGTCCTTGCTCAGATCTCACCTGGAGTATTGTGTACAGTTTTGGTTTCCTTACTTCAAGGATATTCTTACTTTAGAGTGTTACAACACCCTGGGCTAGTGCGTGGACAATTCCAGCCCCACCTGATCTGGAATGGCAACCCAATGAAATTATCTACTAATTCTTAGAAAACACCCAAAGTCTTTGGTCTTTGGCTGCCCAACAACCACAGTCACCAGGTTTGTAAATGTAAACACAATTCATTTTTATTAATAACTATAACTATAATTAAATAGACAACTGGTTGACTATTATCTAGATCCTAACCCCTCTCTTTAGCTCACCCCACCCCACGCTCTACACACACACAAGACAGACCAACACAAAGAGGAAAGGAGTGTAAAGGAAAATAACATGAAAAGGATAAAAGTCTCTGTTTCAGGTGGACGTCCTCCAGAATATATTTCAATCTCGGCTTTTAGTTTGAAGTTCTTCCTTTCCATTTGTAATGGTTTTCACTGTGGATTCATCAGGATTTTAAGACTTCTCTGCAGATTCAGAAACAGCAGGCAAGAAACCTTTTTTGGAGAAAGAGAAAGAGAGAGAGACACCAACTCACAACTTCTTCTCTTGGCATCCAGGAGAGTTCTGTTTCCTTCCTGGTCCTCTGAAAATCTCCCACCTGACTGAAGTCAATCACTGTCTGTTGCTGGGCAGAATACAGTCTTTGGCCAATCCATTGCCCATTAGCCAACCAAATCCCTCTGATCTCTCGGGTGCCAGAAAGTCTGAGTTCTTCTGATCAAAATCTAAATCAGACTGTCTGTGTGGAGTCTGTACGTTCGCCCTGTGTCTGCGTGGGCTTCCTCTGGGTTTTCCGATTTCCTCCCACCCATGTATAAATGTTGAGGGGTAATGTGACCTTCAGAGCAACTGGCATTAGGTGCTCACCCACAAAGTTGGAAGCGACCTTTGGTCCAATAATGTGGCTCAATGATGTTGTGTCCCTTGAAAGGTGGAGTGCCCCTTGAAAGGTGGAGTCTCCTGTGTCATTGGAGCATGGACATGTTGAGGCAGCAAGATAGTGGCGTCTACTGCAGTTCCATCTGCCTTACCCTCCCTGCTAGCTCTACAGCCCCGATGCTTGTGAGACCTCCTCCCACAGGTCTTACCCTGTGACACTGCCTGTGGACACCTGGCCTCCTCTCCCTTTGGCTCCCCGCTTTCTCCTCAGAAGAGTTACTGCCATTGGAGTACACAATCCCTATCTGCCAAAATGTAGATTGCACTGAAGGCAAATGCTCCAACTGAGTTGATCAAAAAAAAGAGTCCTCAGAACAAGGCTAACAAAGCAAATAATTTAAGAAAATAGAGCAAAAGGTCTGAAATATCAAGGCCAAAGCAGCAGCAAAGATTCATTTGAACCCCTAACAACTCACACAGTGAATGCCCTAACCCCCTTTTTTTCCATCCTTGGGTGAGAAAATTGAAAAACAGGATGGCCGCCTGCTCATGTTTTCCATGTTATCCGTGCGAGCTATTCGGCCCATCGAGTCTGCACTGACCTTCTTAAAGGGCACCCTACCTGGGCCCAATTCCCCACCTTATCCCGGTAACCCCACCTAACCTTTGGACACGAAGGGGCAATTTAACATGGCCAATCCATTTTCATTTAAGGCCAGAGAGAGGGATGTTCCAAAGGCTTTCTTTAATATTACCAGTATTTTCCATTATTTTGTTTCTCAGTAGCCTCCCACACTATTATCCTGGGACCACAATAGAATGTCTAAACCAGATTTACTTATGACCTACAATGACGATTAAATTAGTGTAAGTTAAAAATTTATAACACAGTAAGTGTAAAATATATTCTGGCTGGAAACGAAGGAGCAGGGGAGTTGGTTTCATTTTGTAGATTTGGATGTTCTTTTGTTTTTAAGATCTCTTCATTTAAGAGATTATTTTAAATTCAGCAATGTATAAAACAGGCTAGTAATAGACAACCAGAAGGATTTTATGTAATTTATTCATGAAAGCACAACTATTTTGCTGAAATAAGTGAGGTAATGGGACAGAAATAAAGCTTTTCGATGTTGTATTTAAGAAATATGAAATTCAACAAAATGCCTGAACTGCAATAAAATTCCCATGCAATTATTGTCTTTGGGAAAGCTTTGTGCTGTTTATTATTAATGAGGAAATGGAATGACGATTTTGAGGGACTGTTTGGCAATTCAGCCAACCTGGTGTGAAATCTGTCGTTTATGTGTAATAATGTGTTTACCATTGCTCTCTGTACAAGCTGAACCCTGAAACAAGAAGAAAGGCTTTTAGAAGTAGCTAAAGTATTGGAATCGAGGAATACCCGCGTCCCTAGAGTGCACTGTTACAATAAGGACAAAGTTTTATCAGATGTTTATATTTTAAACTGTCTCTTTTGATTCAAGGTAAAACGGACGGTGGAACGTTCTACTAGTTCTGTCTGGCAATAAGCTGATATAACCTAATTTCCATGGGGACTGGGTCATGTCCTATTGAAACTCAAATGCCAGATTTAACACCTTGCTTTTGAAAACTCACCATTATTCTTAGAATTCCCCCTATACCAAAAAGGGCCGACTTTCTAAATGGTGAACAGGGATTCTCACTCCCTGACTCCGATGCAGGATTCGGTGGGTGCTATTCAGGTTAAACTATATTTTCAAGTTATCCCCCGGTATAACTCATACCTTCACCGAAGATTTTATCTACTTACCACTTAGTAGCATCGATGTCCTGGGTCCTGCATTGCTAAGTAAGTAGAGTAGACTTTAGGAATAACCACTGTTTCAGGTTAAATTAAGTTATTTTATTATTATATTTTTTTCTTTTAAAAGCTGCAAACACTTTCTTTACAGAAAGGTAAAAACATCTTGCTTCTGGATCCTTCTGGTTGGTTGAAGGGACCTTCAGGCCTAACTTGACAATCTTCTTTTTAAAATCTGGTCTTCTTTAGATGTATTTGCTGGTTAGCTCCATTGCTGGGTCTTGTTGATCCCATGTACTGAGCTATCAGAGCTGGCTCTGCTAGCTATCTCTCAGCTGACTCTGACTCCTGTTTAATTCTAGTCTTCCTTAGATGTATAGCTGTTTAAGCTCGGCTGCTTGTCTCATCTTTCCCATGACCGAGCTGGCTAAGCTGAATATGCTTCTCTCCTCTCTCCTCTATGAGTTCTGCTCTGCTTCTGCTCTCTGGGTTTATATTCTCTTTCTTACAGTTATTCAGTTTTTATGACCTTATTGTCAATTAACTTATTTCACTTTGATTGTAAAAAGAATCTTTGATCTAAACATTCTAATACAACTAAGTATTCATTTTGGGCATATCCTCACCTCTCAGATCTGATTACATTGTCCTTTGTGATGTTCAAAGTCCCTTTGTAATATTCAAAATGCTTCGGTTTCAAGAGGTGTTACTTTTAATTCCTGCCATTTCAATAGTTTAATTTTCCAATTGTGTCCCAGCTCATAACTTTGACTTTGATTTTGGCTCTAAATTATGTTTCTAATAGACAGATTGTCTCCAATTTTCTTTAATTTACTTGATATTAGTAGAATTTCACACTTAGAATTGACACCAAGTTCAACTGAACATCATCCTTTCCTTTCCAGCTGTTTACTAAGAGAGTTAATTTCAATGAAGGTGTGAAACCTTTACTTTTAGCTGTACGCTAAAATTTCACTTGGTTATGACTTGAAAGACCTGCCTGTTTTAAACATTCGGCACTTAATTCAATTGAAACTCTCATCCATGCTTTTCCAGATGCTTCCTAAGATAGTTACTTTCAATGAAGGTGTGAGCAATTGTTTTTAGCTCAATACAAGAATCCTGTGTGTTTGCTAAACCTGCTTGAGAGAAAGAATCTGCATTTTATAATCCTGCTCTTTGCAGCTGCTATTAACCCTTCGTGGGATCTTTCCCTATATCCTCTCATGTTTCTCTCAGACCAGATATTGCCAGACTTTCATGTTTCAAATGACACATTTTTCCGTATTTTCAACAACAACCTGAATATAAAAGGGGTGGCAGCTGGCCTTGACATTTCAGAGTTACAGCCTCTCAAGCAGTCAGAGAGTGAGTGAGTTCTGGAGAAATTGACAGGAACAACAGCTGTTGTGAACAATGGGGGAAAGGGCTGTGCTCTGTTAGCTACCAGGCAGATATAGGTGGTAGGTCATTCTTTGGTGAAAGAGATGGAACCCATTCTATTGTGGTCCCAGGAGAAGAGTGTGGGAGGCTACTGAGAAACAAAATAACGGGAAATACTGGTAAATTTAAGGAGACTAGAAGATTCACTCTGATGTGGCCTGGAGATGGAATTGCCCGAGTGGGCCTTGCTACTAGAAAACAGTTTGGAAGTTTGCGAAGACTGAAGGAAATGACCTTGATGGCCAATGGACATATATGACTCAGTAAAATTGGGATAAGTGAAGCCATTGGAAGTAGAGTGTAAATTTAGACAGGCTCCTTTTAAAGACTTCAATTTTACTGAGGTTGTGGCATAATGTATAACCGTGGCATATGGTTATCGGTAGTATTACGAATCTAATACAGAATACCTGTCCAGCAGTAACATTTAGTTGATGCTGATAAGTAAGTCAGTAGGAATTAAAATCTTGTTTTAAGAGTTATCAGACTTTGCCAGAATCATAACAGCATGCATCCTAATGTTGTAAAGACTAAATATTAGTGACATCTAAAGTATCAAACCTATTTTACTATATGCCTGTTAGAATAATCTACATTGATTCCTATTGTACTCCAGCAAATGATGAAATAAGACCTAACGTTTAGTCCTCCTTTAGAATTAGGAATACTGTGATTTATGTATTTAATGCTTTAATCTATTTACGGTTCCCTGTTGCTGCATAAAACAGACTGGGGTTTTCATTAGGACCATTAGACCATTAGTAAATGGAATTGCATTGTCGGATAATTATTAGTCTGGGATTTGGCTCTGGGAATTACAGACTTCAGCCATGTATTACTGGCCGGCACTTTACGATAATTAATCAACTAATACAGTCTGTAATACATGGCTGATAAGAGGTGTGGGAAGATCGAATTAGACTTTTAAGTTAATTTTACTTGCTAACTTATAAATGGCAGCCAGAATCTCAACCCCAATCTTCTTTAAGAACCCCTCTCCAGAGCACAATATGATGTAGGATTAACATACCCCTGCAATTTTTCCCATGCTGAGATTACAATTTGAATCATGTCACTAAGAATGTGTTACGGCCGTGTGCGAACTTTATACTAGAATGATAAAACAATAGGACCAACAATTATATTGCATACTTCTTCACTTTCGCAATAACTCATACTTAAGTAGCACCTTAACATAGTAAAAGGTCCCAAGGCACTTCACAAGGGCATTGGCAAACAAAAAATGATACTGAACCAGATAAAGAGACAGTGCCTATGATCAAAAGCTTTGGCAAGTAGGTAGATTGTGAGGAACATATTCAAAGGAGGAAACAGATGCAAGCTCCATCCACAAAACTGGCCATTCCCCCAGCTATTGGGACTTTCTATTAACGGCACTCATTGGTAGGCCTTTGAAGTGGATCTGATATTTTGGGTGAATGGACGCTAAAAACTACATTTTGAATGATTATAAAAGAAACTTAGATGAGGATACCTCAGTAGAAAACTGTTTTCTACTTTTCTAAATGTAATTTCAATAATTTAAAATCAGATTACTTGCAGGCAATATTTAAATGGATATTGAGAATACACAGGATAGATACATTCCAAAGAGAAAGAAATATTCTGAGGGGAGGGCCCACCAACTAAAAAAGACAAAGACATATTCAGCTTAAAGAAAATGGATATAATTGTGCAAAGATGGCTGGTAGGTCAGAAGATTAGACAGAATATAAAGAACAGCAAAGAATGCCAAAAAGATTAATGAGAAAAAAAGTAGAGTATGAGATAATGATAGCTTCAAATATAGAGGAGGATAGTAAGAGTTTCTGTAGATAGTTAAATAAGAAGAGTTAATACAGTGCATGTGAGAAAGTGCATCTAGGGAATTTATAATGGAAATGAGGGAGATGGCAGATTAACTGAACAGGTATTTTGTGTCAGTCTTCACTACCGAGGGAATATCTAACATCTCAGCAATAGCTGTAAATCAGGAAGTGGAAGGGAGGGAGGAACTCAGGAAAAGTTCAATCACGAGGGAAGTGACAAGGATATTGACAAAACTGTTAGTGCTGTGGGCTGACACATCCCCAGATCCAGATGGACTTCTTCCTAGGATCTTCAAAAAAGTGACTGGGAAGATAATTGATGCATTGGTTTTAATTTTCCAAAACTCTCCAGATTTGCAAAAGTTCCATTAGATTGTAAGATAGCTTTCTGTCTCTCTATTCAAAAATCTCACCACCTCCCACCGCCGGGAAACACGCAGCTGAGAAGCCAGAGAATCCTGCCCCACATCGGGAGAGCTGTGCGCAGTTCTGTCACCTTATTAATGGAAAGATATAAATGCAACAGAAGCAGTTCAGAAAAAGATTACGTTAGGTCTTAAAAAAGATTAATTCCCAGGTAATTAAAAGATTATCTGGGAAAAACGGGCTGCATTGTGAGGAAAGGTTGGACAGGTTAGGCTTGTATTCACTGGAGTTTCAAAGAGTAAGAGGTGACTTAATTGAAACCTTTAAGATCCTGAGGGGTCTTTAGCGGATGGATGGGGGAACAAGGGGTCGTTCATTTAAGACAGAGATGAGGAGAGGTTTTTCTCTCAATTGCGGAGTGAGTCTTTAGAACTTTTCTGCTCAGAAGACTGTGGAAGCAGTTTCTTTGAATGTTTGTAAGGCAGAGCTAGATATATTCATGATTAATACGGGAGGAGGCAGGAATATGGGGATACAGTTAGAATCAGATCAGCCATGATCTTACTGAATCTTAGATCAGGCTCGACCGGCCGAGTGAACTGCTCCTGCTCCTAATTTTTATGTTTGAACTTATGTTCATATGTGATGGACTGACACAGATTTTGAGTGCTTATTTTTTATGACAAACCCAGGCTGTCCTTGGTGATTTTTTGCCAAACTTGGCAAATTGCGATGATTTGTTTTACTGGGTGGGGTGAGACAACAGGCCCTAAGTTTAGCTCAGCTGGAATCATAGATTATCATAGAATTTACAGTGCAGAAGGAGGCCATTCGGCCCATCGAGTCTGCACCAGCTCTTGGAAAGAGCACCCTACCCAAGGTCAACACCTCCATCCTATCCCCATAACCCAGTAACCCCACCCAACACTAAGGGCAATTTTGGACACCAGGGCAATTTATCATGGCCAATCCACCTAACCTGCACATCTTTGGACTGTGGGAGGAAACCGGAGCACCCGGAAGAAACCCACGCACACACGGGGAGGATGTGCAGACTCCGCACAGACAGTGACTCAAGCCGGAATCGAACCTGGGACCCTGGAGTTGTGAAGCAATTCTGCTATCCACAATGCTACCGTGCTGCCCTTAAATGGAGATCAAACTCTGTGCTGATGGCATTAATCTGATCCGCACTCTAGCCGTCTAGCGAACAGTGAACCAGTCCCTCTAAATGTCAATGCAAGACAAAATATACATTCAATTGCTCTCTTTATTTCTTTTATTTCACTCAATCATCACATGTTATGTTTCTATGTGATCAGTTTCTTTAAGGAGTTGAAGGATCCTGGATTAAAATCAGGACATCAATAATAAACAGAATAAGCGAGAACAGGAGATATAGCGAGAAAAAGTTACACAATACAGGCTAACACCAAGCTTTCAACGTCTGCATATTGTCAGAGGAACAGAGATAACTGAAGGGGACCATAAGTTCCACAGGGTAGAGGCTGTATGGAAGAATGAGTTATTATTGGGAAAGATATGCTGAGCTATAATTTCAGCACAGGAGGGTGGGATGCAAAAGATCACCAGCCTTAATAGGGCAGGGGTGAGACAAAGATTGAATAACTGCTTTTCTTCCCCCATGCTGCTGCTGAGTGCTGTTTGGGCAAATTGAGAGCGAGAAAACAATATTGACATTTTAGATGTTCCTGTTAATCCATCCTACGCACATATTGGGGACAATTTTGAGCCTCCATTAGCCATCAGCAAAAACAGCGACGCAGGCGAAAAGTTTGTCAAGAATCAAAAATTCTCGCTGGCAATATTTCATTTATTAATTTTCCAGGTACTTCACTGATGGCGTAATGAGAAAAGTGCCATGGAAGTTCAGGAACCTCATTTCAATACATTATAATATAATAAGCCCCCCCCTGCGAGGACTTCCACAGGCCTTAGCAGCCTTTCATGTCTGGTGGCTTGTATGCAGGCGGTGCTTCCCGTGTGCTGCTTGCTGAGTTTGTGGTGATGTAACTGCTGAGGCATTGCCTTTCCAGGGTGGCAGCTTGAAAGTGGACATGAGCAGGTGAATCCATAGGGTCATCACTCGGGGCAACTGTGAAGTTCTTTCGTGGGATCCCATGAAATGCCAGGCCAAATGAGCAAAGTGGAGGACTCTGATAGGAGTGCTTTCCAGCTTCCTGTAGACCCTCATACAGGGGGGAGGATGGCTGCAGTGAGAATGAACCTCCATAGTCAGGCAGCACTGTGAAGCCAGAGGGCAAGTGCTGTATGGAATTTCAAGGCCACTGGTTATGGAGGCGAGGCTGTCAAGGTTTAGTGTCAGGTTGGCTGGTTGTTCAAGTTGGAAGGCTTGATTAATCCGCAGCCCATAAGATCTGGAGGAATGAAGGTGCCCTCTAAAGGTGACGCTGACATGCTAATTGCAGTGCTCACATGCCTCGCCTGCCACAAGAAGCCAATTACCTCACCAGCCCTCTGAACCTTCCTTGATGAATCAATTGTGCCAATTTAGTCAGCATTGCAGTGCATGAGTGATTCACTGATTGTTACCCAATTCTTTACTCTTTGGAAGCCTAGTCCCCAAAGTATTAATTTAAAGGCTCATACTCGCATCTCCACAACAGAAAGGTACAACAAATGTCATCCTCAGTGCATTGTGGTGAATTTGCTAATCAGTCACCCATTCAGGGGTCAATAGGAGTCTGATGTAGGGGTCCTTGTTGTAGAGATGCACCAGGGATGAGTGTAAGGGCAGGGAGGTGACGTCTGCTGTGGAATGGTTGTGACAGTATATGAATTGTAGTAGATCAAGGCAGTCTGGAAGTATGGAGTTGAAGCGCCTCATGACCAACCTCTCAAAGTATTTCATAATAATAGATGTCAAGGTCACTGGACGGTAGTCATTAAGACATGTTGCCTGGTTCTTCTTTGGCACAGGTATGGTAGTAGTCTTCGTGAAGCAGATGGGAACCTTGGAACGTAGCAGGCAAAGGTTGAAGGTGCCTGCGAACACTCTCACCGTTGATCTTTGCGGGATCTGTGTCCATGACCAGGGATTCCGTCAGGATCCTTTGCTTTCCATGAGTTTGACAAGGTGCCGTATAGGAGGCTGTTAAATAAGTTAAGAGCCCATGCTATGAATAGTAAGAGCCTGGCATGGATAGCAAATTGGCTGACTGACAGAAGACAGAGAGTGCAGATAAAGGGGTCTTTTTCAGGATGGCATGCCTCAGGGGTCAGTGTTGGGACTACAACTTTTCACACTATATATTAATGATCTGGAAAAAGAAACTGAGGGCACTTTTGCTAAGTTTGCAGATGATACAAAGATATGCAGTGGGACAGGCAGTATTAAGGAAGCAGGAGGGGCTTGGTCAGGCTAGGAGAGCGACAAAGAAGTGGCAGATTGAATACAATGTGGAAAAGTGTGAGATTATACAATTTGGCAGGTAGAATGGAGGCATAGACTATTTTCTAAATGGGAAATTCTCAGGAAATCAGAAGCACAAAAGGACTTTGTAGTCCTAGTTCAAGATTCTCTTAAACTTAGTAAGTTTGCAAATGACTCAAAGGTTGGTGGAATTGGGGATAGTGAGGAAGACTGTCAGAGGATACAGCAGGATATAGATCTGTTGGAGACTTGGGCGGAGAGGTGGCAGATGGATTTTTATCCGAACAAATATAATAACTTAATTGTCACAAATAGGCTTACATTAACATTGTAATGAAGTTACTGTGAAAAGCCCCTAGTCACCACATTCCGGCGTCTGTTCATTACACAGAGGGAGAATTCAGAATGTCCAAATTACCTAACAGCACGTCTTTCAGGACTTGTGGGAGGAAACCGGAGCCGCAGAGGAAACCCACACAAACACAGGGAGAACATGCAGACTCCGCACAGACAGTGGCCCAAGCCGGGAATCAAACCTGGGACCCTAGTGCTGTGAAGCGACAGTGCTAACCACTGTGCTACAATGCCGCAAATGTGAGATAATGCATTTTGGAAGGTCTGATACAGGTGGGAAATAAATAGTTAATGGCAGAACCCTTGAGAGTATTGACAGGCAGAGGGATCTGGATGTACAGTTCCACAGGTCACTGAAAGTGGCAACGCAGGTAGAGAAGGTAGTCAAGAAGGCAGACGGTATGCTTGCCTTCATCAGCTGGAGCATTGAGTATAGAAATTGGCAAGTCATGCTGCAGCTGTATAGAATTAGTTAGGCCACACTTGGAAAATAGTGTTCAATTCTGATCGCCACACTACCAGAAAGATGTTAAGGCTTTGGAGAGAATAGAAAAGATGTTTAAAAGGATATTGCCTGGTATAGAGGGCATTAGCTATGAGGAGACGCTGGATGAACTTTGTTTGTTCTCACTGGAACGATGGAGGTTGAGCGGCGACCTGATAGAAGTCGACAAAATTATGAGGGGCATGGATAGAATGGGTATTCAAAAGCTCTTTCCCTGTGTGGAAGAGTCAATTATGAGGGATATAGGTTGAAGGTGTGAGGAGCTAAGTTTAGAGGAGATGTATGAGACAAGTTTTTTACACAGAGGGTAGTCGGTGCCTGGAATTCTCTGCCGGAGGAGGTGGTGGAAGCAGGTACGAAAGGAACGTTTAAGGTCATCTTAACAAATACATGAATAGGTTGGGAATTGTTGGATATGGACCCCGGAAGTGCAGAAGTTTTATAGATTAGATGGGCTGCATGTTGGCGTAGGCTTGGAGGGCCGAAGGGCCTGTTCCTGTGCTGTACTTTTTCTGTTATTTGCTTTTTGTTCTTCGTTAACATGCAGGTTCAGTCAGCAGATAGGAAGGCAAATGCAATGTTAGCATTCATGTTGAGAGGGCTAGAATACAGGACCAGGGACGTACATCTGACTCTGTATAAGGCTTTGGTCAGACCGCATTTGGAGTATTGTGAGCAGTTTTGGGCCCCGTATCTAAGGAAGGATGTGCTAGCCTTGGAAAGGGTCCAGAGGAGGTTCAGAAGAATGATCCTGGAATGCAGGGATTGTCATAGGAATGTGGAGAGGATGTTTCCAATAGTGGGAAAAACTAGAACCCGAGGGCACAACCTCAGACTGAAGGGATGATCCTTTATTATTGAGATGAGGAGGAATTTCTTCAGCCAGAGGGTGGTGAATCTGTGGACCTCTTTGCTGCAGAAGGCTTTGGAGGCCAAACCACTGAGTGTCTTTAAGACAGAGACAGATAGGTTAATAGATTAATAAAGGGATCAGGTGTTATTTGGAGAAGGCAGGAGAATGGGGATGAGAAACATATCAGCCATGATTGAATAGTGGAGCAAACTCGGTGGACCAAGAGCCTAATTCAGTTCGGGCATGATTCCACCAGCCTGTGTCCACTCATGCTGATTGTGCTCCAGTTTTTCCTGCAATGAGACACATGGAGATAATATAGGTGGGAGTCCTGCCAGGTCAGATGGCAATGAAGGCTGGCATGCGTGGCACGTGAGAGGGAGCGGGGATGAGAGGAACAGATTATCTACTGGTGGACCATGGAAATGAATGCTGAGGAGCCATGACAGTGTTGGGACCCCGTGAGGTGGCTGGGATCACCGTGGAGGTGTGAAAGGTGTGTCAAGGGGTCCAGCGGTATACATCAGGAACCAAAATAACCCTGGCTGCACGAAGAAGGTCATTTATCTTTCAACAAAGATTGATGACCCCCATTCTCTTATGGAGTGAGATGACACTCACTAAGATGGCCATTACCTCCCAGGTAGGGTTGGTAGCTTTGCTTGATGGATGTCTGGCTGATCACGGGTTGAGGGTGTCAGGTCTCTGTTTGACACCATCCTGATGTTTGGTGTGGGCTCCCTCCATGAAACGCGGTGCTGCCTACATAGAATCCATCCAGTGCAGAAAGAAGCCATTCAGCCCATCGAGTCTGCACTGGCCCTCTTAAAGAGCACCAACCTAGGCGCACTCCCCCCTCCATATTCCTGCAACCCAGTAACCCCATCAAACCTTTGGATACAAAGGACAATTTAGCATGGCCAATGAACCTAACCTGCACAGCTTTGGACTGTGGGAGGAAATCCATGCAGACACGGGTGAAAGTGAAAACGCCACACAGTCACCCAAGGCCAGAATTGAACCCGGACCCCTGGCGCTGTGAGGCAGCAGTGCCAACCACTGTGCCACAGTCTTCCTGGCAGTCATTCCCCCCCTGACTGGACTTGGAACAAGTGTAGGGGAGGTGTTTAAAAGGAACGTCCTACTTATTGCAGAGATTATGTTTTCCCGGGGTGAGTGTATCAAAGGTATGCCGCCATTTACGCGGTGTCAATCATGTGGGGAAACAAATTGTTAAAGAGGCTGAATGGCAGGTGAATGTTTTTTTTCATTGGAACCAACACTTTGAAAAAATATGTTAAGATTTTGCCCTTTCTGTGCTTAAAACAAACCTTCCAATTTTTATTTCTACCCTATTTATTATGAATGTGATAATTTAGTGTTATGGAGGTAAAGTGAAATGCCCTTTAAAATTTAGCTATCTTGTGTCAATCAGTAGCTGACACTGACAATATTGCTGCACTCTTGGAACCAACCAGGTACTTTGATATTCTATTTGACCTTCACCTTTGCATAATAAAGGGATAACTTTTTTTTAAAGAGTATGGAATAACAAACTAAAACTTCTCAGTGCCAGTTTTCATGTCAGCTCTTAATTTAGAGAAGCTCCAGTTACCATCTTCTTTGTGACCTTCCTCAAACAGTTTCTCACCATCTCATAGTGCCAGTCAATCTCAATGGGCTGGATTCTCAATTTGGGATACGATCGGCAGGATTCTCCGTTTCAGAAATTATGGGCTGGATTCTCCGTTGGCGGGATCCTCCACTTCGCTGGCAGAGCACTGACACCTGCGGATTCCTCGATGGCATGGGAGTGCCCACAATGAGAAATCCCATTGGCTGGTTGCCGGCCGGGGTGCGGCACACCAGAGAAAAGGAGCGGCAGGGCAGAGAATCCAGCCCGAAGTGTTGACTCCGGGATTGAATCAGTGATGTTCTACGACAGCGGAATTGGCGCCATTCTCAGAGCAATTCATCAACCGTTAATGGGCTGACATCGGCGCCATGTGGAACGCAACTGATTCCAATGAAAAACAGTGTCTGATTCGCCTGAGTCAGGATTAACACTTGAGAGGTTGACATGCTGCAGCCACAGTTTTGCACTCCGCACCCCACCCACACCATCCCTGCCAACAAGATGGCAGCAAGGAGTACAGCACAGCGATTCATGCACCTTGAGCTGGAGACACTATTGGATGCCATGGAGGAGAAGCGGACCACCATGAACCTCGGGGCGGGAAGGAGCTCACCACCACAGCTGTGCACCAGGCCTGGGCACAGGTGGGAGAGGCTTTGAGTGCAACGGGCAAACCTGCCAGAACTGGTAAGCAGTGCAGGTAAAAACTGCACAACTTCCTTGGGTGAGTAAGCAGCACTGTGCCCCTGGCACCAACCCCCGACCCAGACACCTGTACCTCCCTCCCCCGCTCCCCCCTCCCTCCTGAATGTGACCGAACACCCACGCTGCACCACCTGCCAGCACCCATACCGGCAGCCATGGCCGGAAGCCAAAGCCACAAAGGCAACCAATTACCCATCCCCTGCATGCGTCCGACTGTCTAACACTGTACATTGTCTGTCTCTCTCCCCCCCCCCCTCCCCCCCACCCCCCGTCCTCCCAGGAGAAGTCGGCCCACAACAAGAGGGAAAAGGCTGAGCAGTGGACACTGGATCTGTTTGGAGGGCCTGGGGAGGAAGAGGTCGACATCAGGTGAGCAAGAGAGACCCCGCTGAGTCGTGGTTCCCTACGGCACGCGTTTCACCACCCCACTCCACCATGGGTGGACGTTGGGGTTGGGCTTGGCCCAGAGTCCCCAGTATAGCCAGCACTCACCGCTCTGGTGTCTCGCTCCCATCCCTCCACCCAAACCCCCCCCGCCCCCCCCCCCCCCCCCCCTACAACTGTCCACACCACCGCCACCCCAAGGGTTTGGTGGGACCATGTGATGGAATGGCCAGCTTGCATGCAGGGATCACCCAGGTGGACGATGGAATGTGCTACCATGGGCAGGAATCAGACATTGTCGAACGGTGCGGTGCACCACACATCATCGCAGAGCGGGTTGTCATCATCCTCCATCCCATGGACCAGACCCGCTGCCAACCCAGGGCCCGTACCTTTCAGTGAGGCAGGTAGGAATCGTGGAAGGGGTCGCAGGGGTGAGGGGGTAGTTGTTTTGATCATGGAGGATGTTCAAGGGAAGGGCCGGTTGGCCAGAGGGAGGGGGGGTGTTAGTGGGGATGGGATGTCCGTGCCACTGGCCAAGTCCCCTAGTCGGTGAATCTGGAGGCGATTTGAGTGTCCCGTGCGCACTGGCCCAGGTGCACATATTGTGCGGCCTCGCGTGCCCGGCCCTATGTCATACCCACCTATGCCCTCCCCCACATCCTCCTCATCGGATGAGGATGGCTTTCACCCTCCATTTCCAGCAGAATGGTAGGTTTCCTTCCCCAAAGAGTATTAGTGATCCAGATGGGTTTTTTACAACAGTCGACAATGGTTTCATGGTTGTAATTAGACTTCTAATTACAGATTTTTATTGAATTTAAATTCCACCAACTACCCTGGCAGGATTCAATCCCAGGTCACCAGAGCATGACCCTTGGTCTCTGGATTACTCGTCCAGTGACAATACCACAACACCACTGCCTCCAACTTGGTTTGTGAAGACCAGCCTGTCACAGCCCGGTGCTCGTAGGGTGACATGCATCCCCTGGACGTGGGACATCTCGGCGATGGCAGTGAACCCTATTGCCTGGGCATCCTGATGGGCTCGGTCCACATTGAATTTGATATATTATGCCAACCGGGCATATAGGGCCTCCATGATGGCATGGATGCACCTGTGCACCGAGGTTGTGAGATTCCAGACAGGTCCCTACCCACTGCCTGGAAGGATCCCATATGTAGAGGTTCAGAGCGACCACCACCTTGATGACCACCCGGAGCAGGTGTCCTTCCCCATATCCCCAGTGTGCCAAATGCATGACCTGGCAGGTATGTCGACTATGCCCCGGCTCATCCAGAGTATTCAACGGCATTCCCGGTCCAGGTCCTCGAATGACAGGCACTACCGGTACACACGGGGCCTGCTGCAGCGCCTCCTTGACACCTCCTCCTCCTCTGCCTGTTTGGCAGCTGGCTCTCCATCCTCACCAGCTGCATCCTGTTCCTCTGCAGCAGATTCCTCGAGCAGCTCAAGCTTCTACAGCCTCAGTGTATTCCCCAGGGCTGTGGTGACCAGGATGAAGGACACCTAACCTGGTTGTGGTCCGAAGTCCATTGTCTGCAGCAGTACGCTCCACAGCTCCAGTCCAGCACCCTCCTGCAGGGGCTATTGTGGGCATTGCCCTTGGATGGGCCACATGCTACCTTGCCAGCGGGTGGCGGCTAGTCAGGAGGGGGGTAGGGTAGTTGGTGGGGTGGAGGATCGGGGCTGGGGTGTGGGAGGTGGGGGGTGTGCATGCACCCATACAGCTGGCGGCACTGCACAACCAGGGGCCACATTCGGCGGTCAGTGGGGTTTGCAGCAAGGTGGCTGTTTTGCAGGCCATGGCAATAGCGGGCAATGCCTGGACACCCCGGATCTTGGGGGATCACCTTGACCCCCACGGCCCATTCTCTGGCCACCCCGTCACCCCCCCCCCCCCCCCCCCCCGGTTGCCTGTTCCGGGCCTGGCAGAGGACCCCACCTCAGCCAGCCGGGAACGGCAGCCCACAGTAGCACCTCTGCAGGCCCTATCGCATTTCTCTCCCATTTTGGCCACAGGTTTGTTTCCTGATTTTCAAAACCCACAACTGAAACTCGCCGCCGGTATTTCCCCCGCTGGTGGAGGTGGAGCATCGCGCAGACCCCGGAGAATACCGGATCAGACCCACTAATGATATGCGAACGGTGTTTACTGTATGGATGGAGTGGAACGCATTGACATTGCTGTTGAGGCATTGGAGCATGGCATTCTGCGGGCGCCTGGTGCCCACCACAGTTTTGGCAGCACGACTGATTCTCTGTCCAATTGGCGTTTTGCGATTTTGGCATCACAATGGAGAATCTCGCCCTATATTCTCCCACTAGAGCTGATTTACACCAGTTTTATGACCCCCTAGTAGTTGTAAAAGAGAATGCAATTCAGTGCTCCACGCCATGCAAATTTAAGCATGGCATGGAATTGGGGGGGAATCCCAGGGATTCCCCGTTCAAGCTAAAGGCCCGATAGTGAGGTCCCGTGGCCGGTCACCCTCCCACACCGCAAATTGGCCCTCCCCCCACTGCAAATCGGTCCCGACCTCTCCCACACAGCAGCCCCCCACCCCACATCCCCATATCACACGGTCTTTGTGGGTGGTCTCCCTACCACAGGGGTCCCTTTGGGGTCTCCACATTATATTTGTCCCTTTGGGGAGGGGGTCTCCCTAGGACAGGGGTCCCTTTGGGTCTCCATATTATAGTGGTCCCTCTGGGGGGGGGGGGGGGGTGTCTCCCTATTACAGGGGTCCCGTAGGAGATCTCCCTATTACAGGGGTCCCTGTAGGGCATCTGCCTATTACAGGGGTCTCTATAGGGGATCTCCCTATTACAGGTGTCCCTGTAGGGATCTCCCTATTACAGGGGTCTCTGAAAGGAGGTGGGCTGGGTCACCCTAGTACTTGGGGGTTGGGGCTGCTGTGCGATGCAAGGGGGGGGTGTCCAGGCCGATTTATAGTGCGGGGCGTTTTGGTGTCGGATGGACTTGGATGATCTCTACCATCGTGGCCCTGGCATGCTGCATCTCGCAGTGGCCCAAGGGGGCAATAAGTGATCCACAACCACGTGATTCTTGGCCACAGGGACCTGGGAATCATGGGAGGATGGAGCATAGAGAACCAGGCCCACTGAATAGATGCAAGTAGGCCATTACTCCCCATGCTGGTGTGCGGCATGGAGCATTGCATTCAAAGTTGCATTCAACCCGGCGCTGATCCCGATTTTTCCCCAATGCCCAGTTCTCCCTTCCAATGAAAAACCCATTCCAGACAGCCTAGAATGGAGAATCCAGCCCAATGTCTTCAATGATCCTGTGCAACGAATAACTTTGATGAAAGTCTACCTATTTGTGTATGCTACTTTAAGACAGATGTTAATAATACCCTTCAAAATAAATGAAGTTCAAGGCAATGACTCCACAATTTCCCATTTAGCATTGCACTGGTAGACGTACCCTGCACATGTCAGTATGCCGGTGATATTCTGGTTCACATTTAATTGCAGTCAGGGAATTTACTTTCAAAAGCATAAAACAAGTACTGATATTCCAATTACACAATGACACTTCATAAGTCACTCTGCCATGAGGTGCAGCCAACTAAACAGGGTCATTCTTTAATTGGAAATTATCGTAACTTTATTGGCTTTAGATAGAATTCCCTGAAAGCCTTCATGCTAAAGTCACTTAGTGCGAATGGAAGCAGATTAAGTACAGCAATGTATTCGGAAGTCCTTCATTGACTTTAAAAAGTTTTGTGATGTTGGTTGCGGGGGCAGGGGGGGTGGGGGCTGATTTTCCATGCCCGCTGCAGCGTATTTATCAGCGCCAGGACGCAGCCTGCCATTGGCCGGCGGCATGATCTCCTGGTCCCACTGCTGTCAGTGGGATTTCCCATTGAATCCTCCCAGTGCTTGGGAAACCCACGGTGGGGGTTGGCTGTCGGCGGGAGCGGAAGACCCCGCTGGTGACAACAGCCAGAAAGTCACCCGGTGTCACGAAAGGTGCTAAAATGAAAATCTTTCAATCTAGCCTCAAATGCATTAAAAAAAACATCAGATATATCACAATTGTCTTTATTAGCCAAATCTGAATAGGTGTAGTTCACAGAAGATGCATCAGACTGATCAAGCTTGAGAACTTGAATTACGAGCAACAAACTGGAGATTCGAGAGCTTTTCAGCATTAAAAGGAGATGACTCGACAGATGATTTAAGGGCTGTATATGATGCTAATCTTGGAACAGTGAAGTAAAATGTGAGAATGAAACAAAGGAGAATAATCTATCTATTAAATTGCAAATATTATGAAATGGGGCAGGTGTGTACAAACATCCATGTTTAGGCAAAAATCTTGCACAGACCAGCAGTTACAGAACATCAGGGCAAATGGATTGTCACGTGTAGTTAAAAATCTGAATGGCCCAAGGCTGAGGAAATGACATTTCTCCTGTCATACTAACACGATTTAAATTTTCAGAACTGTGGTTAAGATTGAAGCGCGATTAGTTAATTACACAATGGTAATAATGATAAAATGTGAAACAAGGTCACTTAAAATGTGATCTTAATTTGCTAATTTGAAGATCATAGAATCATAGAATTTACAGTGCAGGCGAAGGCCATTCAGCCCATTGAGTCTGCACCGGCCTTTGGAAAGAGCATCCTACTTAAGCCCATGGATCCACCCTATCCCCGTAATCCAGTATCTCCACATAACTTTTTGGCCACTAAGGGGCAATTTAGCATGGCAAATCCACTTAACCTGCACATCTTTGGATTGTGGGAGGAAACTAAAGCACCCGGAGGAAACCCTCCCAGACCCGGGAGGAGGTGCAAACTCCACGCAGTCACCCGAGACTGGAATTGAACCCGGGTCCCTGGAGCTGTGAGGCAGCAGCACTAAACACTGTGCCACCGTGCCATCCTGCAACTGGTTTCAACACTGCTGGCTGTGGAACAACTTCAGCACCTGGAGATTAAGTTGATAGAATCCATAAGCTTCAATCTTCTTCCATTGTGGTAGTGAGTTCTGGCTTTGTGTTGTGGAGGCTTTGGGTCAGGATAAATGTAACTAGTCCTGATTTGGAATTATCTTTGAACAACTACTTCAGAAGACTTCACATAGTGTGTGTAGAGGATCTAGAATACATGTTTCGTGTCTTTCAAACAACAGGAAGCTTCAAATGAGTAAGGTCCAAATCCAGTTCATACCGGACAGTGCTCGTGGTCTATTTTAAAATGCATTGTGCTGTCATGTCAATTTGAACTGCTTCTTTGAATTTAACTTGCCCCATTTATAAAATAAACTCAAAAGATATATAAATGTCCTTGTAAATTCAGCAAATGCACCTCACAATGTCACCAATGTCATTCATTGTAACTCTGATAATGATGCAATATTTTTCTTTGTCTGTGCTTAGCTTGCTCGCTGGCCTTTTAAATCCGCTCACAATATACAAGGGGTTTGAAAACAAAATAAAATCAAAACCATGGCCAATCCAAATGATGCAAGGTCAGTTTGGGTTGGGAAACTGTAAACTGCAGAGGTGGAATCTAACAACTGGGAGATTTATTCAGTTAAGTGCACAACATCCAATTATTTTTGACTCCTAACCTCCAGTTATGAAAATTCAAAGATGGTAAGACAACCTGTGAAAGGTTGTATAGATGGCTGGGTCTGTTCATTAAACGGAGATCTGAGCTGGTCAGAGCGACGTTAAGACAGATATTCTTCAGACTCTGATCTTTTATACTCCTCAGTTTGAAGGAACCTGGGCTATGAGCTTGACAATTTGGATTTTTAGATTGTTACTTGACATGCCTTGAAAATACTTGCGTGAGTCTGGACTTGTTTGCAAACCGTGGTTAACCTCGAGCTGTTTAAAGGGTTGAAATCATGAGAATGCGGGTGTGGCGTGTCAAGATTAGCATTGATATCACTCTTAAAGGGACTATTACCAATTAAAGGTCATCAATTCTCAGAGGTGACCATTCAAATGGTGAATCTGGAGGGGTCACGTTAATCATTGTTTGCCATCTTTTTTATTTACTCTTTCATGGGTTGTGGCCGTCACTGGCTAGGTCAGCATTTATTGCCCATCCTAATTACCTTTGAAAAGGTGGTGAGCTGCCTACTTGAACTACTGGAAACCATGTGGTGTTGGCACACCAGCTGTGCTGTTGGGGAGGGAGTTGCAGGATTTTGACCCAGCGACATTGAAGGAACGGTGATATTTTTTTGTAGGCCACAAACTTATCTGACCCAAGATGGTCAAAACAAAACTTCTAGATGGTAGTGAGATTGGAAGGTGTTGCCGAAGGAGCCTTGGTGAGTTCTGAAGTGCATCGGTGGTGGAGGCAGTGAATGCTTCTGGATGTGGTGCCAATCAAACAGACTGCTTTGTCCTCAATGTTGTTAAGCTTCTTGAGTGTTGTTCAAGGTGCACTCATCTGGACAAGTGGAGAGTATTCCATCACATTTCTGACTTGTGCCTTGAAGATGATGGGCAGGCTTTAGGGAGACAGGAGATGAATTACTGCAGGATTCCGAGGGCGCGATTCTCCGCTGCCCACGACGGGTCGGAGAATAGCGGGAGGGCCTTCCCGACATTATTCCTGACCTCCCGCTATTCTCCGCCCCCCCCCCCCCCCCACGGCCGCCCCATGACATGAATCGCTGCTCGCCGTTTTTTACGGCGAATAGCGATTCTCCCCTAGCCGATGGGCCGAGTTCCCAGGCCTTTACGGCCGTTTTCACGAACGCAAACACACCTGCTCTCACCGTTCGTGAAAACGGCCGCAAAGTGCCGTCCCGGACAACCATGGCACCGATCGGCACGGCCGCCAAGGGTGGCATGGGCCTGCGATCGGTGGGCACCGATCGCGGGCAGTGGGTCCGATACCCGCACACCATTTATTCTTCCGCCGCCCGGCAGGATCAGTCCTCGGGGCGGCTGAGGGGCATGACGGCCCGCGCATGCGCGGGTTTGACGCGTCTGCGTGATGACGTCATCCGCGCATGCGCGGGTTGGAGCCATTCAACCCGCGCATGCTCGGCTGATGTCATCGTGCGCGTCAGCCGCCGTGACTCTTGGCAGGTGGAGCTAGAGACGCTCGCTAACTCCGCGTCGCCGTGATTCCCCCGGCCCCGATACTAGCCCCGCCCGGCGGGTCCGATACCCGCGCACTCTTTGTTCCTCCACCGCCCCGCAGGATCAGTCCGCGGGGCGGCTGAGGGGCATGACGGCCCGCGCATGCGCGGATTTGACGCATATGCGTGATGACATCATCCACGCATGCGCGGGTTGGAGCCGTCCAACCAGCGCATGTGTGGCTGATGTCATCATGCGCGTCAGCCGCCGTGATGCTTGGCGCGCGGGCTTAGCGACGGTCGCTAAGCCCGCGATGCTGTGCTTCACGGGGCCGCGCTGCTAGCCCCGCCCGGGGGGGAGAATCCGGTTCCGGGAGGGGGCGCGGAGGCTGCCGTGAAACACGGCCAGTTTTACGGCAGCCTTTACGACTCTCCGCATTTGGGGAGAATCGCGCCCCTAGTCTTTTACCTACTCTTGGAGCCCAGTATTTATATGGCTAGTCCAGATCAGTTTCTGGTCAATATTAACCCCAAGCTGTTGATACTGGGGGATTCAGCCATGGTAATGCCAAGGGCCAATTGTTGGATTCTCTTTTGTTAGAGGTGGTCATTGCCTGGCACTTGTGCAAAGCGAATATTACTTGTCAGCCCAAGTCTGGATATTGTCCAGGTCTTGTTGCATTTGGACATGGACTGCTTCAGCATTGGAGAATTTGCAAATGTTGCTGAATATTGTGCAGTTATCAGCAAAAGTCTGATGTAAGGATGGAAGGAAGATCATTGATGAAGCAATTGCAGGTGATTGGTCATTATCATAATAATAATAATCTTTATTCGTGTCACAAGTAGGCTTACATTAACACTGCAATGAAGTTACTTTGAAAATCCCTGAGTCGTCACACTCTGGCACCTGTTCAGGTACACTGAAGGAGAATTTGGTATGTCCAATTCACCTAACAGCATGTCTTTCGGAACTTGTGGGAGGAAACTGGAGCATCCAGAGGAAACTCACGCAGGCACAGGGAAAATGTACAGACTCCCATAGTCAGTGACTCAAGACAGGAATCGAACCTGGGTCCCTGGATTCACTGAGGCTGTACGGTTTGGAACTGCTCAAGGACGAGCACCCTGCAGCAGCAGAGCTTGCCCCGGAAGAACAGGAGGAGGTGGGAAGGAGGAGCCCCATGAGGCATCAAGGATCTGCCGGACAGGCATCCTGTCGAAGACTCTGGCTGAGGATGAGGGCAGTGCAACATATCTGCCATGTCAGCCAATGCCTGTGCAATGCCGCCAACGCTCTCAGCCATTGCCTGCTGTGACTGAGCAAGGCTCTGTGGTCCCACTGCAGTGTCCAGGTAGCTCTGGTACATGGCTACCTGTGGGAGAGCAGTGCTGTCCTGGGCCTCGGTGACATCCTGCACAGATAACCCCAGGTCATGGACATCTTGACCCTTGACCCATGGTTGAAACCTTCGCGCCCCCCCCCCCCACCCCCCAAGGCCTCCAACACGGATGCCACCCGTGCGGTGTTGGCCTGGGTGGCATGCGTGTTCGACACCATCTCCTGCCCCTGCAGGTGGTTAGACTCCTCCAACTGCACCTGCACGCGCTGGGCGGTTGCCGACACTCCTCCATGTCGTCCCTGGCTCTGCACCTGCATCTCCACAATCGATGGGACCGTCCATTCTTAAAGCCCGAAACCCATCTGGACTTCAGCTTGCCCTGGGGTCGGTCCAGCCTCCGAATATCCGCCCCCTCGACATTCCTACCTCCACCTGTTGTTCCGCAGCCGGCGTGCACCAGATAGTGCCCCTGGAGCCTCTTAACTATAATACCCAACTGAAGTGAGTGTCTCTGGGATGGTGGAGGGTGTTGGAGATAGTTGTGACGGAAAGCCAGTGTCTTCCTTGGACTCAAGCTCCGGGGCGTCGCGTGATGGGGATCGAGAGCTCCGGTCGCTCTCCGTGGCTGGGTCCTTGATGCTATGCACTTGTGGTTCTGGTTGGGGTCGGGGGCAGGGGGCACCAGACGGCCCATGCCATCACCAGGACCTCCTACAAGACACAAGGGGTGGTGGAGTGTGTGTGGGGGGAATGGGGATGTGTTGGGAGGGGTTTGGAATACAGGTGTCGAGGATGGTGCTGGTAGAGAGGGGGTGTGTAGAGGAAGGATTAGAGGGTGGTGGGAGTGGCGACACACGTGCCATGGGGAACCTCAGCTCAGTGTGTTTTCTCTTGTTCATACGATGCTGACCTCCACCTCGGCCACCGCCCTCTCTCTGGGCCCATTATGGGTGTGTTGGGCGGGGTTGTGCCCTGAGGAGGTACAGTTTTTTACGGCACTGCTGGCCGGTCCTGATGGTGTTGCCCACGGTGCTCATGACATCTGCTATCTGCGTCCAGGCACAGTGAACAGCGCCGGCTGGCAGCCTCCTTCCCATCCCATGGTGAAGGGTCGCCTGCCTCTCCTATACTGCGTCTAGCAGGGTGTCCCATCCAGCGTCGGTGAAACCGGGTGCCGCTGTCCGTGCTGCCATCTCGTTGGCTGGGTGAGTGTGCACAGGGAGTGAAGTGTGTATTTGTGGCTGCAGCTTGTCAGCCTTCTGAGTGTCAATCCCAAACCCAGCGAAACCAGCACCGTTTCTCTTTGGAACCGGTTGTGGTGCCCGTGCTACCCCCTTAATGGTTTGTGAATTTGTCCAGGTGCGGCACCGATTTTGCTGTCGTAGAAGTCCACTAATCCTGCTCCGGCAGCAACACTAAGTCTCAGGCACAGAGAATGCAGCCCATGGTTCCAGGTCAGGATGATTTGTGGCATGCAGCTGGTGGTGTTCCCAGACACCTGCTGCCCTTATCCTTCTCGGTGATGGTGGTTGGCAGACTGGAAGATGGTGACGAAGGAGGGTTGGCAAGTTGCTGCAGTGCATCTTGAAGTTGGCACACACTTGATGTGTTAAGTGAGTTAGTTCAACGTTGACTGCAACTGGATGCAGTGAAACTAGAAACAGGCTTCCGACACAGGAGATGGTCCAACACTGTTTTATTAAACTTGCTGATTGCTGTACATAATCTGCTGTGGGTTGACACTCTATTAATCTAATTGATAACCTCCTACTGACTTGACCAGACTAGCTCTCTACCACATGGAGATGATGCTCACTGGCTTGTGCACTCAAACTATCTCAGTAGCCGTGTCCTGTGAGAGAGGGAGAGTCTTAATGCCCTGTGGGCTTTATAGTGGTGGTGTCCTGTCTGGTGATTGGTTGTTCTGTGTCGTGTGTGTTCATTGGTTATCCTGTGTGTCAATCACTGCCTGTCTGCATCTCATTATATACATGAGTGGATATTATGACATCTCCCCTTTTTAAAATAAATTTTGGAACGTGGCTGTATATACATGCATTACTATGTACAAGTGGTGAATGAATGAACATATGTACATGGGAAGGTGTCTGTCGTGCAGATACAGAGCAAACTGAACAAAATTTACAAGATTTAAGTCTATAGATTCAGTCTTTGTGGCGGGCGACAAATTCTTGTTGATCGCCGCGGAGGTGGAGGGGGGAACGCTGCCACCTGGACAGGACGGATTGATGCTATTTCAATGGCTTCATAGACAGGCGGGATCGCTGCCAGATCGGTGGCCTCATGGTGCAAGATGTCCGGAGGAGGCATGATGAAATGCGGAGAAGTGTGGCCAGGTGGTGGGCAGGGAACTTTGCGCAGCGTCCTCCTGTTGCACCGTAGAATGGAGCCATCGGCCATTTGAACAACGAAAGATCTGGGGCAGCCTCTCTGACGACAAAAGGGGGGGGTTGTTGGGTTACGGGTATAGGGTGGATACGTGGGTTTGAGTAGGGTAATCATTGCTCAGCACAACATCGAGGGCCGAGGGGCCTGTTCTGTGCTGTACTGTTCTATGTTCTATGTTCTAAAAGCTGGGGCTGACCAACCTCCCTCAGTCAGCTGAATGCGAACAACTTCTGGAGCCAGCGCAGGCAGATCCGTGGCATGAGCATCATACGTGATCTTCTGCTGTTCCCTGGATCGCTGCACTTTCTGCAGCACTGTGAGATGGTCAAGGTCTGGAACATGGATGGCTGGAACAGTCGTCCTCAGGTTGCAGTTCATGAGCAGCTGCGCCGGAGACTAACCAGTTGACAGAGGGGTTGCCCTGTATGCCAAGAGCGCCAGGTTGAAATCCGAGGCTGAGTCTGCAGCCTTGCACAGCAACCACTTGACAATATGGACCCCTTTCTCAGCCTTCCCGTTTGATTGCGGGTAATGGGGACTGGATGTGATATGACTGATGTGGTAGGATCGTGCAAAGTCGGACCACTCTTGGCTGTAGAAACATGGACCGTTGTCCCGTGGTATCCCGTGCCTGGCAAACGTCTCTTTGCAGGCTTTGATGACTGACTTGGACGTGCGGTCTGACAGTTTCACCACTTCCGGCTAGCTGGAGAAGTAGTCGACCAAGAGCACGTAATCACACCCATTCGCGTGAAAGAGGTCTATCCCCACCTTGGACCATGGAGAAGTCACGATCTCGTGCTGTTGCAGTGTTTCCTTGAGCTGAGCTGGTTGAAACTTCTGGCATGTTGTGCAGTTGAGGACTGTGTTGGCAATATCCTGGCTGATGCCAGGCCAGTAAACTGCCTGCCAAGCTCTGCGTCGACATTTCTCGACCCCAAGGTGACCCTCATGGATCTGTCTGGGCACCATGGTTTGCATGCTTTGGAGAATAACGATTCTATCTAGTTTAAGAAGGATCCCATCAACAACCGTTAGCTCGTCCTTAACGTTGACAAACTGGGGGCACTGCCCCTTTTGCTAGCCATGGGCGAGGTGTTGCATCACATGCTGCAGTAGAGGATCTTTGGCAGTTTATTTGCGTATTTGGACAACACGTTCATCAGTGGCTGGGAGGTTGCTGGCACACAACTGCACCTGTGCCTTAATGTGGCGAATGAGGTCGCCCTGTTCACACAGCGTGGTGACTGATCGGGATAGGGCATCCGCGACGATCAGCTCCTTACCGGGTGTGTAGAGTGGCTGGTTTAGCTCACCAGGCTAAATCACTGGCTTTTAAAAAGCAGACCAAGCAGGCCAGCAGCACGGTTCGATTCCCGTACCAGCCTCCCCGGACAGGCGCCAGAATGTGGCGACTAGGGGCTTTTCACAGTAACTTCATTGAAGCCTACTCGTGACAATAAGCGATTTTCATTTTCATTTCATAGACGAGTTTGAAGTCATATCGGCGGAGACAAAGAAGAATTCGCTGCAGCCGAGGTGTCATGTCATTTCAATCCATTTGGATTATGTGGACTAAAGGCCTGTGGTCTGTTTCCACCGTGAACTTTGGCAGGCTGTATACGTAGTCATGAAACTTGACTATTCTGTCACGAGACCCAAGCACTCCTTTTCGATCTGGGCATACCGTTGTTCGGTCGGAGTCATGGCCCTGGAGGCGTATGCTATTAGAGCCCAGGACGAGGAGTCGTCTCGCTGGAGGAGCACCGCCCCAATGCCGTCCTGGCTTGCATCTGTGGATATCTTGGTCTCGTTGGTTGGGCCATAGAGCGCCAGTACTGGCGCTGTGGTGAGCTTCACCTTCAGCTCAAGCCACTCTGCTTGATGTGCGGGAAGGCACTGGAACACTGTCGACTTTTTAACGAGATGCCGGAGGGCTGTGGTGTGGGATGCCATATTGGGAATGAATTTTCCGAGAAAATTTACCATCTCGAGAAAACGGAGGACCGCCTTTTTGTCCTCTGGGGTCTTCATGACATTGATTGCCAGCACCTTGTCAGCGTCA
Organism: Scyliorhinus canicula; assembly: GCF_902713615.1. Classification (NCBI taxonomy): domain Eukaryota; kingdom Metazoa; phylum Chordata; class Chondrichthyes; order Carcharhiniformes; family Scyliorhinidae; genus Scyliorhinus; species Scyliorhinus canicula. The sequence continues at coordinate 69,152,554 of NC_052162.1, read as the reverse complement.
GGTTGCACACCCTGCTGTGAAATGTGGTCACCCAGAAACCTGACAATGGACCGACCAACTCAGCATTTAGCCTTGTTGAGCTGGAGGCCATTTTCATGAATCCTCTGGAAAACCTTTTTGAGGCGAGCAATGTGATCCTCGGGCATCGTGGACCAGATGATCATGTCCTCCACATAGACTCGCACCCCCTCGATGCCCTCCATCATTTGCTCCATTATGCGATGAAATACTTCGGAAGCTGAGATGATACCAAAAGGCATGCGGTTGTAGCAATACCTGCCGAATGGAGTGTTAAACGTGCACAGCTTCCGACTGGACTCGTCCAGCTGTATCTGCCAGAACCCACGGGAGGCATCCAGCTTGGTAAAGAATTTCGCATGAGCCATCTCACAGGATAACTCTTCACGCTTCGGGATCGGGTAGTGCTCTCGCATGATGTTGCGATTCAGGTCTTTGGGATCAATGCCAATGCGGAGGTCACCAGAGGGTTTCTTGACGCAGACCATGGAGCTGACCCAGTCTGTTGGTTCCTTGACCTTTGAGATGATGCCCTGGTCTTGGAGCTCTCGTATTTGTGTTTTCAGGCGATCCTTGAGAGGAGCCGGCACCCGGCGTGTGCATGGATGACTGGGGTGGCATTCGGCTTGAGAAATATCTTGTAACAATATGGGAGCGTGCCCATCCCATCAAACACATTGTGGTATTGCGTGAGAATGTCGTCTATCTCAGCCTGGAGATTTGTATTGGGCGAGGCAGTCGCCTGTGTCGAGGACATGGCGGGACGCGCTGGACCAAATTTAGGAGTTTCCATGCGCGAGCACCGAGCAGGGATGCCTTGTCAGGCTGGACGATCTTGAATCTTAACGTCGCCTTGATTGCCTTGTGAGATACACCTAGCTGACACGATCCACTGGCAGCTATGCCATTGCCATTGTCGTAAAGGAGCTGGCAGGCTGGTGGAAGAATGCTAGGTTGGTCTCGGATGCTATCGAGGTCCGACTGTGATATGAAGTTTGCAGATGCGCCAGTGTCCAATTTAAATCGGATGGGAGACTGGTTAACCGAGATGACAGCACATCACTTGCCGTCAGGATCCACACTCAGGATTGAAAGGTGGTTTTCAGGCACGGTGGAGACCAGCTCTTGTGTGGTGATGATGCCCACCCGATATGGAGACTCGAGGCAGTCAGCATCGGGATCCGTTGGGCTGTCGGGATCAGAATCCTGCATGCTTCGTTGTACGCAGTAGACACGTCTGCGCTGCAGCTGGGATCGCTGGCTGTTGCTCGGTAGAAGGCCGCGTAATGCCCAGGCTTTCCACACTGTAGACATCACCTTCCTTTGGCTGGACATTGCCGCTTTAAATGGGTGGAGCCACAATTTGGACACGCCATGAGGCTGATGTCAGCGCGTTCTGTGCGCCATCGCGCATGCGTAGTGCAGTCGGCATTAGGGTCTTCAGCCTCATTGTCCACCTGGTTGTGGCGCGCATGCATAGGGACCCGGGAAAAGCACGTGAAACGGCTCAGGCCTTGCAATTTTGCGATGGCCTGCACCCTTTCAGCCTCATGGAAGGCTAGTTTTGCAGTTTCTGCCACCCTGATGCAGGAGTAACGATTTCTGGCAACGATTTCATGGACAACGCACGTTTTGATGGCGACGGAGAGGGTCAACTGTTTGATTTTGAGTAGCTGCTCCCGCAGGGAGTCAGACTGGACCCCGAAAATGATCTGATCCCGGATCATGGAATCAGCCGTCGAGTCATAATTACATGACCGCGCTAGGATGCGGAGATGGGTCAAGAAGGACTGAAAAGGTTCATCCTTACCCTGGTGTGCTCCCCCGCAGTCGACAGGAACAGCACGATCTTTCTGGCATCCGATGCTGCCTCGAGGTTGGAGGCTTCGATATACAGGAGGAACTTCTGTTTGAAGACTTTCCAGCTGGCACCGAGGTTGCCGGTGATCCGGAGTTGCGGAGGAGGTTGGATCTTTTTCATGCCGCTGGATGGCTGCTTGCTGGTCATTGCAGATTCACTCGAGGTAGGTTCGTTAGAATTAATAACTCCCTGGTACCATGATGTGTTAAGTGAGTTAGTTCAACGTTGACTGCAACTGGATGCAGTGAAACTAGAAATAGGCTTCCGACACAGGAGATGGTCAAACACTGTTTTATTGAACTTGCTGATTGCTGTACATAATCTGCTGTGGGTTGACACTCTATTGATCTAATTGATAATCTCCTACTGGTTTGACCAGACTAGCTCTCTACCACGTGGTGATGATGTTCACTGGCTTGTGCACTCGAACTATCTCAGTAGCTGTGTCCTGTGAGAGAGGGAGAGAGTCTTAATGACCTGTGGGCTTCATTGTGGTGGTGTCCTGTCTGGTGATTGGTTGTTTTGTGTCGTGTGTGTTCATTGGTTATCCTGTGTGTCAATCACTGCCTGTCTGCATCTCATGATATACATGAGTGGATATTATGACAACACTGTGCACTGGTGGTGAAGGGGATAAATGTTTAATAGGTGGGTGGGGGTGCCTATCAAGTTGTTTTGTTCTGGATGCTGCTGAATTCCCGAGTGTTGTTGGAGCTGCACTCATCCAGGCAAGTGGAGAGTATTCCATCACACTCCTGACTTGTGCCTTGTAGATAGTGGACAGGCTTTGGTGAGTCTGAAGGTGAGTTACTGTGAATGTTAAGAGAACTGCATTCTGATACTGCACCAACAATTACATAGAGAACTGTACGGCTTTAAACAAAAAAGTAGTTCATAAAATGTTGTGGGACTAAGGAATTTATCTGAAAATTATGACATCGCTCAGTATGCCCTGAGATCAAAGGTTAGAAAAGTAACAAAACCAACAATTTTGAGGAGGGAGGTAGAAGTATATTTATTGCAAACATAATTTTTCTATCACTGTTTAATTTTTACATGTTCAGCTTATGGAAACTAAATTTACTTTACACTTAAACTTAAAATGAGATCTGATGTTGCGATGTTTTGTAATTCACTGAATATTTACAAATACCTGGAGAGGTCTGGTATAAACCCGATAGCTAAAATATAAAGGCTGTTCTATATTTTCATTGCCACATGAGCAATACTCTTTGCTTAGATTGAACAGTAGTGAAGTTATTTTCAAAAGGCATTGAGAGTTAATATTCATTTATGGAACCAATCTAAGACACATGAGCTGTAAACGTTCAGAATACAATGCTGTGGTAGCGCAGTCTCTTTAAGGGGTCCATTTGACCAACTCGGGGGCCATCGCATGGGAACACACTAAACCCCGACCAGTGGGGAAATAGGGTCAGGCCCTGGGACCGGGTTCCTGGGCAGAGTGGACTCTGGAGCCAGAGAGTGAAGACCTGTTTAGTGTATAGTTTACCGTGACTTGTTACCAATAAACCCTTGTTCAGGTATAATGTAAGTCTCCCTCATATTTCCTCAAATCGTCGCATTGGCAACCAGTGTAAACCAGATCAATTGCAGGTCCTCGGTTGTTCAGAATTCGAGATGGAAGGGAGAAGCCCCTTCAATGAACAGAGAAATTGAACAGCGTTGACGCCATCTTAAAACATTGGCGCAATTCAACGGAAAATGTTCAGAGTCCGTTTTCAGACACGTTTTTCGGTGCCTGCAGTGCCGAGAAAGACCCCGCTGCTCAATGGCACTTTGTCAATTGTTTGGCCTCAGTGAGGAATGGCCTGTTGAGGCCACATTTACATAATTTCCTGCACTGACGAGCTCAGCTTGCCAGGGAATGAAGAGTACGCGCGGATCTTGGCGCCATTTTAAAGGCAGACCCTATCTTTCCACAGAACTCAGCATCCTCTGCAGTACACCCTCCAGAGGTGGGTGCATTGTGGTGGTCTGCTGTGCCCTCCACAATGTGGCCCAGCAGTGGGGCAACGTGCTGGAGGAGGAGGAGCAGACGGAAGTGAGGGGACAAGCGGCCTCATCTGAGGAGCAGGAGGTGGACCAGGAGGTGATGGAGGATGAGCCGGAGAAGGAGCTGGAGGATGGGAGGTAGCGAGGCTCTGATATGCGAGGAGGACCAGGGAGGCCCTCATCATCTCCAGATTCTCATCGACAAGGCTGTGTCCATCAGCTCAGCAACCCCATTTCCCTCCATTCCCCTCCACCCATTTCCCTTCCTCCCTGCTCCCCTCTATGTCCTTCCCCCTATTTTCCTTCCTCCTTCCCTCCATCGCCGCCTTCCAACCTCGGTACCACACATTGTCGGCACTATCTCCTGTAGCCCTTGCCACTCTTCCAATCAGCCTTGCAGTCACTGGAGTTCTGCTGACACTCCCTCCTGAATGGCATGGCTCTGGCCAATCATCTGCATCAGCCCTGGGAGAACCCTGTCCAGAGGCTCAGCATCTGGCTCTGACCCAGCTGAGCCCTGGGATCCAGCAGAACCCCAACTGCAAACTCCCTTGGATGCTCCCGCCTCCACCTGATGTGCATCAGCAACTGTGTGGGGCTCATCAGTTTGTGCCCTAGAAGCCTGTCCACTAATATCACCCACCAAGGTGTGTCTGGGCTGGTGGAGGGTGGAGGTGACAGCTGTGGCACCTCACTAGTGGACTCCTTGCAAGTCTCCTTTGTGATGTTCTCTTTGGTGGCGGAACCAGGGAGATGGGGGGTTGGGGAGGAGGAGGGAACCTGGCTGTCGGTGACTGCTCTCTCCTTGGACATCCCTGTGATCTCCAGGGCCCATTCCTCATAGGGGTAAGGTCTCAGATCTCTGGAATCCCTCCCCCCTCCCCGGTGTTGGCCCATTCCCGCTGATTCCGGTCTATCTTCTCCTGCAGAGACAAAGAGAGGGCATTGTGAGCTGCATGCTTGATGGATCAGGGGGATTTACAGAAGCCAGCATGTGTGGATACCGCAGCTGGTCATGAATGGGTTGTGTTCGTGGGTGACATGGGGTTCAGAGGAACAAGCACGAAGAACGGATGTGGGGAGGGAGCGAGGTGTCAGCCAGTGAATGGAGCAAGGAAGCGGGGAGGGGTTTGGGAATTTGAAGGATGACAGGCAGAACTAATGCTAGAAGTGATGGGACCATCAGTTCACACGAGACGATGAGTAGAAGTGAACAATGGTTTGAATCAGCTAGATCAGTGCCTGCCTGCAACTGCACTGTACTGAGTGCCGCCTACAGGCTGCAGATCTATATACCTCCCCAGAGGGGGCAGAGCCATAGACGGAGCCCACAAGGGCATCAACATAATGCAATACAATGTAATGCAATACAATGGTGAATGGTAGCAGTAATACGTTCACCACAATAAGTGAGATGGTAACTTACCCTTGCAGCTCATTAGAGGTTGTTTCTCTTCTTCCGACATTGGACGGCGGTATTCCTGGTTAAGCTACCTCGACTGCCAGCCGCATCCACTGCTTCCCAGGCAGCATTTCTAACCCTGCTACTGGTCCACTGACTTCCTTGGGGGAACAGTTTACTCCGCCTTTCATCCACAACATCAGGAAATCTTGTGAGGTCTCCTTCCCCAAAGCAAGGAGCAGGTCTGCATGCCACCATGCTTGTGTGTTGACTGGGAGTGAGTGGTGAGTGAGCATTTAAAAGCAGCTTCCCCTTGTTAGCCACAACCTGCAGGGGCAGGTAAATCAGATGGCGAGGGAGCCAGGTGTCTCGCGAATCTCGTAGGGGCTCATTTTTGGCACTAAGTGCTGTTGACTATGGGCTGTGATCTCACCAACACTGTCATCATGAAACAGCCTGCCAAACGCACCCAAAATTACACTTTCAAGTGTTTCCTTTGAATCGAGCCCATAGAGTCATAGACACGATTCAATGGCGTCATTGTGCCTGACTTGGTGTTGGGATGAGACTGTTGAATCTCGCGAGATGCCTCTTGCGCGATTTGCAATGCTCAAAGCATCCATTGAATCTCACGAGGCATTGTGATCTAGATCGCACTCTCGCTCAGTGGAGATCCAGGCGCATACATTTAAATGTGACATCAAATTCATTTAAATATGTGTTTGCTGGATTCACCCAGGGCTGGGATCCACTGGCCGTGCCTGGGATACCAGGGGCGGGATTCTCCATCCTGCCACACCAGGGCCGGGATTCTCCCCTACCCGCGGGGCGGGGGGTCCCGGCGTAGCGGAGTGGCGCCAACCACTCCGGCGTCGGGCTCCCCAAAGGTGCGGAATTTGGCGCCATGCCGACCGGCGTCGGGGCTGGCAGAAAGGCCTTCGCCGGTCGGCGTGAGTCCGCGCATGCGCCGAAGCGTCAGCACCAGCTGACGTCACCACCGGCGCATGCACGGTGGAGGGGGTCTCTTCCGCTTCTGCCATGGTGGAGGCCGTGGCGGCGGCGGCAGTAAAAGGGTGCCCCCACGGCACAGGCCCGCCCGCCGATTGGTGGGCCCAGATCGTGGGCCAGGCCACTGTGGGGGCACCCCCCGGGGTCCGATCGCCCCATGCCCCCCCCCCCCCAGGACCCCGGGTCCGCTCGCGCCGCCTGCTCCCGCCGGCACAGAGGTGGTTTAAACCACGTCGGCGGGAGAGGCCTGACAGCGGCGGGACTTCGGCCCATTGTGGGCCGGAGAATCACTGCGGGGGGCCCACTGACTGGCCGATTCCCGGGTGGCGGAGAATTCCGGCCACGGCGGGGGGGGGGGGGAACTTACGAAGGCCCCGGGCGATTCCCCGACCTTGCGGGGGGTCGGAGAATTCCGCCCCAGACTTATGGTGCAGTGAGCCCCAGGTTTTCCCATAGTGGGCAATCGCACGCCATCAGGAAACCCCATGCTGCCAACGAAACAGAGAATCACGACAGTGGAGAATCTAGCCCAAAGTCAGGGCGCCGTTTAGTACTGGCCCACACAAGTGTGGAACAGTCGTAACGGCAACTGGGGGGTGTCTCCGGCCATTGGAGACCGACAGGGTGATTGAGGGCAGAGCATGATGGCACTCTGGCACTCCCCCTGGAACCCAAGTACCTTGACAATGCCAGCCTGGCACCCTGGCAGTGCCATCCTGGAACTCGCTATCAGGAAATCTTTTTAAGTGCGGTCTCAGGCGAGAGAATCTCCCTGAGGCCATAACAAACAGTTCAGTGCTGTTGAATATCGGGGTGTTTCTCAGCGCTGCAGGCATCAAGAAACATCCCACTACACGTGTCGTTCGGGGGACTTTAACTTAAGTCCGCTGAATCGCCCTCATAGTGTTTTGCAGCACTGAAAGAGGCCATTTGGCCCATTGTGTTTGCTCCAGCCATCAAGCACCTATCTATTCCAATCCCATTTCCAGCACTTGGTCCATATGCTATGGTATTTCAAGAGTTTATCTAAGTAATTCTTAAATGCTCTGACTATTCCCACCTTGACCATCCCTTCAGGCTGTGAGTTCCTCAAATCTCCTCTAAATCTCCAACTCATTAACTTAACTCTCTGCCCCTTGGTCAGAGAAAAGTTTCTTCTTTTCTATCCTAGCTATGTCCCTCATGATTTTGTACACATCTTTGAGGTCTTCCCTCAACCTCCTCTGCCCTAAGGAGAACAACCCCAGCCTGAAGAACTCTTATTCATAACAGAAACGCAACCTGCTGATGAATCTCTTCTGCAGCCTTTCAAGGGCAATCGCATCCTGTCAGATAATCGGGCATCAGCCGAAAGTCGAGGTTGGCGCTGAACGTCCAACGGAACTCCATGCTCCGGTGCCTCGATAGCAGTGTGAATGTGGACATGGACATGCAAAATGAACAGTAGCATCCATTATCATCTCATTAACAGACCCAACCCAGTTGTCTCCAGCCTCCCGCGATCCTCCGCCAGGCGGAAGTGATGTCGGCGCTGTTCATTTGTGGTATTTTAAATTGTAAAACAGGCGTGGTGGCCGCTGAGGGAGAGAGAAGAGATAGGCGGCGTGATCCTCCGCTCCCCACGCCGCGTGGGAGAATCGCGGGAGGGCCCCCTGACAAATTCCACGCCCCCCTCACGCCCCCCGTGATTCTCCCCCTCCCCCCCCCGCTCGGAAGGATCGCCGCTCGCCATTTTTCACGGCGACCAGCGATTCTCCGACCCGGATGGGTTGAGCGGCCTGCCGTTCGCGACCGTTTCACGACGGCGGCAACCACACCTCATCGCGGGCGTCATGAAACGGGTGTGGATATGACCGTTTGGGGCTTGTAGGGGCCCTGGTGGGGAATGAGCACTACGACTGTGCTCAGGAGGGGACAGGCCCACGATCGGTGCCCACCGATCGTCGGGCCGGCGTCTCAATCGGATGCACTATTTCCCCTCCGCCGCCCCGCAAGATCAAGCCGCCACGTCTTGAGGGGCGGCTGAGGGGAAAGACGGCCACCGCGCATGCGCGGGTTCGAGCTGTCAGCGTCGTGTCGTCAGCCGCGCATGCGCGGGTTGGACCCGGCCAACCTTGTGGGCACTTTCTCCCAAGGCAGCATGGTAGCATTGTGGATAGCACAATCGCTTCACAGCTCCAGGGTCCCAGGTTCGATTCTGGCTTGGGTCACTGTCTGTGTGGAGTCTGCACGTTCTCTCAGTGTCTGTGTGGGTTTCCTCCGGGTGCTCCGGTTTCCTTCCACAGTCCAAAGAAGTGCAGGTCAGGTGGATTGGCCATGATAAAATTGCCCTTAGTGTCCAAAATTGCCTTAGTGTAGGGTGGGGTTACTGGGTTATGTGGATAGGGTGGAGGTGTTAACCTTGGGTAGGGTGCTCTTTCCAGGAGCCGGTGCAGACTCGATGGGCCGAATGGCCTCCTTCTGCACTGTAAATTCTATGCAAAAAAAAAGGTGGATAGATCAAGCCAGGAATTTCCCCAACTCCCGCTGACTGCCTCAAAGGTGAAACTTCCGCCCTAGAAATTTGTGTATGCATTCATTTCTTCCCACATTTAGTTTCAAATATATCATGGTTTGCACTTGTTTGTAATACTTTTCTGTTATACTATACATCACTTGAATTTTTCACAATATTATTAAAGTGAACGTACCTGTCTACGTGGCAACCTCAAAATGGCTCCCATATTTTTCCTCTGGATTTTGTGGTTCAGTTTTGTTTATTTGAGGCTGTACAATACAAAGCACTGTTTTTTTTCAATAACTGCTTTTTTTTGGTTCTAACTTTTATATATTTGATTTATTTCCAATAAATCTTCATAAAGTAAGTGATAAATAGGTAGTCAGGAGATGAGACTTGTTTCTTTACGGACTTGATCTGTAATTAAAAGGTTGGGGAGTGGTGTTAGAATTATGATATCTGTGTATTTTTTTCTGACTACCAAGATTTTATTTAAAAGTTTGTTTTAATCGTGTAAGTATGTTTAATGATGCCAAGAACAGAGCATTCCATATGCTTCCTTTTTCAAATAAAATCTAATTTTGAGGAAGAGCTACTAAAATGATGTTTTCACCTCCCTTTTATCAACTATAATGTGCTGGATTAACAGTTAATGAATCCGTGTGGGATTTTTCAGCTGCCGCACTGGCGCACATCACCGTGGGAGGGACAGGAAAATATGGACAGCCGTTGACTTTGAATAAATCCGGTATCAGGGCTGGAAAATCCCGTTCATGTCCTAACTTTATAAATGTAACTAAAATAACAATTTTATGCTGATTCCACAATGCTGTTCATGTCAACTTCTAATTTAATTAATGGATTATTTGTACTTTTGAAAAGGTAGCTGCGAAGGACAATCTTCACTGAAGTATTCTTAAATCATAAATAGTAATAATAATAATCTTTATTAGTGTTATAAGTCGGTTTACATTAACACTGCAGTAAAGTTACTGTGAAAATCCTCCAGTTGCCACACTCCGGCGCCTGCTCGGGTTCACTGAAAGAGAATTCAGAATGTCCAATTCACTAAACAAGCAAGTCTTTCGGGACTTGTGGGAGGAAACCCACTCAGACCCAGGGAGAATGTGCAGCCTTCTAGCCTTTGACTATCTGTGTGCAATGCTCCAGGTCAGCTACTGATGTACTGTATTATTTTTTGAAAAATTGTTGTGGCCCTCTTTTCTGACGACAAACTCTTCTGCTTCCAAATGTTTATGCTGTGCATTCATTAACATTTCCATTCAGATTTGCCAAGTTAACTGTCACAACATAATGAAAGGCTTTAGTGGCAAAGTGTTCTGTGGAGCGTGTTTTTGAAATTGTTTCTTCAATTTAGAATCATAGAATCCCTACTGTGCGGATGGAGGCCATTCGGCCCATCAAGCCTGTACCAACCCTCTGAAAGAGCACTCTACCTAGGCTCACCCCACCCCCACCCCCCTCACCTCCGTCCTATTGCCATGGCCGCACCTATCCTATGGACACTAAAGGGCAGTTTAGCATTGCCTATCCACCTAACCTGCACTTCTTTGGACTATGGGGATAAACTGGAGCACCCGGAGGAAACTCAGGGAGGCACAGGGAGACGGTGCAAACTCCACACAGTCACCCAGCATTGGAATCGAACCTGGGTCCCTGGTGCTGTGAGGCAGCAGTCAACCATTGTGCCAGTGTGTTTTGTAAAATAAAGTTATATTTATCAATTGAAAATCAGCAATGTCAAAACTAATTTGAGTATCTTTTAACTATTCAGGAGTCTGTTAATTTTTGTCAGGTCTAAAATGGCTGCTGAGAGATATTTGTTTGGCTCTTTTTTTGACCCATGTAAAAACATTGATGGATATGGTTTATTCATGTAAACCAGGATGAAGGGGTTGTCAGCCAATATAGCTAAGTTGGCATTTCAACAAAACAATAACTTACTGCTCTATTTTTGAACTACGAGGTGGTAGTGATCCCATGTATCTGCTGCTCTTTATCCTTCTAGATCGTAGCGATTGTAGATTTGGAAGGTGCTTTCTTTGGAGCCTTGGTGAGTTCCTTCAGTGTCTTTGGTAGATGGTACACATGGCTGCCACTGCACATCAGTGGTAGAGGGAGTGAATGTTTGTGCAAGGGGTGCCAATTAAGCTGGCTGTTTTGTCCTGGATGGTGTCAAGCTTCTTGAGCCTTGTTGGATATGCACGACTGTTTGCATCATGAGCCTTCTGGATGAAGATTGGCTTCAGCAGTCACCTAATAGTCTACAAGAAACATCCCAAACACCTTTGCTGCTTCGCTTTCCTCCCACAAGTCCCGAAAGACGTGCTTGTTAGGTGAATTGGACATTCTGAATTCTCCCTCTGTGTACTCGAACAGGCATTGAAATGTGATGACTAGGGGCTTTTCAAAGTAACTTAATTGAGTGTTAATGTGAGCCTACTTCTGACATTAAGGATTATTATTATTAATTGATGCAGACTCGATGGGCCAAATGGCCTCCATCTGCACAGTAGTGATTCTATGAATATGGTGGTTAAATCGCCCCTAAATGTTGCTGCCAGGACTGAGTTGTGTGTGGTTCGCATTCCCGTTGGGGGCGCTATTCGGGTAGTGAGTATGGACATGCAAAAGGACTAGCACTCTGCCAACGTGAATTGTGAGCAATTCCCATTCCTGCTGGCATTTGACTTGCTGTGGGCAGAATTGGTGCTGGGGAGCTTGACAAGCTGGAGCTACTTATAAGCACTCCACTCCCCACACTCTCATTTCAGCCAAGAGGATGGCTCCATGGAGACCTGCGCTGAGACTTACGGGGTCAGATCTCGGTTGCATGCTGGACACGGTGGAAGAGAGGACGAACACCATCTTCCCCAAGGTGGACAGGAGACTCATCCCACCATTATTAACATCTGGGAGGAGGTGGCAAAGGCAGTGAGTTTTGCCAGCCTCACCAGAAGGACTGGATCAAATGCTGAATAATGATGAATGACCTCCTTAGGGCAGCTCAGGTGACTCACCAATTCTGTGCCCCTTGCGTCACTCTCATCCTTCAATCCTCACATCACCTCTCCCCCCCACTCCCCAAGAGGCCAATCAGAACCCATTTGCCTGCATCGCACGTACGTCCCATCCTGCACCAAACTCCAACACCTGTATTGTCTTCTTTAGTCAGGTGCCTTGAACACACATGCCACCGGCTACAGACGCCCCACAGTACCTGCCTTCATGCATCTCAACATCTCCTTTGTGTGTCGCCTTGAACAAGGTAGCCTATAATCACCGTGAGTGGCAGAAAACCGGAGAGCGCATCCCAGACCTGCGAGTGCAGGCCCCCGTGGAGTAGAGGGGATGGAGCAGGTAGGTGAGGCAGAAGAAAGAGCATTCTCAGAAGTTGTTGGCATATGGCAACCAAATGAGATCCCAATGCAAAATTATGTTCCTATAACAAGTGAGTCACCCTACTCCCACAGGCCACTCCTTCCCAAGATCTCACAAATCTTCTGACTTTCAGGATCACCATCAGACAAGGCCAAGCCGTCTGGGGTCGCTGCCCCCAGCCACAGCCCCAGCACACCCCAAGCACAACCCCAGCATACCAGTCCAGGGAAGATACTCGTCATCACTCACCTGCACACTCCACATCGCAGAAACTATCACCTCGGTGGGGCATTTTAGTGAAGAGGTTCCTGGTCTCCTTCTGGTGCACAATTCACACATGCTGCAGTGCATCAGGCGGACATCGGGACTCCCGACGGAGTGGGTGGTCGGAGGGCTGCCCGATCCCAGGAAACAACTGTAGTTGAGACTGGTGTTGTGCTTCTGGAAGGTGCCTGAGCTGCCTTAAGGAGTCTATTCATCTGATGGGCAGCTGGCAGAACATGGTGGCACACCATCACCTGGAGAATGGCTCCGGGTAGGGTCCCCTCAACACTTGAACGTTCCTCTTGTGGTCATTCTCAGCAAGGGGTGGAAGGAAACGGGGCCAGAAGTGTGAGGCTGCCCTGTATGGCGGCTTCCCCAGTCAATGAGCCGCCACCATCCACTATCTGCAAAACACCTCTCCCCCAACCCCTCCCACCCCCAAAGGATATATGGGCCCTTGAGATGGATTGGCCAGCACACATGATCCTAAAGGCAGGAGCCAGACTTTGCGAATGATAAGGAACACCAGAGCTCATTTCATCAGAGCGAGTCATCATCCTCCTCTGTCTTGTGGACAAGACCCACAGATGCTGTCATTCCAAGGCCAACATCCTGTGGTAATGCTGGTAGGACACTCGGAGCGGGGAGGAAGAGCTGGGGTAGCATGATGGAGTGAAGGGCAGTGGGACAGGAAAAGTGGAGTACAGAGAGGAGGGGCAGGGAACGTGGTGTGTAGGAAGGAGGAACAATAAAGATTAGTCGCTATGGAGAAGGGGATTCCATTTGGATGGGTAGGGGTAGGAATGGAGCGGTAACACAGGGAGGCAGAGCTGCTGGTGGCCAGGCCTCGTAAATCGGGAGTTCACGAGGTTGTCCCATGTGTGGCAGCTTTGGAATGTGGTGGACAGGCAGGGCTTGGATTCAATGGTGGCCCTGAGGAGTGTGCCAGCTATTAGTATTACTGGCGAGGCCTCTGTCCTGAGTGCCAAGGAGGGTGCCAAAGGCCGTGGGCTTGAGTCTTTTGTTTGGGGTGAACTCTCCTATTCCCCTGCTTTCCTTGCAGAGGGCTGTACCTCTGGTGAGTTCACTGAGGAGTGCCAGCACCTGATGTGCCACTGGTTGAGCTTGGCCATGCCCATCCCATTGATGGGTCAGCTGGGGTCTGAGGGTTTCCAGAGGGGCGGCCTGGGTGGCTCCCAGATAACCAGAGGCTCTCTGAACAATTCCATGACACAGTGAGCAGTTAACAGAGTGAACAGCCAGGGGCCGGTAAGTGGCACCAAAAATTCAAAACTGATACTGCAGCAATGGAGGTCTGAACCAGGCCATCCCGATCTCGAGAGGGTCATTCAAAGTCCAAAGACATATCACCAAATCGATTCCCTTACAGCTGCAGCCCAGGTAGCCACTTCCCAGCAAGCCTGATAATTTTGGAGAGTTTTTCAATGTTTTCTTACCTTCTTGCTCCCCCTCACCAGCCATTGTGCCCAGGTCACCTTTGTAAATACTTGCAACAAATTGTACCTGCGTGACTTCCACCCAGGAGGGGTGGAGAATCGCAGAAGAGTGGAGCATACTGTGTCCATCCCGCTAATCAGATTTAAATCCATGCAAATGATGGTTTTGCATAGGTCTGCCAGTGCACAATAGTCAATTTAGGCACCAGTGCGGCAACGAATGTGGTGCCAGAATCAGCGGTGGCCACAAACCTTGACTTTTCAAAGGGGCCTGTTTCTACACGTGAATCGGGCTTCTGGCGTCATGAAACGGAGAAACCTGCCCCATGTTAAAAATGCTGCATAAATACAAGTTGTTGTTGTTAATGCTTTAAAATATATAGGGCTGGATTCTCCCAAAATGGGACTATGTCCCCACGGTGGTGTTTTACTCCCGAAATTCTGATAAAAAGGCTGACCTAATTCAATGCCCTGCAGGGGGCGAGCAGGGACACGGAGTAAATCTCGCAGCTTTAGCTAGAATACGGGCCCCCGCACTTCCGGTTCGGAGTCCGCGCATGTGCATGGCGGCGGCCGCCAGCGGCCACGCCGAACTCTCTGGCAGACTCAGACCGCGGAGCCACACCGAGAAATTAGACCCCCCAGACTGAGTCCGCAGCCGCCACGCCAGCATCCCGACTGGCAATCGGTGGTTAGTTCCACACCATCGGGAACTCGGCCAGTCGGGAGCGGAGGATTGCTGGGAAGGCCTCTGGCAATGGGCCCCCAGCCATGCAGTGTACTCCACTGTCATGCCGATTTTTGGGGACTGGAGAATCGCCGGACCGGCACCGTGCCCGATTATGGCGTGAAAGTGGATTCTCCGCCCCCGCGCCGAAAGCAATTTTGGGGTGGGGCTGCGGAGAACCAGTCCATAGAGTTCCAAGAATAAAATGTAAATTGTGCTGAATCAAGTCAGTTTGGAACATAGCTTCTGTTAGCCATCTAATTGCACATACATTCAAATAAGAGCTTTAGGCCACAGGAAATAGACCTCCTATGGATATGATCTGTCTTCTCGTTGGACAAGAGAAACAGTGACACTTAAATTAAATCATTATACAAGATAGGTGTTGAAGTAATTGTTGGAACAGGTTTGTGCGTTTCAGGTACATGATCCCTGGAACAGGAAACTTTTCTTTCAAAAGAAGCCAGAAATGCAACTTGAACATCTGACTTTGGTCATAGGCCTTTGCCTGTTTATTAAAATGCTAGAAAGTCTACCATAAGCAGCGTGGTTTTTAATGTTCGATGCAAGAAGCAGCAGAGTAATGCATTTACACATGAGTGCTTCAATCATTAAAGGTCAGAGTTTCAAGTTCATGTCCACTTAAATCTGGCAGCTGCAATTGTCAATTCCCTGTGAGCCGATGAATGAAGCATTTTACATCCCTTCTCGGTCAGGTATTTTATATGGAGTGAGGAATTGACATCATTCTATTAAAAGTGCGAAGTCCATTAGCTGAAACAGAGCGGGGCATTTATTCAGCACTCAAGTTTTGATTGCATCCTCCTGTGGTTAGAGAGCTTTCACATGCAAATAAATAATCAGAGATAAGTTAAAAGAAATGAGCATTAAAAAGTACATAAAAATCAACGCAAATCAAGGTGTCGACTCATTATAGTTTTGTCAATCACGAGATCCACTCCTCCGCAGTCCTGTCTGTGATTACATCCCACCCATGTAGTAAGGTGGAGAGCCCCTAAGTTGGGGGAAATAGCCAAAGTCTACATAGCCTGGAATTTGCAGTAATAATAATGGCAAAACTACTCGTGCTCACTGACATTACTCCTTTGAACACAGAGCAATCCCTGAAGACCGTACATTCACAGTTAAATGTAGAAATCCAGAAAGTTGCTGTCAATGATTCTACATTTCCCCACAGGATGTACTGTGGAATTTCCCTCAGGCTGCAATCAAGTAGAAATCACTGAACTGGTGAGAACTTGCCATTTTACTCTATTAGTATTGCTGTAAAAACCCTTCCAAAAGTTAGATCTTGTTGAATGAGGTTTAACTGGGTTTTTAATGATCGTCTAAGTCTATAATTACTGCTGAACAGCATCATTTGGCATGAAAAGCTTATTTCATATTTCTAGAATATAGACACACACACATTTCTATATATATAAATATTAAGGGACGAAGGTTGAATCTGTAATATCATAAAGGTTTAAATGTATATTTAAATGTTTATGCTTGTTGAGCTTCCACATTAATCACATGTGTCCCAATCATTTGTTTTGCTCTATAAAATTTAATTATAAGTGAAGAATGACCTGGGAATTTTGTTTCCTGATTTGCAGTCTGTGAGAATGCTTTGATATGATTAGTTGTTTGCCCTGTTTGATGACATCACTTGCTGAATGTCTGGAGATCTCTTTAATTCAGTGTGGAATTCAAACCAACATCAGGAAAAGGGAAATCCACGTTACAGGAATATTGCTAGATCTTTATGGGTAGCTTTCTTTCGGAACAACTTCATCACTTTGCTGCCGACTATGAGATGCAAGCTAATGCTAATGGACTTTGGTGCAATGTTTATGTTCAAATCTGTGAAACCCAAGTATTGCAGTGGGTAATGATTGGCGAAAAGGAAGATAAATGTGCATTACAAACTGCTTGCATTGTTTACATTTTATTTTTAAACAACACCATCACTCAGTGTGCAGGTATCTTGGTAAAGAATAGAATATGTTTGTAGATAAAATGCGTTCACATTATGCTGATATGCCATTGTTTCACCAAGTGCGTGTCTTAGCTCTAAACCACTTTACCACACACTTTACTGAATAACAGTTGTGTAGCTTTTTAAAATGTCATTTATGGGGTGTGGGCATTGCTGGCTAGGATCGCATTTATTGCTCATCCCTAATTACCCTTGAGAAGGTGGTGGTGAGCTGCCCTCTTGAACCGCTGCGGTCCATGTGGTGTAGGTGCACCCACAGTGCTGTTAGGAATAGACGTGGCGGCATGATCTTGCCGGGTGGCGGAGGGGAAAGAGTGCATCCGTTTTGGACGCTGGCCCGACGATCGGTGGGCACCGATCGCGGGCCTGTCCCCTCCCGAGCACAGTCGTGGTGCTTCCGTGACCCAAACGGGCATCTTGCGCCCGTTTCACGACGGCAGCGAGCAGGTGTGTTTGCTGCCGTGGTGAAACGGGCGTGAAGGGCTGGCCGCTCGGCCCATCGGCCTCGGAGAATCGCCACTCGCCGTAAAAAACGGCGAGCGGCGATTCGTGGCATGGGTCGGGCGTGGGGGGAGGGAGAGAATAGCGGGAGGGCGTGAAAAATGTCGGGAGGCCCTCCCGCTATTCTCCCACCCGGCGTGGGGGGGGCGGAGAATCAAGCCCTTGGACTTTTGTGACAATTTTCGCAAAACCAGAGTCCCCAAATTCTGTCCACCATCTGTAAGACGTAAGTCAGGCATGTGATGGAATACTCGCCACTTGCCTGGATGAGTCCAGCTCTAAAAGCACTCAAAAAGCTAAAGACCATCAAACTCAAAGCAACCCACTTGATTGACACCTCATCCACCACCTTAAACATTAATTCCATCCACCACTGACACACAGTAGCAGGAGCATATACTATGTACAAGATGCTTTGCAGCAATTTTCCAGTAGCAGGAGTATATACTATGTACAAGATGCTTTGCAGCAATTTGCCAGGCATCTTCCGAAGCACCTTCCAACCCTTCCACCTTTGCCACCTGGATGATCAAGGAAAGTAAAAGATGGACAAGGGAAGTAAACAGTAACCCACCTGCAAGTTATCCTCCAAACCACACATACCATCCTGACTTAGAACTACATTGCCATTCCTTCACTGTCTCTGCTCAGTAGCCTGGAAAATCCTTCCTAACAGCATTGTGGGTGTACCTACAACAAATGGACTGCTTTAGTTCAAGGAAATGGCTTACCATTATCTTCTCAAGAGCAAATTATGGATAGGCAACAAATTCTGACCTTGCCAGTGATATTCATATACCACAGCAGTATTTTAAAAATGTCATCCTGTTTAAGACAGCGTATAAGTTGGTGCTCAATGTCTGTGCAGCCATAATCATTGCCTACTTGTACTTATTTGACAACTGTGCTTGTAGGCCCATAGTCAGAGCCACTCTTGCAATTTCCTGTGTCGGCAATTCACTAAATCTTTGAGTTTGAAAATCAAATGGGGAAATAGGCTGGTAGCAAAATGCTCACCTCCTCCATAATTTAATATTTCAGAAAGAGTTTTTGAAGTATGTGTCAGGCTATGAGATGTCTTTTGAGAAACCCTATCTCCCAGAGTTCACTTTATCAAAGTCTTCTTGTTCTTTCATATTCAATACGGTGAAAAAAAAACACAGGGCTCTATTTATATTCACTTAGATTTCTCATCAGTGAACAACTTTTTTTTCTTTAAAATTATACATAAAAATACAATACGTGTGTTTTTAAATGAATATTTGGGGTTAGTGGAAGTGAAGTTAGAGCACACGATTCTGCACAATTTATATTATTTACAGTATGCCTGCTCACTGCTCCGTCCAAGTCCAAGCTCAGGTTCAAACTCCAGATCCTATCGGCCTCGAAGAGTGCCTGTGTCTAGCTCGAATGCTCATTGCCACCTCGGCCTTAACCCCACAGCCTTTGGAATTCCTATCTACCTTTTGTTGACTCATGACTCCAAATGCACTCTTTGTTGCCTCCCTTAATGTTATCATTCACAAGGCCCAACTCACCAGACTCTGCCACTGAACCAATCGAAGCTCTGCACATCACATCATTTTTTAAAAACATTTCCAAACATTTGGGGTTATGCATTTGTTCACCATTCCCAACTGTTCCATTGCTGTTTGGTGTCTGCTATTCCTATTTGAAGTACTTTCAGAGCTTGACTTATTTGAAACATGATGAGCAACAATGAAATATATAAAGTAAGGCATCTGCTGATGAGATACCACTCACAATGGATGGACTGTTATCACGTGACCTCTTCAAATTATCCTCTGGCTCTCATTGAGCTATCTGGATTGAATTCAGATTTTTATAAGATGCATCTGTCTCATATTCTATCCTGTCTTATGCATGGTATTTGCAAGCCTTCATTTTTAAATGTTCCACAATGTCTTAATTGGCAGGATTAAAAGAAAGGTAAATAAATGGCCCAAGGTAATAACATAAAGGTGTCAACTCTTAATTTGAATATTCAAACAATTTATGAGTATATAGATAAAGGTTAGTAAAGGCAGTGGCAAAATTAGGAAAAGCTTTAACTGGGTTGGAGTTGAACCTGGAGTCCCACATTCTCTTCCCACTTGTGTGATTTGGAACAAAAGCCTATGCATGCCATTGATGAAAATAGGTGTTGAGATTTGATGATGATCTGCTTAATTTAAAAAAAAACTTTGTTTCTGTTGGGTGTACTCCATGCTTGTCCGCAAGAGATTGAAA
This sequence comes from Scyliorhinus canicula, assembly GCF_902713615.1. Classification (NCBI taxonomy): domain Eukaryota; kingdom Metazoa; phylum Chordata; class Chondrichthyes; order Carcharhiniformes; family Scyliorhinidae; genus Scyliorhinus; species Scyliorhinus canicula. Next base: position 69,133,149 of record NC_052162.1, on the reverse strand, counting down.
TTGCAACTTGTGGGGAAAGAGAGAACTTAAGCAGGCAAGTCCAGAGTATGATTTCAACTGTCCGCCTTGTTAAGATTGCCCCTTTCGTTTCTCATTCACCGGAAATCAATTGTCAGGATCCAAATGTAAATTCCAACGGAACCTACTGAAGGGATCAGAGCAAGAAAAGCTCTCTCCTCGAGACCTTGAGCGAACTGAACATTAAAAGCCATTAGACGAGCAGGGAACAAGGGCATGGGTTGCCATTACCACTGTCAAGGGATCAGGTGCACACCCTCAGCATTTCAAAAAACCCATATTGCAAAAAGCATTCCCATTGATTTCCTGCTTCTGTTCCAGTTAATTATTGACAGAGCTTAGAATAGAAAACAATGTACGTTTTAAGTTAAACTAACTATTATTACCGTGTTCTTTTTCTCCTCTGGCATAGGCTGTATTACAGGCTCGATTCATGTTCTTTATCAGTTCTCCATTTCAAACACAATTAAACACAAATTTCCATTTTCTTTATTTTGAAGTGAAATTTACAGATCATAGATCATAGAATCCCTACAGTGCAGAAGGAAGCCATTTGGCCCATCAAGTCTGCACCCACCCTCAGAAAGAGCAATCCTCCCAGGTCCACTGCCCCGCGCCACCCTATCCCCGCAACTCGTTATCTAATCTGAACATCTTTACACACTAAGGGGCAATTTAGCAAGGCCGATCCACCTAACCTGCATATCTTTGCATTGTGGGAGGAAACTGGAGCACCCGGAGGAAACCCACACAGACACGGGGAGAACATAGCAATTCCACACAGACAGTCACCCAAGGTGGAATTGAACTTAGGTTCCTGGCGCTGTGAGGCAGCAGTGTTAACCATACACCACCCCTAGTGGTTAGTTTTATAGCTTTTTTTCGGTTGCAACTTATTAAAATAAAATGTCAATGTTGTCACAGTCCCGGTGACCGCAGGCCACTTTCCTATTTGAAGGGGAGGGCTGACAGGTGGTGATTTCATAGAATCATAGAATTTACAGTGCTAAAGGAGGTCATATGGCCCATTGAGTCTGCACTGGCACTTGGAAAGAGAACTCGACTCAAGCCCAGGCTTCCACCCCATCTCCGAAACCCAGTAACCCCACTTAAATGTTTTGGACACTAAGGGCAATTTAGCATGGCCAATCCACCTAACCCGCACATCTTTGGACTGTGGGAGGAAACCGGAGCACCCGGAGAAAACTGACTCAGACACGGGGCGACCGTGTAGACTCCGCACAGACAGTGACCCAAGCCGGGAATCGAACCTGGGACCCTGGAGCTGTGAAGCAGCTGCACTAATCACTGTGCTACCGTGCTGCCCATTTAACCTGTGGGTCGAAACACCTTAGGCAAGGGGGCAAGGTTGAGAAGGCATGAATAACCTGAATTGAATATTTAATTGAATATTTAACTCCGAAATGTGTTTCAGTGCACGTGAAGTAGGAGCCGTATTTTGAAATAACCCACCCACCTGGAAAAAGACTAGCTATTTTTAAGATCCCAAATGATTTTATGTTCCAGAAGCTTCAATGGCTACAAATTAACAAGTGTAAAATGCCAGCTCTTGACCAGCATTTGATAGGTCTGTCATTTCTAATAATCTTCAAAATAAAAAGGTTAAGTGGTGTAAAATATCATTAGTGGCTATTTGCAGTAATGATGTATTCTGTGTGTGTACCTACAACGCAAGGACTGTAGTGGTTCAAAAAGGCAGCTCACCACCACCTTCTTCAAGGGCAATTAGTGATGGGCAATAAAAGCTGGCCCAGCCAGCGATGCCCACATCCCATGAATGAAATAAATAAGTATTGATGATCTAATTAACCCACAAAGTGACATAGAAATTATTACTGCTGGGCTCCTGGAACTGACTGGCAGATGAAAAATCTCCTGGGTCCCTCTTTGTATAAGGGATATCTCCTGTCCCAGACAAGAGTATGCCTGGATTTCCCTTGGTGTAACTATTCTGTCCTGTACTTACTTTTTTTTTAGCTGGCTAGAATGGGGTTTGTTTCCAAACATCATTTTGACTTTTGGTCTTTTTTTAGATTGCACTGCATAAACAACTTCACACATACATGATCCTCTGTCATTGACTCACTGTCCAGTAGTTAGGAGTATAACTGGCAAGATTCAAACTGTTGGTAAAACATCCTTATGTTCTTTGGTAGCCATTCATCTTATACTTGTTTCCTGACCTTCTCATTTTCATTGAATGGCGTGCAACGCAAACAAGAGACAGTGGACTGCACTGGTTGCATTTTCATGTGCAGTCTAGTTCTGAATTGGTTTGCCTTGATGTTCTTGCTTGGTTGGGGTGATTTAATATAATCTTTTCATGGTATTTTTCAAATGCCACAAGAGTTTTCTCTTCAGTCTGCACCTTGATTTGCACTTAGAACATTCTAAGTTCTCCCTCTGTGTACCCGAACAGGCGCCAGAGTGTGGCGACTCAGGGATTTTCACAGTAACTTCATTGCAGTGTTAAAGTAAGCCTACTTGTGACACTAATAAACATTACTGTTATTATTATTAAATGCATTAAATTCAATAACTTGCTGGCTTAGTGAGAAAATGCATCATATGGTGGAATGCAAAGCCTGTGTACCAAAAGGCACCATGTGTAAGATTTTAGTGAGCACCAGAGTCTCTGCTTTGAGGATCAGGCACTGAAACATAAGAACGCAAGAATTCTCCTAATTTTCTTGCAGTATTCACAGATCCAGGACAGGTGGGGGGAGAACCAGTAAAGAAATTCAGCTGTTGTTATTTGTTTCTTCTAATTAGAAATTCACTTGATGTATACATTTTTTGTATACAGTGCTACTTTGCAGGAGGTCTTGTGGCACAGTGATAGCATCCCTTCCCCTAAACCAGAAGCTCCACATTCAAATTCCATTCCAAGACTCGATGATCAAGTAAGGTGTGTTCATGGCTAAACAGGTTGAGAATCAACTTAAAATCCTTCCAACACCAATGGTGGGTGGCAAGGGTGGGATAAATTCCTGGTTAGCCACATGATGAACCTTGTCACCTGCAGAAACCAAAAACAAGCTGGTGCATTGTAAAATAGAACCAGACCCTCCCTGTGCATTGTTCCTGAAGTGATAGGGTGATATTTGAATGAATGTTTCCTAATGGTGGCTTTCTATTGAATGAATAAGTGATTACAATTTACATCAATTTACCGTTTAACTAGGTGAGATTAAAAAATTAAAATTCAAAGAAGGCAACTACTTGCTTCATCACATGGGGCCAAGTCTTCCATTCTCTGATGACCTGAAGATTCACTAAGTCCTAACTTTATGGATTGCCAGGAAGTTTCAATGCGCAATGGTCAATTCTCCGGGACCCCGTTGGATAGTTCTGTGGAAGTTACTCAGGAAATGTTACACAGATTAAAAATGTCAAGTCTATCATAACAACTGACTACCTCCACAATTGATCCCCTGATATGACCACCTATTCACTGACCACCCCCCCCCCCCACACCTCCCCCCACCCCCACAACTACCCCCCCCTCCCCCCGTACCCCGGCCAACCCAATATGTGGCTTTGCAGCCTGTGCCCCAGCGGCTGGTAAAGATTTGCCCTTTGCATGAATTGAAAGATGCCAATGATGAGCCTGCCATAAAGATTCTGTCTGCACGTATCTTGTTTTTTAAAAATAAATTTAGAGTACCCAATTCATTTTGTCCAATTAAGGGGCAATTTTGCGTGGCCAATCCACCTACCTTGCACATCTTTGGGTTGTGGGGGCAAAACTCTTGCAAAAATGGGGAGAATGTGCAAACACCACACGGACAGTGACCCAGAGCCGGGATCGAACCTGGTACCTCGGCGCCGTGAGGCAGTGGTGCTAGCCACTGCACCACCGTGCTGCCCTTTGCATGTATCTTGTTAGTGTCATTGTCAGATGGATTGATTCTTTTTATAGTTGCATTGCTGTTGGATAGAGTGCTGTTAAACAGCTGAATGTCATGTGAGTTCAACTGTGTGGTAATGTTTTGTCAGTATTTGTTCTCGTTACATCTGACAATTTGAGAAATAATTTCATCAGTAATTTACTTTTCAACTTGAAAGACCTGTCAGTGATGAAAGCCCAGATAGCAGAAGCTCCACAAGGCATTGATCCACTGTAAGTGTCAACATATTCAAAGCAAATAGTGAAGAGGATGCTAAAAACTAGTTTGTAATTGTGTTGGTTGAGATTTTGGTTCCTTTTAGCTTTCTAAGAGTCTACTTAATAAACATATTTATGTAAAATTTGCATATCCTATTACTGGTTGTGGTTGGGGAAAACTACGGAATTTAATCTGCTGGGTATATGACAGGGGCCGAGTTGAGGGATGGAGGAGTAGGGAAACTCTGTCTACGCATATAAAAATAGCTGGAATTCACAGAATCGTAGAATGTACAGCAGAAGGAGGACATTCAGCCCATCAAGTCTGCACCGGCCCTTGGAAAGAGCATCCCACATAAGCCCACAACTCCAATCTATCCCTGTAACCTAGCAATCCCACCTCACCTTTTTTGACACAAAGGGCAATTTAGCATGGCCAATCCACCTAACATGCACATCTTTGGACTGTGAGAGGAAACTGGAGCATCTGAAGGAAACCCACGCAGACATGGGGAGAACGTGCAGACTGCGCACAGATAGTGCCCCAAACCGGAAATCGAACCAGGGACCCTGGAGCTGTGAAACAATTGTGCTAACCATTGAGCTACTGTTCAAATATTTTTATCCTATTACATTTCTTTGGTTTGTGTGTGGGTCTGGATCACTTACAATCTGGATCTTCCGAGCAGCAGCAATGCTGATCAGATTGCCAGTGCACTCGAAGATTCTGCTGACTCAACACTGCTGCACATCTCTCCCAGAGTCCTCTGAGCCTACCTTTCACAGAAATGCATAGTGGAGTGACCCTGGGGGAAATCAGTCAGATCGCAGTAGAGTCAGGGAGGGGGTGGGGGGCGAGGGCGGGTGGGGGGAAGATAGGACACTGCCCGCTCAGGGCTAGCTGCCTTCTGCTAAGTTTTAAGGTTCTGTCTTAATGTTGTTTAGACACCCTGGGCACGGTCAGTTCCAACCCAAGTTGACCCGGAATTGCAGCACAATGGAATTAATCAATATAAGAAATATACCTGAAATCTTTGGCACTTGGATGCTCAATAATTATAGTCACCAGGTTTATAAATGTATACACAGATACATTTTATTTATAACAAGAACCATAACAAAATTTGCAGCAAATACAACTGGTTAACTATTATCAAATTCCAAATCTCGCACTTTAACTTGCCCCCACCCTCTACACACACACAAGGCACACAAACATAAAAGTCTGGGTTCTGTTGTCCAAAGCTAGCAGCACTGTATGCGACATTGCAACTTTGTAAATTCCTCATTCTCTCTGCTGCTTTACTTAAAGATACATGTCAACAAAGCATCCATGGATCAAAAATGATAACAGCTAAAATGAAGAAAGGGGAAATATGGGAATCAACAAGAATGACCCTTACCATGTTAGTGAATGGGCGAGTGAGTGAACAGATCGTCAGCTTGGGAAGGGTTAATCAGGTGATCAGTCAGGTAATAATCAGGTAGGATCATGAGGTCACGGGATAGTCCAGTCAAGTGCTCAGTTATGTAGTTACCTGAATTTTAGACGATACTAGACTAGTTTTAATCTGTATAATACTACCTGAGCAACAACAACAGAACTGTCCAACATTCACACATAGTCTCAGAGAATTACCCGTCGGAGGTTGAAACTTCCTGCTCAATTCCCAGATAGGGTCATGTAAACTTACCACGTGAAACAATTCCTTTTGAGGTATGGATTTTAAGGGACACCTTCTCAAAATTCAGATTTGGCTACATCATTCAATCATCAAGGAATTAGGCAATAGGCATATGAAAATGTATACATTAACAGACAGAGGCCTGGATACCCTTTTGGCCTGTTCTTACTTGTGTAAACTGCCCTTCGCCAAGTTCTGCAGGAGGACTCATTGTCATCAAGACAGACTCTTCCTGTTTGTACCTGAAAATACTTTTTTCTAGTATACAGCTGCTCAATAAGGATACCATGTGCCTTGGCTACAAAAGTCGTTTCTTATGATTGTTTGGTGTTGCCTATGCTCCTGGGTGCTTGCTAGTTAGGTGAACTGTCATCTGGCCTGCTGGCGGCAAGTTGAATCTAGAAGGAATTTTTGGAAAATTCCCGTTATGGAATCTGGCTGGTGTACCCCAGGGAGAATGTCAATAAGTGTAATGCACCAGCTCTAAACAAACATGGTCATCAAAGTAAAAGCATTTAAAAAGAGAGCTGGCCAAAAAAGTCATTTCCATTTTTTTGTTACTCTGTTTATTTCAACCTGGTTTCAATTACTGTACACTGTTTATTCATTGTTTTTTTCTTCTGCCTGTAAAGACAGTTAATGTGTCTTTGAGGGTGAAATCAGTTTCAGATGCAGCACAAAATGGGTTTATAGCAAAATAAGCAGCTCGTTTTATATTGTCCCTTATATCCTTACCCAAAAAAATCAGACATGGTGTAAAATGGGCTGCTGATTCACTAGGAGTCATTTCACATTACTGGAAGAAACCAATTGTACTCATAATGTCTCTTTAAACAACAATCAGCGACAGACGATTTTCTGCATCGGGAATCATATTTGATTCTCCCCAGCCCAATTAGTCCTGCTGTGTCAGTCTGATATTAAAGCAATGAAGCATCTACAATGGGGCTGATATTTTAGTCGAGCAGGATTTGTCTCCTGCAAGATTACTTGGATAATTATGTATTGTAGAATGTGTAGCTGCAAAAGGTGATGCCATACGTTGCCAGCACATTTTAGGCGTGTGTGCACTACTTTGAGGCAAATTGCCATTTTCTGGTCAATGATCACATCCTATGGGAAAAGAGAAGAACAAGGATTGTGCTCCAGCAGCCAATAGTTACAGTCCCAACAGTACTAGTCCTCTGATGATGTTCGTAAATACTTGAATATTCTGAGATCTAATTGCAAATAGCATCAGCCAAAGTACTGTGAATGTGCATGGGAAGCTGCCAGAAAATATATGGCAGAACATTTCCAGTATGGCAGAAACCAAAAATAGTTGCAGGTAGAAGCAACACAAATGGAAGCCACTGGCACTACGATGCTGCAAGGGCTAAAACGACTGAATTAGTTACACTGAAACATAGACTGCTGATATGTCAAATAGCTTTGAGGTCCCAAATCTGATGAAAGCAGAATATGTGGATGAAACCAAACTAGAATACGCCAGGGAAGTGAAATGAGCAGTTCAGACATTATAGAAGGAGATCAAGGAAATATAATAGTGGGCAGAATACTAGCTGCTCCCATTTCCCATGAGAAATGCGAAGTACACAGGAAAGATTAATGGACCAAACAATGCACAAAGCCAGAGGGATTCTAAACTGCAGAGGGCGGAATGTTCTGGATGCAACAGTGATGGGAATTGTGACGGGCCGGGGGGGTTACTAAATCTGGCGGAATAGAAAAGGTCAGTTTCCCACTGACGGGAAATTAGTTTGAAACTTTGTCCTGCAGTTCTCGATGGTGGATTGAAGAGGAGATTTTGTTTGTCATGTAAATCGATAGCTGAAAAGTCAAGAGGAGGATGTGAACGGTCTCATTGGCGAGGCTCCAGAAAGTTCAGGACACCTCAGGAAGGGAAGGGGTCAGGCCAACAAAGGACATGAGGACATGGCCACACTAAATTGCCCCTTAATTGGAAAAAGATGAATTGGGTACTCTAAACTTAAAAAAACCCATTAAAGAGTTCAGGGGAGAGGACAACAACATCGACATGGATAATGATGGATTCAAGGGTAACAGAGAGGCTGGATGGTGATTGGAGGAAGCTGAATTAGGAGGCAGTAAGGGTGGAAGCGGATGGGAGAGACTTGGTGGGTTATAGGGGAGAGGTTGGAAGCTGGTCTCCCACACGAAGGTTAGCAGCATGATTTTAGAGTAATCCTTGCAATGACACAGTTTCAAAATTAAGCTGGGAAACAAAAATTGGCCGGGGAGATGCCTCAGGGCAGGTGGGAGGGGATCAGCACAATAAATCTTGGCCGATTGAAGGGGCACCCTGTAACTGACCTGCTCAATCCAGGAAGAGCATGCTTCAACTGAGTGCTGGACTTGACACCCCTTGCTCCTTTTCTGTTGGTGTGCATCCAGGTGACAATCCATTAGCTTTAGGTGCTTGTCGCCGATTGGCATGACTCAGGGAAGACTATTGCCCTTGGAGCCAAAAGCCTTGTAAGGCCTCGGGAAATCCATATGCTGATGAAGGGGCATTAAATCCATGAAGAAAGTTGGCATTACCAAGCATCTACAGAAGATGCAGCTCATACATGGAGATTTGTGAAAGGCAGTGCTGCAGACGCCTTCACTTGACGGCATGGTGGCACAGTGGTTAGCACTGCTGCCTCACAGTGCCAGGTACCCGGGATCAATTCCAGCCTTTGGTAAATGTCTGTGTGGGGCTTGCACATTCCGTACTTCGCTGCATGGGTTTCCTCCAGGTCCTCCGGTTTCCTTCCACAGTCCAAAAGATGTGAAGGTAAGTGGGGTTATGGGTGAGGGAGGGTCGGTGCAGATTCGATGGGCTGAATGGCCTCCTTCGGCACCATAGGAATTCTATGGTTCTGTTTATATGGAATGTAGCTCATATTTGCTACATTCTCTGTGAGGAACTTATGTCACAAGGACTGGGAAGACATCCAATGCTGGATACTCAGAATGTTACTGCTGCACTGAACTTGTTCAGTAGAGGATCCTTTCAGAGCTCCACTGGAGACCTTTGTGGAATCTTACAATCGGCAAGACATTGATAAGGTGACTGGTGCTCTTTTCAACGAAGTTCACCATTACGTGCAGTTCCACATGGATGGAGCAAGCCAGACTGCCAAAGTTGTAAACCTCTATAACTCTATTGGGCCAAATGTGGGCAATTGGGACTAGCTTAGTGGTAAAAGCTGGGCAGCATGGATGGGTCGAATGGCCGGTTCCCATGCTGTAAACCTCTATGACTCTATGATTCACTGCAATCTCAGGCGTTACCTTTTTTTAAATAAATTTAGAGTATGCAATTCATTTTTCCAATGAAGGGGCAATTTAGCATGGCCAACCCACCTACCCTGCACATCTTTGGGTTGTGGGGGCGAAACCCATGCACATTAGAAGGGCGCTGGCAGGACTCGGATTTTTGTTTACGGCCGCCTGGCCCATCCTGACCGTAGAATCGTGGGGGGGGGCACGTAGAGCCTTACACAAGCACATTTTGCATTGAGGGTCACTAATATCACTGAGAAGGGACACAGACTGAGGTGAATGGCTGCACAAAATCATTAACCAAAGGCAAATTATGTGAAATCTGTGATAAGTTGGGGGGAGGGAACATGCTATCCACAATGCTACCGTGCGGCCGTAAAAATTCTGTTTACATTGGTGGAAAGTATATACATATGGTGAGTTCTGGTGCCACCATTGTGTTCCTGACCCCACTGCTACATCTTGGTGCACCACCAACATCCACAGCTATGGTTGAGGCAGCCTGATGGTGACTATGCCCATTTGTCAGAGATGGCTTTGGCAGCCGTCAAATGGACGGCAGTAATGTGGAAGGCCCTGGCCTTCTTTGGGTGTGTTGCTGTGAGGCAAGTGCACCCTCCTCAGCCAGTGGATTCTGAGCTAATCGGGTTACAGGTATGGAGGAGTGGGATCGGCTGGACACCTCTGCAATCTCCTGGGATGCTGCCGGGATTTATAGCTGTTGGTCATCTTCCCTATGGGTGCCCAATGACTCATGGCTGACTTCTTGAGGAGAAGGGGCTGCTGGAGTCTCATATAGCCATTGATAGATTCCCTCAATCCCCAAAGAAATGGAGTGTAGCTCCTGTTGTAGTAAAGGACCTAGGTCCTTGGCCAAGGTTTCCATGGCAGCCGCTATCCTACAATGTGTGTCTTGCTGTGTTGGCATGTTGGCATTGTTCCCTCAGACTGAACACAGAAGTGGGACTCCTCCATCATATGTTGCAATCTGCGGAATGCATCTGACAACACTGCCCGATATTCCAGTGACTTTGCTGCAGCTCCAGCATCTGCACTGAGATTGAGTCCACAGGCTCATTATCAGGCATGGAGTCAGCAGAATCCTGTTCTCCAGAAGTACCCTATATGCCGGTGACTTTGGATGACCCTGCCTTCACCTGCTGTGAAGCAAAATCTGTGCTATGCCCACCAGGTTGTGACCCCGAGCCTGCTCTACAACGGGCTTCCACCGGGGTGTGGCTCCCCACGCAGGGGAAGGGTGTGGGTGAGTGCTATGATAGGTTTTCCATTGCTGTGTTCTTAGGATCCTCATCTAAGGTATCAAGGGGGCTTTAGAGAAGGGACTGCCTCTCAGTTTTCCTATATCGTCTGGCATAGTTGCTTAAGAAAAATATTAGAGAACACTAACGCATGGCAACCAAGTTCAAAATATCACATTGCACTCACATTTTCTCTCTCTGAAGGATCAGCTGATGCAGGATCCTCACTTGTGTGTAGTCGCTGGTCTTGCTGTCATCACAGGGACAGGAATGGACCCCAGTCCTCTCCAGCCAGTTGTACTGCTCGGTCCTCATGCTAGGTGAGGGCCCTGATTTCTGGCATGTCCCCAAATGGACCTTCTCCCTTTTATTGTGGGCCTGCATAAAGACAGATGGAGAGTGTGAGCAAGGCAGAGGATAAGGATGGCTGTACATTTGGTGTATACGGAGTGGAACCACACACTAATTGAGGGCAGGAGCTGCTCAGGACATGAGCCTCGATGGAGATGTCAAAATGTGTGCAGGCGAGTGAGTGGCGATATCCCTTGTGCTGGTGGTGTATGAGTCCCCCGCAGAGTGTCAGGAGCTTGACAGAATTTAAGGGTTGACTTACCCGAGCTGTGTGGATGAGATTATTTATCCATTTGAGGCACTCAATCCCTGTTCTCCACTGGGTTGCATTGGCACTAACTGCTACAGCCCATTCACTAGTGATGCAATGTGATTCCTGCATATTTAATGAGCTGAGATGTGAAAAATCAGACATTGACACCAGCAATTGAGACCTGCAGGGGAATATGTTGCTTTACCAGCCCACCACCACACTTAGTCCAAATTAAGAATTTAGCGCACAGATTAATAAGCAAAATAAAAATCAAAAGAAAATGGTATTCAAGCTGAAAAGTGCTTTGTTCAGAGCATTCCCGAATAATACATCCAATGCAGTTTGCCAAATGAGAAGAGTTATTGAGGTACGTGAGGCAGTACAACTGCCACGGCGCTGGCCTTTAATGTCAGCGCTCAGAGGTCAAAGTTACTTGGAATGGCAAGAGAGACCTGAGCTTTTCAGGTGAGAAAGAGACAGGGCGGGACTCCTGATCCCGCACCGGATCGGAGGATCGCCAGAGGGCAACGCGAATCGGGCCACGCCGCCCCGACGCCGGTACACGATTGTCTGCAGAACAGTCGGGTGGTGGCCTGCGGGGGAGGGGGGCGGGTGCTCTGATGTGGCCTGGCCCGCGATTGGGTCCCACCTATCGGTGAGCCAGCCTCTCTGTCCCCCGGCTTCCTTTCTTCGGCGCCGCCGCCTGTACTCCTGTGCCACGTTGGGTCGGGGCCGGCGCGGACAAGGGAGACAACGCACATGTGCAGAAATCGTGCCGGTGGGACTGCGCATGCGCAGGTTCGCGCCGGCCCCACTGCGCATGTGCGCATCCACCGGTGCCCATTCCATGGCCGGATCAGCAGCTGGAGTGGTGTGAACTGCTTCAGCTCCCTGCTGGCCCCCTGTCGGGGCCAGACTTGCTGCTCCTGGGGCCGTGTTGACGCCGTTGAGAACGCAATGGTGTTTCTGACGGTGTCAACGCTTATCCTCAGGATGAGAATCCCGCCCATGAGGTTTTCAGAACCTCGCCCCATTGTAATTGACACTTCCACCCTTGGAAAAAGCTTCTGACTGTGCACTCTGCATATGCCTCTCATAATTTTGTAGACCTCTATCAGGTCTCCCCTCAGCCTCCGACTTTCCAGGGAATATTCCTGATAATGTGGTGACCAGAACTGCACGCAATAATCCAAATGCGGCTCAACCAGTGTTTTATGCAACTACAATGTGCCCAGATCCCTTTGTATGTTTATGTTCCTTTTTTACAGTATAATTCATACCTAGATTTGATCCCCCACATGCATCACCTCGCAATTGTCCAGATTACTCTCCATCTGCCATTTCTGTGCTTAGGTCTCCAATCTATCTATATCCTGTTGTATCCTCTGACAATCCTCGGCACTATCAGCAACTCTGCCAATCTTCATGTCATCCATAAATTTACTAATCAGTCCACCCACATTTTCCTCCAGATCATTTATATAGATTGTAAACAACAGAGGTGCCAGCACTGACCCCTGCGGAACACCACTAACTAAAGATCTCCATTCTGAAAAACACTCTTCCACCGCTACTCTCTGTTTTCTATAACCCAAGCCAGTTCTGTATCCATCTAGCCAGCCCACCCCGAATCCCACTATTACCAACTGGCCAACATTGGGGACTCATGCCGGCTGAACTTCGGAACCCACGCCAGCCGTCCTTCGCAACCAACGCTGGCCGACCTCCACGACCCATGCCGACCGACCTTCGCAACTCACGCGGGCCGACTTTTATGAAGCACGCCGGCCGGCATTCACGACCCATCATTTTCTCTTACCTATAACGCAAGTGATGAGCCTCCTTGGTCCTCATTTACTTGCTTGTTGCTGACAAAATGGAGGATTCGCAATGGCGTCCAAAGCACGTGACGTTGACGTCCGGGGGGGTGTGAGCTGCTCTCTGCCTCCCTTCAGGCAGGAAGATTACATTGAATCAAAACAAAAATCTTCTGCTGCGGCTCCGATTGCGCAAATTCTCGCTCAACATCCGCAGCAGCTGGCTTTTAACAAAGCTGGCTGTGAGCGGCCTTGAAAATGACGGCCACGACCATACAGAAAATTGTGTGCCCACTGCGCATGCGCACCGATGAGCAGGCATGAGCGGGCGCCGATGAGCGCCCGGACACTCACCCGCGACCCACCTGCGGGTCACGACCCCGACTTTGAAAATGCCTGCTCTAGAACCTCGCCTGTGGTCAAAGAGGATGCAAAGATATCTGTTAAGGCTCCAGCTATTTCTCCCCTTGTCTCCCGCAGTAATCTGGGAGAGATCCCATTCAACCCCGGAGGCTTGTCTACCTTAATCCTATTTAGGATTCTCAAAACTTCCTCCTTCGATATATTGATGTTCTCAACACCAGGGCTCTGAAAGATCTAAGGCAACTGCAGACAATTGCCAAGGAGAGGAGTGGATTTGGTGTCATTAATTCAGTTAAAACATTGTTAAGTTTAATTAGCTGGGGGGTTTTCTTTGAAACCTGGCTTGAAAGGCACAAGAAAACAGTCCTCTTTCTGAAAGAGTTTATTGCACATGGGAAAATAACTTCTGCTGCAGAGCTATTGACACTTCATTTGAAAACAAAACTCATTCAATATCCCTCTGGAATCTTGTTTTATTCACTTGCAGTTGACAATAGGTATTCCTCTTCACATAATTTGATTAGCTTGTACACCGGTGATGTGAATCATCTCACTCATTGCAGTAATGGTAAATTATCCTTCAACATTTGTTCTATGTAATGTTCTATGTAACATTTACAAGTTGTTCCTTCCACAGAAAGCCTCAGTTCAAATACATTGTTTAGATAATTCTTAGTAGAAACATGTTCAGGTACTTGGACTGGTTAATTATCTTAAAAAATACAGATGGGAGGAAAAGATGCATAATCCCATGCCTGGAATATGACAATGCGGGAAAAGAACCTGCCTGAATTTGTGTAATCTGGGCTAAATTATAATAATCCTGGAATTTTCAGATGGCATTGCATCCCTTGCATGCCCCATTAGTATGAGTCATTTCTGTGGCTGCATAAGATACTGCTCAAACAAAACTGTTTAATGAAAGATCTATCGTTTGTGTCCCCAAGGTGCAGATGTGGCAAATCAGCTCAATTTCCCCACAAGACATTGGCACTGGAGATAATTTATGTGCTGCTTCATAGCCAATTAGTTTAATAAATTATTCATGGAGTGAGAAGCAAGAGCCATTTAAGAATCAGCATATCTGCAATAGTAGTGCCAGTCAGTGGTGCTAGAAGTGTGGGTTGCAATTGCCGCAGGTCAACAGTTCAACAACAAGGGGAGAAAAAAACCCCACACATTTTGGAGAAGGACAGTGAGCAGAAAAGTGAAAAGGTTGGAGCTGTTATTGCCACAGCATCCAGGCACACCTGGATGTATTTCTCTATGCTCCAACTGGGGAAATACATTGCATATATTGTTTAACTTCGGCATTCAAGTGGGAAGATTGACAACTGACAACTGTAAAAAGGCACACAACTGGCCTGGTCCCTCCTTGGTCCCATCCACCCTGCACAGCTCCTGCTCTTTGGCATAGTTTTGGGATACATGTGAGCATAACTCGGTACCCCAGCGACATTAACTGAAAAAAGAATGAGTTGTTTTGTTGGGAAAAGAAGTTGGCAATAAATGAGCACCTCAACTTTGTTGTTAGTTAAGTAGATGCCCTTTATTTCTGTCCAGCAGCAGAGCAATTGTTCCCAAGTAGAAATATCTTAATATATCACTATCTCCTTGATAAAGAATCTAGATATTTCTTTAATGATAGAATATAATTGATTTCTTGTTTGACAAGGACTGTATAAATGACACTCTCCAACTGCTCTTAACACACTTTTATCCACATTACCATCACAGTTTAAGCTAATTAGCATTAGCTTTCTCATGTTTAATATTTGCTATAATGTTGAATGTTTTATGCAAACCGCCCATCAAAATTATTCACAAGGTATTACTTAAATTAGGCTCTAAATTAAACCACTTATTTCAGCACTTAGGGTTATAATTGAATTTTTAAAGAATAATTTTGTAAAATTGAATGCAACAATGTGATGAGAAATAAATCTGCAAATGTGCTGTAAAAGAAACTTTCATTGTGCAGGTTCAAGGTTAGCATATCCTCATTTGGTCTGCTGACTCCTCAGTATTCTCACTCTTGATTTTTAAATAAAGTGTTTTCCCAAGTACTCATAGCTGCATTGTGCCAGAAAGTATAGCATTTTCATAATTTTTCTCATTTAGTACCTTTGTGTTGTTGAGCTTGAGACATTGGCCGGGATTCTCTGGTCTCGTCCATGGGTGGGGCCTGTTGGGAGCAAGAACAGGAAATTTGGCATTCCAGCCAAAACACCATTCACTTTCAGCAGCACCGGAAAATCCCAGCCGTGAACGACCACCGAAGATTTCGGACGATCCCTTTAACTACTGGGAATGTCTTTTTCTCCCCCAGAGAGGGTGCAGTTAGATCCATATTAAACATATTCTGCCATGTAAAAATTACAGAATAACAGGCACAGTAAGAAGTCTTGCAACACCAAGTTAAAGTCCAACAGATTTGTTTCGAATCAGTAGCTTACGGAGCACAGCTCCTTCAACAGATGAGTGAAGCAGTGGGTTCCATAACCACATATATAGACAAAGTCAATAATGCAATATGATACTTTGAATGCACGTCTTTGCAGGTAATTAAGTCTTTACATGGAGAGGGATAATCACAGGTTAAAGAGGTGTGAATTGTCTCAAGCCAGGACAGTCGGTAAGATTTTTCAAGCCCAGGCCAGATGGCGGGGGATGAATACAATGAGACATGAATCCAAGGTCCCAGTTGAGGCCATGCTCATGCTACGGAATGAGAAAAGAAATAGAAAGGGGGAGAAAAGAAAGTGTTTTACTCACAGATGTTGAACACAGAAGGGAGAATAACAGGCAATCATGAAGCTCATTTCACATGAGTATCGGATCTTGGTCAGTTGGAGCCTGTATACAACATTTGAAAATTGGTCCATTGACCTCCGAAGACCATAACACTAGGCAATTATCTGGACCACCAATTATCCTCGAAATGTACCTCGAAAATGAACATACCATTAATTTCAACCATAGTAATGCATGTCTTTAATAGTTTTGGGTTTCTGTCCATTCTTTATATACCCAGTGACAATTGTAGCCACCTGGATTGGCCACTTCCTTACACAAAATGGAAGAACGCAAAGGTTACAGGGAAAAATGGACATTGGCAAATAAACAAGCAGTTTGCAGAATCCCCTGTATTCTAGCTGCTAAAGAAACCAGACAGAATTGTAACTAACGAGCTGCGCATATTAAGTGAGCTATTCACAATGATTCCCAGGCACAATGGACACAACAGTTAACTGCAATCACTACATTCTATGGAAGGTCAGACATTCCGGCGCCAGTGGAATCTGAGACAAAGGACACCAATAAGGTTGAAGGAACCACCCGGTGATCGAGGAACAGCCCCGTTATTGGGGAAATTCAAATCAATCGATTGGGAAGAGACCCAATCGATTGCAGGTTTATAGAGGGTCCGCCCAGAAGGACGTGAAACCCCTGGGACCTATAAAAGTCAGGTCCCAGGACTGACTTCTTGACCAGCCGGCCCTCCCAGCAGAACACCTTTGCAGTAGAAGAACCTTGAGAAGGAGAGGCCTGGTCAGCAGCCACCATCAAGTAAGTGTCATACAACGCACGCTACAAGGGTAGACACTCCTGACCCCTTTAGTCCACACCGACTGGAAGCCTGCGGATCCAGGACAAAGCAAGAGGCCATTGTTCCCTGATCCGGCAGTTCCCTTATTCCAGATAAGTATTGGCCTGTTAGTGGTAGGAATAGCCTAGTCTTTTAGTTTTATATGCATAAGTAGCAGATAACTGTATTATAATAAACGTGTCTTGTTTGAACTTACTAACTGGTGTATTGAGTTATTGGTCTGAACTTGAACTTGAATCTTGTGGCGGTATCTCAACGATACCTGGCGACTCTAGAGCTAAGGAATAAAACAGAGCCAAATTGAGTGTAAAGCACACTCACCCAGAACGAGCAACACAATGATGCTACAGAAATAGCATCAGTGTGTTACACGATGGGGAGATTTTGCCACTTGGTGCCAGTGAAGTTTTAAAGGCAAAGTTTTGTTTTACAGGATCTAGGGCTAGATTCTCCACGTGATTCTCGGCGGCGCACCATTTGCTGGTGGCGGGATTCTTTCTTCCCACCATTGTCAATGAGATTTCCTATTGAAGTAATCCCACACTGTCGGGAAACCCACGGGCGGGACTGTGCAGCCAGCAGGAAAAGAGAATCCCAATGGTTTTGAGAATACCGGCCCACGAGCTTTGCTTGAACAAGTAGCCACTGGTTATACCAAAACAGAATGTAATAAATATTTTTTAATTCATTTACAGGATATGGGTGTCGCTAGCTAAGCCAACATTTGTTGTCCATCCCTAACTGCCCTTGAGAAGGTGTTGGTGAGCTGCCTTCATGAACCGCTGTAGTCTCTATGGTGTAGGCACACCCAAAGTGCTGTTAGGAAGAGAGTTCCAGGATTTTGACCCAGCGGCAGTGAAAGAATGGAGATATATTTTCAAAACTGGATGGTAAGTGACATGGAGGAAAAGCTCCAGGTTGGGCTATTCCCATGTGTCAGCGGCTCTTGTTCTTCCAGATGGATGTAGTTGTGGGTTCGGAAGCTGCTGCCGAAGGAGCTTTGGTGAATTCCTGTATCTTATAGATGTTACTGCCACTGCCATTTTTGTCAGCAGTGCAGGGAGTGAATGTTTGTGGAAGGGGTTGAAATCAAGCAGGTTGCTTTGTGCTGGATGGTGCCGAGCTTCTTGAATATTGCTTCTCAACCTCCTTCGTTCCAGTGAGAATAAACCAAGTTTATTCAACCTCTCCTCATAGCTAATGCCCTCCATACCAGGCAACATCCTGGCAAATCTCTTCTGCACCCTCTCTGAAGCCTCCACATCCTTCTGGTAGTGTGGCAACCAGAATTGAACACTATACTCCAAGTGTGGCCTCACAAAGGTTCTATACAGCTGCAATATGACTTGCCAATTTTTATACTCAATGCCCCGGCATATGAAGGCAAGCATGCCATATGCCTTCTTGACTACCTTCTCCACCAGTGTTGCCCCTTTCAGTGACCTGTGGACCTGTACACATAGATCTGTCTGACTGTCAATACTCTTGAGGGTTCTACCATTCACTGTATATTCCCTACCTGCATTCACTACAAACAAAATAACATAAAACAATTAATTCAAGTAACCCTGACAAATAACACAACAAACAATCACAAGCTAAAGATTGAGATCTGAAACCATGGTCCACTCTGTCTCTTCAGGTGAGCATAAGACAGAGCAGAGCAAAACATAATGAAGAGCAGGGTCATTCTCTCCTGTATCTTGGCCAATACTGATAAGCACATAAGAACTAGGAGCAGGAGTAGGCCATCTAGCCCCGCGAGCCTGCTCCACCATTCATTAAGATCATGGCTGGTCTTTTTGTGGACTCAGCTCCACATAAAGCGCCCATTCACCATAACCCTAAATTCCTTTTCTGTTCAAAAATCTATCTTTGCCTTAAAAACATTCAACAAGGTAGCCTTGACTGCTTCACTGGACAGGGAATTCCACAGATTCACAACCCTTTGGGTGAAGGAGTTCCTCCTCAACTCAGTTCTCAATCTGCTCCCCTTATTTTGAGGCTATGCCCCCTAGTTCTAGTTTTGTTCGCCAGTGGAAACAACCTCCCTGCTTCTATCATATCTATTCTCTTCATAATTTTTACGTTTCTATAAGACTAAATTTCTTCTAAATTCCAATGTTGTTGAAGTGAGTTTCCGAAGGCAAAGGCACCTGCAATAAATATTGTATAATTCACATGTATTTGTATATAAAATATATATAGTTGTAGCTAATAATTTGTAAGGCATCAGGGAACATGGGAATGTAACTAACCAGTTTGACCATATTCCTTATATGGGCTGTCTCACACAGACACCCATCAAAGCACACTCAGCAGAATGTTTCCCTCAGGGCAGATGTTCTTGGTGAATGTTGACAATGATGGTACCAGCCTGTACAAAGTCGAGATAAGAGAGCAGAGTGTGTCGAAGACCCAAGGACGGCAAATAAGAGGGTCTAGAAGATGTCACAAAACCATGAATAGCGCCCAGCTGTCCATGAGCCGATCACGCAACCCCTGATGCCTGATAATCAATTTAATTGGAACGAAAAGGACAACATATGTAAGCTATAATCATTATTATTGGATTGTCCAGCTGGGATGGGCTGAGTAACTATTTTAAATGGTATAAAAATTGATGGATTTCTTTGTTCCGTGGAGAGGTACCTGGATTGTCCAGAGACTCCCTCCTCTCCAGCGTAACTTCAAAACTTCAATCAACTGTTTGACGATTGGAATGGACCCCGAGTGCCGAGTAATTATTTCGGATTCATTCACGCTAACAATAGTCATTGATCCTTGAGCCAATATCACTAAACAAAGTACCTTGTCATTATCTCATTTCTGTTTGTGGCACCTTGCTGTGTGCAAATTGGCTGCCAGATTTCCTACATTACAATAGGGATTATACTCCATTTGCTGTCAAGTACTTCAAGACAATACAAGACTGTGAAAAGCAGTATATATAAATGCAAATCCTTTCCAAAATCAGGTGGTGACAACAGCCTGTATTTTGTAAGTGACATTTTCATCAGAGGGAAGCATCGATATTACTAGCAAGTGCAAGCCACATATCCATTTAACAATCTGAATAACATTCTCGTTGAGTTTCGCAATAGCTTCCTGTATCCTATCCAAGAATTCACCTCGGCCTCATAAAATATGCACAATTCTCGACAGGCCCGGACTTATTGGCTGGGATTCTCCGAGCCTCCGTAACAAAATGGCGTTCGGCGGGGGGGCGGTGAATGGGGCCTCATACCCACAATCGGGTCCGACGCCAGGACCCGATACTCGAACAACTGGAGAACCGGCGCCAGTCACGCGTGCATGGTCGACAAAGTGCCGATCGGGGGCCAGCGGGACTCGGCCCACTGTGTGGCTCCACCATGTTATGCCGGGGTGGAAGCGGCCTCCGCGCGCATGCGCAGACCCGTGTCCAGCTGCCGCGTGCATGCGCATGCGAGCAGTGCAGGGCCGCTTACGGAAGCTGGAGCAGTGCGGAGCACTCCGGCATCGCGCTGGCCCCTTGTGGGCTACAGAATCGCTGTCCCAAGAGGCCCATTGACGCCAGCGTGAAACACTCTGGTGTTTACACCAGCATCAACACTTAGCCGTGTTTTTAGAGATTCCCAGGCATTTATCAGTTCAGTATTGATGTACCTTATATTTGAAAATAACGTATGCAACATTCAATTTTTGTACAAACCTTTGTTCTATTTCCAAAATATTCCTGTCGCCATTGTCATACAGGCAACTTCCCAATGCTGTAAGAATAACAAAAAAGCTCCCTCAGAAATTATTGACACTGCACAATTAAAATTCAACTGAGAGTCGCAGCTCTGGGCAAAAATTGCAACTCGAAGCCCAGTGGACAGTTTCAAAAATAAATCAAACACAATTCCATGGATAAAATAAAATTTTTACATCATTTAGGGATCAAATATGGAAAACCCCAAGTAGGGAAGATGTGTCAAGTCGGGAACATCCCAAGATATTCTGTAAGTAAATCAATGAGAAGAGGATAACCAAGGAAAGAGTAGGGCCCATTCGGCACCAACGGGGAAATCTGTGGGTGGAAGCAGAGGACATTGGTAGGGTATTGAGCAAATACTTTACATCTGCCTTCACCCAAAATAGTGAGAAGATAGATACGGAAATTGGGGAGAGAGACTATGTGTCTCTTGAGAAAATTTACACAGGGAGTGGCAAGATGTTGGAAGTGTTGGCAGGCTTAAAAGTGGACAAATCTCCAGGTCCAGCTGAATTGTGCCCCAGGATACTGTGGGAAGCGAGAGAGGAGATTGCAGGGGCTCTGACCCAAACTTTTAATTTCTCTCTGGCCAAGGGGGAGGTGCCAGACGACTGGAGAGTAGCTGATGTGGTCCCACTGTTGAAGAAAGGTGATAGAGATAAGATAGACAACTATAGACTAGTGAGTATCACACCAGTGGTTTGGAAAACTATTGGAGAAAATTCTGAAGGAGAGAACCTATCTTCACTTGTGGAGGTGAGATTCAATCAGATATAGTCAGCATGGCTTTGTCAGAGGAAAGACATGCCATACAATTTGTTTTTTATTTTTCCAATGAAGTACCTTTTTAGCATGGCAAATCCAACTATCCTGCATATCTTTGGGTTGTTGGGGGAAGACTCGCAGACAAGGAGAGAATGTGCAAACTCCACACAGACAGTGCTAACCACGGTGCCACTGTGCCGCACTATGCCGATATAATTTTGATTGAATTTTTCTGAGCATGTGACCAGGTGTGCAGATGAGGGTAGTGCAGTTGATATAGTTTACATGGATTTCAGCAAAGCCTTCAACGAGGTCAACATGGGAAACTTACACAGAAGGCAAATGCATACGCGATACAGAGTAACTTGATAAGGTGGATTCAAAATTGGCTTAGCTTTGGAGACAGAGGGTGGCAACAGATGGCTGTTTTAGTGTATGGAAGCCTGGGCGGGATTCTCTGATCCTGAGGCTAAGTGTTAACGCCGTCAGAAACGCCGTTCGGACACGGCCTCAGGATCAGCAATTCTGGCCCCTACAGGGGGCCAGCACTGCACTGGAGCGGTCCATGCCATTCCAACTGCTGATCCTGGCGTGAACTGGGCGCTGCAGGGTCCGTGCATACGCAATTGGGGTCGGCGCCAACCCCAACCCGCGCATGCGCGATGTCTCCCTTCTCCGCGCCGGCCCAGACGCAACATAACACAGGGCTACAGGGGCTGGCCTGCCGATCGGTGGCCCCGATCGCGGGCCAGGCCACATTGGAGGCTCCCCTTGGGGTCGGACACCCCCTTCCCCACAGCCGCCCCCCCCGACCCTTCCACGCCGAGTTCCCACCAGCTGAGAGCAGGTGTGAACGGCGCCGGCGGGACTCGGGTTTTTTGATGCAGCCGTTCAGCCCATCCCTGGCCGAGAATCAGGGGTGCCCCGTAGAGCGGCCCCCGGCCGGCGCTGTCACGATCGCGCCAGTGCCAATGTCGCTGATTCTCTGCTCTAGAATCGCATCCCAGCGTCGGGGTGCCGTGGCGCGATTCGCGCCGGTCGTGGAGATTCTCAGGCCCGGCCCCGGGCTGAGAAAATCCCGCCCCCAGTGTCCAATGGTGTAATAAAGGGATCTGTGCTTTGTCCCCTATTGTTTGAAATTTATATAAACAACATAGATATGACTGTGGGGGGTAGGATCAGTAGGTTTGCGAAGTGCCTCAAAGCTTGCCAACGTGGTTGACAGTGAGGTTGAGTGTCTTGGGTTACAGGAAGAATCATAGGTTCATAGAATCTTTAAAATGCAGAAGGAGGCCATTCGGCCCATCAAGTCTACACCGACCCTTGGAAAGAATACCCTACCTAGGCCCATGCCCCAACCCTGTCCCATAACCCAGTCATCCCCCTTAACCTTTTTAGACACTAAACTGCAATTTAGCATGGCAAATCCACCTAACCTGAACATCTTTGGACTGAGGGAGGAAACCAGAGCACCCAGAGAAAATCCATGCAGACACAGAGAGAAAGTGCGCACTCCACACAGACAGTCACCCGAGTCTGGAATTAAACCAAGGTCCCTTGCACTGTGAGGCAGCAGTGCTAACCACTGTGCTGCCCAGAAGATATAGGCGGGATAGAAAAATGGGCAGAAAACTGGCAGGTGGAATTTAACCCTGAAAAGTTAGGGTTAGCGTTAGGATTATACACTTTGGAAGAAGTAATTTGACAAGGATTATTCAGTGAATGGCCTGACACTGGGAAGTTCCAAGGAACAAAGGGACCTTGGTGGGTTTGTCCATAGATCTCTGAAGGCAGAAAGGCAAGTTAATCGGGTGGTGAAAAATGCATATGGGACATTAGCCTCTATCAATCGAGGCATAGATTACAAAAGCAGGGAGGTCATGGTGGAGTTGTGTAGAACTTTGATCAGGCCACAGCTGGAGTACTGTGTGCAATTCTGGTTGCCACATTATAGGAAGGATGTGATTGCACTGGAGGGGGTGCAGAGACGATTCACAAGGATGTTGCCTCCAATATTTGAAGAGAGGTTGGATAGGCTTGCGTTGTTTTCACTGAAGCAGAGAAGACTGAGGGGCGACCTGAACAAGGTGTACAAGATTATGAGGGGCATGGACAGGGTAAATGGGGAGCAGCTGTGCCCCTCAATTGAAGGGTCTGTTCGAGGGGCCACAAGTTCAAGGTGAGATGCAGGAGGTTTGGGATGGGGTTTGAAGAAAACATTTTTTTCCAGAGGGTGCTGACGGTCTGGAATGCATTGCCTGGGAGGGTGGTAGAGGCGGGTTGCCCCACATCCTTTTAAAAGGTACCAGGATGAGTAATTGGCACATCATAGATTTCAAGAGGCTGGATTCACCGCCCCGCCACGCCACACTTCTGCTTCACATCGGAAACCTGTAAGTACTGAAGTATCTATCACTCCGTTACACCAGCCGGTCAAAGGGGTTTCCCATTGTGGGGCAGCCCCATGCTGTTGGGAAAGCACAGCATCCTGCCAGCAGAGAATCCAGCCCAAGATTATCGACCAAGTGCTGGCAAATGGGACTAGGAAGGCAAGTCAGGAGTTTTTCATGTGTCGTTGCAGATTCGATGGGCCGAAGGGCTCTTCTGCACTATTATTTGTGGAATCTGTGGTTCTGTGATTTATTATTTTGTGAAAACTTTTATTTTCAAACGCCTAAATATCAATTACTGAGAAAAACAATTCAAATAAAACAGTACTTAATGGAAAGTTGGGAAACTGCGATATGTGTACTATAAATTAACAACAATTGTGGTCACAGTGTTGCACCTTTGATATTGAAATAATTGCCAACTGCTAGAGTGACAGATACTTCAGCAATTACAGGTTTCCAATGACATACACACCTCATCTATTCAATTGAATGTACAAAATATTTAGCTAAACATTGAGGGTAATATTATAGTATGGATTTTAAATATCAGACATTTTGCTTATCGTATTGAAAGCAAAGAAAGTTTACCGTTTAATAGTAGTTGTGGTTAAATGAATTATCTTGTACCCTTTATAGAACAATCAATTTGATATTGATTCTTTGTACGTTTTTTCATTGGAATCACAAATAGACATAAGCATTTAGAGCCATTAAATAACAGATCAAATAAAATCACAAAGCAACATATCCCAACTCCATGTGGACATATCTTTATTTCCAATGAGCCTCACCATCTCAATTCTCCACATAAAATATGTCATTCTTTTTATTGAAAGAGGTAAAGCAGCAGAATAATTTCTTATCTTGCCTTCTTTTCATGTGACAAGAACAACCAAAAGTAAACAAGTTATGCTTTCTACCTGATAGCGTAATTTTCCAAAGAAGATTTGATGTTTTATGAACATTCACTAAAACACAATGCAGCTGAAGCAAACCTCAGTGAACTTTCATTTGTAAAGGCCACCAGACAGAAACAGCACTGGGCTTTTACAAAGCGCACATTCCGAGCCTGCCCATTACTAACATAATAGACGGGAACAGTGCAATGTAGGAATTTCTATCAGCAAAATAGTTTCCTTTCCATTACAAGTAAAACACGTGACTGGCCAATTGAATGGCAAAGTCCTCAGCTTTGATAGTGCAAACTCAAACCTTGTACATATATCTTGCTGCTGCAAAATCCTTTACTCAAAGCTTTCTGAAGTTCAACTCAAGCACTTTTTTGTTTTTCTCCTAGCAGACATTTTATATGGGCAGACATTTAATGCCATAATATATAGAAGCAGAATTTGGCCATTCGGCCCATCAAGTCTGCTCTACCATTAGATCATGGCTGATATGTTTCTCATCCCGTACCAGCCTCCCCGAATAGGCGCCGGAATGTGGTGACTAGGGGCTTTTCACAGTAACTTCATTTGAAGCCTACTTGTGACAATCGATTTTCATTTTCATTTCATCCCCATTCACCTGCCTTCTCCCCGTAACCCCGATCCACTTATTAATCAATCACGTTCTCCCTGTGTCTGCGTGGGTTTCCTCCCGGTGCTCCGATTTCCTCCCACAGTCGAAAGATGTGCAGGCTAGGTGGATTGCCCATGATAAATTGCTCTGAGTGTCCAAAAAGGTTGGGTGGGGTTACTGGGTTACGGGGATAGTGTGCTCTTTCCAAGGGCTGGTGCATGCATGATGGGCTGAATGGCGTTCTTCGGCACTGTAAATTCTATGATAATCAAAATTCTATCTACCTCTGTCTTAAAGACAGTCAATGACTTGGCCGCTACAGCCTTCTGCGGCAATGAATTCCACAGATTCACCATCCTCTGGCTGAAGAAAGTCTTCCTCATCTCAGTTTTAAAGGATTGTCCCTTTATCCTGAGGCTGTACCCTCAGGTTCTAGTCTCTACTACCAATGGAAACATCCTCTCCATGTTCACCCTATCTAGGCCTTTCTGTGATGATAGTCAATTAGGCAGTTACCATGGACATTGTTCATATCACAAAACATCTGATTGCTATCAAGTTCACCTGGTTAGATTGCAAATATCTTCTTGCAACTGATACATTGTCTGCCTTTGATTTGTCAAAGAGAAAGGCATTTCCAAGTACCTTACTTCCTATTGAGATGCACAGTAAATGTTGACAAGGAATAATCAAGCATGTCACCATGAATTGGAAACATAATTGAAACACCAATGATAGGACATTTCATACCATTCTGTTCTGCAAGCTACATCTGCGAGCAATGTACTTTATTCTATCTCTTTTTGCAGGCTGATGTTTCACTTTTCCATTGTGTTTCTGGACTCAGACGGCTGAAAGCAGTAACATTTTTGAAAATGGCTTGCTCCATGTTGCAGTTCATCCCTGTGAATAAAGTGTGTCATTGAATAGCAATTGGGCTTACATGGTAGATAAATCAGCGTAGGTCCTCAAGGTCCACAACAACTTTGTGTGGAGATTCATTCTTTGCCATTAAGCAGTTCTTTAACCAGGTTGCTCAGCTGAGTATTCCTAGTATGCTTGTGAGCTTTTACATTCCATGGATGATCAGGCAAAATTATTTATTCTTGAAATACTGATTGCAACTCATTATGAAAGGAATTTGAATTGTACAGGTAAGACTGGTCCCCATTAGAAGTGTAAAATGGGTCAAAAACAAATCAGTCGCCGATTTGACACAGCCTGATTTTCCTTTCAGGCCAAGTATGGAACGGATTGCCAATTCACTATCATGTTTTGTGCTATTGCCAATGACTAATTTCAACCCTTATGTATAAGAATCTAAAGAATCTGAACCAAAAATATCAGTGTTGTAATTATTTTTGTGACAATTCCCAATCATTGAGTTATAAACTAAAGCCATGGTTACTGTATAATGACAGTCGGAATCACCATTTTTCCCATTACCCAAACTCACAAATGCGTCACAGGCTCACAACCTATTTCAGACGTTTCCAAAGAGCCTCCTCTCAGGCAACCTTGCTTTTGGAATTCTTTAGTTTTTGATGCACAGGACCCAGTTTCAATTCAGTGTGTAAGTTGTCCACAGGACTATAGACTCCATGAGACCCAATCAGACGCTTAACTGAAAACAGTGGGAAGCATGAAGTGGGTGGCGGGCACAGGTGGAACAGCAGTTAATGGGGAAATGACTGAAAGACAAATCAGGAGATTCTTTTGTTCGAGAAAAGTGGGACAGCTGGGACAGAGGAGGCCTAAATTTTCCTTCTGGGGCCTAAAGAAGTTCTCCTGCCTCTTTTAGCCCTCTGGGGAAAGTCAAATGAAACTTAAAGAAAATGAAATTTTGTTCTGCTTCCATTCCCAATTAACAACCACATCTTTCTCACGTGGAGGCCATGGATATACTTTGATGGTAGTATTGCATATTTAAAGAGGTACCTTCTTGGCTTCTTGTTGGCGGTCCTTTTTCTTTCTCATTAGAGATTAAAATTTTAATCTATGTGAAAAGGCTGTACCTCGTCACGTAAACCCCAGCTACCAACCTGCCTAGTTGCCCTCCACCGAATGAGTCCGGTTAAAATTACCTCTGCTGATCACACCTTACTCACTTATGCATACTTTCTGCAGTGATATGCATGCACTTCATATCATATACCTGCTTCCATGCTCCACTAATTGTGGTTTCCTAGCCTTTTCTTTACACGCCGCTGAACTTGCAATCTTTGATTTATGCCTTCCTAGTCTATGAGTACAGCATAATAATAACTTCATTCTCTCATGTCAGCCTAAGTTTGATTGATATATAATTTCATCAATGTCACATATGGCAGGGTAAATTAGTAGCATTCTGGTCTATGTGCAAATGTTGAGGAACAGAATTTATGGGAGTCAAATCTTCAGTTAAAAAAAGTTGCAGGGGGAAGATTCAACTAAACGGGAACAAAGTCTCATAGCGAGCGCGTTTGGTCATATGTTTCCCTGTGGTCCCAGCACCGAGAAATACGTGGCTATAGAACACCACCCATGTTAGATAAAGCGCCTAAGTGGGGAATGCATGGCTGAGGCCACACATAGCCCCATTTTGTGCATTGAGGAGCTCCGCTCGCCGGGACCCCTCAGTGCAGCGAAAGATCTGGACACCATTTTAAAATAGCGTTTCTATCTCTGAGGTCCCAACCCCCAGCAAAAAGACGCACTATGGGAGGTCCCCAGCCTCTTGGCATTCCTCCCCAGCACCCTTGCAGGGAACCTCCAGCTGAATTGCCAGCAAACAAAAAATGATAGCTTAGCATATTGGCAGTGCCACCTGGGCACCTTGGCAGTGCCAGTTTGGCACCCACTAGATTGTCTTAGATCTCACAAGGCAAGCTTTCCATATGCTTTCTTGACTACCTTGTCCACTTGTGTTTCCACTTTCAACGATCTGTGGACCTGTTCACCCAGATCTCTCTGACTTTCTATATTCCTGGCAGCCATGTCCTAGGCCTTGGCCACCGCCTGCACAGATTGTCCCAGGCCTTAGACTTGCTGATCTGTAGCCAAAACCCTTGCTCCAACGGCTTCATCACGAATGCCACCCGTGCAATATTATTTTCATTAGAACAACGGAGGTTGAGGGCCGACCTGATAGAGGTCTACAGGATTATGAGGGCATGGATAAAGTGGATGGGCTAGCACTCTTTCATACGGTGGAGGGGTCGGTCACTAGGGGGCATAGGTTTAAAGCCCATGAGGCAAAGTTTAGAGATGTGCGAGGCAGGTCTTTTACACAGAGGGTGGTGAGTGCCTGCCAGGGGAGGTTGGGGAAGCAGATACATTAACGGCGTTCAAAAGGCATCTCCACAAATACAGGGATATGATCAGTACTAGGAAGCAATGAGGGTTTTGACCAAGGGTGGTATAATGACCGGTACAGACTTGAAGGGCCGAAGGACCTGTTCCTGTGCTGTATTGTAGTTTAAGGCATTGCGAGCTAGGTAGATCCCGGGAGCGGGGTCTCCCGGATTTTATCAGCCAAGCTGTGCAGCATGGCTCTTGGATCGAGCCCACAGAATTACGATTTTAGTTTTATTGTACAAATTCAAAACATATCCACATTTGGCCAAAATTATCAATTTTTTAGTTTAAAATTTCAATGTCAGTTTTTGGTGCTAGTGAAGACTGTATTGAGTCAATCTGATTTGAATTAGTTGTTAATTCCCATTTGTTACTGGATTTATACAATATTTTGGAGGGAATGTAAAACAATGTTGAGCAATTGAAGATCCTGCTTTCTGGATGATACATTAAGCTGACAGGCCCATCTACCTACTCGAGTGAATGTAAAAGATTACATTGCAATATTTCAAAGAAGAGCAGGCGAGCTATCCCCAGTGTGCTGGTCAATATTTATCCCTCAGTCAATAACAACAAAAACAGTTTATCTGATCATTATCAGATCACTGTCTGTGGGAGTTTGTAGTGCACATGTTGACTGGCGTGATTCCTCCTGTACTCCAAAAGGTTTTCCAGCGCACTTTAAGGTGTCCAGTGATCATGAAAAGCTCAAAATAAATGTAAGTTTTCCTCTTTTTTTATAAAACCAGTTCATCTTCTATGATGTTACATAGAGACAAGTTAAAGGAAAATATTACCACTTCTCACTTGCCAAATAACACCTTTTCAATGTGTGATTGTTTCTGGGATACCACAATGTTAACTTGCATCCCATAATACTCAATTTTGACACCTCAGTGGCACCTCTTGAACTCCTTGAAGGAGAGTTGTAGTGTAGTTGGTGGATAACTATGTTTTTCAGTGGATTCTAGAAGTCTCCCTTACTGTTGACTGTAGAAATCTTACATGGAAATGATGCAACTTGGATTTGCAGGAACATCCTGCCACCAGTTTCAGAAGGCTTTGGGTTTAGACATGATAAAAGTTAATTCCTGTTTCAAAGGTTTCCGAAAAAGAACTAAATGCATCTTATTCCTATTTTTGCTAAAGGGTTGAGGAACAATAGAACTGCAGGTGCTAACTTGGTGTCAATATTAACACTGAGACCTGAGAACCAATGGCTAAATCGTCCCCTCCTGCCCTAAGTTCCTTCTTCGATGATCATTCACGAACGAGTATGGTTGTCCACCTGAGAAACTCCCTGGGCGCGATTCTCCGCAAATGCGGCGAGTCGTAAAGGCTGCCGTGAAACTGGCCATGTTTCACGGCAGCCTCCGTGCCCCCTCCCAGGACCCGATTCTCCCCCCAGGGCGGGGCTAGCAGCAGGGCCCCGTGAAGCACGGCATCGCGGGCTTAGCGACCATCGCTCAGTCCGCGCGCCAAGCGTCACGCCGGCTGACGCGCACGATGACGTCAGCCGCGCATGCGCGGGTTGGACGGCTCCAACCTGCGCATGCGCGGATGACGTCATCACGCAGACGCGTCAAACCCGCGCATGCGCGCGCCGTCATGCCCCTCAGCCGCCCCGCGGACTGATCCTGCGGGGCAGTGGAAGAACAAATTGTGCGCGGGTATCGGACCCGCTGCCCGCGATCGGTGCCCACCGATCGCAGGCCCACGCCACCCTTGGCACTTTGCGCCCGTTTTCACGAACGGTAAGAGCAGGTGTGATTGCGTTCGTGAAAACGGCCGTAAAGGCCTGGGAACTCGGCCCAACAGCCCTGGGGAGAATCGCTGTTCGCCATAAAAACCGGCGAGCAGCGATTCGTGTCGTGGGGCAGCCGTGGGGGGGGGGAGAATAGTGGGAGGACGTGAAAATTGTCGGGAAGGCCCTCCCACTATTCTCCGACCCGTCGTGGGCAGCGGGGAATCGCGCCCCCTGTTATTGGTCAGTGGGTCCTGGCGTGGTTGATGAGCCCAATCCGAGAGCTGTATCTTTCACAACATGCTTGGCAGATGTTTCCGGGAGTTGGGTTTGGGTCTTGGACTCCAGGGTCGGGATTCTGCCCGAATTGGCGGGGCGACCCATACGGGCGCAAAAGAGCGGCGTGAGCCACTCCGGCGTCGGGCCGCCCAGAAGTTGTGGAATCCTCTGCACTTCTGGGGGCTAGGCCAGCGCTGGCAGGGTTAGCGCTGCGCAACGTGAGTTGGCGCAGGCGCAGGACTGCCAGCGTGTTCTGGCACATGCGCAGAACCGCTGGTTTGTTTCCTGTGCATGCACAGGGGGTTTCTTCTCCACGCCGGCCATGATGGAGCCTTACAGAGGCCGGCGCGGAGGGGAAGACTGCCCCCAGGCCACCGTGGGGGGCCCCTCGGGAGCTGGATCCCCCGCGCCTCCCCGAGGACCCTGCTAACCGCCCTTCAAGCCAGGGCGGTGGTAAGGACCATGTCTAATCCACGCTGGCAGGGCTGGCCAAATACGGCTGGCCGCTCGGCCCATCGGGGCCCGGAGAATTGCTGGGGGTGGGCCGCTGCCAACAGCCTCTGACCTGCACGATGCGACCCCGCCCCTGCCCGAAAACCGGCACCAGAGAATTCGACAGCCGGCGTCGGAGCCACGGGGTGTGATTCGCACCGCCCCCCGGCAATTCTCCGACCCGGCGGGGTGGTCGGAGAATCCTGCCCTAGATCCCTGATGGAGAATAATTCAACAAAACTGTTGACTCCAGTC
This sequence comes from Scyliorhinus canicula, assembly GCF_902713615.1. Taxonomy (NCBI): domain Eukaryota; kingdom Metazoa; phylum Chordata; class Chondrichthyes; order Carcharhiniformes; family Scyliorhinidae; genus Scyliorhinus; species Scyliorhinus canicula. The sequence goes on along the minus strand of NC_052162.1, from coordinate 69,101,849 downwards.
TTTATCTCAAATTTTCCTGTCTTAATTTCCGTCATTGAGAATTGTTACCGAAATCTTGTCATGGAGGAGTCGAAGCATGTTGGCGAATTTCTTTGGACAACAGGTCTTTGACAGGGTCTTCCATAGCACTTCCCGACTGATTAAGTCAAAAGCCTTGATCAGATCGATGAAAGCCATGTAGAGTGGTTCATGTTCTTCCTGGAATCTCTTTTGAAGTTTTCGAGCAATGAAAATCACTGTTCCACTGTTTGGTTGAAAGTCACACTGATTTTCCAGAAGGATTTCTTCAGAAACTGGGAGAAGGTGGCTAGCAAGAATTTTGGGCGATGATCTTCCCAGTGATGGAGAGTAGGGAGATTCCTCTTTCGTTCTTACAGTCTATTTTGTCTCCTTTCTTAAAGATGGTGGCAATGATGGTCGGCAGGCATTTCTTCTCTGTCCCGGATTTTCAGGAACAGCTGATGGAAATGACGGGTGATCTCTTCAAGTTTGAAAATCACCACTGGAATCCCGGCCACTCCTGCAACTTTTCCATTCTTCACATGTTTAACGGTGGCTTTGACTTTGCCCACACTTGGTGGAAGTCCAAGATCGTCTTTGATGGAGGGTTGGGGGATTGCCTCAAACACGTCCTCATCCATAATTGTATCACGGTTTACGAGCTCTTTGAATTGTTCGCTCCATTGAAGGCTGATATTTTCTCTGTTTCTCAAAATGGTTTGAGGCCTATGTTGTTGAGTCCGCGATGGCACTGAAGAAGCCCCGGGTGCCATGCTTGTCAGCGAGGAGTTGCAGCTCCTTACCTTTCTCAGTCCACCACTTCTTTGTACCTCCACCTTGGCTGATTCATGAGCTCTCCTATTTGCCTTGCTGGTTATGTTGTCTTGCCAGACGCGGACAACTTTCCTCTTCATGGTGGTGAGTTGTTGGATGGTGCGGTTGTTCTCATTGAACCAGTCTTGGTGGTTCCTGGTCTTGTTGACAATGGTTTCTTCACAGCTTGAGATGTTCACTGCCTTCAGCTCTTTCCAGGGTCGGCATTCTCCCCTACCCAGCGGGGCGGGGGGTCCCGGCGTAGCGGAGTGGCGCCAACCACTCCGGCGTCGGGCCTCCCCAAAGGTGCGGAATTCTCCAAGGCCTCACATTGAGGGGTTAGGCCCACGCCGGAGCGGTTGGCACCACGCCGACTGGCGCCAAAACTAGCAACAACGGCCTTTGACACCCACCGCCCGGTGCCGGGGCTGGCCGAAAGGCCTTCGCCGGTTCGCGCATGCGCCGCTGCGTCAGCTGCCGCTGATGTCACCACCGGTGCATGCGCGCTGGGGGATTCTCTTCCGCCTCCGCCATGGTGTAGGCCGTGGCGGTGGCGGAAGATAAAGAGTGCCCCCACAGCACTGGCCCGCCCGCCAATTGGTGGGCCCCGATCGCGGGCCTGGCCACCGTGGGGGCACCCCCCAGGGTCCGATCACCCCTCGCCCCCCCCCCCCCCAGGACCCCGGGGGCCCACCCGCGCCGCCGATCCCACCGCCACCAGAGGTGGTTCAAACCACGGCGGCAGGAGAGGGCTCCCAGCGGCGGGATTTCGGCCCATCGCGGGCCGGAGAATCGCCGCAGGGGGCAAGCCGATGGGTGGGGCGTGATTCCCGCCCCGCCAATTCCCGGGTGGCGGAGAATTTCTGCCACGGCGTGGGCGGGAGTTTCGGCGGCCCCGGGTGATTCTCCGACCCTGCGGGGGGGGTCATAGCATTTCGCCCCAGTTTTCTGCCACTCTATTCAAATGAAGACTTTGGACATTTTGGAGAAGACATTGTTGGAGGTTCACTGGCATGCATCAGGGCAAAAGAACATTCTACTCTCCTAACCTATATCACCACTCATTTTGTGAGTTTTGTTATGGGGTATCACTGGCAAGGCCAGCATTGTGGTGCCTTATTAAACCGTTGCTATTAGTGATTTTCACCAAGCCACAGTGAAGGCACAGCTATGGAGTGGAGCACAGGGCAACTTGCAGGTGCTGCTGTTCCCATGCGCCTGCTCCCTTTGCCCCTCTAGTTGGTTGGGTTTAGAGCTTTGGAGGGTACTATAGAAGAAGGCTTGGTGAGTTGCTGGTGTGCATCTTATACACGGTACATATTGCTGCAACTATGGCTTGGTGGTGGAGGGAATGAATGTCGAGCGTGCTGGATGAGCAGTCAGTCAATTGGGTTGCTTTGTCCTGAATGATGTCCAGCTTCCTGAATGTTCTAGAAGCTGTGCTCATCCAGGTAAGTGGAGAGCATTCCATCACACTCCTCACTTGTGTCTTGTAAATGGTGGTCAGGTTTTGGACAGTCACAAGGTCAGGTATTAGCCACAAAATTAGCAGCTTGTAACCTGTTCCATCATCATACAGGCTCTATCTGCATGTCTTTTTGCGAGAGAATTAAAGCAGCTCACAACAAGAGGGAGAGAGAGAAGGTGGGAGTGGCAATACGTAAGCTCAGGCCCCTCACTGCGTTCGAGCATCAGGCTGTCAGGATCATGACTGGGCCTATACCACTGGCAAGGTCAGCCTCTTTCAAACATAAAGTAAAGAAGCATGCATAATCCTGACGACCCCAGAAAAACAAGATGATAGATGAGTGCCACATTTGAGCCAGCCAAGACAATCCTTCATTCACTTTTAGATGACAGTAGAGGGCAAGACCAACCTCCACAACAGAAGTCAGCCCCAAACACCAGAGCACTTCAGAGGAGGAAAACAAAGACTTCACACCTGTACAGCCATCACAGTATTCGCTTGCACCTTCCATCAACCCAGAAGCGCACACCTTAGTGGCTCATATGTCTAGTTTAGGCTCAGGGTCACTGTGGTGGCTCGAGACATACAGTGGATTCTTCAAGTATTGATGAAAGGCAACAGCAGTCAAGTAACAGGAGCAGAACACTGTACAATAGGGCTCAACATTTCAGTTCCCTGGTCCACACTGCCCAGGTTCCTATTCCCAGGGCCCCGCACAAATTTCCCATTGGCTGGGGTTCACGCGCTCCAGCGTGATTGGCCTCTAACTGGTCATGTGGTCCCTGGAGTCTGCCCCCTTAAAAGTACCACACAACCGCATTCATCCCCCCTTAAGTCCCTTATTACAACTACCCCAAAAGCGATAGAAAAAAGTTACAAATATGGGGCGAAATTCTCCGCGGACCGACGTGACGCCCATTTCCGGCGGGAAAAAGCGGTGCGCATGACTCCGGCGTCCGGGCCTTCTTTTAAGCTGGCAATCTCCGTTCCCGGAAGGCCCAGCAGTGGACTGACGCGATAGGCGTCAGTTTCACGAGCTGCGGAAGTGGCGAGTCCCGGCGTTTGTGTGGTGGGGAGAGAGAGAGACCCAGTGGGGTGGGGGGTGGGGGAAGAAGAGCGACCCGGCATTGGGTTGGGTTGGGTTGGGTTGGGGGGGGGGTGGTTGGGGGGAAGAAGAGCGACCCGGCATTGGGGGGGGGGGGGAAGAAGAGCGACCCGGCATTGGTGGGGAGTGAGGAAGAAGAGCGACCCGGCATTGGGGGGGGGGGGGGGGGGGGGGGGGGGGGGGGGGGGGAGAAAGGAGAGACCCGGCGTTTGGGGGGGGGGGGAGAGGAGAAAGACCCGGCGTTTGTTGGGGGGGGGGGGGGTTGCGGAGTTGAGAGGGGGAGGGAGGGAGGGAGGGAGGGGGAGAGCCAGAGAGAGGGAGGGAGAGAGCCGGAGAGAGGGAGGGAGAGAGAGAGGGAGGGAGGGGGATAGCCGGAGAGAGGGGGGGAGGGAGAGAGGGGAGGGAGGGAGAGAGGGGAGGGAGAGAGGGGAGGGAGGGATTGCGGCGTGGAGAGGAGAGGAGAGGAGAGGGGGGTTACGGCGTTGAGTTGAGAGGGGGGGAGGGGGTTGCGGCGTTGAGTTGAGAGGGGGGAGGGGGTTGCGGCATTGAGTTGAGAGGAGAGGAGAGGGGGGGGTACCTGCGTTGAGAGGAGGGGGGGGGACCTGCGTTGAGAGGAGAGGGGGTGTACCGGCCTTCAGAGGGAGGGGGGGTACCGGCCTTCAGAGGGAGGGGGGGGTACCGGCCTTCAGAGGGAGGGGGAGGGGTTGTGGGTACCGGCGTTGAGAGGGGGGGTGTGTGTGTGTGTACCGGAGGAGAGGGGGGGGGACCCTGCGTTAAGGGGGGGGGGGGGGGAACCCTGCGTTGAGGGGGGGTTGCGGCGTTGAGAGGGTGGGGGGGTTGCGGCGTTTGAGAGGGGGGTAGGGGTGGTGGGGAGGGGGGTAGGGGTGGTGAGGGGGGGGTGGTTGGGTAGGGGGCAGCGGCGTGCAGAGGGGGGGCAATGGTGCGTTGGCCCCGGCCATCCGTCGCCACCCCCCTCTCTGCACGCCGCTGCCCCCAAACCCCCCCCACCACCCCTCCAACGCCCCTACCCCCCACCCCACCACCCCTACCCCCTCACCACCCCTACCCCCCCTCACCACCCCGACCCCCCTCACCACCCCCTACCCCCCTTTCAACGCCGCAACCCCCCGCACCCCCCCCCCGCACTCGCCCCCCCCCCCCGCACTCGCCCCCCCCCGCACTCGCCCCCCCCCCCCGCCCTCCCCCCCCCACCGCCACCCCCCCCCCCCCCCCCCCCCCCCCCGCCCCCCGCCCCCCCGCACTCCCCCCCCCCACCGCCCCCCCCAGCACCGCCCCCCCCGCACCCCCCACCCCGCACCGCCGCCCCCCACCCACCCCCCCCCCCCCACTCGCCCCCCCCGCACTCGCCCCCCCCGCCCCCCCGCACTCCCCCCCCGCACCCCCCCCCGCACTCGCCCCCCCGCACTCACGCCTCCCCCCCCGCACGCTCGACCGCCCCGCACTCGCCCCCCCCACTTCGCCCCCCCCCACCCACTGGCGCCCTCGCCCCCCCCCCCCCCCACTCGCCTCGGACAACTGAACGTGCGTCAACTCATCCGCTGTTTAAAAGCTACTCTGTTTTTCGCCGACGTGACCTGTGGCCACGTCGGCGGGACTTTGGCCCATCCGGGCCGGAGATTTGTTGAAACAAAAATATAATGAAATCCCGCCGGCGCCAGCTGTTTTCAGAGGCTGCCGCCGGGATTTGCACAACGCCGGTTTTTGGCCGGTCAGAGAATAAAAAACCCTGCGGGAGCGGGATTGACGCCGCTGCCGGCCGATTCTCCGACCCTGCGTGGGGTTGGAGAATTTCGCCCATGAACAGAGACAACAGGGGGGAAAAGAATACATCAAAAAAATCAATCGGTCTGGAGACCCCCAGGTTTTTCCAGACCTCCGTAGCCCTGCCACTGGCTTGGTACTCTCTTGGGCGATCGAGTAGTCAACAGTCGGTGGCACCTCAGCAGGCACCACCTGGGACAGGCGAACTGGTCTGGAGTGATCACAACGCCAGCTGGACTTGTTGACTGCAATTTGGGGTTTGTCACCCCTCGACTCGTCAAATGGACGACGTGCCTTCTGATGGTTTTCACATTAACACTGACCACATAAGACACCGGTCCTGACTGGACCACAACCCAAGTCCCACCAACCAAGGTGGGCTTGAAGCGAAATTACGGACCAAAACCAGGTTTCCCACCCAGAACAACCTGTCGCCCCTCTGCTTTAACCGCTGACTTTTCTGGGAGGCCCGTTGTGTTTCCACCCTCCCCACCAAATTTACGAAACACAAGATCCAATCAGGTTCTCAACCGACAGCCCATGAGCAGCTCAGCTTGTGTGACCCCCATGGTGGAATGAGGAGTTGAGTTGTGCAAGAATACAAAATTAACCAACCACTGGCGAAGTCATTATCAGATTGCTTTTTCTTGGGATTCTTGAAAATTTGAACAGCTTTCCCAGCCAGACTGCTCAATGCTGGCTGTTGGGGGCTGTCCTCATCCTGATGATCCTCACTCCCGTGATATAATTCCTTTCCCTCTCAATGACCTCCTGGATGAATACTATACTTGCTATACCCAAACCCTGCCCCTACTACTCTTCTACTTCCCACTTCCCCCTTCCTTCTGAAACACCCTCCTGCATCCCACCCTGCCCCGGTCCCTCCCTTTTCGTGCATTTACCCTCCCTTTCCTCTTCAGGCCTTTCTCCATCTTCACCCCCTCCGCTCACTCCAACCACATGCCCTCTTTTACTCCTCTGGACAAGCTCCCACTACTTCTCACCTGGACACCCCTCATTTGTGTTTTCCACTCATGCCTCCGTAGCTTGTCAAATTGTCAATTGATTATTGTAACTTTTTTTTGCTCAGCAAGGGATTTCTTTTCATACATCAGCTTTGTGTCTTGAGGGCTGCGTGGTGGCGCAGTGGCTAGCACTGCTGCCTACGGTGCTGAGGACCAGGCCCTTGGTCACTGTCTGTGTGGAGTTTGCACATTCTCCCCATGCCTGCCTGGGGTTCACCCCCACAACCCAAAGATGTGCAGGTTAGGTGGATTGGCCATACTAAATTGCCCCTTAATTGAAAAAAAATAATTGCGTACTCTAAAATGAAAAAAAAAGCTTTGTGATTTGAAATTCCTGTTTAATGTCATGTCAAACCTATCTGTTTCCAAAATTTGGTGATCAGCTTCTCCCCGCCCCTCAATTGTGAGAAAAATTGACAAGCAGCCTGACACGCAGGAAGGTTGATACAGAGATTAGGAGCTCATCACCGTTCCCTATAGCCAACATCAATAAAAATAATTTAAAAACTTATTTGTGGTTTGCTATTTTTGGGGCCTTACTGTTGACACATTGGTTGCTGGACTAGTCTTAGTAACAATGGCTGTAGTTCAAAGTAGTTAATGGGCTCTTAAGTACTTTAGGATATCCTGAGCATATTGAAGAAGCCGTATAAATGCATATTATTTCTTTCTTTGTTGTGTACAACCCAACTGGTGTAAACTAGTTAAGATATGAGCTTTAAATTAACTGCTTTGATTGCCTCATTCATTACGTCAAACTGAAGATAAGCAAAGTCTTGAGATTCTATGCCACAGGGAGGATTAGAATCAATTGTGTTCAACTGTTGGTTTTAATTGCATTGTTCGTTGAAGTTGCCAGATTTGTGATGCCCCGAAAATTCTTTTTTATTTAAATTTATTCACAAATTATATGCATTTAATTGTGTCATTTATTAATTTGATTAATGTAATAAAAATAGCATTTGTCCTGACAGCAAAATGTGTTGACTATTCAATGTTAAAGATCCTATGGAACTTTTCAAAGAAAAACACACTTCTGACAATTAGCCTGAGCTATATTCCTCTTTCAACTAACACTATCAAAACTTGATAAAATAATCATTCATTTCCATTGCTACTGGTGTCATTTCTGTATACAAAACAGTACTTTAAAAAATAATTTATTGTATGTGAAGCACTTGAGATGTTTGTAAGAGACGTCAAAAGGTTGGCAGTAAACACAAGTTATCTTTTTCCATTTCTGTTTGGGAACATAAATTGATTACAGGGTTTATTGATATACCAGTAAGCACTCAAATAAAAAAAACATATAAAGTGCTGAAAATACTTAACAGATTAGGCAGTATCTGCAGGAAAGGAATCAGAGTCAAGGTCCACTTTGATGACTTTTCATCATAACTGGAAAAGTTACAGATGTAAAACAGAGTACTCTCCCTCCCCTCTCATAAGCACTTAACTGACGAAAGTTCAGAGACAGGGAAATGGGAGAGGGGAGGAAAGGTCATGAGGAAAGGTCTGATCCAGAGTTGAAAAACATATGAGAGTGCAAGGCAGAAGGGGAGAAGTAAAGAAACAAAAGATGGGACCAGAGGAGCGAGAAATGGCAAGACCAGAACCATGAGCAGCATATGCTGACTGAAAAAATGATCATAAACTGTGAACTCAAAAATGAGGTGGAGCCCCTCAAGCTTTGACTGAACGTCATTAGCGGAATAGGTCAAGGTTAGAGAGGAAGCGGGACAGGGACATATAGCGACATTCTCTGACCCCTCAGCCGCGTGTTTCTCTACAGCGGGGTGGGGAGAGCGCGTTGTTCGCTGGCAGTGGGATTCTTTGTTCCTGCTGCGGTCAATGGGAAATCCCATTGAAGCCACCCCACATTGTTGTGAAGTCCATGGATGGTGCTGCACTGCTGGCGGACCTAGAGAATCCTGTCGCCAGTGAACAGCCAGAATATTCTGACCATAAAATAGCTAGCAATCCAAAGCTAAGTGAATTTGTTCAACAAAGCAATTTCCCATTCCATGTTTGATTGTTCCAATGTGGTAGCGATGGCAACGTAAAGCAGTTAATCCAATGTGGTAGATTGAAAGAAGTATAAGCAATTCATTGTTTCACTTAGTTTGAAGCCTTGCCTGGTGAGAAGGGAGTCAGTGAAAGGGCAGATGTTGTAACTCTCATACTTTTATGTAAAAGTACCATTATAAAGGAAGTGGCCCTCGAAATTGATGTGTTAACTGGATTAATAAAGTAAAAAAATTCAACCACATTGTGCAGCATTTGTGCTATTGCCATAAAACTGGTCAACACAAGGATCAAAAGCATGGGAACTCATTGTTATACTTTAAGCATCCACTACTTCACAACATGTGTTTATGGTGCTGTTCGCTGCCACTATATGATGCACAATGAGTTCTTTAGATGTCTTACTGAGGAGAGCTTGAGACTTGAATCTTTAAACATGAACCATTAATTGTTAATGTTTAATTATTCACAGATATAAGGTATGGCCATTAATGGAGCTGTTCAATGCAGAAGTGGAGTTTACAGAGGTTTAGACTGTCCTTTCAGTGTCGCTTACCATGTGACATGTTAGATCATGCTGTAGGTGGTGCCATTCTCCAGTTGCATGTTAAACTTTGCTCTCCCGAGCACCTTCACATTACAGCAGCATATAGCCACAACTATACCTTGAATTGCCTTACTGTTGAAGACAAAACAAACAACTGTTGACACCAGGCAGTAAACAATTGACCCTCAAGAATTAAAAGTTTAAGCAAATTGGTAAGACTTATTTGAAATTTTTCTTTTTCAGAATACAATGAACAATGCAACTCTGCACAGTGAACTACAGTGATAATTAATTTAAAAACCAACACACAGAAAGAGGCAAACAGAGAAATATGTCAGCCATACAGGGTTGTTCTAAAAATAACTCCTCGAAAAAAGGTTACGACAAAGACAGTCCATATTATTAAGAAATTATGCTGGATAGTAAGTATAATCTTCTTCAAATCAATATTTTTGAATATTCAAATTGTTTATTAAAGTGAATTCAAAATTGTACGTAATCTTAAGTAGAATTTTCATGTTATAACGAGATTTTGAAAAATACATTTAGAGTACTCAATTCTTTTTTTCCAATTAAGGGGCAATTTCATGTGGCCAATCCACCTATCCTGCACATCTTTGGGTTTTGGGGGTGAGACCCACACAGACACGGGGAGAATGTGCAAACTCCACATGGACGGTGGCTCGGGGACAGGATTGAACTCGGGTCCCGGTGCCATGAGGCAGCAGTGTTAACCATTGCGCCACTGTGCCACCGATGTCACAACTGGCTTGAACCATCGTATATTCTATGATATAATTTTCATTACCATAATGCAATCAATCTATAATTGATTCTTATTATACACATTCATAAGGAACAAAAAAGAGTTATAGTCTCATACTTATATACTCATGGATCCACACATAGATAACAATATCCTAGAATTCTCAAGTTAGGATTCTAAGTGCTGCTGATATTGGTAAACTTAAAAAATATTTTTTTCTGCTATAATATACTTGAAGATATATTCTACCCTGAGATAATTTTTCTGGTTTGAATACTCCTGGGAGGGAAGACATTTCATTTTAGGGACCAGCCTATAGCTGGTAAAGCTGATGATGTTTCTCTCGTGATCGGAAATTTCTCTTAGTTGTAGGTTTAAGCTAACAGTAAGGTCAACTGCGTAGGTTAACCTGGCCAGTGAGCAAAGATTGTAGAGCCATTAATAGCTCGTGCCCAACAGGTGCAGCCTGAGGACAATGTTAATGAGAAACCATCCTAAATAGAGTTGTCCCCTGAGAGATAGAAGTTATACATCATTTTTCTTTTTTTTAAACTCGCAATAAACTAAAAGACCTTACTGAGGTGATGCCTTGACATAAACAAACCATAGCAGCAGAGAATACTATAGGGCTTGTCAACATTTTAGGTAAACCAGCAAACTGTTTTGGTCGACAACAGAATCCTCAAACTAATCAGGTTGTGAGTTAGGTGCTGATGTAGGCAACACACATGTAGGTGCTATCTGAGCTCCAGGGATAGTTGTTTTTACTGAAAATTGGGCAGGCATAGCTTAGGTTAACAGGCAGCGGAATGTTGTTTTACAGCCTTTAGATGAATATGCTTTCCGCATGGCAAATATACAGGCATTAGGTAATTTAGCACATAATCTCCAAGTGGAGCAAGGGCCTCATGCCTTTATGGAAGGGCAAGGGGGTGCCTTTGTTCCAGGAGGGCCTGGTTTCTGCGTACATTAGAAGTCCCATCAGTGGGAATTGTGATTTCAATAGCTTTAGAAAGACATATGGTGTCCTGAGAGATCTTCCCTGTGCCTTCTGAAACCCTTTAAATTTTGAAAGCCCAAACAGATTACCTGCTCCTGATGGTCAGGATAAGATTCAACCACAAGGGCAAATTAATTTACAAAATATTGATTGAATCTGTGGAAAACGAAAAGACAGAACCAATGCCAAAAAATGGACTGGTGGTTCAATAATCTGATAAAGCATAGCTTTAGTACAAATCAATGGGGACCAATGGTTCTACATATATAGGTTGGCCTAATATTAGGACCTTCAGATGTTTCATCTGCAGGAGATTGTACTTCATGGGAAGTTATATATGCCCATGCATGCTTATGGCAAGGCACTCATTTCTGAATTCCCAACAATGTTGGTAAAAAATAACAGAAGAACATGGATTCCCTATTGCCTGTGAAATAGGGAAGATTTTAGCAGGAAATAATTGGGACATAGGGCATGGTGTTTGTGCTGTTATTGAAGCGCAGCCATCAAATAAAACTGTGAGACAGCTTTATCAAATCTACAGAATACTCAGGATAAATTCCTCCAAGTGCAGGGAATGATTGAGACGGTGCATGCTCTCATGAACATTCCAATAGCGAAAGAGACAAGGTCACAGCCTAACACACCCCTAATCAACTGCAAACTCAGGCAATAAAACCTGAACATAATCATTCTTAGTCATTACCTCTCGGGCTGAGCCTAGAAATGAAGACATGAGAGGCAGATCACACACCAAAGAACATTGACCGCAGTGTCCCGACAGAACGGACAAACCACAGAGAGAAACAAAACCTTCTCATTCATTCAGGGATGACTTATTAACACAATAAAGTTACTAGAGACTGTTTCTACGTAACCAAAGTAGAAAATCCAAATGGGAGGAAAATAAGAGAGATCAGGGAGGAGAACACAGTAGCTCAGTTACTCTCATGTCCCACCCACAGAACCTCCTAAGGTAAACATGGTGAATAAGGATGTTGCATTCACTAGTCAGCAAAAGCAGGACAAGAAAAAACATTCTCCTGGTCAGAGAATTATGTGGGGAGTCAGCCACATTATAATATACATTATGACACTGGATCTAATATCTCACTTATTGAAGAAAGTATTTTTAATTCTGCCACAAATGATCCTCAAATAATAACAAAAAAAACCTTTTAGGGCATGAAGGAAATAAAACTACCCATTGTAAACCTATGGGTTACTATTGGAGCTAATTTACAGATAGCTGTGGCAAAAGGACTTTCAGCTGATTTGTGAATCGGTCAGCCAGATAAAAAAGAATTGGGTGAAATTCTTCACCTTGTGCCGCCGATAGCTGAATTCCTGGTGAGGTTAAGAATCCAGCGGTTGTGAAGCAAAAGGGATTGTCGGCGGGTGCAGACCCATTTCCAATGCTCTGACAACCGGCTGGCATCGGGATCGAGGTTCGCACCCCGTGTCACGGGAGGATGCAAATGGCTCATTACGACCGATATTCATCTACTTAGCAGGACAGACACCACATTCTCCAGGCCCACATGATTCTCTGTTCCTCTGGGCCAGGAATCACATGGGCGAGAATCATTACAGGTCTTGACAAGCGTGAGTCTGACGCGGTGGACCTCGCAATGGACCAAGGGGTAACTCTTTGAGGGATTTGCCCCAAAGTCCATCCGAGCACCACCCATCCCCGACAATGCAACACCCCTTTGAACAGAATTAAGTGCCTTCAATTTCCACTTCAAAATCACTTAAGAATGAAGGGATTTGATTGGAAAGCACATAATTCTGTTTGAAGTGGTCCAGGAGCTGTCAATCAAGGCTTGATGTTTGTACACATTTTAGTTAGAGCACTTTAGAGTTATTCAACTGTGAAGGGAGATGAATTTAACAATGCTGATAGCTTTGTGTGTAAACTGTCAATCACAGTCCAGTAAAATCAAAATCAAAGATAAATGAATGAATGGCTTGCAAATCAAAGATCTGAGGGGACATAAACACAGCTGATTGGTTTTCTCTTTCCAGGAATTGACAGGTATTGCTTTCTGTGTCTGAGCCAGAAGATGTATTACACAGGTAAGTGTTGAAGCAGTAGTTTCTGTCACAGTCTCTGTCTGCAGTGCTTTACAGCTTTCAGACAAAGAATTCCCTTCTGGGGGGCTTCATACCAGAGGTCTCTCTTCTGGGGGGGCTTCCTGACAGGGGTCTCTTTTCTTTGGGGGGGGGGGGAGTTTCCTAAAAGGGGTCACTCCTCTGGAGGACTTCCGGCCTGAGATCTCACTTCTGGGGGAGGAGGGGGGGGGGGGGACTCCTTATTTCGGGATCTCTGTTGGGGATCCATCTTTTTAAGGGGTCTCTATGGGCGGTCTCTGTGGAGGTCTCTTATTTCAGGGATCTCTGTGGAGATATCTTTATTTAGCGATCTCTGTGGGGCTTATCTAAATTTAGGGGGTTTCTGGTCTCTTTATTTGGGGAGTCACTGAGAGGGGTCTTTTAATTTTGGGGTCTCTGTGGAGGGAGTAGGTCGGGTCACCCCATACTGCCTGGGGGTGGGACACAGGAAATCGGTGGGGGGGGGGGCGAAGGTGCTGTTGAACTGTGATACGGGGACGACGACTGGTAGGCTAGCTGCAGGACCTTGCTATCGGACCGCCTGCTCAAAATGGCGGCCCAATTGTGGGATTCCCTCGGGAATCCCTCATAAACCTCAGCATGCATAAATTTGCATGGCTAAGAATTGGGAATCGCTTGCTGATTTGTGCTCATGCGGGAGAACATTGTCTCCCAAACAGAGAATTTTAATCAATCTCTCAGTACAAGCAAAGCCTGATGATAGAGATAATCACATACAATCAAAATTGGACAGGACTCTGTTCAAAGGTGAAAAAAAGCAAAGACTTGAAATCTTCAGAAGAAAATATGAGGGATCACAAAAATGTCCAAATCAATGTGAACATGTACAATTAACTCAACTGCATCAAATTGGGGGAGGATAACTTAAAATAAAAAGAATGGGCAATTAAAGAGGGAAATGGTAAATCAACCTTAATGGAAACCATTAAGGAACTTGAAGGAATACATTTCTAGAAATAACACCCACTATTTAGGGGTATCCAAACCAGATGGTCGGGGGAGATTAATAATTGATTTTACAGCTTTGAACAAAGTGACAAAGCCTTGTGCAGCTTTAACTCAAAACTCACAAATATTGCAAAGGCTTCACAGAGGAATTTATAAGACTATCAGTGATTTGACTGATAGGTACTGGTCTCACCCCTTGCACCTAGATGATTATGAAAAAGCAGCAATGTCAACTCTTAATGGCTACCAATACTGCTGGACTAGATGGCCCCAGGGTTTCAGAAATAACCCAGTGTTGTTTTCCTCACATATAATTGATACACTCCCAGATCTAAAGAATGTGGACCCTCATGTTGATGATTTTAATACTTCAGGAAACATTTAAACACTGTAGAAACTGTTTTGGACAGCCACACGAAAGTGGGATATATCATGAACATAAAATATCAGCCTTTCACAGGAAGGAGGTTAATTTCCTAGGATTGAAAATTATTGGCACAGACAGATGGGTGACACAGTAGCACAGTGGTTAGCACTGTTGCTTCACAGCTCCAGGGTCCCAGGTTCGATTCCTGGCTTGGGTCACTGTCTGTGTGGAGTCTGCACGTTCTCTCAGTGTCTGTGTGGATTTCCGCCGGGTGCTTCGGTTTCCTCCCACAAAGTCCCGAAAGACGTGGGGCGCGATTCTCCGCAAATGCGGCGAGTCGTAAAGGCTGCCGTGAAACTGGCCGTGTTTCACGGCAGCCTCCATGCCCCCTCCCGGGACCCGATTCTCCCCCCTGGGCAGGGCTAGCAGCGGGGCCCCGTGAAGCATGGCATCATGCCTCAGCGACCATCACTAAATCAGCGCGCCAAGCGTCACGACGGCTGACGCGCACGATGACGTCAGCCGCGCATGCGCGGGTTGGACGGCTCCAACCCGCGCATGCGCGGATGACGTCATCACGCAGACGTGTCAAACCCACGCATGCCCCTCAGCCGCCCTGCGGACTGATCCTGCGGGGCGGCGGAAGAACAAATAGTGCGCGTGTATCGGACCCGCTGCCCGCAATCGGTGCCCACCGATCGCAGGCCCATGCCACCCTTGGCACGGCCATGGTGCGGCCGTGCCAATTGGTGCCATGGTTGTCCAGGATGGCACTTTGCGGCCGTTTTCACGAACGCTGAAAGCAGGTGTGATCGCGGCCGTGAAAACGGCCGTAAACTCCGCGGTATTCGGCCCATCGGCCTGCAGAGAATCGCTGTAAAAAACGGCGAGCAGCGATTCGTGTCGGAGGCGGCCGGAGGGGGGGAGAATAGCGGGAGGCCGTGAAAATTGTCGGGAAGGCTCTCCTGCTATTCTCTGACCCGTCGTGGGCAGCGGAGAATCGCAGCCGTGCTATTCGGTAATTTGGACATTCTGAATTCTCCCTCAGTGTACCCGAACAGGCGTCGGAATGTGTCGATGAGAGGTTTTTCACAGTAACTTCATTACATTGTTAATGTAAGCCCACTTGTGACAATAAAGATTATTATTATTATTATTATTAGATGCTTAACAGTTGAGTACAGAGAAAAAAATAGGACAAATAGCCTTTCCAAAAAGACCTTAAAGCCTTACAATCAGTATGAACTACAGGATTTGCAGAAATTTCCCAACATTATGAAAAAATAAGCAAAACCAGACCGCAGGTAAATTTGTGTTTACTGCTACAGATTATGAGCAACTAAAAGTACTTACTGCAAAGGTTCAAAAAGTAATTGACTTGGAATAAAGGGATCCACAGTCAGATTTAATCATTCATAATCAGGTCAGAATTAAAAATGGCTGTGGCAGCCTTTTATAACAAAGGAAGTTTCATTCTCAATCAGTTCCATTCGTATAACTTCACATCCAGGGAGCAGAGGTGTACAAGATGAGAAAAAAATAATGACAATGCCCCTTCACACTGTTATTAAAGCAAGACCCCAACAAGGGAAAAACAAAATTGATATCCAGGTTGAAAAATCAAACATGAATAGTCTGATAAAAATGATAGTTCCAGGATGAGAAGCCACAACCGTCAGATATGATTGATGGGATCGTTTGTGTGTAAATTTGTAAAGCCGGAAGTGGATTTGGAACATTTACCCCAAATAGAAGATTGTGACCCAGAAGGTGCAATTAAATCTCAACAGGACACACCTTTAGGCTAAATACACAGAAGTTTTGTATTTTGATGGTTCAGCACAAGAAGTCAAGACAAATGCAGATTACAAAAATATAGCTGGGATGTCTATAGTTGAAGGTAAATTTATAAATGCTACAGGCCATCATGAAGTAAATACACTCTCAATTAATCCAAGCCCACATAATGCACAATATACTGAAGTGGCAGCTCGGAAATGGGCACATTCGGAAGCTTTAGATGAACCAACTCTTATCTGTACAGTTACTATTGTGCAAGAGGCTATAATCATGATATTCCCCTTTGGGTGAGAAATGGTTTTAGGACCCGAGGGGAAACCCATACAACACTTAAGAAAGTGGGAAAACACGGCTAGTCTGTGAAAGGCTAAACCAAATTTGCAGACAATGAATGCAATGGACATAAAAAGGATGGTATATATATTCTTTAGGGAATATTATGATAGAATGATAGACCTGGAGGCAATAGCAGAAGTAGCGAGAGTCATCAGATTCTCAATGCCTTCGAGCAGTTACTACATCAGAAAATGCAGATTCTGAGCTACAACAATTGCTGGATGCAATTTAAAGTGCAAAAAACAGAGTCCCGTTTTGGGCTCGTATAGCGGGGTTGGAGTGCGGTGCCAAGAACAACCCCACTATCTAACGGGTCTCTGCCTTTTGTTTTGGCCTTGTCAGGGAATGCCCTGCCAAGCTGAACTAGCTGGGGGTGGGCTGAAAGGGTCGGGGTGGGAGGGGTGATGGAGGACGTTGGGCATGGGGGTTTCGAGTTGGACAGTGGGGAGTCGAGAGGTTGAGCGGGGGGGTGTTGGGTGTTGAATTACCTTATTTCCTGCACTGATGAACTCAGATCATCAGTGCAGGGAGATGACTCGCGGATCGGGGCGGCATTTTTAAATCCCCCCCCTCTGCTCTCCCACTGCGACTTCCAGATCCCCCACTGCTCCAACTTACCTCTGAGAAGGCCATTGAGCCCCACTCACCTCATCTCCTAATGGCAGGGCACCCCGAGGCAAGGGCAACCTGGCACCTGGGCACTGCCAGCCTGGCACCCTGGCAGTACTACCTGGGCATGCTAGCAGTGCCCCAGTGCACCCAGGAGCCAGCAGGAGTGCCAAGATGCAACTCTGCCTGTCTTCATCCACCCAGGGGTTTCTAATGGCCTGAGAGACCCCCCCCACCCAGCTTAATGGCTCATTTAATATGCATTTCTGGGTCTCGCCTCGCGAGGGCGAGTTCCAGATTGCAACGTCTTGTGAGATCTTGTTAGATCTCTCAAGGCGTTTTGAGCATCATAGATCTCGTGAAAGACCTCTTGCAAGCTTTAACGGCCTCATTGTGTCACCGAGTTGGGCCATTGTCTTTGTCTCAACCAAATCCACCTAAACATCTTATAGGCATTGCCAAATTCTGAAAGCTAGGTTCTCACAGAACTGCATATGGGGAAAAGGGAAATGAAACCAAAACAGAAACAAGATGAACCGGTTGCAGGAGCTCAATCTGGGCGAGGAAATTTACACTCAAGAGGTCCAGGAACTTTCTATAAATCAAGAGATATTACTGGTGGTCAAACATGTCAAAACGTTCCAAGACTTATGTTGCAAATTGTACAGCAAGTAACCAGGTGAAGAAATCTATCTCCATCAACAGTTGTCAAAAAGACAGGTCATCCATTGAAGGGGGGAAACTATATTGTCATTCCTTCACAGTTGTGGGAAATTCCACGAAGTTCTTTCCCAACAGCAATGTGGGTATACCTGCACCCAAGGGACTGCAGCGGTTCATGAAGATGTTTCACCACCATCATCTCCTAAAGGGCAGTTAGTGATGGACAATATATGCTGACTTAGTCAGCAATGTACACAACTCAAGTTAGAAATTTAAAAGTGAAGCTATTCACTTTGATTGCAAGAACAGAATAGCAGATTTTTCAAAAAGGCATGACACATTTAGGAGGTACCTCAGTGATGTGTTGGGAATCCATCTGGGAAGTTCCCATGTAAATGTTTACCCAACGGTTGCCAGAGGCGCTAACTTCCCCTGGACAATTGCGTTGGGCTGGCAATCACCTAACAGAAGCAATTTAAATCACTAACTTTGGATGGTTCTGCCAGTTTTGCATTGATAATTACTGTGGGAGAGGTAGAAAGAAACAATTCACTATTAACTCGACAGTAATTATTTAAACTCTCTGACTGAGCCTCGCGCGGGACACCCCACACACACACGCCCACACACACACTAGACCACACTGTGGATCTCTCACACGACCCCTACCCCCGACCCGACCCGTCCGCCCTACTCAATCCAACCCAACACCCCCCCACTCAACCTCTCGACTCCCCACTGTCCAACTCGAAACCCCCATGCCCAACGTCATCCATCACCCCTCCCACCCCGACCCTTTCAGCCCACCCCCAGATAGTGCAGCAAAAAGGGGGTATTCCTTTCTTCCCTGCACCCAAGTTACTCCATGCTGATTCAACTGGGCTGCTCTTCGCTGCTCCTGTCTCACCCAACCTGAGTGGGGAAGGTAGGGCGAGACAGGGCCTTTGGAATTTCAGCATGGGTAAGTCCATTCAGAGTGGCAATCTGCTGGTGCCACTCTGAGGAAGTTACAGGCAATTGTTTCTTTGGAAGATTTTTCAAAATCACAGAACTATTCCAGTGCAGAAGGAGGCCATTCTTGTCTTATCTGTGCTGGCTCTCCGGATCAGAAATTCACCTAATGCTATTTGCCTACCTTCTCCCTGTAACCCTACACATTATTCCTTTTCAGATAATAATCCAGTTTTCCCTTGTATACCTTGATTGTACTTGCCTCCACCACACTCTCAGCCAACTCATCAACACTTGCTGCATGAAATATCTTCTCCTCATGTCTCCGTTGCTTCTTTTGCCAATTCTCTGACATCTGTGTCTTTTTGTTCTCAATTCTTCGAACAATAGAATCATAGAATTTACAGTGCAGAAAGAAGCCATTCGGCCCTTCATGTCTGCACCGGCTCTTGGAAAGAGCACCCTACCCAAGGTCTTAACCTCCACCCTATCCCCATAACCCAGTAACCCCACCCAACACTAAGGGCAATTTTGGACACTAAGGGCAATTTATCATAGCCAACCCATCTATCCTGCACATCTTTGGACTGTGGGAGGAAACCGGAGCACCCAGAGGAAACCCACGCACACACGGGGAGGATGTGCAGACTCCGCACAGACAGTGACCCAAGCCAGAATCGAACCTGGGACCCTGGAGCTGTGAAGCAATTGTGCTATCCACAATGCTACCATGCTTCCCAGTCTCTCCCTCTCTATTCTGTCCTCACCCCTCATGGTTTTGAATACCTCCACTGAATCTCTTCACAACCTTCTCTTCTCCAAGGAAAATAGTCCCACCTTCTCCAGCCTATCAATGTAACAGAAATTCTTCAACCCAGGAACCATTCTCGGGAATCTTTTCTGCACTTTCGCCAATGCCTTCACATCTTTCCTGAAGTGCGGTGCCCAAACCAGGATGTGATACTCCAGTTGTTTAAGTTTAACATACACTTCCTTGCTCTTGTACTCTGTCCCCTATTAATAAAGACTTGGATGTACCAAACAAGGTACACAAAAGATTAATCTCCAGGTACAACAAAGAGTCACCGGACTCGAAACGTTAGCTCTTTTCTCTTCCTACAGATGCTGCCAGACTTGCTGAGATTTCCCAGCATTTTGCCTTTCGTTTTAGGTACAACAAGCAACTAGGAAAGCAAATGGCGTGTTGCCATTTATTGTAAATGGATTGGAGTGCAAGAATAGAAGTCATGCTACAATTATACGGGGCTTTGGTGAGACCAAACAGAGAATGCTGTGTGCAGTTTTGTCTCCATGTTGGAGACAGTGCAGCAAAGGTTCACTAGATTGCTCCTTCGGATAAGAGCATTGTCCTATGATGAAAGAGTGAGTACATTTGGTCTATATTCTCTGGAGTTTAGAAGAATGAGAGGTCATCCCATTGAAACAGTCAAAATTATGAAAGGGCTTGACAGTGGCGAAACTAGGACGTTTTTTCCCCGCTGGCTGGGGAATCTTAAATAAGAGGGCATACTTTCAGGATCAGGGGCCTATCATTTAGGACTGAGATGAGGAGAAATTTCTTCACCGAAAGGGTTTTGAATCTCTATCCCAGAGAGCTGTGGATGCTCCAGCAATGAATGTATTGAAAACTGATACAGATTTGCTTTGTCTCTCAGGAAATCATGGCATGTTAGGTGCACTTGGGAAAATGGAGTTGAAGCTGAAGATCAGCCATCATCACACTGAATGGTGTGACAGTCTGTACGGTTTTTTCCTGCTGCTATTTCTTATCCTCTTATGTTCCAGTTTAGATTAAATGTCTGCGGTGGCTCAGCTGGTTACACTCTCCCTTCTGAGTCAGACAGTTTGAGGTTCAAGTCCCAACTCCAGTGACTTGAGCACAAAGATCCAAAAGTTAAAGATGCCCCAGTGCAGGACTGAAAGGGCGTTGCGCTGTCAGAGGTGGTGTCTTTCAGCTCACATGTTAAAAAAAAGCCCAGTTTGTGCTCTCAGGCAGAGGAACCTCTGGCACTGTTTGAAAGAAGACTAGAGATGTTTTCATCCTGGCCAATATTTATCCCCCAGTAAACACCACAAAAAACAAATGATCCAATCATTGCTGTTTGTGGGAGCAAGGTACGCATACATTGGCTGGCGTGTTTCCTATCTTACAACAATAATTAAAATTTGTTGATTGGCAATAAAATGCAATGAGATATCTGGGGCGGGATTCACCGCAATCGGCGAATTGGCCCGACGCCAGCGGCAAGAACGGCGCGAACCACTCCGGCGCCGGGCCAACCGGAAGTTGCGGAATTCTCCGCACTTCTAGGGGCTAGGCCGACGTCGGAGGGGTTGGCACCGTGCGATCCGGTGCTGAAGGGTTAGCGCATGCGTAGAACCGCTGGCACGGTTTAGCGCATGTGCAGACCGGCCGGCGTATTCTAGCCTGCGCAGGAGGGAGGAGGTGCGTCTTCTTGGCGCTGGCCATGGCGGAGCCCTATAGGGGTCGGCGCGGAAGGAAGGAGTGCCCCCACGGCACAGGCCCGCCTAACGATTGGTGGGCCCCGATCGCGGGCCATCCACTGTGGGGGCCCTCCTCCCCGGGGCTGGATCCCCCCGTGCACCCCCCGAGGACCACACCAGCCGGCCGAACAGCCAGGTCCCGCTGTGTGGGACCATGTCCAATCCATGCCGGTGGAACTGGCCAGTAACTGATGGCCGCCCGGCCCATCGGGGCCCGGAGAATTGTCGGGGGAGGGGGGGGGGTGGGGTGGGGGTGGGGGGGGGGGGTGGGGGGGGGGGTGCGCTGTCAACGGCCTCCGACCAGCGTGGCTTGATCCCCGCCCCCGCCCGAAAAACAGTGCCAGAGAATACGGCATCCGGCGTCGGAGCGACAGGGCGAAATCTCAAACCCAAACACAATCCATCATTGAATCCACCCACTTCATTGGAATAGGGGTGGACAACCAACCTGCAAACACGTGGTGGGTTTCTCATTTAAATATTCAAATGAGGCTGCATCCCATACATTTTAGCCCCATTTTAAATTTAATCCTGCCTGTCTTGGAGATACTTTGACAGCTAAACTGAGGCAATGGCTGCTGTGTGGAAAACGTAAGAGTTTTTCCGACCCGTCTTGTGGGCAAACAGGAACAGAAGTGTTTCTTTCCAGGCTCCCATAGCT
The DNA here is from genome assembly GCF_902713615.1 of Scyliorhinus canicula. Classification (NCBI taxonomy): domain Eukaryota; kingdom Metazoa; phylum Chordata; class Chondrichthyes; order Carcharhiniformes; family Scyliorhinidae; genus Scyliorhinus; species Scyliorhinus canicula. The sequence continues at coordinate 69,080,321 of NC_052162.1, read as the reverse complement.
AATCTACTTCCTTCCCTGTGATTGGAATTCCCCTCATATTTAGAACCTTCCCAAAAATGCGATTGGTCCTCCTGCAACCCCCCAACCCCCCAAACCCCAACGGTATTATCCAGTTTTGCATGCAATTATCAATAAGTCATGGTCAGTGACCATTCGTTGCGGCCCTTATCTGTCTTCAACTTCTGCAATCACTAGCTCCCCAGAGTTTCAAATCATCCTGCACTCTCCTCCTCAACCCACTTCACAATCTTTAAGCTACAGAAAACCTACCTGCTCCTGGGTTGCGCCTTCTGTATCAGCATTCTCCATGTTGAAGGAAGCCAATATTTCAATCAGGCTGGCCTCCGGTAGAGAACCTGTTGAAAAAACATTTAAACATTTAAAGCATTAACAACCAGAATGCTCTCCCTGTCTGACCCAGTAATTATTGAGGCTTGTGTTTTTTGGAAGGATTCTTCAATTTGATTTGTTAAGGAGATATACCATTGCTTCCCTGTTCAAACACAAACAATGTCCCCTAAAGAGGGTGCCACCTCATTTGTGACTGTTCCAGGGGAGTGGCATGGTGCCACAGTGGTTCGCACTGCTGCCTCACAGGACCACGGACCCGGGTTCAATTCCGGCCTTGGGTGACTGTGTGGAGTTTGCATATACTCCCAGTGTCTGCGTGGATTTCCCTCAGGTGCTCTGGTTTCCTGCCACAGCCAAAGATGTGCAAGTTAGGTGGATTGGCCATGTTAAATTGTTCCTTAATATCCAACTATGTGCAGGTTTGGTTAAGGGAAAATTGGGACAGGGCGGGGGAGTGGGCTTGGGTGGAGTGCTCATTCAGAGGGTCGGTGCAGACCCAATGGGCCGAATGGCCTCCTTCTGCACTGTCGGGATTATTTGATTCAAAAGGCCTCAGAAGGTCTGTGAATAAGTGGAAAGAAATGGTTAGGACTATTAATTTACCAAAGGCCACAAAATCCAAACCTATAATTGTAATCAAAATCATGGTCCATGCAAAGCAATCAAATTTCCTTTAAGTGTCGCAATTTTAAAAATGTGGCAGTCCATTAAGAACTGATGCAGGCCTCATTACCACAAGCTGCCTGAAAGTTTCATGTGCGTAAGGAATTCAACTAGATGGAAAGCATATTTAAATTGGACAAGCATCAGAAACACCACAGTATTTGTTATTTTCTTCTCTTGATCAGAAAATTGAACTATTTAGTGATTGCGTGCAAAGCCTTTAAAGTGCAATACATCAACACCTTTTGCAGCAATTGTGCCATGTTTTATTGCTTTTGTGTTCAGGAACAGTACAAATTAATTCAGTTAGGAGAGTGTTTCGGATTTGATTTTCATATTTTCTGTGCACTATTGTCTCTTGTGGATTTCTGCCACTTGAAGAAAAATCATGCTTACATGAGAGGGTTTCATTGGTTCCACTGAAACCCATAGCTATGCTGAAATCTATTTGCATGACATTCTGCTGCTGAAGGTCTAACCTTACATTTTTGTGTCCAGGAGTAATGCTCATTCACAATGGCATGACCTCTAATAATGAAGTTCTACTCTGCGTAAACTTTTATGCCCATAGGTATTACTGTCTGTCATCGTTTGCACCTTCTGTGAATATTGCACGCAGTAACTCAAAATGTAAAACTGTGAACTGACTTCGAGTAATTCTAATCTTTAATTGAAAAATGTTTTAAAAATGTATTTTCATCAATTATAAATAAAACTCTAGTGCAGCCTGAAGAGGACGTTTTGAAGAAGTGGAGGGTATTATTCAACTTCCACCATCTCTTCTTATATCTCAAATCATTCTTGCTCATACTTTATTGAGCTTTTCCAGAGAAAACAAATGTATTAAAACCAACCATAAAACATTACGACAATAATCTGTGCACCAACTGAGTCCTAAATCTGCTCCTTACTTTGAGGCTATGCCCCCCAGTTCTAGTTTCTTCCATCAGTGGAAACAATCTCCCTGCTTCTAGCTTACCTATTCTCTTCATAATTAAATATTTTTCAATAAGATCCCCCCTCTTTCTTATAAATTTCAATGAGTATAGTCCCAGTCTACTCAGTCTCTCCTCATAAGCCAATCCTCCCAACTCCGGAATCAACCTAGTGAATCTCCTCTGCACCCTCTCCAGCGCTAGTGCATTCCTTCTCAAGTAAGGAGACCAAAATTGTACACAGTACTCCAGGTGTGGCCACACCGGCACCCTATACAGCTGCAACATAGCCTCCCTGTTTTTAAACTCCATCCCTTTAACAATGAAGGACAAAAATCAGAAAAAAAGCTATGAATTGCATCGTAGAGCACAGAAATGTATGGTCGATGAAGCCGTATGTGTGAAAAACTTTGGTGGATCAAGTTATGGATTAGAAATATTTTGCTGACCCATAAGCATCGAAATACTTGATCGAAACAAAAACAGAAAATACTGGATAATCACAGCAGGTCTGACACCATCTATGGAGAGAGAAGGGAGCTAATGTTTCGTCTGGATGACTGACTTTGTCAAAGCTTTGTCAAAGTGGAAGTACCTGATCAACTTGTTATGGACATATCTGTTGTCTCCATGGGAGCAAATAGTAATGAATTACCTGTGCCAGAAGAGATGCCCGTTACTGCAGTTCCTGTTAACGTCCATCTTGTGGAAGCATCTCAAACTGTAGGATTTTGCCGCCCTACCAGAAACAGCAAACCTCCTCAATGACTTCAGTTATAATTATTGAACCTATGTATATAGTGTGTATTTAGAATTCACGGCTAAGAGGGGCAGCACAGGGGCGCAATGGTTAGCACTGCTGCCTCACGGCGCCGAGGTCCCAGGTTCGATCCCAGCTCTGGGTCACTGTCTATGTGGAGTTTGCCATTTTCCCTGTGTTTGTGTGGCTTTCGCCCCCCACAACCCAAAGGTGTGCAGGGTAGGTGGATTGACCACGGTAAAGAGCCCCGTAATTGGAAAAAGTGAATAGGGCACTCACAATTAATTTTTAAAAAAATAATTCACAGCTAAGTACAACTGTAATTATTTCTCAGCAGCGGGAGTATAGAATCTGGCCAGTGGCGAATGATGTGCCACCAAGAAACAACGTGCTGGGGGACCGGAGATTCTGATCCACTGTGTTGAGTTTTCCCGGGAAACTGATTTGCCGTCCAAGTTTAATGACACTGTGTGTAACGTTAAGCTTAATGTCAAGCTAAGTGTTAATTTCCTTTCTTTTCTGTTTTTCTGAGTATCTAAAGATATTTAAATGAACATTCGGACTTCCGGTGGTGGCCATGGAGTGAACGGTTGCACATTTAGCAGCTCTCGGCCTTCGTGGTCTTTTAACAGCTTTTAAGCTGGCTTTTTCTGGAAATTTCTCAACATAAGCTGATCAAAGTGAGAGGAAAAGGAGGTGACTCCCCAATTTATGAAATTGTGTTCAAATAAGAGTCGAAAAAGAAGAAACCAAAAGATGAATGAAAGCAAGGCTCAGAGGTCATCGAGTGCAATGGTAACGAGACAAAGCTCGTCCATGTCAGCTCAATGGGCAATGGAGCAATGGGTTGAGTACCTGGATGAGAATTTTGCCTGGTATCGTAAGGAGTGTGCAGAAGACATGACCCAGGCAATAGCCACGATTAAGAAGGTGGTCGACCGGGTGGAGGAGAAAATGATGACCCAGGGACAGGAAATCCAAAAGTTGCAGGTGCTGCCGACTGAATGAGAGAAGGAGTCCACTTTGATGGCTTTGGAAATTAGCATTCTGCAGGACAGCCAGAAACGGCTGCTAAAGAACCAGTCTCGCAGGCAAAATATCCGAATCGTCGGTCTGCCAGAAGGAAAAGAGGAATCAGATGCCGGCCCGTATGTGGGAAAGATGTTGTAGAAGATGATTGGGGTCGATGTGCTTGACAAGCTGCTAGAGGTGGACCGGGCACATAGGGTGCTCGTGCATAAGCCCCAGTGTCGTGAGCCGCGAGGGCCATGGTGGTGAGGCTACATCGATTCCTTGACAAGGAGCGCCAGGCAGACAAAACAGTGCATGTGGGAAATATCAGAGATCTTGGTGTACCAAGATTGGGGAGCAAAACTCGCAAAGAGGAGGGACAGTTTTAACAAAGTTAAGGCGGCCCTGTATGCGAAAGACATAGGCGGTATTCTCCGCTCTCGATAAAAATTGGGATGGCCGTTGTGAAATCGGCCGAGCTTCACGACGGCCTCGGGACCCGCTCCCCGCACCTAATTCACCCCCACCCAGGGGGCTAGGTACAGTCCCTCGTCGTTCCCGGCCCCGCCTCGTCACGCCGGGAATGATGCTTGAACGGCGCTTTTCTGATGTCATCCGCGCATGCGTGGGTTGCCGGTTCCAACCCGCGCATGTGCGGATGACATCAGCGCGCAGATGGCACGAACCCACGCATGCGCGGTGCCAGCTTTCTCCTCTGCCGCCTGGCAAGACATGGCGGCTTGATCTTGCCGGGCGGCGGAGTGGAAAGAGTGCGTCCGTTTTGGACGATGGCCTGACGATTAGTGGGCACCGATCGCCGTCCTGTCCCTTCCCGAGCATAGTCGCGGTGCTCCCGTCCAAATCGGGCCCCCTAGATGCCCCAAACGGTCATCTGGAGCCCGTTTCATGAATGCAGCGACCAGGTGTGGTTGCTGCCATGGTGAAATGGGCGTGAAGGACCGGCCGCTCGGCCCAACGGGTTCAGAGAATCGCCGTTCACCATGAAAAATGGCGAGCGCCGATTTTTCCGAGCCCGGGGGTGGGTGGGGGGGGGGGGGGGGGGTAGAATCGCTGGGGGCGCCAGGGGGGCGTAAAAAAAAATTCTTGTGCATTTTGATTTATTGCTTTATGTACTGGATTACAGAGGAAAAAACTTTCAAGTTGTGACTTTTTTTGTAAAAATGATGATTGAGTTCTTGCATGCATAATTTTGCTGAAGCTGCTTGAAGCTTCTTCTATTGTGTTAGATTCTGTTATAAGGTGATGGGACTGATAAGATTCGATTAAAGGGGGAGGGGTTGGCCTTTTTGCTTGCGCGTTGGGGGATGGTTTGTTTCCTTTGGGAGATTGTTGTTACTGTGTTTAGTGCTTGTGTTAAGTTTAGGGGAGATAGAATCTGGCAGATGGCAGGTTTCTTGGCACTGGGTGGTGAGGGCTGCTAGGCTAGCTGGATAGCTGGTTCACGGGAGCAAAGTGGGGGTAGCTTAGGAGAGACGAAGTGGGCAGTTGGGGGGGGCAGGAGGGGGGGAACTGCTGACGGGTAAGGGACAGCTAGGAGACTGGAGATGGAGATCAGATGGCGGTAGCTGCCGAAGGGCCGACCAAGTGAGGCGCGGGTCATGGGCTAAGAGCTGGCCTAGTAAAGGTCATGGCTGATCGACAGGGCGGGGGGGTGTTGCCTTTTTACCCTTTATGTGAACCACAGGTTGTTTCTTATATTGACCAAATGACCACACAACCAGTATGTTAGCTCAAAACACAGTTTATTAATAAACACAAGACTTGTATCACTATGCAATGATACACGCGGCTCCTTATTAAACTACACTTAACAACTAAGATGACCTTTACTTAACTTCGAGTGACTGGTATTGTGCGAGATAAGGCCTTTATCCGGGTCCACGTGGTCGGTTGTGAGTTGTTGGGTTCATCTCAGCTGGGCTCGTCCTTCAGGAATGGCTGCGGGTCCTTGAACTTGGTTGTTCTGCTGCAGTTGGTCACGCACGGGCCAGTCCCAAAAGAGACCGATCTCTAGTGCACAGGGCTTTTTATCCTTCATCTCTTTCATAGAACATAGAACATAGAACAGTACAGCACAGAACAGGCCCTTCGGCCCTCAATGTTGTGCCGAACAATGATCACCCTACTTTAAACCCACGTAACCCGTATACCCATAACCCAACAATCCCCCCATTTCGTGCACTTTTGGGCGGTCCTTACTCCAGGTCCAATGGATCGATAGGGTTTCCATTACCCTCATCGATCTTAGCCAATTAGGGGACGGATACCTCGATGGCTGGGCGGGTCCTAGCTATTATTGTACCAGGCATGTAGGCCTGTCCAAATAAGGGTGGGGTGACGCCGGTTAGTCTGCTATCGTTGATGGTCCTTCATGCAAATGGTGTTGTCTTGGGGAAAATGATGATTGATTCTTAACAGATGCAAGTTTCAGTCAAGTCTGGTTTCTTTGCACAATACACAGAGGCCAAATTTTTTGTGTCCCAAATTGACCACAATTCTCATGATCTTTTGCAGGTGGCTATTTTACATGGCTACATCTGTACTTTTGATCCTGAACGCGAAGCGTGGTGGATCACAGTCTTGATCCCGTAGTCTACCTTATCAAGCCGGCACTGGTCAGTCAGTTCAGGTCCTACTCTACTCTGTCCTAGACTTCATTGTACAATTTTACCTAATACCTTATCACATACATTGATCAAAACAATTCACTACAACTGGCTATTTTATATCTAAATTAAATTCATATAAATTAATTAAACTTAAATTCATACTAAACGGCTGGTTGCTAACTAAACGTTCTATTCTACACTCATGCTGCTGTTTTTACATAAAGAACTTATCTGCAACACAAAATCTACAAACTTAAACAGCAGCGCCACATTCTTCCTTCTTATCACATTTCATCAGTACAGAGGCGCAAGGGTACATTTAGCAGCGGTTATCACAGTTTTTTTAAAAGTTGTACATTCTTAGTAGAGCTCTATTGGATTCCAAAGAGAGGGGATCGAACTGTATAGGGGGGGCGGGAAGTTTTTGCCTTCCATTTACAGAGTTTAAATGTGAAGACTGCACTATAGATGACTACAATCAGGAGGGTCTCTGTTATGTATGAGAGTGGGTTCCATTTTGCAATGCCTTCCTACCAGGTGGGGGTTCCGGTCTCTATCTCTAACAGTTGTTGTGTTGTATCCTGACTGGAGGTGGTCTGTGGGGTGGTATCGCTCGGGGCTGGTTTAGGTCCTACTCTAATTATGTGTATTGCCAAATTACCTTTAGTGGGTGTCCCGATTCTTGTCCCCAATTTTGTCCGATTCTTATTGTGTTCCGTGCAATTTTATTTAAACATCCAATTTCGGGGCACCCTTCGTTAGTAAGTTCCCACCAATCTTCTGTTCCGGTTGTGCTAATGTAATATTCTGATGTGAACCCGTTGGGCTTGCTGTAAATTGTCCGTTGGTTATTGCGCCCAAATATGATGCTTGTGTTCTTACGCACCCATAGGTGCATCTGGGGGACGGTACCGCAGGCCTCCGGGCTGTGGAAAGTCCTGAGTATCTTCTGCTCGCAGTCCAGTAAGTGCGGCAATTATCTATACGAAGATCATGGGTACTGGGTTCATCCTGCGGTGTCTGGTTTCCGTGTAATCCTAGGAAATCAAGCACAGTATCATGTCAGTATCGTTGGTTAATATATGTGTGTGTTAGTCTCTCTCTCTTAGTTCCAATTTCCCTTTATAATTGTTACCATGTGTGACTCCCCCATTTTGTGTTTTTAAAAGAATTTGGAGAGGTACTAATCCAAGTGTCTCAATTCAAGTATTCAAGTGGCTCACAGCTTATGTGGTCGATGCAAGGAGTGGGCGGATGCTTTCTTCAACCATTCTCCATCTTTACTAGCAACCACGGAAGGTTGAAGCTTTACTTAACCAGCCGAATTTCAGGGCGGCCAATTTTATAGAGTTTCGTCCCAGGGGCTCAGGGGTAGCAGCAGTGATCAGCAACCATTGTGTTTTAAGTGTAAATAGCAATTTGAAGTGACCCAAAGGGGTCTGAAAGAATAGTGGAAGAAACAAAGGTTTTGATTTGGAGCGGAAAGGAAGATTTAAGACCTGCCCAAAGCAACAAAGGGTATAGTAAACCATTCCAGAGAGCACGTTGAGAAACGTGGTGTGTGTGTGGGCAGCTGCGCGAGAAGAATGGGTGGGATACCCAGGTAGGGCGGGGATTAGTGCCGTTATTCCACTACTCGAGCGTGATTGACCGGATAATTTTGGGGTCCTCAGGTTGGGCGGGGATCAGTGCTGTGACTCCCTACCTGGGTGACCGTGATGAATGGAAATAATTTGTAGTCATATTGTAGTGCATTCAACTGCCATTGATCAGTCGACCGCATCTGATGGTTCAGTCAGAAGAGTAGTTATGATTGTATAACTCAGTGCCGGGCCAACATAGATTAAAACCATTTTTGGAGAGAAGTGAAGGTTAAAAACAAGAAGATGGGCAGGCACCATCAGAAATTTGGAGACCTTAATTCTTAGGTACTGTTCATTTCTCATCATCTGGAAACCTTAAATATTTATGTGCATCAGTTCTGTTAAATAATTTCCGAGAAGGAGCTCATCGCTTAAATCATCATCTTCTCCTGGTTGTCAGACTCGTGTCTGCAGATCCCGGGCGGCAGCCACGTAGGCCTGTGGGTGGTCCGATTCGCCATGACTTACCAACCTGTAGGAATTGTCACTGTGCCATAAAGGAGTATCGGGGTTGTCGTGTGATGGAGGGTAGTCGGGAACTGGTGTACTGGAAGTGAAAGCAATGTTGCTGGGAGTGGGCGTACGAAAAGTCGTTGGGCGGGGACGGTCGTACAAGGGGTCGGAAAAATCCTAGGCGTCGTTCCGGGGTCTAGGGTAGCTGATGGTGGGGAGGTCGCTAGGGATTGTAGTCAAATCCGGCTCTCATCAGAGCCAAGTTCGAGGTTGAAACCTGTGATTATGGGCGGAGTTGAGGGGAGAGTGTCGTCCGGAGGGGGGAGGGTTGGAGTGGGCGTTGGGCTGAGTCGTCAGTGGGCAGAGCATTATCCTCTCCCATTACCAAGGCTAAGTGGTGGGCGTGGCTACGTTGTGATCCGTAGAGTTTGAGTTGGTTGATGTGGAACCAACCAGTCTTACCATTGGGGTACGCTATCTTGTACACAGATGGGCAAACTTTGTCAGAGATGCAGTATCCCACTGAACCTAGAAATGAGCGGAGTGCACTTACATTACGGGGCAGGGGCAATTTCACAATGGAGTCAATTCATTTTTGTTCAATTTCACGTTTGCAGTGGGTAATAACGGTGCCTAAATAAAGTACCTTTTCCCTCAATATCTGTGGCTTTTTGGGGTTTACCTTACATCCGATGGACTAGAGCAGGGTTAGTAATTCGGTCAGTAGAGCCACGTGCTCTTCCCTGGTGTCGGTTTTCAGGAGCAGGTCGTCTACATACTGAATTAGGCATTCGGGGCAGGCGAATTTGGAAAGACCAGCAGCTAGCTGTCTGTGGAAAATGGAGGGGGAATTATGGAAGCCTTGGGGGAGACACGTCCACGTGTACTGTTGTCCTTGAAAAGTGAATGCGAATTTATACTGGCAAGCAAGATCTAGGGGAATGGACCAAAAACATTTGCTGATATCCAGCACGGTGAAATACTTTGCTTGCACTCCCTGCTTAAGCATGGTCGCGGGACTCGTGGCAATGGTGGGGGCTGTTAAAGGGGTCATTTTTGTTAGTTCGCGGTAGTCAACGGTGAGTCGCCATGAACCGTCTGGTTTCTTTACGGGTTAAATCGGGGCATTATTAGTGGAAGCTATGGGTCGAATCACTCCTTGTTTTCACAGACTGTTAATTACCTTTAGAATTTCTCCCTCAGCCTGCTGTGGAAATCCATACTGTTTCTGTGGTTTGGGGTCAGGACCTGAGATCATAATCATACCTGGAATGTGACCGCAGTCATGCTTGTGTTGGGCAAATGCACCTTTGTGTGTGGCTAATACCCATCTAATGGTGTCGTCTGTGCTAATTGCCGAAAGGTTAAACCAATAGTCCCCTACTGAGCAAATCCTGTTTTCGTAATCTCTCACTGAGAGCGTGGTGGGGGCTCTAGCTGTCTTGGACATTCGCCAGGCACACTTATTTAATGGGTCGAAGGAGAGGTTATGGTCGTTCATAAAGTCTATGCCTAGGATGTGTTTTGCAGTCGGGGGATAGGTCTACGAGAACAATGGGATGGGTAGTGGCCATATTTCCTATTTGGACATATAGTGGCTGTGATGTATCCCTCTTGCATGTGGCCTATGAATCCACTGAGTGTGATGATATCTGTGGTGGGCCAGGGTGTTTTTTGGAATAGGTTTGTGGAGTTTAGTGTGGTTCGGGATCCTCCTGTGTCCCAAAGAAAATCAACTGCTTGTCCCCAGACTGTGCCTGTGACTACTGGTCTTCCTGCGTTATCCCAGCGTGTGTCACAGACCCATGTTGGAGACTCTGGACACCGTCAATCTAAGGAGTTATAAGCAAAGTTATCTGATTGGGTGTTTACGTTATGCATGAGGTGAACGTTGCCTTCTAGCTGTCGTGGCTGGCGATCGTGGTCTGGCCTGTTGTTTCGGGGTGGGAGGTTGGGCTGTTGGGGACATTGGTGGAGTGGGGGGTTTTGTCTGCAATCGCGGGCGAAATGCCCTACTTGCCCACAATTCTAACATGAATCTCGTGGTGCATGGGCTGGGGCTTGTGCTCTGGGGTACTGTTCTCGGGAGAAATGGTCCTCTCTTCTGCCCTCATTTATCCATGCGGGTTCCTGGTTAGTTCTGACTGGGTACATTGTGGCTTCTACTGCTTTGTGGTCCATTGATCCTGAAGTGACTGTTCCCATGCCCTGGATAGCGTCTAAGTACCCAAATCTCATTATGTGTGGTATCTGCCGGGTCATAATTCGAGCAAGCCCTTTTACCTGCTTCAGTGGCATGTGGAACTAATGTACGGGACCATTTAGTGGTATCTTCCTCATCGAGGTGAGCGCAGTCTAAGTTTCCGTATATTCCTTGAAATGTATCCAGAGGCGACCGGCAAAGGCGGTCGGATGTTCCCCTTTTTTTGCCTGAATTTGTTCAAGCCCTCTACTGGATCTCCCCTGTTGTTTCTAATCGCATCTAATATTGCGGACTTCATTTCCTTGAGGGTTCCTCCTCCTACGTTTTGGGGGTCTAGCAAAGCTGACCTTACCGACTGGCTGAGGCTCATTACAATCAATTTAACTTCCTCCCTCTCATCTAATCCGTACATAACCTTTTGTTTGCACAACTCCTCAAAGAAGCTATGCGGTCTGCGGTGGGCAGAAATGGAGTAATTTTTTTTCCCCATAAATTTAGAGTACCCAATTATTTTTTCCAATTAAGGGGCAATTTAAAGTGGCCAATTTACCTATCCTGCACATCTTTGGGTTGTGGGGGTGAAACCCACGCAGACACGGTGAGAATGTACAAATTCCACACAGACAGTGACCCAGGACTCGGTATTTGCACAGAAATTCGACCAAAGGGGCTACCTTTCCCCTTTAAATACTTTCTCAACACATCCTCCCATATGGGGCACTGCTCTGATTTGTCGGCTATTGCGACCTCGGATTGCTGCTGTGGATTCATCATTCTCTCTATCACCTGCGCTGCAATCTCTTCTCTACTTAGATTTTGGAGCAGAGGGAATAAGGAGTCGATCGAACAATGGGTATGGCTTTCGGCTATATTCCGGTTCACAATCCCTCTATATTTGCGTGCAAGTCTGCCGAGTTTACCTTACCCTTCCCTGTTAGTTACGCATGCGGTTAGTGCACTTCCGAAATTCGGTTATCTGGTCGAAATGAAACTTACTCTTGTGGTTCGTTCTCTTTCCCCAATTTAATTCAACGTTGTGGAATCCCTCGGAGTAACAGTCACTTCTAATCAAGATCCCAGGAGAGTTGCCTATAAATGTTGCCTTTTTACCCTTTATGTGAATCACAAGCTGTTTCTTATATTGACCAAATTACGACACAACCAGCATGTTCGTTCAAAACGCAGTTTATTAATAAACACAAGACTTGTATCTCTATGCAATAAAACACGTGGCTCCGTACTAAGTTACACCTAACAACGAAGAGGACCTTTACTTAACTTCGAGTGACCGGTACTGTGCAAGATAAGGCCTTTATCCGGTTCCACGCGTCGATTGGAAGTTGTTGGGTTCGTCTCAGCTGGGTTCGTCTTTCAGGAATGATCGTGGGTCCTTGAACTTGGTTGTTCTGCTACAGTTGGTCACGCACAGGCCAGTCCCAAAAGAGACCGATCTCTAGTGTGCAGGGATTTTTATCTTTCGTCTCTTTCATGCCCTTTTTCGGTCCTTACTCCAGGTCCAATGGATCGATAGGGTTTTGGTCACCCTCATCAATCTTAGCCAATTAGGGGGCGGATACCTCGATGGCTGGGTGGGTCCTAGCTATCATTGTCCCAGGCACGTTGGCCTTCCCAATAAGGGCGGGGATGGCAGCAGTCAGTCTGCTATCTTTGATGGTCCGCAATGCGAATGCTATTGTCTTGGGCAAAATGCTGATTGATTCTTAATAATAATAATAATAATGGCTTGTTGTCACAAGTAGGCTTGAATAAAGTTACTGTGAAAAGCATAATGGATGCAAGTTTCAGTCAAGCCTGGTTTCTTTGCACAACACACAGAGGCTGTGTGTCCCAAATTGACCACAATTCCCATGGTCCTTTGCAGGTGGCCATTTTACGTGGCTACAGGGGCAAACCCCCCCGAACCAGACTGGTTATGTGGAATGTTCATGGACTGAACGGGCCGGTCAAGACAGCCCTTGTGTTCGCACACCTGAGACAGTTAAAAGCGGACGTGCCCATGTTACAGGAGACACACTTGAAGCTGGGAGACCAAATTAGATTAAAGAAGGGATGGGTCAGGCAAGTGTTTCATTCTGGATTGGACGTTAAAACAAGGGGGTGGCTATCTTGATTAATAAAAGGGTGACATTCGAGGTGGGGAGGATTGAGGCAGACTCGGGAGGCAGATTCATTATGGTTAGCGGGAAGCTAGAGGGAATGGCAGTGGTGCTGGTGAATACATATGCCCCAAACTGGGATGATGTCACATTTGTCAGGAAGGAGCTAGGAAAGATCCCATACCTTGACTAGCACAGGCTGGTTATGGGAGGTGACGGTCCTGGATCTGAGTTTGGACCGGTTAGAGTTCTAGGTCGGGAAAACTATCAGCAATCGCGAAGGAACTGCGGGGGTTCATGGAGCGCGAGGGAGAGGTGGATCCGTGGAGATTTGAGAGGCCAAGGAGCAGGAAATATTAATTCTACTTCCATGTACATAAGGCATACTCCAGGATAGGTTTCTTCATACTAGATAAAACACTGTTAGCAGGGGTTGAGGACACTGAATACTCAGCAATTGTGGTTTCAGATCACGCACCACATTGGATAGACCTACGGAAAAGCACGGGAAAGTCCCAGCGCCCACAGTGGAGACTAGGTACAGGGCTGATAGCAGATGAGGAGATCTGAGAGTCAGCTGAGGAGGGTAAAAGGGGTAATATATGAACATGGGGAGAAAGCTAGCAGGATGCTGGTGCATCAGTTGAGAAAACAGGAGGCGGCGAGAGAAATAGGGAAAATAAAGGATATGAGGGGGAAGATGGTGACGGACCCCGCGGGCGGTGAATGACATTTTCCGTGAATTTTATAGAAGGCTATATGAATCGGAACCCCTGGCTGGGGAGGAGGGTATGAGTCAATCCCTGGGGAGGCTCGAGTTTCTGAAGGTATATGAGGAGCTGGTGGAGGCCCTGGGGGGCCCGATTGGGCTTGGGGAGGTAATAGATGCATTGGGGGCGATGCAATCTGGTGAAGCCCCGAGACCTGACGGATTCCCAGTGGAATTTTGTAAGAAGTTCTCTGGGTTACTGGGGCCGCTCCTGGTTAAGGCTTTTAATGAGTCCAAGGAGCTGGGAGCACTCCCCCCAACGTGGCATCAATTTCTCTCATCCTGAAGCGAGACAAGGATCCAGAGAGCTGTGGATCGTATAGGCCAATTTCCCTCTTGAATGTACATGCTAAATTATTGGCAAAGATCCTGGCCACTCGAATAGAGGATTGTGTCCCGGAGATAATTGGGGAGGATCAGACGGGATTTGTAAAGGGCAGGCACCTGACATCCAATATTAGACAGGTTCTCAATGTTATAATGATGCCAGCGGAGGGTTGCGAGGTTGAGGTGGTAGTTGCCATGGAGGCAGAGAAGGATCTCGACCAGGTGGAGTGGAAATACCTATGGAATATTTTAGACAGGTATGGATTTGGGCAGAGATTTGTGGAGTGGGTCCGGCTGTTGCACCAGGCCCCGGTGGCAAACATAAGAAGTAACCGAGTTCGATCGGAATACTTTAGTCTCTGTCAGGGGACAAGGCAGGGATGCCTGCTCTCCCCATTACTGTTTGCCCTGGGCATAGAGCCCTTAGCAATGGCCCTCAGAGCAGCGAATGCCTGGCGGGGTATAGTGTGGGAGGGGGAGGAGGGGTGTGTGGTTTGAATACAGGGTCTCTCTCCATGTGGACGATTTGCTGCTGTGTGTCACAGGCCCGGTGGGGGGAATGACCAAAATCATGGAGGTATTAGGAGAATTTGGGCGATTTTCAGGCTATAAGTTAAATATGGGAAAGAGCGAGATGTTCATGATCCAGGCACGGGGAGAGGAAAGCAGACTGGTTGGGAGGAGTTTTAGGTATCTGGGGATTCACGTGGCTGAGGATTGGGGGCAGTTTCATAAGTTAAATTTGGGCAAAGCAGTAGATTAAATAGATGGGTTTTCCGCAGATTGGACATGCTCCCACTGATGTTGGCGGGGAGGGTTCAGGCGGTGAAGATGACGATCCTTCCAAGACTGCTTTTTTTTTTCAATGTCTTCCGATTTTTGACCCGAAGGCTTTTTTCAGAAGTATGAATGCGGCGATATTGAGGTTTGTATGGGAGGGTAAAACCCCGAGAGTAAAGAGGGCACTCCTGGAATGGATCCGCGGAGAGGGAGCTTGGTCCTCCTGAGCTTTATTAACTATTACTGGGTGGCCAACATATCTATGGTCAGAAAGTGGGTAGTGGGGGAGGAGTCGGTCTGGAGCAGATGGAGGTGGCATCCTGCAAGGTACGAGTTTGGGGACTTTACTGATGTTACCACTGCCGTTTTTGCCGGCTCAATACTCTACAAGTCGTGTGGTGGTGGCAGCCTTAAGGGTGTGGGGACAATGAGGCAGCACATGAGACTGGAAGGGGCATCAGTGTGGTCACCAATCTGTGACAATCACCGGTTTGCCCCAGGGCGGCTGGATGGGACTTTAAGATATGGCAGCGGGCAGGGATTGAGAGGTTTAGGGATCTATTCATCCAGGAGGGCTTTCTGACCTTGGAGACATTGGAGGAGGAGTTTGATTTGCCGGGTGGGAATGGGTTTCGGTACCTTCAAGTGCAGGACTTTGTACGGAGGCAGGTTCCAAGCTTTCCTTGCCTCCCCTGCGGGGACCACAGGATAGAGTGCTGTCAAGAACCCCGGGTTGGAGGAGGGAGAGTTTCGGAGATATACAGGGAATTGATAGGGTGGGAAGGGGCCCCAACAGGGAGGTGAAGAGGAAGTGGGAAGAGGAGCTAGGAGGAGAGCTGGAAACTGAATTGTGGGGAAAAGCCTTGAAAAGGGTCAATGCATCCTCATCTTGTGCTAGACTTAGCTTGATCCAGTTCAAGGTAGTCCACAGGGCCCACATAACGGTAGCCCGGATGAGTACGTTCTTCGAGGAGGTGAAGTACTGATGTGGATGGTGTAAGGGTAGCCCGGCTTACCATGTACATACGTCTTGGGGAATTCTGGCAGGGATGTTATCTCAGAAGTCCTGGAAGGTAGGATAACTCCGAATTCAGAATTGGCAATATTTGGGGTGTCGGAGGATCCGGTGGCAAAAGGGGGGAGGGAGGCCATAATCCTGGCCTTCTCGTCCCTTGTGGCCTGGAGACGGATCTTTCTGGGATGGAGGGACTCGGAGCCCCCAAAGTCAGGAGTGTGGGTCAGCGATATGGTAGGGTTTCTCAGTCTGGAGAAAATCATGTTCGCTCTGAGAGGATCAATACAGGGATTCACCCGGAGTTGGCAGCCGTTCATCGATTTCTTCAAGAAAAACTGAACGTCAGCAGTAAGGGGGGAAAGGGAAAAGGAGAGGGGGGAGGAAAACAGGAGGCATGGCGATGTTTATCTAACTAAGGACAGGGAACTTAGTATATGGGTAATTGGGGACAGGGCGGGAGAAGTGGGGGACCTGGTTTATTGTTTGTTGTTCTTCTCGGGGGTTTTGTGTGCGTCGGCCCGCGTGGTTGTTTTAGAAATGTCAATATGTTCAATTGTGAAAATTATAAATGCTTCAATAAAATATTTTCCAAAAAAAAATGAAGATTCAGTTTTTGGTATCTGAACACCTATGTGGGCTACTGAAAGTGAACTCTACCCCACCAATCACGATCCCAGCTCCTTGAAACATCACTCTAAGTATTGCAAAAATGAATTGAAGGGAGAGGGATGTGGTGCGTGTCACTTTAAAACCAGCCTTACTGAGTCAGGGTCATATGAACAACCAATGAACATCTAGTGCGGGGAATCTCTCTGTGGGGAGGAGTTTGTCAAGTTCAAAGCTGTTTCCTATGGACCAACTGGAAGCAGGCAGCTAATGAAGCAACCTTGTAAATCATGTTATTTTGTTCAACTTAAGAAGCCTTCAGGATTACATCATCACAATTTTCATTGGTATATTTATCAAAGATGGTTGCAGCTGTTGCTTTGTTCTCTTTCTCTGTATTCTAACTTTACAATCTTTACCAATATAAATTTTGATGTGGAATGTGTACTTTTGAAATTCTTCCACTGAATAATTCTGTGAGGAAGTCAGGGGAATATAATCTCAAAGTTATTTTTCTCTGACAAATATATTCCACTTTCTTATCGATAATTTACACAAAAGTTAAATTATTAAATTCCCTTGGTAAATCTTCACCCCATAAAAATGTCCAAAACATGAAAAGTACCATGAAGGCAGGCAGTAATAAGGACCACTACCTATGTTGCGTGCACAGTGTTCTTTATTGATAGCAATGGTGAATCTCTAAAAGTAGTGGACCACTGTGTTGCCTGTCCATCAGGAACCAAGACCAGTCTACTTAGAACCATTAGAAGTGACTCTAGGTGAACAAACGTTTCCCCATATAAATACAGTTCATGCCTACCCACTGCAGATTTGAAAATCTGGAATAAACATTGTTTTAATTCCAACACAATTTATTCATATCTGGAGGACGTTTGTAAGCGGAAGACCAGAAAAAAAATATGAATAGCACAGAATAAATTGAACCTATCGGTTTAATTTTGGTGTTTACATTTTGCTGTGAAATGTATTACCATCCCAGACCAGACCCCAATAGTGGCTAGGATACTGGACCAAAACCCCAATATTTTAGTTTAGTTTAAGACTGTGCAGAAAGAATTATGCACTCCAGGAATGATTGCATGAAAGAAAGGGCTTTGGTATTTCTAAAACAAAACCTTTATTATAAATACAATATTAAACTTTTAACTTCACAGCCAGAAAAGAGCAATTTATAATTCCCCTGAACGTAACGATACATTTTCCCATTAAACAACAAGGAAATAAACCTACAACTCTTAATCCAGTTTAAAATTAGCAGGGCACAGAGTAATACTTGTGGTACAGAACAGATACTATGTCTTGTTAGAACCCTCGCAGGCATTGGCTGAGTGTCTTCAAGTCGCTGCTTCAGCTCGGTTGTTTCAGCCTCTTCCTTGTCTGCCGACAAGAATGCTCTGCTTTTTAAGTATTATTACTCTTTTTTAAATGGCCTTTTTCTATGGGCCTAAAAGCAGAATATAGGGAGCCAAGAAGCAATTTGAAAAGTAGGACCTCAAAGGTAATTTTCTCAACATTACTGTCAGTGCCATGCTCTAGTCTGAGTAGAAACAACAGGATAGACATAGAATCTACAGTGCAGAAGGAGGTTATTCGGCCCATCGAGTCTGCATCGGATCTTACAAAGAGCACCCTACTCAAACCCACGTATCTACCCTATTTCCGTAACCCCAACTTAAACTTTTTGCACACTAAAGGCAATTTAGCATGGCCAATCCACCTAACCCGCACATCTTTGGACTGTGGGAGGAAAATGGAGCACCCGGAGGAAGCCCACGCACACACGGGGAGAACGTGCCGACTCCGCACAGACAGTGACCCAAGCCAGGGGGAGTGTTTCAGATTCCTGGAGCATTGAGACCAGTTCTAGGGAAGGTGGGACCAGGACGAACTTGACAAGTTACACCTGGGCAGGGCCAGGATTGATATCCTTGGGGTTGGGGGGTGGAGTTGGGGGGTGGGCAGTACTTTCTAGAGTGCCTGGGAATCGTTTAAACTAATCTGGCAGGGGGGGTGGGAAGCTATGTAAGGATGCAGAACAGGGGAAATCAAGAACAAGAGTAAAAGACGGCAAGGAAAGACAATAATGGAACAAGGAGCATTGTAATGACTAGCCTTAAGGTTTTGTACCTGAAGGCTCAGAGCATTCAAAATAAAATGGATGATATTAGTTGCGTAACAGGGTAAAAGGGTATGCTATAGTTGGGATTACAGATATATGGCTCCAAGGTGACCAAGAATGGGAACTAAACATGAGGACTTTTTCAGTTTTGAGGAAGAACAGACAGAATGGAAAAAGTGATGGAGTTGTATTGTTGATTAAAGAGATATTGGTACAATATTTTGGAAACATATTAGAACAGACAATGTGGAATCTGTAAGGGTCGAATTACGAAACAACAAGGGGCAAAAAACATGAGTTGGGGTGGTATACAGACTGCCAAACTGTTGTGGTAATGTTGGAAATAGCATTAGGCAGAAAATCAGAGATGCATGTGACAAAGGAACATCTGTGATTATGGGTGACTTTAATCTGCATATCAGTTGGATGAGTCCAATTAATCACAGTACAGTAGAGTAAGAATTTCTGAATTGTAAATGGAATAGTTTTCTGGATCAATATGTTGAGGAACCAACAAGGGACTTATTGTACAATAAGAAAGGATTAGTTGGCAATCTAGCTGTGAGAGAAACCTTGGGGATAATATGATAGAATTCTTCATCATGGTGGATAGTGGGGTAGTTGATTTTGAGATCAAGGTCCTGAATCTCAATAAAGGGAATATGATGGTATGAGGTGTGAGTTGGCTATGATGGAGAGGGAAAAATTACTGAAAGGAAAAACAGTAGTCAGGCATTCAAGGAATGAATAGGTGAACTCCAAAAGTTGTTTTTTTCCTATTTGGCGCGGGGGGGGGAGCAGATCCCATGATGCCGCTCGGATGCTGGGCTGCTGATTCTCCGGCGACCGGCGAATCAGTGACAATGGCGCCGGCGCAGACGCTCAGCATGGTCCCCCTGGCAATTCTCCGTGCTCGACTGGCAGAATGCCCACCGAGTTCGGCCGAATCCTGCCGGCGACATTCGCATGTGATCCTACCCAGCGGGACGTCGCCGTTCTGGCTGCGGGGACCACCTGGTGGGGGAGGGGGGATTCGACTCCGGGGGTGGCCTCCACGTTGGCCAGGCTCTCGATCGGGGCCAACCGATCAACGGGCGGGCTAATTTGGGGGGGGGGCCTATATTCCTCTGCGCCGGGGCCCGGCTATATTACCTGGGGCCCAGCGTGGAGATGGCAACCCACACACATGTGTGGACCGGCGCCGGCCATGGCGTGCAGGCATGGACCCACGCCGGCCGTGCTGGCGCCGTATCGGCAGCTGGAGCTGCGTGAAGCGCTCCAGTGCCATGCTGGCCCCTTGTGCAGCGCAAGATCGCTCCTTCAAGGGATGAGATGACGCCATCGTAAAACGCTCCGGCGTTTACGATGATGTCAACACTTAGCCCCAGGATCGGAGAATCCCACCTAATAGACTTGAGGATCAGGAACAATTTAAAATTCAGCAAAGATGGCCAAAGCATTGATTGAGAAGGGGAAAATAGAGTATGAACTTGAGCTAACGGGAACATTAAAAACTGTCTGTAAAGGTTTCTGTAGATAAGTAAAGAGAAAAAGATTGACAAAAACAAATGTTGGTTCCTTACATTCAGATAAGTGGGAATTCATAACAGGGAACAAAGAAATTGCTGAGGAACTAAATTGGTACTTTGCTTCTGCCTTCACAAAGGAACAGATGAATAGTGAGAAACACAAGTTTTAGTGAGGAGCTGAAGGAAATCAGTAATTGGAGAGAAATGGGGCGGGATTCTCTGACCCCCCCCCCACCGGGTCGGAGAATCGCCGGGGGGCGCCGTGAGTTCCAATCTCCGGGATTTGGCAGGTGCCGGTCGGCGGCCGCTGGCAGTGGCTCCCCCGCCGATTCTCTGGCCCGCGATGGGCCAAGTGGCCGCCCGTTTTCGGCCGTCCCACCGGCGAAATTAGAATAGGTACTTACCGGCGGGACGTGGCTGCGCGCACGGCCTCCGGGGTCCTTGGTGGGGCGTGGGGGGATCTGGCCCTGGGGGGGTGTCCCCAAGGTGGCCAGGCCCGCGATCAGGGCCCACTGACGGGCCTGTGCCGTGGAGGCACTCTGGGCGCGATTCTCCGCTCCCACGCCGGGTGGGTGAATCGCGGGAGGGCCGCCCTTGTACCCCCCGCGATTCTCCCACCCACCCTAAAATGGAGTGTCGCGTTTTGTGACACGCCGCTCGGAGAATCACTGGCCGCCGTTTTTCACGGCATCCCGCGATTCTCCAACCTGGATGGGATGAGCGGCCGGCCGTTCCTGACCAGTTCACGCTGGCAGCAACCACACCTGGTCGCTGCCGGCGTGAACATGGCGCCAGCAACTGTTTTGTGGCTTGTGGGGGCGGAGAGGGGAGTGAGCACCACGACCGTGCTCGGGAGGGGACTGGCCTGCGATCGGTGCCCACCGATCGACGGGCCGGCGTCTCAACGGGACGCACTCTTTCCCCTCCGCAACCCCGCAAGATCAAGCCGCCACATCTTGCGGGGCAGCGGAGGGGAAGACGGCAACCGTGCAGGCGCGGGTTTGAGCCATCATCCGTTGTGACGTCAGCCGCGCATGCGCGGGTTGGTGCCGGCCAACCAGCGCATGCGCGGCTGACGTGATTAGGCGCGTCAGCCGCGTCATTCTTGGTGCTCCGGGCCTTGACGCCAGCGAAAAGGCCCGGCGGCCGAGATTCACGGCACGGCCCTCCTAGCCCCGTGAGGGGGGGGGGGGGGGGGGGTGGAGAATAGGGGGCCAGGACGGCCACCGACGCCGTCACGAACCTCTCCGGGTTTCACAACGGTGTCGGGCTTCGCAGAGAATACCGCCCTCTATTCCTCCGCATCGGCTGCTGTGGTCCTCCGCCATGGCCAACGTGGAGAAGAACCCCCCCTGCACGTACGCTGGGATGACGCTGGCGCACCCGCACATGCACCAACTCATGCTGGCCGGTAGAGGGCCTTCGGCGCCGGTTGGCGTGGCGCCAAGCCCCTTCTGTGCAGGCCGGCAGGGTGCAAACCACTCTGGAGGATTCCGCACCTGCCGCTGCCCCGCCGGGTAACCGGAGAATCCTGCCCATGGTTTTGGGAAAATTAATGGGATTGATGGTGGATAAATCTCCAGTATGTAATAATCTTCATCCCAGAGTACTCAAAGAAATGGCCCAAGAAATAGAATATCCATTGGTTGTCATTTTCCAAAATTCTTTGGACCCTGGAATGATTCCTACATATTGGAGGGTAGCTAATATAAGCCCTCTATTCAAAAACAGATGGAAGAAGAATACAGGGCGCTGTAGACCAGTGAGCCTAAGTCAATAGTAGGGAAGTTTCTCGAGTCCATTGTCAAGGATTTCATAGCACAGTATTTGGAAAGCAGTGATATTATCAGACAAAGTCAGCATGGATTTATGAAAAGGAAATCATGCTTGACAAATCTCCTGAAATTGTAACTAGTAGAATTGACCAGGGAGAACCGCTGTATGTGGTTTATTTAGACTTTCGAAAGGTTTTTGACAAGGTCTCACGTAGCAGTTTACTGTGCAAAGATAAAGGGCGCGATTCTCCGCTCCCCACGCGGCGTGGGAGAATCTCGGCAGGGCCCCACGACAAAATTTACGCCCCCCCACGATTCTCCCCCCCTCGCTCATAAGAATCGCCGCTCGCCGTTTTTCACGGCGAACGGCGATTCTCCGACCCGGATGGGCCGAGCGGGCTGCCGTTCGCGGCCGTTTCACGATGGCGGCAAACATACCTGGTTGCTGCCGTCGTGAAGCAGGAGTGAGAAGCCCTTTTGGGGCTTGTAGGTGGCCTAGAAAGGAAAGAGCACCACGACTGTGCTCGGGAGGGGACAGGTCCGCGATCGGTGCCCACCGATCGTTGGGCCGGCATCCAAATCAGACGCACTATTTTCCCTCCGCCGTCCTGCAGATCAAGCCGCCATGTCTTGCGGGGCGGCTGAGGGGAAAGACGGCCACCACCCATGCGTGGGTTCGTGCCGTCAGCATCATAACGTCAGCCGCGCATGTGCGGGTTGGAGCCGGCCAACCTGCGCATGCGCGGCTGACGTCATTAGGCGCGCCGGCCGCGTAATTCTCGGCGCGACGACCCCGCGATCGAGATTTACGGAGCACCGCACCTAGCCCCGCCGGGAGGGGAGAATAGGAGCGAGCAGCGGCCTCCGAGGCCGTCGTGAAACTCGGCCGAGTTCACGACGGCCCTCCCGATATTTCCTGGGAGCGGAGAATTCCGCCTTTTAAAGTGCACGAGATTGTGGTTGTGTCTTGAGGTGGCTAAACTGGTTACCAGGCAAATTAGAAGCAAAGAGTTGGAATAAATGGGTCTTTTTCCAATTGACAGGCAGTGACTTGTGGGGTACTGGACATAGGACCCCAACTGTTCACATTGTACATTAACAATTTGGACAAAGGAACTAACTGTATGAGGCTGGATTCTCCATTGACTGACGCCAAAATCGGGACATGCAATCAGCACAACCGTTCCCATCTTCTTGGCTTCGATAAGTGTGTGTGGGGGGAGCGTATTGTTTAAGCGCGGCTGCAGCTTGTCAGCCCTGCTAGTGTCGATCATGGATCTGGCGAATCCCATAACATTTTTCATGGGAACCAATGGTGCTCCACACGGCACCGGTACTTACCCCTCACCAGTAGCAGGATCAGTGCAGGTGCGGCCCTGATTTACCTGTTGGAAAAGTCCACGAGATTCTCCGTTGACGTCAACACAGTCGCAGAAACAGAGAATCCAGCCCATTACCTCTGAATTTGAAGATAATTCAAAGTTGGGTGGTAGGGTGAGCTGTGAGGAGGATGCAGAGATGCTTCAGTGTGATTTGAACAGGCTGAGCGAGTGGGCATCGGCATGACAGATGCAGTATCATGTGGAAAAATGTGAGGTTATCCACTTCGGCAGCAAAAGTAGGAACATAAGAACATAGGAATTAGGAGCAGAAGTAGGCAATTCAGCCCTTCAAGCCTGCTCCGGCATTTCTGTTCTCAAGTCCACCACCCCACCTGTTCCCCATATCCCTCTATCCCACTTTTTAAAATCAGAAATATATCTATTAGATTATTATTTGAATGGGTATAAATTGAGAGAATTGGATACAGAGAGTCCTTGGTGTCCTCATGCATTAGTCGCTGAAATTAAGCGCGCAGGTACAACAGGCAGTAATGAAGGCAAATGGCATGTTGGCCTTCAAAGCGAGAGGATTTGAGTATAGGAATAGAGATGTTTTGCTGCAATTGTATGGGGTGTTAGTGAGGCCACATCTGGGGTACTGTGTGCCGTTTTGGTGTCCTTATCAGAGGAAGGATGTTCTTGTTATGGAGGGAGTTCAGCGAAGGTTCACCAGACTGATTCCTGGGATGGCGGGAAATATGAGGAGAAACTAAGTCGGTTAGGATTATATATATTGGAGTTTAGAATGCGTGGGGATGTCATAGAAACTTAAAAAAATTCTAACAGGATTAGACAGGGTAGATTCAGAAAGAATGTTCCCGATGGTGGGGGAGTCCAGAACTGGGACTCATAGTTTGAGAATAAGGGGTAAACCTTTTAGCACTGAGGTGAGGAGACATTTCTTCACCCAGAGAGTGGTGAATCAGTGGAATTTGGTACTTCAGAAAGCAGTTGAGGCCAAAACATGTAATTTCAAGAGGCAATTAGATATAGCTCTTGGGGCTAAAGGGATCTACGGATATGGGAGGAAGGCGGGATCAGGGTATTGAATTTGATTATCAGCCATGATCATTATGAATGTCAGAGCAGACTCAAAGGGCTGAATGACCTCCCCCTGCTTCTATTTTCTATATATGTTTCTATATAAATAGCCAGGCTGACAGGGATACTTATATACATGCTTTCCTTCCTCTCTTCTGACTGTGACAAAAGGCTTTCAGTCTCTCAAAGTGTCTTGTTGTGGTTACAATGGAGTGGATCCTCCGTTAGAGAGACTCTGGGCTGGATTTTCCGATTTTGAGGCTATGACCGCAGGATGTGTCTGGTTTTACGGTGAAAACGTTGGTGCCGCTAACGCACCGCTGCTTTGGCCGGTGAGGGGCTAGCAGCCGCGCCACATAAAACACCCAGCCTCCAAGAAATAAACAGCCGGAAAATTGCCGGGTCTGTGGTCAGGAATGAGCATGGCCACGACTTGCAGCGGTCGCACTGTCCAACATAACGCCGGCAGTGCGCGGACCGAGCCTGCCGGATTGTGTCCCAGTGGACACCTCCTCGCCACCCCCACCAGCCCCCCAGACCTTGTCGAAGCCACTCCGGCCAGCTCCCCCTTGACTGTGGCGACACAGTCCACAGCAGCCACGCCGGGTTCCCGAAAACTGAGAGAACACGTCCCCCGTGCCGTCGGGAATAAGCCCATCGGGGGTGGAGCATCGGGCCTTCAGGGAATGTCTGAGGCCGTCCCAATGGCGGGCATCGTACTCCTCAATGATGCCATTTTGGAGGGGGTGGAGCACCCGAAAACAGGCGCCACCCCCGATTCGGTCAGAAACAGGGGGCGCGATTCTCCCAAAACGGGAGAAATCGTAAAGCTGGCATCAAACCCGGGCGGGTTTGACGCCAGCGCGCCCCTTCCCGACCGGGAACCGATTCTGGTCCCCGGTCGGGGCTAGCAGCCCGACGCCGTAGGCTCCGGCATGACGGGCTTAACGAATATCGTTAAGCCCGCTTGCCGGAGTTAGCGCCGGCTGACACGTCATATGACGTCAGCCGCGCATGCGCGGATTGGAAGACTCCAACCCGCGCATGCGCGGATGACGTCATCGCGTATTTGCGTGAAACCCGCGCATGCGCGGGCCGGGTTGCCCCTCAGCCGCCCCGCGAATGGATACTGCGGGGCGGCGGAAGGAGAAAGAGTGCGCGGGCATCGGGCCCGCTGCCCGCGATCGGTGCCCACCGATCGCGGGCCCATGGCACCCTTGGCACGGCCGTGGTACTGCCGTGCCAATTGGTGCCATGGTTATGAAAAGCGAGATTGTGACGCCGTTTTTACGAATGGCCAGACCAGGTGTGTTTGCCGTTCGTAAAAACGGCGTAAAGGGCTGGGACTTCAGCCCATCGAACAGCTGTGAATCGCTGCCGGCCGTAAAAAAACGGCGGCAGCGATTCGGGTCGGGAGTTGGGCGGGGGGTGGGGGAAAATAGCGGGAGGGCGGGAAAAATGTCGGGAAGGCCCTCCCGCTATTCTCCGACCCGTCGTGGGGGTCGGAGAATTTCGCCCAGTGTATCTCCGCCCAATCGGCAATTACGATCTTGGCGTCGGGCAACGGTGAATCCCGCCGAGTTATCCCGCTGGAGGTGAAGTGCAAC
Organism: Scyliorhinus canicula; assembly: GCF_902713615.1. Taxonomy (NCBI): domain Eukaryota; kingdom Metazoa; phylum Chordata; class Chondrichthyes; order Carcharhiniformes; family Scyliorhinidae; genus Scyliorhinus; species Scyliorhinus canicula. The sequence continues at coordinate 69,054,581 of NC_052162.1, read as the reverse complement.
CAGTTTATGATCCCCCTGGGAATGCACATCAGCAAGCAATTCAGAGTTCTTTGCCATGCAAATGTATACTCGGCTGGGCAATCCTGCTAAGGGGCCACCATTGTGAGTGGGTGCGTGATAGGAAGGTCCTACGGCCGCACCACAAATCATTCCCAAATCCCCCCACTCACAACACAGTAGCCCCCTACCCTTAATTATGGGGGTGACCCGACCCCAAGCCCCCCAGGGAGCCCTGCAATAGGAAGCCTACCCACAGGGACCCTTGTAATAGGGAGACCACCCACAGGGAGCATTGGACTAAAGGGATCTCACCAGAGGAACCCCAACTGAAGGCAATCCCCACAGAGCCACCATAATTAAAGGGACTCCCCCACAGAAGCTTTTAACTAAAAGGAGCCCCCACAGGAACCTCATGACTAGAGAGCCACCACTGGGACCCCCTGACTAAATAACCCCACACAGGGACTCCCTGACTAAAGGGACACCCCCCAAAGACTCTTCCCCCAAGTGTGTGATTGTAATGCACTTACCTCTCTTTGATGTGGTCAATTTGTGTAAACATTGGGATTGCACCACTTAGAGTTACTGATCCATGAAGGTTTATGAAAGGGTTACTGGAAGCTGTCAATCACAGCCCAATACTAGAAGGTTATGAATGGCTTGCAGCTAATGGATCTGCAGGGTTGAAAGAAAGGCTGTTCCCCTTCAAGGAATGGACACTTGGAGATTCCAGGTAACTTTACAGCTGTCATTTTTTTCACTGCCCCTGCCCGGACTGGTCTCCAGCTTCCAGACAGGAATCGCTTTACTGGGGGTGGGAGTTCTGCGTGGGGGACTCCCTTTAGTCAGGGGGCCCCTGTGTGAGGATGGGTCACTTTAGTTAGGGGGTTCTGGGGGGTTCTCCCCATTGCACAGGTCTCGGTTGGGGGGAGGAGGTGTCTCCCTATTATGGGTGGACCTGGGGGAGGGGGGGGGGGAATCTCCTGATTTAGGGTTATCCTGGATGTCAGGGGGAGGGTGTGCTGGTAGAGGAGGGGTGGACAGGTATTGTATGTGGGAGAGGGAAGGGTGGCCTTCGGATGGATTCTGAGGACATCGCCTCTCAGGAGTTACGTCTTGTCCCATCGCGAGGTCAAGCATGCCAGGGCTACGCTGGTAGAGACCACAAGTGATCCGCACCCACATAATTCCCAGCCCCTGGGACTGGAGAATCATGGAGGGCTGAGCATAGGGGCCGGGAATCTCCGAGCCTCCGTGCCTTGATCGCGCCCAGAATGGGGCGTCGGACCTGCGACACTTTCGCGCAATTCTCCAGCAACTAGAGAATTGCCGCCAGTCGCGCGCGGGGTTGAAAGAGACCCCCGCAGCGATTCTCCGCAGACGACCAGCCGACATCCCGCTGGTGTGGTTCTAACATGGTTCTACCTGGCGGGAGCTCGGAGTCACGGCTGCGGTGGCCATCTTGTTGGGGGCGGGGGGGATCCATCTCCAGGGGGGCCTCCACGATGGCCAGGCCCGCGATCGGGGGGGATACCAATCGGCGGGCACGCGCGATCTGGGGAGGCGGCCTATTTCTGCGGCGCCAGCCCGCCGTGTGGGTCCGGTACGTCACGCGGGCCTGCCGCCACAGGTGGACGCCACGCGCATACGCAGACCCGCAGCCATACGTGCAGAGCCCCGTATCGGCTGGAGGAGCTGCATGGAGTACTCCAGGGCCCTGCAAGCCCTCTTAAAAATGGAGAAAAAATGTCCGGTGTGATTCGCGCCCATTTTCACGCGGGCGTGGGGACACAGCCCCATTATTGGAGAATCCCGCGCAGGGTGCCAGGCCCACTAAACTCATTAAGACCCATTCGCATTCATTTACATCCACCCGCTGGCATGTGGTCGTGGACCCTGATGCCAGCGCGGCCGATGGAGAATCCAGCCAATTGTTAAAAAATATTCCATCTGCATGTAGCCATCGAGATGTTCTTCAAGTGAATTATGTTATTGTGGAGCAAAGGCACGAAGGATTTTACCATTAGAAACTGTTCAATTTACGAAAAAGTAACTAATTACCGTGCACCAATTAAACTAGTGAAACTGGTACTACATAGATTTTGAAATGATTTTCAGTTGTTTAAAACCATGTTAGTCACAGATAGGGAACCAAACGATTTTAATAAAAATGCTTATTTTTGTGACTGGACCCAATTTCTGCTGTATTAATTGTTATCACTCTGGAGCACATCATTATTTAAAGCTAGGTTAAAAATAAAGCATTAAGCCCTAAAATGACGTCTGACTGTGCTGGTTTATGGAAGATTTTACATTTGTGACTGAAGGAACATCCTCTCCTGACATTCTCTTTATTGCGGCCAAAAACCTGAAGAAATCTGTTCAACGGAAACTTTATTGAAGATAATTTTATTCCCGTGAACAATGCAAATAGTTTTCGGAGGGATTCAGTGTACTATTAAATATTCTAATCCTTCCTCATCCAGAGACTTAATTGCAAATGTCAGGGCACTAATCAGATTGCTGTTCCCTTGAGATCATTTCCACCCACCAGCCTTGTTTGGCTCTAAAGGTGTGAAATTCTGTCAAATTGTCCCAGGTGAACTGCAATCTGAAACAAACTTCCGACTCTGAGCGCCTCACAAGGTTGATTAACTCGAACATCTATCAGGTGAACATCCCAGTTATCACCCAGGACAAAACCCATTTAGAGACAGGGTTGTGACCGGCTGCAGGCCTGAAGTGGGCTGAATGACTGATTGAATGTGACACGCATTCTTTATGTTGAGTGCCCCGTGTTTTTTTTTTACCTCCCTGTCGATAAAGTCCACTGGCTTCTTTGATAAAATGGTAATATTGTGAAGAGACGAGAAGATTTTGCGATGGATGTCAGGCATTGCCCAATCATTTCAAGGTGAACTTGCGAGGAAAGCAATAACATGAGGACAGTCGAGAAATTTGTAACAGTTAAAAACAAAACCAGACAATTCTAGCCGTAATAAATCCACTACAAATAAATCTGTTCAAAGTCTAATTGAATCTTAAACACAGCTGTCAAAATGAGAAAAGGTCTCATCGCCAAATAATAACCGTCACAACAGACTCCTGCTATTTCCAGCAAGACCATTCCTGCTCACAGGATAATAATAGATAAAACTGGTCTAAATCTGCCTTAATTCTGTCTAATACAAGAATAGAGGTAGGCTCATAAATCATAGGGAAATCTGCAGTGACCAGGGTGTCTCCACTGAGCATATGAAAGGTCACGGCGTACAGTGCAGAAAAAAAACTTTCATGAGGGAGAATTCTTATGAGTGGGGTAATCTGTTTAAGCATCACATTTGATTATAATTTTCTTCCCTCCTCTGTTGAAGATGTTAGCGTCTTACTGAAATACAAGTTAACAAGCTCTGGGTTCCTTTTAGTACCGAGCAAAAGCGGCCACTATTCAGGCGTGAACTTGGGCAGTAAATGTTGAGCTGCTATTTAGCTACAGGGCCAACACCCTTGTTCATCCACCCTCCCCCCCCCCCCCCCCCCCCCCCCCCCCCCTCCGGCGTCCATATATCTGCAATTCCAGACGGAGTGTCACATTCAATATTATTCGGGGTCATGATTCCCAGCAATATCCAATAGTTACCCCATCATTGCCAAAAATGAAGAAAATATGTACTTAGCCATTACTGAGGTAATTTCAGTCAAGTTTTTTAATAGTGCAAATATTACAGCCCTCAAAACCCTTCAGTGCAAATATGCCCTATCATGTGTGAAGTACATGGTAGTTTCCTGGGTTTATGCTGCTCCGGTAATTGGTGTCACTTCACCATCCTTAAAAAAAAACCTAGCAATTCCCCTGGAGCATGGTGAATGTCAAAGAGTTGGGAGGATCGAAGTCCAGATTTTGCTGACTTGACACAGCACTCTCTTGATGGAATCTTCATGTGCCACATTGCAGTTTAGTCAGACTCAAAACTGCAAGACAATTACGATTGTGAATTAAAATTATTTTGCAGTCATTTTTTCCCGATTCTTGAAATACAAATTTGATCTGTGATGGGGGGGGGGGGGGGAGTAGGGGGGTGGGGTGGGGGGGGGGGTGTTGTGATCCCTTGACTCCTTTCCCCCAGACCACACAACTCCCGCTGAATATTTCAGAGAAGTGCGGTTGATAAATGGACGCTCACTTCACTTACTAATTGCAGACTTCCAAGGAAAGTTTTAACCCCTCCCTTCATACTTTTTAACCTCTTCCCGGAAAAGAAATTTGTTACCTCCAAAAAACACCTGGCACCCCCTGCTTTTCCCTCCTGAGGTAGACTATAGACAACTGTTAGCTTTCTCCACAGGCGTTTCACTCAACTTCAACATACTGGAGGAGAAGCTGTAGCAGTGTGCACAAACATGAGACAAGCAACGTGACTGAAGACAGAGGCATAGCGGAGGTGCCTTTCTGATGATGCCATTGGGCATCTTTGCAACCTCATCACAAAGATTCTTTTTTAAACTTACTCTAAAATCCAACTCCTCTGTGCATGGAATTTAAGGTAACAACAATGCTCACATTTCTATGGAACCATAACCTTCTAGACTGCCACAGGGCAACATTAAGCAGGAAACTATTGGACCCTGCAACTAACAGGGGTCAAGTATTCTCAGGGAAAGGCTGAAGTCATCCAGTTTGGTCACTAGCTTACACAGACACAAGAGCCAATGCTTCTGCGGGATACCTGGATTCCTCTGTGTACCAGTGGGTCACCAACCAAATAGCTGATGGCATATATGAATAGGCAGGGGCATCATCCTGTGAATGTCGACCTCCTTTGTGATGCAAACCTAACGCTGCTCTCACTTACTACTGCAATGGCCATCAGAGGGGTAATTCTGCTTGGCTTCTTCTGAGAGGTTGTTTGATAGGGTAGATCCTGAGAGATTATTTACACTGATTGGGGAGCCTAAAACGTGGCAGACACAGTCTCAGGCTAACAGTGGGATCATTTAGGATTCAGATGAGGGGAATTTACTCAAAAGGTTATGAATTTTTGGAATTCTCTTTTCATTGTTGAATACATTTAAGGCGGGGATAGATAGATATTTGGTCTCTCAGGGAATTACTTGATTTTGGAAAAAGGCAGGAAAATGGAGTTGAAGTGCCAAATCAGCCATTGTTGTATTGAATTCTGGTGCAGATTCAACAGACCATATGGTCAATTCCTGCTCTTACTTCTTGTATTCTTCATTAACTAATCAACCGCAGCAGCAGCATCTCAGCATTACCTTGTTCAGAATCTTATCATAAGTGAAAAAAAACAATAAAGCCTGTTGAATAGCTCATTGCCTCACTTACAATAATGTTCATGAATAATAAATCATAGGGAAGGTGCCCAGTATTTTCCAAGCAAACATTTATTCTATTGCAAACTAAATGGTTGGCACGGTAGTACAATGATAAGCTCAGTTGCTTCACAGCTCCAGGGTCCCTGGTTCAATTTCCGGCTTGGGTCACTGTCTGTGAGGAGTTTGCACGTTCTCCCCGTGTCTGTGTGGGTTTCCTCCGGGTGCTCCGGTTTCCTCCCACAGTCCAAAGCTGTGCAGGTTAGGAGGATTGGTCATGCTAAATTGCCCTTAGTGTCCAAAAAGGGTGGGATGGGTTACTGGGTTACGGGGATAGGGTGAAGGTGTGGGCTTAGGTAGGGTGCGCTTTCCAAGAGCTGGTGCAGACTCGATGGGTCGAATGGCCTCCTTCTGCACTGTCAGTTCTATGATTCTATGAAATAAATGAGAACTTGCTTGTGTGAAGGTAATGCTACTGGTAGGTGGTAATTGTGATGTGATAGATGAAGCAAGACATGTGGGAGTGTGACCATATTAGAGTGGACCGATGAGCCGGACTGAGCCCAGTGCCGCCACAGTCAAGGCGGAGCCGATCCACGGGCAGGAGGGGACTTTGGCGGGGGCTGCGGGCACTGGTTAGGGGGAGTGATCCGGGGGTGATGAGCCTGGCCAAGGGAGGGGCACTGTTTGGCAGGCTGGGTCTGCACGCAACCGGTGCCATGTTGCACGCCACGGCTGCTGCAGACCACCGCCGTGCGCATGCGCGGCCACGGACCCAGCAATTCTCCGGCCACACCTGCAGCTAAAGCCGGGGTCTTTACGCTGCATGCCTGTGAGTGTTCCCACCAGACGGAGGATCAGTGCAGCTTTTGTGCCTTTTTATCGGGCATAAGACGACACTGTTCCCAAGCCGGCGACAGCCCATAGTCTCCCAAATAGAGAATCCAGCCCAGTGTTTTCACAGTTACCATTAAAAAGCATTCAGGACAATGAACCCAATTCTAACACAAACTATGTGAGGTGTCCGGGTGGGGGTGAGGGGGGGTGGGGGGGGGGGGGGGGGGGTGCTGCGCAGTGGCATTGTCACTGGACCAGTAATTCCAGAGGCCCAGGCACTGGGGACATAGCTTCACCTCAACCACATCCAAGATTGAAAGCTCGCATGAGTAATGGTTACCATGAAATTGTCATTGATTGTCATTAAAAAAAACCATCTGGGTCACTTTAGGAAAGGAAAGATGCTGGGCAGGATTCTCTGTCCTGCCAGCCATGTTTTCCAGCGCAGCGTGCCCCCCCCGCCGGCAGCGGGATTCTCCGTTACAGCAGCTGGCCGAAGGGGTTTCCCATTGTCAGTCACCTCACGCCGCTGGGAAATACGCGGGCGTAGGTGCGTTGCCGGCGGGGCGGAAGATCCCACCGACGGAGAATCCTGCAGGCTGTCTTTATCTTACTTGGCCTCCATGTGACTCCAGCACCACGGCAATGTGGTTGACTGTTGATTTTCCTCTGAAATGGCCTTGTAAATCATTCCGTTCATGGGCAATTGGGAATGGCCAGCATTCCATCAAAGAAGAAAAAAAGGGCGGGTCAAAGTCAAAAATAATTCCCCACATTGAAGTGATTGACATTTTTAGCAAAACCCATGTGTCCTTACAGTGCTGTCAACAGTGTGCTTCTTGGAGCCTGTTGAATGGATTCAAAGTTGTGGCACTGCATTTTTCTGTGTGGACAGCAGGGTGCTGGTGTGGCGGGGGGCTGTTGCAGTCAGAGGTTTCTATGCTCCAGCCACACTGAGATGCTCAGTGTGGATCAACATTTAAATTAATGTTGATGCACACTGAGCAACAACATTTAAAATAATTTACCTCAGGAAACTTGCGTAAGGTTCTCTGCGAGCGAACAGCTTTTCTTTCTGGTAACCTAATTATTGACCGGGAGATTCAGTACAATGATAAGGCACAAATGTTGAACATGTAATGGGGTTTGGCTTGGATTACAATTCCTGGGAGCACGAGCTTGCAAATCTTTGTATCGGGCAACATTTAAATTTCCATCTGATTTTACAATTCAGTGGATGGACAAAAGCATTAAATTTGGTCCAAAAGCTACTGTAAGCAAAGAGATTTTTCTGACATGGAGGCTGGCAGAGAGTTGCCTATATTTATACTGGGTATAAAAAAAAAATAATTGAGGCCACTTTTGTATTTGCAATGAGAATTCATGTTTTAATGTTGTTCACTGGATTAAAAAATGTAATTGCACCGCGCACATGACAGGAGTCAATTGTTTCTCACAGAAATCATGCCTATTACGAGTGAGTTATGCCGGCTCTGCTGCTTTGAGGTTTATTTTCCGGTAAACCACCAAAGAGCAATGTTTTGAATGGCTTTATGTGGTTTGCTTAAAGATTGAGACAGCTTAATGGCTTTATTCTGCGGGGAGTTACAACGTCAGGAGGATGCTGCTCCCACTTTACTGTAGCGATGCTGATGCAACCAAATATCAGTTGTATCAGATTTCAATGCAAAGGCAGGTTAGCTGGTGTGCAAAAATCATGGAACCACAGAAAACCCAGTGGTCACAATTGTTATTTCATTTGGCATAATAGCGGTCTTCGGGAAATCGATTTCATAGCGAAGATTACATTGTTTAACTTGCAGACACACTGACATATAAAAAAAACTGTTTAAAGTGGTGCCGTTCATAGCATACATTCTGACAGTCAAAAACAATTCCTGTTTCAAAAATAACCCACAGCATGCAAACCTTCAGCATTCTGCCAGTATGTGTGGTATAGATTAGAATTGAATGAAAATATAAATCAGAGTTCAAGTCCAATAAGGTACGTGTTTATCAGTAATTCAGAGTAATAAATCTAGTTTTATTCTTAAGTTCCCATCAGTTCATGTTACTGTGCATGATATGGCCTTCCATTTACATCAATAAACAGTAGAACGCATTACTTCTGGCAGCTTTCTGGGACTAGATTAGGTCTAGTCTATTTCGACCACACCACAGTTTGAAGAGTGGTCATTTAAAACTAACCTCAAGAAAGGTCTTACCAGGGCAGCATGTGGCGCAGTGGTTAGCACTGTGACTATGGCGCTGAGGACCCGGGTTCTAATCCCAGCCCTGGGTCACTGTCCATGTGCAATTTGCACATTATCCCCATGTCTCCGTGGTTTTTACTCCCACAACCCAAAGACGTGCAGGTTAGGTGGATTGGCCACGCTAAATTGCTCCTTAATTGGGAAAAAAATAATTGGGCACTCTAAATTAAAAATAAAGAAAGATCTTACCATGTTCGACCTAAAACAACAGCTGAGGAGGACTTACTTTAGCAATTTGGCATTAGTGCAGCTATCTTTTCAGCATATCTATCAGAAATGTATTTTAATCCAGGCTGAAATCACTCCAGATTGAGGGCCAGACTCAACTGGGAACTGTAGCATCGCTTTTGGTAGGAGCAACCAACGTTATCCAGATTTTGCACATCCATGGTGCATCGTAAATCACTGATAAAGACTGAGGTCTGATTTATATTTTCATTCAATGCTGGTGAAGATCCAGTACCGTCTGGATTTTAGGTCAGACAGCATTATGTGACAATTTGGGTTAAGTCAAGTACTGGTCTATGCGAATAGATTCAGCCCAGAGTTGATGTTGTTGAGTTAAAACAGAGCATTTACTAATGAAAAACTTTCAAGGGAAAATTGTCAGAAGAGGAGAATCATCTTCAGGGAAGTCATGGATAGAAGTAGAGCATGTGTAATGATCATGAGGCGAACTAGTGTTACAGAGTCACACAGTCATAGAGTTTGACAGCAGAGAGAGAGCCTTTCATGTCATCGTGCCTGTGCCAGACATCAAGCACTGATCCATTCAAATGCTATTTTTCCAGCACTTGGTCCGTAACGTTTATGCTCTGGCATTTCAAGTACTCATCTGAATGCTCATTAAATTATGTGAGGGTCCTCGCCTCTACCATCCTTTCAGACAGTGAGTTCCAGATTCTCACCACCCTCTGGCTGTAAAGGTTTTTCCTCAAATCGACTGTAAATCTTCTTCTCCTTACATTAATCTATGCCCCTGGTTATTGACCTCCTCCACTAAGGTGAAAATACCTTCCTATCTATGTACCTAATAATCTTGCACGCCTCAGTCAGGTAACTTCTCAGCCTTCTCTGCACTAAGGAATATGACCCAAACCTTTGCAACCTCTTCGCTTGACTGAAATTCCCCAGTCCACGCAGCTTCCTGGTGAATCTTCTCTCACCCTTTCAAGTACAATCACATCCTTCCTTTAGTGTGGTGACCATAACTGCACACAAGATTCAAAGCTAATGAACATTTTATACAGCTCCATCGTAACTTAGGACATTCAACTAAGGTCCCTCTGGTCCTCTGTACTTCCTAGTGTCTTAGTGTTTATTGTGTATTCTCTTGCATTGTCCTCCCAAAATGTATCAGTACAAAGTTTTCAAGGTAAAATTCTATTTGCTATTGTTCTGCCCAAGTGACCAGAGGGTCAATATTGTCCTGTAATCTAAGGCTTTCCTCCTTGTTTTGGCCATAGCGTTTATTTCCATGCCATCTGCGAACTTACTGGTCATACCTCCCACATTCACATCATTAATGTACATTACAAAGAGCATCGTCTCTATAGTATACCACTGGATATAGTTTTCCAATCACAAAAACAATCTTCAACCATCACCCTCTGCCTCCTGTCACTAAGTTAATTTTAGATCCAATTTGCCAAATTGCCTAGGATCCCATAGGCTCTTAACTTCTTGATCAGTCTCCCATGTCAACAGCCATACTGAAGTCCATGTAACCACATCAACTGCACTGCCCTCATTTACACACCAAGTCACCTCCTCGAAAAACTCAATCCAATTTGTTTGACATGATCTCCCCTTGATGAAAGCACATTGACTATTAATTCTTGCCTCTCCAAGTGGAGATTCATTCTGTCCCTCAGAATTTTTTCCAATAATCTTTCTACCATTGGTTTTAGGCTCACTAGCCTGTATTTATCTCCTTTTACCCTGATATCCCTTCTTGAATAATGGCACCACATTAACTGTCCTCCAGTCCTCTGGCATCCCCCCTTTGTCAGAGAGGATATGAATTTTGAATCAGAGCCCTTGCAGTCTCTTCTCTTGTCTGCCCCAGCAACTTAGGATACATCTCATCTGGCCCTGGGGATTTATTTACTTTTAAGCCTGCTAAAATCACTAATGCCTCCTCCCTCTGTCAATCCGTTCAATTATATGACAGTCCCCCTCCATGTTTTCGATAAATGCATCGTCCTTCTCCATTTAGGGCAGCATGGTAGCACAAGTGGATAGCACTGTGGCTTAACAGCGCCAGGATCCCAGGTTTGATTCCCCGCTGGGTCACTGTCAGTGCGGAGTTGCACATTCTCCCCGTGTTTGCGTGGTTTTCCTCCAGGTGCTCCGGTTTCCTCCCATAGTCCAAATATGTGCAGGTTAGGTGGATTGGCGATGATCAATTGTCCTTAATGACCAAAGAAAGGTTAGGAGGGGTTAATGGGTTACGGGGTTAGGGTGGAAGTGAGAGCTTAAGTGGGTCGGTGCAGACTCGATGGGCTGAATGGCCTCCTTCTGCACTGTATGTTCTATGTTCTTTCGTTTTTATTAAATTTAGAATACCCAATAAATTTTTTCCAATTTAAGGGCAATTTAAGGTGGCCAATTCACCTACCCTGCACATATTTGGACTGTGGTGGTGTAACCCACGCAAACATAGGGAAAAATGTTCTATGTTCTATCGTGAACACAGATGCAAAATAGTCATTTAAAACCTCACCTACATCTTATGACCCACACATAGATTGCAACTTTGGTTCCTTTTATTTCCCTGGTTACTCTCTTGCCCTTAATATACTTATAAAACACTTTGGGATTTTCCTTTATTTTGCCCACCAGTGTTTCTTCATGCCCCCTCTTTGGTCTCCTAATTTAATTTTTAAGAACTACCCTGCACTTTATATACTCTTCTAAGGCATCCATTGTTCTCAGTCCCCGTATCTGCCAATACCTTCTCTTTTTTCTTATCCAATGCTATAAATTCCTTCACATCCAGGGTTCTCTGGACTTTTTGATCCCATCCTTTACTTTAACAGGAACATGTTGGCTCAGTACTCTCTATTTCCTTTTTGAATGAGCCCCACCACTCTGATGTGGAGTTTCCTACAAGTAGCTGCTCCCAGTCCACTTTGGACAGATCCTGCCTGATCTTAATAAAATCAGCCATGCCCCAATTAAGAACCTTTATTTCTGGTCTATCTTTCTCTATTTCTGTACAAGCCTTAAATCTTACTGAATTATGGTCACTGTCACCAAATGCTCCCTTTTAGATAAAGGATCTGGATCGGCGCAGGCTGGGAGGGCCGAAGGGCCTGTTCCTGTGCTGTAATTTTCTTTGTTCTTTGTTCTTTTTTCTTATTAATACAGCTATCACAAGCACGGTTTCATTCCTTAAAATTAGGTACAGTACCACTCCATCTCCTGTAGGATTTTTACATGTTGGCTCAGCAAGTTCCTCTGGGCGCATTTTAAGGATGTCACCCTCTCTAACACTTTGTATTCCCAATTAATAAAGGGAAGATTAAATCCACTATTATTATTACCTTATTTTTTTTACACATCAAGTGTACATGTGGAGTTGTTCTTTGTGGGTTCCCTTGCAATAATTTGACTGGGATAACTGGTAGCTGGCTTCATTGTTGAGAGCTTTTTAAATTGAAGGAACTTGAAAAATGCAAGTTGTAATGAACTCCAATTGGCTTTATTGGTTGGCCAATTGGAGTATGAGCTCCATATAAGCACCTGTGTAGGCTTTGTGAGCCAGTCTTAAGTTGACTGGACTGCTAGCAGCACTGTTTGTAGCTGCTCCTGTAATATCGTTACTGTAAATAAATATTGGTGTGGTGACGGAACTCCTGCCTCCCATGGATTACTACACAAGTGCAAACAGAAAATGCAGGAGAAACTTTGCAGTTCTGGCAGCATCTGTAGAGCGAGAAACAAAGTGAACATTTTTAGACCAATATGACTCTTTGTTGGAACTAGAAAGAGGTAGAGATAGGTTTTTTACTGTTGGAAAAGTGGGCAGGGCAGGTGGAACAAAATAAAAAGCTTGGGGTTGCTGGAAGGCAGAGAGATAAAAATGTGTCATGGAACACAAGAAAAACAGGGTGGAAATATTAGTATTAAAGACTATGCTTTGGTCCAGTGTTGATGTTAATACCGGAATAAGGGTCAACACTGACTTGAAGCAAAGTAGCAGAATATTTCAATAGCAGAAAAAGGAATCAGTGCTGTCTGAAAGCAAAAAGAAAGAAGGGAGGGATGGTGCAAAAAGAAAATGGAGGACAGAGTTCATGACCTGAAGTTATTGAACTCAAAGTTGAGTCCAGATGACCGTAAAGTGCCCAGTTCCTAAAGTTGAAATGCTGTCACTTCAGCTTATGTTGGGCTTCACTGGAACACAGCAGCAAGCTGAGGACAGAAATGTGAGAGATAAATAGTGAATAGAAATAGCAAATAAGTTAAGTTCATGATTGCAGACTGAGTGAAGGTGCTCTGCAAAGTGCCCACACAGACTGTGTTTAGTTTCCCCAGTGTCAAGGAAACCACATTGTGACCAGTGGAAATGGTGCAAAAAAATCATTGCTTCCCCTGCAAGGAATGTTGGGGGCCTTGGATAGCGAGGAGGGAAGAGGTATGGGAGAGGTTGTTCTGGGAAGTGGAAAATTCCTCCCTAGGACTGGGGCACAAGGATAAAGACTGACACTCCAGTGCAAAGATACCATATAAATGCAAGTGTTTCTTTTAGGGTGGATAACTGAAAAGCAATGGGCGGAATTCTCCGCTCCCCACGACGCCTGGGAGAATAACGGGAGGGCCTCCCGACATTTTTTACAACCCCCCCGCTATTCTCCACCCCCCCACGCTCGCCCCGTGCCCCGAATCGGCGCTCGCCGTTTTTCACAGTGAACTCCGATTCTCCGAGGCCGATGGGCCGAGTGGCCGCCACCGTCGTGAACCGGGCGCCAGAAGCCCGTTTGGGGCTTCCAGGCGCCCAATTGGCACGGGAGCACCACGTCTGTGCTCCCGAGGGGACAGGCCCGCGATCGGTGCCTTGCGTCCAAAAGGGACGCACTATTTTCCCTCCGCCGCCCCGCAAGATCAAGCCACCACGTCTTGCGGGGTGGCTGAGAGAAAAGACGGCAACTGCGCATGCGCGGGTTAGCGCTGTCCAACCTGCGCATGCACGGCTGACGTCATTAGGCGCGTCAGCCGGCGTCATGCTTGGCGCGCGGCCTTGACGACCGTCGTCAAGGCTGCGCCGCCAAGACCCCGGGGGCCCCGCTTCTAGCCCCAATGGGGGGGGGAGAATCGGGTCCTGGGAGGGGGCGCGGAGGCTGCCGAGGGTGACGGCCTCTTCCACGGCAGCCTTATCACGCCCAATATTTGTGCTACACAAGTGTCAGGCAATGCGCATCACCAACAAGACAGAATTTAAACAGCCATCCTTAACATTCAAAGGCATTAATATCATTGAATCCCTCATCATCAGCACCCCGAGAGTTACTGTTGACCAGATATTTAACTTGATTAATCACAAAAATAATGTGGCTAAAACAACAAATCGAAGGCGGCAAATTCTGCAGCAAGTAATTAACTCCTAACTATTCAAAACAGATCCACCATCTTCAAGGAATGTGATAGAATATTCTCCACTTCCCTGGTTGAATGCAGCATCAAGAACATTCAAAACATTCCAGAGCAAAGCAGAATACTTGAGTGGCACCCGATCCACGACCTTAAACATTTGCTTGTGCACAGTGTTGGCAGTGTGTGTCATCCGCGAGATACATTGCAGCTCACCAAAGTTCCAGCTCACTAAGGCTCCTTTGACAGAACCTTCCAAACCTACGACATCTGCCACCTAGATGTATATAGCTGTCAGGTACGTGGGAACACTGCTACCTGCAACGTCCCCTCCAAGGCCAGTGTTGCCTTGTCTTGGAAGTAAATCACTCTTCCTTCATGGTCACTGTGTCAAAATCCTGGAACTCCCCAAGGGCATCATGGATGTCCCTGCAGCACATGGACTGCACTGTCTCAAGGAGAAAGCTCGCCGCTATCTTCTCAAAGGCAATTAGAGATGAGCAATAAATAGTGTTTGCTTGTTATCCACACACATTCAAAAATAAAAAGAAGCTTTGTAATTTTTCCCCTAAGGTCTCCATAAGACCTGCATGGCCTAAAAATGCAGATGTTGCCACACATTCTTTCCTTCAATTCTGAATTGCTGTTCCATTATTTCATTATTAATTAAAATTGCAAAATTCGATAATGTTTGCAAGAAATTCCCACCGAGCACTCCTAATCTGTTACTGTGGGTGGGGACCACAATTCTCCTGGTGGTTTCAGAGGTCATTTGGCTTTTGGAGGCAGGTTCAGTTCAGTCCAGGTACACAACAAAAATAAAATCAGTTTAAAAGCTTTTCTGCAACTTCAGAAAGTTTTGTCAGCCTGCAAGTTCCAAAGTAAACCATTTCCAGCAGTATAAGCCAATACTGGCAACAGATACACCTCCGTTATTAAGTTCTAAATTACCCTTGGTGCAAAGGGACTTCAAGTTTTGGGATTCGTGGCTCCAACCCTATTCCTCCTCATTAAAATTTATGGCGATGAACTCCCAATAGTACCGATACATTCACATATGGAGGGGTCCGCTTTGCATTGTAAATTACTGTGCAGTCACTAGAGGTAGAAATGCCCCAGACTCCTCTTACAGAAATGGCAGTATGCTAATTTAAGGCAGAAAATGGTGGATAGATTTAGTGCCACTGACTTTTATTTCTGTGAGCCAGGTTTCAAGTACAGAAATTACTAGGTACTATGTTGCTGACATTTTATTATTGCTAAACTGCAGTAAAGTATTAATCCATTAGATTCAGTACCCTAGGTCCCTATGGAAGCATCATTTCTAATTTCAGATATTAAACCTTCTAACTTCCAGGGAAAAGTTTAGATTCATTAATGCCCCAAAGTCAACACAACAAAGTCAAGCATGCACAATCATCAGACCTCTAAATTGGAGGAAAGACTTTTTTCCATGAAGACAGGAAGGAAGTCATCAAAGGTACCAAGGCGTAATGGTTCAGGGCTGTTCCAGCCATCAGGCGCGTTGGTTGTCACAGTCTTTACATTTATTTTGTCTGCTATATGATTTGATATTTAGCTGACTAATGATATAAATGTATGTACAAACCTGAAAAGAAAACTATGTGCAATGGGTCAGATCTAGCGTGAATTGCATATGTACAACTTGTCAATTTGAAAGGTTTCTTTTTGGCAGCTCACAGCTTCACTCACTCCTGAACAGTCGCATATTTAGATTTAAATGTAATTAACCTGACATGGTGAAGGCATATTCCTTTATGATGCTACAACATTACTAGTTGACTTGGTTGACGACCAAGACACACAATTCCTTGGAGTTTGCTCCAAATCAGAAATGCAGAGGGGTCCCCAGCATATACATCTTGACACTTAGGTCAAGGTGAGCTTCACTGCAGGCGTTCAAGGTCTGCAATTTTCATGTTGTTTTTTCTTCAATGCAATTGATCACTTGGTTATCAATTGACATTGGCAAAACCAACATTTTGTTTGCTATTTTTGGGATTCACTTCCACCAAGATAATCCCCTGGTTTGCAAATGTACCCATGACGTTTAGCTTTATTTTGATTTGGGAGAACTGTGGAATTGCCAGGATTTTGGATGCATGCTTTAATTCTGCCAGTCCTGCATCTTCAAATTCTTGCATGGTGGGGGAGATGGGCACAGGCACTGCTTGTCCACCTTCCAGTGAGGTTTTACTTTCCACCTGTGGCACACTCTGCCCGCGGGTTTCTCGGTTTTATGGGGTGGCCACAATGGTAAATTCCATTTGCCGGCGGTGGTATTGGAGAATCCTGCTGCCGGCGATGGCGCACTGCCGAGGAACTTGCAGCTGTCGACGGACGGAGAATTCACCCCACACTCTCCTACGCAGATCCAAGAAAGTTGGGACCTAAATATCCGGGATGATAAGCCTAATGCACATTAAAATACTGCAATATGTTTGTGTACTTGAACCCATGTTCAAACTAGGTCCTGTCAGACACTGAAGAAAACAAGAGCTTACAGGGTTGGACAAGTTATTAACAGTGATTTATGATTCTCTCATGGCTTCTTTTCCCAAAGCAGTTAATTTACCAGATATGTTATTACACGGCTGTAGCTGAAATAAGAAGTGTCCGTAGCAAGGTGAATTACATTTTTATGACTGATTGATGGAAAGACATTTATCTATGGATAAATATTTACCTTTCTTTCTCTCATCAATTTTTAAAACAAGTTTAATATGCTTGTGATCTATGCATTGTGAAATGATGTTTATAAATCAGTGGAGTCAGCTGCCTGCACAAGAGGCTAAACATCAACTTAAGATTTATTCAATTTGATGAGAGCTTCTTAAATTTTTACCATTACAGTCTCTTCTGTCTGACCTGTTTGGGACTATCTAACCAATGAACTATTTAATAATGATTTATTGTATACAGAACAATATAGATAGATTTTTGAACAGTATAGGAATTAAGGGTTATGGGTCAGCAGGCAGGTAAGTGGAGCTGAGCCAACAAAAAGATCAGCCATGATCCTATTGAATGGCGGAGCAGGCTCGAGGGGCCAGATGGCCTACTCCTGCTCTTAGTTCTTATGTTCTAATTCTAACTATGTCAAAGTGAGCAACAATTGAAGTGATGGAATATTCTAATAAAAAGGTCCTGAGATTTAAATTTATACGATTATGTTTGAAGAATAAAAATCTAGCAGAGGGAAATGTTCATCTTTATTTAATATATCACTGGGTGCTTTTAAAATATGTTCCATTAACTTCAAGTATTATGTCCAGACTTCATTGCTTGCACACTAAAATGTCTAGGCGGGAACTCTAGTTTCTACCCTTCCAATTAGGGCCTTGGACAAAGTGGAACCTAACCTTCAACCTCAAACCCGACTCTCCATCACTTAGTTTGACTTCAGGAGTTGCTGTGTAACCCATCTCGCTACAGTGGGAGAGGGTTTCAAGTACAAAAGAAGATGGTTACTGGCATAAAGTACCCCAAACTGGGCACTATGCTTCACCCATACTTAACAAAATGAAGTTTCCCCTGTTTCACCATAAGTACAACATGTTAGACAATGCTGCAAGAGTTCGCCCAATCATAATGGAATGAAAGACCACCTGGTTCAGTGGCATGTAGTGCATCACTGCATGTATTCACCTAAAATCAGGTCAGGGATCATTGTTGTACCATGTGACCTCCCCAGTGCACTGCAGGAAAGGATAGTTAATTATCTTTTTTTAAAGGTTTCAGGCATGTCTTTTGGCTTTTTACTTACTTTGGTAGTAAAAGCCTCAAAAGCTGTCAGATGGCACGCATGTCCAATACACTCTTACATGTGTTGGCCATAGATCAAAAAATCAAAGATGATGCGAACCGTTCTCTTGTATCGGTTCCTATATATCTTTTTCTCAGGTGAGCAGGTAAAATTAGATAGTAGGACAGAGAGATAATCAGTGAAATTTTGATGGGAAGGCCTGTCTCCAATTACCATTCTGAATTTTCCTCCACTTCACCTAGCAGGGATGGCTACGAGATGTCAATTCACCACCCCACTACATTTGATTGATGCCAGAGCGGTAGGTCCCAGCAACCTATTCATTTCCTAGCGTATGGCTGCCAGCACTGTAATTCTCAGGAACAGCCAGGCAAAAGGAATCGTCCATGGAAAACAGTAGCACATAAGCCACTGAGCTGGAATCTGAAACAAAAACAGAAAATTCTGGAAAATACATAACCCTGAGTGATGTCATTTTTGGAGGGAAATGCTTCCATGTTAGGCACCTCTTCCTCTCTTCAGGCCCAAAGACGTACCTATTTTTAGATCTAATGCAGACAAAATCTTGCGACTGTTAAATCTAACTTTGGTATCATCAAGTTTGCTCAGAAATCATTCAACGTTACTCGCATCATGAATCATTAGAAGCTGTGTGGCAGCCATTATTAAAATTGAATTTTCCACTTTTAATGAATGAGAAGGCCAGTATCGCCAAGTCATACTGGACAGAATGTAGCCATTCAGTCCATTATGCCTGCACCAGGCCTTTGAAAGTGCTCCCCAACTAATCCCATTCCATAAGGCATTTCCTTCAAGTATTCTATTTTTGGGCACTGGAATACTCTAAGTGCAGTAATTCCAAATATTATCTTACTGCAATAATACTCTCCCAGAAGCCATTCTCTCCAAAATCTGTATCCATATTCCCCTGTTCTGCATTCCCACTACATCACAACACATCTTCCGCAAATAGTAACACTAATTATTTTATGCCAGCAGTTTGTTCATGTATAGAAATTATGGTCGGCATCTTCAGTTTTGACATGAAATATCCATTGATATATAAACTGCGGTTCAGTGTCCATGTGAAAAAAATCACATCACAAGCTTTATCAGAGACAAACAAGATTGCTTCATTCAAAAATGCTGTTGCTCATCATACTAAATAAGAGATAAATTCAATAAATTGCGCTTCAACCCTTAACCTCTGATTGCAGCTTCATCATTTTCAAGTCTGATGCTGGTTTGGTGTCCTGCCAATTACATTATCCTATAAATGAATCTGTCCATGTAGCCTTAGCCTACATGTACCGAAATGTCATATTTTCTGCCTTTTTGGAGAGGCAAGGAAACATGTGTTATATATTTTGGAATAATGGTTAATCTTCAGCACAATAATCCACAAACTGAACGTGTGAGGGAGAAGCTAAGAGATTGTAAGAATTCAACTTTTGTTCTCAACACAAACATGTTCAAGAAAGATGAACAAGAATAGTGCATAGTGTTTGTGGTGGTATGATTAACATAGCTGCCTGCCATTGGTGCAGAACACCGGCTTACCATTGGCCCTGGTCGGTCATGTGCCTCTCGACCGATTGGTTGGGACCAGTCATGTGACGGCTCCCCGATTGGTCGAGAGGCTGAGTTAACCCTGCCTCCAGGGTGGGGTATAAATACCCAGTACGCCCTGCGGTCGTCCATTTACTGTAGTCGACCGCAGGGCTAACATCTAGCTTATGAAAACCATACTTTTGTACAGCAACTCGTTTCGCGTTCAATTGATGGTACATCAGTGTTGCAATCTTGTATCAGTAAGAAACCATATTCTATGGAGCATAAAAAGTTTGGAGTACTTTGCACTCCCATTTAAATATGTATGCAAAATGCTTGTCAGTTTATGAAAAAGATACGTAGGACATGGACACATTCTGGTCTTCATGGTTGATTTGTACTGCAAGGGGTGGCGGTGATGTAGTGGCAATGACTCTGGGCTAGTAATCCTGAGGACAGATGTCGCCATGGCAGCTGGTGGAATTTAAATTCAATTAATAAATCGGGAATTAAAATCGGGGGTGGGGGGGCTTCTCTGATCCTGAGGCTAAGCCGTCGTAAACGCCGTTGCGTTTCTTGACGGCGTCAACATGGCCTCAGGAGCAGCAATTCTGACCCCTCCAGGGAGCCAGCACGGTACTGGAGCAACCCACGTCGCTCCAGCTGCCGATCCCCAGCATCCGATGGGCGCCGCGGGTCTGCGCATGTGCAGTGGGACCGGTGCCAATGGGCGCATGCTCAGTAGGACCAGCACCAATGCGTGCATGCGCATTGGCTCCCTTCTCTGCGGCGGCCCCGAGGCAACATGGCGTAAGGCTACAGCGGCCGGCACAGAACAAAGGTGGTCCCCGCCGATCGGTAGGCCCTGATCGCAGGCCAGGCCACAGCGGAGCCCCCCCCCCCCCCGAGGTCGGACCCCGCTCCCCCCCCACCAGGTTTCCCCGGATGCACCCGGGCCGAGGTGCCGCCGGGTAAGAACAGGTGTGAACGGCGCCGGCGGGGCTTTTTTTGCATGGCCGCTCGGCCCATCCCGGGCCGAGAATCGCCGGGGGGAGCCCCGTGGAGTGGCCCCCGACCAGCGCCATATGGCGCTGTTTCTCCGCTATCCAGAGAATCGCAGACCGGCGTTGTGGCGCAGTTCATGCCGGCCCCGGCGATTCTCCGGCCTGGCCCCGGGATGAGAGAATCCCACTCCTGGTCACGGTAATGTTGACCATTAAGCCATTGTCGATTGTTGCAAAAACCCATCTAGTTCACGAATGCCCTTTAGGGAAGGAAATCTGCCATTCTTTCCCAGTCTGGCCAACATGTAATTCCAGAACCACAACGGTGTGCTCGAATCTTAAATGGCTGACAGAAAATTCAATCTGAAATTAAACAAAATGGAACAAGCGACATCTACCTGAACACCGGAATTGACAACAACAGTTATACCTATCATTTCTGCAGTGTCCTCCTTCCTAACACCTGGGGAGCTTGTGCCAAAATTGAGAGAACTGGCTCAGAGACTGAGTCAAGCAACAGCCTGACATAGTGATACTCACCGAATCATACTTTACAATGTCCGAGATATCACCATCACCATGTCTCATGGGTTTTTCATGTCCCACTGACTGGACAGATCCTGCAGAGATGGTGACACAGTCAGGAGGGAGTTCCCCTGGGAGCCCTCAACATCGACTCAGGATCCCATCTGACCTTGTGGTATCAGGTCAATTATGGGCAAGGAAACCTCTTGCTGATTACCACCGAACAGCACAGCTCAGCTGATGAATCAATACTCATCCATGCTGAACACCAATTGGAGGAAACACTGAGGGTGTTAAAGGCACAGAAATTAGTCTGGGTGGGGAACTCCAATGTCCATCACCAAGAGTGGTTCAGTCGCACCACTACTGACCAAATTGGCCAAGTCCTAAAGGACAAAACTGCTAGATTGAGTCTGTGGCAGTAATAATGGCGGCATTTTCTTGGGGGAACCAATGGCAAGTAGTGAGGCAACCAGCAAGAGGAAAAAATTTACTTGACCTGGTTCTCACAAATCTATCTGTCACAGATACATCTATCCATTGCAGTATTTGGAGCAATCATTCCACACTTCTTGTGGAGATGAAGTCCCATCTTCACATTGAAGATACCAGCAGTGGTGTTGTTCAGCACTACAAGCATGATAAATGGGTTTGATTTTGAATGGGTCAAACAACACAAAACAAGGCATCTATAAGGCACTGTAGGCCATCAGCAGCAGCAGAATTGTACTCAACCACAATCTGTAACCTCATGATCCAGCTCTATCCTTACCAGCAAGCTAGGGAATCAACTCTGCCCAATAAAGAGTGCAAGAGAACACACCAGGTGTTGCACCAGGCATACCTAAAATGATACATTAATCTGGTGAAGCTACAACAGGACTACTTGTATGCCCAACAGTAAAAGCAGAATCTGATCCTACAACTAACTGATCGGGTCTAAGCTTTGCAGTCCTGCCACATCCAGTCATGAATTGCGGCAGATGATTAATCAACTCAATAGAGGAGAAGGCCTCCACAAATATCACCAGCCTTAATGATGGGGCAGCTTAGGCAAGACTGAAGCATTAGAAACAACCTTCAGCCACGGTAACTAGCTGCTAACTGTTCCTTACTTTATGAGAGTGTCTCACATTTATGGTCACCATCTCATGTCCCATGATGAATTCTGCTGTTTTTCCTGTAATCTGGTGCTCAAAATCTTCCGCATGCGCGGTACCCGCCCTCAACCTGTTAGTGCTACCTCACATCTCTGGCTCCAACCTCCCCCATCCCCAACCACTCTATTTCACATGCCAGAATTACCCCTAATTTTCTATGAGGGAGTTAATTACTCTGCTTCAACCTGTAGTGACGAGTAAATGCCTCATTTCAGCCTCTACCTGAGGGTCCCTAACATTACAGATGCCACTTCCAACTAATTTGGTTCACTCCACTTGATATCAAGAGATGGTTGAAGGCATTGTATGCTGCAAAAGATATGATGCTTGACAACAGTCTGGCTGTATTACTGAAGACTAGCTGAGCCCCTACCCAAGCTGTTTCACTACATCTACAACACTGATATCTACCCGGCAGTGTAGAAAATTCCACTGCTATGTCCTGTCCACAGAAAACAGGAGCAATTCAATCTGGTCAATTGCCGTCCCATCAGTCTACTCTCGATCATTAGCAAAGTGATGAAAAGGGTAATTGACAGTACTATCAAGTGACACTTACTCAACAATAACCTGTTCATTGACAGTCAGTTTGTATTTTTTCAGGCCCACCAGCCCCTGACTTCATTGCAGCCTTGGTCCAAACTGGGACTGTAGTGATATCATGGTTGTTTTGTAATTCACTGACTGACCACTAGGGGGTCTCACTAGTATATAAGTGAATGTTAGAGTCAGGTGACGGCTGACTGGCCTGAGGGAACTGGAGAGAGAGGTAGCTTGCGCATAATCATACAGTTATTCATCTGTTGTTTTGTATAGTTTACCCACAGTTAATGTTAATAAATTGATAATGGCTTTAGATACAAGTGTTTTTGTAATATAAATCAGGACATCCGACAAGTGCCAGGGCTGGATGGTATTAAACACTGAGAAAAAAACTGTCAGCCGCCACGAGGTCCACAGAGATTTGAAGATTTTTCAGTCTGCAAAAATCAACAACATGGAGTCATTGAATCCAACAATGAGTCTCGGATTTCATGGTAATGTGGACAGCAACTGGCGTGTGTTGAAACAATTTAATCTGTTTCTTACTGCAGTAAATTTAGGAGATCAATCAGATTTGCGTGAGCTAGTGAGGCTCCTCATAACGGCAGGACCCAAAGTAATTGCTGTGTGTAATACGTTTAAATTTGCAAACAATTAGGAAAGGGAAAATTTTAACAAAATAATTTGAAGATTTGATGCACATTGCACCCGCAGAAAAAATTAAATTTATGAACGCTATGTGTTTAGATCATATTTACCGAAGACAGGAGAGTCCATTGATCATTACATCACTGATTTAAAGTTAAAAGCTAAAACCTGTAATTTTTCTCTCGTGGAAGTTTCCATGATTCGGGAACCAAAGTGTATTTGGTGTGAATGAAAATAAGCTGAGGGAATTATGGCTCATGGAATTGAGCTATCTTTGGAACAAACAGTTCAGATTTGTCAGGCTCATGAGCTACTAGCACAGCATTCTAAAATGCTTCACAGTAATAATGGCGGCATCTTCTTGGAGGAAAACACTCCCATTGCAGCCCTTTTTCCAAAAAAAGCAAGAAACATCCAAAAAAAAGGTGAGAAAGTCCCTGCATCTCCTTGCATGCCAACAAACATGTTAAAGAACAGGATGAAGTATTTCTGTGTCAAGGATGTGGTCAAAGGCAAAAATTAAGTCAGTGTCCAACGTTTTGCAAGTTTTGTTCCAGATGCAAAAGAAAAAAATCACTTTGCTCAGAATTGTTACTATAAGCTCAACCTCAGGTTAGTCAGCACAGCAGAAGACACAGTCTCCAGTGATGAAACATCATTGTCTGTTGAAGTAATAACAGAGAAGAATAATTTTTTGAGGACATCAACAAATTCTCCAGCATTTAAAGAAATGCAAACTGATGCTCCATTTAAAATAAATGTGGTTGATGAGGACAAATGGCTGCTGTCACTTGAAATGAATGGTACAGTGGTCCGATTGAAGTTAGACTCTGATGCCAAAGCCAATTTAATCAGCATGACTGATTTCAAAAATCAAAAAATTCAGCCGATTAGAAGAAATCATAAAATATCTCTGACAAAATGGTTCAAGCATTAACTCTGCTTGTGACCTGAGTTTGGTGGTAAAGAACACAGTTCATTCCATCCCATTCTCTATTGTACCTTAAGGCTTGGATTCATTATTAGTTGATTAGTCTTGTGAAGAATTAGGTCTAGTGCAGTTGGTATGTGGCATTCTCAAAGGATTGGATCAACATTTCAAGGATTCTGAGAACATTATCAGCAAATTCAACGTTGTTTTCACTGATTTCAGTGCACTACCATTCGCTAACGAGATACGATTTGAAGAAGATGCATTATCTGAAGCACCGATACAAACTATTAGTAGTGAAATTGCTGAAGATGTAGATCTGCATGTCAATCTCATTTCTACCCGACAACCCATTGCAGATGCAAAACCACATGTTATTAAGAAGATAGAAGAACCTACCAATGGGGTACATTCCATGTTATGTGTGGAATAAAAAAATACCGCTGCTCATATAGGCATGGATTCCAAAGATCTTTACAAAAAAGGATACTTATTGTAATAGAATCATTACAGAAAACAATGGACAGCCAATCTGATCCATATCTCATAAAATCCCGTTACAAAGCATTACGTTTGTCACATGGTAGATCGCCAGCAGAGTTACTCAGGAATAGGAGGTTGTGAACCACACTTCCATACTTGGTAAAGAAGGAGAGAGTGCAGTAGTACTGCAGGAAAAGCAAAACATTAAAGCAAAACAAAAGCAGTTCTATGACAGAGTGTCTAGAACTTTACCATCTCTGAGTATGATGACATTGTGGGAATAGAAGATTCAGGCATTTGATAGCAAAAAGCCATTGTACTTGAAGAAGCAACACCTTGTTCCTGTGATGTACAGACAGAGGAAAGGCTGGGTTTCAGAAGAAATCGTCACGCACGGGTTGGTTTTAAGATGAAATCATAGGGCACTCTTGAAAACCAGCGAAGACGTTCACAACAATGTGCTGGATGACAAAACTCTCCATTAGCTGGATTCAACCTAGCACAATGGAAAATGCTTGCGATTGTTGAAGGTTAATGATTTTGGCAGGTCTGGATATTCCTGCCAAAAGTCCGAGGAAGTTTGGCTGCCTCTCTGAATTTTCTGTTCTGCCCGCGTGATGCGCAGCACAGATGGGACTGGAAAGTTCTGGCCTGTCCCGGGATATCACTGCAGGAACAGGGTGGTGGCCTCAGGCTAAGCATCTTCAGTTGCTTCATCAATGAGCTTCCTACTATCATAAATTTAGAATTGGGGATGTTCGCTGACGTTATGCACTATTTTTGACTCCTCAAATATTGAAGGAGTCCGTATCCATATTTAACAAGACCTGGACAAAATTCAGGCTGGAGCTGATGAGCTGCAAGTAATATTTGCGCCACAGAATTGCCGAGCAATGACTATCTCCAAGATGAGAGAATCTAACGATCGCCCCTTGACATTCAATGGAATTACCATTGCTGAATCCCCCTCTGGGGACATCCTGGGAAGTTACGTCAAGCAGAAATTGAACTGGACTAGCCATAAAAATATTTTGGTCACAAGAGCAAGTCAGAAGCGGGGAGCTCTGTAGTGATTAACTTATCTCTTGACTCCACAAAGCCTGTCTGCCATGAAGATACAAATCAGGAATGTGATGGAGTACTCTCCACTTGTCTGGATGAGTGCAGCCCCAGCAACACTCAAGATGCTTGACATCATCTAGGAAAAAGCAACCCATTTGAGTGACTCGTCATTGACCACCTTAAGCATTCACTCCCTCCACGGATGCATAGTGGCAGCAGTGTGTACCATCTACCATCTCGATGTACTGCAGCAATTCACCAAGACTCCTTTAACACCACTTTCCAAACCTTCGTCTTCTCACATCTTGAAAGTCAAAGGCAACAGTTGCATGTGGATAACATCACCACATGCATGTTCCTCTAGAAAACACACACAATTCCTGACTTGGAACTGTACTCTTTATTACTGTAGCTGGGTCAAAATGCTGGAATTCTCTTGCTAACAGCACTGCAGATGTACCGACACCATATGGCCTGCAGAGATTCAAGAAGGCGGTGGACCGCCATCTTCACATGGGTGACTAGGGATGGGTAATTCGTGCTGGCCTAACCAGAAATGCCTACACCCATTGAAATAATTTTAAAAACTCTTTTTGTCTGCCTTTTCTCCACATCCCATGACAGTCTAATAGCAACAATCTCACTCCTGAAAATTTCCATTAACCCAGCATTCAGAGGTTTTTGGATGGTCAGTTACAGAATCCTGTGTGTGGGAAAACTTACTTCCTGATTTCACTCATCTTTAATTTTTGGTAAAATGTTTTTGCAATTTTAGTTCAGGATTACTGCTCCATAGGAAATAGTTTCTCTGTATTTACCCTCTCAAATCTTATTAGCATTCTGAACACTCCATTTAATCACCCCAGAACCATCTAAATGCATGGGAATGCAAAATATATTTATCCAATGTGCCCTCCTAATTTAATCCGTCAAGCCCCACTATCATTCTATTGCATCAACACAGTACTCCTTCCAAAGCCAATTGATCCTTCCTGAGTTTGGGTGTCCAAAATTGACTCTCGAGGGGATTTTACAAAGGCTCTGTGGAGCTGAACAATCACTTCTTCACTTTTGAATTGCAACCATTTGTCCTAAATTTGCGATCAATATTTTTGCCATTGAAATTTAAAGCACATGACAATGATATAATCATGTGAATGTGAAGCAGCTTCAGTTGGCGAACCTCTCTGTTAAGCTGATAAATTCTTTCCGCTTTATATGACTGCAGATTGAAAAATCCGTTCAGTCTTTTTTATAATTGGCCTGTCACACGGGATGTAAACTTATCAGTAAGCCACTTCCCCTGTGTATAATGTGCATGAAGGATTATTTGAAATGCACAGAATGTGTTTTTTTTAAACCTCCCTAAAGCTGCTTAATAACTAACCTTTGATCAGAGAGGACGATGTTCCCAAGCGGTTTGAAGGCATGTTTCATGGATAGCTGAACAGTCTTGGATAAAGATTAATCAGATTTGTTGCTATTGATGTGTTCAACATTATGTAACATTTAAGATTTTAAAAACCCTTTAAATACAAATAATTGCATAAAATGCAATTCTAATTGCATTTGTATAATGAATTGGAGTAAACTTATGATAATATGAATAATTATTAGAAATTAATACCATTGACTAATTGTATAAAATCTACACAAAAGGGATTGTAAATGTTATTTAGTTGGTTCACTACTTCTTGTAATTAAGGTTAGAAGGATGACTGGATAAAACCTGGTCTCTCTTTTTAACCAAATACCACATCATAACTACATTATTCTGGTTTTATGGGATCAAATATTAAGGAAAATAATTCCTCAGATTCAGAAAGCAACTCTAAAGCAAATTATAAACTACCCTTTGACCTAAATTAATCTTGTTGTGGAAGAATGTTGCTCCCTGTAACTATGATTATGGAGCAAATTGATGTGGTCAAAATCCATGCTATTTCTAAAGTATTAATTTGCATTTATTAATTTTCCAAAACGTAAGGACACAAAATACACTATTTATAATGTTGAAGAGTTAATTTCAGTAAGAGAAAGAGATGGGTCAAGCGCTTGCCTTGGTGAATTACATTATAATGGCAGAAGATGAGGATTCCTTGATGTGTAATGCAGTATTGATATTTGGCTTTTTAGCATCATATTACCACCTGAATTTGAAAGGAGCTTTGAATCCTATATAGACGAGTATAAAGGAAATATATTAATCCATTTAAGCTTTGTGACCTAATATGCTTTAACCTACCATCCCAGGTGGGTCACATCCATTGATTAAACATTCATGGCCCTTGGCACAATTAACAGCAAAATTAATTAAAGTGAAGCTGCAAAGTTCACCAATAGCTTCACTCTTGGGAAATACAGCTATAACTATAGATCGTACTCTATCTAAAAGTGTATTCCAGGAAGAGGTGGGAATGGAGAAAAATATAGATCCGTTTATTGAAAATGTCATATCCTCCTTCAAGGAAATATGTCCAAAGTACAACTTTAGTGCAGACTAGTTTTACCCACAAGGTAGCAATTGTGGAAGCAATGTGTGAGAAAAATGCTTGACATAATTTGTGCACTACTTTTATTGGAATAGTACTTTTGACTATTAAAATGGAAGACCAGAATCAATGAATAGGCTTCTCAGTTCAACGTTCATGAAGTCCCATGATTGAAATTAATGAAATTTTAAATCTTACATGAGCTGCATCTAATCTCATATTATTCCACACAGCGATGCATAAAACCTGATGTAGTTTTTTAAGATTGCTGTTTAAATGTACCTTACTGGGATGAGGCCTATGAAAATTGGAATCAGCCTTTACTTATCATGTTGACCAACCTTTATATGGCTAATTATAGTAGCAGGATAGGACCAGAGGTACTCTGATTTTGCTGGAAGGAAAACATTAAACATTAAAGGCCCCGGGAAGTAATTTCCTTTCATAAAAGTATTGCTGTCTAAAGCATAAGAAATTTAAGGAATAGGAAAAATCCAATAAGCCCCAAAAAATTGATGCTCAATTTGTAATTCTCAAATCCATCTGATTACCTGCTCAAAATATCCCTCAATTTATTCTAAGCAGAAACACCTTTGCCTTTTGAAGCCATTTATAGTATCTGCTTCAATGGTCATCCCTGGTGAATTAATGAACAAGTCTCGAGTGAAAGTCATGTCTTCATGGCTTGCCTTCCTTCTTGTAATACTCTCTGCGGACATTTGAGCCCTTTACTACAGAGTTCAATTTTCCTGGATCAACATGGCAGTTATGATCTTGAAATCTTGAATTCAACCACCTATTTTCCCACTGTCTTTCCTGTTTTAAATGAACTGAAGTTTGGATAGGAGTATATTTCACTGCTGACTACTGCACCCTCGAAGCAGCAATAGCCTTAAATATACACAAGGACTCTACCCCCAAATCCCTCTGTGGCAAGGAGTTCCAAAGATTTACCACTATCTGAGAGAAGAAATTCCTCCTCATCTCAGTCTTAAATTGGCACCCCTTTATTCTGAGATGACATCATCTGGTCCTAAACTCTCTTATGAGAGGAAACATCGTTCCAGCATTTACCCTGTCAAGACCATTAAGAATCCTATTTGGGTCAATGAGATCATCTCTCATTCTCCTCAATTCCAATGAGTAGAGTAAAACCTGTTAACCTATGTTAATAAGACAAACCATCCATACTAGAGATCATCTGAGTGAACTTTCACCTAATCGCCTCCAATATAATAATTGGCTGCATGCTCTGCCTCCCACTACAGGCAGCAGAGTTCCCAATGCGGCGGAGAATACAGAATTGCCCAAAAAACAGGAATGATACTCTGATCCCCTGTTGGCGGCGGCATTGAGATTTGTGCCGGCGGAAGGTGTAAATTGGTCAAGTTGACCCATTTGGATACTATTAGCAGGCTGGGCACCAGATTCTCCAAGCCTGCGTGAATCTCTGGTCATCTAGGCCAGGGTTCACATGTATGAGAATTGGTGCAGGTATTTCCCAGCATGGCCCTGGTGCAGTGGACTTCACTGTGGGCCAAGAGGGTAATTTTTTTGGGGGGGGGAAATTGTTCCTAACATTTATCGGAGGCCCCCCACAATGCATATCCTGCCTACCCCACCCCCACAAGACCACCCCACGAACCCACCTCCCACCAGAGACAACCCCATATGTGAAACCCCCACCAGAGACCATAAGAGAGCTCTGCACCAGATATCCAGATATCCCCCATGATGGAAACACCCTACCAGACACCCCTCCCCCATAAGAGGGATCTCCACAGGAACTCCCCCATTTGAGAGACCCACCAGAAACTCTCTGGTGGGGGCGTTGGATCACCCTCCTACTCTGGGGCTGGGTGACCCAGAAAATTCTGTGGTAGGTCAGGGGGGGCAGAATTGCATTGGGGGGGATGGAGGGGGCCCAGCCACCGGACCTTGCTATCGGGCTGCCTGCTCAAAACGGTGCCCAATTGCAGGATTCACAAGAAAATTCCTCGCAATTGCCACCATGCATAAATTTGCACGGCAAGGGATAGTGAATCGCCTCTGGATTCTCACTCCCAGTGCAAGAGCAAATCAGAGGCGATTCATCTCCGGCGGGAGAACATAGGGCTGGATTCTCCTCCCCGCCGCGCCACCATTCTGCCCCGAACCGCTGGCGGGATTCTTCGTTACGCTGGCCGGTGAATGGGGTTTCCCATTGTGGGGCAGCGCCATGACGTCGAGAAACCCCGATCGCC
The DNA here is from genome assembly GCF_902713615.1 of Scyliorhinus canicula. Lineage (NCBI taxonomy): Eukaryota > Metazoa > Chordata > Chondrichthyes > Carcharhiniformes > Scyliorhinidae > Scyliorhinus > Scyliorhinus canicula. The sequence goes on along the minus strand of NC_052162.1, from coordinate 69,024,116 downwards.
AGCAAAACTAAGAATCCCTCCGGCGGAAAATCCTGCCCCTAGTGTCCCACATGGAGAATTCAGCCCAAATCTTTCCTTAAATAAGTGGACCAAAACTGCTCATTGTACTCCATATGTGGTCTCAGCAGTACCTTGTAAAGTTGCAGCAAGACATCTCTACTCTTATACTCCAACCCTGTTGAAATAAGGGCCAACGTTCCATTAGCCTTCCTGATTACCTGCTGCACCTATGTGCCAACTTTGTGTTTTGTGCACAAATACCCCAAGTTCCTTTGTGTTGCAGCTTACTGTAGTCTTTCTCCATTTAAATTATACTCTGTTCTTTTGTTCTCCTTTCCAAAATGAACATTTTCCCACATTGGGCGAGATTCTCCCCTACCCGGCGAGGCGTAGGGTCCTGGCGTAGCGGAGTGGCGCCAACCACTCCGGCGTCAGCCCTCCCCAAAGGTGCGGAATTCTCCGTACCTTTAGGGGCCAAGCCCTCACATGGTGGAGGCCGTGGCTGCGGCGGAAGAAAAAGAGTGCCCCCACGGCACTGGCCCGCCCGTCGATCGGTGGGCCCCGATCGTGGGCTTGACCACCGGGGTCCGATCGCCCCGCGCCCCCCCCAGGACACCCCGGGGGTCTGCTCGCGCCGTCGATCCCGCTGCCACCAGAGGTGGTTCAAACCACGGTGGCGGGATTGGCCTCTCAGCGGCGGGACTTCGGCCAATCGCGGGCCGGAGAATCGCCACAGGGGGCTCGCCGATCGGCGGGGCGTGATTCCCGCCGCCGCCAATTCCAAGGGTGGCGGAGAATTTCTGCCACGGCGGGGGCGGGATTTTTGCTGGCCCCGGGCGATTCTCCGACCCTGCGGAGAATTCCGCCCATTATACTCGATGTCCCAACTTCTTGCCCACTTACTTAACCGATCAATACCTCTTTGCAAACTGTTTGTATCCCTCTGGCAACTTGCATTTCCATCTATTTTTGTGTTGTCTGCAAATTTGGGTACAGTACATTTGCTTCCTTCCTCCAAGTCATTAATATATATTGTAAATAGTTGTCGTGTCAATATACTACTTCCAAAATTATGGGCTCTTATCTTATGATTTAAACTTTTGTGAGGTACATTATCAAAAACCTTCTGGAAGTCTAAATACAGCACATCAACTGGTTCCCCTTTATCCACTCTGGCTGAGACCTTCTCGAAAAACTCTACTAAATCAGTCCCTTTCATGAAGCCATGCTGACTGCTTGATTAGATTATGATTTTCCAAATGTGCTTCTTTAATAACTGATTCCAATATTTTTCCAACAATAGATGCTAGGTTAATCGACCCATAGTTATCTGGGCTGGGATTCTCCCCTACCCGGCGGGCCGGGGGGTTCCTGGCATGATGGAGTAGCGCGAACCACTCCGGCGTCAGGCCACCCCAAAGGTGCGGAGGCACCTTTAGGGGCCAAGCCCTAACATTGAGGGGCTAGGCCCGTGCCAGAGTGGTTCCCGCTCCGCCGGCTGGCATGGACGGCCATTCGCGCGACGCCATCCAGGGCCAAAGGGACTTCGCCGGCCAGCAGAGGTCCGCGCATGCGCCGGAGCGTCAACGGCTGCTCACGTCATCCCCGCGCATGTGCAAGGGAGGGGGGTCACTTCCGCCTCCGCCATGGTGAAGACCATGGCGAAGGCGGAAGGAAAAGAGTGCCCCCATGGCACAGGCCCGCCCGCCGATTGGTGGGCCCAGATCATGGGCCAGGCCACCGTGGGGGCACCCCCCGTGGCCAGATCGCCCCGCGCCCCCGCCCAGGACCCCGGAGCCTGCCCGCGCCGCCTGCTTCCGCCGGTAAGGTAGGTGGTTTGATCCATGCCGGCGGGAGAGGCTTGACAGCGGCAGGACTTCGGCCCATTGCGGGCCAGAGAATCGCTTGGGGGGGGGGGGGGGCGCCCACCAACTGGCACAGAGCGATTCCTGCTCCCGCCGAATCTCCGGTGCCGGAGAATTCGGGACACGGCGGGGGCGGGATTGACACTGGCCCCCGGCTATTCTCCGACCCGGCAGGGGGGTCGGAGAATCCCAACCCCGCTTTTTGACTCCCTCCCTTTTTAAATAGGAGTATAACATATGCAGTTTTCCAATCCACCCGTACTTCTCCAGAATCCAAGGAGTTTTGGAAAATTACAACTACTGCGTTCACTATCTCTGTAGCTACTTCTTTTAGGATTCTTGGAAACAATCCATCAGAGCCAAGGGACAAAGAACAAAGAACAAAGAAAAGTACAGCACAGGAACAGGCCCTTCGGCCCGTCAAAACTAAAATCCTTTACACTTCCGGTGTCCGTATCCCTCTATTCCCACCCTAAAAGAACAAAGAAAAGTACAGCACAGGAACAGACCCTATCTGCCTTATCTGCCTTTAGCCCCATTAGTTTGTCTAATACTACTTCTCCAGTGAGGGTGATGGTATTAAATTCCTCCCCCATATTCTTTCGTATCAATGGGTTGTTCAAAGCATTTTAACCAGAAAGACTGATGCAAAATATCTGTTTACCTCCTCGTCATTTTCTTGTTTCCCATAACTATCTACCCAGATTCATTTTCTGAGGGGCATATGCTCATTTTGACCTCACTCTTGCGTTTCATAAACGTACAGAACCTCTATTGTCATTTGTTGTATTCCGCGCTAGTTTTCCCTCATAATTTATTTTCTCTTTATTATCTTTTTAGTACTGCTTTGCTGGATTCTGAATTTATCCCAGTCTTCGGGACTATCACTGACTTTCGCCTCCTTCTATGCTTTTTCTTTCACCTTAATACTCTCCTTAACTGTCTCGGTTAGCAATGGGGGGTTTATCCCTCTCTTAGAATCTTTCCTCCTGATGAGGATATATTTTTGCTGGGAATCATGAATTACCTCCTTAAATGTCTGCCAGTGCTTGTTTACTATCTTGCCTTTCCTGCTAATCTATCTGCCCAGTCTACTTTAGCGAACTCTATCCTCATTTCATTCTAATTCCCATTATTTAAATGAAACACAATTATTCCTAACCCAAGTTTCTCACTCCCAGAGTGAATATTAAACTCTATCATGTTATGATCGCTGGGCGCGATTCAGCAATTATGTTGCGCCCTGCGTGGATCGGGACATGCCGGGTGAATAGCGGGAAAGATGAAAATCGAAATTTGTGCCGGGTGCAAACCATTTTGTGATTTATCCAGCCCACTCCCGATGTCGAGTTCCAGATCTCACCCAAAAATGGTGGAAAGGTCATCGACCCTCATTTACACTCATTTTAATTTCACTAATGGAAATTGAATACAGCAGCCTCCTGGGAATTACCCATCTCCCAAGTTGGAAGGCACGCGGGCATCGTTTAGTACTCCTTTCCGAGTCAGGGAACCTGGCACGATGGCTGTTGAGGGGAAGTGAGGACGTGAGTCACCATTTCCGTTTTCCGGCATGCAGCTCAAGTGCACCGGAGCTACTGTCCCAGTGTTCGGGAGAGGTGGGCACCCCTCAGGGTGGTAGGGTTTGGTCGGGGGTTCGGGGGGGGGGGGGGGTGGCGGTGAAGCCTTCCAGGTCAGGGGTCGCCCTGCGGCCTGTGGTGTGAGGAGCTTTTTGTCTGTTAGGCCTTCAAGCCATCTTTAAATAGTATGGAGATACATAACAGGGACAACCACAGCTGCAGCCTGTCTGACCCACCAAACACTTCCAAGACAGAACCCTGCTGCGACTTCTAACTAAAATTTAATTTCACTCCCTTTGACTGTGAGAAACCTCTAGCTTCACAGCTGAAAGCTACTTCAAATGAGGAATTAGCCTTGTTAGGTGTGATAGCACTTCAACTCTCAAGTGGCTCCTCAAGGGTATCTTTGGGCAGCACGGTAGCACACTGGTTAGCACAATTGCTTCACAGCTCCAGGGTCACAGGTTCGATTCCCGGCTTGGGTCACTGTCTGTGCAGAGTCTGTACGTTCTCCCCGTGTATGCGTGGGTTTCCACTGGGTGCTCTGGTTTCCTCCCACAGTAAAAGATATGCAGGTTAGGTGGATTAGCCATGCTAAATTGTCCTTAGTCTCCAAAAAGGTAAGGTGGGGTTACTGGGTTATGGGGATGGGGTGGGTTTAAGTGGGGTGCTCTTTCCAAGGGCCGGTACAGACTTGATGGGCCAAATGGCCTCTTTCTGCACTATAAATTCTATGATAAGTTTATGATGAGGGCATATGTACCATGCCTCAGAGGATGATTAGTGCATTGCATATCCAGCAAACTTTAATGTCTGAACAATATACCCGAACTCTTGGCGCATCAGCATCATAGAGACAGCTGCCAGCAATCAAACACTAAAGAACAGGGGTTGGATTCTCTGGTCGCTGATAGAACATAGAACATAGAACAGTACAGCACAGAACAGGCCCTTCGGCCCTCGATGTTGTGCCGAGCAATGATCACCCTACTTAAACCCACGTAACCCGTATACCCGTAACCCAACAATCTCCCCATTAACCTTACACTACGGGCAATTTAGCATGGCCAATCCACCTAACCCGCACATCTTTGGACTGTGGGAGGAAACCGGAGCACCCGGAGGAAACCCACGCACACACGGGGAGGACGTGCAGACTCCACACAGACAGTGACCCAGCCGGGAATCGAACCTGGGACCCTGGAGCTGTGAAGCATTGATGCTAACCACCATGCTACCGTGAGGCCCCTGATGCCGAAATCGCATTCGGAGAACTGCCGGAGAATCCAAATTCCCGGCTGAATCGTGGCTTTCACGGTACTCCACCCCCTCCAAAGCCCGTGAAGGTCACTGAATCCCTAAACCTTTCTGCCACCGGGTCATTACAGGGCTCAAGCAGGGTCCTGCGTAGCATATCACAGTCATCCGCCCACAGGTGCATCCGGGAGGTGGTGGATGCTATGTATGCTCGGGAATCAGACTATATCACTTTCAATTCCACCAAGATGCCCGGGTTGCAGGATTTTCCAGCTTCTCCGGGATGCCCCATTTGCAGGGGGCGATCAATGCGAGCACCGGAAAGGGGTACATTAACAGGAAGGGGTTCTATTTCCTATATGTTCAGATCATGTGAGACCATCGCCTCTGAATCATGCACGTGTGCGCCTGCTACCCGTGGATCATGCATAACAGCTACATCCTGGGGCTCTTGGAGATCAAGGGCTATCCCAGCATGACAGGTTGGCTCTTGTGGGACATCCTCTGAGATATTTGTTGATGATGCCGTTGCAGAGGACTGAGACCGAGGGGGAGACCCGTTATAATGAGGCCAACACTACCATCCAGGCTGTCATTGGGTGGTGCATAGGGCTGCTGAAAATGCAGTTCTGAAAACTGCAATACACACACCAGAGGGTCTCTGACTTTGTGGTGGTCTGCGGTACCCTCCATAGTCTGCCGACATGCTGGCAGAGGAAGAGGAGGGTCATACGGCATGTATGAGGGGGAGGAGAGGCGGACCAGGAGGGCCTGGAGGACAAGCCCAATGAGGAGCCGCATAATGGAGGATAGGTGGCGGCAAAGAGTCCAACATGCCAGCAGGACCAGGGAGACCCTCATCATCTCCAGATTCTCCTGGAACAAAGCTGTGTCCATCAGCTCAATGAGCCAGAACGCACCCCCCCCCCCCCCCCCCAGCCCCCCGCCACCATTTCTCCCCCAATCCCTCTCCAAGAGTCTGTGTCGGCACTGTCAGCTGGTCACCATGCAGGCATGATCATAGAATCCCTACAGTGCAGTAGGCATTCAGCCCATCAAGTCCGCACGAGCTCTCAGGAAGAGCACCCAAACGAGGCACAAACCACACACTATTTCATAACCCCACCTAGGGCCAATTTATCATGGCAAATCCACCTAATATGCCCATCTTTGGACTGCACAAGGAAACCGGAGCACCAGTAGTAAACCTACGCAGACACAGGGAGAAAGTACAACATTCACACAGACAGTCACCCAATGTCGGAATCTAACCTGGGTCATGGCGCTGTGAGGCAGGATGGATAACAACTGTGCCATTGGGCTGCCCTCTATTAATTGCATTTAAATTTCACTAGCTGCCGTGTGATGCACTATCAATTACGCAAAGACGAGAGTCGGATGTAATCGAGGCTTTATTACACTGAAATGTGTGGCCTCCAACAGCAGCTGACGAAATGGCTGCTGTACGGGGAGCACACGTATTTATACTCTGCCTACTGGGCGGAGCCAGCAGGCAGGGATCTACCCCCGTACCTGTAGTACAGGGGCCTTACCGTAAAGCACCCATAACAACATCCTCTATATTCACCATATCAGATATGCATGGGAGGGGATATGTGTCGAGCTGCGTTTACCGATTGATGGTCTGACTGTAGTCAACAACCATCCTATATTTCTCCCCAGTTTTGACTATTACCACTTGGGCTCTCCAGGGGCTGTTGCTGGCTTCGGTGATGCCTTCCCGAAGCAGCCGCTGGACTTCAGATCTGATGAAGGTCCTGCCCTGGGCCCTGGGCACTGTACTGTCTGCTCCTGGTAGTGATGGGTTTGCAATCCGGGGTTAGGTTTGCAAAAAGGGAAGGTGGGTCGACCTTGAGGGTCGTGAGGCCATACACAGTAAGGGGTGGTATGGGCCCGCCGAATTTCAGGGTTAGGCTTTGGAGGTTGCACTGGAAGTCCAGGCCGAGTAGCAAGGCAGCACAGAGGTTAGGGAGGATGTAGAGGCGGAAGCCGCTGAACTCCACGCCCCGGACAGTGAGAGTGGCGATGTAGTACCCCCGGATCGCCACGGAGTGGGATCCGGAGGCCAGGGAGATTCTCTGATTTGCAGGGTGTACCACGAGGGAGCAACGCCTTACCGTATCGGGATGAATGAACCTTTCAGTGCTCCCGAAGTCCAGCAGGCAGGAGATCTCATGTCTGTTGGCCTTCACTTTAGTTGAAGCAGTCGCGAGGTTGTGTGGTCGAGACTGCTCAATCGTGACGGAGGCGAGATACGGCTATTGCCGTGGTTGCAGGTGATGAGCGGCCTGATGAGGTGCCCGATGGGCAGGGGTCCCGAGTCGGGTAAGATGGCGGCACCCACGAGCCGCACGTGTTGTGGGGGAGGCAAGATGGCGGCGCCTGTTGGTCTTGGGAGGAGGGAAAGATGGCGAAATGTCGGCTGTGCGGGGAGCACACATATTTATACTCCGCACGTGTGGGGTGCCGGGACAATAGCGGTGATTGAGCGGGCCTGGCACACTGCAGCAAAATGTCCCTTCTTGCCACAGGCCTTGCGGCAGGCGCTCCATGCTGGGCAGCACTGTCGGGGATTTTTTGACTGCCCACAGAAGTAGCATTTGGGCCCCCGGGATTGGTTGGCTGCTGCATGGCACAGGCGTGGGGATGGCTAAGGGCGGTCGCTGATGGGGTCCACGATGGGGCGGTCGTCTGCGGAGTCCACGATGCACAGGAGGGGTGGGCCACGCGGTCGCGGGCATAGGCTTGAATGTTGCGTGATGCGACCGTAAGTGAGAGCGCTAGCGTTTTGGTCACTGCGAGGTCGAGCGTGGCCCCTTCTAGGAGGCGCTGGTGGACGTAGTCAGACTCTATGCCGGTAACAAATGCGTCTCTCATCAGCAAATTTGAGTGTTCCGTGGCCAAAACAACCTCACAGTCACAGTCTCTAACTAGGGCGAGAAGGGCCACCAGAAATCTTTCACTGACTCACCGGGAAGCTGGGACTGCATGGAGCGGAGGTGCCTGGCGTAGATTTTGTTAGTCCGCTGAGCGTAGTTTTCCTTCAGTAGTACCATGGCCTCTGCGTAGGTTGGCGCGTCCTGGATGAGTGGAAAGACGTTGGAGCTCAGCCGCGTGTAAAGGATCTGGAGCTTCTGGAATTGTGTCTGGCGCAGACCCGATGTACGCTTCAAAACAGGCTAGCCAATGTTCAAAGTCCTTTTTGCCGTTGTCTGCTTGAGGATGCAGTGATCCGGCTTTATGCGGAGGTCCACCTCTGAAAACTCAGTGTCATAAATTGATGCACTATCAATTATGCAAAGACGAGAGTAGGATGTAATCGAGGCTTTATTACACTGAGATGATCGGCCTCACACAGCAGCTGACGAGCATGCATATTTATACTCCACCTACTGGGCGGAGCCAGCAGGCAGTGATCTACCCCTGTACCTGTAGTACAGGGGCCTTACCGTAAATTACTGATAACAACATCCTCTATATACAATATATACATCAGTGGTGACTACCACACCGTGGTGGGATTTGAACCCATGTCCCCGGAGTGTTACCCTGGGTCCTCAGGATTACATGTCCAATGACAGTACTACTATGCCACCATCGTGCCCCAGAGAGTGATGATAACTCGCTGTGAGGAAAGCTCTGGTGTTCATCACTTTCTGATAAAAACTGACAACTATCTTTCTACATCTCACACCCATTCTCTGAACAGGGTATGCATCAGGGGCTTTTAATCTAGGACTGCTGTGCCCGGGGGTGGGGGGGTTGGGGGGGGGGGCGGAGTTGGGGACAGCTGAAGGCAACAAGGGGAAGGAGTGCAGGCAGGCCCGCTGTGAAGATTAATGTGACAGAGGCTTCACATATATGAGGAATGACATGCTGTAATAGTGAATATTTTACTGTGACGGATTTCCATTCCCCCAAGTGACTTCAGCAGTGCCCAATCAGGGCTCCTCACTCTTCTCCGTCTTTCGTGGTCTAGTGATATGTCTAGGTGTGTCCCCAGAATGCAGATCAGAGCTGGAGGCAGTCTGCAGATTTCCATGCCCTGTCGCCTTTGATGCCCTTGACCGATGGCCTCTGGAGGGGCTGGTGCCCGGGGTCCCAGCCAGCTTACCAGTGGCAGTGGTGTTGCCGTGCCACCCTATCCGCTGCCCTTGAGATACACCGATGTCAGAAGGGGGGGATTTCAAAGAATTCGAGACCACCATCACCTACTTGGTGGAAGTTCCCGGGATGGCCTCCAGCGCTTCTTTTTCCCTGATGGTGCCGGTAGGGCTCTGAGGACTCCATGGGATTGAGGTACAGCTGGAGTGAGCTGCTGAGGCTTCTAAGTCATCTGGCATTGCCAGTCCTGAAGCCTCACTATTATCTGCAACATAGTGGTGACGCCCTCAGGAATGCTCCTCAGTGACTAGGCCATGCTCTACAGTATGTTGGCAATGGGAATTTGATGGGTGGCATGTGCAACTGATGCCAGGACTGGGGTGGTAACTTACCTTGCAACTCATTCAAGGTCATTTGTCTTCTTCCTCTATTGGACGGCTGTCCTCAGGTCATGCTGCCCGCTCTAACAGCCACTGCCAATCCCTCCCAGGTGACATTGCTAACCCTGCTGCTAGTCCTCTGACCCCCCTCAGTGCCTTTCACCCACAGTGTCAAGAAGCCTTGTGAGGTCGGCATCCCCAAACGAGGAGCAGGTCTGCGCGCTGCCATACTTGTGTGTTGACTGGGAGTTAGTGGTAAGGGAGCTTTTAAAAGCAGATTCACATTGTTAGCAGGGAGCTGCTGAGCCATGAGTTGGGTGAATCAGATGGCGATAGAGCTGGTAATGCCAAGAATCTCATGGGGGCTCATTTTTGACACTAAGTGTCCCTGAATACAGGCCGTGATCTTGCCAAATGTGCCCAAAACGGAACTTTTAAATTTTTCCGTTGAATCATGTCCGCTACTTCCCAAAGAATCTTTTACTCTGAGGTTATTTATTAAACCTGCCCCATTACCCATTACCAGATCCAAAATAGCCTGTTCCCTGGTTGACTCCATGACATATTGCTTGAGGAAACTATCCCTAATGCAGTCTATTACTTTGTTATCATAATTACCCTTACCTACTTAATTAACCCAATGAACATGAAGATTAAAGTCACCTATAATATTGCTCTATTCCAGTTACATGTTCCTATTATTTGTTGATTTACATCCTTTCCTACCGTGTGGCTACTGTTTGGGGGTTTATATATTACTCCGACCAATGTCTAAAAAAACAAAAGCAAATTACTGCGGATGCTGAAATCTGAAACCAAAAGAGAAAATGCTGGAAAATCTCAGCAGGTCTGGCAGCATCTGTAGGGAGAAAAAAGAGCTAGCGTTTCGAGACCAGATGACCCTTTGTCAAAGCTAAAAGGCAGAGAAAATGGCAGATATTTATACTGTGGGGTGATGGAATGAAAGATGAATCTTAGCCACAGAAACCAAGGGAAAAGTGTGCTAATGTCAGTCCTCAAAGAGAATAAAAGATGTGAAAGGCCAAACAGAAGCGAAACTAAAATCAGAGGGTAAGCTGTGGCAGGTGTAAGGGGGAAGGGAGAAGCAAAAGGAGAACAGGTCAGGAGAGGGGGGATAAAATAGGAGGGGGTATGTATAAAGAAAGACAAGAAAGAAATAAAAGGTAAAAGATAGTTGAAATGAAATGGAATGAAAACAAATGGGTTGAGGTGGGGTAGAACTAATCATCTGATGCTGTTGAATTCGATGTTGAGACCGGAACGCGTGCCGAACCGGAAAATGAGATGTTGTTCCTCCAGTTTGCGTTGAGCTTCACTGGAACATTGCAGCAGGCCAAGGACAGACATGTGGGCATGGGAGCAGGGTCTTGTGTTGAAATGGCAAGCAACAGGAAGCTCGGTCCTGACTGCGCACAGACTGAAGGTCTGCACTCAGCAAAGCGAGACCCAGTCTACGTTTGGCCTCTCCTATATAGAGGAAACCACATTGAGAGCAGCAAATGCAATAGACCAGATTGGAAGCGGTGCAAGTGAAACGCTGCTTAACCTGGAATGAGTGTTTTGGGCCTGGAATGTTAAGCATGGAAGAGGTAAAGGGGCAGGTGTTACACCTTCTGCGATTGCATGGGAAGGTGCAATGGGTGATGGGAGAGGTACTGGGTATGGTGGAGGAGTGGACTAGATTATCCCAGAGGGACGGTCTCTGTGCAATGCTGACAGAGACAGCTCCTACCAATGTCTTCTTCCTCTTGCTTTTTTACTTTTGTCCAAATGAACTCAACATCAGCCAAACCGAGATTGTCCCTCACAACTATCCTCATTTCACCTATTAATAACACTGCTACCCCTCCACCTATTCCTTTCCTCCTTTCCTTCTGATAGGTCAAAAATCCCTGAAAATTAAGTCCCAGTTTTTATCTCCTTGTAACATGTTGCTATGAGATCTTATCCATTTAGCTCAATTTTCACTGTCAGTTCATCTAACTTATTCTGAATGCTTTGTGAATTAAGTTACAAAGCCATTAGGCATGCCTTTTTGCCGCTTTTAGTCATCCTAACTTTTCTTTGTTCCGTGGTCCTATTTGCCTCCCATCCTTAATAATAATCTTTATTGTCACAACTACGCTTATATTAGCACTGCAATAAAGTTACTGTGAGAAGCCCCTAGTCGCCACATTCAGACACCTGTTTGGGTACACAGAGGGAGAGTTCAGAATGTCCAAATTATCGAACAGCACATCTTTAGGGACTTGTGGGAGGAAACCGGAGCACCCGGAGGAAACCCACGCAGACCCAGGGAGAACGTGCAGACTCCACACAGACAGTGACCTAAGCCTGGAATCGAACCTGGGATCCTGGAGCCGGAAAGCAACAGTGCTAACTAATGTGCCACCGTGTCGCCCTTTATTACCCTGTCTGCCAATTTTACATTTTACTGTTCTTTCTTTTATTACTGTCCTTGTTTCTTTTTCCCTTATCACCCTGCTTAGGTCCCCATCACCCTGCCATTCTAGTTTAAACCCTCCCCAACCACACTAGCAAAGGCACACCCGAAGACATCAGTCCCGGACCTGCCCATGTGTAACCCCTCCAGTTTGTACTGGTCCCACCTCTCCCAGAACCCGTCCCAATATCCCAGGAATCTGAAAGCTTCCCCTTGTACCATCTTTCCAGCTGTGTATTTATCCAATATATCCTGCTATTTCTACTCTGATTAGCATGCAACACTGGTAGTAATCCTGAGATCACTACCTTTGTGGTCCTACTTTACAACTTACTTCATAACTCTATATTCTGCTTTCATAATCTCAACCCTTTTTTTAACCTATGTCGTTGGTACCGATGTGCACCATGACCAATAGCTGTTCACCCTCCCCCTCCAGAATGTCCTGCAGACGCTCTGAGAGATTCTTGACCCTCACACCAGGGAGGCAACATATCATCCTGGAGTCTTGTTTGCAGCCAGAAATGCCTATCCGCTTCCCTTACAATTGAATCCCTATAACAATTGCATTCCTACACTTTGTACTCCTCCCCTCTGCAGCAGAACCAACCGTGGTGCAATGAATTTGGCTGTTGCTGCTTTCTCCTGAGAGGCCATTCCCCTCAACAATATCCAAAGTGATGTGTCTGTTTTGCAGGGAAATGGCCACGGAAGATTTCTGCAGTGCATGCCTAATCCTCTTGCTCTGCCTGGTGGTCACCCATTTCCTCCTGCCTGTGGAGTCTGAGCCTGTGCTGTGACCTCTCTATATGTGCTATCCACGATACTCTCCACCTCATGGATGCTCCACAGTGTCCCCAGCTTCTGCTTATGCTCCAAAACTCGGTCTTCCAGGAGCTGTAGTTTTAGACACCCTGCACACATGACGGATTCCCACATGGAGCAAAAGGAGCAAGCCATGGCTTTAAGTTGGCCTGCCATGACATCCTTTGAATTAAATCTTTAGATGATGCTTAATATCAGATAATATCAATTGCTCAACGGCCCTTCTTTCCTGATCCTCATTATTGCAACTTGTATTATCTTACCAATTTAAATTTTTGGAAAGAAAAGCAACCAAGATAGGGGCTCTCTGAATGCTGCAGTCATTGTCAGCTGATTGCAGGAACTGAACATGTATTATCATTCCAAGGCTGACACACCTTCATATTTGAAACATTTCGAATAAATAGTAGACGGCAAATTAAGATAGTAATCAGAATACTTGAATCATGCAATGAAAACTGCAATAAATGCACATGACCAAAAACACTATAGACTTTTATCAATGTTAGAGTTTGATGATTATATTAAGATTTGTACGTTATTAGGGACTACCTGTTGATTGAAACACGTAATACAATAAAATTGTGTTGCTCTACAGTAGCAAATAATGTGGGATCCTGAGGAAAAAACAGGAGCACAGTAGTTAATTATTTTGAAAAGCGAGAGTATTGTGATACGTGTTTGATTTAATGCATTGAGATGAAGTACTGTACGACAATAGAGCACTGGGACCAATTACTATGAGTCACAGTATCATTACGAGACATTGCTGTGAGCCATATAATAAAAAAGGGGATAGAATTAGCACAAGGAGACTTTAAAAGGAGTCTGAAAGTGCCAGCAGGCTCATCATTTGCAATGTCAAGAAAATAGGAAGGGGTAGTTAACAAAGCAGTAAAAGTTTTGGATACACAGCCAGAAGAGTAGAAGATAAGTTATGATGATGCTTCAAGTTGTGTTGAGCAGATCACACATTGAACTATGCATGAAATTTTGGCCGCTGTAATCTTATGGATCAGAGAGGGTACAAAGAGGAATTAGCTGAATAATCCGAGGGCAGCCACCGCTGCAAAGAACCGAAGTTCAACCGGGGCTAGTGTGTGAGGTGAGGTCGTGATAGGGAGGATAGCTTTGTAGCCTGATGAAGACAAGTGAAGACTGGGTGGAGGGGCAATGTAGAAGGAGGGCCTGTCAAAGGTGTGGGGTAAGTGGAGGGGGTGGTGTGCGAAGGGCAAACACTAGGGGTGTAATGTGGAAGGAGGGTTGTGCAAGGAGGGGGTGGGGAAAGGGTGAGGGCTCACAATGGCAGACAGGGTACAAGTAGGAGGATGAAGAGGTCGAACAGTGTAAGGCAGAGGGAAGATTTAGGGGAAGGATGCTGTACCCTGGACAAGGCTGCATGAAACATGGACAACTAAAAGGGTGAATGTGAAATACATACATTACTGGAAGGGGATGAATGCAGACTGCAGGTAAAAGGGTGGGGTCCTGTTAGTGTGGCACATTAGGGAAGGTTTGTCCAAACATTATGTTGGGACTGCAGTGGTCTGTGAAGGTCACTGTTATCCATTGTCATCTTTGGAAATGGGAACTATGTCAAGACACCCGTTTACATTCAGGGGTTGACAGACAGGAGTCACAAAGTACAGACATTCCTGCTGTGAGATGGAAAAGAGTTACAGACAATAGCCAGTCCAAGGGCTGTGTGGAACTCATTGCCAGAAGTCAGAAGTGTGGGAGGATGGCTAACCTGGGCTCTGGGGCTCGTTCTTGCAATGCACACCCACTCGTTGGTGCCACTACAGTGGACAGGGCCAAGGTCAATTACACAGAACACACACCCTGTTATCCTGGAACCAAACCAGATTTCTAAATTTACGCTTTCAATGGGATAGGCACAGTGAAATAGCCTCAAGTCAACATTGTTAAAGCTACATAGTGGAAGGCAGTGTTGCAGCCTTGGAGCGTGAATGTTATAGTAAAGATGGCAAAGCTGCATCCCACCCCCAGCAAGGTGGCAGGTCCTTGCGATGCAGTGTCCAGGCTGCATGCAGGGACCACCCAGGTGGAGGGTGTTACTGTGGCCCTGAGTCAGACATTGTCTAACGATGTAGAGCCCGGAGCTCATCGCAGAGCAGGTTGTCATCATCCTTCATGCCATGCAATAGACCCGCTTCCACTGGTGACCTTGTGAGGCCTGCCCGTTGTGCCGCAGGTGGATGTGTAATGGAGGGATGGTGTGTATGCGAGTGGTTGGTGGTGGGCGGGGTGAGGGTCATGGTGTGGTGCCATACTGTGCTGTCCGTGCCCATGGTCAACGAATCCCCCTCCCCCTAGTCTGTGAACCGTGCGGCTATCAACTCGTCCTGTGCAAACTGGCCCAGCTGGTTTCGTTGGGCAGCCTCCCATCCCTGTCCAGCCCGTATGTCCCGTACATTGGCCCCCCCTTTCACATCCTCCTCATCTGGGGAGGCATGCCCTTCATTGTGTTCCTCCCCTCCCCCTCCTCCTCATCCTCCTCCTCTGGCTCCAGCACATCGCCCCTCTGCTGGGCTACATTGTGCAGGACGCAGAACACTACAACGATGCGGCCGACCCGCTCTGACGGGTTCTGGAGGGCCGCTCCAGAGTGGTCCAGACACCTGAAGCGCATCGTCAGCAGCCCAAATCACCTCTCGACCATATCCCTGGTCGAACAATGGGCATCGTTATAGTGGTGCTCCACGTCGGTCTGTGGCTCCGTATAGCCTTCATCAGCCACGACCTCAACGGGTAATCCCTGTCGCCCATCAACCAGCCCCACAGCCGGGGAGGGGGTGGGGGAGGTGTCCCTCGTACATGGTGGGAATGAACGATTGTGACAATATGAATGAGTCATGTACACTGCCCGCATACCGGGCGCAGACGTGCAGGAGGTTTATCCGGTGGTCACAGACCACCTGCACGTTCATGGCGTAAGTCCGCTTCCTATTCATGAACATGGCCCTATTATCCGATGGTGGCCGCGTGGCAATGGGCATCCCATCGAGCGCCCCCTGGACAATGGGAATCCTTGCAACCGTGGCAAAGCCCGCTGCCCGAGTATCCTGTTGGGCGCGATCCACAGGTAACTGAATGCAGCGCTCCGTGATATCGTACAGGGCATCCGTCACTGCACGGATGCACCTATGCACCGATGCTTGGGAGATGATGGAGAGGACCCCACACGGTGACTGGAATGACCCCATGGTGTAGATGTTCAGGGCCACCGTCACCTTGAGGGCGACTGGGAGACGATGTCCACCCCCAATCCCACATGGTGCCAGGTGTGCCATCAAGTGGCAGATATGGGCGACGGTTTCCCAGATCATCTGGAGTCTTCTACTGCATGCCCTGTCTGGGAAGTCCTGGAAGGACATGTGGCGCCGGTACACACGAGGCCTCATCGGGCGCCTCCGTCGCCATGGCACTGCCTCCTCCTCCTTGTCTAGTCGTGCGGGCGGCCATCCAGCCTGGCCAGCTGCCACCTGCCCCTCTGCAGCATGCTGCTCTGCGGCAGCCTCCGCCGCCTCCCTGTCATGCCCTGTTCTAACTCCCACAGGGCTTCATGCAGGGCAACAGCTCCCATCACGGCGTCCAACATCGCTGGGTGATGGACAAACATAACAGTCTGCAGAGGCGGGGACAGACGGCATTTCATCATTGCACATATCTCCCTTTCCAACCAGGTGCCATGGGCTACATGGTCACCACTGTTGCCAGCTGGCACCTATCCACGCATAACCCTCCCCCCCCAAGCCCTACCCCGACCCCTCCCTGACACTATTCCCCCCCCGACCCCTCCCCGACATTACCACCCCCCCCCGACCACCCCGACCCCTCCCCGGCACCCCTCACCCCCGGCCCCACCCCCGATTCCTCCTCCACACTACCCACCCCCCCAGACACTTCCCGACACTACCCTCCCCGATCATGCCCGACCCCTCCCCGATCACTCCAAACCCCTCCCCGACACCCCTCCCCGACACCCCTCCTCCGGTCCCACTCATGTCCCCTCCTCGACACTACCCCCCCCCCCACCCCCCCTCCCCTCTGACCACCCCTGAGCCCTTCCTGACATCCCTCCATCCCCCGGACACCAACACCGACAATGCCCCGCCCCCCCGGCCCTGGGCGGCCTCCGGCCCCGACAATGGCACCCCTCCCCGCAGCCATGGCCGTGCCGTTTTGACATCTTTGCGGTCCCCCCACGCCGACCCCTACCTCCTCCTTCATCGGTGTCATCCAGCAGACTGGTTGACGTCGTTCAAAAGGATGTTTGATTTACGTCAGCGTGACCTATGGTCACGTCGGCGGGACTTCGGCCCATCCGGCCTGGAGATTTGCTGCAGGCCCGGGGACCAGCACGTCTTGCCACTTCTGCCGATTCTCTGACCCGCGGGGTGTACTCCGCGTCGCCGTGGTTTTGGCCGGGTCAGAGTCTCGGAATCCCGGCAACAGAGCGGCGTGGCGGGATTCCCGGAGTCCCGGCCGACCCCCCGCCCCCGTCCCCCCCGCGATTCTCCAACTCGGCACAGGATTGGAGAATCCCAGGCTATATTGAATCGGTTTCTACCACTGCGTAAAAAATGATTTTGGCACGTCGCCTCGCTTTTCACCTTAATTCTGGATCCACTGGATATTGACCATCCTTTAATTGGGACTGGTTTCTCTTCATTTACTCCATCAAAACCATTCATGAATTTAACATCTCCATAAGATGTCCTTTTTTTGTGAGGACCAGGAAAATTCAGCAAGGATTTGTAGAGTCAAGCAGAAAGTAACTTTATTTACAAGAATATGTAAATAACAGGGCCAGTAGTTCACTACTGGCTTCCTCTCTAACCAGTACCACACTGGCCAGCTCTATTTACACAGCTGTGTTGCTGATGATTCCTTGCACCCCCCCCCCCACCGTCATCGGGGGTGCAACATGACCTCATGGCTCCGGAACTCAATCCCTCTACCAATAAAGGCCAACACACCATAGGCCTTCTTCACAACCCTATCAACCTGGGTGGCAACTTTCAGGGATCTATGTACATGGACACCGAGATCCCTCTGCTCATCCACACTACCAAGAATTTTACCATTAGCCAAATATTCCGCATTTCTGTTATTCTTTCCAAAGTGAATCACCTCACACTTCTCCACATTAAACTCCATTTGCCACCTCTCAGCCCAGCTCTGCAGCTTATCTATGTCCCTCTGTAACCTGCAACATCCTTCCGCAATGTCTACAACTCCACCGACTTTAGTGTCGTCTGCAAATTTACTCACCCATCCTTCTGCGCCCTCCTCTAGGTCATTTATAAAAATGACAAACAGCAACGGCCCCAGAACAGATCCTTGTGGTACGCCACTCGTAACTGAACTCCATTCTGAACATTTCCCATCAACTACCACTCTCTGTCTTCTTTCAACTAGCCAATTTCTGATCCACATCTCTAAATCACCCTCAATCCCCAGCCTCCGTATTTTCAGCAATAGCCGACCGTGGGGAACCTTATCAAACGCTTTACTGAAATCCATATACACCACATCAACTGCTCTACCCTCGTCTACCTGTTCAGTCACCTTATCAAAGAACTCGATAAGGTTTGTGAGGCATGACCTACCCTTCACAAAACCATGCTGACTGTCCCTAATCATATTATTCCTATCTAGATGATTATAAATCGTATCTTTTATAATCCTCTCCAAGACTTTACCCATCACAGACGTTAGGCTCACCGGCCTATAGTTACCGGGGTTATCTCTACTCCCCTTCTTGAACAAAGGGACCACATTTGCTATCCTCCAGTCCTCTGGCACTATTCCTGTAGCCAATGATGACCTAAAAATCAAAGCCAAAGGCTCAGCAATCTCTTCCCTGGCTTCCCAGAGAATCCTAGGATAAATCCCATCCGGCCCCGGGGACTTATCTATTTTCACCTTGTCCAGAATTGCCAACACTTCTTCCCTACGCACCTCAATGCCATCTATTCTAATAGCCTGGGTCTCAGCATTCTCCTCCACAATATTATCTTTTTCTTGAGTGAATACTGACGAAAAGTATTCATTTAGTATCTCGCTTATCTCCTCAGCCTCCACACACAACTTCCCACCACTGTCCTTGACTGGCCCTACTCTTACCCTAGTCATTCAATGCCAACTCAATGCCAAAATCTCTCTGATTGAATGCCTATTTGCTCCAACATACAAATCTTTTCACATGCCTCTTGTTGAGCTCTCTTTGTTTGACAACCTTGGCCATTTTACACAGTTAGGACCTGGGCACTCAGAAGGTTATGTCCTGTGCTTTCTTTCAAGAAACATAGAAGTGCATACAGTGTAGAAGGAGGCCATTCAGCCCATCGAGACTGCACCGATCCTTCAAAGGACTACCCCACCTTTTTAAAAAAATTAATTTGATTACAAACATGTATCAAAACAGGTCAACCACCCCCCACCACCCTCCCACGTGACGAGCAGCCCCTCAAACACGGTCACAACATCCCCCGGACCACCCTACTTCGGCCCAAACCCCAACTTATGCCAAACCAACCTTGGGACACTTAGGGGCAATTGAGCATGGCCAATCCACCTAGCCTGCATATCTTTGGACTGTGGGACGAAACCGGAACACCGGGAAGAAACCCACGCAGACACGGAGACTGTACAAACTCCACAACAGTAACCTGAGGCCGGACTTGAACTCGGGTCCCTTGTGCTGTGAGGCAGCAGTGCTAACCACTGTGCCACTGTGCTGCCCTCAAAAGTATGCTCAACGTCTCTGAAGCTGTTTATCTTCTCAAGCATATTAATAATTGCACCATAAGCATTCAATCAACAGTTCAAAAAAAATTAAAAACTTACCACATCATTGTTATCAACATTCGCATTGATCTGTCAAGAAAATAACCCTCTTCATCACATTTCCGGTTCTCAATGTTTCCTGGATGATTAATTGGACGTGAAACGATTGACATTACGAGTTTTCTGAGTTAAGGTTGGGTATTATTCCACAGCTCAGGTAACTTCTTTTGTCAGCACAACAGCTGTAACATCAGCAGAAAATTCAGGCTAAAGAACATACTCCCTCATCTCACCAATAGTTGTGACTCCAAGCAACGTATTACTACAATTCATTTTTGATGCAATTCTTTGAGGTTTAGCCAGCCTCACAGCTTCCTTCCTTTTTAACATTTTTGTGCTTGCTTTATCAATTAAGACTACATTGTTTTTTGCAATGAATTCTGGCAACTTTCTGTAAGTTAAAAGCAAGCGCAATACACAGCCACCATAATCATTGCCATCATGAGATATTTTATACATATTTTAAAAAGTAAACCTTAATTAGGAGTCAGCAGTTTTCAGTGTACCAGTACAAATTTTCCAGTTTTGTTTATTAACTGAAGATTTGAAATTATGGCTGACAATATTAATTTAAACAGGAAAATGGCTTTCCATATTGCTCCATCCTTCATTTTAATGATAAAGCTTTAGCATTTAGTCAGTGCTGTGATCCCCATTTTACCAAAGCAAGGACAAACCTGTGTGTAACAAACAATTATTTTTCTGTGCTAAATATGTGAAACTAATTGATATCAGTTTGGGATTCAATGAAGATTAATGCTATTAAATGAGTCACTTAGTACAGAATTTGAAAATTTTCAAAGCATTTTGCTGCAGCTTTTCATCTTGCACTCATCTGGACAAACAAAAGAATGCCAAATGTCTAAAAGAGAGGGACTGTCTACCACAGAATTGAGCAAGGTTGCATATGAATTTCAGAGTCAGAACATTGCCTGGCATGTAGACTGTTAGCCCCAAATATTAGCTGGTCGACTCAAACAGCGGGCTGGATTCTCCCAAAATGTCCCGACGCCGGCATAAAAACGTTGGACTTTTACTCCAGAGATTCCTGGAAAAAAGATCAGCTAATTCAATGCCCTGCAGGGGGCGAGCAGGTACCCGGAATGATTTATGCAGCTTCAGCTATGGATACGGGCCCTCGCACTTCTGGTTCGGAGTCTGCGATGCACATGGCAACGGCCTGCAGCGGCCGCACCGAGCTCCATGGCGGACTCAGACTGCGGAGCGACACAGAAAAATTAGACACCCCCAATTGACCGAGCGCCCGAGCATGTAACCAGTGCGGATCGAACCCCCGGCCACCAATTAGTCCCTTCCCTCAGTGTCCGATACCCCTGGCCCCTACCCAGGTGGCCGGGGACTGAGTCCACCGCCGCCACACCAGCATCCTGACTGGCAACAGGTGGTTAGTTCCACGTCATTGGGAACTCAGCCGGAAACCAGTGCAGAAGGAAAAGAAGAAAAGAAGTGAAATAGCATGAAACTGCAGGTCAGTTGACTTGTAACGAGACCACCATTGGAGAGAAGTTGTCCTGGGGAACAATACATGGGGAGGCTACAGGGAGAACGTCCTAAACAAAGAAGAAGGTCCCAAACCACGGACAGAAAGAGGTCCTCGTGGAAAGTCCCAGGCAAAAACAAAGATATGAGAAAGAACCCATTGAGTGAAGAGAAAAGGCTTCAAGTTGTAGAAAGAACTTCAGGGAGCAGAATTAAAGCAAATTGGGTTCAAGAGGAGCCCAGAAGATCCAAGAGGACACTCAAAGGTTGGTGACTCCATGCTGCGGATTGTGAGGGCAAGGGCACCATTTTGGAGCAGTAATGTTCTGCTTGGCATAGTCAAATATCTGAAAGTATGCTTGAAAGATGAAGATACCTTTGAGAAAAAGCACAGAATATAAGCGAGGGAAAGGAATCCTGGAAAGTGAAATTGAATGCCTGGAAGTAGATACTTGTTGGAGCTGTCCGGGTGGATACAACATTTGGAGAGAATTCCAAAGCGAGTTTTTAAAATGTGGAGATCTGAAACCTTCCCGAGAAAGTCAGTGAGGAATTTTCCCGTATGAGTCTAAGTCCCTTGGCCAGACTGTGGATGGGTAGTGTTTCTCCCTGCAATGGCTGACGAGAAATCCGCCATACCTTCAGACCCTTGGATTCTCCCAAAGTGGAACTATGTCACCAGGCCGGCATAAAAATGCTGGAATTTTACTCTAGAGATTCCTGGAAAAAAGATCATCTAATTCAATGCCCTGCAAGGGGCTAGCAGGGACCCGGAGCGATTGTGGATCCGGGTGTTTTGTGCCGCCTTTCGTGGTTGATAACACATTTCCCGCTGTCATGTCTGGGCACCATATTAAAAATGCACCCAGAATCCTTACTGTCAGTGTTTATCTATTGAGAAGAGATGTCAAGGAGGGGAGGTAATGACCCAGCGCCCAGGTTTAGTGGCGGCCCTCTGCGCTTTACTTCAACCATTTCAAGAACAGGAGGGATGTACTCTACCCACTTGATGGTAAGAAGTCCAGTAGGCAAAAAAAAAGCGGCATGTGCTCTGGTGGCCGATGCCATAAGTGTGCAAGGGGTGCATAAGAGCTTGGCAACCCAGTGTTGCAAGGGCATGAATTAAATTATTTGCTCTTTCAGGGTAAGGGTCATCCATGGACAGAAAATCCACAAAGGCTTCAAAATGCCAGAGTTCAAGGACCAGTTTCGCAGATCCACTTTAGTGAATCCAAACTGTATGGTGCAGGGATATGAGGGGGCGCGGGGAGTGGAGTGCAAGGAGGGAGGGCGACCAGGGTATTTGCAGAAGGAACTAGCAGCTTCCATATCGCAATCATGTATGAATCTTCACCTAGCATGCACTCAACATTCTGGAGGGAGCTGGTCCACAATCTCTACCCAATTCGCACCTGTGGTGACTTCGCACATGGAGGTGAGCTATCTTACAAAGGGGGCAATGAGGAACGATCTGAAATTCAATTCTTCACCTGGTGTAACATGCAACTCCTCGCAAATGTTAACGTCTTTGAGCAGGATAAGCTTTAACACAACTGAGTAGAATGGGAGAAGACCGGAGTGGGGGTTGAGGGGTGAGGGGATTGCCACACCTGAGGACTTCAGAACTCATGGGAAAGGACCATCGATGATGGACAGCTTAGCCTTGGCCATCCACCTACAATGGATTAATCCATTCAATGCAATCCTTAGGGTCGAATGGAGGCATCTGGTGTTGTCACTTGCACTCTCATTTCTCAACTGCAGGTATCTTTAGAGGAGGAGGAGCTTGCCTTTTTCAGCCCAGGAGGGAGCAGAAGAGGAGGTTTCACAGTGCTCACCTGCACCCTCCACCAGCTTAGGTATGCACCTCAATGGTATTAATGGTAGTTCTCGAAGGGGAGCACAATCTGGTGGTCACCACACAAGCATGTGTCTGCAGTAAGAGCGAGTGCAGCTGACCTCCCCGAGGATAGACAGTGAAGAGGCACCTTCGAGGCCTGAGGCAAATGAAACGCCTCTGGAATTGACCTTCAAGAATATGGTGGAGAGTCAGCAAGAAGTAGAATAGAATCTCTACAGTGCAGAAGGAGGCCATTTGCCCTTCGAAACCTCTGAAAGAACACTCCACCCAGGCCCACTACCCTGAAGTATTGGCTCGTGTAGACTTGACAAATGAACAGACACTTCCAACACTGATGAAGGTTCAACTCAATTTTATTTACTACTTCTAACTAACTAGCACATGATGACTGTGGGTCAAAATGATGCTAACTTAAACTAGAGACCTAAGCCTTTTCCGAACCAGTTGATTCTCTCAGCACGTATTGTGAGTCCGTGCTGGGCTGGATGAGTTCTTGTTACATTCAGAGGCAGCACCCAGAATGAGCGGGGGCCGTGATGCCCTCTACCTTTATAATGTGTGTATTCTAACTGGTGATTGGCTGTGGTGTTTGTACATGTTGATTGGTCCGTGTGTGTGTCCATCAGTGTGTGTCTGCACCATGATGTACTGGTGTATATTATGACATACCCCACCCTATCCTGACAATCCACCCAATCCCTGGACACTTTGGGACAATTTAGCAAGGCCAATCCACCTAAGCCACATATCATTGGTCTGTGGGAAGAAACTGGAGCACCCGGAGGAAAGGAAGGCCTATAGATTGAATCTTATGATGTGCCAAATGCTGATCAAGGTACTTTTTAACGGCTGTGAGGCAAACTGCCTCTATCACCCTCCCAGGCAGTGCATTCCAGACTGTCACCACCCTCTGGCGAAAAATGTAGAATGTGATTCACCGTTGCCCGGCGCCGATTTTGTAATTGGTTTTGTATCCTCTTTCCCCTTCGAAATGGCATCATCGTGTCACGTGCACCTGAAGGCTCTTCCCAATGCTTCACCCCCGATAGGCAGAGTTCACTTGTGGTCTCAGTGGTCGGGAACCCAGCGTGGTGGCTGCAGACTGCGTCCTCATCGTTAGTTGGGCAGGAGCCTTTCTGCTGGCCGGGGGGCCTTCTGCGAGGCCTGGTGGCTGGGGGGGGGGGGGGGGGGGGGGGCATGCCATGTTTTACGGCGCAACTGCTGCAGGTCTTCGCTGTGCACATGTGCGGCCGTGGACGCGGCCATTCTCTTGCCGCTTATTTTGTGGGATCCGGGAGTTTTACTCTGTGCGGCTGATAGCCACTCACCGTGCGCAGGATCGGTGAGGGTTCGGCGCAGATTTGTTTGTCGTAAAACACCACAGTTCCTCCACTGGGATCAACACTTAGTCTAAAAATGGTGAATCCAGCCCATTTTCCCTCACATCCTCCCGAAGCCTCCTAACCCTCACTTTGAGTGACTGACCAACTAATAGGAACAGTTGCTCCCTATCCACCCAGTCCATGCCGCTCATAATCTTGGACACCTCAATCAGGTCTTCTCTGCTCCAATGAAAACAACCCAAACCTATCAAACCTGTCTTCATAACTTAAATGTTCCATCCCAGGCAACATCCTGGTGAATCTCCTCTGCACCCCCTTCAGTGCAATCACATCCTTCCTATAATGTTGCGACCAGAATTGCACACAGTACTCCAGCTGTGGCCTCACCAAAGTTCGACACAACTCCATCATGACCTCCCTGCTTTTGTAATCTATGCCTCAATTGATAAAGGCAAGTTTCCCATATGCCTTTTCTACCACTCTTTTAACCTGCCCTACCGCCTTCAGTGATCAATGGACAAACACGGCAAGGTCCCTTTGTTCCTCAGAACTTCCTAGTGTCATGCCGTGCATTGAATATTTCTTCGTCAAACTATTCCTTCTAAAGTGCATCACCTCACACTTTTCAGGGTTAAATTCCATCTGAAGGCTTATCTGCCCATTTGAATATCCGGCAAATCTTCCTGTAACCCAATACACTCAACCTCACTGTTAATCACCCGACCAATCTTTGTGCCATCCGCAAATTTACTGATCTCAACACTCACAAAGTCATATACTTCATTTCTATAAATGACGAATAATAGGGGACCCGTAATACATCACAGGCAATGGCTTCCAGTCACTAAAGCAGTCTTTTGTTATCACCTCTGTCTCCGACAACTAAGCCAATTTTGAATCCAACTTATCAAATTACCCATGTGCATTTGCCTTCTTTATAAACCTCCTAAGTGGGACCTTGTCAAAGGTTTTGTTAAAATCCAGATGAACTACATCAACTGTACTACCCTCATCTCCACAACTAGTCACATCCTCAAAAAATTCAACAAATTTATTGAGCATGGCTTCCCTCTGGCAAAGTATTGCTGATGATCCCTGGTCACACTTTGCCTCTCCAATTGGAGATAGATCCTCAGCTTCAGAACTTTCTCCAATAGCTTCCCTGCCACTGATGTAAGACTCACGGGTCGACATTTCCCTGGCTTATCTTTACAATCCTTCGTAAATAGTGGAAACATATTAGCTGTTCTCCAGTCCTTTGGCACCACCCACTTGGCTAGAGAGGAATTATAAATTTTGATCAGAGCCCTTGCAATCTCCTCCCTCGCCTCTCACAGCAGCCTGCGACATAATTCTTCCAGATCTGGCGATTTGTCTGCATTTAAGCCAGCCAACATCACCAATACTTTGACACTCCCTATGTCAATTTTCTCCAGAACCATGCAGCCTCTTTCCCTGAGTCCCATTCTATTACGATCCCAGACCAGACCCCTATGGTGACTATGATAGTGGACTAAAACCCCAATATTTTAACTAATTTGTGCAGAAAGGATGATTCACTCCAGGATGATTCATGATTGCATGAAGAAATAGGGGTAGGGATACTCTGATCCTGAAGCTAAGTGTTGACGCGTTTCTCGACGGCGTCAACATGGCCTCAGGAGCAGCGATTCTGACCCCTCCAGGGGGTCAGCACGGCACTGGAGTGACCCACGTCGCTTCAGCTGCCAATCCACAGCATCAGATGGGCACCACGGGTCTGCGTATGCGAAGTGGGACCGCGCCAATGCGCGTACGCGCAGTGGGATCGGCGCCAATGCACGCATGCGCAGTGGCTGCCTTCTCCGCGCCAGCCCCGGCAAAACATGGCGTGGGGCTACAGGGGCCGGCGCTGAACAAAAGAGGCCCCTAGCCCGAGAGGCCGGCCAGCTGATCAGTGGGCCCCGATCGCAGGCCAGGCCACAGCGGAAGCCCCCCCCGGGGTCGGAACCCCCTCCTCCTCCACCAGGCCGCCTCCGGATGGATTCGCGGCGAGGTCACGGCAGGTAAGAGCAGGTGTGAGTGGCGCTGGTGGGACTTGGCTTTTTTGGCGTGGCCGCTTGGCCCATCCCTGGCGGAGAATTGCTGGGGGGGGGGGGGGTCCCGCGTAGAGCGGCCCACGATCGGCGCCGCACCGACCACGCTGATGCCAACGGCGCTGATTCTCCGCTCTCCGGAGAATCAGCAGACCGGTATCGGGGCGGCGTGGTGCGATTTGCATCAGTCCCGGCGATTCTCCAGCCTGGCAATGGGGTGAGAGAGTCCCGCCCATGGTTTTGGTATTTTAAAAACTTTATTATGACTATACTCTTCAACTTTCGTTTAACTTCGCACCCAAAAAGAACAGTTTACAATTACCCCTTAAACATTAATACTCAATTTTCCATCAAGCAACAAGAAAAGAAGCAAACAGCTCTCAATCTATCTGGGTCAGGCAGATCAGAATTCAACTCCTCTCTCCAAAATGTCTCCACAAAACTGCCTCTCTAAGGTTTTACACAGTCTCTCTGCATTCCTTAGCTTCATCCAGCAATGACCTCATCTCCACAAGCTGAAAAACAAATGATCTCTGCTGGTTGCAAAGCACATTAACTCTCCAGGGATTTCCCCTGTCAAACCATAGTCCATTAGTCCAGATGGATAAACACATTCCTTTGTCAATTTTACCTTCTGACTGCTAAAAATACCTGCAGGCCCTGCAAAACAGACTTATTTTTAAACAAACCATTGCTAATGCAGTCAAACACTCTCTAACCCCATGATTTTAACACCATAACACATAGGAGCAGAATTGTCTGCTCCGCCATTCAATCATAGCTGATATTTTTCTCATCCCCATTCTCCTGCCTTCTCCCCATATCCCCTGATCCCCTAATTAATCAAGAACCTATCCATCTCTGCCTTCAAGACACTCAGTGATTTGGCCTCCAAAGCCTTCTGCGGCAAAGTGTTCCACAGATTCACTACCCTCTGGCTGAAGAAATTCGTCCTCATGTCTGTTTTAAAGGACCATCCCTTTGGTGTGAGGTTGTGCCCTCCAGTTCTAGATTTTCTTACAAGTGGAAATACCCTCTCCACGTCCACTCTCTCCAGGCCTCGCAGTATCCTGTAAGTTTCAATAAGATTCCCCCTCATCCTTCTCAACTCCAACCAGGACAGACCTGTCGGGAAGGTGAGTACCTGTATAGAGTGTAAACCTTTAAATTCACACGTTACAGCAGGAGTGGCCTCTGGATTTTCGGCGGGAGCAGGGGCCTGTCGGGAAGGTGAGTGTAAACCTTTAAATTCACTATATAAGTTGGGCGGTTGCTAAACCCGAGACACTACACTTGTAGTGTCCCCCACCTTTCCACCTCCTCTATCCTAAGGGGTTGAGGGAATATCAGGTATGCTCGTCCTTTCTTTTTCTTGTTTTTATCTAGAGGGGATGGCAGGGAAGGCAGTACAATGCTCCGACGGTAGAATGTTTGAAGTGAGGGATGCCGTCAGTGTCCCTGCTGATTTCATCTGTGGGAAGTGCACCCATCTCCAGCTCCTCAGAAACCGTGTTAGGGAACTGGAGCTGGAGCTGGATGAACTTCGGATTATTCGGGAAGCAGAGGTGGTCATAGATAGAAGCTTCAGGGAGGTAGTTACGCCAAAGAATAAAGATAGATGGGTGATGGTGAGAGGGGCTGGGGGAAGCAGCCAGTACAGGGATCCCCTGTGGTCGTTCCCATTAGTAACAGGTATACCGCTTTGGATATTGTTGGGGGGAACGACTTACCAGCGGTCAGCCATGGGGTACAGGTCTCTGGCACATAGTCTGTCCTTATTGCTCAGAAGGGAAGGGGGAGAGGAGAAGAACATTAGTCATTGGAGACTCCATAGTTAGGCGGATAGATAGGAGATTCTGTGGGAACGAGAGAGACTCGCAGTTGCTGTGTTGCCTCCCAGGTGCCAGGGTCCGCGATGCCTCAGATCGTGTTTTTGGGATCCTTAAGGGGGAGGGGGAGCAGCCCCAAGTCGTGGTCCACATAGGTACCAACGACATAAGTAGGAAAAGGGATTGGGATGTAAGGCAGGAATTCAGGGAGCTAGGGTGGAAACTTAGATCACGGACAAACAGAGTTATTATCTCTGGGTTGTTACCCGTGCCACGTGCTAGCGAGTCGAGGAATAGGGAGAGAGAGCAGTTGAACACGTGGCTACAGGGATGGTGCAGGATGGTTTCAGATTAATTGGGGCTCGTTCTGGGGTAGATGGGACCTCTACAAACGGAATGGTCTACACCTGGACCAGAGGGGTATTAATATCCTGGGGGGAAGTTTGCTAATGCTCTTCGGGAGGGTTTAAACTAGTTCAGCAGGGGATTGGGAACCTAAATTGTAGCTCCAGTACACAAGAGGTTGAGAGTAGTGAGGTCATGAGTAAGGTTTCAAAGTTGCAGGAGTGTACCGGCAGGAAGGAAGTTAGTTTAAAGTGCGTTTACTTCAATGCCAGGAGCATCCGGAATAAGGTGGGTGAGCTTGCGGCTTGGGTTGGTACCTGGGACTTCGATGTTGTGGCCATTTCGGAGACATGGATAGAGCAGGGAGAGAAATGGTTGTTGCAGGTGCCGGGGTTTAGATATTTCAGTAAGCTCAGGGAAGGTGGTAAGAGAGGAGGAGGGGTAGCATTGTTAGTCAAGGACAGTACAGTAGTCCCCCTTTATAACGCGGGTGTTGGGGTCCAAGACAGCCACCCGCGTTGTATCCGAGCCGCGGATATCCACGATGGGGGTTTTAAATTTATTTTAAAATCTATGCTAGCGCTTCCCATTGTGAATCTACGGGGGGGGGGGGGGGGCGGGGGGAGAGGTCAGACCCCCGTAGACTCACAATGGGAAGCGCTAGCATAGATTTTTAAATAAATTAAAACCCCCATCGTGGATCTAATTAAAACAGTGTCAATTTCAGCGGCCGGCTCACTTTGATCCGGAGAGGGAAGCTGCTCTCTCACTGAAACAATCAGCCGGCCGCTGAAATTGACACTGCCCGCTGCTCTCTCCCTCCAATCCAACTTTTAAGTTTTAATGTTTCTGATTGGAGGGAGAGAGCAGCCGGCAGTGTCAATTTCAGCGGCCGGCTGATTGCTTCAGTGAGAGAGCAGCTTCCCTCTCCGGATCAAAGTGAGCTGGCCGCTAAAATTGACACTGCCGGCTGCTCTCTCCCTCCAATCAGAAACATTAAAACTTAAAAGTTGGATTGGAGGGAGAGAGCAGCGGGCAGTGTCAATTTCAGCGGCCGGCTCATTTTGATCCGGAGAGGGAAGCTGCTCTCTCACTGAAACAATCAGCCGGCCGCTGAAATTGACACTGCTGGCTGCTCTCTCCCTCCAATCCAACTTTTAAGTTTTAATGTTTCTGATTGGAGGGAGAGAGCAGCCAGCAGTGTCAATTTCAGCGGCCGGCTGATTGTTTCAGTGAGAGCAGCTTCCCTCTCCAGATCAAAGTGAGCCGGCCGCTGAAATTGACACAACTGACAGTTGGGGTCCATAAGTCCCCCCGCGGTATATCGCGAACCGTGGTATTGCGGAGCGCGGTATAACGGGGGACTACTGTATTACGGTGGCTGAAAGGACTTTTGATGAGGACTCGACTACTGAGGTAGTATGGGCTGAGTTTAGAACCAGGAAAGGAGAGGTCACCCTGTTAGGGGGTTTCTATAGGCTTCCGAAAAGCTCCAGAGATGTAGAGGAAAGGATTGCAAAGAGGATTCTGGATAGGAGCGAAAGTAACAGGGGAGTTGTTATGGGGGACTTTAACTTTCCAAATATTGACTGGAAACACTATAGTTTGAGTACTTTAGATGGGTCCGTTTTTGTCCAATGTGTGCAGGAGGGTTTCCTGACGCAGTATGTAGATAGGCCAACGAGAGGCAAGGCCATATTGGATTTGGTACTGGGTAATGAACCAGGACAGGTGTTAGATTTCGAGGTAGGTGAGCACTTTGGTGATAGTGACCACAATTCGATTATGTTTACTTTAGTGATGGAAAGGGATAGGTATATACCGCAAGGCAAGAGTCATATCTGGGGAAAAGGCAATTATGATGCGATGAGGCAAGACTTAGGATGCATCGGCTGGAGAGGAAAACTGCAGGGGATGGGCGCAATGGAAATGTGGAGCATGTTCAATGAACAGCTACTGCGTGTCCTTGATAAGTATGTACCTGTCAGGCAGGGAGGAAGTGGTCGAGCGAGGGAACCATGGTTTACTAAAGTAGTTGAAACACTTGTCAAGAGGAAGAAGGAGGCTTATGTAATGGTGAGACGTGATGGTTCAGTTAGGGCGCTTGGGAGTTACAAGTTAGCTGGAAAGGATTTAAAGAGAGAGCTAAGAAGAGCCAGGAGGGGACATGAGAAGTCTTTGGCAGGTAGGATCAAGGATAACTCTAAAGCTTTCTATAGATATGTCAGGAATAAAAGAATGACTAGGGTAAGAGTAGGGCCAGTCAAGGACAGTAGTGGGAAGTCATGCGTGCAGTCCGAGGAGATAGGAGAGGTGCTAAATGAGTATTTTTCGTCAGTATTCACACAGGAAAAAGACAATGTTGTCGAGGAGAATACTGAGATACAGGCTACTAGACTAGAAGGGCTTGAGGTACATAAGGAGGAGGTGTTAGCGATTCTGGAAAGTGTTAAAATAGATAAGTCCCCTGGGCCGGATGGGATTTATCCTAGGATTCTCTGGGAAGCTAGGGAGGAGATTGCTGAGCCTTTGGCTTTGATCTTTAAGTCATCTTTGTCGTCAGGAATAGTGCCAGAAGACTGGAGGATAGCAAATGTTGTCCCCTTGTTCAAGAAGGGGAGTAGAGACAACCGCGGTAATTATAGACCAGTGAGCCTTACGTCTGTTGTGGGCAAAGTCTTGGAAGGGTTTATAAGAGATAGGATGTATAATCATCAGGAAAGGAATAATTTGATTAGAGATAGTCAACTTGGTTTTGTGAAGCGTAGGTCATGCCTCACAAACCTTATTGAGTTCGTTGAGAAGGTGACCAAACAGGTGGATGAGGGTAAAGCAGTTGATGTGGTGTATATGGATTTCAGTAAAGCGTTTGATAAGGTTTCCCATGGTAGGCTATTGCAGAAAATACAGAGGCATGGGATTCAGGGTGATTTAGCAGTTTGGATCAGAAATTGGCTAGCTGGAAGAAGACAAAGGGTGGTGGTTGATGGGAAATGTTCAGACTTGTGTCCAGTTACTAGTGGTGTACCACAAGGATCTGTTTTGGGGACACTGCTTTTTGTCATTCTTATAAATGACCTGGAGGAGGGCGTAGAAGGATGGGTGAGTAATTTGCAGATGACACTAAAGTCGGTGGAGTTGTGGACTGTGCAGAAGGATGTTACAAGTTCCAGAGGGACATAGATAAGCTGCAGACCTGGGCTGACAGGTGGCAAATGGAGTTTAATGCAGAAAAGTGTGAGGTGATTCATTTTGGAAGGAATAACAGGAAAACAGAGTACTGGGCTAATGGTAAGATTCTTGGTGGTGTGGATGAGCAGAGAGATCTCTGTGTCCATGTACATAGATCCCTGAAAGTTGCCACCCAGGTTGAGAGGGTTGTTAAGAAGGCGTACGGTGTGTGAGCTTTTATTGGTAGAGGAATTGAGTTTCGGAGCCATGAGGTCATGTTGCAGTTGTACATAACTCTGGTGCGGCCGCATTTGGAGTATTGCGTGCAGTTCTGGTCGCCGCATTGTAGGATAGATGTGGAAGCATTGGAAAGGGTGTAGAGGGGATTTACCAGGATGTTGCCTGGTATGGAGGGAAGGCTGAGGGACTTGAGGCTGTTTTCGTTAGAGAGAAGAAGGTTAAGAGGTGACTTAATTGAGGCATCAAAGATGATCAGAGGATTAGATAAGGTGGACAGTGAGAGCTTTTTTCTTCAGATGGTGACGTCTAGCACGAGGGGGCATAGCTTTAAATTGAGGGGAGATAGATATGGGACAGTTGTTAGAGGTAGTTTCTTTACTCAGAGAGTAGTCAGGGCGTGGAATATTCTGCCTGCAACAGTAGTGGACTTGCCAACACTAAACGCATTCAAATGATCATCAGATAGACATATGGACGATAACGGAATAGTGTAGATGGGCTTTAGAGGGGTTTCACAGGTCGGCGCAACATCGAGGGCTGAAGGGCCTGTACTGCGCTGTAATGTTCTATGTTCTATGTTCTATGACAGAATCCTCAACCGTTCCTCATTCAGCAAGTTTCAGGAAATTAAATTAAATTGCACAGTACTTAGAGTGCAATATTCATAAATTTTCTAGTCATCACAATTGTCATTGTCTTGGGTAAAGATGGATGTGAAGTTTTCTTTCAACACCCTAAAATTTCCTCTGGCTCCGCCCACAGATTGTCCCCTTGGTTCCTTAATGGGCCCTACCTTTCTCAAGTTATTATTTTTTTCTACTTTTACCAGAATATGAGTTTTCCCATATTCCCTCCCTTGCTCTCCTAATTACTTTCTTAAGTTCCACCTTGCAATTTCTGTACGACACTAATTCCTCCGCTGATTTCATAGAATCATAGAATCTTACAATTTAGTACAAAAGGAGGCCATTCGGCCATCGAGTCTGCACCGACCTTTAGAAAGAACACCCCACCCAAGCCCACACCACCTCCCTAACCCCGTAACCCAGTAACCCCACCCTATTTTGGATACTAAGGGCAATTTAGCATGGCCAATCCACCAAACCTGCACATCTTTGGAGTGTGGGAGGAAACCACAACATCCGGAGGAAACCCACGCAGACACGGGGGGAACATTCAGACTCCGCAGAAACAGTGACCCAAGCCGGTAATCGAACCTGGGACCCTGAAGCTGCGAAGCAACAGTGCTAACCACTATGCTACCGTGCCGCCCTTATACCGGCTAAAAGTCTCTCTTTTTGTTCTCATCATATCCTGAATATCTCTGGTTATCTATGGTTCTTTGGGCTTTCTACATTTCATAGACATTTCATAGAATTTACAGTGCAGAGAAGCCTACACCTTCACCCTATCCCCACAACACAGTAACCCCACCCAACCTTTTTGGACACTAAGGGCAATTTAGCATGGCCAATCCACCTAACGTGCACACCTTTGGACCTTTGGGAGGAAACCG
The DNA here is from genome assembly GCF_902713615.1 of Scyliorhinus canicula. NCBI lineage: Eukaryota > Metazoa > Chordata > Chondrichthyes > Carcharhiniformes > Scyliorhinidae > Scyliorhinus > Scyliorhinus canicula. Next base: position 68,990,864 of record NC_052162.1, on the reverse strand, counting down.
GAGCACCCGGAAGGAAACCCATGCAGACACGAGGAAAACATGCAGACTCCACACAGTGACCCAAGCCGGGAATAGAACCTGGGACCTTGGAGCTGCAAAGCAAATGTGCTAACCACTATGCTACCGTGATGCCCCACCTTATGTTACACCTTCCTGTCACCCTAGAAGGAATAGGTTAGGCCTATACTCCCCCCATTTCCTTTTTGAACGCCCACCCCCACTGCTCTTTTATAGATTTCCCCACAAGTAGCAGTTCCCTAGAAAGTGACACACAAATAGGAGGAGCCCGTCCGCCTGTCTATGATGGTGCCCACATATGCAAACATTGAGGTGTCCATGGGGAGAGTGGTGGATGTCGTGGAGACCCTTGTCCTGCCAAATGCAGAGATTATCATAGAATTTACAGTGTAGAAGGAGGCCACTCGGCCCATCGAGTCTGCACCGGCTCTTGGAAAGAGCACCCTACCCGAGGTCCACACCTACACCCTATCCCCATAACCCAGTAACCCCACCCAACACTAAGGGCAATTTTGGACACTAAGGGCAATTTATCATGGCCAATCCACCTAACCTGCACATCTTTGGACTGTGGGAGGAAACCGAAGCACCCGGAGGAAACCCACACACACACGGGGAGGATGTGCAGACTCTGCACAGACAGACCCAAGCCGGAATCAAACCTGGGACCCTGGAGCTGTGAAGCAATTGTGCTATCCACAATGCTACCATGCAGCCCTGTGTACAGACTTGCATTCCATCTCCTTTGCCATGAGAAAGTTCATGCAGTGGTAACACAAGCAACAAAGAGAGCGCCTTGACATCCCTACAGGTGTCCTTTCCTCTAAAGGAGAGAAACTGGGTCCTCAGACACCCGAAGGGGGGAGGTGCAGCAGCTGAACACCCTGGATCATCCACTCAGGACTTTCACAGGTCTTCCGTTCCCTCCAAATCCCCTCAGCCTGTGGTCTCTTCAGCTTTATCTTCTGCCACCGCAGAGAAAGCAGCTGGCCCATCAGTGGAAAGATAAAATCATCCACGGCCCTGCAGGCCTCATCGCTCCAGAGGACATTCACTGAGGTCATCAAAGGCAACGAGGCCGTCACCTCCACAGACAGCCTCCACCCCTGCTGCAGAGGTTACGGCAGCACTTAGAAGAAGTAGTAAGCCAAGAAAAATAAACAAATTTTGATCACAGGTGATTGCACGTGTGAGCACTGGGGGGAACTCTCAGCCTTCTTAGCTGCGTGTTTCTCAGCACGCACCGTCGCTGGCAGCGGAATTCTCTGTCCCTGCGCTGACCAATGGGATTTCCCATTGTAGCCATCCCATGCTGCCGGGAAACCCACGGGCGGGGGGGGCAGAATGGGGAATCACCCCCCCCCCCCCGTCGGAGAACTCACATCACTGACACTGACAGGGCTGTTTAGCACAGGGCTAAATCGCTGGCTTTGAAAGCAGACCAAGGCAGGCCAGCAGCACGGTTCGATTCCCGTAACAGCCTTCCCGAACAGGCGCCGGAATGTGGCGACTAGGGGCTTTTCACAGTAACTTCATTAGAAGCCTACTTGTGACAATAAGCGATTTTCATTTCATTTCATATTAGATGTACATCACACTGGCACAAAACTATGTCTAACATTGTCTTTCAACCTGATCATATGGGCTTTGTGAGGCCTACCCCCCACCAACACCACCCTCCTACCCAAACCCCTCCAACGTTCACAGTTTGCTGCAAGCAGCAGGACAAGGAGTGATTCTGGAGGGACATGTGTCTGTGTCACGGCGTTTCACAGTCTCATGCAAGCACTTTCCCCTGGCACGTGGACCCTTCAGCCATTACACTTATCTGACTTTCCTAAGCATTTCCAATGCTGCCTCCCAGGGTTCCTGTTGTCTATCTGAGTGAAGTGTCTCCGCCCACCTATTCCCATGCAACATGTGGTTACGATTGCTTCCAGTTTTAAAAAGTTGCTGATCGACACATAGTTCATCAGACAGCAGACATTGACTCCACAAGTCCCGCCCTTGAAAATTCACCTGGACATCTCCTCTCTTTCTTACTACTTCCTTCCCCGCCCACTCCTCCACCATTCCTTAATCCTTTCCTGACTTCTGCTTCCCCGGTAACACCAACCTCCACATTTGCATCCTTCTCCCCTCATAGCTCTTCCTCGTACTTGACACATTGATCCCTCTAAACTCACCTCCCCAGAGCTTCCTCCACAGTGACCTACCTCCAACCTTACTCCTTCACCACTCCAAAGTTCTTCCCGTACTCCTTCATCTCCTGTCACGCCAACCTCCATACTTGCATCTTTCTCTTCCTCCCCCTCCAGATACCTTCACCTATCCAAACTTCCAGCCTACCTTCCCAGCTTCACCCCCAATACCTTCATTCTCTCCTTCCAGCTTTACCTTCCACCTTCGTTCCCCCCACCCTCAACCCCCCCGGCATAATCCCTCCCTGATTTACTTCCCTGACATCTTCAATTCCCCCCCCCCCCATCAGCCTAAACCCCCTTGACTTCACTCCCTGACACCCTCATCCTCCCTACAACCTCCTGGAAACCATCACCCCTCCGCTCTCAACTTCACCCCCCTGACACCTTCACACCTTCAACACTCCCCAGCCTCAACCTGCTGATATAGTCATCCCTACCCCTGCATCACTCCCCAGGCACCTTCATCCCATCGCCAGCCTCAACCCATCAACATCTTCATCCTCCCTTCACAAATTCAATGCCCCAAAAGCCTTCCTCCCTCTACCCACAAGTGACTTTACTCCCTCTTAGCTGCATCCCTACCAACACTTGGCGAAGAGTCTGAAATTCCGGAGCAAGTTGCAGACGTCAGTGAGCACCATGGAAGATGCTGCAGTGCTTGAAGATGACACTAAAGTTCCAAGTTATTTCCAACATCACTCCTGATATCTGCATGCCACATTATTCCAGATGCATTATGGACCAATTTGTTTTCCTGCAGGTGTAATCAAGGCTCAGGCATGGAGGTAGGATTCCAGTCGGCTGCATCTCATTGACGGGATGCAAACCGGTTTCATGCCGATTTGCAGTGGAATTTCCGAACCGCCATGGTCGGCACCAGCATATGTTCCTGGAAATTCAGCCAGCATGAAATTGATTTTAGGGCCTCTTACCGAATTCCGCTCAGGTGCCTTCGACTAAATTGTTCAAGTTCGAGGTCACCGCCACCAGTCCTGGCTAAAAGGTCCAGGAAGGACCTTGCCAAGGGGATTAGTGACTGCCCCAAAGCCATTAATAAACTTGAAGTGGGTCTTCCACATTTCTAAATCCTGCTTCAGAGACCTGCTGGCTAATCAGAAGCTGGCAGCTCTCCATTATTGGCAGTGCCACTGGGGATCAGTAACCACTGTGGGTACTGCACTCAGGGTTTGAGTCAGTGAGCTAAACTAGGCCCAACCCAGTGGGTGAGTCAGGGCTCACCCGGTGTGGTGGTGGTGGGGGTGGCGGAGGGTGGGGGGGGGGAGGGATGTTTGATCGATCATGGGACGGAGGCTACCACCTTGGATAAAACCCAACAATGGCCCCTTTATAAGAAATCCCTGACCGCCACCAGACTGTGCAGGTAAGCAGCCATGTTGGACACTTAGCTGGCGAGGGATAGGTGTGTGTGTTTGTGGGGGGAGGGCAGGAGGGCGGGTGGGAGGGGGGGTGTTGGGGCATGCTGGGGAAATCTGATCGAAAGGCAAATCCAGCCTGACCTATGTAATTTAAACTATGTTCTTTTTGGTTCAAATATCTGCCACAGTGCGCAGAGAAACTTATTTTAGATGCATTGGTGTAAAGAACTGGACACCAGGTCAAATATGTACATACTTGACCAATAACCATACTGTTTATGACAAATCAATCACGTATTTTAATTCTAGCCATTATGTATGATTTTTAATTTTCTTGGCTCTGTGCATGATGATTTTAATTATCTACAGCACTAATGTAATTAAAACTGAAACTTTGTGATCACGATTACAAAGCATCTTATTACATGGTCGAGTAGCAGATTAACCGTGTACACTAAAGTAAGAGCAGATTTGCAAAATTGAGCATTGGTCCCTACATGCTCACGATATTTTTCTCTGTGTTATGTATAATAACTTCTTAAATCCATTGTTAGTGCAAGCTTGGAGCCCTTTCCCCCGTGCTCTGTAGTTAGTAAAGGAGCAGAAAATATAGTTATGCATGACTTCAGAGGGCAGCTAAAGTTTTATACTGTCCAGTAAAATAATTGAATTTGTATTTCGGGTTAACAGAGACAATTAAATTTACCAGATTTTTAGCTGACAAGACTGTGATCTCAGTTTTATCATCTGGTGACTTAATCCACTGAGATGGCCGGAGAACGCAGTGATGATTACACCGTAAACAATCTGGGGAAAACAGCTGCAGTCACATTTACAGAAAGGCTGGAAATTATAGAGAACCTTTCAATCTGTGATCGGGTGCCCCTTTAAGGGCATAGACGCAGGTGGCAGATGCCAACACTGTCCGGACCTGTCAGCAATGCAGGAACAAACTGCACCATCTTCTCAGGGTTGCCAGGGTGAGTAGGCAGCACTATAGCTCCGCCGGGCCACCCAGTTGTCCCAGTTGGCACTGTCCCTCTCCACCACCCCCCCAACCCCATCTCTGCACCCCTGGACCCATCAGTCCCGGCATCCTGGGAGCTTCTGGCCCTTGCACCCGTTCCTGCTGCCAAGGGTACTGTCGGCTGGCAAAGCCCTTGCCAGTGGTCTGCACCGCAGCCTCAGTTGGCACTCCCTTCAGAGGCGACTGTGGACATTGCCCGTGGGCGGGCCGCATGATGCCCCGCAGGCGAGTGTCGGCCGGTGGGGGGGGTTGCTTTGGCGGAGGGTAGGGTTGGGAGCTGGGGTTCAACATTGTGGGATGGATGGTGGAGGCTACGTTGCGGGGATAGTGGGGTGAGGCCACCCATAAAGCCAATGGCACTGCATGACGACGGGCCACAGTGGGTGGTCCATGGTGTGTGCAGCAAGATGGCTTCCTTGCAGGTGGCAGCAATCATAGTTCATGCCTCAACACCACTCTATCCCGTGGGGTCACCCTGGCCCCACAGCCTGCCCCCATCGTGCCCACCATTCTGCCAAGACCCCCTACCCCTCAGCCAGCCTGGACAGTGACAGGATCGGCAGCCCTAGGTCGCGACTCTGCTTGTCCTATCTCCTCTCTCTCCGTCATCATCCACCGCACCTGTTTCTCGATTTTTAAAAGTACAAGTGAACCCCGCCATCAGGAACTCCCCCCTGTGGAGGTAGAGGATCGTGGAGGCTCCGGTGAATACCGGGTCAGGCCCGCTAATGCCATGAAAACAGTGTTTACTGTAGTGATAAATCGTAAAAATCCTTGTTTGTTTGCAACAATCAGATTGGACTGGGGTAGGGCCCAGCTTGTAATGACGTTGTTGCTGCTGAGTGGTCTCTTGCTTCGGAATGGCTGCGTGCATCCGGATGATGGGCGCTATTGAAAATGTTGGGTGTGATTTAACCGGAAATAACCTCAGTCTGGTTTTGGGTGCACTTAGCGGAATGTTTCTCGATGGCTGTTGTGCCAAGAAGGCACCCTGCTATTCAGTGGCACTTTGCCATTTTTTGGTCCTCGGGGAGTTTCTCTCTGCCGAGGCTGCACTTAGAGTTATTTCCTGCCGGTCAAGGGAACTTACGTCACGTGGTGTTGCCCGTTGATGGGCCAGTTTCAGATTAACAATCAGTTTTTAGAGCTGGAATTTTCCAGCCCTTTATGCCAAGGGATCTTCTAGTTCTGCCAGTGTGAATGGAAATTTCGCCGACTCGACAGTCCCATAGCAGGTTAGAAAATTTCAGCCACGGTTTCTGGTCAAAGTCCATTGTTCACCATGGGAGATGGATGTTGACTCTTCGTGTCTCCGGAGGTATAATGAGTTCTGATGGCATCGCTTTGTTGTAAGTCTAGGCTGGGGAGAAAGACCATCTCCTGCTCCCTTGTTTCATTGATTGTAATAGGTCCACACAATGATAGGTATGAGATTCCACAAGGATGAGGAGCTTGGTCCTGTAATTACTGCTGGAATCTTCCAGAACTGTAGGCAACCTGTAAATCAAGTGACCTGTAGTAGCCACGGAGCACCCAAAGTCCATTTTGAAACAAATACAAAATAAGGTTTGATTTACACAGTTTATAATATATTTCTTATCTTGTAGGCTTGGAAGCTCCTCCAGTTCATAACCTGAAGTATTAACTGTGTTACTTCCTGCACAGATGTCGTCTGCTGTGTATTTACAGTGGGCAGGATTCTGTGATCCTGCGGCTAAGTGTTGACGCCGTCGGAAACGCTGTCGCGTTTCTCAATGGCGCCAACACGGCCTCAGGATCAGCAATTCTGGCCCCTACAGGGTCCAGCACGGCACTGGAGTGGTTCACGCCCCTCCAGCTGCTGATCCTGGTGTCAACTGAGAGCCTCAGTGGCACCGGCACCAATGCGCGCATGTGCAGTGGCTTCCTTCAATGCGCCAGCCCCGATGCAACATGGCGCAGGACTACAGGGGCCGGCGCGGAAGAAAAGAGGCCCCCAGCCAGAGAGTCCGGCCTGCCAATTGTTGGGTCCAGATCGTTGGCCAGGCCATATCGGAGGCCCCCCGCGGGGTCGCTCCCCCCTTGCCCTCCTCTAAGGCCACCCCCCGACCCTTCCACGCCGAGTTCCCGCCGGCTGAGAAGAGGTGTGGACTGCGCCAGCGGGACTCGGCTTTTTTACGATGGCCGAGAATCGGCGGGTGGGCCGGCCGCATACAGCGGCCCCTGACTGGCGCCACACCAACCATGCTGGTGCCAATGGCGCCGATTCTCCGTTCTGCGGGGCAGTGTTGCGCGATTCACATGGTCACGGGATTCTCCAGCCCAGTCTCGGGCTGAGAGAATCCCGCCCAGTATTTTCTGTTTTGATTTCAGATTTCCGGCATTTGCAGCATTTTGGTTTTGCATCAAAATGGTAGGTTGGTCTCCCGCTTGTGACTCCAGTAAGGCATCCAGAGACAAGAGAACAAATACAATGAAAGTCCTGGAACAAGAAGAGCCACCTCTAGTGTTGTCTTGAGTGGTTGGACAATTCTGTTGGAGCTCTGCTTTAAAATGAATTGAGTCCCTAAAACTATTAGTCCCAATATTTACAGGAACGAGACTGAACACAGCCCAAAAACTTGTCAAGGCTGTGGAGGTCTGCCGAGTTTAATGTCAAAGCATAATTTTTATTTTTTAGCACTGTTTCCCACGTGGGACTGGGAGTCCGCTATCAGCGGTGAGGCATAAGAGGCCCATTACCGGCACTAGCGAGGGTGGGGATGCGTGCAGAGTCTTCTACTGCGACTGAGTGGGGTGATAATCACCAGAGGGGCAGATGGGTAGGACAGTGCAAATCTGCAAGCAGAGCTTCTCAACTGGGTTGAGAAGTTACCCACAGTAACATTGAGGATAAAGAGGCCTGAAATCATGGCTGAGAAGGGAGACGCACATGATCACGAAGAGTGGGAAGAGATGAATAATCGGGATTAGAGGGTCAAACTTGCGATGAAGTCTGAATGAAGAGACATATTTCGAGCACTTTGGCGGGGTTTGCGGGGGGGGGGGGGGGTTTGGGGGGGAGGGGAGGCCAGCCACTAGGCTTGTTGGGGAGAGGGTGCTGTGTACTGCTAGTAGGGAGAATAATAAAATCTAGTAAAATGGTGAGAACCTCACAAGTGGGGTTGTGATGCAGTGGCATTGAAAGTTTCCATGCAGGACCTGGCAAAAGTACTCTAGTTCCTCCTGGTGCATTAGGATTTCTAAAAAGAGTCAGCAACTCATGCATCCTTTCACTCTTTGTTTCCCTGACATCTGGAAAACTCTGGCAGCAATAGTCAATGTTAAATTTTCAGCGCCCAATTTCAATTAAATATTCCATATCTCCACAATGGGACGCTGAAATGCCCTGATATTCATGGTGTGTTACGATCATGGGCGGTGTCAATCCCGCCCTCGCCGTGTCCTGATTTCTCCGCCCCCCGAGATTCGGCGGGGGCAGGAATCGTGCCGCGCCGGTCGGCGGGCCCCCCCGTGGCAGTCGGCAGGCCCCCCGCGGCGATTCTCTGGCCCATGATGGGCCGAAGTCCCGCCGCTGACAAGCCTCTCCCGCCGGCGTGGATTATACCACCAACCTTACCGGCGGGAGCAGACGGCGCAGGCGGGCGCCGGGGTCCTGGGGGGGGGGGGGGGGGGGGGGGAGTGTGGGGCGATCTGACCCCGGGGGACGCTCCCACAGTGGCCTGGCCCACCAATCGGCGGGCGGGCCTGTGCCGTGGGGCACTCTTTTCTTCCACCTTCGCCATGGTCTTCACCATGGCGGAGGCGGAAGGGACCCCCTCCCCTGCACATGCGCCGGTATGACGTCAGCAGCCGCTGACGCTCCGGCGCATGTGCGGACTTACGCTGGCCGGCGAAGTCCTTTCGGCCCCGGCTGGCGTGGCGCCAAAGGCCGTTCACGCCAGCCGGCGGAGTGGCAACCGCTCCGGCTTGGGCCTAGCCCCTCAATGTGAGGGCTTAGCCCCTAAAGGTGCGGAGATGTCCGCACCTTTGGGGCGGCCCGATGCCGGAGTGGTTCACGCCACTCCAACACGCCGGGACCACCTGCCTCGCAAGGTAGGGGAGAATCCCGGCCACGTTCCCTGAATTTACCTTCCCCGACCAACATGCCACTCTTTGTGAAGGGGGTTAGCATTGAGGTCGTTCCCAGTGCTCTGAGGGAAGACTTGCTTCTTCCAGACGTTGAAGGAGATGACAATGAAGATGGGCAGTAAAATAGTATATTGAAGGCAGAGGACATGGATTTGGATCGCCATCAGTCAACAGCTCAGAAAATTACAAGATACCTTATCACCCACCGTATCACCCAATGGTTTCAATGGATATGTGTTGACTCGCCAAACGACATTACTTCACATCTGCCTGTTCTCACCCCTCTCCCTAACCTTCAAAGGCCATACATATTCGATCACTGTGATTTCTCTTTTCTTCCCATGTACTTATTGATCTGTTGAGCTGCTCGCAGAAAAATACTTTTCACTGTACCTCGGTACATGTGATAATAAACAAATCCAATCCAATCTAATCCAATCCAAAACATCTGATTATTCCCTCCATAGGACAGTATCAAGTACACCCTTTGAAATAATACTCTTCATGTTGTACCTCAAATCATTTGTTGTGGCAGTGGTAGCTTCCACTCAAATAGCGACTGGTCGAATTCCCGTTGAGTTCCGCCGAGTCCCACCGGCGTGGTTCATCCTGGTACCAGCTGGCAGGAGCTCGGACTCACAGCCACTGTGTATGTCCTGGTGGGGGGGGTGGGAGAATCTGACTCCGGGGGAGTCTCCATGGGATCCAGGCCCCGGGGCTTCCGATCGGCTGGCAGCCACGATCTGGAGGGGGCCTACCTCTTGTGAGGTCCCTGACATGTTGCTCCACGCCGGCACAGAGACGACAACCACGTGCATATTCCGGCGTGGAGACAGCCGTCGTACGCATGCGCAGCCCCGCGCCGGTCGTGCAGGGCCGCCTTTTGGCACCTGAGCAGCACGCAGCACTCCGGCACCATGCTCGCCCCCTAAAAGATGGTGAATTGCTGGACCAGGAGGCCCGTTGACGTCGGCGTACACCACCCCAGTGTTTATGCCGGAGTCAACACTTGGCCCGGATTTCGGAGAACCCCAGCCAATATATCCTGCAGCACAATCTGAAGACCAAAGAAATGTTCGCAGTGTTCAGGCCAACGTATTTTCTGTCAACTAATACATAAACAGGCGATATTGTGAATCATTTCATTGCTGTTTTTTGGACTTTGGTATATATAAATTGACTGCTACATCATCACAGTGACTATATTTCCAAGTACTTGGCTGCAAAGACCTGTGGGATGTCCTGAGGTTATGAAATGCATATGAGCGGCATGAATACTTGTTTCCATTTGGGCACGTGAATTCCATGATGATGTCATCTTTGAGTCCATTGTTCCTTTATACCTCCTATCCTTTATCACCAGTAGAACATCTTGGAACAGGAAATGTGAGTTCAAAGGGTGGTTGTGGGTTAAAATGGTGCTTCTCTATTGCCAAAGTTTCCACTTTGCATTTCTGTCTAGGGGCATGTAGAAGAAAGTTGCTGGAGCAATGCAACTTCCAACTCCTCATGAACTGGGACAAAGAGCTACAACGATCTTTGAAGAATAGCTAAGACATGTTCTCTTTGCACACCCTGTACAAATTGATAGGGGTTGCAGTCAGAAGTTTACCTCTTTCAGCGCCATGACCTGAGTGTCACATGGTATGCGAGTGTCGATGACCGTGCCAATATTTATTGCCCATCTCTATTTGGCTTGAGAAAGTGCTGGTGAGCCCTCATCTTTAACTTTTGTAATCCATGTGATATTAAGAAGGGAATTCCACTGAGCCAGCATCAGTGAAGGAGCAGCAATATAGTTCCAAGTCAGGATGGTGAGTGACTTGGAAGAAAACTTGCATGTTGTGGTATTTTTAAAATTTTTTTAGAGTACTCGATTCCTTTTTTAACCAACTAAGGGGCAATTTAGCATGGTCAATTCACCGACCCTACACATCCTTTTGGATTGTGAGGGTGAGACCCCCCCAGACACAGGGAGAATGGCAAACTCCATACGGACAGTGACCCTGGGCCATGATCGATCCCGGGTCCTTGGCACGGTGAGGCAGCAGTGCTAACCACTGCCCCACCATGCTGCCCCATGTTGTGGTATTTCAATGCATTTGCTGACCTTGTTCTTTTTGGTGTCAGAGGTCGCGATTTAGGAATTAAGGAGTCTTGGCGAGCTGTGTCAGTTTTCCTGCCGCAGCGGTCATGGCATAGGAAGTGGTAAACTTCTGACTGCAACCTCTGTCATTTTGTACAGGGCGTGCAACGAGAACGTGTCTTGCATTAGTTTGGCTATTTTTCGAAGATCATTGTAGATCTTTGTGCCAGTTCATGGAGTGATGGAAGTTGCTTTGCTTCCGCAACCTTCCTCTATCTAGCCTGAAACATTCCCTAATAGGAAATCCATGCTGTTACTCTGCAGGAATTATTTCTTTTAAGTCTGATTTCAGAAAGTAAAATATTCATTGATACATCTGGAGTGGAGAGACTCCAACCTGATGCTCAGCACACTCCTCCCATCGAGGCTCCTTCAGACATTCTTCTTACTGAAAGATATGTTTCCCTTGAAGTAGCTGCTGGAACACGATATTTCCCTCCCTTCAGGGACAGCAAACCACTGAAGAGTGATGTTACAGCTTGTACATACAGGAAGGATAGTGGAAAACGGTGCTGTTTAGCAATAGAGTTATGTGGATGGGTGGAAGTCCTGTGAATCAGAGAAAAGACCAGCCCAAGATGTCCTTTTGCACAAATATACACAAACTTTCTTTTTATAAAGTTAGAGTACCCAATTATTTTTTTCCAATTAAGGGGCAATTTAGCGTGGCCAATCTACCTAGCCTGCACATCTTTGGGGTTGTGGGGGTGAAACCTACGCAAACACGGGAGAATGTGCAAACTCCACACAGACAGTGACCCGGGCCGTGATCGAACCTGGGACCTCGGTGCTGTGAGGCAGCAGTGCTAACCACTGCGTCACCATGCTGCCGGAAATATACACGAACGTAAAATGACATACATTCTCAACTTTTTTGCATTTACCAACTTTGGTATTCAGAATGATTTTAAACAGCCCGATATGTTCACTTTAATTTTGGAATATCGTCGTTAATATCCTTATTGATTACATTTATTAACTGCCAAAGTGGTTATTATGGTTTCCCAGTGTATTTTCTTTTATTTTTAACTACTGAGATAGCTGAACTGATTTTTGATCTCACTCAAAACCTAAAGGACAAATTCTCATGGAGACAACGGGGATCTTGACTGTTGGTTGCAGTCAGTGAGACCCCCCCCCCAAAGTGTTACTTTTCGCAAAGGCTCTCCACATCTTGGGCTACTCTGGTATTTCATAGACCAGCGACAGGCCTTCCTCTGCAATCAAGGACCCCGGGGAGGCAAGAGCTGAGGAGTGACTTTCAATGTCCGTTTCCAAGTGCCTTCAGAAGAGGGACTCCCCCACGGGAGTCCATAGGCAAACACATTGGCTAGAATTCTCTGGTTGCTGCGTTTCACTTTCCCAGTCTGCAGCCCAGCCCCACCAAGGGTTTCACGGCAGCGTGGGGTGGTTACAGTGGCAAGTCATATTGACAAGCGACGGGAAGCGAGAATCCCGCCACCAGTGAATGGCGCGCAGCCGAGAAACACCTGGCTGGCAGACCGGAGAATCCTGCCCATTATGGTTACTTCTCACGCTCCCCACCTGGTGAGCCACCACCCTAGGTTAATACCACAGGATGAGGCATTTAAATGACCATTGATTGGCAACTTAATGGCCTCAGTTGGCGGTGGGACAGAAAAGCTGTTGACAGGCCTTCCCACCATTGACTTAAACATGGTTGGGGTGAAAAACTATTTGGCTCATTTAATTATGCCTGCCCCGATTGTCCAAAGGCCCGGGGGCGAACGCCCGGACCTAGCCATGGCACAGTTTAGTACTGGTCCACACAAACGTGGACCTGGTGTAACGGCACCTGAAGGTCTCCCAAGCCGCCGCAAGCCCTGGGGTGGTTGTGTTCCTGGAAGGGTGGCATCCTGGCACTCCTGCTACCACTCAGGTACCTTGTCACTGCCTGCCTGGAACCTTGGCAGTGCCACTGGGAAACCCTGGCATTGCCACCCAGGCATCCTGGCAGTGCCACCCTGGTCTTGGTGAGACATTTCCCAAAAAACCCCAGAGTCCCGTTTGACAGTGAAGTCATTCTTGGTGCTCCCCGCAAAAGCGACGGTCGCTAAGCCCGCGCGCCAAGCATCACGGCGGCTGACGCGCACGATGACGTCAGCCGCGCATGCGCGGTTTGGACGGCTCCAACCCGCGCATGTGCGGATGATGTCATCACGCATATGCGTCAAACCCACGCATGCGCGGGCCATCATGCCCCTCAGCTGCCCCGCGGACTGATCCTGCGGGGCGGTGGAGGAACAAAGAGTGCGCGGGAATCAGACCCGCTGCCCGCGATCGGTGGGCACCGATCGCGGGCCCATGCCACCCTTGGCACGGCCATGGTGCGGCCGTGCCAATCGGTGCCATGGTTGTCCGGGGCGGCACTTTGCGTCCGTTTTCATGAACGGTGAGAGCAGGTGTGTTTGCGTTCGTGAAAACAGGCGTAAAGGCCTGGGAACTCGGCCCATCGGCCAGGGGAGAATCGTGTTCGCCGTAAAAAACGGCGAGCAGCGATTCGTGTCGTGGGGCGGCCGTGGGGGGGGCGGGAGAATAGCGGGAGGTCGAGAAAAATGTCGGGAAGGCCCTCCCGCTATTCTCCGACCCGTCGTGGGCAGCGGAGAATCGCGCCCGATGTCTTTTGAGGTCCTATCTGGTGGATACAACAGACCCATGGCAGTATTTCAAAGAAGATCAGAGGAGTTATCCTTGTGGGCTAATCCTTCAAACAACATCACAAAATCAGATAATCTGCCCATTAGATTCAAAGAGCTCTGCAGCACAGAAAGAAACCCTTTGGCCCATCATTGTTGGTGCTCTCAAGCACTTATCTGTTCAAATCCCATTTTCCAGCACCTGGTCTATGGCTTTGTATGCTATGGCATTTTAAGTGCTCATCTAAATGCTTCACAAATGTTGTGAGGGTACCATGATTTCAGTCAGTGATTTCCAGATTCCCACCACCCTCTGAGTGAAAAGGGTTGGGATTCTCCGAGCCTCCGAGCCTCAATCGTGCTCGGCACGGGGGCGGAGAATGGGGCTGCAGACCCACGATACCTTCCCTTGATTCTCCGGCGACCGGAGAATCGCCGCCAGCCACGCGCAGTCAACACAGCATTAGTCAGGGGCCGTTAAAAGAGGCCCCCGCGGCAATTCTCCGCGGACGACCGGCTGAATTCCCGCTGGTGTGGTTTACATATTGCTCCACCAGGCGGGAGCTTGGAGTCGCGGCTGTGGTGGCCATGCTGGTGGGGCGGGGGGATCCGTCACCAGGGGGGGCCTCCACGACGGCCAGGCCCGCGGTCGAGGACCACCGATCGGCGGGCGCGCGCGATCTCGGGGTGGGCCTACTTCTTCGGCGCTGGCCCGCTATGTGTCGCGCGAGGCTGGCGCCACAGGCAGTCGCCGTGAACATGCGTGGACCCGCGGCCGGAAGTGCTGGGTTCCATAACGGCAGCCACTGCTGCTTGAAGCACTCTGGGGCCCTCCAAGCCCCCTTATAAACGGAGAATCACACCGGACTTTCGCACGGGCATGGGGACATAGCCCCATTATTGGAGAATCCCGCCCAAGGTTTTTCCTCAAATACCCTCAAAATCTCCTGCCCCGACCATAAAACTATGCTCCCTGGTTATTGACCCCCTCGACTAAGGGGAAAAGTTTTTTTGCTATCTGCGTCACTCATGATCTTGTACACCTCAATTTAGTCCCCTCACTCAGCCTTCTCTGCTCTAAGAAAAACACTGCCAGCCTATCCATCCTCTCTTCATAGCTGAAACTCTCCAGCCCAGGCATCCTGGTGAATTTCCTCTGCACCCTTTGTTAGTGCAATCACATCCTTTCTGTACTATGGTGACCAGAACACAGTATTCTAGCTGTGGCCTAATGACCGTTTTATACAGATCCATATAACCTCCCTGCTCTTATATTCTTTGCTTAGGTTAATAAAGTCAAGTATCCCATATGTCTTCTTAACCAGTTTATCTACCTGTCCTGCTGCCTTCAAGGGTCTTTGCACATGCACCCAAGATCCTTCTGGTCCTCTGTACTTCCAGCATCCTAACGTTCATTGTGTATGCCCTTAGTTCTCCTAAACTGCATTACCTTGCACTTTTCAGGGATAAATTCTATTTGCCATTGTTCTGCTCATCCAACCGGCATGTCTATATCAACCTATAATCTAAGGTTTTTCTCCTCACAATTTACCGCACTACCAATTTTTGTGTCATCTGCAAACTTACTGATGATACCTCCAACATTAATTTCCAGACCATTAATGTACACCACAAACAGCAATGGACATAGTACCATTCCGTGCAGTACACCACTGGACACAGGCTTCCAGTCACAAAAACAATCTTTGACTATCACCCTCTGCCTCCTGCCACAAAGCCAATTTTGGATCCAATTTGCTAAATTGCCTTGAATCCTTTGGGCTCTGACCTTCTTAATCAGTCAGGCGGGACCTTGTCAAAAGTCTTACTGAAGTCATTGTAACCTACATTGACTGCACTATCCTAATGTACATACCTCATCACCTCCTCAAAAAATTCAATCCAATTTGTAAGACATGATCTCCCTCTGACAAAACCATGTTGACTATTCTTGATTAATCCTTGCCTCTCCAAATGGGGATTAATTCTGTTCCTCAGAATTTTTTCCAATAATTTCCCTGTTACTGATGTTACACTCATTGGTTTGTTATTACCTATTTTTTCCCTACTCTTCTTGATTAATAACACCACGTTAGCTGTCTTCCAATCCTCTGGCACCTCTCCTGTGGCCAGAGATGATTTGAAAATTAACATCAGAGCCCCTGCAATCTCCTCTCTTGCCTCCCACCTCAACCAGGATATATTTCAGTTGGGCCTTGAGATTTGTGCACTTTAAAACCTGCTAAAACCATTCACACCTCTTCCCTCTCACTACTAATCTGTTCAATTATACCACAGTTCCCATCCCTGCTTTCTATACCTACATCGCCCTTCTCCATAGTGAACACAGATGCAAAATATTCATTTAAAACCTTACCTACATCTTTCGGCTCTACACACAGAGTGCCACTTTGGTCCCGAAGGAGCCCTACTCTTTAATCGGTGACCCTCTTTTTAAAAAATTAAGTTACGGGATGAGGTGTCGCTGGTTAGACCAGCATTTATTACCCATCCCTTGTTGCCCTTCAGAAGATGGTGATGAGTTGCCTTCTTAAACCACTGGCGTCTTTGAGGTGTAGGTACACCCACTGTGTCATTAGGGAGAGAGTTCCTGGATTTTGTCGCAGGAACTGTAGTGATCTGCACATCTGTATATACACAAGGGGTTAATGTATAGTCATAACAGCTAAGTGATCACTGGATGGCAGCACTAACAAGGGGTATAAAAGACAGACTCAATCTGAGTTCCCGCCTCTTCTTGTGTACTGTGACTAGTGATCAAAGGTAGAGAGAGTTAACTCAGAGTGCAAGTGTAGATACTCATAGTTTATTCTTATTCAATCTTGTTTATTTAATATCTAATAAAAGTATTGGAGATAGATCGAACTCACAGTTTATTTGTTTAAGTTACTCAATAAATTATTTGCTTTCATTGGATGACAACATCGAGTTTAAGAGCATCTTGGTAAGAAGCAAATGAGTAACATATATTACAGTAAGTAATATAGCAGGAACGACAAAATATTTCAAAGTCAGGGTGGTGAGTGACCTGGAAGGGAAACCCCCAGGTGGTAGGGTTCCGCTGCATATACTTATAAAACACTTGAGATTTTAGTTTAGTTTGCCTGCCAGTATTTTTTCATACCCTTCTTCACTCTACCAATTTATTTTTCAAGTAACCTCATGGACTTTCTATGCTCCTCTAGGTCATCCACAAAACCCCACATAAACCTTCCTTATTTCTTCCTTATCCAATCCTGTATATTCCTTGACATCCAGGGTTCCCTGGATATTTTGGTCCCATCCTTTACCTTTACGGGAATATGTTGGCTTTGAACTTTCTCTTTCCTTTTTGAAAGACTCCCACTGCTGTGATATGGATTTCCCTACAAGAAGTTCCTCCCAGGCCACTTCAGCCTGATCCTGTCTTGTCCTATTAAAATCGGCCTTCCTCCAATTCACAACCTTTACTTCAATTATCACATTGTTACTTGTGGGAGTTTGATATGTGCTTAGGGTCTGCTGCGATTCCTGCATTACAACAGTGGCTACACTTCAGTAGTATTTCACAGGCTATTTGTAAAGTGCTTTGACATGTTTGTTGGTTGTGGAGTACCTTGAGTTTGACAGATCTCTGAAAATATTTAGCAAAACAGATTTAGTAAGGATATTGATAACCTAACACTATGGGATTGAATGGATAGCTGTATATCCAGTGAGATCATCATGGACAGAATGTTCTGTTCTGTTGGCAAAGTGTTGTTTTGGGTGAGAAAAGCAGAGTGGGGTGGCACGGTAGCATAGTGGTTAGCACTGTTGCTTCACACCTCCAGGGTCCCAGGTTCGATTCCCGGCTTGGGTCACTGTCTGCGTGGAGTCTCCACGTTCTCTCCGTGTCTGCGTGGGTTTCCGCTGGATGCTTCAGTTTCCTCCCACAGGCCAAAGATGTGCAGGTTAGGTAGATTGGCCATGCTAAATTGATCTTAGTGTCCAAAAAAAAACCTTGGGTGGAATTACTGGGTTACGGGATAGGGTGGAGGTATGGGCTTGAGTGGGCTATTTCCAAGGGCCGCTGAAGACTCGTTGGGCCAACTGGCCTCCATCTGCACCGTAAATTTTATGATTCTATGTAACCAGCCAGTGGCAGCAGCGAGATTCCACGTCGTGTTCTCAAGCACTTAGGGGAAATAAAATTGCACACATTTTACTCTGTGCTCGTAGCTGACTGTTATCATTTGAGTTCTTCAATCAGGGGGCACTCTATTTAGATGCCTCCCAAAAACTCTCCAGCCCATGTTTCAAGTTCAGTAAGGAGGGCGGCTGCTAGGTAGACGGCCCCAAGGTTTTCAGAACACTCTCCAGAATGCTGGATGGGGTGGGGCAGAGGTTGGACCTCCTCTACCCTCCAGCAGGTAGAAGACCAACCAGCAAGGGGACCAAACCTGCATGGGAGGCGGTGTCAATGATGGTAAGCGCAAGTTCACTGCACAAGAGGTCTGCCATCCAGTACAGGAAGAAGATGAATGACCTCCTTCGTGCAGCCAGGGTAAGTCACTCTTCTCATTTCTCAACACTCACCCACTCGCACACCCATCACACATCCACTGGGAGCTCACTCACTGCCAACTCAGAGGGCTCCATCATTCAGCCACCCACATGCCGCTTTATCTTTCCTGCACCTCCTCTCTTCATTACATCCCGCCTCCCAATCACCAACCACACAAGCCAGGCATGATTACCATTTATCCAGCCTATTGTCCTGTTTACATTTTCCTCATCTGTCTCATTTCAGGACAAACTGGCTCACAATAGAAAGGAGAGAGCACAGGCAGGCGGAATGATGCCCAAATTGAAAATCCTCAATCCATTTGGGAAAGAGCCCTCGAGCTCCCCAGCAAGGAACAGGAGTGCTCCTACGCTCAGAGGGAGGTGAGCTCACGAGGCAAAAGTGAGGACCGTCAACACATTCAGCCATCGTACAAGCTTCATGTGAGTACTATCACTCCTATCCTTATGTCACTACCACAAACTAATGACATCCCCCTTCCCTTGCAGGAAAATCAGTTAAACACCCGGCCCATCCTCCAGCTAGGCACTGGAGTCCACCAAGCAGAGACGCTTCGATGACAAATTTTCGGAACTCACATGGCAGAGATGTCACAATTTGTCACCCTCACCCTCCACTAACACAGAGAATCACACCTCGGTGGGAATTATTAGTGGACAATCATCTGGGTCACTCACAGGTACGCACCTCACTTCTGATGATCCACAGCAGTCAGAGGCAGGGATATTCCAGGGTACCGGCACTCGGAGGACTGCTGGAGGGCAGGACTCTGCTGATCTCCAATCACGTGACAGGTCCCTGGTATCGGTCATCCCTCAACTGCTAGAGCTGTAAAGGCAGAGTCGGGACCATCAGGAAGGGATGTCCGCTACAGTCCTTGGATTGCAAGGCTGAGTGGAGTCACCTTATGTCAAAGGAGATGAGGCTGATATTCTGAGGCAACCAGGCCAACGCTGCAAAGGTGGCACCTCAATGCAGACATTGGTGAAGGATTTTCACTCTATGTTAACGGATGACCACTCTGTCATAATATACACCAGTATATCATGGTGCAGACACACACTGATGGACACACACAGGGACCAAACAACATGTACGAACACTGCAGCCAATCACCAGTTAGAATACACACACTATAAAGGCAGAGGGCACCACGGTTCCCGCTCATTCTGGGTGCTGCCTCTCAGTGTAACAAGAACTCATCCAGCCCAGCACAGACTTGCAGCACATGCTGAGAGAATCAACTGGTTCGGACAAGGCTTAGGTCTCTAGTTTAAATTAGCAACATTTAGACCCACAGTCATCGTGTGTTAGTTAGTTAGAAGTTAGTTAATAAAATTGAGTTGAACCTTCATCAGTGTTGGAAGTGTCTGTTCATCTCTCAAGTCTCCACAAGCCAACACTTCACACTCCATGGTTCAGACCATGAACAACATGATTAAGGGCATGAACTCCATAGTTCAGGGCATCAACTTCATGGTGCAGACATCTATGAGCATCCTCGACTGCCAGCACCAGAGGACGGCGTCTGGATCTCATTCCCAACTGTGCCCCCCTCTCCCATGGTTTCCCGGTGGGTGGTGGTGATCTGCACGCTCACCTTCGAACTCCCCCCTTGGAGCTGAGGTCGCCAGATTCCCGGTGGGAAAGCACAATCTCACCGGCAAGATTCGTGTTTTGGAGTATCACAATGTTTTGTGTTCAAGTCGCTAAAATGCGGCCCCTTGAGTTGAGAATTCCAATTTGTGGACAGTGTTACTCAGGTTACTGCAGTAACATCTCAAAGATGGCAGCAGATCACGTTTTACATGAAGCATAGATTTTGCATTTTGCAAATAGGTGACCTTCCTTCTGACATTGTGAAAAACACTGTTTAACGATCAACATTGTGATGAGGTCGATCTATCCACTGCCGTTGCTAACACTATCAGATGGGCTGTTCATTAGGCAATAGTATCAGCACAAAGTAAGCTCTGTGAATCAGAAATTTCTGATGACCCAGGCCCTTTAAAGTTTAATCGCTGTGTACTGACAAGAAGTGCAGATTTCAATGTAGATTTCATGAACAATGTGAAAACTTCACACTCAGTTGCCCGATGAAATGAGATTACTTTGTGACCATTTATAAAATTCAACAATTAATCAATTAATGGGATAATTAATGCAGCTGTAATTAGCACACCATTGACTTTATGTCTTCGTGGTTACACTTAAAAAAATAACTATTGGCTGCAAAGTTCTGTACCCACAAATGTGCTCTGGCATTAAGCCAATGGTTTACGAAATTTCTAGGAGCTCATATGGAAATTAAGATGCTTGTTTTGCATCAACTTTGAAGCCAACTTGAAAGATGTTTTTCACTATTTATATCATGGCATTTCAAAGCTGTGTATTGTGGGGAAACTTGCATCTGTTTGCTTTGCCACCTCAGAATGCTGTTAATAACTTGAATGATACAGCTGAACTATTTCAAGGATACAGTTCTCAAAAGGCTTCATGGTTGATTTATGTGGAAATTTTTGGTTTATGTCGGTGTGAATTGTTCACAACATTTTTAAGCAAATTTTATCCCAAATTTACAAGCGATTTATCAGTACAGGCACTCTAGCTCCAACAGTCCTTGCCTGTATCCTTGAATGGAAAAGAGTAAAATGTAACAGTTCAAATTAATGTGGCTGCAACCAATTTCCCTCTGTGCTCACTGGTTGTAGGTCAAGTACAGACTGTTCCCCCTCACTTAGCTACCCATATAATCTAAATTCTGAGGTTGCAAGGGCTGCATTTAATAGTGCCATCTCTTAAAAGCAGGTTCTTTGTAAGCTGTTAGGAACAATGTATAACTTAAAGTTTAATTTATATTTGTATTTCTGTGTTAAGAAAGCTGAAATTCATTTAGAGTCTTTTTGTGAGCTTGGTATCGGGAAGTCTGGAGGTCCTGTTTGGAACATGTACTATTAAAGAAGGTTTACAACCCTTGAAGTGAAAAAAATGGGTTACAAAGGGATTATCACTTGATTGAATTTAGGAAAACAAAACAAAGTAGAAAAGACTATGCTGTTGCATAGCGACAAGACTCCAGGTATACATGCACAAGGCAGATGGACAGAAAAGCGGTTCAGTCAGTGAGTGTATATATGTCATGGAAGACTGAAGGCAGACTGATGAACTCGCCAGTAAGAAATCCTGCAAGACTGCTGGGTTACTGAGGTTGGGTTACTCACGTGCTTGTTCTGGAATTTTCATGAACGGTGAGTTTAGCTTGCAGTTTTTGGGTGTTTCAGGGAGAGGTGCCAGTTGGGAAAAAAATATCTAGTGAATGCTCACATTTTCACCGGAAGAAAATCCAACAATCCAATAATTTACTACGGTTTTGTGTCTGCACGGGCATTGTTGGAATAGAATGGGCAAGATCTTCTGGCTCTGCACAATGGCAGAATCTTCTGGTCTCATCAACTGTGTATCCCTGTCATGGGTTGCCCAGCGGTGCAGGATGGAATCAATGGGAAATCCCATTGATAGCGGCAGAATCAAAAGATCCTGCTGCCTGCCAACAGCAGGCCACCTCCCACTGCTGAGAAACACTTGGCAGGGGAAGGGGGGGGGGGGGGGGGGGGAGAGGGGGGCAGAGAATTCTGGTCCGTGGGTTTAAATCATTTTCTGGTATTTGATTTGGAATCTTTCCAACCTTTTCTGTCTAGCGCAATATAGTTCAATTTTCTTGTTTAATAAACATTTAATTATTTGACAGACTCCTGTGAATGTGTTTAGTGCCTGACATCCATGATTTCTAAAATAAAATAAAATTAGAATCAATCATGGCAGGTTTCACTTTGGATCTGACTTGTCCAATATTAACATCAGCTGGGATTGTGGCAAAGGCCTCTGTGTTTCCGCGGGTATTTGGATTTTGTAATTTGCCCAGAAACCACACATCTTTTAGCTATGTGGAATGCAACTTTCTGAAGAATCTGAGATGCTTGTGACAACTTGCATCCTTATTTGTAGAAAGGAGCTGCTCTTAGCATTCCCAGCTAATTAACTTAATGTGAAGAACCAATGTAAAGTTGTACTGAATATAAGCCATTGTCTGAATTGGAAGGTAGTTACCCACTAGCCCTCTTTCAGTTATATTTACTGTCACTATAGAATGTTACACATGCCCTTACACATGGGCAGTGTATAATGGTGGCCTGCTTCCAGGTGGTATATTTCAGCAGCTAAGGAGTCAGTTTGGCCCTGGCTTCTTTCAAGTTCTTTCTAGTCACTTGGTTGGACTGAAATGAATGCATTGCCACTGACATCACCCTCTTCCATTGCTTGTTCTGACTGCATTCTTCTGCCCAGCTCCCTGTCACTGCACCCACTGACCTGTGAACAAACAGATCAAATTATAGCAAAGACATCACAGGAGATGACCGTTATCTTTCATCAGGCCAATCACACGCTGACCTAGATGAGTGGTGGTTTAAGCCGCTCACAGCCTTTAGAGTGAGGACTTTTCCTTTGAGGATCTGTACTGAGAATGTTTCTGAGGCTGCCATAGTTTCAGCTGTTGGCATGCTTTCTGCCTCAGCGTGAGCATCCCTCAGGTATGATTGCTGGGCTCACCCATACCTGCCACCTCGAGTCAGATTTCCCAGTGACAATCTATCGTCCTTATGTCTTTCAAAGGCTGGGCTATGGAGTTCTGTGCAAGAGCAGACAGGTTTATCCTAACCCTCTGGTATCATTCTTGACTCAGTGGCATACTTCGGATGCTCTTCTTAAATGGACTATCCAGGTCTCTCTGAACGGATGGCTCTGTCCTGGAATTTCCTTGAAAAAGAGTGATAGGTGTTCGGTAAAGGTCTGATGGCATAAGTGATGAGCCGACTACAGTTTTCACTGCCATACCTGAGTAAATCCAAAGAAAATGTCAATAACAGTTGTAGACTGGAACTTAACAAAGAGCTGATCCCTGCAATTTGTTTGCATTGTATTGCTGGTGAATGACAGATTGTCCGGAAGATTTTGTGGCAGCGTCTGGATCTTGGAGTGAAAAGATGCTCATAGTAGCATTAATATTGCTCCCTCCTGCCAATCCTGTCCCTGTTCAAAGCACTCATACAATCTTACAGTCTTTTCATTGTTTATCATGCATGGCCATACCACACCAGAGCTGCAGCTGTTGTCACATTGAAATCTTACAGCATTTCACACAGGCAAATCCTTCTCACACAACATAGCTGCATGATACATTTTTTATTCATACTTGACGGGTTGCTTAATGAGTACATGTACTTCATTGTTTATTCCTCAGTCTTTTAATATCTTAACATAACACATTGTGTAAGGCAGCAGACGAGAGTTTCATGAAGGCTCAGAACTTTGAAGCCTTTGACTCACTTTGAAGAGGCCACACTGGGTATGAAGGCTCTAAGAACATAGAGCAGGGGAATTAGAGGCCACCTGGGAGCTCATACCCTCCGATACTTCTTTGATCTTCTTCATGGAATGACTCTGTGACCCTATATAGTAACCTGATTACTCACGGACAGGCAGACACTCACAATATATTTTATTGCAAGTTATGTTTCAAAGTGCATCTATAGTGTACCGAATAAAGAATATCTGTAGTATATTGTATATAATATCTGTAGGATATTTTTGATACTATAATTCCCTCCCCATTTAAAAAAAAGATACATTGAAACGTAAAATTATACATATGCATGTTTCTCCAGATTACAATGTGACCAAAGCAGTATAAACCATATGTCAAATTTAACAGGTTGGGTTGCCTACCGACTTCCCGTCCAACTCTGACCCAGGGAATAGGTATGGCACCTATCCATCCATCCTTCGGCCTATTGAGGCTCATGAGTGGCAAATTATTGCCCATTTAAGGACCTCATTTCACCTCCATTGCCATAATACGCTGGGCAGTGGAAGACAGGCGTGAGTGAGAAGGCCATTTTTTTCAGCCACATTGTGAAAAGACAGGAAAGTGGGGAAGATTATATCCATTGGATGATGCCCTGTGCACATCAGAGGGGGCATCCACCCCCGCCAAAGATTGTACCACTTCTGCATCCCTGCTTCCAAATCTTGCCTCTCCATCTCCTTGCCTCCTTCCTCCCTCGGAGGCTGATCTCTCCCCTTCCTACAAGTATGGGGCTTATCGGGTCCAGTCATGATAATTACCTTCCTGGAAATCCTTGCAGTCCTAGCAACATAAATTATTGAGATCAAGTGCTGCTCGGACTGCAAGAGAAGCTGGCCAATCTGATTAAGGCCATACAACCTTAAGAAGTAGGAAGTAGGCCATTCAGCCCTTCGAGCCTGCTCTGCCATTTAATAAGATCATGGCTGACCTAACACTCACTAAGTCCACTTTCCTGCCTTCTCCTCATCACCTTTAATTCCCTACTGATAAAAACCCTATCGATCTTAGCCTTGAAGAAGTTCATGGTCTCGGCCTCCACAGCTTCCCCGTGTAAAGAATTCCAGTTATTCACCACTCTTTGAAAGAGGACATTCTTCCTCAAATCCATCTTAAATGAAAACCCCCTTATTCTGTGACTATACTCCCCAATGAGTGCAATCACCCTCTCAAAATTTACCCTGTCTAATCCCCTAAGAATATTCGGCGGGATTCTCCGTCAGCGGGATCCTTCACTTTGCTGGCAGCCCACCCACACCCGTGGGTTTCCCGATGGTATAGGGTGGCCACAATGGGGAACCCCATTGGCCAGCTGCAGGAATGGAGAATCCTGCTGCCGGTGGGGGCGCGCCACACTGGAAAACAGAGCTGGCTGGACGGAGAATTCCGCCCATTATGTTTCAATCATATCATCTCTCGTTCTTCAGAACTCCAAGATGTACAGTCCCAACCTGTCCAATCTTTCCTCAGTCCCTCCATACCCGGGATCATCCAACAAACCTCGTCTGTACTGCCTCCAATGATAATATATCTTTCCTTAACTTCTCTTACCTGCAGATCCATATGACTAGTCCATATTGGCCAATCCCACCCTCAAACCTTCGTAATTCCTCGTCTTTAAGTTTAACACTGATTTTTAAAAATTCATCAGTAGGATGTGGGCGTCGCCGGATAGGGCAGCATTTAATGCCCATCCCTAGTTGCCCTTTAGAAGGTGGTGGTGAGTTGCCTTCTTGAACTGCTGCAGTCCTTGAGGTGTAGGTACACCCATTGTAAAGTTACGGAGTTCCAGGATGTTGTCCCAGCGATAGTGAAGGAACGGTGATATATTTCCACGTCAGGGTGGTGAGTGACTTCGAGGGGAACCTCCAAGTGGTAGAGTTCCCAGGTATCTGCTGCTTTTGTCCTTCCAGATGGGAGTGGTCATGGGTTTGGAAGATATTGTCTGAGGAACCTTGGTGAATGACTGCAGTGCATCTGGTAGATGGTATACACGGCTGCCACAATTCATCGGTGGTGAAGGGTTTCAATGTTTGTGGACAATCAAGTGGGCTGCTTTTTCCTGGATGGTGTCAAGTTTCTTGAGCGTTGTTAGTATTCCATTACACTCCTGACTTGTGCCTTGTAGATGGTGAATAGGCTTTGGAGGGTCAGGAGGTAAGTTACTTGCCATAGGTTCCCTAGCCTTTGATCTGCCCTGGTAGCCATGGTATTAGTATGGCTAGTCCAGTTCAGTTTCTGATCAATGGTAACCCCCAGGATGTTGATTGTGGAGGATTCAGTGAGGTAATGCCATTGAACGTCAAGGGGCGGTGGTTGGATCCTCTCTTGTAGGAGATGGTATTGCCTGGTACTTGTGTGTCGTGAATGTAACTTGCCACTTGCCACAGTATATTGTCCAGGACTTGCTGCATTTGACCATGGATTGCTTCATTATCTGAAGAGTCACGAATGTTGCTGAACATTGTGCAGTCATCCACAAACATCCCCACTTCTGACCTTATGATGGAAGGGAGGTAATTGATGAAGCAGCTGAAGATGGTTGGGCCCAGGACACCACCCTGAGGAACTCTTGCAGTGATGTCCCGGAGTTGAGATGATTGACCTCCAACCACCACAACAATCTTCGTTTTTTGCCAGGTATGACGCCAACCAATGGAGAGTTTTCTCCCTGATTCCCATTGACCCCAGTTTACCTCAGGCTCCTTCATGCCATACTTGGTCAAATGCTGCCCTGATGCCAAGGGCAGTCACTCTCGTCTCACCTCACCTCTGACATTCAGCTTTCATTTTATTTCTCACATTCAAGCTGAATGCTACATTGTATCATACTGTGATCATCACTTTCTGGAGGATCCTGAACGTTGCGCTTATTTATTAAACCTACCTCATTACACATTACCAGGTCCAAAATAGCCTGATCCCTAGTTGGCTCCATGACATCTTGCTCCAAAAAGCCATCCCGATTGCACTCTATGAATTCATTGAGTCATAGAATTTACAGTGCAGAAGGAGGCCATTTGACCCATCGAGTCTGCACCGGACCTTGGAAAGAGCACCCTACTTAAGCCCACACCTCCATCCTATCCCCATAACCCAGTAACCCCGCCTAACTATTTTGGACACTAAGGGCAATTTAGCATGGCCAATCCACCCAACCTGCACACCTCTGGACTGTCAATTCCAATTTGATTACCCCAATCCATATTAAGATTAAAGTTGCCCATAATTAATACAGTGCTCTTTATACATGCATTTGTTTTTTTTATTGAAACTCTTTCTTACAGTGTGTTTACTTTTTGGGGAAAAATACAATACTCATATCCCTCATTTCTTTCCTTTAGTATTTGTCACTTCCAGCCAAATTGATTCCACATCCTCTAAGCCTAGATTGTCCCTCAGAACTGTACTTATTTCCTCTCTTGTTAGCAGAGAACCCCAGCGCCTTTCCTTCCTGCCTATCTTTCTCAGAGGTCAAATACCCTGAATATTGATTTCCTGACCTTTACCTCCTTGCAGCCATGTCTCAGTAATCACGATCAGATCATACCCATTTAATTCTGTTTGTGCCATCAGGTTATTTATCTTGTGTTTTCTGCTATGTGCATTAAGATACAGAGCTTTTGATTTTGTTTTTCTACCACTTTTCCTCACACTATGCACATCTCTAGCGACAATAGAACCATTGTTTGTTTTTTTTACTTTTATTCCCATGTCTTGCTCTTTTGCTTTCATTTTTTAATGTTTTTTTGTTTCTAACCCGGAGTCCACCTCCACTAACTCCCTGCTCAGGTACCCTGCTCCCTCCAAGCTCGTTTACAGCCAGCAGCTGGGACTTCCTCCCAATGCTGGTTGGAAGCCTGACCCTCAGTTTCTTTTTTTTTAATAAATCTTGAGGTTGCCACAATGTGTTATTGTGGTAGGCAACCTTATTTAAAGTCGGTCGGTTTGGGACTGGCTTTTCTTCCAGGTAGGACAACAATAGCCCATCCTGTAAAATACAGCCTGGAGTAATTTACATGTTTAAAAAATGATTTTCCTTCACACAAAATATCATAATTTGACAAGAAACAATGAAAAGCGCAACTTATTTCCTCTTTGCTTCAACTTTCAAGTAAGCTATCTTGCTTTTTTCTCTTTCTATCATGGTGGGCTGGATTCTCTGATTTTTAGACTAAGTGCTGACGCCGTTGTGAAAACTGTGGGCCGGGATTCTCTGAGCCTCCGCCCCGAAATCGCGCTCGGCAGGGGGGCGGAGAATGGAGCGTCAGACCCGCGGTCGGGTCCGACACCTTCCCGCGATTCTCCATGGACCAGAGAATCGCCGGCAGTCGCGCGAGCGGGCCGAGACGGCGCCAATCGGGGGCCATTGAAAGAGGCCTCGCAGCAAATCTCCGCCGGCAGCAGGCAGACTTCTCGCTGGCATGATTTTAACATGGTTCCACCCAGCGGGCACTCGGAGGGGCGGGGGAATCCTTCATCGGGGGCGTCCTCCAGGACAGCCAGGGTTCCGATCGGGGGCCACTGATCGGCGAAATATTGGGGGGGGGTAGCTATATTGTTGGGGCCGGCTTGCTGTGTGGGTCCGCCACGCTGCGCGGGACCACCGCAGCAGGTGGCCGGAAATGCCCTGCTGGCCCCCTTCAAGTAAGTGAATCGCTGAGCCAAGGGACCTGTACACGCTGGCGTGAAACGCTCCGCCGTTTACGCCGCGTCAACACTTGGCCGCCATTTCAGAGAATCCCGGCCATGGTCTTTTCCGCCAGGAAAACTGGCATCAAAACGCCGCCGATTCCCCGATTTGCTGGGAGCTAGCAGAGAGCTGTCATTGAGCTCGCAGCTCTAGTTGGCGATATGGCCCCCAGCACGCCTTGGTTAGAGGCCGCGCATGCGCACGGCGACGGCCTGAAGCAGCCACGCCGTGCTCCATGGTGGACTCAGCCCGCGGACCT
Source organism: Scyliorhinus canicula (assembly GCF_902713615.1). Taxonomy (NCBI): domain Eukaryota; kingdom Metazoa; phylum Chordata; class Chondrichthyes; order Carcharhiniformes; family Scyliorhinidae; genus Scyliorhinus; species Scyliorhinus canicula. Next base: position 68,962,385 of record NC_052162.1, on the reverse strand, counting down.
GGACCGCCAAAGTAGTGCTCCGCATCGGCTGCTCGTGCGCCCCGCAGCCTCCATTGCCCCCAGCCTCAAATGAAGCTGCCCCCCTGCCCACTGATCAGCCCTCCATCGAGTGTGGTAGCCCCAGACTGAGTTCGCAGCTGCGGATCCCAGATGGTGGAAACCACGCCGTCAGGAATTCGGCCGGTCGGCAAAGGAGCATCGTGGGGCAGGCATCAGGCAATGTCCTGAGGTGGTGGATATCAGTGTGGTGTACTCCTCGAGTACGCCGATTTTCAGGGGGCGGAGAATTGTAAAATCGGCACCGCTCCTGATTTTGGCGCCAAAATGGATTCTTCACCCCGTCGCCGGCTTCGGGAAGTGGAGAATCCAGAGCAGTATCTTTTTCCATTTCCATTAACGTGAGTCTGCTCTCTCAACATCTCTGACTGTGTCAACCCTGAACTTTGACTACTAACTCCAATTAATTGTTGAGGCTGTGAAATCGATTATTTGGCTTCAGCAGATAACCTGGCTCATTTTGCTCAACCGGTGGATTCTGTGATACCAGTAAACATTCAATTTATTTTAGACTTTCACTTTCTTTGTGACTTCCATTTAAGGCTGTAAGAGCTATTTGAATTATAGGTTTATCTCTTCCTTTGTCAGATTTCCTCTTTCAAATTACCCATATGACCCTGAGTGATTCTGTCTCCAAACTTCACGAGGTATGTAAATGGCCTGTCAAGTTTCTTCACAACTATTCCAATCACATCCATCTACTTATCACCTCAATGGTATTTCACCATGACTTGTTCACTTGCAGTCTAACATTTTGCCCGGTTTATCATGACTCATTTTCACAGTCTTGCCTTTCTTTTACTTTGCTTTAATGTCAGGTTGCAACAAGCTAGCACTTGTTTTAGGAGTATGTTTGAACACTAACTGGTAAATTCTACACTGTAGGGTTAATCTAATGTGAAAACAGAAAAAATATAATTTGTGTCTGTGAAGTAATTACCAGGCAATTCTGTGGTTATGGATGAATCATTTTCACGGGAAGTCTTCAGATAGTTAATTTGAAGCAGCAGTACTGAATGAGTCATGGTACACAGATTGGCAGCAGAGGAGGGTCAGAGGACCAATGCCGAGGAACATAGGAACAGGAATCGGCCATTCAGCCCGTCAAGCCTGCTCCAGCATTCAATGAGATCATGGATGATCACGTATCTCAACACCACTCTCCCGCATTATCTCCATAACGTTTGAAGTAAATAGTCTCGAAAAATCTATCGATTTCTGTTTTGAACATGCTGAACAATTGAGCTTCCACAACCCTCTGAGGTAGAGAATTCCAAAGATTCATAACCCTCTGAGTGAAGAATTCCCTCTCACTTCAATCTTAAATGGCCTTGCTCTTATCCTGAGATTATGTCCATTGGTTTGAACTCATCAGCCGGGGAGACATTTTATCCATACCCACCCTGTACCGCTATATAAGAACTATATAAGTTTCATTGATGTCACCCCTCATTCTTCAAAATTCGTTGTACTCACTCAATGGCAAGTATATCCTTCTTTAAACAAAGAGACCAAGGGCGCGATTCTCCACCCCCCACGACGGGTCGGAGAATAGCGGGAGGGCCTTCCCGACATTTTTCCCGCCCTCCCGCTATTCTCCCCCCCCCCCCACCCAACTCCCGACACGAATCGCTGCCGCCGTTTTTTTACGGTCGGCAGCGATTCACAGCTGATAGATGGGCTGAAGTCCCAGCCCTTTACGCTGTTTTTACGAACGGCAAACACACCTGGTCTGGCCGTTCGTAAAAACGGCGGGAACAACTTGCTTTTTATAACCATGGCACCGATTGGCACGGCAGTACCACGGCCGTGCCAAGGGTGCCATAGGCCCGCGATCGGTGGGCACCGATCGCGGGCAGCGGGCCCGATGCCCGCGCACTATTTCTCCTTCCGCCGCCCCACAGTATCCATTCGCGGGGCGGCTGAGGGGCATCCCGGCCCGCGCATGCGCGGGTTTCGCGCAAATACGCGATGATGTCATCCGCGCATGCGCGGGTTGGAGTTTTCCAATCCGCGCATGCGCGGCTGACGTCATATGACGCATCAGCCAGCGCTAACTCCGTTAAGCCCGTGATGCCGGAGCTTACGGCATCGGGCTGCTAGCCCCGACCGGGGACCAGAATCGGTTCCCGGTCGGGAAGGGGCGCGCTGGCGTCAAACCCGCCCGGGTTTGACACCAGCCTTACGATTTCTCCTGTTTTGGGAGAATCGCGCCCTATATATCTGCAAAAAGACATCTTTACTTGTGTACTCAAACACCTCGGGATGAAGGCCAATATCATTTGCCTTCCTAATTGTCTACTACACCTGTGTGCTAACTTTAACATGCGAACATGAGCAAGGCCATCTAGGTCCCTTTGGACTTCTGCACGAAATCCTCTTGAACCCTCTCTCCATCCTCCTCACAAGTTACGTTCCTCTCATGTTTGCTGTAGTTAGCAAATTTGGAAAAATTACAATTGATCTCTATGGCTTGGGTGACTGTCTGTGTGGAGTCTGCACGTTCTCTCCTTCTTCCTCCCACAGTCCAAAGATGTGTGGGTTAGGTTGATTGGCCATGCTAAATTGCCCTTAGTGTCCAAGAAGGTTGGGTGGGGTTACTGGGTTACGGGGATGGGGTGTGGGATTGGGAAGAGTGCTCTTTCCAAGGGCTGGCACAGACGTGATGGGCCAAATTACCTCCTTCTGCACCGTAAATTCTATGATTCTACATCTAAATCATTTATATAGATTGTGAACAGATGTGGACCTAACACTGATCCGTTTGCTACCATCCTGCCATCCTGAGAATCATCTGTTTTTTCCTACTATCTGCTTTCCATCTGTTCACCTATTCTTGATCCAAATTACCATATTTCCTCCAATCCCATGTATTCTAATTTTATTTACTAACCTCCTATGTGAGACCTTATCAGAAGCCTTCTGAAAATCTAAATACATCACATCTTCTGGTTCTCTTGTTATAAGTACCTTCCTTCATAAAATTTCAACAAGTCTTTCAAATATGATTTTCTTTTCCTGAACGTATGTTAGCTCTCTTTTCCCCTTTTTAATCAGTTTCTTGGTCCTCCTTTGCTGGATCTAAATTGCACCCAATCCTCAGGTTTAACACTCCTTCTGGCATCCTTATAAGTCATCTCCTTTGATTTAAAACAATCCTTAACTTATTTTGATAGCCACGGTTGATCTTCCTTTTCCCTTGGGTGTTTGTGCCTGAGAGGAATGTATATCCATGGCAGACTGTGTAGTTTTCTTTAAATACTAGCCATTGCCGGGCGGGATTCTCCTGCAATTGGGGGGATGGCCCGACACTGGCACCAAGAACGACACGAACCACCCCGGCGTCGGGCTGCTCGGAAGTTGCGTAATCCTCTGCACTTCCGCGCATGCGCAGAACCGCCGGCGTGTTCTTGCGCATGCGCAGGGGGTTTCGTCTCTGCGCCGGCCATGACGGAGCCCTACAGAGGCCGGCGCGGAAGGAAAGTATGCCCCCATGGCACCGGCCCGCCCGCAGATCGGTGGGCCCCAATCACGGGGCAGGCCACCATGGGGGCCCTCCCCGGGACTGGATCCTCCAGCGCCCCCCCATCCCGAGGACTCCACTAGATGGCTTACCAGCCAGGTCCCGCTGTGTGGGACTGTGTCCATTTAACGCCGGCGGGACTGGCTGAAAATGGGCGGACGCTTGACCCATCGGGGCCCGGAGAATTGCCGGGGGAGCCGCTGCCAACGGCCCTCCGACCGGCGCGGCGTGATCCCCACCCCCGCCCGAAAACCGGCACCGGAGAATTCGGCAGCAGGCGTCGGAGCGGCTGGGCAAGATTCATATCGCAAGATTCATATCGCCCCCCCCCCCCCCCCCCCCCCCCCCCCCCCCCGGGATTCCCTGACCTGGCAAGGGGTTGGAGAATCCCTCCCCCATAGCCAACTTGCTCCCGATCCTGTCATAACTTCTTTCTTCAGATTTTAGACCCTGGTTTCAGAATGAACTATGTTGCTTTCAAACTTAATGCAAAATTCTATCATATTAATACGATTCTGTCTTCATTTACAATATCCAAGGAATCAGAATCTTGCCCTTAGTGTTGGGTGGGGTTACTGGGTTTTGGGGATAGGGTGGGGGTGTGGGCTTGGGTAGGGTGCTCTTTCCAAGAGCCGGTGCAGACTCGATGGGCCGAATGGCCTCCTTCTGCACTGTAAATTCTATGAAAAGAACTCACCGGGCCTGACTATAATAAGAGGCTGTTGCTTGTACAAGATCATCTGCTGAAGTCACTTGAATCTATCTGAAATATCGAGTGAGCTGCATCTGGAGAGTTCTGCAGGAATAATTTCCAGGCTGCAGTTCATAATAATAATAATAATCGCTTATTGTCACTAGTAGGCTTCACTGAAGTTACTGTGAAAAGCCACATTCCGACGCTTGTTCGAGGAGGCCGGTACGGGCCTTGTTCTGCATTACAAGCCAGCTGTTTAGCCCAATGTGCTAAACCAGCCCCTAAAAACATCCAATCCACCTAGCCTGCACATCTTTGGGTTGTGGGGGCGAAATCCACGCAAACACGGGGAGTATGTGCAAACTCCACATGGACAGTGACCCAGAGCTGGGGTCGAACCTGGGACCTCGGCGCCGTGAGGCAGCAGGGCTAACCCACTGCGCCACTGTGCTGTTTACCATGGAGCACGGCAACTCAAGATCTGCAGCAGAAACTTTGATTAAATAAATCAGTAACAGTGTTGCAGCCTCCTTCAGTGGAGGCTCAAATTCAGGAGACAATGAGAGAATATTTGCGGATCAGAGGTTGGCCATTTTGAGGGTTCACCAAACATTTTTGCTGTGAGAGTGCAAAACAGCAAGTTAGGAAAAGAGATGAAGTGCTGTATCTTTAAAGTACAACCACATCTGCACCTTCCAACTCCCCTATGTTAGGGTCAGTCGATGTATGGGGTAACAGCCAGATTAGTCAGCCACAGTAGTGGCTGATATGGCTAAATCAGTTATATGAGGCAAAATTCTCCGACCCCCGCAGGGTCCACCGATCGGTGGGCAGGCCAGTGCCGTGGGGGCACTCTTTCTCTTCCGTCGCCAGCACGGCGTCCGCCATGGCGGAGGCAGAAGAGAATCCCCCAGCGCGCATGCGCCGGTGGTGACGTCAGCGGCAGCTGGCGCTGATGTCACCACCGGTGCATGCGCGAACCGGTGAAGGCCTTTCGTCCAGCCCCGGCGCAGGGCGGCGGGACTGAAAGGTCGCTGGTGCCGGTTTTTGCGCCAGTCGACGTGGTGCCAACCGCTCCGGCGCGGGCCGAGCCCCCAAAGGTGCGGAGAATTCCACACCTTTGGGGAGGCCCGACGCCGGAGTGGTTGGTGCCACTCCCCTACGCCGGGACCCCCCGCCCCGCCGGGTAGGGGAGATTCCCGCCCAAGGTTACACATGTGAGCTGAGGCCAAGGTTTTGAGCCATCTGTCCACGTATAACTCACTTTGTGACTTATCAAAGAGTTAGAGTGCAATCTCTCTGGGTGTTTTTTTTGTCTCAACTACTGTTCTTTCATGTTTTAACAGACTTCTTGAAAAGTAATTTCCGCTAACCATTTTCCTCACTCGCTGAGCAATAATTTTAAATTGATGACCCAATTCATTGACTCCCTAACCAGAATAAATAGTCATCCTCTATTGACTGTAGCAAAACCCCTCATAATGTGAAAATCTTAAAATTTCCACTTAAGATTTTTTCTGTTTCAGTGGAAATAGTCTCGGCTTTTCAAGTCACACCTCATAAATCTGGTTTCCCATCACTGGTATCACCCTAATGAGTCCTACACTGCAAATGCTCTATAGCTTTATTGCCCTTTGTTCAGGATGTCAGCTAGATCAGTTGGCTAGCTTGTGATTCAGAATAATGTTGAAAACAGAGGCTCGATTCCCGTTATATCTGAAATAGAGCTGGGAGCTGTCTCTTTGCCCTATCCCGGAATCCAAAGAATTTTAACAGTGCAGAAAGAGACCATCCAGCCCATCGACTCTGCACAGACCATTCCCCTGCCTTAACCCCACATTTTGATCATGGCCAATCCACCTAACCTGCACATCTTTGGACTGAGAGGAAACCAGAGCACCTGGAAGAAACCCACGCAGACACGTGGAGATGTGAAAATCCACACAGACAGACAGACAGCCAGCCAAGGCCTGAATTGAACCCGGGTTCCTTGCGCTGTGAGGCAGCAGTATTAACCACTGTGCCACCGTGCTGAGAAGGAAAGGCAATGGTAAATCACCACTGGAAAGAAAACAGCCAAGGGAATGTCTCAGAGTGAAACATCATCGGGCAATGAGCCAAGGACGTGCCTTCGGGCAGAGCACACATGAATGAATGAGTCCTTATGAGGCACCAAAACTGCACACCTTACCATTTCCTGATACAAAATATCACTTTGTCTTTCCTCATGTAATTTGTGTCACTCTTTATAAAATCTCACATGTTATTCACCTTTCTTAAGGGGCTGGTTTAGCACACTGGGCTAAATCGCTGGCTTTTAAAGCAGACCAAGGCAGGCCAGCAGCACGGTTCAATTCCCGCACCAGCCCTCCCGAACAGGCGCCAGAATGTGGCGACTAGGGGCTTTTCACAGTAACTTAATTGAAGCCTACTCGTGACAATAAGTCATTTTCATTTCATTTATCATTGTGACTTTAGGAACACAGAAACATAAGAGCAGGAGTAGACCATTCAGCCCATCAAGCCTGTTCCGCCTTTCAATACAATCATGGCTAATCGTGCACTTCAAGCCTTTTTCCCACATCCATTTATGTCATTGACATTTAGAAACCTGTCAATCTCTGCTTTTAAGCACACTAAATGGCACATCTTCGGCAGCCCTCTGGGTTACAGTATTTCGAAGATTCACAATCCTCTAAGTTTAAAAGAAACCCTCCCCAAGTTGGTCCTAAGTTGTTTCCCGCTTCTTTGGAAATTGTGCCCCTGGTTCTAGACTCCACAACCAGGGTAAGCATCTTGCCTGCATCTACCCTGTCTATCTTTTAAGTATTTTGTAGGTTTCAAGGAGATCACTTCATTCTTCAAAACTAGAGAATACATACAGGCCCAGTTTTGTCAATCTCTCCTCATAGTTCCGCTATCCCAGGACCAAGTCTGGAGAACATTTGCTCCACTTCCTCCAAGGCAATAATATCCTTCCTAAGGTAAGGGGACCAAAAGTGCACACAATACTCGAGGTACAGTCAAACCAAGGTCCTATCAATTTGAAGCGACTTTGCGACTCCTGCACTCAAATCCTCTTACACTAAAGGTTAACATTATGTGTGTCTTCCTTATTGATTGCTGCACCTGCATGTTCACCTTCAGTGACTCATCGGCGAGGACACCCAAGACCCTTTGGACATCAACACTTTCTAACCGCTTACCATTTAAAAAATACTCTGTACATCTAGTTCTCCAACCAGAGATTAAAAAAACCTCACGTTTTTGCACGTTATATTCCATCTGTCATGTTCTTGCCCACTCACTAAGTCTGTCCAAATCCCCTTGAAGCCATTTTGTTTTCCTCAAAACATACATTCCTACCGAGCATTGTGTCATCCTCAAACTTGGAATTATTACCTTGTGTCCCCACATCTGAATCATTGAAATATATTTTGATCAGCTGGGCCCAGGTACTGATCCTTGTGGAATCCCACAAGTCACGCCTGCCGACGTGAGAATGACTCGTTTATTCCTATTCTCTGATTCTGCCTGTTAAAGAATCTTTAATCCATGCAAGTATAATATCCCCTGTCCCTGTGCTTTAGCTTTGCTAACCATTCTCCTGTGAAGGGCTTTACCAAAAGCCTTCTGAAAATCCAAGTATACAATTTCCACTGACTCCCCCTCATCAATTATGTTAATAACATCCTCAAAGAACTTCATCTTATTCATCAAACATGATTTCCCTTTCATAAATCTATGTTGACTATGCCCAATTAAGTCATTGGGTTGGATTCTCCGTAATTGTGGCTAAGTGCCAGCTCGAGCAAAGAATCCGCGGGAGGTGTACGCAAAGAAAATTGGCACGCACCCCTCACCGATTCTGGTATCAGTAAGGGGCTAGCACCGGTGACAACTAAAACTCCCACTTCCTGCGCCGAAAACGGGCGAAGAATGGCCGGGTACCCAGCCGCACATGTGCACGGCCGACTGCCTGCAGCAGTCGCGCCGTACAACATGGCGGCAGCCGTGCGGGACCTGACCCTCCATCCGCGACCCCACAGTCCACACATGATGACACATGTCCCACGCCGTTGGGAACTCGTCCCATCGCGGGCAGAGCATCACGAGTGCGCCGGCCAGTGAGGTGCCAACGGCATTGTGACTGCGCACACCACCATGACACCATTTTGGAGGGTACGGAGAATCGCAAACCGGCGTCAAACCGGCGCCGGCCTCGATTCCGGCGTCTGAATCGATCCTCCGCCCGATCGCCAATTACGATATCGACATCGGGCAACAGAAAATCCCGCCCATTTTTTCCAAGTATCCATTTATCACATCCTTTACAAGAAATTTGAGCATTTTCCCTACTACTAATGCAAGGCTAACAGGTCTGTAGTTCCTAGTTTTCTCTCTCCTTCCCTTCTTAAATAGAGGGTGACATCTGGTACCTTTCAATCTGAAATACTGTTTCAGAACTTACAGAATTTTAGAAGATTTTATGGGTGGCAAAGTGGCACAGTGGTTAGCACTGCTGCCTCACAGCACCAGGAACCCGGATTCGATTCTAACATTGGGTGACTGTGTGGAGTTTTTTCTTTCTCCCCGTGACTGCGTGGGTTTCCTCTGGGTGCTCCGGTTTCCTCCCCCAATCCAAAGATGTGTAGGTTAGGGGGAATTGGCTATGCTAAATTGCCCCTTAGTGTCCAAAGATGTGCAGGTGAGGTGGGATTACGAGGATAGGATGGGGGAGTGGGCCTAGGTAGGGTATTCTTTCAGAGGGTCAGTGCAGACTTGATGGGGAAAATGGCCTCCTTCTGTACTTTAAGAATTCTTTGGTTCTATGATCACCAGTGCATCCATTATCTCCATGACTATCTTTTTTAACGGTCGAAGATTGGATTGGATTTGTTTGTTGTCACGTGTACCGAGGTACAGTGAAAATTATTTTTCTGCGAGCATTTAACAGATCATTAAGTACATGAAAATAAAAGAAAATACATAATAGGTACACAGTGTAACTACATAAACACAGGCATCGGGTGAAGCATACAGGGGTGTAGTGTTAATCAGGTCAGCCCAAAAGAGAGTCATTTAGGAGTCTGGTACCAGCGGGGAAGAAGCTGTTTTTGAATCTGTTCATGCGTGTTCTCAGACTTTTGTACCTCCTGCCCTATGGAAGAAGTTGGAAGAGTGAGTAAGCCGGGTGGGAGGGGTCTTTGATTATGCTGCTCGCTTTCCCCAGGCAGCGGGAGGTGTAGTTGGAGTCGATGGATCAGAGTCAGGCTCATGTGATGGACTGGGCTGTGTTCATGACTCTGAAGTCCTCCCAGCCTTCGCAGAAGCCCCCCAACCAGCGGCACGGATTCCAGCTGAGCAGCGCAGGACGCAGTCCAGAGAATCCAGCCCAGTCTTCCAAATGGAGAATACCACCCATTATATCTGTTGCCTTATGACCATCCTAAGTGCTCTTTGATTACATATCTATGAAGTGACCAGGATGTTTTTCTACATTCACAGAATCATTGGCTGGCTATTTAATGCTTCCCAATTGTTTGAGGGAGGTGGTGTGGGAAGTGCCTATCCTGCTCATTCCCACCCTGCTGACCCATCATATGGAATCAAACATCAACTGGCCAATTAGCAGCTGCCTAGTGGAAAATACCTGAAAATTACCATTGGAAAGCTGAGCTCCACATTCAATTGGGCAGCTGGGATTAGGTAGAAGTGTGGCTACGTTGTGAACTAGAAGTCGGTCACACCCACCAGTTTGAAGGCCTCATACCTTCTCACTCTCTCCTTTTTCGTTACGTCAGCCTAAACGCAGCAAAGAAATGAATTCTACAAACAATCAATCGCTGCCACCTTCAGCAGCAGACGTGACAGGCCGGCAAGTAGGCCTTTTCATCCGGCCTTGTGCCCCTTCCTCATATCTGGCATAAATCACTCCTAATATTATTCCTGTGTGGCTACCAATAAATAAAATGCAGTCAATTCAGTTGGTCTTGTTCAAAATGATGGCTGGGTTTCCAATTTGATCATCTGCTTACTTTCCAGAATATTTGAGACTGGCTGGATGGATGACATGGGATTGTTGATCCAATGTCATCCCACCACATTTATGTGAGGAAAGGGGGCTTGAACCATTTGATTTGGGACCATAAAATCTAGCCCATTGATACAGCACAGGGAGGTCATTTGGTTCATAGAACATAGAACATAGAACGATACAGCGCAGTACAGGCCCTTCGGCCCTCGATGTTGCACCGACATGGAAAAAACTAAAGGCCATCTAACCTACACTATGCCCTTATCATCCATATGCTTATCCAGTAAACTTTTAAATGCCCTCAATGTTGGCGAGTTCACTACTGTTGCAGGTAGGGCATTCCACGGCCTCACCACACTTTGCGTAAAAAACCCACCTCTGACCTCTGTCCTATATCTATTACCCCTCAATTTAAGGCTATGTCCCCTCGTGCTAGCCACCTCCATCTGCGGGAGAAGACTCTCGCTGTGTTTGTGCCATGTCTTTGAAACAGCTGCCCATTCAGACCAATTTCTCTGTCCTTTTCCCATACTCCTGCAAAATGATGCCTAAATATTTATGCAATTTATTTTTAAAAGTTATTATTGAATTTGCTTTCACCAACCTTGCAGATAGTAACAGCTAACTGTGTAACAAAAACTTCTCCCTGGTTCTTTGCCTAAATAATTCTGCATCCTATTTAATGACTTGTAACAATTCATCTTTGAAAAAAAACTCTTTTAAAACCTATTAATGGTGCTTGATAAAGCTATTGTTGAAAGTCAAAGGAATGTTTTTTTTCTTTTTAAATTTTTTTTGTAAGAGTACTCAATTCTTTAGTTTTTACAATGAAGGAGCAATTTTAGCATGGCCAATACACCTAGGCTGCATATCCTTTTGGGTTGTGGGGGTGACACCCACATCGACACGGGGAGAATCTCCAAATTCCACACAAACAGTGACCCCGGGCCAGGATCGAACCCGGGTCCTCAGCGCCCTGAGGTAGCAGTACTAATAATGTTGCCCCTAAGTCAAATGTATGTTTAATGCTACTGCAGAGTCCTTGATGTGATGGGGAAAATGACACAAATTTCCACTGTTGGAAGGACACCTCCAAAGCCATTGGCTGCATTTAATGGAAGTTGCTGGTAATCTGTGAAGCAAAGTATTATCTTATTAATGTAGTTGCCAAATTTTGGGCGAAATTCTCCGACCCCCAGCAGGGTCGGAGAATCGCCTGGGGCTGCCGAAAATCTGGCCCCCGCCGTGGCAGAGATACTCCGCCACCCGGGAAGTGGCGGGGGCGGGAATCTCGCCACTCCGATTGGCGAGGCCCCTGCGGCGATTCTCCGGCCCGCGATGGGCCGAAGACCCGCAGCTGGGAGGCCTCTCCCGCCGCCTAGGTTTGAATCACATCTGGTGGCGGCGGGATCGGCGGCGGGAGTGGGGTCCTGGGGGGGGGGGGGGGGGGGAGCGATCGGACCCCGGGGGGTGTCCCCACTGTGGCCAGGCCCACGATCGGGGCCCCCCGCTCAGACTCCGGGCCAGTGTCCTGGGTGCACTCTTTCTCTTCTGCGGCTGCCACGGCCTCCGCCATGGCGGAAGCGGAAGAGAAACCCACATCGCGCATGCGCCGGTGGTGACGTCAGCGGCAGCTGGCCGCTGACGTCACCGCCTGCGCATGTGCCGACCGCCGAAAGCCTTTCGGCCAGCCCCGCTGCCGAGGGTGCCGGTTTTTTGCGCCAGTCTTCTGGTGCCAACCGCTCCGGCGCGGGGCTAGCCCCCAAAGTTGCGGAGAATTCCCCACCTTTGGGAAGGACCGACCCCGGAGTGGTTGGCACCACTCCCCTACGCCGGGACCCCCCCGTCACGCCGGGTAGGGGAGAATCCTGCCCTTTGTTTTTTGCCATGATTCCTTTGGTTTTAACAAAATCAAGAAGAGTAAGATATTTGAGAATCAATACATCTGTTGGAACTTTTGAGCACTTATTCCGTTCCTAGTCCTGATGGTAGGAAAGCAAGCTATACAGAGCCCTAGTTAAACCATGTCCAGAGTATTGAATACCGTACTAGGCACCCTACGCTACAGAACAAAGAACAAAGAACTAGTGCAGCACAGGAACAGACCTAAAGGCCCTCCAATTCTGTGTCGGTTATGAAGCCTGTTTAAACTAAAACCTTCTGCACTTCGGGGTCCTTATCCCTCTTTTCCCATCCTATTCATGTATTCGTCAAGATGTCTCTTAAGTGCCGCTATGGTATCTGTTTCCACCACCTCCCCCGGCAGCGCGTTCCAGGCACTCAGCACCCTCTGTATAAAAACAATGTCACGCAAATCTCCAATAAACTTTACCCAGCACACTTTAAACCTATGTCCCCCCTGGTAACTGATGTTTTCTACCCTGGGGAAAAGCGTCTCACTGCCACTCTGTCCATACCGCTCATAATTTTGTAAACCTCTATCAGGTCGCAAGATAATATTGGCCTTGGAGAGAACACAATCTAGGCTCCAATGTTTAGATTTTGGGGGCAATTCCTTAATATGCTTGCCTGGCATTGGATGGCCATCCACTTGTGTAAAGCGTTAACGCTGACCACCGCTGCCACCATCTCCCATGCTGGATTGGTGATATTGCTGGCAAGTATATACCCAGAGAGTGGATACATCACATTGTAGAGGGCCTCCAGTGCATCTAGCAGGCATTCCTGGGATGCTTCGGTAAATTTGGGGGCATTATGATTTTCCGCTTTCATTTTCGCAGCCAATATTTCCCAACGGCAAGTCTGCTAGCTGTGTGCAGGGATGGCACCCCAGTTATGAAGGCCCTGAGATTATGTCAGGGCAGGGAATTCCAGTGATACGATGCAGAACCTGTGCATGAAAATATTTGGCATTAAGTGCCACACTGTATGGTGTGAAAAGCCACCATTGCCGTCACTGAGTTAAACACTGCTTTTCTTGCCCACCTTTGCTGATTTTCGAAAAAACTTTGCCCACAGAACATGTGGTACTGTGATTTCCAATACAAATCTGGGGCGGGATTCCCCCCTACCCGGCGGGGCGGGGGGTCCCGGCATAGGGGAGTGGAGCCAACCACTCCGGCGTCGGGCCTCCCCAAAGGTGCGGAATCCTCCGCACCTTTGGGGGCTAGGCCCGCGCCGGAGCGGTTGGCACCACGCCGACTGGCGGCAAAACAGGCACCAGCGGCTTTGCACGCCCGCCTCCCGCCGCCGGGGCTGGCCGAAAGGCCTTCGCCGGTTCGCGCATGCACCGGCGGTGACGTCAGCGGCATGTGCGCTGGGGGATTCTCTTCCGCCTCCGCCATGTTGGAGGCAGTGGTGGCGGCGGAAGAGAAAGAGTGCCCCCACGGCACTGGCCTGCCCGCCGATCGGTGGGCCCCGATCGCAGGCCTGGCCACCGTGGGGGCACCCCCCGGGGTCCGATCGCCCCGCCCCCCCCCCCCCCAGGGCCCCGGGGGCCTGCTCGCGCCGCCGATCCCGCCGCCACCAGAGGTGGTTCAAACCTCGGCGGCAGGAGAGGCCTCACAGCGGCGGGTCTTCGGCACATCGCGGGCCGGAGAATCGCCGCAGGGGGCTTGCCGCTCGACGTGGCGCGATTCCCGCCCCTGCAAATTCCCGGGTGGCGGAGAATTTCTGCCACGGCGGGGGTGGGATTTTCGGCGGCCCCGGGCGATTCTCCGAACCTGCGTGAGGTTGGAGAATTTCGCCCCTGTTCTTTTTACAATTTTTTCAATTTGTAAAAGACATTGAGAATCTTTCATTGTTCTGGCAAGTCAGAATTGAAGCCAATGACTGTTTCACAGGAGATATATGGTTCCAATCGTGCATCACTGGCTCAGAAAGGGTAAGCTGTAAGACTGCATTTGCTTTGCTATTCATAAATGAGGCTAACTTTTACATGTCCATGTAAAGGTAGCTATCATGTTGTGCAGACTGGCCTAAGTGAATGATGAACTACAGAACATGTATTTTAAAATAATTTATTAAGGAACAAACTGCGTGATAAGATAACTTGGATAAATTAACTAATAAACAACTAACAATAAACAACTCCTGTGGAACTATTGCCAATATATCTCTCTCCCAGCACGACTGACTCCTAACTGACCGATAACATGGACATGTGATGGGTTTACAATGCCATCTAATAGTCAGAATTTGTGCATAACATTATGTACAAACTTACATTATGCATATCATCACAGTAGCTATTTCTATTGCAGCTATATTATGCCAGCTAAGTACACGAGTTTGTACATAAAATGTGATTATTTCACGTAACGGCAGGCTAGAGCTGCAGCATCAAACTAGGTAATCATTCATGTTTACTGTCATTTTTGAGAATGCTTATATATTTATCTTACATTCATCAGCGATGGACCAGTGTTGTTTGCTGAAATATTGGTACTATTCAGATTGTTGCTTTTTGCATTCTCTTATACAATTTGTGTATTAGCTGAAGAACAAGAACACTGCTGGGCAAAGTTAGCTAAAGCTGCCAATCAAATCATGTTGAAGATCAAATACTAAATAATCTTTCCAACTTAAGTTGGTCTTTCATGTTTTTGATCTAGTTGCAGCAAGATTTTGTCATTTTTGCCGGATTTCTGATTTTTCAAGAGCCCACACAATCATTCCGGCATTAATGTCATCACTCAACATAATGCTGTGATCTGTGACAAAAAAGGGTTCTTATACATATCAGTGCAAATGTGTTAACTGACCACAACATGCACAATCTTGCTTCCTCCATAGCTCTCGTGATTCCTTAAGTTTAAGATATATTTTTAAAAGGATAACAACGCGATTTATTGGCCGCATCTTTTGGAATCGGAATGGGAAATGGCTGGCAGATCCCTGGCAAGGATGGGCGGGATTCCAGGATTCCACAATGGGCAAGACCCAGACTTCCAGAATTAAGTGAGTACTCAATGAACTCTGCTGACGCCAGATTGAACCAGCGCCCGGGAACAACTGGCCTCGCTGAGGAAACCCCGCTCAGGGGCCATTGAGCAGTTGTCCCCATGGAATGGCACTTGGGGAATTCCCCCAGGTGATCGGAGGCCCCGTGTGGCTGATATCTGGGCAGGGTGACACCTTGGCACTGCTGATGCCACATGGGAATCCTTGCAATGCCACCTGGGTGTCCAGGTCCACTGCCAGGCTAGAAGGTGCATTGCCAGGATGCTCAGCTTTGCTGATGCTGAGGATCAGGCCTGAGGGTGCCCTGCCCATATAAGGTGGGCTGCGGGGGCTCGAGGCTTGTAGCGCTGAGAACGACTCTTTTTTTTTGTTAGATCATGCCCATAGTAATTGGCACAAGGAATGGCTATGTGGCCATGGCTCATAACAACCACATATTACAAATGAACAGAAGCCAAATGTAAGTATAATTATGTTTACACTGCAGCTAAAGTTATCAAACATAGCATAGACCTTCAAGCATGTGCCTCGACAAAAAGACTGGGCTTACAACCTCTTTTGCATGATTCCCAGTTTCATTATTTTCTGTTACACATTCCACAGTTGCTCCCTGAAAAGAGGTTTCAGTATGATCCTGGATAGCAAAGTCATGGCAAAATATCCAACTGAACATGAGGAAATAGAAGTGGTGCTCACACTGCACATAGGAAAGCCGGTACACTAGGCATAATTTCCAAGCATCCTCAAAGAAATCACTCCTCTGCGTTTGGAACGAAGCGACTCCATCTACATTTGTCAATTAATGGAATCCCAAAACAACTTGTACATGTTCATGTTCAATTGTTCCATAATGGCCTGTTGTGATCTGATTGTCATTCAAAATTGCTTTGAAATAAATTGCTGCAATCCTCTTCTCGTTGCTCACTCCAATATGCAGGAGAAATTTAGCACATTTAAGCCCACACTTTGAAAACAGGAAACCAGCACTGAAAATATCTCCCACAAACCCTTAATAACTCATACATTGTCTCAGATTTGAGGAATTTCCACGGTCCTGTCAATAGTCCGGAACAGTGTTGATGTAAACATCTTTCCTTTATTCTTCTTTGTAGGGACAATGAATGAGTACCACATCGATGGCTCATACTTGGAAACAGAAACATTCAGCCCATCAAATCTATAAGCCTGGCAATGGCATGCAATATTAGTCCATGACAGCCCACCACGTATGGTCTGTGTCCTTCACTTTAAAAAGAGATGATGACTAGTTTACTTTAAACAAGATTAATTCCTCTGTCAAAACAACGAAAGCAAGAATGCACAGTCGCTAGTTATGAGTTTCACGGGTTAATATTACCAACCGGCATTTCCTGTGCACAGTTATATTTATTGACGTACTTTATGTTCAGCATTAACTTTTGAGAGAAAGTTACATTCCAGATGGTGTAACCAATTAGATGGCACGCTGCAATTCAATACAGAAAAAGTGCAGCAATTTGATGCAGAATGTTGCTTGCTCCATAAAATTGCAATGACCAGTGGGATTGTGGTAAGATTGTTCCTGGATGAGAGCAAACCACTATCCAGCAATACAGATGAGGGAGATACGTTCAACTCCCAGTAATTAAGCCTCTGTTTAGGCTAGAATGCAAAGCCACAATTGATTAATATTGTATTCCATTAATTGGAATGATTTATATATTAATAATTGTAGCATTGGACAAAGTCAGCAAGAAATGTTAATCCTCTTTATCGGCAGTGCTGTAGGATTGTTGTGGCATTCTACTGCCGACAGGATAGGGATTTGACAAATTCCCTTTAGTGTGGCTTATCAGATACAGTCAACAGCATTTGAATATTTTCAGCTGCCAATAACACTGTGTTGAAGGCAGCAGCTTATGATACCGTGATCTTGTTCAGTTGCCTGACACTCACAAAAGAAAATGGCATAAACCTCAATTGGGTTTAAATTAAAATATTTAAGTTAACAAAAAGCAAAGCTGTTGATGTTGGTGGATTTTTTTCACCCATAGCAATCAGTTCAAGATGTCAATGGTCCTTGCTGCTGCTCATCTACAATGATAACAATGTATAATTGTACGTTATGTGAAGGAATAGTTAACCTCTCTGAACCTTTGTAAGTAGCTCTTTCCATCGTCACCAATAAAATCAACTTGAAAATTGTACTTTATTTTAATAAACACTCATCAGTCCATTCTACCAAAACCTCCTCCACATCAAATTTTGCAAACAAATACTTTGAGATAAACCTACTGAAAAGTTGGTGAGTTCTAGTCAGAAAACACAAGGGCACCTTGAGGGAGGAAGGAAATGAAACTGTTACCAATTGAAGGCAATTATGAAGTGAAGTGCACATTCAAAGGACAGAATGAATACAATGTCCACCCAATGTAACTTGACACTGGACAAACAATTTTCCTGGTTGGTTGGTATTGAGCATTTGTGTGGGATCTTTACACCATTGAGCCAATATAATGAGTGCCAGCCCAAATTTGGGGTGGAGCAGTGGGAGTGGATTGTGGAAGGTAAGACAAGACAGCAGTTCAGCTGTTTTTGTGGAGGAGCAGGAAGAACAATGGTGCTTCTCCTGTCCTTCTGTCGTTTATTATGGGCCAGGATTTAGAGAACCCCAAAGTGTATCATAGAGTTCACCTGACCCATAACTTTTAATAGATTTTGGTTATGGAGAGCACAAGGGCCCACTCAACAGGTGTGATGCAACAGAGATCTAAAGTACTTTTAAAACAAAACAATGTTTATTCTGTGAATCCAGTTAACATTTTATAAACACACAGTAAACATCTTTGCATCTATCAACTCAAATACTCCCCCCAAAGAATGCAATACTCTATAAGTAACTCTTAATCTTTCCCAGCAACATCCATAAGACAAATACCCTCTTTAACAGACATCAGGTTTAAATTCTCTGCTGAGAGCAGTTATCACATTTAAACTAGCAAGTGATCTGAAGACATTCTTTTCATATAGAGAGAGATCAAAATTACATCTTGTTTGGTTGGATGCAGCTCCAACTCTGATAACAAAACTAAACACACACTGTAGCTGGCAGCTCAAAAACAAAAGTAAAAACAGACAGACAGCCCAGCTTCAACCACACTCTGACATCGCTGCAGCTATTTGATAAACACCTATTTCTTAAAGGTACATCCATTACAGCTATTTGATGAACACCCATTTCTTAAAGGTACTCTCACATGACACTTCAAAAATACCTCCAGAAACCACCCAGCAACCATCTGGTGAGATCTATCCAGCAATCCTATTTAGGATTGCTGACTTATCTGCATTCATTAATGTGTCTTGGGACTCTATCTCTGTTACTTCACTGCCTATGGATCAAAATTCAGGAACTGCCTTCCTAACTGCTCTATGGTGCAGCTACACCACATGGGCTCCAACAGATCAAGATGGTGGCTCACTATCACCATTTCCAAGGTGAAATTAGGGATAGGCAATAATTACTGACCCAGCCAGCGACGCCCACATCCTGTAAAAAAAGTCGTTCAACATGCTTTGAAGGTGAATGAACATAAAAGACATCAGAAAATAATGGCCAATATGTTATATCCCCTCTCGCTCAGTTCTGCCAAATTGAATGTAGGTCCAGGGGAAGAGACAGGCTGTTGCAGGGCTGTAAAATCCTGGCCTGAGCTATCATAATTATTTTAGCTTAACTGTTATGCAAAGATGCTAATTAACTAGAATCTTCATCCAACTAACTATATCTGTAACTTGCAGTAAAGTTCAAAGGCATCTTTCTGCCACTTTGTTTATATCTGAGAATTGTTAAGCGAACCAAATTGATTGGACTAAAATGGTTTAATTCAATGATCTATCAAACATCATGTACGTGATCCAACAGCCATGCTGCACCAGAAAAGCAGTCCACCGCGGAGCAGCATGGCTGTTGAAAGCTGGGAAACCCCGCTCCCGGGGTCTACCCGGCCTGCAATGTCTCGTGAGATTCAATGTGAGACGATGCGATGTGAATCCGTCCACAATGGCGGGACCACTTTATAGAAAATCTGCATATTAGAGCGAGGCAGTAAGCTTTAGGATTCAACCCCTTTGCCTTGGAGACCTCAGATGAGCGCTGTTCAGCACTGGACCGCACAAATGGGCACCAGATAGAATGGCACTCATGGGGATCTCACAAGGGATTGGAGGCCTCCAGCTGCATGCTGTTTGGGCAGGTTGGTGTCCTGACACTGCTGGCGCCACCTGGGTACCCTTGCAGTGCGAACTTGGCACCATGGCAGCGCCAGACTGGCATCATGGTGCCCAGGTGGCAATGGCATGGGCACTGCCAGGGTATCAGGTTGGCACTGCCAAGGTGCTAAGCTGGCATTTCTGCGCACATGGGGTTGCCTGACATGAGTGTTTTGGGGATGTGGGGAGGGGCTAGGGACCCTCCCATATTGCATCCAGGCTGAGGGGGAGATCGGGGATTGTTTTAGGGCCTTGGAAATCATGACGTCATTTAGAAATGGCGTCCCAATCTCTCGCTACAACAGGGAGTTCCGGCGAGCGGAGCTCCTCATTGTAAATAAATGGGGCTATGTGCGGCCTCATTTAGGCCTCTTATTCACAGCAGGCCGCGATGAATAGCCATGTGTTTCTCGGCACTGCAAGTGCTGGGAGATACGTGGCTAAACGCGCTCACTAGGGGACTTTGTTCCCTTTTGGGAGAATTGCGGCCCATGAATTATAATTAATGAGAAGAATAAAGCCAAGGTTTTCCAGTACCATACATACCCCTGTGCTGTTCAGATGTGTGAAAATTGGGCAATCCCAATGAGTTGTAATGATGCACTTTCAGAGACTTCATTAATGAGTAACAAAGGATTTATTTACAAGAGCAGCAGTGTGGTTGAAGCTAGTTCTAGAATATCTCTGCTGAAGAGAACTCACTCTGGCATGACTTCCCACTCTGAGTCTTGATGGTCATCTAGGTTAGGTGACCCTTACTCTGCTGTGTTGCCCCTAAAGGGACAATCACCACACGTATATTATCTACAACTTGCAGAAATAGTGAGTAGTAATGGGCCTTATCCCTTTGTGAACTGTGTTCAGTTGAAAAGAATCCGATAAATAATTTAACAAACAAAACAAAAAATTTTCTCAGATGCTTGTTTCCCTTTCTTTGCTCAAGGCCACTTCCATATGTGAGAATGAGAATTTTCAATGGTGTTCAAATGATAGATAATTAAAGTCAAAAGAACTGTCATGTGACTTTGAGGGTTAAAGCACCAGGTTAATCCTTAACAAGGGAAAGGCTGACATGAGGTGAGTTGTAGACCTGAAATCCCAGAGACAAAATATTGTTAAGCTTAGTTGTTTTGCTTATAGAACTGTAAGCATTCATCCATGCACAGGAATTGAATCTTTGCCAACTTGCAAACTCATTATTCTATGTGTCTGTGTTTCAAGTGCAATTGTGCCATTAGACAATTACACAATTAGCAGTGAAATATGTAATCAAATAAGCAGTAGTATAACTGACAAATTATGTGAAATGTGGAATGTAAGATAATATCAGTAGCTGACAATGTTCTGTTCTGGTTGACCTTCCATTTATCTTCAATGCGAGTCAGAAGTCAAGTTTGTTTTTAATCTCTTAATTGCCTCATGTTAAGCATTGAATTATTCTCTTTTTTTTAATTATTCATTCACGGGATGAAAGCATCAGTGACAAGCCAACAGTTATGGCCCATCTCTAGTTACCCAGAGAAGATATTGTAGAGTTGCCTTCTCAAACTGCTGCAGTCTTTGTGGGGCAAGTACTCTGATAGTGCTGTTAGGGAGAGAGTTACAGATTTCTATCTTGCAATAACAAAAGAATGATCATGTATTTCTAAGTCAGGGTGGTTTTGATTTGGAGGGCACTTGTAGATGGTGATGTTCCCATGTGCCTTCTTCCCTTGGCCTTCAAGGTCATAGGTTTGGAAAATGCTGCTGAACAAGCCTGGGCGAGTTGCTGCAGTGCATCTTGTAGGTGATACACACTGCTGCCACTGCTCCAGAGGTGGAGGGAATGAATATTTAAGAATAACAAAAATCTTTATCAGTGTCACAAGTAAGCTTACATTAACACTGCAATGAAGTTACTGTGAAAATCCCGTAGTTGCCACACTCTGGCTCATCCTTGGGTACACAGAGGGAGAAATCAGAATATCCAATTCACCTAACAAGCACGTCTTTCCGAACTGGTGAGGGGAAACTCAAGCACCTGGAGGAAACCCACGCAGACACTGGGAGAACATGCAAAACCGCACATACAGTGACCCAAGCCGGGGATTGAACCTGGGACCCTGGCGCTGTGAAACTACAGTTCTAACCACTGTGCTACCGTGGCACGTGGATTGTGGATTGGGTGCCAATGAAGTGGTCTGCTTTGTTTCAGATAAAGCCAAGCTTCTCAAGTATGTTGGAGATGCATTTATTGAGGGAGGTGGAGGGTATTCCATCTCTTGACTTTTGTCTTGCAGGTGGTGGACAGGCTTTGAGGAGTAACAGTATTTATATGCCTGGTCCAGTTTGTAGTGATCTGAATATCTGTATGTACACACAGGGTTAATGTAAAGACACTACAACGAAGCAATCACTAGAGGGCAGCACTAGAGATGTATAAATAGACAGACGGAAGCAGGGTTCACTCTCTTCACAGGAACAATGGCTTGTCACCAGATACAGACAGAGACAGCTCAGCGCAGGTGTAAATAATCATAAGTACTTCTTAGTTTTATTTTTTATTTTTAGAGTACCCAATTCATTTTTACCAATTAAGGGGCAATTTAGCGTGTTCAATCCATCTACCTTGCACATCTTTGGGTTGTGGGGGCAAAACCCACGCAAACACAGGGAGACTGCGCAAATTCCACACGGACAGTGACCCAGAGCCGGGATCGAACCTGGGACCTTGGTGCCATAAGACTGCAGTGCTACCACTGCGCCACCGTGCTGCCCTATAAGTATTTCTTAGTTAATCTTGTTCATGTAACATCTAGTTTAAGCATTGGAGAGAGAACAAACTCACAGTTAATTCATCAATGTTACTCAATAATGCATTTGCTCCAATTGGAAGACTACGAGTGTTATTCAACATCGAGTTAAGGATCATTCTGGAAGAAACAAGTCAGTAACTGATATTGCACAAGGCAATACATTACTATCAGAAATAGTAATATAATACAGTTTAGAAAGAGATGATCAAAATTTCAAAGGAATATAAGGTTTATGAAATTGTTGCATTATGAAAAGCAAACCAGTAAGCAAGGTAGTTTTGAGGTCTCAGGTTTATAAATTGTAGAGATTTACATTATTGACATTGGGGTGAGAATAAACCTCTCTGGAGCCTTTTACGGAGACATTAGGAGGCCTTGGAACAGGAGTAGGCCATTCTGCTGCTTGGATGTGTTTTGTCAGGTAATCAGATCAGTCTATGATTCATCTTTATTCCATCCACCTGACACTTGATTCATATCCATTGACATTGTTGGTTGACAAAAATCTATCGGTCTTAGATTTTAAATTATTAAATGAACTGGAATGTACAATTTATTGACTAGAACTGGGAGAAGAGCCTGCGCTTGCAACTTGGTAAAACATTGTGGGGAAGGGGACTCCAATGTGTCCAGGGAGCCTGTTAAGGAACCTGCAGCCTGTGCTGAGAACATAGAACATAGAACATACAGTGCAGAAGGACACCATTCGGCGCATCGAGTCTGCATCGACCGACCTAAACCCTCACTTCCACCCTATCCCTGTAACCCAATAACCCCTCTGTTGGGCTTGCTACTTGGCATGGGATCTTCCACTGCTGACTATATCCCATAGCTGGTGGGATGAAGCCATTAACTAGGCATTAATTTTCCACTTAATGGTCTCAAGTGGCACACTGGGAGACAAGCTGCCTGACCCCGCTGCTGGTAAAATATTGGTGGGTGCAAGGGCAGGTGGGAAGGTGGCAGGCAGGCCATCTACTGGAGTTAATGAGTCCTTCTATCTTTAATCTTCAGCAGGGGTACGTCAGCTGTTGCCCACTGTTGGTAACTTGAGCCCTCCTCTTAACTAATCTTAAGGGTGCAATCTACCCGAATGGGAACAGAGTCCCGTAATGCACGTGATTAACCGGGTGCTCCCTAGGGCTTGGAGCACCAAGAAACACCATGCTATTGAATGGGCAACTGGGTCGATTGGGGGTCTCAGCAAGGAATGCACGGCCAAGACTGTACTTAGTCTCATTTTGTGCACTGAATGGCATGGCACACTGGCAGTGCTTCTGCCAGCTGGCAGTGGCACCTGAGAATGGGTGATGGGGTGAAGTAGAGGAGCTAGTCAGGGGTGGGTCGATAGCCATGTGTTATGAGGTAATAGGGCAGGGGGTTGTTATTCAGAAAGGTGGGATAGGTAATTAGATGGTCATGAGGTTTTTGAGTTGGGTTGCCGAGGAGGGATAGTGAAGGTTTGGGAGGTTATCGAGGTGTGCAGCGAGGGGTTCAACTTAGAATTTTAAAGCTTCTCGCCTTTGCTGGATAACTATTCTCCCAAGAGTGTAGGAAACATCTGGGGTAGGATTCTCCGTTCCACCAGGCGTGTTTCCCTGCACGGCACACCCCCCCTCCTCGCCAGCAGCGGGATTATCCATTACCGCAGCCAGCCAATGGGGCTTCCCATTGTGGCCACCCCACGTCAACGGGAAACCGTGGGCGAGATTCTCCGCACTCCCGACGGTGCGGAGAATAGCGTGGCTCATAAAATTTTACGGCCACGCTGTTCCGACGCCCTCCCCCTATTCTCCCCCCCCCCCACGCCCAACTCCCGACACGAATCGCTGCCGCCGTTTTTTTACAGCCGGCAGCGATTCACAGCTGATAGATGGGCCGAGTTCCCAGCCCTTTACGGCTGTTTTTACGAACGGCAAACACACCTGGTCTGGCCGTTCGTAAAAATGGCCGTAAACACTCGCATTTTATAACCATGGCACCGATTGGCACGGCAGTACCACGGCCGTGCCAAGGGTGCCATGGGCACCGATCGCGGGCAGCGGGCCCGATGCCCGCGCACTGGGCGCGATTCTCCGCCCCCCACGACGGGTCAGAGAATAGCGGGAGGGCCTTCCCGACATTTTTCCCGCCCTCCCGCTATTCTCCCCCCCCCCCCCCCCCCGCCCAACTCCCGACACGAATCGCTGCCACCGTTTTTTTACGGCCGGCAGCGATTCTCAGCTGATAGATGGGCCGAAGTCCCAGCCCTTTACGCTGTTTTTACGAACGGCAAACAGACCTGGTCTGGCCGTTCGTAAAAACGGCCGTAAAAACTCGCATTTTATAACCATGGCACCGATTGGCACGGCCGTGCCAAGGGTGCCATGGGCCCGCGATCGGTGGGCACCGATCACGGGCAGCGGGCCCGATGCCCGCGCACTATTTCTCCTTCCGCTGCCCCGCAGTATCCATTCGCGGGGCGGCTGAGGGGCATCCCAGCCCGCGCATGCGCGGGTTTCGCGCAAATACGCAATGACGTCATCCGCGCATGCGCGGGTTGGAGTCTTCCAATCCGCGCATGCGCGGCTGACGTCATATGACGCGTCAGCCGGCGCTAACTCCGGCAAGCGGGCTTAACGAAATTCGTTAAGCCCGTGATGCCGGATCTTACGGCGTCGGGCTGCTAGCCCCGACCGGGGACCAGAATCGGTTCCCGGTCGGGAAGGGGGGCGCTGGCGTCAAACCCGCCCGGGTTTGGCGCCAGCCTTACGATTTCTCCCGTTTTGTGAGAATCGCGCCCACTATTTCTCCTTCCGCCGCCCCGCAGTATCCATTCGCGGGGAGGCTGAGGGGCAACCCGGCCCGCGCATGCGCGGGTTTCGCGCAAATGCGCGATGACGTCATCCGCGCATGCGCGGGTTGGAGTTTTCCAATCCGCGCATGCGCGGCTGACGTCATATGATGCGTCAGCCGGCGCTAACTCCGGCAAGCGGGCTTAACGAAATTCGTTAAGCCCGTGATGCCGGAGCTTACGGCGTCGGGCTGCTAGCCCCGACCGGGGACCAGAATCGGTTCCCGGTCGGGAAGGGGGGCGCTGGCGTCAAACCCGCCCGGGTTTGACGCCAGCCTTACGATTTCTCCCGTTTTGGGAGAATCGCGCCCCGTGGGTGTGGGTGCGCTGCCGGGGGATCGGAGGATCACGCCTACGGAGAATTTGCTGCTGAAGTCACTAACTGCAAATCAGAATTTCGGAGGATTCCAGGTGCAGGAAAATAGTTCAATGGAAGTTGAAACTCCCCAGGCAATTCCCGTGTAGTCCTTACATGAGCCCTTCCAGAGGCTTCCCCAGCGGATCGTCTGGGATACCTATGGGTTACGAACCTCAAGAGAATGTACGGGGAGGGTCTATGATTTTTACGACTGTTTCCGAATAAGCTCTCTTCTCCACTGTTTATTAGTTTGAAGTCCATTTTATCACCCTTTTTGCCTGGGACATGTTGAAATATCCTTTATGCCTGCTGTTAAAATAATCAACTAGAGTTTGACAGTAAATTATTGAGCGAAAAAGTAGCATTGCTTCAGTTACAGCTGCTGTATTATAATTATTCAAGCACCCCTTTGGATTCAGTATGTGAAACCTGCTTCACCCAGAAAAATACATTTCCAACGTACCTTCCAAAGTGAATGTACTGGCCAGAGGAATGGCACTGAATGTCACAAGAGCCTGCAGATTGACAGGCGATTGTTTATGTTGTATTGACTTTATTTGCTATGTTCGATGCAATGTGAATGCAATAGTTTAACCATTTTATGGAGAAACATTAATTTGAGAGGAACAGGTTTTGTTAGTGGAGCCACCAGTGCTGTATGTTTGCCAATACCCACTATAAATTTGGCATCATACTGGTAGTATAATAATACTTAATATGTTGGATAGAGTGAATGATGAGATAAATTTACAGAGTGTGAGGAAGAAAAGTGATTTTATGTGCCAAACAACATTTCTTGTTCCAGGCTACAGGCGTTTGTACTTTCAGGTTAAAAGCCTATTTTCTTTTTGGCACTGAAATTAGTTTCTTTAAAGTACTTCTTAAAAATTGCATTCTATTTCTGATTACTGACTAACTGCTCAGCTATATGTCAGAACCTGTTTAAATATGTTTCTTTGTCCCTTCAGGAGCTATGCCTTTGACTTGACATTCATTTGTTTTTAAGTGTTAATCAATACTCCATTTTTTTTATATCTGTGTACCATTAGCTACTTCAGCACCACTTTAGAAGGAGTCACAGGTGTAGCAGGGCTTTGGAAAAACAGAACACAGACGGTCCAGATTTATTTTTGGAGGATCTGCTGGAATGTGGAGTTTAGCTGGTGTTGGATTAAGGGCAGAAGAGACAACCTTTGACATTGCATATCTATTCTATGACATTGCCAGACTTTACACGGCAGAACCTAAATCAGTAGCAAAGAAGCAGCGATTAAAAATCCTCAATTGCCCTTTGCATGTTATGTAACTCTGGTCCCACATGCAATCCTCTGCCTCAAGTAGGTTGCTTTACAATATGAAAGGGCACAGGTAACGGACCCGGGCTACCTTGGAGCAACTCTACTGGCATTCTATTTGGTGAGTTTTAGGTCAGGAGCGGTTCCGAGCTTGACTCTTTAGCATTGTGCAATTTTTGTTAGTTGTATGCATTGTTCACGTTTTGACAAAAGGTTACATTTCATGAGTTTCAGCAGATGTAAAGTTAAACATAGGAGAATGAACCATCAGATAAAAATAATATGGAAATAACCATCTGTCCTTCAAGCATCATCCAGCAAGATGTTTCATATGTTTGCATATGAACAGTGTTGCAAATTGCTTTCTGTCTACAAGATTTTCCCCATGCAATGCATTGTTTTTTTCTTTTTGGTAAAGATGACCTCTGACAGAGTTTACCAGGTTCATTATTCGCTGTTGGGAATTATTGCACATTCATCATGTTAAAATGGTATTTGTGCTTCTTCATGCAACAATGTATGTACTGTCAATTTAACAGCAATAAGCCATCAACAATGCCCATCATCATGTTTTCACACAAGGGTCACAAATTGAGTAAGAGAATGTTGTTGTGAGGCTAAAACTCTCATCAGGGAACTCTCTATTAGTAATCAGGTTGAGCAGTGAATGGAGAGTACGTCACAAAACAGACAGGAAGCGGCAGCCTTGAAGTCTCAGGATGGGCAGACTGCTGCTCAGCAGAGATCCAACATGGTCTCTCGTTACTTCATGATGCTGAAATCTAGAGGCAGACCAGTATTGCATATTTTGTCATTATGAACCATCGTACCGTCATGATTGTTCACTTTACAAGCTGCACAAGCTGCTATTGAGCAGCAAACAACAGCAAAAGCATCTGTAATAGTCTCCCAGGTATGCAGCAGTAAGCATAACTGAATACTTCTCTGCCACTAAAATTTGAGAAACTGCATTCAAATACAAAGACATATTTAAACCTGATTTTGCTTTGCTTAGAACACAAAGCATATTTGTGTAGGTGGATTAAATATTTGTCCGGATTACAACCATGCCTTTTCTCTTGCACAATAAAGAGCACAGTTCATTAAATTGGACCCCACATTTCTGAGCAGCCTATTTGCAGCCAGGGAAGAGGATCAGAGTGAAGGTGTGGGTGCAGTCTTGGAGAAACTGATGACGACAGAGTTAGAACAACCCGGAAGATGCAGAAGAGGAAGACCGAAGACCAGGTGGATTGATATGATGGCGAGAGACTTAAACGCGGCAGATAGTGGAAGAGGAATGGGTGACTGAGGAGGAGATGAAGAAGAATGATCAACCAGCAGTGCGGTGACCACATATAATATGGGATAAGCTAAAAGAAGACGGTTATTATATATACCTTCATTATTAACTACAAAGAAGGGCTGGTGGACGTCGGACAAAATATATTCGAAACATTCTAGATCCAAACCATTTCCTTTCATAAAGATTTTACTCAAATTTTCCATTTGCAAACACATGAAATATTCAACCAGAATCACACAATATACAAACCAAAATCCCCAGCTGCCCAACCCCGTCCCCCCCAATTTCAGAATAAAATTATTTTGTTGACAATTTTCCAGAATAATACCAATACAACCATTTGTGTATAATAATTAATGTATTCTAACCTTTTCATCCACCCCCCCCCCCCCCCCCCCCACCACTGACCCAAAAGAAAAACAACCAAGCGTCAAAGTCCTCCACCCTCCCTAACATCTGATCGTGACCAACTTACTGTAAAAGAAAACAAGCAGCTGCCATCTGAGTGAGAACTCCCCCACCCCTATCCCCCCTAACCCCCTCCCAGGCAACCCCCTCATTAGATATTAGATTTTTTTTCTAAGTGTAAAAATGTAAGAATTGCATCAGGTTGCCGAGCCAAGCTACTTCACTGGGCGGGGACAAGACCTCCAGCAAAGCAAGATTCGCCTATGGGCTATCTAGGAAGCATCTGCCTTTTAACTCTGGCAAGTTTGAGATCCCAAAAATAGCCACCAAAAGACATGGCTCCAATTCGACCCCAAGAATGCCCGACATGGTGTGAAGAACGATCCCCAGAAGTTCACGAGTCCAGGGCAGGACCGGAACATGTGAGTGTGATGGGCAGGGCCCTCAGAGCACCGCTCTCACCTATCCCCTACTTGTGCATAAAACCCACTCATTCGGGCCCTGATCAAATACGCCCTATGCAACACCTTGAATTGTATCAAGCTGAGCCTAGCACACAAAGAGGTAGAGTTGACTATATATAGACACTCAGTCCACTCCCCATCCTCAAGTTCCTGGCCCAATTCTTCCTCCCATTTTCTTTTAATTTTGCCCAGCAGGACCTGATCCATCAACATCAGCTGACCATAGATCTCCGACACCCCTCCTTCCCCTGCACTGGCTGCTGAAGAAACTTTGTTCATCAATGAGGTGGAGGCCACATGGATGGAAGCAAACTCCTTGCGTGCCAAGTTTCATACATATTGAAACTGGTTAGCTCTTGGGAGCTTACCCTTCTCTAGCCACTCCTCAAAACTCAGGAAATTACCATCAACAAACAGATCCCCAAACCTCTCCAATCCCTCCTCCTTCCAGACCCCAAAGGATGAATCCAAAACCACCAGCACAAAATGATGGATCCCACAGATTGGGGCCAACATTGACATAGATGACATTGACAGTTGGAAGTGCCATTTAAATTGTCCCCATCTTTTCAATGAAGCCAAAACCACCGGATTAGCAGTCCATTTCATTGGGAAAATGAAGGGGAGCAGTAACCAATTCTTTCAAGCTTTCCACTCATTCCACTCCATCTGTCTCCACATAGACTCTGTCCCTCTATACCACCCCCACACCTTTTCAATATCCGACAGCCAAAAATAATATAATAGGTAGGGTATCGCAAGATCCTCTGATTGTCTATTCCTTTGAAAAAACTTCCTTCGGATCTGTGGGATCCTACCTGCCCAAATAAAGACGAGATCATCTTATGGACTCCTGCAAAAAAAGACTTTGAAAGGAAAACTGGAAGGCACTGAAAGAAGGTCAGAAATCTCGGGACAATATTAATTTTAATCAATTGGATCCTTCGAGCCAAAGTCAGTGGGAGGCTATCCCATCTCTTCAGGTCCTCCGTTACCGCTCCAACCAGGCCCCCACAATTTACCTTGTGTAACGAGGCCCAGTCGAGTGCCACCTGAACTCCCAGATAAGAAAGTTGGACCTGGCCAGGCGAAAGAAAACTTCTTGTGCCCCTTCCCAGTCGGAAGTATTCTGAGTTTAAATCATTGGTTGCTATACAAAAGCTGGATCCAGGATCTAAACCTCCGTCCAAATCCAAACCCGCCCAAGACATGAAATAAATAGCTCTATTCCACCCTATCAAACACTTTCTCTGCATCCAGGAAAATAATCAGCTCCGTTTCAGGGGATGGAGAGTGGGACAGAACCACGTTGAGCAATACCTTAGCCAATACCTTCGCGAGTAACTTTGATCAGCATTCAACAAACAGATGAGGCGGTATGACCCATATTCCACCAAGTCTTCGATATCAAGGGAATCAACTTCTGCACCAAAGAGGCTGACAACGTCCCTCAAGTAAAAGAGTCTTCAAACATCTCAAGCAGCACTGGGGTCAGCAACTCGTCAACCCTTCTGTAAAATTCTATCGGGAATCTGTGTGGTCCCGGCACCTTCCCTGACTGCATAAAACCCATACCCTCTTTAATCTCCTCAAGACTCAGAGGAGATTCCAATTCCTCCCACTCCTTCTACTCCACTACTGGGAAGACAAACCATCTAAAAACTCAGACATAAAGGACTCATCCTTTAGGGGTTCCGACTTGTCATGGTTTCAATAGAACACTTCGAACACCCTATTAACCTTGGTTGGGGTGAAGACCAGTCTTCTATGACAGAGCAGGTCCTCTCACAAAAACTTTTATCCACCAACAGAGAAGTATCAAACCTCCAAAGCAGGCATTAAGCGGGGCCCGAGCCAACCATTATGTCTATGTAATGTGGGCGGTGATCAGAGATCATCATTGCTGAGTAGCCTGACTCCACCATCCTCGGCAGCAAGGACCTATCGACCACAATAAAGTCAATCCTGGACCTGAGAGAAGGAGAAATTCTTCTCTTCCGGGTGTAAAAACGGTCAGTTCCCCCCCCCCCCCCCCCCCATCTGCTCCATGAAGGTCAGCAAAGCCTTTGCCATCCCAGAAGATATTAACACCTTTTGTCTCGATTTATCCAGTTGGGGGTCCAAAACGCAATTGAAGTCCTCACCCATGATCAGCTGAATCCAAATCTGGGATGAATGACAGCAACCTATTAATAAAAGTTGTGTTGTCCCTATTTCAGGTGTATACATTGACCAGCACCATTGGTGAACCCGCTAGCAGCCCACTGACCATGACATACCTCCCATTCGGGGTCGTCAAAATCCTTCTTGCTGAGTAGGCCACCCTCCTGTTGATCAGGATTGGTGTCCCCTGGGCCTTGCCATTGATCCCTGAATAAAACACTTGCCCCACCCAGCCCCTCCGCCACCATATCTGGTCTCTAACTCGCAAATGAGTCTCCTGCAACAGCAGCACATCAGCCCTCAATGTCTTAAGGCGTGTAAACACCCTGGATCTCTTATCTGGGTCACCTAACCCCCTCACATTCTATGTGACCAGTCGAATATGGGGACATCCACCCCCTCCCCAACTGGAATCAGTCAATCCCATTCTGTAAGGCAGCCAACAACCTCCAGGAAAGGTTGACATCAGACTCACAGCCGTCAGATCCATCAGCACAAATCGGTAAAGAAAAGTCTCCAGTCACCATCAGAGATACCCTTCCTCCCAGCCCACCAACTTGACATCCAAATAACCAGGTAAGGTAAAGTCACCATAGTTCCAGATGACCATAGACTGCTTTCTCCTTTGAAGGGGAGAGTTGACTGGTTGTTATTTAAACTGGGTGGCCTGGTAGCACAGAGGTTAGCACTGTTGCTTCACAGCTCCAGAATCCCAAGTTCAATTCCCGGCTTCGGTCACTGTCTGTGCAGAGTCTGTACGTTCTCCCCGTGACTGCGTGGGTTTACTCCGGCTGCTCCAGTTTCCTCCCACAGTCCAAAGATGTGCAAGTTAGGTGGATTGGCCATGCCAAATTGTCCTTAATGTACAAAAAGGTTAGACTGGGTTACGGTGTAGGTGCGGGCTTAAGTATGGTGCTTTTTCCAAGGGCTGGTGCAGACTTGCTGGGCCGATTGGTCTCCTTCTGCACTGTAAATTCTATACTCTAACATGAGGATCACCATACCTCAGGATGAGGAGCAAGGTTGAGAAGGCATTAGCCTCCATGAATAACTTCAGCCGGTATGGGAATTGAACTCATGCTGCTGGTCTTGTTCTGAATGACAAACCAGCTGTCTAGCTAAGTGAGGTAAACTGGTCCCCAGGTAATCTATATACAAAAACCCTAAAACCGCCCTCTTCCTTATCACAACTCAACCATCCCATTGATATAACCCTTAAATTTAAACTAAGCGAGCCGCCCTTCATATAATCACAGATAACCTCATCTCCTCACTTCCATTAACCAACAAATTAATCTAGCTAGCGGACTAGCCCCCTCACAGGGAGCCTTCAATATCCTTAAAATTTCAAAGTACCAGACCAGCCACTTTTTCCCCAAAACCGATTAAAAATTCCAAGAAAGAGCAACAAAAACAGTAAACTTCTTCACATAAAGAAATAAACAGCCCCACCTATACCTCATCACCCTTAATAAGAGTGAACAGATAAATAGAAAAAAAAGCACAACCCCCCCCCCCCCCCATAAAATTCCAAATGACCCTCCTCCCTTTTCCAAACCAGTTTCTTTCAATTCGGATACAATACAATTATCACAATTATTTAAACCCCAGTTCCTTCCTTTGAATGAACACCTTAGCTTCCTCTGAAGTCTCAAAGTGATGTTGCTCATTCTCATTGGTCACCCAAAGTTCTGCGGGGTAGACCATGCCAAACCGTACTTTCTTGCGATACAGTGCCGTCTTAGCCTTGTTAAAAGCTGTGTGCCTCCGAGAAAGCTCCGAAAAGACATTCACACTCGTGGCCGTCCCATCTGCTGTTCTGGTGTTCTTTTGCCCATCTTCAGAATTTTTCCTTTTCCTGACAACTGTGGAAGCGGACCACAAATGCCCAAGGTGGCTCCCCAGAACGATGCTTCTATCTCAGTGACCTATGGGCACGTTCCAGCTCAAGAGGGCCGCCATTATCTCCTCCCCACCATCTTCCAGAGCACCTACACAATTCTTTTTGTTGGGTTTGGACCCTCCTAACTCCTCCGGCAATCCAAACACTCTCAAATTCTGTCTTCTCGACCGATTTTCGAGGTTGTCCATCCCAGCCTCCAACCCCTTATTATTGGTAGCCATCTATGCCATTTCCACCTCCAAGCAAGCAATCTGGCCACCTGTCTTGACAGAGCAACTCCTACCTCCTGCAGCTCCACACCCTACTGCTTCACTACCTTGTCTACGTCGGTCAGGGCCTCTCGGATTGAGGAAATCGCCGCATCAATTGCCTTTTCATGATCCTCTGAAACCTCTTGGCACAGCTTCTGTAACTCAGCTGTCAAAATCTTCACAGTTAGGAGGGTAGCCCCTGGCATTGTCACCTTGCTGCCATTTTATTTTCCTTTGATGCACTTGAGGTCTCTGATTTTAACAGGGAGCAGGGGGATGGCCCGACCCCATTGAATGGAGAGAAGGAACATGCAGTGAGTGAGAGTGCAGGACCATTTTCTGAGGGAGGTCATCTGATTGACGGGGCAGTGGATTCCAAGCGCACGCTAACTTCACAGTCGGTGAATATGCTGTCCTCAGTTGCGTCCGGGATCTTCAGGGCCCGTTCCTCATGTCAGTGAGGCTTCTAATATCGCGGGCTCAGCCTCTCCCCCCCAACCCCTGATCATGTCTTGTTCCTTCCAGTTACGGGCGAGTTTCTCCTGTGGGGACAGAGACGAGACATTGTCAGCCACACGCCTGATGGATCAGGGGTGGCATGTGAAGGGCAGCAGACCTGGACATGAAGGAGTTGTTCTGCTGGGAGCTAGGGAGTTCAGAGGAACAAGCATGAAGAACTGTGTGGGGAGGGTATGAGGTGTCAACCAGCGATTTGTGGTTGGGGGGGGGGCAGTGTTGTAAATTTGAGGGGCGAAAAGCAGAACTGATGCCAGGAGAGAGATGGTGACTTACCCTTGCAGTCTGTTGGACATCATTTATTTTCTTCCGACACTGGATGGATGTTGTCCATTGCAAGCTGCCCACACTCGCAACAGCTTCCTCTGCCTCCCAGGCGGCATTGCTGGCCCTGATGCTAGGTCTCCCACCCCCTTAGGAGAACACGGTGGCCCCTCTCGCACCAACGATGTCCAACCGCCTGTCCAGGTCGGTATCACTGTAGTCAGGGGCTGGCCTGCGTGCTGCCATTCTTCTTTCTTCTGTGTTGACTGAGGTGACGGGTCCTTTAAAAGCAGCTCCCTCTAGTTAGCGGCACGCAGCTGGGGCACGAATCAGACGGCGAGCGTGCCTGATAGTAGCAGTAGTTCATAGGGGCTCATTTTTGGCACTAGATATGCCGCTAGATATGGGACGCAATCTCGCCATTGCGGCCCTCGAGCAAAGCCCCACGAACCGTGCCTGAAATGACACTTAGAATTAATTCCATCAGATTACGGCCATTGTTTTTTTCTTCTTTTGGTGTCTGATTTGACACCCATTCCACATCCCCTTGCTTTGGGAGGCTTAAATAAATGTTATCGGGTTTTGAGCGCATCTCCCTGAAAAAAACAGAACAAAATCACGATCCCCAACGGGAGTACCTCCTTGTGCGGCGGTTCCGTCACATGCCGCATCGGAAGTCCACGATTCCATCCATTTTTCATAGAAGATCCTCAAGTGAAAATTTCCATGGATTTCGTCAAATGGTTTTCTGTTATGGGCACCAGCTGGTGGATTAGTGTTGCATCCCCCTCATTCTGCCTCTGGGTTGAATTAGCTGCAAACATTTTGATAATTTCAGTTTTAAAGTTGTGCAGAATGTAACACATGGCACTTAATATGCCAACTTGCTCTCAATTAAACTGTGTACAGTATACTGTACGGCACCCCTAGAGCTGGCTAAGTATCAGGTCTATAGCTTCAAGAGCTCAGAGATAGGCTTCATGTAATTCATTGACTTTGAATTCTTTGAGACATATGGTGAGATCAACCTAAATGGTTTTTGCCATTAACAAACATCAACATAACAAGCCTCATCTCAGTCAGTGTGCATTTGGCAATTGATACAGTTTTACGATACAGGATGTAGCTCACAACAGATCTAAATTTTAAACTGAACCTGATTTCAATCAAAGATCATAAATGAAAGATCGAACAGGAAGACATGCTGCATTAAATATTTAATTGTGTCATAAGGAGGTTTATATTGGTGCTGTCAATCACATTTAGAATGTGTAACACTTAGTCTGTGAGGAAGCAACTTGTCATTTTGTTTGCACCATCGAAGAGTTGTACAAGGAATGATTTCATCAACATTTCTACATTGTGAGCACTGAAGGACACAGGTTGGATCGTAGGAAAAGGAGGAAGCCAGTTCGCTCCCTGAACCTGTCCACCATTCACTTAGGCCATGGCTGACCTGTAACTTACCTTCATTTGCCCACTTTGAGTCCAGACTCCTTAATTCCCTTGTCAATAAAAATGTATCAGTTGCAATTTTGACATTTTCAAATGAATTAGTTTTTTGAGGGAGAAAATTCCAGATTTTTACTTGCCTTTGTGTGAATAATTGTTGCTTGACATCACACGGGAAGTGGCAAGTACTAGTGTTAAGGTTAGGTCTCCCTAATCTGAACTCTCACTCCAGAGTAAATACCATTTCTCTATTTAACTTATCAAATCCATTTATCATATTAAACAGCTTTTTAAAATTCATTTACAGGATTTGGGCATCGCTGGCGAGGCCAGCATTTATTGCTCATCCCTAAGTGCCCTTGTGAAGCTGGTGGTGAGTTGCTATCTTGTGCCACTGCAGTCCTTCAGGTGTAGCAGGTTCAACCACAGTATTATAAGGGAGGGAATATCAGGATTTTGATCTAGTGACAGTGAAAGATCAGTGATGTATTTCCAAGTCAGGGTGGTGATTGACTTGGAGGGGAACCTCCAGGTGGTGGTGCTCCCAGGTATCTGCTGCAATTGACCTTCTAAACGATAGTGGTAATGGGTTTGGAAGGTATTATCGAAGGAAACTTGGTGAGTTTCTGCAGTGCATCTTGTAGATGGTCCGCACAGCTGCAACTGTTTGTTGGTGGTGGAGGAATGAATATTTGTGGACAGGGTGGCAATCAAGCGGGCTGCTTCACCCTGAGTGGTGTCGAGCTTATTGAGTGTTGTTGAGTTGCACTCATCCAGGCAAGTGGAAATTGTTCCATTTGTTCTTGAAAATACAGAAAAATGTGTCATTTGAAACATGGAAGTCTGGCAATATCTGGTTTGAGAGGGTACAGGGAAAGATCCCACAAAAGTTTCATAGCAGCTTCAAAGAGCAGGGTTGTAAAATGCAGATTCTTGCTCACAAGCAGGCTAATCAAACACACCAGTCTCATGTGGTAAGCTAAAACAATGGCTCACACCTTCATGGAATGTAACTATCTCAGGAAGCATCTGAAAAAGCATGGATGAGAGTTTCAATTGCATTAAGTGACGAATGTTTAAAACAGGCAAGTCTTTCAAGTCATAACCAAGTTAAATTTTAGCATACCGCTAAAAGCAAAATTTCACACCTTAATTGAAATAAACTCTCTTAGTAAACAGCTGGAAAGGATGGAAGATACTCAGTCAAATTTGGTGTCAATTTTAAAGTGTAAAATTCTATGAACATCAGGACAATTAAAAGAAAATTGGAGACGACCTGTCTACGAGAAACATCATGTAAGTCAAAATCAAAGGCAAAGTTATGAGCTGGGGACAATTGGAAAATTAAACGATTCGAAATTACAGAAATAAAAGTTAACTATTGAAACCAAAGCATTTTTTAATCAGATCTGAGAGGAGACGATATGCCCAAAATGAATAATTAGTTGTAGTAAGATGTTTACATCAAAGATACTTTTAAACTATCAAAGTGAAACAAGCCCATTTACAAAAGTCGTTAAAACTTAATAACTCTCAGAAAGAGAATATAAACCCAGGGAGCAGCAGCAACAAGGACAGAGGACAGAGGACAGAGGGAAACCAGCAACAGGAGAGAAGGGGAGGAGAACTGAGAGAGAGAGAGAGAGAGAGCTCGGTCATGGGAAAGACAAGGCAAGCAGCCGAGTTTAAACAGCTATACATGTAAGGAAGGCTAGAATTTAAACAGAAGTCAGAGTCAGCTTAGAGATAGCTAGCAGAGCCAGCTCTCACAGCTCGGTGCATGGGAAGAACAGGACACAGCAACCGAGTTCACCAGCGAATACAACTCAAGAAGACCAGATTTTAAGAAGATCGATTGCCAAGGTGGGCCTGAAGCAGCCAGAAGCAAGATCTTTTTTCCTTTCTGTAAAGAAAGTGTTTGCAGCTTTTAAAAGAAAAAATATAATAATAAAAATAACTTAACCTGAAAAAGTGGTTATTAGCTTACTTCACTTCCTTAATAACGCAGGACCCAGGACATCAATGCTATTAAGGGGTAAGTAGGTAAAATTCTTCGGTGAAGGTATGGGTTATACCGGGGGATAACTTGAAAAGATAGTTTGACCTGAATAGCACCCACAGAAGCCTGCACTGGAGTCAGGGAGTGAGAATCCCTGTTCACCATTTAGAATATCAACCTTTTTTTGGTATAGGGGGAATTCTAAGAATAGTGGTGAGTTTTAACTTCAATTACTTACACCTGACTTGTGCCTTACAGATGGTGGACAGGCTTTGGGGAATCAGGAGGTGAGTTACTCTGCAGGATGCTGAGCTTTTGACCTGCTTCTGCAACCAGACTATTCGTATGGCTGGTCCAATTCAGTCATGGTCAACAGTAAGCCCCAAGGAAGGAATTCAATGATGGTAATGCTATTGAATGTCAAGGGGCGATGGAGATGGTCATTGCCTGGCACTTGTGTGGTGCGAATGTTACTTGCCCAGCCCAAGCTTGGATATTGTGCAGGTCTTTCTGCATTTGGACATAGACTGCTTCAGTTTCTAAGAAGTCAGGAATGGTGCTGAGCATTGTGCAATCTTCATCAACAAACATCCCCACTTCTGACCTCATGATAAAAGAAAGTCTTTGATGAAGCAGCTGAAGATGGTTGGGCTTTGGACACTACCCTGAGGAACTACTGCAGCGATGTCCTGGAGCTGAGATGATTGATATCTAACCACCACAACCATCTTCCTTTGTGCCACGTGTGACTTCAACCAGCAGGGGGGGTTTCCCCCCGGATTCTCATTGACTCCAGTTTGCTGGGGCTCCTTGATGCTATACTTGGCCAAATACTGCCTTCATGTCAAGTGCAGTCACTCACATCTTTTAACCAAGGCTGTAATGAGGTCAGGAGCTGAGTGACCCTGGCAGAACCGAAACTGAGTGTGAGCAGGTTAGTGCTGAGCAAGTGGCACTTGAAAACTGTTGATGATTCCTTCCATCACTTTGCTGATGATCGAGAGTCGACTGATGAGGTGGTATTTGGCCGGGTTGAATTTGCCGTAATATTGTCAGGGCCTATAGCCTTTGCAATATCCAGTGCCTTCAGCTGTTTATTGATACCACATGGAGTGAATTGAATTGCTTGAAGACTGATATCTGTGATGCTTGGTTGGATCATCCACTCGGCATTTCTGGCTGAAGATTGTTGCAAATGCTTATCTTTTGCACAGATGTGCTGGGCTCCTTAATCATTGAGGATGGGTGTAGTTGTGGAGCCTCCTCCTCCAGTGAGCTGTTTAATTGTCCACCACCATTCATGGCTGAATGTGGCAGGATTAAATCTGATCTGATTGTTGTGGTACTGCTCAGCTCTCTCTATTACTAGTTGCTAACATTATTTGGCATGTAAGTAGATCCGTCTTGTAGCTTCACCAGGTTGACATCTCATTTTTTGGTATGCCTGGTGCTGGTCCTGACTTGGAATTATAGAATCCCTACAGTGCAAAACAAGGCCATAACGCCGATCGTGTCTGCACTGCCCTCCAAACGAGCACTCCACCCAGACCCCACTCTCCCGCAATCCCGCACATCATTGGTTACGAAGAGAAATTTAGCACGGCCAATCGACCTAACCTGCACATCGTTGGAAATAAATGGAGCACCCAGAGGAAATTTGCGCAGACACTGGGAGAATGGTATGCCTTCTTGATGACCTTCTCCACCTGTGTTGCCCCTTTCAGTGACCTGTGGACCTGTACAACTAGATCTCTCTGACTGTCAATACTCTTGAGGGTTCTAACATTCACTGTATATTCCCTACCTGTATTAGACCTTCCAAAATGCATTACCTCACATTTGTCTGGATTAAACTTCAGCTGCCATCTCTCCACCCAAGTTTCTAAATGATCTAAATCCTGCTGTATCTTCTGACAGTCCTCATCGCTATCCACAATTCCACCAACCTTTGTGTCGTCTGCAAACTTACTAATCAGACCAGTTACATTTTCCTCCAAATAATTTATATATACTATGAATAGCAAAGGTCCCAGCACTGATCCCTGCGGAACACCACTAGTCGCTGTTCTCCAATTCGAAAAGCAACCTTCCATTGCTACTCTCTGCCTTCTATGACCGAGCCAGTTCTGGATCCATCTTGCCAGCTCACCTCTGATCCCGTGTGATTTCATCTTTCGTACAAGTCTGCCATTAGGGACCTTGTCAAAGGCCTTACTGAAGTCAATATGGACAACAAACCATAACCAATTCCATGTGCTCTCACTTTTGTTGACAATGTTTCTTCTGGAACATTATTGAAAGCCTGCAGAAAGTCCAAATAAATAACAGACAGAGGCACTCTCTCATCTATCACATTAATTACCTTCACAAAAAAAAAACTAGGTTTGTTAGATGAGACTTACCTTGCAGGGTTCTGATCAGTTCATCCTCATCCATGTGCTCAGTCACTCTGCCCCTAAAAATTGATTCTGGCAACTTATCCACAACGTGTATTAAAGTGATGGGCCGATAATTTATTTTTCTATGATATCTGCCATCTCCCCTTTCAACACTCTGAGGGGACTCCTTCTGCAATACTCTGATTCACCCCTCACCATCTCCTGATGTTCTTCTAGCACCTACCCATACAAGCACAGAAAAAGCAATACCTGCCCATTTACTTCCCCTCTTCATGAAACAAGGCTCGAAGCACCACTCTCTGATGAATCCTCAATTCATTTACAGTTTCCTTTATTTAACATATTGTAATTACTGTTCAGAATATGATTTCCTCTACATTTGGGAGACCAATTCTGTCTGAATGATTACCTTCTAGTTGTCTGTCATTTTAATCCGCAATTCCCCTCCTACTCTGACCTCTTTATCCTCGACCTCATGCCAAGTTCCATTAAAGCTCAACACATGCTTGAACAACAGCCCCTCATCTTTTTGATTTAAGCACCTTAAAGCTTCGGGACTCAAGATTGAGTTCAATAATTTCAGATCATAAAGTCTGACCCCAATTTTTTTGTTGTGTGTTTGGTTTTGAATGGTGTGGATTATTTTCTCATTTTCAAATTTTGCATGCCAATTTTTATATCTTTATTTGTTCCATTAATCCCCCTCACTCCACCACCAACCCCCCCCCCCCCCTCCTCTCTCACCCATCCTATTGGTCACCTCAATTAGAACATAGAACATAGAACAGTACAGCACAGAACAGGCCCTTCGGCCCTCGATGTTGTGCCGAGCAATGATCACCCTACTCAAACTCACGTATCCACCCTATACCCGTAACCCAACAACTCCCCCTTAACCTTACTTTTTAGGACACTACGGGCAATTTAGCATGGCCAATCCACCTAACCCGCACATCTTTGGACTGTGGGAGGAAACCGGGGCACCCGGAGGAAACCCACGCACACATGGGGAGGACGTGCAGACTCCGCACAGACAGTGACCCAGCCGGGAACCGAACCTGGGACCCTGGAGCTGTGAAGCATTGATGCTAACCACCATGCTACCATGCTGCCCCATTCTAATTCTAATTTATTCCAGCTATTCCTCATTGTTCTTTCTCCTTTTCCTCAATCTTTTATTCTTTCCCTCCCTTCCCACCCCACTTTCGCTGCTTCTACTTGCCAAAACCCTGTCACATTTCTAACTTTTTCATGAAAGGCTATCAGAATAAAATGTGAACTATTTCTCTCAAAACACATTCTGCCAAACTTGCTGATGAGTTGCAGCATTTTCTGTTTACATTTTGGATTTCTCACATGCAGTTAATTTTATTTTTTGTTTTTCTGTAATTTCTCAGTTTATCTCTCCATCTCTTAAATATTGGAGCAATTTTGGCAATTTGCCAATTGTGATGGAACCTGCAGTTTGAGGGACCAGTGGGGGAGCATGTGCAAGTTGTTACCTGAATAGATGGCTTGACAAATGTTCTGCATTGTGCACTGGTCCTGATTTTAAAGGTTGTATTTTTCTGAGTGAGAGCCACCTGAAAAGGAAACTGAAACTTCAGATTTCTGGGGAAACCAAAACTGGTTGAAACCTATTAAAAGACAGAGAACCATTCGAACTTGGATCACACAGCATTGCAACGCATCCAGGCTGAAGAAAATGAAGGCTGGATCCAGGGGCTGGCAACAGGCAGATACAAAGTTGCTGACCGTATTTCTGTTTTAAAAAGTGATTGACCGACCAAACTCAGCTGTAGAGTGCACAGGGTTGTCATTGAGGGTTCAGACAAAGATAATAGTGTACATTTACACCATCAAGACTGTCATGAGTAGAACTGAGGAGGTTTTGGTGCAAAACACAATTTAGTTGAATATTGTACAGACCCATTCGAGACAGGAGAAATTATTTATTTATTTTAATACATTTAGAGTACCCAATTCATTTTTCCCAATTAAGAGGCAGTTTAGTATGGCCACTTCATCTACCCTGCACATCTTTGGGTTGTGGGGGTGAAACCCCCGCAAACATGAGGTGAGTGTGCCAACTCCACACGGACAGTAACCCAGAGCCGGGATCGAAACTGGGACCACGGCACTGTGAGGCAGCATTGCTAACCACTGTACCACTGTGCTGCCTGAGACAGGAGAATTTATAACAGGAATAGTAAATGGCCATAATCTAAACAAATAATTTGTGTCTATCTTCATGGAGGTCGATACAAAAAACATTTCCTAAAAATGCAGGTTGAAAATCCCTTATCCAAAATGTTTGGGGCTGAGTGTGTATCAGATTTTGGAATTTTTCAGATTTTGGAATATTCTGCATATGTTCGGTGCACGTTGGTAACTGTGCATGTGTGGAACATCAGGAACTACATATGTGTGGCGTGCGTTGGGAATTGTGCACGTGTGGAACGTTGGAAACTGCACG
Source organism: Scyliorhinus canicula (assembly GCF_902713615.1). Lineage (NCBI taxonomy): Eukaryota > Metazoa > Chordata > Chondrichthyes > Carcharhiniformes > Scyliorhinidae > Scyliorhinus > Scyliorhinus canicula. Next base: position 68,920,018 of record NC_052162.1, on the reverse strand, counting down.
TGTGATATGCGTTGGGAACTGCGCATGTGTGGAATGTTGGGAACTGCACATGTGGCGCGGATTGAGAACTGCGCATTGCCCGAGAACCTTGTGGGATTTCCGACTCGTGATGTCACGTTGATGTTTGAAAAAATAGTGCGGACTTCAGAATTTCGGATAAGGGATGCTGAACATGTACTAGAGATCCTAGCAGCAATGAGGAACTGAAAGCAATTAGTATTTGTAAAATAAATTAATACTGGAGAAATTAATGCGACTGAAATTTGATTAATCCACTGGACTTAAAGATCTACACCCCAAAAAGGTTGAAAGAGTTGCCTGTGGGGATAGTGGATGTGTCGATTGCCATCTGCCCAAACTCTAGCAATTTTGGACCAGTTCCTGCAGATTGGAAGCTAGTAAATATAATTCCACTGTTTAAGAAAGGAGGGGAGAGAAGTCCAGGAACTACAGACCTGGAAGATTTACATCAGTAGTTGGGAAAATGCTAGAATCTAATGCAAAACAATATGATAACTGAACACTTCAAAAATAGTGGTAGGATTGGGCAGAGTCACCATAGATTTATGAAAGGGAATTCATGTTTAACAAACCCATTGGAGTTTTTTGACGATGCAACTAGTAGCATAGCTAACGAGGAAGCTAATGAGGAATCTGTGGATGTTATGTATTTTCAGAAAGCTTTCAATAAGGTCCCACACAAGAGGATAATAAACACAATGAGAGCACAGGGGATTGGTATAATATGCTGTCATGGATTGAAAATTGGTTAATGCACAGAAAACAGAGAGTAAGAATAAAAGGGAATAAAAATTCAGCAGGTAATTGGGAAAGCAAATGGAATGTTGGCCTTCGTTTCAAAGGGAATGGAGTAAAACAATAGGGAAGTTTTGCTAGTTAGAAGGCACTAGTTAGACAACACGTGGAATACTATGAACAGTTTTGGTTCCCTTATCTGAGGAAAGATATACAGGCAATGGAGGCAGTCCAGAAAAGGTTCTCTAGATTGATCCAGGTATGGAGGGAATTTATTATGAAGAAAGGTTGAGTAGGTTGGGCCTGTGCTCAGTGGAGTTTAGAAGAATGAAAGGCAACCTTATTGAGACACTTAGGAATCTCAGGGGGCTTGAAAGGCTAGTTGCTGAGAGGTTGGTACTCCTTGTGGGAGAGTCTAAGACCAGAAAGCTTGATCTCAGAGTAAGGAGTCACCCATTTAAGACTGAGATCAGGAGGAATTTCTTCTTTGAGGGTAGTAAATCTGTGGAATTGTTTACCATGAAGAGCTGTTGAGGCTGGATCATTATTTATGTTCCAGGCGGACATAGGCAGATTTTTAATCAGTAAGGGAATCAAGGGTTATGAGGATAAGGCAGGAAAGTGGAGTTAAGGATTATAGCGAATCAGTCATGATCTCATTGAATGGCGGAGCAGACTCACAGGGCCGAGTCTTAATTCTGCTCCTATGTCTTCAGGTTGGCAGGTTTGAATAGTGCGGGACAGCAAGGACCAGTGCTTGGAACCCAATTATTCGCAATCTATCTATGTGGGGACCAAATGTAATATTTACAAGATTGCTGGTGACATAAAAGTAGATAGGAATGTGAGTAATCAGAAGGATGCAAAGAGGCTTCAAGTGGATTTAGACATGCTACATGAGTGGGCAAGAACATGGCGGGTGGAATATTATGTGAGTAAATTTGAAGTTATCCGTTTTTGTACAAAACACAGAAATGTGTAATACTTCTCAAATCGTGAGAGCTTGGGAGATGTTGATGTCCAAACGGACCTTGGTGTTCTTGAATAAAACTATCATGCAGATACGGCAAGCAATTAGGAAGGAAAATGGTGTGTAGGCCTTTATTGCAAGAATATGTGAGTACAGGATTAAAGAAGTCTTGCCTCAATCATATACAAATTTAGTTAGATCCTACCTGGAGTATTATGTACAATAGTCTTCTTAGCAATCACTTGCCATTGAGGGAGTACTACTGTGTTTTATCAGGCTGACATCCCAAGATGACAGTTTTTTCCGATAAGGAGAGATGAAGGAACTGGGCCTGTCTTCTCTGGAGCAGATTTTTCAAACCTTTTTTTCCAGGACCCACTTTTGCCAATCGGTCAACTTTCGGGACCCATGCTGGCCGACCTACACGCCATGCACCACGTTAGCTTACCTTTAGTGCATCAGGTCCCAATGACTCACTGGTGCTAATTTAAGAAAAAATAATCAAATCCAAGAGATTGTTTTTCCCTCAAGAAATGTTTACAATTTTAAAATCATAAATTGGACTCTGCATAAACATGTTTTCTCCCTGTGAAGCGGCCACCCCTCCCCAGCCAGTAATAAAATGTGGAGAATCATAAATCTCCAGCTCTTAATTTCATAGTCAAAAGTATTAGGAGCATATGTAGGTTTTATAGAAACAATAAATTGACAAGGCAATGCATTTCTTGCACAAATGCCCAGTTGGGCACTGTCTAACCAACAGGAAGGGACAAGCGGCAGCTTGCACTGAAAAATGAGACTTTACACTAAAACATTCCAAATAAAAAAATGATAAAAGATATGTAAACACTACGAATGTTCTCAAGATGCAGGATATTCAGATTCTGGTCACTTACCACTATGAGATGATTATAACAGTGTTACATGCAGTTGTTTTTCCAATATCTTGTGTAATAAGTTAGTGGATCAGCAAAACGACCAAACACACATCACACAGGAGTCGTACAAAACAGCCATTTGAATAAAATGCATCAGTCCTGGTACCAATTTATTTTCTGTGCTCCGATCAGGGATTTTAAAACATGCCGCTGCCGTATGTTTGCATGGCTCTTTGTTGGATCTCTTTATGTCTTGGCTTTGGAATATCACAGATGACAACCAAAGAATGTCTGCCACCTGGAAATGAGACTGGAGGGGAGGTTAATTCATCTTCCCATCACCTGGATTTATTCCACCCCACCACAAGTCTGGTCCAAGCAGGATGGATTATCTTAATGGGGCATTGGCCTTCCCGATTTTTTGTATCTTTTTTTTCCAATAAATTTAGAGTACCAAGTTATTTTTTTTTACAGTTAAGAGGCAATTTAGCGCGGCCAATCCACCTACCCTGCACATCTTTGGGTTGTGGGGGTGAGACCCACGCAGACGCGGGGAGAATGTGCAAACTCCACACGGGCAGTGACCCAGAGCCGGGATCGAACCCGGACCTCAACGGTGTAAGGGAGCAGTGCTAACAACTATGCCATTGTGCCGCCCTCAAAACCATCCTGACGTAATGGATGATTTTAACCCAAACAGTAGCAATTTTAACGCAACCATTGGCAATGGCAGCAACTCTCCCACCTGAGGGGGGCCTGATTCAGGCCTACAAAATTATGAGAGTTATGGACAGGGTGGATAGCAACAAGCTTTTTCCAAGATTGGGGGTGTCAATTACAAGGGGTCACGATTTCAAGGTGAGAGGGGGAAAGTTTAAGGGAGATGTGCATGGAAAGCTTTTTACGCAGAGGGTGGTGGGTGCTTGGAACGCTTTTCCAGCGGAGGTGATAGAGGCGGGCACGATAGCATCATTTAAGATGCATCTAGACAGATATATAAACAGGCTGGGAACTGAGGGAAGTAGACCTTGGAAAATAGGGGACAGGTTTAGATAAAGGATCTGGATCGGCGTAGGCTGGGAGGGCCGAAGGGCCTGTTCCTGTGCTGTAATTTTCTTTGCTCTTTGTTCTTTGTTTTATTCCTTTCCGACCAGCAAGTCGTACCTTCAAATACATTATTGATGCTCTCTCTTGTACCGTTTCTATAATCGGGATAATTGGCAACATGACTTTGCTGAGGATTACCATAAGGTACATCTGCTTCCTGCTGTAGCCCACATTCTCCGCCTTCAGCTCTCCAGTACAATCAACCGCAACACCACCCTCACTCCTGATCTATTCTCTCATGGCTTGCCTAAACACCAAATTACATTCCCGATTCTTTGTCTGGCCTCTTTCATTCATGGGCAGCATGGAGCACAGTGGTTAGCACTGTTGCTTCACTGAGCCAGGGTCCTAGGTTCGATTCCCGGCTTGGGTCACTGTCTGTGCGGAGGCTGCTCGCTCTTCCCGTGCCTGCGGGGGTTTCCTCCGGGTGCTCCAGTTTCCTCCCACAAGTCCCAAAAGACGTGCTATTAGGTAATTTGGACATACTGAATTCTCCCTCTGTGTACCTGAACAGGTGTCAGAATGGGGCAACCAGCGGCTTTTCACAGTATTGCATTGCTGTGTTAAGGTAAGCCGACTTGTGACAATAAAGATTATTATTATTATTCCGGTCCTTGCTGTTCACATGTTTTTGTGACCCCTCGCTCTGTAACGCTCCTGAAATCCTCCTGCAACCAACACACACATCGTGACCCCCACTTTGAAAAACTCTGCTCTGGAGTTCAGAAAATTGATATGTGATGGCATTGAAAAAAATTATTTCTGGGCTTGACAAGATAGATGTAGGTAGGATGTTTCCCCTGTCTGAGGATTCTAGGACGAGAGGACACAGTCTCAGAATTAGTTAGGCCATTCAGGACTGAGATGAGGAAGAATTTCTTCACTCAGAAGGTGGTAAACCTTAGGAATTCTCTATCTCAGAGGACTATGGAGACTCAGTCAAGATAGAAAGCATCTAGAAATCATCAGGTTCTATGAAGATTTGTCTTATCTCTAGTGACATTACTCTTTCCATTTTACTTACTTTGTAATTATTTTTACTAGTCTGATCTGGTACTTTATACACTGAATATGGGATAATAATAATAATATTTATTAGTGTCACAAGTAGGCTTACATTACCACAGCAATTAAGTTACTGTGAAAATCCCCTCGTCGCCACATTCCGGCGCCCGTTCAGGTACACAGAGGGAGAAATCAGAATGTCCAATTCACCTAACAGCACGTCTTTTGGGACTTGTGGGAGGAAACTGGAGTGCCCGGAGGAAATCCACGCAGACACAGGGAACGTGCAGACCCCGCACAGACAGTGACCCAAGCCGGGGATCGAACCCCGTATCCCTGGTGCTGTGAAGCAACAGGGCTAACCCACTGTACTACTATGGGGATAGTATAGTAGGAGACTAGCCATCATCTAAATGAACAGCAGAGCAGGTTTGAGGGATTGAATGGCTTACTTCTGCTCCTATTTTCTACACCTCGTAGAACTCGGGTTGATTGGGAGCTGCTGGCGGATGTGAATCTGGGGTTAAGCCCTTGCAAAACAAAGGAATTAGAATTTTTCCTGATGAAGTTGGGCGTTTTGAAATGTTGACATACAGGCTGAGTGGATTGCAAGATTTATCTTTGTTGTTTAAGGTTTAAATTGTAGCTTATATCACTACAAATTGCCTTTTGATGCGTGATACCTTGATTTTGTTTTTTTTTTGTTAAAATTAAAGTGAGAATAAGTGAAATCTTGTCCATTGGGTTGGATTCATTCGATAAATTTGCTTCTTTTGGTCTGTTGGTCTACACAAAGATCTCAATGCAATCAAAGGATCTTGAATGAAGAGTTTAGAAAGATCATTACCAGAGCACTTACAATTTCTCAAGATTTGTCTTATCTCTGGTGATACTGCTGTTTCTAATTTTTTTACTTTGTAGTAATATCTATTAAATGTTTTCCCTTGATTTGTTTTTACTTATTTTATCTGACACTTCATATTTTTCCTCTTTGAAGACTTCCTTGAGTAAATATTTTAACAAGTGCCATTTTTGATTTTCAATGATATTAGCTTGTGTCTTGCTCTGATTGATCCATCTTACTCTTAGTCATCCTCTTTCATCTGTAAAAATTTTCAGCCTGGCCTTTGGTGCCGCATGTACGTTTTTACATAGAATCTTAGAATCGTAGAATGGTTGGAGACCATTCACTCATCATTTCCATTATCACCCTCTGTGAAAGTAACTCAGCTTGTCTCATTCCACTGCCTTTGCCCCATAACCCTGAAAATCCTCTTCAGATTCCCATTCAGTTCCCTTTTGAAAGCCACATTTGAATCTGTCTCCACCTAACTCTCAGGCAGCGCCTTCCAGATGCTGTGCTCTGCCTGCATTGAAAAGTTTTTTTTCCATGCCACCTCTGATTCTTTGCCAATCACCCTAACTGGTATCCTCTGGTTCTCGACTCCCCCATCAACTGGTACTTAATTCTTTTGTCAACTATCCTTGGCAAAATTGAGTTATAGGAGACTTGCAGGAGTCCCACAATACTGGTGGGACATGTTGACTCCAAACTGGGGTTCGCCGCCACCCCACCTACTCCTCAAGTGGTTGACAAGCTTTCTGACTGTCCTCTCACTGACGTTAACCACATCAGCCCTGACTTGGCTACAACCTGTCCTGCTAAGCAAGTTGGGCCTGAAGCAAAACTTCGTCAAAACTGGGGGCGGGATTCTCTCAGCCCAGGCCGGGCCGGAGGACCGCAAGACGGGCGCGAATCGCGCCAGGCCGCCCCGACGCCGGTCCGCCGATTCTCCGGAGAAGGGAGAATCAGCGTCATCGGCGTCAGCGCGGTGCCAGTCGGGGGCTGCTTTACTCGGCCCCCTCCGGCGATTCTCTGCCCAGGATGGGCCGAGCAGCCACGCAAAATAGCCGAGTCCCGCCGGCGGTGTTCACACCTTCTTTTACCAGGTGGGACCTAGGCATGCATGCATCCGAGAGCATCCTGGTGGGGGGGGAGGGGGTCCAAATCCGGGGCGGCGGTGGGGGGGGGGGGGGGGGGGGGGGGGGTGGCTCCGCTGTGGCTTGGCCCACGATCAGGACCTACCGATCGGTGGGCCGGCCTCTCAAGCTAGGGGGCCTCTTTTGTTCCGCGCCGGCCCCTGTAGCCCCCACGCCATGTTGCGTCGGGTCGGCACGGAGAAGGGAACCACTGCGCATGTGAGCATTGGCGCCTGTCCTACTGCACATGTGCAGACCAGCGGCCCCCATCTGGCGCCGGGGATCAGCAGCTGGTGCGGCATGGGTTGCTCCATTGCCATGCTGGCCCCCTGTAGGGGTCAGAATCGATGCTCCTTAGGCCATGTTGATGCCGTCAAGAAACACTTAGACTCGAGATCAGAGAATTCCGCCCTGGGTTACCCACCTGGAACAAGCTGCTGTCCCTCTGCTCCCACCGTTGACTCTTCTGGGAGGCCTGCCGTGCCTTTATGCTCCCTCCAGCTTTGGAAACACGAGATCCAACTGGATTCTCAACCCACGCCCCATGATCAGCTCAGTGGATGTGACCCCTGTGGTGGAGTGGGGAGTTGAGTTGTACAACAGAAAATTAGCCAACTGCTCAGATTGCTCTCTCATTGTATTCGTCAAGGTCTGAATGGCCTCTCAGCCAATCCGTTAGATGCTGAGTGGTATGGGGCCATGCTCGTGCGTCGTATGCCATTTGCTTGGACAAACACCTGGAAATTATCGCCAACGTGATGGATTCTGAAAGTCCATGAATGGCAAAGTTTGGCGCAAGGCATCCACTGTAGCCCCCGAGGTCGTGATCTCAATTTCTTGAACCGATAGCCACTTGAATGGGCATTCACTAGGAGTAAAAACATTTTGCCCTTAAAAGGGCTCGAGTAATCAATTTGGCCCCTTGCCTATAGGTGACTTGGCCATTCCCAAGGGTGAAAAGTGGCAGATGGAGGCAAGAGCGACAGCATTTAGCAAGGGTGCACTGTTGCACCAATTCATTAATGGCTTTACCTATACCTGGCCACCAGAGGTAGCTGCTTGACAGCATCTTAATCTTTTTCTGCCCTGAGTGGGCACTATGTAGCTCCTGTAAGAGGAAGCCCCCTGGCTGTGTTAGAACGACCACTCATGATACCCACAGAATTACACCACTCGCAGAGGTCAACATCCTGATGGGTGAAGTCATTCCTTCGTTGCTCATATTTCTCATAATGTCACCCAGTCTGTATCATTTTCTTCACCTTTGAGAGTATGGGGTCTCTCTGGACCCAGTTACGGATGTGTCCGCGGACAGAGTGTCTGGGAAGTTCAAAGCCAGTATGATCTCCTGGGGTATTGGTGGTGGTGGAATGTTCTTTCGCTGTGGCAGGCAACTTAATGCATCTGCATTGGCAATTGTCATGCCAGGCTGGTGCTGGAAAGCACAATTGTAGGCTGCCAGCAGCAAGGCTCAATATTGCATTCTCGCTGAGGCTATTGGTGGTATGGGCTTGTCATTCCTTAAAAGGCCCAGTAATGGCATGTGGTCAGTCACAATGTCAAATCGGCATCTAGACACATATTGATGGAATTTTTGTTCACACCGTATATTACTGCTAAGCTTTCCTTCTCAATCTGGGTATAGTTCTGCTTCTGAAAGTATCCTCGAGGCGAAAGCGATTGGGTGCTCAGAATCATCTCCCATTTTTATGGATAAAACTGCCCTGTACCATCAATGGTTGTGTCAGCATGATCATTTTTTCTAGGTGCAAGGATGTCTCGTAAGCCTTGACCTTTTCTTCCAGAGGATACAACACTGTAGCATCAATGCAAAATCCTAGGTACATCACTCCTGAGGCCTAGAAAGTACATTTTTGCATTTGAAGTGGACCCCCGCATCCCAAAACCTCTTTAATACTTCCTCCAGGTTAGACATGTGTTCTACAGGGGTAGCGTCAGTGACTCACTTGTTGTCAAGGTTACCATCACCTTGGAATTTCCCTAGAGGACATTTTCCATTGTACACTGGAAAATAGCACAGACTGAAACGATGCCAAAAGATATTCTTATATACTGAAAGAGGCCTTTATGGGTATTTATTGTGGCAAACATCTGTGACTCTTCATCCAATTCTAGTTGCAGATAGGCATGACTATGGTCAAATTTTGAATAGGTAAGGCCAGATTAGCGTAGAGGTCCTCGTCCCGTGGAATCGGGTACCCATCAAACTGGGCAGCCTGATTTATGATTAGTTTATCGTCCCCACAAATTCTTATCGAACGATCTGGTTTCAGAGCAGGGACAATTGGTGCCACCCACTCAGAAAACTGAACCGGTTTGATTAGGCCCTGCTCTCCAATCGTTTGAGCTCTGCTTCAATGATGCAGTGCGTATGGCACTGGTCTACCTCTGAAGAACTTGGTCGCCAAATCCAGACATATTTTTTGGCTTTGATGCCTTAAATCTGAGCTGGTTCCTTGTGAAAAACATCTTCATATCTCCTTGGAACATATTGGAGGATGCCATTGGATATTTTGAACATTTACAACCAATTAAGCCTAATCTTCTGTAAGCAGTCACTTCCCATCAGATTGGGTCTATGCCCTTCCATGACAACTAAGGGTGAATTGGCATCTTGCTATTTGTGCGCCTTTGCTTTATTGGTGATTCCAAGGATCTTCAAAGTCTCTCCGGTGCACATGCAAACCTTGGCTGTGGTACTATGCAAACTTAAGCGCTGAGGTCCATCATGAAGATATTGGATCGTCTGCTCTTCAGTCACCAAAGACCCAGTGCTGACTTCCATTTTGAGGGGTTTGCGTTTACCCTTACGACAATTTCAATCGGGGCCAGCTTATTCAACTGGGCTACATTCAACCAGTACATCACATGCTGCTCTTCTTCAGAGCTCTTCTCCACTATGTTCAGTGGTACTGTGAACTGCTGCTGTTTATTTTTTGCATTGGTGCACTTTGCTTTGTGCAGCAATGTGCTTGAATACGTCCCCTTCAGTTGTATTGGAAACACACAAACTCCTGAATATGACAGATCTCATGTGGATGGTGTCCCCAGTAATGGTAGCTGTCTACCTCTGATTTGGGTTGACCCCCCCCATCTTTTTCCCAGTCCTTTGACTCCGGTCTGGTCTCGAGGACCGTGTCTGAGTCTCTGCGCCTCTTCAGCCTGCCGCACATCTTGCAGCCATATTGCCCCATACTTAGTGAACTTCCCCTTCAGCCACGTTTTGGATATCAGTGGCACCTCTTTTGGCACATGATCTCAATCGCTTTTTCCAACATTATACTGGTTTCAGCCAGGAATTTCTTCAAGATATAAAATGATGGATCCCACCAATCAGCCGGCTGCACAACATGTCACTCAGCATGGCCCCGAACTCTCAATGCTTAGTGAGCTGGCTATAAAACCTGAGACAGACTCTTCATGGCCCCTTGCTGCACAGTAAAACTTAAAACATTGGAGGATAACCGAGGATTGAAATGAAATTAAAAATGAAATGAAAATCGCTTATTGTCACGAGTAGGCTTCAATGAAGTTACTGTGAAAAGCCCCTAGTCGCCACATTCCAGCGCCTGTTCAGGGAGGCTGGTACGGGAATCGAATCGTGCTGCTGGCCTGCTTTAAAAGCCAGCGATTTAGCCCAGTGAGCTGAACCAGCCTCCATGCGCTTTGACCAATTTCACTATCTGGTCAAAGATCTTTGGGTCGGATGTCTCCGGGGATGTGAGGTTCCGGATTACACTGTACGTTTGGGGCCCGCAAACTGTCAGAAGTATCTGAAGAAGCTGCATAGCCTCCTCAGGGTGGCCAAGGTGAGTCACCAGCTCCTGGTACCACCCCCGTCCCGCACCCATCACCCTTCCCCCCTATCCCCTCCATGCAGCCTCACGAGGTGGACCAGTAGACAGTGCTCGGTGAGGATGGGAAACCCTGCAGACCAGCCTGGGTAAGTCACCACTATCACCGTGCACTTGGCACTAACCCGTGCCTCACATTCCCAAAGCCCCCCCCCCCCCCCCACCACCATCCTCAGAGGGCGATTGAACCCCACCCACCATCAGGCCACTCGCTCCTCTCCCCGCACCACATGGTAATACCCATACCGTCTGCCATAGCTGGATGCCCTGCACACAAAGGCCACCTGTCACGGACCCCTGCGTTGCCCGCACCCGAGAGTCTCACACTGTGCATTATCAGACCCCCAGGGGAAGGCAGCTCACGATCGAGGACGACATGATGATACAGTAGTTAGCACTGCTGCCTCACAGCTCTAGGGCCCCGGGTTCAATTCTGGACTCGGGTGACCGTCTGTGTGGAGTTTTCACTTTCTCCCATGTCTGTGTGGGTTTCCTCCCACAGTCCAAAGATGTGCAGGTTAGTTGGATTGGCCATGCTAAATTACCCCTTTGTGTTCAAAAGGAGAGGTGGGGTTACTGGGTTACGGGGATAGGGTGGAGGCATGAACGTAGGTAGGGTGCCCTTCCAAGGAGCCTAATGGCCTCCTGCTGCACTATAAATTTTATGATTCTATGATTACCGCGCGGAGTGGGAGAAGAACGGAGGGGGACCGCCGATCCTGCGGCCCCTCACCATCACAGAACAGAAGGCAATGGGCCTGGTCAGTGGGGTTGGAGAGTGGGCAGACGCAGAGGTCAGCATCAGAGCCCTCAATGAATTGCAATGTCCCTATGGCACGTGTGTCACCCCTGCCCTCCACACCATGCCTATCCGTGATCTGACCATTGGTCTTGTCTTTTGTCTTGCAGGATCACCTGGCGACGAGGCAGGCGCATCTGGGAACCCTCGCCCAGCCGCAACTCCCAACCCACCTGGTGACGAGGCAGGACCTGCTGGTGACCCACGCACAGAACCCTGCAAACCCCAGAGCACATTTCTGGGGACGACACCGACTTCTCGTCACTGCTGTCACCCCCACCTTCCACCATCCCAGTGACACTCCCCCTCGGCTGATCATTTTGGTGAAGAGGCTCCTGGGGCAGTATCTGGTGCATGCCACACACATGCTGCGGCACATCAGGTGAGGTAGGAAATCCTGAGGAGGCGGGCAGACAGAGTGCAGACCGACCACAGGGACTAGCTGCCATCCGGGCAGGACTCGAGCTTCTGGAAAGGGTGGTCCCATCAATGTTGGAGATGCAGGCACCGAACCTGAGACTAGAGGAGGGAGTGTCAGACACCATCCGGTGCCTGCAGGTGCAGTTGGAGGAGTCCAACTGACTGCGAGAGCAGGACATGGTGCCGACAATGCGTGCCACCCAGGCTAACACCACACAGGTGGAATTTGTGGTGGAGCCCTTGGGTGCGAAGGCATCGGCCCTGGGTCCCGATGAGAGTCCAAAGCCTGGGGCACTCTGTGCGGGCGGTGGGCAATGCACATGACAGGACAGCCATGTCATAGATAGCCATGTACCAGGGCCACATGAACATGACAGCTGTGCTCCAGAGCTCGGCCTGGCTGCCAGCATCGTGGGCATTGGCCTGGCGCTGTCTGGCCTGAGCTGGTCCCAGAGAGATATGGAACAGTCCCAGAGGAGCATGGCACAATCACTGTACTCCATGGCCATGGGCATCGCGACCTTGGCCCAGATGAGAGTGGGCCTCCAGGATTGGCAGGGTCAGGTAGCAGGGGGACACGCAAAGCTAGCTCCGGCCACCCAAACCCCTCCCCCCCCCTTTCCAAGGAGTAGATCGGGGGCCATCAGGCACTCCAAGGGAGGAGAAGGTGATGGGGCCTGTGCCGGTGACCCCAACAGGGTAGATGTTGGAACACATCAGTACCTCTAAATTCCCCATACCTGTCCCTGCCACGTACGGTGGGCAGTGGCGGGGAGAAAATGGCGGCACTATGCTACCCAGAAGACTGCCAGGCCCATCTGTGTCGGGTTGCCCCAGAAGTCAGCCACCAAAAGGGACCCAGGTCACAAAGTGAGATACGCAGCAGTCCATCTCCAATGTTCCGCGCCAGGGGGAACCACCTAGAAGGAGCTTTCGGACATGCAAGGTTAGAAAAGTAGACACCAGTTAAGTTAGCACGGGTGAAGCACATAGCTTAGTGATAGGGGCTACGGCTCAATACTTACATATATCACAATAAACACCTGTTCACCTCTGCCTGAACGGTGTGAGGGATGGGCCAGGAGCAAAGGGTGTTCAGGGTTGGTGAGGAGGGTTTTTGTGTAGGAGTTGAAGGCAGGTCAAGTGGGGCCTGGGTATTGGAGCTTAAATTGCCAGGACCCCCAGGGTACTTGGAAGTTGCCCTCAGGCGGCAGGGGACAGGGCCATAAATGTGGGTCTACCCAGTGAGTGACCCACCATGGCACACCACCGATACACAGCCACACCCTCCCCCTCCCCCAATCACCCTGGACTCCCTCTCCACCCCCCCCCGCCACCCCACAGATTCAATGGGACCATGAGATGGAATGGCCAGCACGCATGCAGAGATCACCCAGGTGGAGGGTGGAATGAGCTTCCAAGCGCAGGAGTCAGACTTCGTCAAATGACCAAATTGTGGAGCAATTTGGCCGTTAAATCTGGTCATCAGTATCCCCGTAGAAAGTGCTTGTAACACTGAAATTTATCCTGACAGATCAATAATGCATGTAGAATTACTGAGCCAATTTCTTGTTTTGACATAATGTTTCTCAAAAGCACACACGAGATACTCAAATGCCATGAATTTCACATTTAAGTTGAACTTAACTGGGAGAACTTAATTAAAACCTTGGCAACATAGTTGATGCCAGTACACCCGCACATATAAGCTCAGTAAAATGTACCTACGGTTCACTAACAGTCAGAAAAAAGATCGACCAGTTGGGTGGGACTTCCATTTGCCAGTGAAATATGCTCCAACGATGTGGAAATTTGTGGGCTCAGCTCGTTTTCCTATGACAATAGGCATCTGAAGCACAGATTTTATGTAAATTGTGGGAAGAATGTTGTGGTGAGGAAGAACTTGTTGCTTCCATGAGACAAACTTCTAATGAGCGTGTCTCTATCAGAACTGAAAGTAATAACCAGAAATACAGGGTAAATATTGGATAAAGGCCCAAAACGAGCACTGGGATCACAATGTGTGATTGACTTGTTGCTATTTCAATCTGGTGAAGACAGCAGAAGGTAAATGCTCGTAGCACGTAGCCCACTGGTCAACACACTGTTGAGTAGCTGGATCCCTTAGCTCATGTGAGGCCAAAATCATCTGAAGCAACCTACACGAATTAAAACCTACTCACACTTCTGGCTGTGTATTCTGGCTGAGTAGCTGCTGGAATTTATTGCAGATGAGGCATTCGAGGAAAATCATTGGTTAAAGAGAAGGGAGCAATTTCCAAGATTCTCCGATGCAGTACCAGAGGTCTTGGAGGAGACCAGAATACCCTTCAGAAAATGATGTGAAGTTAGTGCGAGCGGATAGTCACCATGGTCAATGTTAGAGATCTAACCCTAAGGAGCTGAAAGCTGTGCCTAAAGAATGTAATTGATCTCACATGAGTGGCCATCTGCAAATGGCATATCCCTAACAAAGGGACCACAGGCCTCACACACTGCTGCATTCATGCATTCCACTCATCCAACAAGAAGCTTTGCCAACCATGACACACAGGCTGCATTTCAAAACCTTCAGCTGCACTCTCCCACTGCCAGCCAACAGCACAGCATGGAAGCAACTTGTGTAGTTACACTTTGCACTTCTGATGAAGAACAAGGGGATCAGCAACAGCAACAGCTGCCTCTCCTCAGCCACATAATGCAATAATTCAGCTCCAAGGGGAAAGATTCCCAGTACACAGTCTACAGGCAGAGGAACAGCTCTTTCAGTATCTTTTTAATAAATGTATTCTTCCACGGTGTGGCGCTAACAATTATACTCAAAGGCGAGAGACAAGTACAATAGAGGCTTTATTGCTGTGCGATGCTATTCCTCCATCTGCAACTGTAGACTAGGGTCTGAATGACTCACACGCATATTTATACACAAGCTCCCTGTGGGCGGAGCTAGCACGCAGGGGCTTACCGGAGGAACCTGTATTACAGGTACAGGCATACATCCCCCTACTGCAAGTACACATCACTACAGTGGTTATATCACCACACATGGGATATGGCAACGTCAGCATTTCTTGTCCTCCCCAATTGCCCCTGAACTGAGTGGTTTGTAAAGTCATTTCAGGAGGCAGTTAAGAGTCAACCATATTGTTGTGGGCCGGGAGTCACATGTAGGTCAGACCACATTAGGACGGCAAATTTCCTTCTCTAAAGGGCACAAGTGATCTGGATGGATTTTTGCAATAATCAATGATAGTTTCACGGTCACCATTATTGCATTTCCTTTATTTAATAAATTGATTTTAAATTCCACCAGTTGCCTGGTGGGATTTGAACCAGTGTACCCAAAGCATTAGCCCAGGTCTCTGGATTACTAGTCCTTTGACATAGAACATACAGTGCAGAAGGAGGCCATTCAGCCCATCGAGTCTGCACCGACCCACTTAAGCCCTCACTTTCTCCCTGTCCCGTAACCCAATAACCCCACCTAAACCTTTTTGGACACTATAGGTAATTTAGGTTGGCCGATCCACCTAACCTACACGTCTTTGGACTGTGGGAGGAAACTGGAGCACCCGGAGGAAACCCATGCAGACACAGGGAGATCGTGCAGACTCCGCACAGACAGTGTCTAGGGGGGAATTGAACCTGGGACTCTGGCGCTATGAAGCCACAGTGCTAGCCACTTGTGCTACCGTGCTGCCCTCTTTGATATATGATGTGATGTATAAAATGTGACGTTATCAATATACGGCGGTACGGTGGCACAGAGGTTAGCACTGCTGCCTCATAGCTCCAGGAGCTCGAGTTCAATTTCAGCCTTGGGCCACTGTGTGGTGTTTGCACATTCTCCCTGTGTCTGCGTGGGTTTCCTCCGGGTGCTCTGTTTCCTCTCACTGTCAAAAGATGTGCAGGTTAGGTGGATTGGCCATGCGTGTCCAAAAGGTGAGGTGGGGTTACTGGGTTACGGGGATGATATTTTTATGCAGTTTTGTCCTGACATCTACAGACCAGTTGAATACAACCTCTTCATCAGTGAACCAGGTGAGTTCGCATTGGCAGTGGCCAGCAAGTTGCCAATGATGTGTCTTTGTATCTCTCCAATGTTGTATATTATCTCCTGCAAGGAGGAGAAACTGGAAAGATATGTGTTATAAATGGAGCTAGGGGATGACAAAAGTTGTGGAGGATCACTGTGAGGCATGAGTGTAAGAATGAATTAGGGTAAGGACAAGTGTGAGTGTTGGCTATTTGGATGAGAATATAAGGTTCGAGAGGAAAGAGGAATGATTGGAGCTGAGAGGAATGTTGCTCTGAGGAGTGCTATGCAGGAGAATGCTGGAAAAGTCAAATTGTGGGACTTGTCGTTGAAAACCTTATTCCTCTCACCATTTCTGCCCTCCTGAGGTCCTGGGTCCACTGGGTGCCTGGTCTCAAGGTTGGAGGGAGCACACTTCTGCTGCTCACTTCCTTGGTCGCTTCCATCTATGCCTGTTCGGTTTGGAAGATTATCCTCTTCCTCTTATCCTTGGAAAAGGTTGCTTCGCTACAAATCCTCATACCTTGCAGCAAGACCACCAGGCATGAGTGAGACACCCAGTAATAGCCTACCCAAGTTCCACATTTCTGTGGCTGCTGCATCGTCAAAAATTCATGCACAGTTGAACCTTTCCAAGACATGTGTTATGATTTTGGTCAAGATCAGCAAGTATTTTCAAAAAAAGAGGAAATGCAAGATCACAGTTATTCCCTAAAAGAATGAAACGACAATATTCCACTATTTAAAACAGCAGAACTTTTGCTCGACAGGAGTCAAACAAAACAAATGCCAAATACTATCTCAGCTAACCCCCTATTTTCTAAAACCCAGAATTAGGGTAAATTAAACATGAATTAACAGGCAAATTGTGGTAAATTATAAACTATAAATAACACATTAAATGGCAGATACAATGAGGCAGACCTTACAAATTGGCTTGACAGTCCATCCATCATATTTGTCATTAGTCTCAGTCACCAAGTCCTTCAGAGCTCTGCACAAGGAATTCATCTTCTCTTCTTTTGGGTCTGATTTCCAGCTGATCCTGAGACCGAGGGTGAAAACTTTTCTGTTTTCCACCCTCAGACACCATTTAATCACATCCTGGTCAAGGTGAGCGATATCCTGGAGAGGGCATCCCATCCATGCTATTTTAACATCCACTGCTTCAGAACACGCCAGGTTGACGGTGCATAAAATACTGGTCTTAACATTGCAAAGAGTAATTTATCACCCTGAACCTCCAACCTCCCATTTCTTCAGTGAGCAAAAAGTAACATTTCAGGTCTGCCACAAATATGATGGATGGGCTGTCAAGCCAATTTGTAAGGTCTATCCTCGTTGTAGCTGCCATTTAGTGTGTCATTTATAGTTTATAATTGATTCTCAGCAGTGTAACACAAACCCGAATTCCACAGGCACGGTCTTCACTTAAAATGACACATGTCTTTACAACCTGAAAATGAAATGAAAAATGTAATGGCTTACATCGACTGATGCTTTCTTTCAGTAATAGAAACAGCTGGATCAGCTATATATTTGCTCATTGTTAAGGACGGGGAGAGATGGTAGAATGGTTCGTCTCCCACCTCTTGACTAACTGCAAAACAGGTGTGTTTTAAAGAAGTGTTTCAAAATCTCGAGCACTATGCATCTCAAATAGACTTCAGACAGATTTTCAGAGAAACTAAAAAGAAAAGGATTGCTCCTGCTTTTGGCATTGTAGCACAGTGGATAGCATGGTTGCTCCACAGCTCCAGGGTCCCAAGTTCGATTCCTGGCTTGGGTCACTGTCTGTGCTCCCCGTGTCTGCGTAGGTTTCCTCCGGATGCGCACAGTCCAAGGATGTGCCTGTTTGGTGGATTGGCCATTTGTCCCTTGCCGTCCAAAAAGGTTAGGTGGGGGTACTGGGTTACGGGGATGGGGTGGAAGTGTGGGCTTAGGTAGGGTGCTCTTTCTAAGGGCCAGTGCAGATTCAATTGGTCGGATGATCTCCTTATGCACTGTAAATTCTATGATTTTCCTCTTTGTAAATGCTTATTTCTCATTGTAATCACAACAGCCCCACTTACATGCACCTGAGACACATACATAAGAAAAGGAAAAGATGATTACAAAAGATATAGCATGCACTTAGTTTTGCAAATAGTCCTATATTTCAAGATGGAAACTGGAAATGTGGCAGACCTGAAATTTTACTTTTTGCTCATTGAAGAAATGGAAGGTTGGAGGTTCATGGTGATAAATTATTCCTTGCAACAGTGGGGCCAGAATTTTTTATACATTATCAACCTGGCATAATCTGAAGCAGAGGGTGTTAAAATAACATGGATGGGATCCCCTCCAGGACCACACTCATCTCGACCAGGATGTGATTAAACAGCAGTTTGGACAGGGATTTGGACAGGAAACCCACCCATGCCCCAAGTAATTTCCACCCACCCTCAATTTTTAAGCTGGCTGGTGCTCAATGACTGAGGATGGTGAACAGAAAAAGTTCTCAGCACGTGACTAACACTGTGGCTTCACAGCGCCAGGGTCTCAGGTTCAATTCCCCGCTGGGTCATTGTCTGTGTGGAGTCTGCACGTTCTCCCCGTGTCTGCGTGGGTTTCCTCCGGGTGCTCCCGTTTCCTCCCACAGTCCAAAGACGTGCAGGTTAGGTGGATTGGCCATGCTAAATTGCCCTTGGTGTCCAAAATGTTGGGGGGGTTATTGGGTTACGGAGATAGGATGGAAGTGAGAGCTTAAGTGGGTTGGTGCAGACTCGATGGGCCGAATGGCCTCCTTCTGCACTGTATGTTCTATGTTCTATGTCCAATCTCAGGTGGGAAGGAGTGTGGCACCTCCATCAGGAAGCCTCTTCAAATTGGGGGTGCCTTCCACTCAAGGACCAGAGAATCTGGCCTTCTCTTCCCCACTCCCTGGTTGCCCTGATAGCGAGATCACCACCTTTTGTGATCACCCAAATATTTCCTCCCCTTCGCAGAAACCCTGGTACTTACTAGCACTGAGGATCCTGGGATTTCATTTCAGTACTTCTTTCAGAACCGTAATGCTGTGTCTGGATGGGCTGGAGAGCTTTGGGGCAATCTCATTGACTGACAGCTTGCCAAGGTGGGACTTCCTTCCATGTCCCACCTGCTGCCAATCAGTGATTGATAGTCTGTCAGAGTGGGTGGGGATGCATTCCCTACCAATTCTCCGCCGAGAATGGTAGCCATCCTGAAAACCCAGGCCCAAGTTTCTGGTTTTGGTCTAACTAAAGGTGTAGTCAAGCCCCTGTACTGAAGATCAGGCTTGGTTCTGAAATTCTGCAGGTGGATGTCTTGCCCCGATTCTCTGCCTATTAGTCAAATCTAGGCAGACTTCTTCCTTTGCTGGGTGAGATCTTTTTCCACTGTGGTATGCTTGCCTCCCAGACTGATTGAGGAACTGAGGCTTTTCTCAGGATGGAATTTCATGAATGATTCTGGTCACAAGCTGGTTTCTGTCAGGCGACCAAAGTATCAGCATCCCATTGTCTACACAAATGATCCCTGACAATGTTAGCGTTGACACACAATAGGATTTGAATCTTCATCATTTTAACCTCCTTTTGATAGGACTATTTTTTCTTCACACCCGTTCTGTGGAATTTCATTCCATAACATCTAAATCTAAGTGGTTATTGTACCTCACTTTCGATGGGCACTTGGACAATGGTAACTTACATCTGGAGGGGAGATCTGTTGAAGTTTTAATGTCTTCCCTAATGATTGCTAAAAACAATCATTAACATTTTATGATAATAATCTTTATTGTCACAAGTAGGCTTACATTAACACTGCAATGACGTTACTGTAAAAAGCCCCAAGTCGCTACATTCCGCCGCCTGTTCGGGTACACAGGGAGAATTTAGAACGTCCAAATGACCAAATAGCATGTCTTTCGGGACTTGTGGGAGGAAACTGGAGCACCCGGAGGAAACCCATGCAGACACGGGGAGAATGTGCAGACTCTGCACAGACAGTGACCCAAGCTTTGAATCGAACCTGGGGTCCTGGTGCTGTAAAGCCATAGTGCTAACCACTGTGCTGCTGTGCTGCCCTAATCCTGACCAGACAAACGGGTTACTTCCAGGCTTTACATCCATACTTACAGACAAGGAGGGAGTTTGCCTGACCTCTTGACACCATTCTCCATGTTGTTTCTAAGAAAAATAAAGTATCAATTTTTTTCATACATCTATGTTTCACCTCACGAGCGTGGCATTTTTCTATGCTTCTGTGTCTAGCTGGCTCTTCCCATACTGCACCATTGAACCCATTATCATCTAAGCTCTAATAACTCTGCCTTTTCACAGGGTTTCAAGCAATTTGATTTCCAATCTCAGTTTCAGTCTTGGTTTCCTCAGAAATTGGAATGGGCAGTTTCCTTTCTTAGTTCCCTTTTTCAATTTCCCTTTTCCGTTTCTCTTTAAGGCTGCTTGCCTTAAAGAGACATGTCCATTAATCATCCATGGATCAAAATAAGAACTGCTAAATAAAATAAAGAGGACATTAGGGAAATAAGCAGGGAGGACCCTTACCAGCTGTGAAGCCATAGGTTCTGTCATACGCTGCCGTGATCCCTTTAACTAGAAATCCTTCTGCTGTATTCCTGAACTTGCAGATAAACCATTACTTTTTTAAAAACCTGCTAATGGTCCTGCTATTTTGGAATGGGCAGAGTGTTGAAAATACTGCCCCTTATGTTCTTTAGAGGCATCATAAAGGTGGGGTCTGCATGTCATGAATCATCAGCACAATTGGCATGCAACCGAGGGAAAGGGTAGCATGGTGTGCCAAATTGCCAAAGGGCAAGTTTGCAGATGACTTCATCTGCAAAGGACTCAGTGGAAGACTTCAATTGGGCAGCATACAGATAAAGGCATATGGGTATACATGTATAAATGCTTGATGCATTGATCGCCTCTGTATTAAAGAGTCATGCACCAACTTGGCACAGCGCTTTGGGCAGGGCTTGGAAATTATCCTATCCGTAATGGAACTGGTCGTAAAAACTCTAAGAGAACAATTGTGAATCCAAACATGATACAGCATCTGATGGTTAATATCTCAGTTTCCATTGCACTACAAGCAGAAGCCACAGGTCTGAGTCCTGAAGTGAAAGGTCAGACTGAAGTAAAACAAACACATCTTGCTGCTGTGCAGACTCAGACAGCTGCCGTCATGGCTGCAGGTATCAGTGTACAAATGGTTGTTTTGAGGGTGTCATGGGATGTTTAGGTGCTTCTCTGGGAGAGAGTCAGTGGTTCTGGGAACACTGAACCTGTTGTCCACCATCAGCATGTCAGCATTTATCCTCTCAACACTCCCATTCCATCGGTGCCCTTGCTGTTGCCCATCAGTCAGCCAGTCCAGACTGCTGCCACCCATGCCAAGGTGGTGCAGTCTGTAGCCACATCATCTGTAGTTCCTCCTGCTGAAAATCAGCAGCCATGTGCTATTTGTGCTGTAGCCACTGGGGTAACACTGCATAGGAGCACATGGAAGAAAGGCATTAAAGGAATGCAAATGGATGATTTGTTGCCTTTTGTGTGGAATATCAGGTTGCTCGATAGAATTGGTTAACAATGCTGTTTTGTGTTGGCTTTTATTTTAGCATAAAATGATTAAGAAGAGACTGTAATGATCCGAGGGAAGGTAAAGTGGTACCGGGGCAGCACGGTAGCATGGTGGTTAGCACAATTTCTTCACAGCTCCAGGATCCAAGGTTCGATTCTCGGCTTGGTTCACTGTCTGTGCGGTGTCTGCACGTTCTCCCCGTGTGTGCGTGGGTTTCCTCTGGGTGCTTCGGTTTCCTCCCTTAGTGTTGGGTAGGGTTACTGGGTTATGGGGAAAGTGTGGAGATGTGGGCTTGGGTAGGATGCTCTTTTAAAGAGCTGGTGCAGACTCGATGGGCCGAATGGCCTCCTTCTGCATTGTAAATTCTATGAAGAATGGAGAATTGTGTTCACTGATACCACAGTTCAATGAGCCGTTATTGACAGTCTGATTAAAAAAGGTGTAGGTGTAGGGTGGTGCAGTGGTTAGCAATGCTATCCCACAGTGCCAAGGACTCGGGTTTGATCCCAGCCCCTGGTCACTCTCCATGTGGAGTTTGCACATTCTCCATGTGTCTGTGTGGGTCTCACCACCACAACCCAAAAATGTTCTGTTGTTCTCTGCCTTGCTCTATCCAGATGGCTTCAATGTGTAATGTTGATAATAATAATAATAGTCGCTTATTGTCACAAGTAGGCTTCAATGAAGTTACTGTGAAAAGCCCCTAGTTGCCACATTCCGCCGCCTGTTCGTGGAGGCTGGTACGGGAAGTAAACTCGTGCTGCTGGCATTGTTCTGCGTTACAAGCCAGCTGTTTAGTCCACTGTGCTAAACCAGCCCCTTCATTGATCAGAGAACAATGAGTCTTGTAAACCAACAAAACTATTTTATTAAACATTACTTAATGGATTTGAAACATCCCCAAGAAGCAGTTGATTGACCATGCATAAACTATACTCATCTACATCCAACTCACTAACATAATAAACTACTCTCTTGCTCTCGTGGGCTGGATTCTCCCCTACCCGGCGTGACGGAGGGTGCCGGCGTAGGGGAGTGGCGCCAACCACTCAGGGGTCGCGCCTCCCCAAAGGTGGGGAATTCTCCCCACCTTTGGGGGCCAGCCCCACGCCGGAGCAGTTTGCACCAGAAGACCGGCGCAAACACCCGGCGCAGTCGGAAGCGGGGCTGGCCGAAAGGCTTTCGGCGGTCGGCGCATGCGCCGGCAGTGACGTCAGCGGCCAGCTGCCGCTGACGTCACTGCCGGCGCATGCGCGATGCGGGGTTCTCCTCCGCGTCCGCCATGGCGGAGGCCATGGCGGCGCGGAAGGAGAAAGAGTGCCCCCACGGCACTGCCCCGCGGAGTGAGCGGGGGGCCCCGATCGCGGGCCAGGCCTCCGTGGGGGCACCCCCCCGGGTCCGATCGCCCCCCGCCCCCCCAGGACCCCGGGGGCCTGCTCGCGCCGCTGAGCCCGCCGTTCCAGAGGTGGTTTAAACCTCGGCGGCGGGAGAAGGCCTCCCAGTGGCGGGACTTCGGCCCATCCGGGCCGGAGATTTGAGGTAAGTTTAAAAAAAATGAAATCCCGCCGGCGCCAGCTGTTTTCACAGGCTGCCGGCGGGATTTGCACAACGCCGGTTTATGACCGGCGGGATAATTCAAAAACCTGCGGGAGCGGAAATAACGCCGCTTCCCGCCAATTCTCCGACCCTGCGTGGGGTCGGAGAATTTCGCCCACTATCTTCAATCCTCCTAGCCAGCTCCTGCTCCTACCACCTACTCCAACCTTCTGTCCCACAAGGCTCTGCATCATATTTCTGAGACTAGCTCCCAAGTGGCTATACTTCTTTTCTTCACATTGGATACTTCTGATGTTATGATGTTTTACATTTATTTGCTGGACTAACTGCTTCTTCCATGATGTATACCAGGGGTGGGCAAACTTTTCCGTGCAAGGGCCACATTCAGAAATTCACAATTCTAAAGGGCCGCATAGTATATTAAGTAAAATAATCAATATTTAAAATAGCCAAAATAAAAGGTTTTTAAAGAAAAAAAAAGCAATTCATTTTTATTAATTAATATCTTAAAGTAGAAACTTTGCATGAAACACATTTATTTGAAAAACAAAGTAACTCAGTTTAACGAAAAAAAAGCAATTAATTTTTATTAATTAATATTTTAAAGTAGTAACGTCACATGAAACACATGTTGTGCCGAGCAATGATCACCCTACTCAAGTCAACGTATCCACCCTATACCAGTAACCCAACAGCCCCCCCACCATTAACCGTAAAATAAAAAAAAATAATAAAGTTTTTAAAAAAAAAGTATAAAAAAAATATATATTTTTTTTAATGACTTGATCTTGGTGGGCCGCATAAAGACCTTTGGCGGGCCGCATGCGGCCCGCGGGCCATAGTTTTCCCACCCCTGATGTATACCATCAAGTTAATTTGCTGTAAAAGTCTTGTTCAGCTGCTGGTGGAGATTCATTCAGTTTTCTGCCCATTAAATCTGTTTTTTCAATTGCCAGGCACTGCCTCTTTAAGGGGGCGAGTCCACAACATCCTGACATCATCATGTCCATGATGTCATGCGCACACTTACATTGCGTATGCGCCGGTCAATCGTCGTCCGGAGTGCGCTCTTTTTTCAAGTGCGCATGCGCAACATTTTGTGCATGCGCAGAACGGTAATTTTCCGAATCTTGTCTTTTGCTCCACTGCACATGTGTGGAATGTCCGTTTTCCAAAGCAAGCGTGTTATTTTTAGGTGTGCTTGCACAAATTGGTCTTCATTTCCAGCAAGCTGAATTTTTTGCTCTGCCACAGCTTCACCGGCATCACATACTTTCGCGCTACTTTCCTGATGCATCGTTTGGGATCATTTCTTTTCAAGTGCGCTACTTTCATGGGACATTTTAGAAGCTTCCCGCATTACTTTTTTTTGCTTTTGGAGTCATTTACTCGGCTTTTCTTTTGTTAGAAGCCCACAACAGCCTACACATTTTTTCATGACAACTTTTGACCTGAATTTTTTCACTTTCATTCTCATCATAGAATAAGTGATACAGCTTTACAGCTTGCCGTCCAGTCATGTTTAATAGGAGCACTAGTTTCCATTGCCCTAAGGCATTAACAAGCGAGGATGCATAAATAAAAACTTCAAACTGCTGTTTGAAGAACGCCCAGTTTTTACATAGTTTACTGTCTGTTCTTAGATGATTCGGTTTCTGCAGACTCACGTGCTTCACAGATTTCCCTTAGACGTAGAGGCTTGATTGCTTTATTCAATCTTCTTTTTCGTGTTTGGCGACCTCTCGAATCTATCTATTACTAGTTTTTTAGGTACAAACCCTTGGTACCATATTTTGTTCTCAGTGTTACTCTATCCAGATGGGTTTGATGAGTAGTGTTGATCAGAGAACGAGTTTTATAAACCCACAAACCTATTTTATTAAACATTGCTTGATGGATTCGACACTTATCCCTAAGAAACAAATAGTTGATTGATCACGCATAAACTATACTCATCTACATCTAACTCACTAACATAATAAACTACTCTCTTGCTCTCTCATTATCTTCAGTCCTCCTAGCCAGCTCCTGCTCCTACCACCTACTCAAACTTCTGTCCCACAAGGCTCTCCATCATCCTTTATATACTTCTGAGATTAGCTCCCTCTTCTGGCTCTGTGTACATTTTATTAACCCTTACTTCACTGGCATGTATAATAATACCACAGGGGTAGGTGGATTGGCCATGTTAAATTGGACCCTTAATTGGCAAAGATTTTTTAAAATCTTTTCTAAAAAGGGCAGGTTGCCTTTCCCACTTTTCCTGTTTCTCCTCAGTTCCTCCCTGTGCATCTGGTACCAAACACTATCCTCATGATGGCAAGGTTATGCAGGATACAACGTGATAATATGCTTCTAACTCGTATTCTTGGCATGGGACTTGGTTCTTAGACAGACTGCAGACAAACTGTGGTATATGCTTGATACTTGTTTATTAGTACTACGTCTAATCACATTACAGAGTAGGCATGTTGCTCCTAGGCATGAATCCATTTCTCTCCCTCTCTCTGACATGACTGACTAGTGTCAGTGATACATCATCATCTATGTCATATATCAGCACATCCCATTTGTTAACCCATGATACAACACAGTAGACCATAATGGATCACATCACACTCTGTGAATCCTCCAGAGTAGGGAGGCATTGCATGAACACCCCAATGTTCTGCTTGATGATGTTTCATGTTTCAACTAGGCTCCTTTTAGATACAAGAGAGCCAATTGTGGTTGATTACATGCCAGAGCAATGAGCCAGTGGATGGCCCATGTCACCCCATTACCACATTCTAGGTTGATGTGGCGGCTCAAGTACAGATGGTTTTGTTGCTTGGCACAGAATAAAGGCACTATGACAGCTGCTAGGATACTGGCCATTCACCTGCATGTTGTGCTGAGAATGGTCACACACAAATTGTACAACTAGGGAGTGGAAACTTTTGCATTTTCAGTACATCCCAGCAATTAGCTGGCCATGTGTGTGCATGGAGTTAATACCTCCCCGCACCACAGGGAAACCCACTACCCTGGTGAAGCCATGTGCATGATCCACTGCTTCTCTCTTGTCAGAGAGAACACAATGTGCCCCCCTTTTCAGCCACATAGAGCATCAGAGACTCACATAAATAACAATGGGCAGCAACAGAGACAGCAATAAATATTGTCTGTTCCAGCATAAAGAGATTCTGGTGCAAAGAGATTCATTACCATAGTCACCTTAATGTCATAGCCACTGGCGGGGCTGTCCTTGTTCTGCTCTGATGTTATGGATTTGCCTGAAACAGGAGAGAAATTTCAGAGAGTTCTTCTTTTCTAAAACAGAGTCACCACAAGCATTGTTCATCAGTGAGGCTTAGGTCAGAAATATTCTCCCAGGAGTCGAAAAGTTGATAAAATCTGATGCTGAGAGCTCTTCTCTCTTTCTCTTCCCACCCCACCCCCCACTGTTCCATCTTTGCAAGCATGTCCTCCTCTGCTCAAGTCCCCTGATATACTGCACAACATGGGGAACGGTAACTACATTAGCCATGGGATAAAATAGTCTGACTGTGACCAGATCGCTGAAGTAGCAACCAAGGTTTTCATCACTTGTAATACAACTTCCTGCCAACTTCACCAACCTTAAACAGCTGCAAGAAACTCATAGCACATCCAAAACTCAGACAGAGCCATTAGAAATATACCAGCAACTAACCTGAAAATTGTTGATTTTCCTTTCACGTAGTGGTGTTGGAGGGAGTCCTTCCTGTTGCTGAATTCATGTTTTTCAGCTGTGTGAAGTTTAGAGAGGCCTGGAGGTTTATGTATGTTGAATCCGTTGGAAGTAGGACACAGACGATAGTAGACATTACCGAACAATGTTTATTACAGTACAATTCGTATGAGGAACGCTTGAGGACTCTGGGTCTGTATTTGTTGGAGTTTAGAAGGATGAGAGGAGATCTTATTGAAACTTACAAGATACTGCGAGGCCTGGATAGAATGGACATGGAGAGAATGTTTCCACTTGTAGGAAAAACTAGAACCAGAGGGCACCATCTCAGACTAAAGGGACGATCCTTTAAAACTGAGATGAGGAGGAATTTCTTCAGCCAGAGGATGGTGAATCTGTGGAACTCTTTGCCGCAGAAGGCTGTGGACACCAATTCACTGAGTAACTTTAAGACAGAGATAGATAAATTCTTGATTAATAAGGGGATCAGGGTTATGGGAGAAGGCAGGAAAATGAGGATGAGAAAAGATCAGCCATGATTGAATGGCAGAGCAGACTTGATGGGCCAAGTGGCCTATTTCTGCTCCTATGTCTTTTGGTCTTATGGTCTTATAATTCCAAAAACTCCTCCACTCCCCTAAGGGTCTCCTTCCCGACCTGTTACCTGTTCAGGAGAAGCCCCGCCCCTTAAAGGGGAAGTTCATAGTCCAGGGAGCTCATGGGAAACCGTATGGTCCTGACCCCAAGACCTACACTGGGGTCATT
Organism: Scyliorhinus canicula; assembly: GCF_902713615.1. Taxonomy (NCBI): domain Eukaryota; kingdom Metazoa; phylum Chordata; class Chondrichthyes; order Carcharhiniformes; family Scyliorhinidae; genus Scyliorhinus; species Scyliorhinus canicula. Next base: position 68,892,551 of record NC_052162.1, on the reverse strand, counting down.
ACAGTGTAGTTGAACTTAAACAGCTTTTTTTTAAACACGCAGCTATATACAAAGCTCGAAAGCATAGCTCTCACGAGGTTCGATCTTTTGGCCAATTGGATAAGGAACTGGCTATCACACAGAAGACAGAGGGTGTTGGTGGATGGAAAATTTTCGGACTGGAGACCAGTTCCAGCGGTGTACTATAGGGATCAGTGCTGGGTCCTCTGCTTTTTGTGATTTTTGTCAATGACTTGGAGGAAGGGGTTGAAGTGTGGGTCAGTAAATTTGCTGATGACACCAAGATTGGTGGAGTAGTGGATGAGGTGGAGGGCTGTTGTTGGCTGCAAAGAGACATTGATAGGATGCAGAGCTGGGCCGAAAAATGGCAGATGGAGTTTAACCATGATAAGTGCGAGGTGATTCATTTTGGTAGAAAATATTTGAATGCGGATTACAGGGTCAACGGCAGGGTTCTGAGGAATGTGGAGGAACAGAGAGATCTTGGGGTTCATGTCCATAGATCTCTGAAGGTTGCCACTCAAGTGGATAGAGCCGTGAAGAAGGCTTATAGTGTGTTAGCACTATATTATTATACAGGGGGCTTGAGTTTAAGAGCCACGGGGTTATGCTGCAATTATACATGACCCTAGTGAGACCACATTTGGAGTATTGTGTGCACCTCATTATAGGAAGGACGTGGAAGCATTGGAAAGGGTGCAAAGGAGATTTACCAGGATGCTGCCTGGTTTGCAGTATAGGCCTTATGAGGAAAGGTTGAGGGAGCTAGGGCTTTTCTCTTTGGAGCCGAGGAAGATGAGAGGCGACTTAATAGAGGTTTATAAGATGATGAGGGAGATAGAGGAGGGATGTCCGAGGTAGGTTCGTTACTCAGAGAGTGGTTAGGGTGTGGAATGGACTGTCTGCTGTGATAGTGGAGTCGGACACTGTAGGAGCACACTAGAATGACAGGGAGCGGGATAGCTTGATCTTGGTTTTGGACAATGCTCGGCACAACATCGAAGGCAGAAGGGCCTGTTCTGTGCTGTACTGTTCTATGTTCTATGTATGATCTACATGCCGGCTTCTCTCAGACTCTCTCCACACACAGTCTACCATCATGTGATTCCCAAATCATTATGTGGGCTGCACTATTTTCCCAGTCCCACATTAACCCTCACTAACCTGAACACCCTTAACTCCACATGACAGGCTGGAAGGCAGGAGAGATTAAACGGCAAAAGGGAAAGGTAATGGGAGAAGGAAAGAAACAAAAGATGGGCTTCAGGACTTCGAACAGAATCATGGTCTGTAGTTTTGAGCACAATGTTGAGTCTAGGAGGCTCTAAAGTATCTAAGCAAAAGATGAGATGCTGTTCCTCCATAAGATCAGAAGACATAGGAGCAGAATTATAGGCCCATTGAGTCTGCTCCGCCATTCGATCATAGCTATGTTTGTCATCCCCATTCTCCTGTCTTCTCCCCATATTAATCAAGAACCTATCTATCTCTGTCTTAAAGACACTCAGTGATTTGTCCTCCACAGCCATCTTTGGCAAAGAGTTCCATTGATTCACCACCCCCTGGTTAAAGACATTCCTTCTCATCTTTGTTTTGAAGGATCGTCCCTGCACCTTTTCCACTCCCCTAAGGGAGTCTTTTCTCGACCTGTAACCAGGCTGGAGTTTTTATGCAACTTGGGCTCTCCTTGTTCAGTGGAAGCCCTGCCCCTTAAAGGGGAATCCTACCCCATCAAAGGGGAAGTTCACATTCCGTGGTGGTCATGGGAAACTGTACGGTCCTGATCCCGGGAACTCCACTGGGGTCATAACAGTGTAGCTGAACATAAACTGCTATTCCTTAACACGCAGCCATATAGAAAGCTCCAAAGTATAGCTCTCACTAGGTTCGATCTTCCCATCGGTTTCACCCAGACTCCCACTTCATACAGTCTACCATTATGTGACTCCCTACACCATAATGTGGGCCAGACTATTTCCCCAGTCCCACATTAACTCTTATTAACATGAACACCCTGATACTCCATGTGATAGGATGATAAGAGGGGAAGGTAATAGGAGAAGTAAAGAAACAAAAGATTGGTTTCTGGAAGCTGTAAATGGGACAGGCCATGTAATAACCAAAAGCTTCCTTCTTTCTCAGATATGGGACCCAAAACTGCTCACAGTACTCCAAATGGGGTCTGACCAGAGCCTTATACAGCCTCAGAACAACATCCCTGTTCTTGTATTCTATCCTTCCTGACATGAATGCCAACATTGCATTTGCCTACCTAACTGCTGACTGAACCTGCACATTGACCTTAAGAGAATCCTGATCTAGGATTCCTAAGTCTCTTTGTGCTTTTGATACCCTAAGCATCTTCCCATTTAGAAAATAGTCTATGCCTCCATTCTTCCTACCAAACTGGATAACTTCACTCTTTTCGACATCGTATTCCAACTGCCACTTCTTTGTTCACTTTCCTAACCTGTCCAAGTCCTGCTGCAGCCTCCCTGCTTCCTCAGTACTACCTGTCCCTCTGCATATCTTTGTATCATCTGCAAACGTTGAACTTAAAGGACGAGATTCTCTGATCGCTGATGCCGAAATTGCGTTTGGCGATCGGCCAGAGAATCCCCGTTTGCGCTGAAATAGGGGGCAGCGCTGCTTTTGCGATGCTCTGGAATGGTGTGAGGAATCCAGTGGGAATAATCAGCCCAGTCATTGTGTAACAATTATTAACGATTGTTTATTAAATTAAAGAAAAGACAAATAAGCATGAATGGGATTATACTATGCTAAGATAATTGCGTACATTACAAAACACACACATAACTTATGTAGAATGTACATCTTGTTCCAAAATATATCTACGATCTCTGAACTCCTTTCAAATTCCCCGTTTCCCCAAACAACATCCAAATTAAATACGTTTATATAAGTTAAAACTGGTTATCACACAACACAGGGATGATAAACAAGCCTGGGAAACATCCTGTCCTGGACCAGCGAAGATATTTAAACTCCCATTAAAAAGGTTTTCTGTACCTCCTTGGCTCTAAGACTTTGAGGCTGTTAGACTTGGCCTCCAGATTGTTAATTGGAAACTGGCTTGTTTGTTTCTGAGGCTGCTCGATGTCAATTTGCCTCCCGTGCTTTCTGAATTTGTACCTTTGTTCCACTTTGATTCTGTCTTCTATGTATTTGGCTGTCTCCCCCTATCAAATTCCTTGACGCTAGACATTAGCATGTTTGTACCTCATTGATGTCACAATCGTCTCGGTAATCTGTTTCTACTAAGAAGCTATTTGCATCAGATTCTATCTAATTGCCTTCTAATCACGTTGCTGGGAAGACGCACCTCATCTGGCCTTTTGAATACTCGGTACTGCTGTCGCTAGACAGATTTCTACCTGTTGCTAGGCAGATCGCACCCAAATATGTATTGTTAAATATGTGTTACTGCTATTACCAGGCAAATCATTGACAGTCAGCTGATCGGGCCTCACTGAAGTGGGACAGGAGTTGGACAGCGAACCTGCTCCCCTGAAGGTGGATTGGTTTTTTAAACATATTGATGAGGCAGAAAGTCTGGTATTTAAATTGCTTTGTAAGGGCTACCCTTGACCATCTGGATTTTCTGGGCTTTGGGGTTTTTGTCAGCTTAAGCAGGACAGGAACTATCAGAAGGAACAGGAGTGCTCATTCCAGCCACACCGCACACCAATGCCAGCAGACCACACCCCATACACTACTGGATCAGCCATCCATCACCCCCGGATCAGACACATACATCCCCAATCTGTGCCATGAGGCCGGATGCACTCAAACTGCTCCACGTTATACAGTAAAACACAGACATCTGGGTTGTCCTGTCCATGAAAAGTGTTAAAATGTCCCCCATTATCTCATTGGTGATTCTCTGCAGCTAACTGAGTTCTATAGAAAGTATTCCTAATAAATAATTAGGTGAGTATTGTTTCTTTTTTGTAGCTTTAACTGGAGCAGATAGTTGAAGTAAATTCACAACTAGCCGTACGCGAATGTTGCCCTAAATTCTTTATGCACTGTGCATTTCTATACTGAACACAATTCTCTGGGGCCTGACATGGTTTTACAACAAGGGAATGAATCATTGAGAGTGGAAAATGGGAAGCTATTAATTTTTTATCTTGTCACACAGACGAGCCTACAAGTTTATTTTCTGCAGCTACATCTATATGGTAGGTAGGTTTACTCTAATGCATTGATAAACTGCTGCAATCACCAATTTTAACCTTTTAAACACCAGGAGACTGCATATATAACCTCATTATACCATCACTGAACAGGTTCAAAGAAAAAACAAAGGGGGGTATTTCTTTTAATTTAAAGCCATAAAATCTAGTAAAATGCAGGTGGAATTGTTAATCTAGCACTGGGGAGCTAACAGAGATCAGTCAGCTTTGTAATAAAATGAAATGTCAATAGCCTAACTCCTTGATATTCAGTTATACCAGGTCTAAACCCGAAGCAACATGTTACTAATACATGCAATATTTTATATGCTAAAATATGTTTACTTCCATACAGATAAAATTCTGCAGAAATTGTAATAATATTTACATAAATTATATGATTTTCCGAAATATCCATTATGGGTCAGAAAGAGGTAGGCCCATTTTTTGGATTACAATTAATGAGCTGCCCACTGATTAAAATGGCTGAACAGCATGTAACATTGGTGCACCAACCTCATTTCTAAGATTGTGGCAAGGCCACAAGTGAATCCCGGGCGTGATTCTCCGCACCCGGGAGAAATCATGAGGCTGGCGTCAAAAACGGGCGGGTTTGACGCCAGCCTCCGCCCCCTCGACCGGGAACCGATTCTGGTCCCCGGTCGGGGCTAGCATGCCGCGGCCGTGAACTCCGGCATCGCGGGCTTAACGAATTTCGTTAAGCCCGCTAGCCAGAGTTTGCGACGGCTGACGCGTCAGATGACGTCAGCCGCGCATGCGCGGATTGGACGACTCCAACCCGCGTATGCGCGGATGACGTCATCACGCATTTGCGTGAAACCCGCACATGCGCGGGCCGGTATGCCCCTCAGCCGCCCCGCGAATGGATACAGCGGGGCGGTGGAAGGATAAAGAGTGTGCGGGGTAAGTACCCGCTGACCGCGATCGATGCCCACCGATTCGGGGCCCATGGCACCCTTGGCACGGCCGTGGTACGGCCGTGCCAATCGGTGCCATGGTTCCCCAGATCGGGACTTTACGGCCGTTTTTACGAACGGTCAGACCAGGTGTGTTTGACGTTCATAAAAACGGTCGTAAAGGCCTTGGAATTCGGCCCATCGGCCGTAAAAAAACGGCGGGCAGCGATTCGTGTCGGGAGGCGGGCGTGGGGGGGGGGAGAATAGCGGGAGGGCATCAGACCAGCGTGGCTGTAAAAATTTACGCCGCCTGCTATTCTCCGCACCGTCGTGAGTGCGGAGAATTGCGCCCATGTTTCATCCCCATTGTAGTGGTGCCTTGAGCCTCTGCAGGGAGCTAAGTAGCATTCTGAACTACCTCTGCTACGCACAGCCTTTGTTTTTTTAAAGGTGCAGTTCCTCTGAAAAGAGAGATGTAGCAATGCACTACTGGCCACAGTATGCAAAGATTAGCTTCAGTTTGACCCTTCAGACAGTAGGGGGGGGGGATTCTCTCAGACCGCGCTGGGTCAGACAATCAGCGATCACGCCAATGTTTCACACCATGGACGGCGACCCATCCCGCCATTCTCCCACCGGCATGAACGGCCTTATTGTGAACGGCGCTGCACCGCCTGGAGAATCGTCTGAGGGGGCAAGTCTCCCGATTCTCCGGGGTCCCATAGATTATGCAGTCCACACCTGCAAATAAAAATCGTCAGCCAGTGCGGGAGAGAAGGTGAGCGGCCGGGGTCTTGCGCGTGTGACACTCTCGGGACAGGCACGGACGGGGTTTCAGGCGGTGGGTGGGAGCTCAATGTTCGGGGTGGGGTGGGGGGGGCAGTCCTCTATGTTGGCGGGGTGGGTCCTCCATGTTCGGGAGGGGGGTGGCTGGGCCGCTATGTTGGGGGAGGGTGTTGGGTAGGAGGCTTTCATGTTCGGGAGGGGGGGTTGGGTAGGGGGCTTTCATGTTCGGGAGGGGGAAACATGGGAACGACATGCCAGCCGCCATGCCAGTACAGGGCATTGCCAGAGCTACTGCCAGACCTGAGTGCCTGCTCGGCCCCGGGCCTTGCCCATGGGTGCGGCACCCCCCCAGGGGCAGATTTCCCAGCAGCCAGCATCCATCGGCGAGCAGGGGTGGGTCCGCACCCATGGCATCCCTTCGTGAGTGCATAGCCATCCAACGATGGTGCTATCAGGAGGGATGGGCAGTACTGGGTGGAACATGGAGGATGTGGCCAGGAGTCTGGGTGCATGCGTGGCTGTGGCGCATTCAGCAAACCGGTGCAGACATGTAGCCCATGGCACCTGGTCTGTCGAGGGGACCATGCGCCATAGTTAACCATGTTGTATACCCCCCTTACCCCCTGCAGATCATAATGATGAATGATGACAACCCGCTCTGCGATGAGCTGTGAGCTCAAAATCGTTAGCTAATGTCTGACTCACGGCCACAGCTACACCCTCCACATGGGTAGTCCCTGTATGCGTTACGGACACTCCCATGGACATGTTGGGTAGCTGGTGGCGGGGTGCCAAGTACGACGGGCAGAATATTTACACCCACCTGGGCTCACCGTTCCACCGACCATTGAACACAGTGCCAATCAGTACCCTTCACGACCCCGTGGCCACCGGACATAGAACAGAGGCATCTTGCATTGGTGTAACAGTGAGTTTAATTGTAATGGTAACATAGAAGTGCCGTAGTCCCTATAACTATACTGTGCCTTTTACCTGTTTCAAGTTACTAGGTTTCAAACTTCTTGGCCTTACGGGCCCTATCACTCTGTCTAGGTGTTTCCCCAGAAGGTCCAGCAGGAGTGGAGGCAGACTGCTGAGACTCCTGCCCTGTGACTTGGCTCCCCGTTCGCATGCGTTTCTTGGGATGGCCCAGCTTGGATGGGCGCGGCTGCTCCGCGGGTGTGCTGGATGGCTTGGTGCCACCCTGTTCTGCCCGCTGCCCACCAGATGTGCCAGGGACGGAACAGGGGGAGTCCGAGGATCCGTGGTGTTACGGGACCTCACTTGCAAGAGTCACCGGGATGGGCCCTAGAACCTCCTCCTCCCTCGTGGTGCCACCGTGAAATACGCTCAGTGGGTGCACCATCGGTGAGGCCACATGATCCCGCCAATGTTAACAGCCGGAAGGTTTCAGGTACTATTCCAACCATCCGAAGAAATAAAACTTTGAATCAGGAACAGGGATTCACCATAAATTACTCAAGCAAATTAACAGTAACAAAGTAAATGGAACAAAAGTTTGACAAAAAACCAGGGCTAAATGGTTTCTAACCTAGGGTTTTAAAGAAATTGGGTGAGGCTTTTGCAGAAGCTGGAATGTTCCAAATTTCTCTCAATTCGGAAACCGTTTATTCAGTCGGAAACTTGCACACTAAAACCCTGCTATTGAAAAGATGAGAAAGGGAAAGAAAGGAAGCATTAACCAATCTGCAAAACATCTGTTGGTGGGAATTGGCCAGAGTCCATGGGCGCGATGCTACCACCGTGCTGTGCCCGGCACAGAGCTGGGCACAATGGGTGAATCGGGGTGAGGCCCAAATTGGGCTTTGCGCGAGTCACTCGTTTACGACGGCGCGGACACTCTGCCGCGGGATGAGAGAATCCCGCCCTCGCTTTCTGGAATTTATCAAAGTTGAGTGAATGCATCCACACATCACGTCTCCAAACCACCACGTTGCTCAATGCACAAAGCCTCCAACACTCACAGTCGCACACCCTGGCATTCAAGTCTCAGATTGAACATCCTTATACTAAACCTTATCCCATGTTCTCTGATCTTTAGCTCAGTGGACTAGACAGCTGTTTTGTCATGCAGAACAAAGCCAGCAGTGTGGGTTCAATTCCCATACCAGCTGAGAATTCTGAATTCTTCCTCTGTGTACCTGAACAGGTGTTGGAATGTGGTGACTTGGGGGTTTTCACAATCACTTCACTGCAGTGTTAATGTAAGCCTACTTGTATTTATTTTTATCGTGCCAGCTGCGCACACATCTGAACATGTCTCTGATAACCTACAGCTACTCAGCTACAGCAGATATGTCGCTTTAGGATTTAGGAGGAAGACTTTCCTCACCAGAACCTCACCTCCCAGTCAAGCCACTCTGGAGACATTGGTCAGAGAGGGAGATGTCAGGGCATATTTCCATCTCGGGCAGAAACCTTTCAATCAGAAGCCCAAAAGGGAATGGGAGGACATGGCAAGGTCAGTTAATGCTCAGAGTGTCACAATGAAGACAGTGCAGCAACGTTGAAAATAGTTCAATAACAACATTTGGGTGGCCAATGTGGTTAATTATTTATTGTGTTGAATTGGAGGCATTGACTGGGGGCTCACTTGTGCCTCTCTAAATAGAAAGAGACAAACTGTGGAAATTGGGGAGGAGCTACATGCTAAGTACAGCGCAACTTTGTGAGTAAATGTTGGTAAGAGATTTCTAAGATTAGCTCCACTTTGAATTCTTCAGCAACTAGCTTCCTGGAACCTACCAAATCTGAGTGAATGCATCTGAAAATCACATTACCAACCCACGGTATCTCAGTTGCTTCATCAATGAGCTTCCCTTCATTGTAAGGTGGGTGTGTTCACTGATGATTACACAATGTGCAGCAGCATTGAGACTCTGCAGATACTGAAGCAGTACATGCCCATACAAAACAAGACCTGGACAATATTCAGTCTGAACCTGATAAGTGGCAAGTAATGTTTACACCACACAAGAGCCAGTCAATGACCATTTCTGACAAGAGAGAATTTAACAATCTCCCCTTGACATCCAATGGCATTACCATTGTCAAATTCCCCACTGGCAACATCCTGGGGTTGCCATTGACCAGAAACTGAACTGAACCAGCCAAACAAATACTGTGGCTCTAAGGGCAGGTCAGAGGCTGGAAATTCTGTGGAGAGCAACTCATGTCCTGCCTCCCCAGAGCCTGTCCATTGCCACAAAGAACAAGTCAGGAGTGTGATTCAATACTCTTCACTTGGCTAGATGAGTGCAGCTCCAACAGTATTCAAGAAGCTTGAGCCCATCCACCACCTTAAACATTCATTACTTCCACCCTAATGCATAGTGGCAGCAGTGTGTACCATTTATAAAATGCACTGCAGTAGCTCACCAAAGCTCCGTAGACATCACGTTCCAAACCCACTACCTCTACCACCTTAAAGCTCAAGGGAAGCTGTTAAATGAGAACACCACAACCTGTGAGTTCCCGTCCAAAATGCACACCATCCTGACTTGGAACTGTATCACAGGTTCATCACTGTTGCTGGGTGTCTGATGTCAAAATCCTGGAACCTCCCTATGGGTGTCGCTGCATAACATGGACTACAGCAGTTCAAGAAGGCAGCTCATCACCACCTTCTGAATGGCAATTAGGAATGGACTATATAAAATGCTGACCTAGCCAAACTGCTGTTCCCTTGAATGAATAAATAACAAATAAGGGGCACTGAAATCAACACAGTGGGTGTGATTTAGCCATTATGTTGCATCCGGCACAGATTGGGGTGCGTTGGGTGAATAGCAGGAAAGGGCAAAATCAAGATTCACACCTGCCCGGCCCACTCCCGATGGCGAGTTCCAGATCTCACCCAAAAATGATGAGACTATCGTTAACCCTCATTTTTCTTCATTTCAACTCATTAGTGTGATGAAAGTTGAATCTAACAGTCTCCCTGGAATTACCAGCGAGAAATTGTGCGGGTGTCGTTTAGTACTCCTTTTTAAAAACATGAAGTTAGCACGATGGCTTCTGAGGGGAACTGAGGAGGTTAGTACCCATTTCCATTTTCTGGCATGCAGCTCAAGGGCATCGAGGCTGCTGCCCCTCTGCTCAGGGGAGGGGAGTCTTCAGGGTGGTTTGGTTTGATCAGCCGGCTGAAGCAATCTAGGTCGGAGGTCACCCATGTGCCTGGGGGTGAGGGACTTTGGGTCTGTGAGGCCTTCAAGCCATTTTTAAATATTCTGGAGGCCCATAACAGGGGCAACCACAGCTGCAGCACATCTGTCCGACCAAATGCTTCTAGGACAGAGCGCTGCTGTGGCTTCTATCCTGAAAGTCAATTTAGCCCCCTTTGACTGTGAGCAGACCCTAGCTTCACAGCTGAAGGCTATTTCAAATGAGCAATTAACCTTGTTGTTGTGAGAGCACTTCATAGCTGCAGGTTGTGTTTGCTGCTTACTGCTGCTTTTGGCTTCAAATGCCTGGAGGCTGCTGTTGCTCTTTCCTTCCTTTTCTAAGAGACCTGGGTCCTGGAACACTGGACTGAGGGGACATATGAGTCACGAAGGCAATCCGGTTTGAAGCAAGAAGACGCTGCAGAACCTGGTGCATTGATCCAAATTCGTGACCTGCTAACGCCGTTGAAGAACTGCTTTCGCAGATTGCTGATGCTTTTGTTGTAGTAAGTGCTGCATGTAACTGGCCCATCACCGCGGGTTAAACACGCTGAAAGTCAAGGATGTTCAACTGCGCCCTGAGCGGCAGTGGAATATATGGATGCCAGGATTTGAATCCAGTGAAATTAGGCCGTGTGGGGGGGCCTGCACTGCTGTGGTTCCTGGATGGAGAATGGCACTGATACACGGAACAAGTAACACATTGAAGGACAGAGAATTTCTCTGACAAAGTTCTGGACATGATAATACATTCTCAGACTTAGCCTCCGTTTCTATTGAGGAAGCTGTGAGGGTGATACCGTGTGTTTGGCTTTTCTTGTGACAATGAGCTGATATAGCTTTGTATTGGTGCCAATATGGAATGGTGACATTTCCTTGTTTTCTAATGGTTAGTGTCACATGTGGAATGTTACGTGGTTGATTTTTAAATCTTTGTTACTGTTGACCATTTAAGAAACAAAATTTTCTCAACACTCAAGTGCCTCCTTGTGGACACACGTTCTATGTCTTGAAGGATGATTAGTGCATAGCATGTCAAACAAAGTTGGATGCCAGACCAGTATGCCTGAACTCTCGGAGCGTCACCACCATCGAGAAAGTTGCCAAAAGTCAAACAGTCAAGAGCTGGGGCTTCAGCACCATGGATCTTCTTGTGATCACAGGGTAAGTGCATGGGTCAGGGGAGCGCACCGGAGCATGGTCTCCCTAATGTTCCAAGCAGAGGTCTGGTATCGGGGGTTTAGGGGTTTATGATGTGGCCAGGAGTGAGTGTGCAGAGCAAGATTTGCCAGCACAACTGGTTTGTTGGATGGCACTCTGAGACAAAGCAGGATACATAAGGGTGGGGGAGGTTTCGGGGATTTGAGGATGTGTAGTAATCCACGGGAGGCAGGAGTTCCGTCACCACACCAATATTTATTTACAATAACGATATTACAGGTGCAGCTACAAACAGTGCTGCTAGCAGTCCAGTCAACTTAAGACTGGACTCACAAAGCCTACACAGGTGATTATATGGGCCCCCTCAATGAGCTATCATTGAGGGAGCTCATACTCCAATTGGTCAACCAATAAAGCCAATTGGAGTTCATTACAGGATGGAAGTCCTATCTTATTGCAGTCTACCTCCTTTTCTAATTCCTTCCAGAACAAAAGTGTTTGCTGGTGTCGTTCCCGCAGATGTTGCACCCATGCTGCTGGTGGCACCCGAGGCGGGCAGGCACCGGAGAAGACAACAACGACAATGCAGGCTGGAGGTGGCATCCCATGTGCAGGCGACCACCACACACCTCTAAGTCCCGACCGCTAGTCGCACTGAGGAGGGACACAGAAGGGGAGGCCAGCGTCAGCCCAATGTGTACAGAAGTTGTTGGTCATTCAATAAGATGATGGACACCATGTGCCGCAGGAGACTCCGTCTCAGCTGGGATACAGTGCGATACCTGCGCCACGTCCTTGCAGACGTGCCACCCCGTGGGGAAGCAGGACACCCACTCTCAGTGGCTGCGAAGGTCACCGCAGCTCTCAACCTTTATGCCGCTGGGTCATTACAGGGCTCAAGCGGAGACCTGTGTGGCATATCACAATCTACAGGCCACAGATACATCCGGGAGGTGATAGATGCTCTGTATGCCTGAACATCCAACTATACCACCTTCCATGTGGACCAGGCCTGCCACGATGCCCGGGGCTGTGGGACTGGCTGCCGTCGCTGCGATGCCTCAGTTTCAGGGACGATCGATGGCACACATAATGCCCTGCACGCACGGGGACATCAAGAAGTGCCCTATATTAATAGGAAGGGATTCCACTCTCTCAATATTCCGATTGTGTGCAACCACTGCCTCCGTATCATGCATGTATGTGTCCTCTACCAAGGGAAAGTTCATGACAGCTACATCCTGGGACATTCGGAGATCCCCAGTGTCTTCAATATCACCTCCGGATGACGGGTTGGCTCATGGGGGACAAGGGATCCCCGCTGACGTCCTGGCTTCTGACGCCAGTGCAGAGGCCTGAGATCAGGGCGGAGACCAGTGATAATGAGGCCCACGTTGCCACCTGTGCTGTCATTGAGCAGTACACTGGACTGCTGCAAACGAGGTTCCAATGTCTGGTCAGCTCTAGTGGTGCCTTGCAGAGGGTCTCTTGCTTTGTTGTGGTATGCTGTATCCTCTATGTAATATCATCCAAGGTTGATAGGCCTGTGTCGGCATTGTTACCAAGTCACGGAGAGTGATGATAACTCGCTGTGAGGACAGCTGCTTCTCAGATTCTGCAAAAGCCTGACTCCTGTCTTGCGCAACTGTGCCCGGGGGGATGGGGGTGGGGAGAGAAGAGAGGCGCAGGGGGTGGGGGTGCAGGGAGGCCCGCTGTGAAGATTAATGTGACAAAGCCTTCACGTTTATCAGGTGTTACATGTTTTTAATCGTGAACATTTTACATTTCCATTCCTCCTAGCTACAGATCATGAAACCCTCAGTGCCCACTCGGTGCTCCTCATTCCTCTTGATCTTTTGTGGTCCACTGTCCCGTCTAGGTGTGTCCCCTCCCCAGGATGTGCATCAGAGGTGGAGGCAGCCTGCTGCCTTCCACACACTGTGGCCTTTGATGCCCTTGGCGGGTGTGGTGAATCATAGTAGCATAATTCACACTGTATTACACATGTTGTACTATGTCTCTGTAAGCTCGGCACACAAGCAGTTGCGCTGCTCTGCCACTAGGGGGAGATGCACTGGGAGTGTACGGAAGTTTGTACTGGGCTCCACCCTTGCCTCCACCCACAGCTCCTCCCCCTAACCGGAAGTATAAAGGTTGATGCTGAGAGCCTGCTTGCCAGTTCATCTGGAGTTCATCTTGTCACAGGCTCTGTTGTAAGACGATTAAAACCACTGTTCACTTCTAACCACGTGTCGCGTGAATTGATGGTCTCATCAGCGGACATCCTCTGGAGGGCCTGGAGCTGGAGGGTCCCAGCCGACTTACCGTTGTCACAGATGTCACTGTGCTATCTTGTTCTGCCCGCTGTCCTTGAGATGCATCGGTTTCAGGAGGGGTAATTAGAGACCACCATAGTATTCTTGCTGTCAGGACCCGGTTTGATCTCCAGCACTTCCTCCTTCCAGACAGTGCCCATAGTGCCTTGGGGGACTCCACGGGACGGTAGGGCTGCTGGCACTGCCAGTTCTGGAGGCTCCCCATTGTCCTCACCATGATGTCGATGCCCCTCAGTGACTGCGCCATGCTCTGGAATGCCTCAGCAATGTCGATCTGCGTCTGGGACGTGTTCCTCATTGACTATGACATATGTCAAGGCCCTCAGGAATGGTCGTCACACTGAGCCATGCCTTGGACACCACCATTCAAGACGTGGACGCATGCTCCAGGTTTTCCACTGCAGTCGCCACCCTCGCAGTGTTGGCCTCGGTGCGACACATTGTCGGCACCATCTCTTGCGCTGAAGACTTTGGGACTCCTCCAATAAGCTTTGTAGTCACTGGAATATCGCTGGCTCCCCCATGCTGAATCTCATGGCTCTTGCCTATCTTCTGCATCAGCTCTGGGAGAACCATGACCTGAATCTCAGCATCTGACTGGGTCTCAACTGAGTCCTGGGATCCAGCAGACCACTGCCTGTTATCTCTCTTGGATGTTCCTGCCTCCACCTGATGTACATCAGCAACAGCGCGGTGCTCACCAGATTGTGCGCCAGAAGCTTGTCCAATAATGTCACCCATCAAGGTGTGCGGTGGTTGGCGCAGGTGATAACTGTGAGGCCTAGATTTTGGTCTCCTCTGAGCTCTCCTCCGTGGCAGGGGGGAAAGACACTGGATAGCCCGGCCTCATCACTTGGAAATCCTGCAATCCTCATGTGGTCATGTGGTCAGTGAGTGGGAAGGATCAGTTTCTCTGACAGAAACAACTCACTTGAGACAGGCCATCCTCACTGTCGGTGATTTCTCTCTCCTCGGACAATCCCGTGATTTCAAGGGCCAATCCCTCATAAGGGGTGAGGACTCGAATCGCTGGCATCACGCTCCCCTATCTTGGTCGCCCCTTTCCCGCTTGTTATAGGCTTTTTTCTCCTGTGGGCACAAAGAGAGGACATTTTGTGCTGCAAGCTTTCTGGGGTCGGGTGTTTATAGCAGGTGGCATTTGTGGGCACTGCACCTGGGCATGAAGGGGTAGTGCTGGTGAGTGCCAAGGGGTGCTGAAGAGCAAGCACGAAGTGTGCGAGGGGTCAGCAGTGATTTTTTTCGGTGGGGACGGACATTTTGGAATTTGAGGGGTGGCAGGCGGAACTGATGCCAGGAGAGAGGTGGTGACTTATCCTTGCAGCTCGGTGGAGGTCGTTGGTTTACTTCCAACTTTGAACTGTGGTCCTCCTTGTCATGCGGTCCAAACTGACAGCCGCTGCCACTGCCTCCCAGGCAGCATTCTGGTCCTCCTGCCCCCTCAGGGGGAAACGGTGGCCCTCCTCTCATCCAGAACATTGAGAGGCCTGGCCAGGACGACTTTGCCAAAGTGAGGATCGGGTCTGCGTGCTGCCATGTTGACTTGGAGTGAGTGATGAGGGAGTGTTTAAAAGCACTCTCTTGTCCGCACAAATCTTGCACATCAGATGACGAGTAAGCCAGTAATGGTAGGAATCTTATGGGGGCTAATGTTTGGCACTAAGTGCCATTGAATACGAGCCGCGTTCACACCAATGTGGCCTTCGAGAAACACCTCGCCAAATTTGTCCAAAATGACATTTTGAATCGCTAATTGCACTAGAACAAGAAGACACTGGGTAGTATTCATGGCACAACCAGGTGGCAGGAGGGGGCCCACCATTGCCTGGCGGTGGGATCTACTGGTTTTGCCATTGTCAACGTGGTTTCCAATTGAATGCACTCCTTGCCACCGTGAAATACGCTCAGGGGGTGTGCCGTCGGTGAGACCACATGATCCCGCCAACGTTAACAACCGGAAGGTTTCAGCTACTATTCCAACCATCCGATGAAATAAAACTTTGAATCAGGAACAGGGATTCACCATAAATTACACAAGCAAATTAACAGTAACAAAGAAAATGGAACAAAAGTTTGACTAAAAACCAGGGCTAGTTGGTTTCTAACCTAGGGTTTTAAAGAAATTGGGTGAGACTTTTGCAGAAGCTGGAATTTTCCAAATTTCTCTCAACTCGGGAACCTTTTATTCAGTCGGAACCTTGCACACTAAAACCCTGCTATTGAAAAGATGAGAAAGGGAAACAATGGAAGTATTAACCAATCTGCAAAACATCTGTTGGTGGGGACTGGCCAGAGTCCATGGGCGCGATGCTACCACCATGCTGCGCCCGGCACAGAGCCGGGCACTGTGGGTGAATCGGGGTGAGGCCCAAATTGGGCTTTGCGTGAGGCAGTCGACACGCGACACCCGGTGAGATCATGCCCTCATTGCACGTACCAGCCTCCCCGAACAGGCGCCAGAATGTGGCGACTAGGTGCTTTTCACAGTATCTTCATTGAAGCCTACTCGTGACAATAAGCGATTTTCATTTCATTTTCATTTCATTTCACGTGATACAGGTAATGATATTTAATTACCATCTTTTTTTTTTATAAATGTTTTTATTCAGTTTTCATATTTTATATTGAACAAATTACAAATTGTTAGGAGAGAAAAAAAAACACGCAAAAATTAACATACATATTTACAGGTAAGCATCTTCGTAGTAGTAACTGCGCCCCCCCCCCCCCCCCCCCCTCAACATGTTTATTTAGTTTGGTTTTGGGCCTTAGCTAGCCATCGAACCCCCGTACCGAACCTGTAGCCCCCCCCCCCTCCCGCTACCTTCCCCCGACTATTCTTCCTCTTGTACATTGGCCACAAATAGGTCCCGGAACAGTTGCATGAATGGCTCCCACGTTCTGTGGAAGCCGTCGTCCGACCCTCGGATGGCAAATTTGATTTTCTCCATTTGGAGAGATTCCGAGAGGTCGGACAGCCAGTCCGCAGCTCTGGGCGGTGCTGCTGACCGCCAGCCAAACAGGATTCTACGGCGGGCAATCAGGGAGGCAAAGGCAAGGGCGTCCGCCCTCCTCCCCAGGAATAGATCTGGCTGTTCTGAAACCCTGAAGACCGCCACTATCGGGCATGGCTCCACCCTCACTCCCACCACTTTGGACATAGCCTCGAAGAAGGCTGTCCAGTACTCCACAAGTCTGGGGCAAGACCAGAACATGTGGGCGTGGTTGGCCGGGCCTCTCTGGCACCGCTCACATTTGTCCTCCACCTCCGGGAAGAACCTACTCATACGGTTTCTCGTTAAGTGGGCTCTATGTACCACTTTTAGTTGCGTCAGGCTGAGCCTTGCGCACGTGGAGGTGGAGTTGACCCTATGCAGTGCTTCGCTCCAGAGTCCCCACCCTATCTCCATCCCCAGGTCGTCCTCCCATTTCCTTCTTGTTGCGTCCAGTACGGTGTCGTCCCTATCTACCAGTCGGTCATACATGTCACTACAGTTCCCTTTCTGTAGGATACTTGCGTCCAGTAGGTCTTCCAGTAGTGTCCGTCGTGGCGGTTGTGGGTATGTCCTTGTCTCCTTTCGTAGGAAGTTTTTGAGCTGCAGGTACCGTAGCTCGTTCCCCCCAGCTAGCTGAAATTTCTCTGTCAGTTCGTCCAGTATTGCGATCCTGTCGTCCGTGTATAGGTCCTTGACTGTCAGTGTCCCCCCGTCCTGCCTCCACCTTTTGAAGGTGGCGTCAGTCAGTGCTGGTGTGAACCTATGGTTGTTGCAGATGGGAGCCCTGTTCGACATTTTGGTCAGGCCAAGTTGCTGCCGCAGTTGGTTCCAGGATTGGAGGGTGGCTGTCACCACTGGGCTGCTGGAGTGTTTTTTGGGTGGGGATGGGAGTGCTGCCGTGGCGAGGGCCCGGAGGGAGGTTCCCATGCAGGAGGCCTCCTCCGCACGCACCCACTCAGCTTCTGGCTCCTGGATCCATCCCCTTACTCGCTCGGCTGTTGCTGCCCAGTGGTAGAATTGTAGATTCGGGAGGGCTAGCCCTCCCCTGGTTTTTGTTTTTTGTAAGACCTTCTTTGGGATCCTAGCATTTTTACCCCCCCATACGAACGCCATGATGAGTTTGTCCAGCGCTTTGAAAAAGGCCTTGGGGATGTAGATCGGAATGGATCTAAACAGGAAGAGGAACCTGGGCAGTACGTTCATTTTGATCGTCTGAACTCTCCCCGCGAGGGAGAGCGGGAGTGTGTTCCATCTTTGCAGGTCCTTTTTAACTTCCTCCGTCAGGCTGGTGAGGTTCCATTTGTGGATCCCTTTCCAGTCATGGGCTATTTGGATCCCCAGTTAGCGGAATTTATGTCGGGCTTGTTTGAACGGCAGCCCCTTTAGTGCTGCCCCCTCCCCCCCTTGCGGGTGTACTGGGAAGATCTCACTTTTGCTCATGTTGAGTTTGTAGCCCGAGAAGGCTCCAAACTCTTTCAGAAGCGCGATGATTCCGTCCATGCTGCTTTGTGGGTCCGAGATATAGAGGAGCAGATCATCCGCATAGAGTGAGACTCTGTGCTCTCTACCTCCCCTTCGGATCCCCCTCCAATTTTTTGCTGCCCTGAGCGCGATTGCTAGCAGTTCAATTGCTAGTGCGAACAGCAGCGGGGACAGTGGGCATCCTTGTCTGGTGCCCCTGTGCAGCTGGAAGTATTGGGAGTTGGTATTGTTGGTCTGTACACTCGCCATGGGAGCGTTGTACAGGAGCTTTACCCAAGCAGTGAACCCTGTTCCAAGCCCGAACCGCTCCAGTACCTCTATGAGGTATTTCCACTCGACTCTATCGAAGGCCTTTTCTGCGTCCAGGGAGACGATCACCTCTTGTGTTCTCTCCCCGGAGGGGGTCATTATCACGTTCAGCAGGCGCCTGATGTTCGCGGTAAGCTGTCTACCTTTGACAAAGCCCGTCTGGTCCTCTGTGACCACCTCAGGTACACAGTCTTCTAGCCTCTTGGCTAGGATTTTGGCCAGTATTTTGGCGTCTGCATTCAGCAGAGATATGGGTCTGTATGACCCACATTCCGTTGGGTCTTTGTCTTTCTTAGGTATCAGCGAGATTGAGGCCTGTGCTAACGTGGGTGGCAACGTGCCCCTAGCTAGCGAGTCTGTGAACATCTCCCGCAGGTGCGGGGCCAGCGCTGTCGCAAATTTTTGTAGAAGTCCGCCAGGAATCCGTCCGGTCCCGGCGCCTTCCCCGCCTGCATGGAGCTAATGCTCTCCATGATCTCTCCCAGTGCTAGTGGTGCTTCCAGATCCCGTTTTCTGCCCTCTCCCACAACTGGTATGTCCAGTCCGTCAAGAAACCGGTTCAGCCCAGCCTTCCCCGTTGGGGGCTCTGAGGTGTACAGCTCTTGGTAGAAGGCCTTGAAGGTTTTGTTAATCCTCTCTGGTTCTGTTTCCAACGTGCCTCTGGTATCTCTGATTTGCGCAATTTCTCTGCTGGCTGCCTGCTTTCTCAGCTGGTGGGCCAACAGGCGGCTGGCTTTGTCTCCGTGTTCGTATAGGGCCCCGCGTGCCTGGCGGAGTTGGTGTACTGCTTTCCTGGTGGAGAGCAGGTCAAAGTTCCTTTGTAATTCTTTTCTCTCCGCCAGGAGTTCTACAGTCGGGGCCTCGGAGTATTTATGGTCTACCTCCAGTATGGAGTCGACCAGCTTCTGCCTAGCCACCCTTTCCTCCCTATCTCTTTGCGCTTTGTAGGCTATGATTTCCCCTCTTAGTACGGCCTTAAGCGCTTCCCAGAACGTGGAGGGTGAGACCTCCCCGTTTTGGTTGATCTCAGTGTACTCCGCTATGGCCTGCGCTATCCTTTCGCTGAAGGCCTTGTCAGCTAGTAAGGCACCGTCCAACCTCCATTTGGGGCGCTGGGCCCTTCCCGTCTCTAGCCGCACATCCATGTAGTGTGGAGCGTGGTCTGATATCACAATTGCGGAGTATTCCACCTTGTCTATCTCTGGAAGCACCGTTTTCCCCACCACAAAGAAGTCAATTCTGGTGTACACGTTGTGTACTGGGGAGAAGAAAGAGAATTCTTTCTCCCCCGGGTGGGCGAATCTCCAGGGGTCTACTGCTCCCATCTGCTCCATATAGTGACTGAGTTCCCTTGCCATGTTTGAGGTTTTCCCCGTTCTGGGGTTTGATCTGTCCGTCGTTGGGTCCTGTACACAGTTGAAGTCCCCCCCCATGATTAGTCGGTGCGTCGCTATGTCCGGGATTTCTGCCATGGTCTTTTGGATGAAGCTCGTGTCGTCCCAGTTGGGCGCGTACACGTTAACTAGAACTACCGGCGCCCCATCCAGGGCCCCGCTGACCATGACATACCGTCCCCCTGGGTCCGTAACCGTCTTTGTCGCCCTAAACATTGTCCTCTTGCCAATCAGGATCGCCACCCCCCTGGCCCTTGCCCCATAACAGGAATGATAGGTTTGTCCCACCCAGCCCTTTCTTACCCGCAGTTGGTCCTGCTCCCTCAAGTGCGTCTCTTGGAGGAAGACTATGTCGGCCCTCATGTTTCTAAGGTGGGTGAGGACTCTAGATCTCTTCACTGGGCCGTTAAGTCCCCTTACGTTCCAGGTGACTATTCTGGTGGGGGGCTTCTGCCCCC
This sequence comes from Scyliorhinus canicula, assembly GCF_902713615.1. Taxonomy (NCBI): domain Eukaryota; kingdom Metazoa; phylum Chordata; class Chondrichthyes; order Carcharhiniformes; family Scyliorhinidae; genus Scyliorhinus; species Scyliorhinus canicula. The sequence goes on along the minus strand of NC_052162.1, from coordinate 68,872,311 downwards.
TTGCTCCTGTGGGGTTAACCATATTTGTCCGGTGGACGCGCCCCTGCCCTCTGGGGTTTCCCTTTGTTAGGGGGCCGTCCAGGATGTCCACTATCACTGCTCTCCCCATGCGGTCGGGTCCCTGCGCTCCGGGGTTCCCCCTTGTCCCGGGGACACCCGCCATGGCCGTCCACTGTGTGTCCGCCACGCGGGTAGTCCCCTGCACTCCGGGGGGCCCCTTCACCCACAGACCGTACTGGGTGGGTGCTTGCAGCAGTTCCCTGTTTCGAGCCCTTGTCTGTGGCACTTTGTGGCCCTATTCCCTTTCTGGCCTCTTTTGTCCCTTCGTCCCTGCATTTCCCCTCCCTGGTCTCTCGCCCCCCGAGTGCCCCCCCCCGCTCTATCCCTTTCGGGGATACCCCTGTATACCCCTCCATTGCCCCTCTCTCCCCCATTCCTGTCCCCATTTGCTCTCCCACCTTTGATGGGTGATCCCCCCCCTCCCCTGCCTGGCGCCTTCCCCCCTGTTGGGGGTGCGCTGCGGCCCTGCTCTGTTGCGCGCCCCCTTCGCTAGCTCTCCTGCTAGCACGGTGGCTCCCCTCTCGGAGGTTGCTGTCCCGCTTCCCCTCTCCCCTCTCCAGTACTCCCGTTCCCTCGTGCCGGGGCCTGGCCTCCCACCTGGAGCGGGCCCTTGGGTATTGGGTTGTTTTTCCTTCTGGGTATTCCTGCCAGGGGGGAGGGGGCTGGCTTTGCCTCGCCCCTCCCCACCCCCCCGTCGGCATGACGTATCTCCTTGCCATGGGCCCCTCGTCCCTACTTCCCATGGCGTTTTTCCAGCCCGTGCTCCTCGACGAATCTATTCGCCTCGGCAGGGGCTGTAAAGAAATATTCCTTGTGTTGGTATGTGACCCAGAGTTTTGCTGGGTACAGCATACCAAAACGTACTTTGTTCTTATAGAGAGCTGCTTTCGCTCTGTTGAACTCCGCCCGTCTCTTAGCTATGTCCGCTCCAAAATCCTCGTAGATTCGGATGGCGTGCCCGTCCCAATTGCAGGCTCTATTCTCCTTGGCCCAGCGCAGGATTGTCTCCCTATCCCGGTACCGGTGCAGTCTGGCTATAACTGCTCTTGGTTTTTCCCCTTCCTTGGGCTTCGGGCGCAGTGACCGATGAGCTCTGTCCATTTCCGGTGGGGTGGGAAAAGTTTCCCGCCCCACTAAGGAGCCCAGCATCGCAGCCACGATTGTTGTGGGATTTCTACCCTCTATCCCCTCCGGCAGGCCCACTATCTTAATATTTTGCCTTCTCGAGCTGATCTCCTGGTTGTCTACCCTGCCCTTCAGGCTCCCCTGTGTTGCACTCAGTTTCGCCATTTCCCTCTCCAGGGAAATGACCCGGTCGCTCACGTCAGTCGCTGCCTTCTCCAGCTCTTTAATGGTTGCCCCCTGGGCTTCCAGTATCTTCCCTTGGGCATCCACTTTCTCCTCCAATCTGGTCAGAGTCTGCTGCACCCCTGACATGGCCCTGGTCACTGCTGCCTGTGCTGCGGCCTCTGCGTCTGCTTTAAACTCTGCCTTGATTGCCTGCAGCTGCTCCCTTACCACCTCGGCAATGGCTTCCTTCCAATTCACGCCCCCCTCTAACCCCAGGGGAGAGGTTGCCCGCCCGTCCAGCTCTTTTGGATGCGGCGATACATCCTTCCCGCTGCTTCGCGTGTTGACTCGTTCGCCCAAGCTGGTTTGCCCTTTGCCCCGTCTACTTCCGGTGCCCCCTTTCTCTTGGCTCCCTTCTGGCATTTTTTCCTCCCCCTTCCCCTTCATCTTTTCTTCTCTCCTTGTTCTTCTTTTCCCCCTTTTCCGCACCCTATTTTTATTTTATTTATTATAATATATATATATATATATATATATATATTATTATTTTATTTATTTTTTAAATAAAAATTTATTTCCCCCCTTCTTTCCTTTACCCCTTTATTTTACCCCTTTTCTCTTTACCAGTTTTCTTTTGGGGGTTTTTTTTTTTAAAAACAGAAATATAAGTCTCTTTTTTTTCTTTTGTTTTCTCTCTCCACTCGCCCAGGAGAGAGAGAGAGAGAGTCCCTTTGTCCTTGCCACGTGGTGGTCACTGCAGTTGGGGGGGGAGGGGCGAGTGGGCCGGTGGTCGCTGCCGGTAAGGGGGGGGGGGGGGGGGGGTCCCCGCTGCTGGTTGGGGGGGGGGGGGTGTCCCCGCTGCTGGTTGGGGGGGGGTGTCCCCGCTGCTGGTTGGGGGGGGGTGTCCCCGCTGCTGGTTGGGGGGGGTCCCCGCTGCTGGTTGGGGGGGGGGGTCCCCGCTGCTGGTTGGGGGGGTGTCCCCGCTGCTGGTTGGGGGGGGGGGGTCCCCGCTGCTGGTTGGGGGGGGGGTCCCCGCTGCTGGTTGGGGGAGGGGGGGGAGAAAAGAGGGCCCGCCGCTGCCGCACTGCTCCCGGCCCGCGTCTGGGGGGGGGGGGGGGGGGAGAGAGAAGAGGGCCCGCCGCTGCCGCACTGCTCCCGGCCCGCGTCTGGGGGGGGGGGGGAGAGAAGAGGGCCCGCCGCTGCCGCCCTGCTCCCGGCCCGCGTCTGGGGGGGGGGGGGGGGGAGGGAGAAGAGGGTCCGCCGCTGCCGCACCGCTCCTGGCCCGCGTGGGGGGGGGGAGGGAGAGGGGTTGGACCTGCCGCTGTTGGGCTGGGGGTGTCGCCGCCGCTCCTCTGCGTCGCCTCTCCGCCTCCGCTCGCTTCTCCTCCGCTCGCTCCTTCTCCTCCGCTGCCGCTTCTCCTCGGCTCGCTCCTCCTCCGCTGCCGCTTCTCCTCCGCTCGCTCCTTCTCCTCCGCTGCCGCCGCTTCTCCTCCGCTCGCTCCTTCTCCTCCGCTGCCGCCGCTTCTCCTCCGCTCGCTCCTTCTCCTCCGCCGTCCGGCCTGTCGGGGGGGTTCCTTGTCTGGCGCTTGCGGGAGCCCCTCTCCCTGCGACCTCCTCGCTCGCCGCCCAGAAGTCGAATCCTTAATTACCATCTTGACGCCGCATTTAATTGGCGCCCAGGGAGCACCGGCCACACCGATAAGACCTCAACTGGGCACCGATTAGTACTGGTCTCCACAAGTAGAGACCATTTGTGAAGACCACTTGTGGGGATCTCGGAGGCCACTGGAGCCCCGTCGTTGGCTGGGGACAGGATAAGGCAGTACCTTAGCACTCCCCCTGTCAGCTGGCAGTACCAACTTTGCATTCTGGCAGTGTCAGTTTCGCTCTAGATGACAACCCGACAGCGGGATTCCCTGGGAATTCCTCATATTCCACACCATATATAAATTTGTACGGCGTGGAACACTGAATTGCTTGCTGGCTTGCTCCCCCAGTGGAATGTAAACTGGTTTCAATATCGGACATAGTCTCCCAAATGGAGAATCTAACCCACTGTCTTTCAGGTGAGTCTTTAACCTGAGGCCCTATCCGCCTGCTCAGGTGAGAGTAAAAGATCCCGGTTGGGATTCTCCGTCCTGCCGCAAGATCCTCCAACCCAAATGCCAGCCAATGGGATTTCCCATTGTGGGTACCCCCACACTGTCGGGAAGTCCGCGGGCATGAATGATCACACCGACGAAGAATCTAGCCCCCATGTCACTATTTCAAAGATAAGTGAATAAATTATCCCTGTGCTCTGACCAACATTTATTCATCAATTAACATCACAACAGATTATTTCGTCATCATCATGAGCTTACAACATGTGAATACATGTCAAAAAATACCTCAGTTGGAAAGCAATTTGAGACAGCCGGTAGTTAACAAAAAAGTGCCATAAAAATGCAAATCTTTCTCTTTAATTTTGGAAGGAGACTGAACATCTTGATCAGTTGATCAGAGAGAGTTGCATAGCCTGATGAACCTGATTTGGTGAGGTGACTGAAATAGTGTTCAAGAAAATGTGTATAGATGTTACTTATATGGACCGTCACAAGGCATTTAATAAACTCCCGCATAACAGACTATTCGCTAAAGTTGAAGCTTATGGAATTGAGAGCAAATTATTTACCTGGTGATGAAATTGGCTGAGCAGAAGGAGACAGAAAAGTAGGGTTAACGGGATGGATAATCTAACTGGTATGATGTGACTGGTATGATGGCTCTGTGTTGGTTCTCAACTATTCACCATATTTATTCGTAACTCAGATGACGGAATATATAGCGAGCCTCCTCTGCAAGTATTACAATGACACAAAAGGTTGTATTTTTGGCAGTATAGATGGAAGCATAAAATTACAAAACAATATTTATCAATCAAGTGAATTGCAAATTGATTTCATTATGGACAAATGTAAGAGCATCCAATTCAGAACTAGGATAGATCAGAGTAATTTTGAAATGGTGAAAAGCCAGAAGCAATGGAGCTTCAGAATATCATCTGAAAGTCAAATGGACTGGTGAACATTATATTTGGATGACAGAATATAATGCAGCGGACGTTTGCCACAGCTATACTCAATTCTGACAAGACCACACCTGGAATACCGAGGACAGTGCTCAGCATTACGCATTAGGAAGAATATATTGGCTTTGGAGGGAGTGCAGAGTAGCTTTACCGAGACAGCAAGTGTTAATTTATGGAGAAAGAGGGTTATAGTCCTGGAATTTAGAAATGGTCATTTGATTAAAGTTTTTACACTTTTGAAGGGAATTAATACAGTCGATGCAAAGAATCGTCGTTGGTCAATCTGGGAAAGGATTTTCAGGAAGTTTTTTTTTCATTCGAAGAGTGCTTGTAATTTGAAACTCACTTCATTATATAGGTTTTGAGTAATCAAAAGTGCTAAAGGACATTGGGAAAAAAGGGGTATATGGAATTAGGTCACTGATCAGTCATTATCATAGCAGAACAGGCCTGAGGGGCGAAATGGCCTACTCCTGTTTCTGTGTTCTTAAAAGAAGAAGATTTGTTGAAAATGTAGATGGTTCTTCAAACTGGAAATTGATATTTGTATAATAGTTGCTGACTTCATTTCTACACTAAGGTGTTCTTTTAAGTGGCTTGTGAGAATCAAGATTGTGAAAACAGATTACACAGATTTACAGAGACATTAAACCATCAATAATTTGCACAACCCTATCCCGTTCCTATAAATCTGCCAAACACACCAGACAGCAAAAAGATACGTACTGATATTTAGAGTCTGTTTATGAAAAATACTGATATTTTTAAGTGATTTCCTGAAGGCAATAATCATGCTCTGTCAAATATTTATCAAAATTAAATATCTTGCAGGGTTGATGGGAAAACATTCTGTGATGATATCTAGTGCTATGATTAGACCTTAATACTCGTCAGTGAAATCAGTTATTGACTGCAGTCCGAGAGCAAGTTCAGCAATCAATCACATCCTCCCCATTCAAGATACAAATGCACAGAGTGCTATAAAAATTTTTTAATAAATTATTGCCTCAAGGTTTTGCCCATTGAACACTCACACGCAGTGTGTGGCCCCAGAACACAATTTCACACTGATGGGCTAATTAGCAAGCAGCCAGTGTGAAATGCATGCTGGGAAACGCAGAGCATAGAACATAGAACATACAGTGCAGAAGGAGGCCATTCGGCCCATCAAGTCTGCACCGACCCACCCAAGCCCTCAATTCCACCCAATCCCCGCAACCCAACAACCCCTTCCAACCTTTTTGGTCACTAAGGGCAATTTAGCAATGGCCAATTCCCCTAATCTGCATGTCTTTGGACTGTGGGAGGAAATCCACCCAGATACGGGAGAACGTGCAGACTCCGCACATACAATGACCCAGCAGGGAATCGAACCTGGGACCCTGATGCTGTGAAGCTACAGTGCTATCTACTTGTGCTGCCAGGCAGAGAGGAAAAAGGGTGGGCACCAAGAAAAGGGATGGTGCGGGCTGGCACTTCTAATGTGCTCATTCATTTGATTTGCTGTAGAGCTGTCTCAGGGAGTTGCAGACTTGTCAGAAAGAAATTGAGATGGGAAAATGCTGCAAAGAGTGTCGAGACAGCACATTGAATTGAAAACCCCAGTCCCCAGAGATTTAATTTTTTTTTAACTTCAGCCCTGACATTTCATCCCACCCTGGATCGAGGTTGCAACAAAAACGTAAAGTCCGTCCATCCAATTGGCCTGCCCGTTGACTGTAAAGGTGGGCGGGCCACGTAAAATTGAGGTCAATTGCCCCTTAATGGGCTGAATTGTCTGCTTAATCGTCCGGGTGCCCACTTCCGACTCTGGTGCATGATGCCAATAGAAATCTTGTGCTTGTGCCTGTCTGAGCAAAATAACATTTTGTTTCTCAGCTTTTAGTGCAGATTTTCTCATACAGTAAGCATGTAATATGACAAATTTTATGGTGCATGCAGGCACATATCATGCATAATTCAATGCATTTGGCTCAGGTCTACCATTGGCAAAAGGTTTGCTTCAAGTTAGGAGGTTCAGTTGGATGGTATGTGCTACTTGTGGCTGTGTTGGAAGAAAGAAGGCGTGAGGACAATCTCAGTTCATCTGAGACTCCCTTCAATTTTGAGGGAATTGCAGGTTATGGAGAAGGGGACATTTGCGTAAACATCGGTCCTAGCAATGCCAACAAGAGGCACTGAATTGCGGATTTGCCTTGCATGCCACCTCCCTCAGTTTTGTCGCCCATTTCACAGGACACCCTGTTCACGCTTCTTCTGGTTCCACAAAAACTTAACTTGCAAAAAGCTGCATGGCTGTTTTATTTTTTGAGAAACTTCCAGTCGCCATTTTAAGGGAAACATTCACAAAAGGCTCAGAACAGTTTTGCTCTTACTGTGTGCAGAATTCATAATCCATGTGAGTGGTAAATCCCAGTGTACCAGGACTGTTACACAGTAGCAAAGGACAGAGAAAGAGTTGTTTATTTAATTTACCAAATCCAGTGGCCGGATTTCTCTGGTTGTTGCCATTCATTTTTCCTGCCGGCAGCGCACCCCCGCCAGCGGGTTTTGTGGCGCGCGGGGTGATTATAATGGGAAATCCCATTGACAATCAGCGGGAAAACAGAATCCCGCGACCAGCAAACAGCGCACGGCTGAGAAACACGTGGCTCGGGGACCGGAGAATCTAGCCCAGTAAATAAATGAGTTGCATGATAATGAGTTCCTCACTGGTTAAGAAAAAACTTCCATTGGAGTAGTCATTAGGAAGATATTTCCTTTGGTTACTTTTACTATGTCGTAAACAATAGATTACAGGGGGGGGGCTGAACCGTACACTTTGTTTCCCGATGTTTCCCATTTTACTGGACAATACCGATAATTTGACAAGTTTAAAGTGCCTCCAGCTCTTCAGAATCTTTATCTGTTCTTTTTTTCATTGTTTGAGGAATTTATTATCGATCTCTAATTGTCCACGCAAATTTCGTGACGAGCCACCTTCTTGAACCGCTGCAGCCCATGTGGTGTTGGCACAAGGGCAGTGCTATCAAGGAGGGAGATCCAGGATTTTCGTCCTCCAGCAGTGAAGAAACAGCGTTCAAAGTCATGATGCTGTGTGGCTTGGAGGGGAACCCTCCAGACGATCACCTCTAGAAATCTTGGGTTTTGAAAATGCTGTTGAAGGAACATTGAATTGCTGCAGTAAAATCAAGCAAATGGTAAACACTACTGCCAAAGTGCAGTGGAAGGAGTGAATGCTTCAGCTAAAATGTCCCATTCAATCAAAGACTGCCTTGGTATCAATGGCATTTGATCGCACCTCACTTCTGGAATTCAACTCTTTTTTGACCATGTTTAGTCTAAGGCTGCAATGAGGTCTTGAGACCAGCAGTCCTTGTGGAATCTGAACTGAGCGTCAGCGAGCAGGTAATTGGTGAGTAAGTGGCACTTGATAGCACTGTCAATGACACTTTCCATCACCTTGCACAAGATTGAGAGTAGTTTGGACAGCACAGTAGCACAAGTGGATAGCACTGTGGCTTCAGAGCGCCAGTGTCCCAGGTTCAATTTCCCGCTGGGTCACTGTCTATGCGGAGTCTGCACGTTCTCCCCGTGTCTGCGTGGGTTTCCTCTGGGTACTCCGTTTCCTCCCACATTCCAAAGACGTGCAGGTTAGATGGATTGGCCATGATAACTTGCCCTCAGTGACCAAAAATGTTAGGAGGGGTTATTGGATTACCGGGATAGGGTGGAAGTGAGGGCTTGAGAGGGTTGGTGCAGACTCGATGGGCTGAATGGCCTCCTTCTGCACCGTATGTTCTATGTCTAGTTTGTTGGATTGGATCTGTTCTGCCTTTTGTAGACAGCACATACTTGGGCAGTTTTCCATATTGTTAGGTAGCCGGTTTTGCAGCTGTATTGGAACAGCCTGGCTTGGGCACAGCTTGTTATGAAACAGTCTTCAGCACTACAGCCATGATGTTATCAGTGCCCTTAGCCGTTGCTTTGTTGAATGGCACTGCAACAGAATATTACCTGCTTTCACTTTCATGGTGATGGCTGTACAGAAATGGAATTCTGACAGTAATCACATTCTTGTTGGCTTTCTTTAGGATTTGTTTCTGATGTGTGTTCATAGTTGGCCTTTTAAGTATTTATATACAGCAGGTCTGCCATTCTTTAGCGTCCGAAGTGATTATCAAGTGGGTCTGCTGCCAGTTTGTAGTGAAACCTCTTCAGTAACTAACCAGAAGATGTCATAATAGATCAATCAGAGCGCTGGCTAATTGGTGTCTCTCAGAAATGTTTATCTCTGTTCACATCTGAGAATGTTAAAGTACTTCACCGATGGCCAGCGTTCGAGTTTTATTTTTAAGCTTTGCTGATTTCATTACAGTTTGAAATTTAAGTTAATCTTTGTTTGCATTTATCAGCAAATTTCATTCCTATCAGTTGGTTAGATTGATCATCAATCATAATCACCAATTACAGATACATATACAACAATGACAAAGGAAGGTTGATTGCAGCACTGAGTACTTCTTGGCCTATCTGTAGCTTTCAACATAGATGATAACTGCATCCTCTTTGAATACCCCTTCTCTATTGCTCGGTGTGCATCATTCCATCCTTGCATATCTTATGAAAACCAGAGAATTGCCAGCAATAGCTGCTTTCCCACTCTCGCACTGGAGATCACCACACATCTTTCCTTGGTCCCCTTTTATTTATGAGCTACATTCAACCCTTTGGTGATAGTATCCAAAAACACAACTTCAGTGGCGGGATTCTCCCGTACCCGGCGGGGCGGAGAGTCCCGGCGGGACGGAGTGGCACCTTCAGGGGCTAGGCCGGCGCCGGAGTGGTTTGTGCCCCGCCGACCGGCGTGGAAGGCCTTTGGCGCCACACCAGCCGGGGCCGAGGGACTCTGCCGGCCGGCGCAAGTCCACGCATGCGCAGGAGCATCAGCGGCGGCTGACGCCATCCCCGCACATACACGGGGGGGGGGGTTACCTACCCATTGGCCATCGCAAAGTTTGACACGGCCGATGTGTAGGAAAAGAGTGCCCCTACGCCCGTGGATTAGTGGGCCCCGATCGCGGGCCAGGCCACCGTGGGGATACCCCCCGGGGCCAGATCGCCCCGGGCCCCCCCCCCCAGGACCCCAGATATCACCCGCGCCGCCAGGTTCCGCCGGTAAGGGACATAGTCTGATCCACGCCGATGGAACCGGCAAAAAACCAGTGGGACTTCGGCCCATCGCGAGCCTGAGAATTCGGGCAGCCCCGGGGCCCATTGAGTCATGCCGGCCCCTGTCATTCTCCGAGGCTGGCGGCGCGACTCACGCCTCACCGACTTTTGGAGGACCGGAGAAATCACCAGCCGGCAGGGGCGGGATTCATGCCGACCCCCGGCGATTCTCCGACCCGGCGGGGGGGGGTCAGAGAATCCGGCCTAGGTTCCATGTGCCTGCTAAGAAAGCTCAGCTCTGTCCCATCACCACTCCCTTGGACGTATCAGCCATCTCTGATTTGTCACACTGCTTTCCAACATCCAGTATTTCCAGTCTTTGATGAGCAGACATTTTCTCCAGTTAAATCTTTAAACGAGCAAAACCATAATCTTTGGTCCCCACCAGAAACCCCATTCCCTGACTGCCATTTCCGTTCCTGGTAACTCGCTTAATCTGAGCAATACCATTCACTACTTTGGTTGAAAGCGGATGCTGGAATCTGAAACCAACGAGAAAACGCTGGCAAATCTCAGCAGGTCTGGCAGCATCTGTCAAGAGGGAAAAGAGCTAATGTCTCGAGTCCATATGACCTTTTGTCAAAGCTAAAAAAAATGTGGGAAATATTCCTACTATGGGATGAGAGAATCAAAGATGAGTCAAAGCCAGAGAAACCAAGGGAACAGAGTGCTAATAGCCACACAAACCAAGGAGAAAGTGTATTAATGGCAGTCCCCAGAGAGAACAAAAGTATGAAAGGCCAAACAGCAGAGAAACTAGCATCAGAGGGTAAGGTGTGACAGATGTAGATGTGGGGGGAGGGGAAACGGAAGCAAAGAGGAGAAAAGGTAAGGAAAGGGGGGATAAAGATAGGGGGGAAATATATATAAAGAAAGACAAGAAATAAATAAATGGTAAAAGACAGTTAAAATGAAATGGGGTGAAAACAAAGGAGTTGAGGTGGGGTAGAGCTAATAATCTGAAGTTGTTGAATTCAATATTGAGACCGGAGTGCCTAGCCGGAAAATGAGATGTTGTTTTTCCAGTTGAGTTGAGCTTCACTGGAACATTGCAGCAGGCCAAAGACAGACATGTGGGCACAAGAGCATTGTGTTAAAATGGCAAGCAACGGGAAGGTCAGGGTCCTGAACGCGCAGACCAAAGGTGCTCTGCAAAGCAATCACCCAGTGTGCGTTTGGTCTCTCCGATATAGAGGAGATCACATAGGGAGCAGCGAATGCAATAGACCAAATTGACAGAAGTGCAAATGAAACTCTGCTTAACCTGGAATTAATGTTTTGGGCTTGGGATGTTAAACATCCACTACTTTGGTGTTCCGGCCCGAATGGGCCGAGCGGCCTGCCGTTCCCGACCTGTTCACGCTGGCGGCAACCACACCTGGTCGCTGCCGGCGTGAACAGCGTGCAAAAGGTGAGTTTGGGGCCTGTGGGGGAGGAGAGGGGATTGAGCACCATGGACGTGCTCGGGAGGGGACTAGCCCGCGATCGGTGCCCACCGATCGTCGGGTGGAGACGCACTCTTTCCCCTCCACCGCCCCGCAAGATCAGGCCGCCACGTCTTGCGGGGCAGCGGAGAGGAAGACGGCAACCGCGCATGCGTGGGTTGGAGCCGGCCAACCTGCGCATGTGCAGCTGACGTCATTAGGCGCCGCCGGCCACGTCATTCTCGGCGGCCGAGTTTGACGAAATGCCGCTCCTAAGCGGCCTCCGACGCCGTCGTGAAACACTCCGGGTTTCACGACGGCGTCGGCCGTTGCGGAGAATTCCGCCCAATATATCTTAACTTGTCCCAAATCTCATTCACCCATCTCTCCATAGCCGAAGCCTTCCTTGCCATTTAGCCTCCGCCAGCACTACAAACCCTCAAATTTCCTAAACTCCCCCCCCCCCGCCAATTCTGGCTCCTTATGCCAAATTTTAGTCCACTACCATTGGCAGCTGTGCTTTCAGTTGCCTGGGACCCAACCTTTGGATTCCCTGCCCTAAATCTCAACGTCTCTTTCCCCGTTTAAAGTGCTATAATCTACTTCTAGTTTTTATTCATTTGTTCTGATTTCCTGTCCTCTGATCAGGAATATGTCAGAAGTGTTTTATTGCTGTCGCTTATCTTAAGCATTTTGGGATTCTTCACACTGTTAAATATTCTACAGAACTGTAATTTGTTGCCGGCATCACCAAAATATGCTTTGCAGTTTGGTAATTTGAAGTTGCAGCAAGCAACAGACAAATTTTGAGAAATAATTGTCTGATCTACTTGTTGAAAATTTGAGATTCGCTCAATATATATTGACTCACACCCTCCATATTGTGCGAATAATGAATAAAAATGAAAACAATTGTAAGAAGCAATACTCTTTAGTTATAACTCTTTAGTTAGTTTCTCTTCTGCTCCGGGAAATCGGTTTTCTGAACACCTTCAAAGCTAAAGGGCGGTTTTCCCTCGTCCCTTGGAGGCAGTGGGACTGAGGGGAGTGTGGTGCCGAGAAAATTGGGAAGTGAAAAAAAAAATGAAAAAAATGAAAAAGTGCTGGAGAGACTTGTCGATGTGTCCCTGCCTCCAGCTGCTTTTCCAGGGCAGGGTTTAGTGCAATCCTGACAATCCACAGGACAGTGGGTGGAAAGCCAATTAAGGTTGTTGAGGAAGCAATTAAAGTTTCCCAGGATGATGGAATGTTAACACCAGTGCATGGGAACCACATGGGGAGATTTTCCAGGTGCTTGGAGGCAGGTTTGGAGACAGTGGAAATAGGACAATTAGAAAATTGGCTGCCAAACAGATCTCCCAGCATGCTCTCCCCCGCCCCCCCACTTTTCCAAGGGTTGAGGTGGCCACCCACTTTGCAGCGGCATGACATCAATTTAAACTGTGAAGGAGCCAATTAAGAGGGATTTTCCCAGTGGAATCCCAGGTTGAATTTTACCAATCCCATGGGGGTGAGCTGAGAGATAGGGATGGGGTTGTAAAATGGTGAAGACCAGTAGGGGTGGAGTATTCTTGCTGCCAAGCTATCTTGTCAGCAATGGGGAACATGGAAAGCACTCCTACTCAGAAGCCAAATGATTCTCTTTAGTGGTCAATTAATGGCAACTGATGGCATTTTACCAATGGTGGGAAGCCCTCTGCCATAGAACATAGAACAGTACAGCACAGAACAGGCCCTTCAGCCCTCGATGTTGTGCCGAGCAATGATCACCCTACTTAAACCCACGTAACCCGTATACCCGTAAACCAACAATCCCCCCATTAACCTTACACTACGGGCAATTTAGCATGGCCAATCCACCTAACCCGCACATCTTTGGACTGTGGGAGGAAACCGGAGCACCCGGAGGAAACCCACGCACACACAGGGAGGACGTGCAGACTCCACACAGACAGTGACCCAGCCGGGAATCGAACCTGGGACCCTGGAGCTGTGAAGCATTGATGCTAACCACCATGCTACCGTGAGGCCATGTAGGGAGACAGCCAGCTAAAACATTGGCTGCCTCCTCATGGGCTCAAGGGTGGGGTTGTGGGGGGGCAGGTTGATGGCTGAGCGGGTCTCTGAGTCGGATGGATACAATTTGTCCCACTGTGAGGTCCCATAGTGGAAATGGCCAGCCCCATGGGAACAGCATCGCTTGCTGGAATCAACAAGCCCCTTTCACGTGTTTTGCCTTCATGTCGCTGTTGCTCCCAGAACATACTCACCTACACTTCCATCTCAGCTTCAGTGACAACCCTGTCTGCTACCACCCTGCTGATCTCTGCGGCACCCTCTTCCATTGCTGTCAGAATTGAGAGGAGGGTGGCTTTGCCATCAGTGCGAGTTTGTCCTGGGCATTGTTCGTGCCCTCCTCCGAGAAGGTGAAGAACAAGAGTTTGCTAAATATAAAGGGCCAATGCATGCATTGTGTGGCACAGGCAAATTTGACACTCCTCACACTGGAAAGAGGAGCAACCATTTATCAGTTTAACTCTGTCTCAGGCGTTTTCGGTACAAGACAAATGGACACATTACTTTGCATTGCTGCAAACCATGTGACGTCCAGTGTTCCATGCATTGCATATGACAAACTCATCACTATCCACTGTGTTGCATGGCACTCACCTTGACATACCTCAAAAGGTCTTTGAAACACTTCGAAAATTATACCCAGATCGCTGCTGAGATGCCGTGTGACTCCAACTTGGTTAGTCATGCTGGCTGGCCACCTCCTCCTTCTCCCCCCTTCCCTCCCACCCATTCAGGAAACAGAACATGTCTCTGTGTCTTCACCACCTCCAACATAACCTCCAGGAAGAATTGTGTGATTCATGGTACAGCTCTTCCCTGTCACTCTTCAATTTTGGTCCACCCCCTCATGTTCCAGTCTCTCCAGAGCACTCTCACTGCAGCCACAATGAAGACAGCCAGCTATTCCATCAATTTGACCCAGCAGTGCACCCTCCCACCTTCTCATCCTGCCCTCTGCCCATAATGGGCAGTGAACCCAGAGGTAGGATATTAATTGTTTGCTTTCTGACAGATTGAACTGGATGACATACCACTCTCACTTCCAGTTTGCAAACATAGTAATGAAGATGCCTGGCATTAAAAACAAAGTCAGGAAAATGCAACCCAAAATGTCAGCTACTTCCATTGCCTTTCATTATATCTGACATGCTGTCTGATGACTTAAAACCTCTTTTGTTTTTTCTCTCTTACACCAACCAAGTACAATCTGAAGTTTTTAGTGGTGATTTTAGTTTTGCATTGATTTAATTCAACTGATACAGTTGAGGTGTATATCTTTGAATACCCTTCTAAAATGGCATTTAAAAACATTCTTCTAAAAAGGCATAAAGAGACTCAAGATTACGTCTCAGATTGCAGAAGCACAGATAGAAATGATAGTTATTTTATATTATACTGTCACATTATAATTTGGGCGCCATGTCATATTCTAGATTCTTATCTGATGTCCACTCTTTTTGCCAGGTAACCTTTCCATCCAGTTAGCCATCTTGCAACCTAACTGTCATTCTGAATAAGAGAAGCAGGAAGGTTTATTTTGCTGACATTTGAATAAACACTGCCAGTAGCTGACCTCTGAGAATGAATCTTGAACATTGATGGAAGAGATACACTTCCATTGATAGTTTTTTTTTCACCTTCTCCAGTCAAGCTGGACCAACTTGATAAATAAATCCAAATGTAAGAGCAAAAGAAATAGGATCAGGAGACCATACAGTCCTAAAGCCTGCTCCACCATTCTGCATGATGTGACCATGGCTGATCTTCTGCCTCAGTCCCAGTTACATGCCACACTCCCCATATCCTTTGATTTCCTGGAGAGACCAAAACCTGTCTATCTCAACCTTAAATATATATATTTTTTTCTTTACTTTTTGCAATTAAGGACAATTTAGTGTGGCCAATCCACCTACCCTGCACATCTTTGGGCGTGGGGGTGAGACCCACGCAGACATGAGGAGAATGTAGAAACTCTACATTGACAGTGACCCAGGGCCGGGTTCGCACCCAGGTCCTTGGCATTGTGAGGCAGCAATGCTAACCAATGCGCCACCATGCTGCCCCATCTCAGCCGTAAATGTAGCCAATGATGTAGCACTCCCAAATGTCGGGGATAGGGAATTCCAAACCCTCTGAGGATAACTGCAAAATCCTGATATTTTTATTTATACTCCAAAATTTAGGCTGAAAAATCTAACCCATCACTTTTGTTAATAAATTTAGAATGCCCAATTATTTTCCCTTCCAATTAAAGGGCAATTTAACGTGGCCAATTCACCTACCTTGCACATATTTGGGTTGTGCGGCGAGACCCAAGCAACCCCAGGGAGAATGTGCAAACTCCACACGGATAGTGACCCAGAGCCGGGATCAAATTTGGGACCAGTAGTGCTAACCACTGCACCACCATGCTGCCCTCACCCATCACTTTTTAAACCTTGAGACAGCTTGCGAATAATTCTGAAAAGAAAATCTTAAAGAAAGTCAGTGCAACTTACCTACCCGCTCTGAAGAAGTGTCACATGGATGCAAAATGTTAACTCTGTTTCTCTCTCCACAGATGCTACCAGACCTACGGAGTCTTTCCAGCATTTTATGATTTTATTTTAAGTAACCTACCACTTGGATTTCCACTTAAATGGACAATATCATTCTGAGAGTCTTTCATATGTGTAAGTTGAACCGTTTGGAGGAAGGTTTCTTCACTGGATATGTTGGGCGGGATTCTCTGATCCTGGGGCTAAGTGTTGAGGCCGTCGTAAACGCCGAAGCGTTTTACGAAGGCGTCACCTGGCCCCTAGGATCAATGATCCTGTGCCGCACAGGGAGCCAGCACAGCACTGGAGAGTCTCACGCTGCTCTAGCTGCCAATACGGATGTCAGAACGGGCACGCGGGTCAACGCATGTGTGCCACGGCCGGAGAAAGTTTGCGCATGCGCGTGTGTTGACTTCTCCGCGCTATCCCCAACGCAACATGGTGGAGGGTAACAGGGGCTCAGCGCGGAGGAACATAGGCCCCCACTGGGATAAGCCCACCCACTGATCGCTAGGCCCCGATCACGGGCCAGGCCACCGTAAAGGCCCCCCACCCCACCAGGTCGACTCCCGCAACATGAACACCAAGGTCCCGCCGGGTAGGACCATACGAGAACAGCGGCAGCGGGATACGGCCTAACTCGGCGGGCACTCGGCCCATTGCGTGGGGAGAATCGCCGGGGGGCCGCATTGAGCGTCCCCCGACCAGCACCGTGCCGATCGCACCAGCGTCAACGGCTGCAATTCTCCGGTTGAGGGTTTTTCTGGTGACCGGAGAATCAGCAAACCTGCATCGGAGCGGCGTCACGTGAATTGCGCACCCCCCCCCCCCCCCCCCCCCCAGCGATTCTCCGTCAACGCGGGGTCAGAGAATCCTGCCAGGTGTATGTGTAGGTACACTTTATGATGCGTTACTGAATATCATAATGACATATTGATCCAAGTATATCTTTGAAACCTGAAGTGATCATTTATTACATTATTCCAATTTGGGGAGTCATTCATCATTTAATTGCAACAGTTCTGTCTCTATACATCTTGGAAGCTGGATTTCGTGATCCAATGTTACACTGGCCTGGATTCTCTGTTTTGGGGATTAAGTGCTTCCTCCAGCAGAGAATTGGGACTGGTCTCCGTTGGCGCTCGGAGTGGTGGCCAGGTGCAACCATGAAAGCATATGCATGGGGGAGAGATTATTCGATTCTTTTGGAATCCCTGAATTGGGCTGGAAGTTTGAGCAGGCAGGCACCACGCCCGACCACAGTACTAATCTTACCCCCCCCCCCCCCCCCCCCACACCCCCTCCGGATGACAAAGAAGTTCTATTCAGTTGTGCATCTTGCAAATAGCAGAGGCTGCTGCTTTGGTACACCGATGGTAGAAGGAGGCGATGTTTAAGCCATTGGCTGAAGTGCCAATTGAGTGGGCTGCTTACCCCTGAATATTGTTGAGCTTCTTTAGCTTTCTTGAGGCTGTATCCATCCAGGCATTCCATTATCAGTGGTAGAGAGATTTTAGGAAGTCAGAAGGTGAGCCATTTAATCACAGAATATCCAAACTCTAACTTGTTGTAGTTGTAATGGTCCTTCCTGTTGATTCCCCTATTTCCCTTTCTTTATTTTTGCCATTATAATTTTTGGAAGCACCTCCCAAACCCTCAACTTTCACTTCCGAGAAAGACAAGGGCAGGAGGTGAATGGGGACTCCCACCACCTTCAAGCTCCCCTCCAAGTCACACTCCACATTGAATTTGACAGGTGTCAGCATTCCTTCATTGGCACTTGATCAAAATGTTGGTACTCCTTAATTAACGGAATGGCTTCATCACAGACTGCAATGTTTCAAGGAGGCTACGAACATCAGATTGTAAATGTTTGTAATACAAAATCAGTAATATTACTGAACAAAAACGAAAATTACAAATCAGACTAAGGATCTACTATCGATATTTCACGTATATTTTCTCTTTTAATCTACTGACAGGGCTTACTATATGTAATGTTTCTAGAAATATTAATCAATTATATTTCTAAAGCTGTAGTAGTGTTGCATGAAATGTTCTGAAGTATTTTGCAGGTGATCAACCCAGCTGGAAAGAAAATGTTTTCCTGCTTGATAATCAAGATGTCTCTCTGATGTAGGATTCAAACATCCAAGTATATCTCAACTAGAAGAGTCGATAACATCTTCTCTGCCATTATTCCTCTGAAGTTACCTTTGGGAGTATGGCATTTATTTTTCAGATGCCTTCAAGAGATGTTCTACTAAATTGATGATTTATTGTTTGCGTCAAGATATCTGTGTTCGACTGCCATATAAGGAGTTTTATCCAAGTATTGAAATTGTTGCTCCTGTCTGTTGGAAAAATAAAGGAAACTGAAAAGGAAACAAAGACAGCAACACTAATCTGCAACTTGGTAAATAAGGATATGACAAACTGAACTGATCAAAAACAATTCCTTTATTTAGATGGAAATCACAATTCAGAAAAGAAAATCACCCAAAAAGCAAAGGCATTTAAAAGCTTTTTTGCCACTGATGTCCTTGGAGGTACAAAATGGGATGCATTCTCCATTGCCCACTGCCACAATCGGGGGCTGGGATTCTCCGTTGCCCGCCGTCGATATTGTAATCGGCGAGCTGGCGGAGAATGTCTGTTTACGACTGAATTGGGGTGATGCCTCTTTTTGGATGCTCCGCACCTCCAAAACGGCATCATCAAGGAGTATGCCGCATGCCATCGGGACAGCCTCAGGACTCAGCTTCCAGGAAGGTGTGCTGAAAGCAACCATCTGAAACAAAGACTCCTTTTCCTGTTACTTATTATTTTCATCCCTCTCTTCCACTCTGCATTTATTTGTCTTGTGGGTGTGCAGATGGTGGGGGGCACGTTAAAGTGAGGGATTATGAATTAGATTATGGTTAACCAGTTGTATTTGTTTCATATTTTTTTAGTTTTTGTATTAATAAAAAGTAATTATGTTTAAATCTACAAACCTGCTGACTGTAATTATTGGATAGCCAAGGACTTAAGGTATTTTTCTAAGAATTATTTGTGCATTGCATATTGCGACTCCAGGTCAAGTGGGCCTGGAATTGACCGCACCCTAGCCCAGGGTGTCATAATATAGTGTACACTGGCATATACGTGGCTAGTGGAGTTAAGTGTCTGGTCAATGATGACTGACGAAGGAAGGGACTTCACAATTCTAATGTAATTGAATGTCAATGGGAGGTGGTCAGACAATGTTTTGTTCTTCAAATCAGCCCCACATTTGTCCATATGATGAAGGGAGTGGAATTAAAGAAACAGTTGTTCTTGCACCAATGGATCTAATTGGAGATTCAAACTAGGAGAAGGATTTTTTTTTCTTAAAAGACACAACGCAAGTGGTAGCTGCCTGCAGAAACCTCTCTGAAACTGTGCCTCTTCAGTAGGAAACATTGGATCGGCATGGATGAAGGGTCATTGGCCCAGGATCATTGGTTTTAACTTGTCTTTCCAAAAAAGAGGCACCACTTTCATAATCCCTGTATTATCAAATGTAGCTTTTTGCATTTTAGGGTTAACTTAGCTGATTTAAATTTGTTCTAGAAGTTTCCATATCTACTTCTGGGGTTTTAAATGCATATCTTACACTGATAATAATTAATTGACATCAATGTTTTCAATAAAGTTCTGCTGACACTTGAAATACTTTGTAAAGTTACATATTTGTGAAGATTATTAAGCATTTGAAAGCTACAAAACTTTTAGCTGTTAGCTGTTGTATTATTATAGTAATGTAATCTTTGGGCTTATTTACTGTACAGTGCATAAAGGATTGGGCAAAAATGTTGAGGTTTCCTTCCACAGGCCAAAGATGTGTAGGTTAGGTCAATTGGCCATGCAAAACTGTGCTTAGTGTCCAAGAATGTGCAGGGTAAATGGATTGGCCATACTACATTTTCTACAGTGGCCAAAAGGTTAGGTGGGGCTACTGGGGGTTACGGGGATAGGGTGTGGCCATGGACCTATGTAGGGTGCTGTTTCGGAGGGTTGGTGCAGACTAACGGGCCAAAGGGCCTTCTTCTGCACTGTGTTAATTCTTTGTCTCATAGCTGTGTGTGTGTGTGTGTGCTCCGCTCAAAGCAAAAGTGAAACTAAGACTGGATCACATGACACATTTCCCTTGAAGTGATATTATACTGACATTCCTCAAAGGTATATAATAATATTAGCAAAAAAGCTATCTAGATGTACAGTTAATGGGCCATAATTTCCTCAAAATGACAAGCAGCATTAGATTGTTACTCCGTACCAACTTACCTTCTCTAAATTGCAGGGTCATATCGGGGCTGTGGGTTCAGGTCAGGTCAGAGGTCTGCAGCCTGGTCGATCAAGAAAGGTTGCGGGGAGGGGGGGGGGGGGGTTGAGACAGGGGGTCAGGTTGAAGCCCAGTGGGGGCTACCATGTAGGTGGGGAGGGGGTAATACAGTGTGAAGGGGGGGCAGTGCTTCGTGGGAGGCCATTGGGGGATTCCTCTGGGGTTTCAGGTGTGAAAGGGTGTCCCACGCAGGGCTGGGTCCGGGTGCAAAATCATTACTCTGAAGTTAACAGTGCTTTCACTTCTACCTCTTCCAGAGTAACTATTAGTGTAACACTGACAAAACCATCCAAAGTCAGCAATTTAAATTACTTTGTCATATGGTTCCCAGCCCAGCTCAATTGACCAGGAGACGTTATGGCTTCTGGGCAATTTATATGTAAACCCTTATTTGGGAGCTTCCGAAATGGATTCCTCAGAGCAGCTTTGGCTAACTGAGTTGGGTTTCTATGGAAACACATACACCAGTTCAAATCAAATTCATTGCAGCACCTTCCCCTAGTTTGAATCTCTCCAATTAAATCCATTGGTGCATTCAATAATTTTTGTGCCAGGCAGTCTGTACTGTGCATTCACATTACTTTGCGACCATGTCAGATTTTCAACATCGAATCAATGTTAAATAATCAAATGGGAAAATGTTGAAAAACATTTTGTACAGAACACATGAATGCATCATGGACACCACACGGGCTTCTATTTCCGTAACATTTTAAACTTCAGGTCAGCTGTCCGAATTTACAAACCCAAGGGGTTTTGTTCGTGAAAAACACAGTAACTAACAAGTATACATTGAGATCATAGAATCATAGAAGTTACAGTGCAGAAGGAGGCCATTCGGCCCATGGAGTCTGCACCAGTCCTGGAACGAGCACCTTACCTAAGGCCACACCTCCACCTCATCCCTGTAACCCGCAAACCCCACCTAATCTTTTTAACCCTCAGGGCAATTTAACATAGCCAGTCCACCGAGGAAACCCACGCAGACACGGGGAGAATGTGCAGATTCCGTACAGACAGTGACCCAAGCCAGGAATCAAACATGTGTCCCTGGAGCTGTGAAACAACAGTGTTAGCCACTGTACTACGGGGCCGCCCACTAAATGGGGCAGCGCGGTAGCATGGTGGTTAGCATAAATGCTTCACAGCTCCAGGGTCCCAGGTTCGATTCCCAGCTGGGTCACTGTCTGTGCGGAGTCTGCACGTCCTCCCAGTGTGTGCGTGGGTTTCCTCCGGGTGCTCCGGTTTCCTCCCACAGTCCAAAGATGTGCTGGTTAGGTGTATTGGCCATGCTAAATTGCCCGTAGTGTCCTAAAAGTAATGTTAAGGGGGGGGGTTGTTGGGTTACGGGTATAGCGTGGGTTTGAGTAGGGTGATCATGGCTCGGCACAACATCGAGGGCCGAAGGGCCTGTTCTGTGCTGTACTGTTCTATGTTCTATGTTCTAAAAGCTTTGAGCACTTGTTCCCATGTTTCCGGAGTATTCGAGTGGGAAGATCGAGTTCTACTCCAATGCTGAGCATGGCAAAGTGCATCCAGTGAAAACATTGATGCTCCAAATATGATGGAAATTAGGAGACTTCTGGCAAGCGGTGAAGCACACGTAGTGACCACATCCAACAAATGTTTCAGGTTTTTAAACATGTGACTCTTCCCTGTTAAAGAGGCAGCTTGTTATAGTTTTCCATGTTTTCCTTTTTACCTTTAGCTGCAAGAAGCTCAGGTTTCCTGTACATTTCTCCCCCAACATCGATAACTTTGTTCCTTCCATAAAAAGCCGAGTCCCGCCGGCGCTGTCCACACCTGCTCTTACCCGGCCGGACCTTGGCGTGGATGCATCTGGGGGCGGCCTGGTGGGGATGGGTGGAGGGGGGGTCCGACCCTGGGGGGGGGGGGCCTCCTCTGTGGCCTGGCCCGCGATCGGGGCCGACCGATCGGCGGGCCAGCCTCTCAAGCTGGCGGCCTCTTTTGGTCGGCGTCGGCCCCTTTGCCCTAAGCCATGTTGCGTTGGAGCCGGCGCGGAAAAGGGAGCCACTGCGCATGCGCACATTGCCGCCGGCCCCACTGCGCATGCTCAGACCCGCGGCGCCGATCTGACACCGGGGATCGGCAGCTGGAGCGGCGTGGATCGCTCCAGTGCCTGATGTATTGGGTAAGATGGGTCTGCGAGGACTACGTTTACTGCAGCAGTGAGAGAGACAGGCTTCCAACACTTGAAGAAATGCAACTTGATTTTATTGATCTCTTAACTATCATACATACTTTAACTGTGGGTTGACACTATGCTGAGTTGACTGGAGACCTGAGGCTAACCTGAACAGACTATCTTACTACCACATGGTGTTTGTTCTAGTTGTTGCTCACGGGCTCTGACTGTCTCAGAGGCTGGATCCCAAGAGAGCGGGGAAACTAGTGCCCTCTGGCTTTATAGTGGCCGTGTCCTGTCTGGTGATTGGCTGCTGTGTTCTGTGTGTTCATTGGTCATCCTGTATGTCAATCACTGCCTTTCTGTGCACCATCATATTCCTGTGTGTATATTATGACATCTCCCCCCCTTTTTTTTAACTTAAAAAAAAAATGTGTGTAGGTCAAAAAATAGTGAGTGTGTGTGCAGGAGCCTGACTATATACAAAGTATGTGAACGTATTTACATGGGAAGGTGTCTAGTGCAGATAGAGGGCAGATAACAAATTAGGAAGAAACAATATGTACAGATGTGTAAACGGATTACAAGGTAATGCAACATTCAGTCTATAAATGGCGGGCGACGAATTCTGGTTGACCGCATCAAGGGTGGGTCAGGGGCCGCCTTCACTGGAATGGGCATAACTGCCTCCAATGTAGAGGTTGGTAAAAGAACTGGCAGATCGGTGGCCTCGTGGAAAGGATGCGAGGTGGGACATCACGTACAGGTGGCGGGCATGGAAGTAGCCGCAGTGCCCACCTATTACGCCGAAGAAAGGAGCCATCATGCATGCGAACTAAGAACAATTTTGGGGACACTTGCTAACCACCACAGCTGTGGCAGACCAGCCACCGTCAGGCAGCTGAACACGAACTCGATCAGCAGTGACCAGAGCAGGGGGATCTTCCCATTCGACTGGGGGTAGTGGGGCCTTAAAGTGACGGGCGTAAAATTGTACTGCTGGGCAAAATCAGTCCACGCCTGGCTCAAGAAGCATGGGCCATTATCAGTCATAACTGTAAGTGGAATGCCATGACGGGCAAGGGTTTCTTTGCATGCCTTGATGACTGTTGCTGATGTGAGGTCAGTCAGTCTGACCACCTCGGGGTAGTTAGAAAAGTAGTCCACAAGGAGGACATAGTCTCGGCCCTTTGCAACTTTGGACCACAGAGAGGACACCAGTCATGAGGCTGCAGAGTCTCTTTTGGCTGAGCCGGCTGGAACATTTGGCACGTTGGGCAATTGAGGACCGTGTTGGCGATATCCTGACTGATGCCTGGCCAATATATTGCCTCTCGGGCTCGACGGCGACACTTTTCGACCCCCAGGTGACCCTCGTAGATTTGGCCGAGGACCAGCTATCGCATGCTCTGTGGGATTACTATCCTGTCCAGTTTCATTAGTATGCCATCCACTACCGCTAGATCGTTCTTTATATTGTAGAACTGTGGGCACTGCCCCTTTTGCCAACCATCCGTAAGATGTCGCATGACCCGCTGGATTCCTGGCAATCTCCTGATGAATTTGCACAAACCTTTCATCAGTGGCCGGAAAGTTGGATGCACAAAACTTCACCTGAACGTCTATCTGACAGACAAAGTCCGACTGCTCACACGGCGTGGTGATGGATCTAGAGAGTACGTCGGTCACAATGAGCTCCTTGCCCGGGGTGTAGACCAGGTCAAAATCGTAGCGGTGGAGTTTGAGGAGGATACGTTGTAGCTGTGGCGTCATATCATTGAGGTCTTTCTGGATGATGTGAACCAATGGCCTGTGGTCCATCTTGACGAGTGAATTTGGGGAGTTCATATACGTAATCATGGAATTTGCCAATCCCTGTGAGGAGGCTGATGCGACCATCAATTCATTCAGAGACACGAGTTGAAGTAAACTGTGGGTTTAATCGGCTTACAACTGAGCCTGCCTGCGACTATACTGAACTGAGGGCGAACTCACAGGACCGCAGCACTTATAGTTCCTGCTGGAGGCGGAGACAAGGGCGGAGCCCTGTACATGCTCCTCATCTCCCCTTGTGGGCAGAGCCGCGCAACGGCTCACAGATGGAGCCCACAGCGACACAGTGATACACAGTCTGAATTTATAGTGGTTACACATTCACCACAGAGGCCCAGGCATTCTTTTTCAATCTGAGCATATCGTTGCTCAGTAGGTGTCATGGCTCTAGATGCATATGCAACTGGGGCCCAGGAGGAGGATTCGTCCCGCTGGAGGAGTACTGCCCCAATGCCAGCCTGGCTCACGTCGGTGGAGATCTTCGTCTCCTTGGCTAGGTCGAAAAACGTAAATACCGGGGCCTTGGTGAGTTTCGCCCCGAGCTCACGCCACTCTCGCTCATGAGCGGGGAGCCACTGGAAGTCCGTAGTTTTTTAAACGAGATTGCAGAGAGCTGTGGTGTGTGATGCAAGGTTGGGGATAAACTTCCCAAGGAAGTTGACCATCCCTAGGAAGCGGAGGACCGCCTTCTTCTCCTCCGAAGTCTTCATGGCTTTGATCGCCGACACCTTGTCTGCATCTGGCTGCACACCGAACTGCAAAATACGGTCGCCAAGGAACTTTATTTCTGCGTGACCGAACGAGCGTTTTGCTCTATTGAGTCGGAGGCCATGCCCGTGGATCCTATGGAATACTCGTTTGAGGCAATTGATGTGCTCCTGAGGAGTTGTGGACCAGATAATGATATCATCGACGTACACTCTCACCCCCTCGATGCCCTCCATCATTTGCTCCATTATTCGGTGGAACACCTCCGAGGCAGAGATGATACCAAAGGGCATCCAATTGTAACAGTAACGACCAAACAGGGTGATAAATGTGCACAGCTTTCGACTGGACGTGTCCAGCTGTATTTGCCAAAACCCCTTGGAGGCATCCAGCTTCGTGAAAAACTTGGCGTGAGCCATTTCGCTGGTGAGCTCTTCTCGTTTAGGTATAGGTAGCGTTCCCTCATGATGTTACGGTTCAAATCTTTGGGGTCGATACAAATGTGAAGTTCCCCATATGGTTTTTTGACACAAACCATGGAGCTAACCCAGTCAGTGGGTTCCGTGGCCTTAGAAATGACGCCCTAGTCCTGGAGGTCTTGCAGCTGCTGCTTGAGGCAGTCCTTAAGGGGTGCCGGCACCCGACACGGTGCATGAATCTCAGGGGTGGCATTTGGCTTCAGTAGTATCTTGTATCGGTAGGGCAGTGTGCCCATACCTTCGAAGACACTGTAGTATTATGCTATGATGTCATCTAATTGGGTTTGGAAGTTGACATCTGGCGATGCCGTTGCCTCAGCGGGCGACATGATATGAGCCCCCTGCACAAGATTCAAGCTTTAGCAGGCCTGAGCACCGAGAAGGGAATCTCTGTTGGTTCCTACAATTTCAAAACGCAGGGTTGCTTTTGAAGAACGATTGGATACTGCAAGCTGGCATGAGCCAGCTCTTGGGATCCAGCCTCTGAGACAGTCAGAGCCCATGAGCAACAACTAGAGCATCCACCATGTGGTAGTAAGATAGTCTGGTCAGGTTAGCCTCAGGTCTCCAGTCAACTCAGCATAGTGTCAACCCACAGTTAAAGTATGTATGATAGTTAAGAGTTCAATAAAATCGAGTTGCATTTCTTCAAGTGTTGGAAGCCTCTCTCTCTCATTGCTGCAGTAAACGCAGTCCTGCAGACCAACAAATTATGGTACCAGTGAGTCATGCTCGAGTTTGACGGACATACCTTGAGATATTCTGCCTTTGACCAGCGATCAGCCATCCGGTAACATGGACAGCATCCGCCCTCCCCCGCCGCTCCACATCGCCAACAACCTCGTTGCAAACTGGAAGATTTTCAATCAAAAGTTCCAGCTGTAGGGCAGCACGGTGGCCTAGTGGTTAGCACAATCGCCTCATGGCGCTGAGGTCCCAAGTTCGATCCCGGCTCTGGGTCACTGTCCGTGTGGAGTTTGCACATTCTCCCCGTGTCTGCGTGGGTTTCGCCCCCACAACCCAAAACCCAAAAATGTGCAGAGTAGGTGGATTGGCCACGCTAAATTGCCCCTTAATAGAAAAAATAATTGGGTAATCTAAATTTATTTTAAAAAAGTGCCAGCTTTATCTTGAAGCCACCGACCTCGAAGCTGCATCGGATGCCAGGAAGATCGCTCTCTTCCTCTCTATACCCGGGGACCACACTATCCACATCTTTAACTCCCTCACCTTTGCTGAAGGCGAGGACAAGACAAAGTTTAAAACAGTCCTGCTGAAGTTTGACTGCCACTGTGACATCGAAGTCAACGAGGGCTTTGAACGCTATGTGTTCCAGCAGAGGCTTCAGGGTAAGGATGAACCTTTTCAGTCCTTCTTAACCCATCTCTGTATCCTTGCGCAGTCCTGCAACTACGGCTCCACTTCCGATTCCATGATCCGCGACCAGATTGTTTTTGGGTCCACTCCGATCCCCTTCGCCAGCAGCTCCTTAAAGTTAAGCGGCTCAGTCATACCATCGCCATCGAGACCTGTGTCCTACATGAGCACACTAACAACCGGTACTCCCATATCAAGGCGGCAGAGATGGCGCGGCAAGGCTGTCTCCACCCATCTTAACCCATCTCCACGATGTGGAGCGGTGCAGGCTGTAAAACAGCTTCAGGGCCTGAGTTTGGATGAGGGAGGCCATTTTGCGCTTTTCCCGGGCTCCTGCGCATGCGCGCCACGGCCAAGGGGACGGCGAGGCCAACGGCCGAACTGCACAGGTGCGCACATCGTTCGACCTCACCGCGCATGCGCGATGGCGCACAGAGCGTCCTGACGTCGGCGCCATGATGTGCAACAACTGTGACTCCACCCATTTAAAGCAGCAATGTCCCGTGAAACCTCAACGCTGTCTCCAGTGTGGCAAGCTTGGCCACTACGAAGCCCTGTACAGATCTGCTCAACTGCCCAACACACAGCGATCCCAGCCGTAGCGCAGGAACGTCCGGTCTGTACAGCAACCCATTGCAGACTCTGACATGGTTCCAGATCCCGACACCGAGGGCCTCACATTCCCGTTCCGGGTTGGCATCATCACCAAGCATTCGATGCTTTCAGCCAAGAAGGTGAAACAACTCCCAGTGATGAGCATTGATCCGGACGACGAGTGGTGTGCCACCGTTACGGTCAACAAGGCTCGCATACGCTTCAGGCTGAACACCGGCGCTTCAGCTAACCTCATTTCAAAGTCTGACCTTGACACCTTCCGTGTCCAACCAAGCATTCTTCCACCAACCTGCCAGCTCCTCGTCTACAATGGCCTGCCAGTTCCTCGACTATAGTGGTCGTGTCCTGTCTGGTGATTGGCTGCTGTGTTCTGTGTGTTCATTAATCATCCTGTGTGTCAATCACTGCCTGTCTGTGCACCATCATATACCTGTGTATATATTATGACAGTGCCATGATGGCCCCCTGTAGGAGTCAAAATTGCTGTTCCTGAGGCAATGTTGACGCCCTTGAGAAACACGACGGCACTTAAGACGGCGTCAACACTTAGCCTCAGGATCAAAGAATCCCGCCCACAGTGTTTGACCCAAGCTGTTTGTGTCATTCTTGTTTCAGGTCCGTTCATTTTGCTGCATAAGGAGTAAAGTCTCTTCAGAGGGCAAGTTCACCCACAGAAAAATAAAATCAATTATTTGGATATGATTTAATTTCTGATTTAGCCCATAAAATAATAATAATCCATAAGATAGCTCCTCGGCTCCATCTTTGCATCCTCCATTTCCTTTGTTCCACCATTGGGGCAGGTTTAGCACAGGGCTAAAGAGCTGACTTTTAAAGCAGACCAAGGCAGGCCAGCAGCACAGTTCAATTCCCGTTCCAGTCTCCCCGAACAGGTACAGGAATGTGGCGACTAGGGGCTTTTCACAGTAACTTCATTTGAAGCCTACTTGTGACAATAAGAGATTTTAATTTTTCATTTTTTCATTGCCTCAGATGTCTGAAAATTAAGCTCTGGAATTTCCCCCTTAAATATCTCTGACTTCACTTCTCTCCGCCTTTTAAACACACATTTAAAACTGCCTCTTTGACCAAGCTTTCAGTTACATTCCTGTCCTTCCTTCTGGCAGGATCTACCGGTCCTGCCGATGGTGAAAACCACCCCCACAATGACCTCCCCCCAAAACCCCCATGGTGGATTTCTCTGTCGGCAGAACATGCGAGGTCGCGAAATGTTGTAGACTTCGGCAGGAATCGGACACTCCCACCCAAAGTCTCCGTTACTTCAATATCAATCTTTCCTTATTACACTCCAATGCAGTACTTTGGAGTATATTATTCTGTTAAATATACCATATAAGTGAAAGCTGTTGTTTGGTGTAGTGCTGTGGTTGATTATTTCCTAGAATCATGATGTAATAGGAACATAGGAACACCAGTAGACCAATTAGCCCATCGAGCCTGCTCCACCATTTAGTATGACCATGGCTGACCGGACATTTGAATGCCTTTTACACCCACCATCCCCAGTGTGGTGATCTGCATCACTGTAGATACACAAGGGGTTAATGTAAGTAAACGTAGACTAGCTAGACACTAGAGGGAGCACCAGAGACATGACACACAAACACTCAACCAATACGTCAGGAATAGGACACG
This sequence comes from Scyliorhinus canicula, assembly GCF_902713615.1. NCBI lineage: Eukaryota > Metazoa > Chordata > Chondrichthyes > Carcharhiniformes > Scyliorhinidae > Scyliorhinus > Scyliorhinus canicula. The sequence goes on along the minus strand of NC_052162.1, from coordinate 68,843,442 downwards.
ACCAATGGGCATTCACGATAAACACAGAGGTGACACTATCACAGGGGGGCATTACACCAACCCATATATAAAGGACACAGCACACATGATCTTCCTCTTTCCAGTGGAGACACTCAGTGAGTACAGACACAGGGTTGATTCAACATCACACCCACCACGTGGATTGTACCAGACTGGTTTGTCAGTCTGAGTAGCTATAGAAGGATTAACAATAGAGGCAAATCCGAGTAGGAGAATTGTTAATAGTTTAATAAACGTGTTGAAGTTATCTCCACGTCTGAACCTTCCTTTGTCAAAGTGAACATCAAGGAAGCAGCTTATGCTATGCTAAGAGCATAACAAGACACCCAGAATCCTTTGTGTTATTCCTAATCAGAAATCTATCAATCTCTACCTTAAATTTACTCAATGACTGAGCTTCTACATCCGTCTGGGGTAGAGAATCCCAAAGATTTACAACCCTCTGTGTGAATAAATTTCTCTTCATCTCATTCGTAAGTGGTTTCCCTCTTATTTTGAAATTGTGCCTCCTGTTTCTAGACACACGAACCAGGTGAAACATCTTACCTGCATCTATCCTGACTATTCTTTTTCAGTATTTTGTCGGTTTCAATGAGATGACCCCTCATTCTTTGAAACTCGCAAAAAGAAAGGCTTGGTTTCCCCAATCTCTTTTCGTGAGGCAATCCCACCAGCCCCGGGACCAGTCTGGTGAATATTCATTGCACTACCTCCATGGCAATAATATCCTTTCTGAGGTAAGGGGACCAAAACTGCACATAATACTCAAGATGCAGGCTAATCAAGCTTCTACACAACTAAAACAATGCTTCACTACTCCTGCATTCAAATCCTCTTGCATTAAAGGCTAACACTCTAATAACTTACTGAACCTGCATGTTAGCTTTCAGCGACTTATGGACAAGGACACCAGGTCCCTTTGTATATCTACATTTTCTAATTTCTTACCATTTAGAAAATAATCTGTGCATGTGGGCAGCACAGTAGCATTGTAGCACTATGGGTCCCAGGTTCGAATCCCGGCTTGGGTCACTGTCTGTGCAGAGTCTACATGCTCTCCCCATGTCTGCATGGGTTTCCTCGCGTGCTCCGGTTTCCTCCCACAAGTCCTGAAAGATGTGCTTGCTAGGTGAATTGGGCATTCTGAATTCTCCCTCTGTGTACCCAAACAGGTGCCGTAAAGTGGCGACCAGGGGCTTTTCACAGTAACCTCATTGCCGTGTTAATGTAAGCATACTTGTGAGAATAAAGATGAATTATTTGTCATTCTACCAAAGTGGATTACCTTATCTTTTTTCACATTATATTCCATTTGCAATGTTCTTACCCACTCACTAAGTCTGTCCAAATCCTCCTGTAGCCGCTTTACAAAGGTATATATTTGGCAGTGAGAAATTAGCTGAGACACAATCGCATTTTTGCTGCATGATATTATTGACATGTTAAATGCTTTATGAAATGCTCTGTCTTTTTAATTAAGGTGTTTCAAATAAATAGGTTAATATCTGTTGAAATAATGCATAAAGGTATTTCACATGAACACGCTAATCCATATCTCACCAATATTACACAGTATGATTTCAAGCTGAATGGGCCTAAATTCGTTATTCTACATAATTTAATTTTTTCCGACTTACACCTCTCACTCCAATCGGAATGTGGAAGCAAATAGAGGTAAACAAAATTCTATTAACACATGGGGTGCTATAAAAATGATGGTTGTATGAAACACAGAATTATTATGGAGCAGAAGGAGACCAGTTGGCCCACTGTATCTGTATTGCCTCTCCAAATGAGCATCATGACTCAGTGACATTATCCTGCTTTTTCCCCCGTACCCTTGCACATTGTTTCTGTTCAAGCAGTCGTCTAATGCCCTCTTGAATGTCTCAATGGAACTTTCCTGCACCCTACTTCCAGGACATGCATTCCAGACCTGAACTAATTGCTGGGTGGAAAAGTTTTCTCCCACATCACATTTGCCTTTTTTTCAAATCACTTTAAATCTGTGCCCTCTGGTTCATGATCCTTTTATGAGCAGTTTCTCCTTTTCTAACCTGTCCAGCCCCCTCATGATTTTGAATATCTCTATCGAACATTCCTTTAGCTTTCTCTCCAAGGAGAACAGTCCCAATCTCTCCAATCTATCTTCATAACTGAAATTTCTCATCCCTGGAACCCTTGTAAAACTCTTCTGTACTCTGCACTGTGTTCACAACCTTCCTGTAGTGTAGTTCAGCATAACCTGCTTTCACATGTACTGTATGCCCCTATTGTTATAGCCTAGGGTACTATAAGCTTTATTAACTGTTCTCTCCACCTGTCCTGACACCTTCAATGATCTGTATACAAATGCATGGGAACACTAATGTGCCTAAAAGGTAGTAGCAGAAAAGGCATCCACCCTTTCAGCTTGTAAGATGGATGTCAATATTAACTAAGAACTGCAAGTAATATGGAAGCAGTGGCAATTATTGCCTGCTGCCTTCTTCCTGAGCATCTGCACTGTGACACCTAAGTACCGTTAACTGTAATATTGTTGTCCAATTTATTTCCATACTGCTATCGTGCATCAGCTCATCCACACAAGAATGTATGAAGATCCTTTTGTGTTTACAGAATCGGCAAATATGACATTTATTTAACATTAAAGTGAGGTAATGTATGTTCCATGTGTCTGAGTGCCTGTGAGAGAATGTGTATTAAGAGCTACAATGTGTGTAGATGTGTACTGATGCATAATGGCTTGCATATAACCTAATGGATGCTGCCATGAGATTAATTGCGGTGTGCTTATATGTTGCTTTTGATCATAGTGTTCATTTCACACTTGTGTTTCTGTAACTCAATGTGGTGTTTCCCAGGACTGATAAATGTGAAATTTCCCTGTGTATTTTGTTGCAACCTTGAGCAAACTTGATGTATCGGTATTCCAAGGAGGTTCCTGAGATATTCTCACCCATATATCAAAGGGGTCAAAGATGAATTCCACTGATAATTATGTAAGACTTAATAGCAACTGTTAGTAACCTGAGAAACAACTAGAGTAGATTGATCTGCTGCAGCACAGAAAGGTGTATCTGTATGTAGCTGCTACTGACCTGCTGTGCTCTATCAGTCTTATTCCGAATAACTCTTCCCAGCTCTAAGTACTTTGTTCCCCAAGATTTCTATCACTACAAACGAAGCATCATGTGAGATGTGTACACTTGCTGCATTAAAACTTCAGGCTGGTAAAATGTCCTTTGACTTCCTAACTCACGTCATTCAGGGTTACTGGCGAATTTGAACACAACCAGTTTCAGAGCATTGAGGTGCTTTTCACAGAGTTGAATGAAGCAGATACACCATGCAAATATTGAGTCTCCTCTGCTGAATGGAATATTCAGATATGCCTTCTACCTGAAATGTGTCCGGAAAGAATTTAGAGTGGCAGGGCCTCGGTTTGAAACCTTTGAGCCCCTATTAGTAGTGGTGCATTTGATCCATTCTGTCACTTTTGTCAAGGGAACTCTGGGTGTGCTGGAATAAAAACAAAATGCTGTGGTTGCTGGAAATCCGAAATAAACACAGAAAATGCTGGAGTTACCCAGCACATCTGGCAGATTCTGCGGTGAGAGAAACTGGGGGTGAATTCGCCGTCAGCGAGATTCTCCATTCCGCTCGTAGCGCACCCCCGCCTGTGAGTTTCCTGGTGGCGTGGGGCGGCTACAATGGGAATCCCATTGGCCAGCAGCGGGAATGGAGAATCCCGCTGCCAGCAATGGTGTGTCACCGGGAAACACGCGCTGGGGAGGCGGAGAATTCACCCCACCGTTATCCTTTCAATGTCCAATATGACACTTCTTCGGAATCGTAGTGGACTCGAATTTGTTAACCCAGTTGTGTTGTAAATGTCATTACTTTTTGCTGCCAGAGTGTCAGGAGAAGAAAACTTCTGCTCATGATCCACTTGCTCTTGGGAGGTTTCTGGGACTCATTTTTAGACACTTAACCCAAGAGAATACCATCTGGACACCAAACAGCAGACTCATTTTAACATGTAGTCATAGCAGGAATATTGGGAGAACTCTTTACTTGCAGGAGCATGTGAGTTTGGGAATGGACAGGCAGTTAAACGCTCAAAAACTGATAGTGAGTCAGGAAACCATCTCAAAACCACTGTTGCATTTAACTACAACAGGTCAGGCTGCAACACAGCAGCTCCCTTGGGAGAGGCGATTTGTCAATTTCAATATTTGAAGTAGTTCATTGAGGATGTGATTAACGTAGGTTTTGGAATTTCACTACGTGTGCATGGGTTTCCTGGAATACACCAGTGGAAGCAAGGTGAATCACAGCAGCATTGAAGCGCCAAAGAAATGACAGGCAAATATTCCAGTAAGTGTTGAAATCTTACAGCTCCAGTGTCATCTGAATCTGTGAAAGGCATTTCGGTTTTCTTGTGCAAAGAGGTTACTTTCACTAATTTGGAGGTCAGTTCATCCAGCCGTCACTTTGGAGCAGTGATCCGTCAGATCGGCATGGCTATTTGATGTAAAAATTCAGATGAGGACCAAGATGATCAGCATAGCACCAGCGGAAACAGCCTGCTCCTCAGAGAACTGTCACTCCGCAGGACCGAAGGATGAACACAGAGGTACGACTCACAGTAGGAGATACCCATAACACAGGATGTGGAGGCAGAGCTATTTTTTGCGCATGTTTGTGACGCAAGTGTCTCAGGAGTCACAGGGTCTCGCATCTGGTGGTGTCAGAGATTTGCAACCTGTTGGACCTGGTGACGATCATTTTCCAGCCACTGACAAAGACTGCCCTCAACTTCCTCCTGGGCTGTATTGGATACATTTGCAGGATCTGAAAACTGATAGGCCACAAATACATAAGGCTAATTGGCAGGGCCGACAATTATATATGTTTTTTCACTGATGGTGCCAGTCTGGATGAATGGGCATTCAGGCTGGTGGCTCTGCCTAGTTTTCCATTGGAACCATGCAGCATCAACTGTCCACAAGCAGCAATTAAATCACCCCTACATCACCCAAGAGTATTCATTAACTCCATGAATTTTCAGCTGTGGTGCAATCACAAAAAAAATATTTTTGCAAGTTTGTGCAAGATTTTCAGGCAGCTGCCACGATGCTTTTGTCCTGCGTCGATCAAATCTCCATGATCGCATTGTGCCTCAAAGCAGCCTGACTGCTTGGGGACAAGAGATACCCACTTCCAATGTGACTTATGACACCCTTCAGAATGCCAGCCAATGAGCCCAGAAACAATACTCAGGAATGCTATATGACAACTAGAATGTGTCCTTGAGTGAGCAATCAACATGCTGAGGTTATGTTTCAGCTGCCGAAACAGATCTGGAGATGCCCTTCAGTACACACCAGCCAGAATCTCCAGAAAGGCTGAGATGCACTGTGCTCTGTTCAGTGGTGCACAGCAGTGAAGTTTGACCTTCTGAAGGAACAAGGTGTGGAGTACAGAAATTCTTCAGATGAGAAGGAGAAGGAGTATGATGCAGAGTGGATTGAGACCATGCCCGCACAGATTTAAGTTAACTGGTAAAAGAAGCACTGGTGACATGAGGAAATATGGGTGCAATTCTCCGCCCCCCACGCCGGGTGGGAGAATAGCGGGAGAGCCTCCCGACATTTTTCACGCCCTCCCGTTATTCTCCCTCCCCCCCACCCCACGCCTGACCCACGCCACGAATCACCGCTCGCCGTTTTTTACAGCGAGCGACGATTCTCCGAGGCCGATGGGCCGAGCGGCCGGGCCTTCACGCCCGTTTCAACACGGCAGCAAACACACCTGCTCGCTGCCGTCGTGAAACAGGCGCCAGATGCCCGTTTGGGGCATCTGGGGGCCCAATTGGCACGGCAGTACCATGGCCGTGCCAAGGGGGGCATCGGCCCGCAATCGGACGCACTCCTTTCCCTCCGCCGCACCACAAGATCAAGCCACCACGATTTGCGGGGCGGCTGAGGGAAAAGACGGCAACTGCGCATGCGCGGATTGGCGTTGTCCAACCTGCGCATGCGCGGCCGACATCATCGGCCGAGTCAGCCGGCGTGATGCTTGACGTGCGGCCTTGACGACCGTCGTCACGGCTGCGCCGTTGTGACGCACAGGGACGCGCTCCTAGCCCCGCCCGGGGGGAGAATCGGCCCCGGAAGTGGGCGTGAAGGCTGCCGTGGGTCACGGCCTGTCCCACGGCAGCCTTTACGATTCTCCGCATTCGTTTTTTCACGCAGCAAGTGGTTAGGATCTGGATTGCATTGTTTGAGAGTGTGACGGAGTTTAACTGAGGCATTCAAAAGGAAATTATCTGAAAATGAACAATGTGCAGGGATATGGGAAAAAGACAAGGGAGTGGCAGAGAGCTAGCACAGACATGATGGGCCAAATGGCTTTCTTCTGTGTTATAGCATTCAATGGTTCTGTGATACAGCGATGAATATTGTCCCAATTGTTGAAAAATTCTGTTAGGTTGCACAGTAACCTATAATTCTGACAATATGTAGCTCAAGGATGTACATACCCTTATGCAATTGTATATTTTTCACCTTCGTCTTCTTAGCACGTCTGCATGATTCAATCCTTGTGGTTTCAGAAAAGGCTGAGGCAGGCTATTCAGATCCGTGCTCTGATTGCTGAGGATCTGTTGGCTAACATCCTCAGATTTTAGATTCCGTGAGGACTCTGCCAAAAACCGCACTGCCTGCGCCTGTGCAGTGCGCTGAGGTGCAAAGTTGCATGTAGGCTATTGACCAAGGTAGAGGTAAGGGATAAAAAGTGGAAGCACTTTGAGCCCAGTCCCCACTTTGATAACTTCTTTCATCATTATCCACCCTATTAGGCCACATGCACTCCTCTGCTAGTAATTAGCTGGAAATAAATTTGTTGCACATCTGTGGGGCAATGACGATCCAAGTTTAGGGTTTTATCAACCCTATTTAAGGTGGCATCCAGAGTTTGCATGTCACTGGTGAGGGCCTATGTGAACTTGTTTGACTCCCATTTATAGTTCCATGTAATTGATCATGGATGAAGACATCAGCACAGAGGCATTGTACATCATATCCCTCATATTTGAGACAGACGTGTCCAATTGGTCGGCATGTGTGTACAATGGGACTTAAAAGCCTGCCTGCAAGAATTATTCTTTGCCCCTGCTCCTAAATACTACTCTTCACTGACAAATCCCAAAGTTCAATGTTTTGAGTCTGGATGACTCTTTCTCAAAGCTAGGACCACTTGGCTCCAGACCTCATTGCACGTTCTCTCTCCACATATGTCAGACCTGCTGAGATTGTCCAATATTTTCTGTTTTTGTTTCAGATTCCAGCATCCACAGTAATTTGCTTTTACCCAATGTTCCACATCTGAGTCCAGCTGGTTAGAGCATGGAGCACCTTGTGGCCTGTAACACAGACACAGTACTGCTGTCCCTCTCTCCAATCTAAGCTCTTTCTCATTTGTGCGAGCCACCAAGTAAGAATTTGTTAAAGGATCAATGCGCACCTGATCATATTTTACTTGCTGCTGAGTTAATGTGAGTGAATGTTGTATGTGGCTGTCTGGTATTTAATTCTTTCAAAGGGTAGCTGGGAGACCCCCACCACCTTCATGCCTCCAATAGTCAAGCATTCCAAGACTGCCGGTGTCCGAGTGTCCTCCTCCGCAGGTATCCGTTGGGATATTGCAGGAGGAGCATCTCTGGTCCTCTGACTCTTCCTCCTCTTCTTTTCTCTCTTCTTCAAGATTGAGCAAAAGAGAGAGTTGTGAGTGAGTGGGGAGCATTTGATGAGGGTGACTTAAGGGGTAGGCTTGCATTAGGATGAGGGTCAGTGGTGGTTAGACAGGTGGGATAATGAGGAAGTGCAGTGACAGAAAGCAAGATATGCTTGCAGGTTAAGTTGGTATGAGGAGTGATGATCTGGAGTAGGCTTCTGCACAGACTTCTGGGTTTCCCGTAGACTGCTGCAATACCAAACTCTCATCACTTCCAATGTATCAGCAAGTAAAATCTTGCTCTGTTATTGCTGATGAATTCAATAAGGCAGATCTTCCAGTGCAGCTGTATCTTTAACATTCAGTGTTTATAAAAGATAGAGCACAGATGTAGACGGTTTGTCTGTAAGGATGAGCTAGAGTTGGCACTTCAAAATGCTGGGCTTTCACACCCGAATGTGCAAATCTTGCAGAACAGATACCAATTAATTCACACTATGTAACACAGGATGTGAATGTTCTTTTATTCATTCATGGGAAGTGGGTATTCATTGCAAGGCCACCATTTACTGCCTATCCCGAAGGAACTCCCACAGTGATGTCCTAAAACTGTGGCCCAACAACCATAATCATGTTCGTTTGCGCTAAATACAATTGTGACCAGTCGAGAATTTTCTTCTTGATTCCAATTGAACTCAATCGTCATGTGGCTCCCTGCTCCCTTACTCGGTAAAATGCTGCTTTGATGTCAAGGTCAGTCGCTCCCACTTCATCTTTGAAAATCAACATTTTTGTCCATGATAAAAGCAATTACTGCGGATGCTGGAATCTGAAACAAAAGTAGAAAATATTGGATAATCTCAGCAGATCTGACAGAATCTGTGGAAAGAGAATGGAGCTAATGTTTCAAGTCTGGATGTCCCTTTGTCCAAGCTTTCATATAGAGTCATCCAGAATCGAAATCGAAACATTAGCTCCCTTGTCTCCACAAATCCTGTCAGGCCTGCTTGAGATGTTGCAGCATTTTGTGTTTTTCTTTTCTCCATGTTTGGACTAAACTGCAAGGAGGTCTGGAGCCAAGTGGTCCTGGCAGAACCCAAACTGAGCATTGCTGAGTGGATTATTGCTGAGCAAGTGCCACTTGATAGCAATCTCAACAACTCACTTTTCTGAAAGTAGGCTGATGGGGTGGTTATTGGCCAGAATCGATTTACCCTGATTGATGCGGACAGTATGAACCGGGGCAATTATCCACGTTGCTGTGCAGATGCCAGTCTTGCAGCTGTACTGGAAAAGCTTGGCTCAGGCTGTGGATAGTTCTGCAGCAGGAGTCTGCAGCCCAAGTCTTCAGCACTGCAGCGTGTTGTTACTGGGGATGAGTGGTGAATCAAGTTAATTTCCATGATCACAGTATGGCCACAAGTGAATCCCACAATGAACTCCTTTCCAAGGCAGTGTGGGCAGCATTTGCACACTGCACGAGGTAGTAGAATGGTGTTGGTTATGATTTCCAAGCAGCCTCCCCTTCTTTACATTCACAATAAGAGTTCCTATAGAAGGAAAGCAGCATTAGTGGACAGCTGGATAGTTCCTTTTAAACACTCGGGGTTAAGGGAGGTGTCGCAGGGAAAGATATCCCAAATTTCTTCCTTCCAAGATACACTGGTGAGACATGGAGGTCAAGAGAGAGGTCATTTTCTACCAGAGGGTAGGAAGCCGTGAAGCAAAGTCATAGAAGGGAAGGGTTCAGCTGGCAAGAGGCGTTAAAGGCCAAAACGCCACTGCATCGACATAGCAGCAGTGCTGGAAGAGATTTAACGACCATAAGCAGGTGGTTAAGCTGATTGAGTGCATTTCAAATCACATCTCAGGCCCAGTATTCATCTCTCGCATTGCTGAATGCACCAGACTCCCAACACCCTAGCACTCAGGACTCACCCCGAACGTCCTTTTACTTTACCCATGCACTTTTCAATCATGCCAGTAGGGCAAACATTGCATCATGTCCTCTGCTAACCTACAGTTACAGTAGGCACATCACCAAAACCCACTGGTACAAAGCCACTGGCATTCTGCCTTCTCTTTTCCAGGAGAAGGTGACCAACAACAGGAGGGTAAAACCAGAGGATCTGTACGCCTGAATCCCCACAGCATCGTTAAGGAGATAGTGATAAATCATTGGGAACAGTGCCACAGAACAAATAGCATTTTGTGCTGCCGGAAACATTGAGGATGAAGGTAAATTTCTGCCTGATACACTTTTGTCCACTCACTTCTCACCATGATCCTGAAAGTTGCCATGAAATGGAACCTGCCAATGTCTGTGGATGTACCCCTTATGCCCAACTCAAGTCCTCCCCTTGTGCTATTATGCTTTCAGATATCAAGAATTGATTGCTGCTCCACCTCCAAAGAGCCATGAGGAAGAGGAAGAACAACCTCATGGGAGTGAAAAGGAGACTCCAGCTTTTGGCCCAAACTCACAGCCATCAGCTCAGATATTGGCACTGACTGTACATTAAAGGTTGGTGGAGAGCAAGGATCAGCAGGTGATGAGTAGCCAGGTATGAGCGGGTTGTAGCCAGACCAGGGGAAAGCATGGCTCCTGATTGAACTCCCTGTTGGCCAGGGTCACACACCAGATCTGCTGCCCGAAAGTGGGATTAGGACTTTGTTGGGGCAGACTACAGGAAAATGCTGCTGATAGTACACCAACCGGACAACCTAATCGAGCTAGGATCATGGAGGAGTCCAGCTTCAACAGGGTGGTCGGTAGAGACTTTTTACTGCAATTTTATGTGGGGCATTGGTGAGGCCACACCTGGAGTGTTGTGTGCCATTTTAGTGTCCTTATCTGAGGAAGGATGTTCTTGATATGGAGGGAGTGCAGCGAAGGTTTACCAGACTGATTCCTGGGATGGCGGGACTGTCATCCGAGGATAGACAAAATCAGTTAGGATTATATTCATTGGAGTTTAGAAGAGTGAGAGGGGATCTCATAGAAACATACAATCTCGGTAGATTCAGGAAGAATGTTCCCGATGGTGGGGGAATCCAGAACTCGGGGTTATAGTTTGAGGATAAGGGATAAACCTTTTAGCACTGAGTTGAGGAGAAATGTCATCATCCAGAGAGTGGTGAATGTGTGGAATTCGCTATCACAGAAAGTAGTTGAAGACAAAACGTTGTGTAATTTCAAGAAGGAATTAGATATAGCTCTTGGGGCTCAAGCGATCAATGGACATGGGGGAGGCAGGATTAGGGTATTGAACTTGATGATCAGCCATGTTCATAATGAATGGCAGAGCAGGCTTGATGGACTGAATGGCCTCCTCCTACTATTTTCTATGTTTCTGCAGCTGTTGAGAAAATTCAGTGCCCTGATGTTGCACCAGCACATTCAATTGACTTACATCATGATAGTGTCCATTGAAGGTGATATGCCTGCTTGCACCATTCCAATTTAGTTATGCACATCATGAAAAAAGTGACCAATTGTGCACCCCAGCTAAGGAAACCTATGGTAGGCCTTTGTGTAATACTACACTATGCAGTTTCACACATGAGATTTCAATCAAAATTTCCACAAGTGGTCTTCTTCCTTCCTTTAAGAATTAATCATAGCCAGGGAATCTCTTGCAATGGCTTCTCTTCCTACTCCCTAAGTTTTCCTCCAAAGATCTTTCATTGACCTCATCCTATTTCCCCTCTTCATGCTGCACCTTGGCAGCATCATCCTATAGCCATATGGTTAACAGTTAGCATCTTAAGGCATGATGGGAAAAATACTCCAACCTATACCAGCGTAAAAGCTGTGGAGGACATGTGATTACAGTTTATCGAACTAGTCTGCTGAGCAGTCTTGTGATAAGGACTTATTTAACATGGAATTGCGCCTCGGTGACTACCTTTTACTCGGGCCCGCCGACCATGTCCAGTGCCCGCTATTCTGCGGCGGCGAGGGCCGTCAGTCTGGTGTTCTCTCTCAAGTCTTCTACCGCTCATGGCGGTTATGGGCGGCCTCCTCCTGGGGCAGGTGGGTGAAACAGAAAACACACAGTTTTAGACAATCTGACGCATGCAGCCCATGGTGGCTGGCATGGGTGCTACCATATGATGCAGGATGGGGGTTTGGCCACCCTCCGGGTGGTGGGTGGGTAGGGTTACGAGTGTGTGGGTCCGTGAATTAGTGCCATCCCTGAGGCGCCCTGAAGAGGTTGTGCAGTTTCTTCCAGCACTGCTGGCCAGTCCAGATGGTGTTGCTCGTGACGCTAACTGCCTCTGTCACCTGCGCCCAGGCATAGCGAACAGCGAAAGCTGGCAGCTTCCTTCCTGGCCGGGGTACAGGGTGGCCCACCTCTCCTCCATGACACCTTGTAGTGTCTCAAACTCGAAGCCCATGAATCTCAGGGTCGCTCTCCTCACTGCTATCTTGTTGGCTGGGATGGTGTACGTGGAGAGTGGTGTGGATATGAAGCTGAAGCTTGTCAGCCTCCTGAGTGTCAATCGCGAATACCACGACTCCCACACCATTTCTCATTGGAATCTATTTTGTTCAACGAAACGCCGGTGTTAGCCCCTCAATGGTCGTTGAATCGGACCAGATGTGATGCCAGTTTTGCTGTCATAGGACTCCACTAATCCTGCCCCAGACTCAACACCTAGGGCAAGATTCTCCGCAGCCCCGCGCCAAAATCGTGACCGACGCGGGGGTGGAGAATCCACTTTCACGCTGTAATCGGGCCCAGAACCGGTCCGGCGATTCTCCGCACCCTGAAAATTGGCCGTGACCATGGAGTATGCTGCACGGCGGGGGGCCCATTGCCAGAGGCCCGCACAGCAATCCTCCGCTCCTGGCCGGCCGAGTTACCAAAGGCGTGGAACTGATCACCTATTGCTGTTCGGGACGCTGGCATGGCAGCTGAGTCCACAGCCGTCGGGGTCGGAGGCCGGGGTGGGCATACAGGCAGTCGGGGATTAGATCTGCATGGTTTCAGGCTCTGGCACGCGACCGATCGGTGGATCTCATTTCCCTGTGAGGCTCCACGGTCCGAGTCCGCCATGGAGCTTGGCGCAGCCACTGCAGGCCACCGCCGTGCGCATGTGCGGACTCCGAACCGGAACTGCGGGGGCCCATATCCGCAGCTAAAGCTGCAAAATACTCCGGGTCCCTGCTAGCACCCTGCAGGGCATTGAATTAGTTCAACTTTTTGATAGGCATTGCGGGAGAGAAACTCCACCGTTTCTAGGCTAGCGCGCGGACATAGGGACCGGGATTCTCCGATCCTGCTCAGGGTTGGAGAGTCACCGGGGGGGGGGGGGCAAGTAATTCCAGCCAAGCCGCTCTGACGCCCCGCCGATGATTGTCCTGCGCACGATCGCCACAATCCCCCGCAGTGATTCCCCGCAGGCATGGTTCACATCTGGTACCACCCAGTGGGAGCTCAGACCCTTGGCCGAGGTTGCAGTCCTGGTGGGGGGCGGGCGGAATCTGCCTCCAGGGGGGCCTCAGCGGTGGCCAGGCCCGCGATCAGGAGCTACCGATCAGTGGTTCATCGCGATCTGGGAAGGCCTACATTACCGCTGTGTGGCTCCACCATGTCGGCGACACCTGCGCCGAAGTGGGCCGCCGCGCACATGCGCGGCCGCGTGGTCACGCGGTCTGGACAGCAGGGCCTTGTCGGCAGCCAGAGCAGCGGGACGCACGCCGGGGCCCTGTTAGCCCCCTGGATAACGGAGAATCACCCTGGACTTTCGAGGAAAAAGTCCAGAGTGATTCTTGCCCGTTTCCGGCGGGCGAGGGGACTTAAAAAGGAAGAATCCCGGACCCGGTCTCATTTTGGGAGAATTTCGCCCCGAGTCGCAGGAATGGAGAATTATGCTGATTTTTTCTTGGTTCCATTTCCAAACCCATTCCCCGAATGCTGACCACATCTCTCTTCCTGGCAACATTCTGAGACAAAAACAATCTCTTTGGCATCTTGGTGGCACATTTGACCCCAAGATGAGCTTCTGACCTCATATCCATGCCATTACCGTTTATTTCCACCTTCGTAACATTGCTCGACCTCACCGTCTCAGCTCATCTCTTGGTGAAACCATCATTTTATTACGTTAAAGGCACTATATAAATACAAGTTGCCGATGTTCGCCGTATTGCCTTTCTTTAAACTTTTGTTAATATTTGAACGTCTTTCTGACTTCAGCCACAGTGCAAATGTTTGGGGAAACAGTATTCACCATTCATATTTGTGCCTAAGACATGCCAACCTTACCTTGGTGATGTTAATTCATGGAGTAGTAAAGAGCTACTTATTTGATCAGATATCTATGACTGGATCAAGTTCTATTTGGAACTACAGCGTATGGAGCTGATGCAACATCACAGAGTTTTACATAAACTTGTTAAGTGGCAATACGTGGTGCAAGTTTAGTCCCAGTGGAAAAGATGGGACTTCACATCTTAAAAATGTTAATATTAATAAAGTAGAAAAATCTGGGTCATTAACGCAATTAGAACTGAAAATGGAAACTTACTCAACAGCCTACCACCATCTGGTGCTATCTGCTTTCGCTGAGGTGATCATTGTGATCCAATGGCTTTCTTTCCTTATGGCTACCTTCTTTTTTCAGCCCATTTAGACTCTTTTCTCTCAAGAGGTTATTATCTATTAACGATTCCTATGAAAGCTACCTCTTGTTCTGTTTTGTTCCAGTGGTGCTTGAGCCATTTGTTTAACTGTACAACCCCTTTAATTGTTTGCAGAACTTTGCATTTGATTCATGATCTCACTTAAATGGCCCGACATATTCACAGCCAATGTGGGAGTCTTTGGTTCATTGTACATCTGCAGACAGAGTCTTGTTACATCGGAATCAGTTAACTCTTCTTGCTCGCCATCATTTTCATGCAAATTTTCAACAATACCACCTGTACAGTTCCTATTGAATGTGGCCTTTACGTTGCATATTTTTTGGAGCATGCCTTTGTCCACACTTTTGCCAAATGTTTGATTCACTTTTTATGGTACTTAAATATTCTGACTGATGCAAAGCATGCAACCTTAACCTGTATAATACAGTTATTTGTCATCCTATGAAAGAAGAAATACTACGCATAAATCAGTACAGCGGGCAGCACGGTGGCCTAGTGGTTAGCACAACCGCCTCACGGCGCTGAGGTCCCAGGTTCGATCCCGGCTCTGGGTCACTGTCCGTGTGGAGTTTGCACATTCTCCCTGTGTCTGCGTGGGTTTCGCCCCCACAACCCAAAAATGTGCAGAGTAGGTGGATTGGCCATGCTAAATTGCCCCTTAATTGGAAAAAATAATTGGGTAATCTAAATTTATAAAAAAATAAAAATAAAAAAATAAATTAGTACAGCGATGTATGTAGGAAATGTTTACATTGATGATATATATGTGTTGCAGTAATATTATTAAAGAATCTAGGTTAATGTATCCAGACACGGGGGCTGCAAAGCTGAAGTTGAGATGTTGTAAAAGTGAGATCATTATTCATCCTGACCATGTATGTGTTTACAAAGTGAGGCCAAATAGAATTTTGTTATGATCGCTGGAGATTCCCTGGAGAGTAGATCATTTGAGATGGACTGAGTTTAGAGTTAGGTAAGAATGTCAGACGATCTGAGTGTGATAAAGATAATGTAATTAATGGGAGGCACCATGGGCTGGATTCTCCGCCGACGGGATTCTCCGTTTTGCCGACGCCCAGGAGTTTCCCGATGGCATGGGGCTGCCCCACAATGGGAAACCCCATTGACCGGCTGGCATAATGGAGAATCCCGCCGGCGGGTCTGGGCAGAAACGTGGCACAGCGGGGGGAGAATCCAGTCCCAGGTCTGTAGCAAGCAGTTTTGCTTTTCGTTTTTGCTATGATTTTTAAATTGAGCAGTCGTCTGACACAGACAGAAGGATCGATAGTCTGTTTCATGAAATAACCTCTCTATCTATTCAAGCAGGCTTTCCAAAGGCCCATAAAAGTGTACAGCAAGTAACCCTGGGCGCGATTCTCCGCCCCCCCACAACGGGTCGGAGAATAGCGGGAGGGCCTTCCCGACATTTTTCCCGACCTCCCGCTATTCTCTCCCCCCCCCACACCCGCCCCCCGACACGAATCGCTGCTCGCCGTTTTTTTACGGCGAGCAGCAATTCTCCCCTAGCCGATGGGCCGATTTCCCAGGCCTTTACGGCCGTTTTCACGAACGGCAACACACCTGCTCTCACCATTCGTGAAAACGGCCGCAAAGTGCCGTTCTGGGGAACCATGGCACCGATTGGCACGGCCGCACCACGGCTGTGCCAAGGGTGCCATGGGCCCGCAAGCGGTCTGAACCCCGAGCACTCTTTGTTCCTCCGCCGCCCCGCTGGATCAGTCCGCGGGGCGGCTGAGGGGCATACCGGCCCGCGCATGCACGGGTTTGACGCATATGCGCGATGACGTTATCCGCGCATGCGCGGGTTGGAGCCGTCCAATCTGCGCATGCGTCGCTGACGTCATTGTGCGCGTCAGCCGCCATTAACTTTGGCGCGCGGGCTTAGCGAATTGCGATGCCGAGGTTCACGGGGCCCCGCTGCTAGCCCCGACCGGGGAGCAGAATCGGGTCCCGGGAGGGGGCGCGGAGGCTGCCGTGAAACACGGCCGGTTTCACGGCAGCCTTCACGACTCTCCGTATTTGCGGAGAATCGCGCCCCGTGTGTTTGCTAACTTTATTTATCAGTGGCTTTTGACCTGTGATGGGCTTTGCCTAATTGGAGATACAGAAGGTATATGTTAATAATAAAAAGGGTTTATTTTTATTTTTAGACTTATTTAACTATTAATTAAAAAGTTATGTTCTGTGATGTTAATCTGTTTAATCCTGTGTTAAGATATCATTTGCTCACAGCCTAAAAATTTTTTTTAAGTGTTTTTGTCCAGTGTCCTGACAAATGTTGGGGTCTGGTCCAGGGTCTCAACAGCACAAATTACAAATAATTGTATGAGGGAAGAGGGAATGTTTTCATGTCACATTGACAATTGAAATTAAATAAATGTCATTCATTGCTTAGCGAAGGGATGACTTGAAGAATGAATGTCCATTCCATGAAGATTCATGTGCAAAGTGCAAGCGTAATCTCATATTGATGGTAACCCTGTTATATTTACACAGTTAGCATTCATTCATATCTGGTTTTACCATCAAAATTTGTTGAAGGTCAACATGATGAATGATGGAGATCTTTGGGTTCTTTGTTCCCAGAAAAGTGGCCTTTTATTACTTAAAGTATTTTGTGGAATTATTCCATTTTACACAATTAAGGGGCAGCATGGTGGCACAGTGGTGTGCATTGCTGCCTACGATGCTGAGGACCCGGGTTTGAATCCTGGCCCAGGGTTACTGTCCATGTGGAGTTTGCACATTCTCCTCGTGTCTGCGTGGGTTTCACCCCCACAACCCAAAAGATGTGCAGGATCGGTGGATTGGCCACACTAAGTTGCCCCTTAATTGGAAAAAAAAATAATTGGATACTCTAAATTTTAAAAAGGAAAAAAAATTAAAAATAACATTTTACATAATTAAATTTCACTGCTTGGATTAAGCCTCTGCTGTTTTGTAGATGGTACCATGATAGAAATAGAGCTACAGAATATTGACATGGTTAGCAGGATAGAAGAACTGTCACAAAATGTATCCTCACGCCCTCGGCTATAAGCAACAAAGCTGAAACACAGCCATCAGCTATGAACATATGACTGAGCCCTTCAACAGTCTGGAACTGATGACTGTGTCCTATGAGGTGAGTGGAAGAGGAAGAGAGAAAAATCTGAAACTGCAGCATTTGACAGAAACAAATAAGAGACAATGTGGAGTATGAATGTATGAATTTCCTCCCATTGATAATTTTGCAGAAAGTCCATAAGCACAGCATGATTTTGCTTTATTCTCATACCGAGTTTCTACTTAAATTGCCAACAAATAGTGTTTCACCTCAAAGAGAAATTTAAGGGACAGTTTTAGCCTTGACTTTTCTGTGGAATTAAGTGTGCAGGCAGTTCAAATGACCAAACTTACTCTTACAGATTTCACGGCCTATATCCTGTGACCTTAACCTGAGCAGATAAAGGGGACAATGGCTGAAATGCAACAGGATCCTTCTTTAAGTATGCAGATTGACCTTAAATAATATGATTTAAGAAACCTCATACCAATCCTGAAATGTATTCATGATCATAGAATCCCTGCAGTGCAGTAGGAGGCTATTCAGCCCATCGGGTCTGCACCAACCCTTAGAAAGAGCACCTTACCAAGGTTCAATCCACCGCCCCATCCCCATCACCCCACCTAGAGGTAGTTTAGCATTGCTAATCCAACTAACCTGCACATCTTTGGATTATGGGAGAAGCCAGTGCACCCAAAGGAAACCCACGCAAACATGGTAAAATGTACAAACTCCACACAGACAGTTATCCGAGGTCAGAATTGACCTGAGTCCCTGGTACTGTGAGACAGCAGTACTAACAACTGTGCAATCATACCACCCAAATGTTATAATATTGATAATTAGAAAGTAGCCGACTGGGGCTAAATCTTCTCGGCATTGAGCATTTTGGGTAGCTAGGACCATAAACCCTTCGCAATGGCAATATGCCTCCTGGGATAAATTTTACACGAGGCTCACAATTAGGTGACCGACTCCAGGATGAATGTTTAATTAGTGATGGCAAGCAGGCGGTGGAGGTGGCAGTGAAAATCAGCACATGAGGCTGCAGAGTCATCCAACTGCTGGCGCATGCGCGATGTGGGGTTCTCTTCCGCTTCTGCCATGGCGAAGGCCGTGGCGGCCGTGGAAGAAAATAGTGCAGCCAGGGCACTGGCCCGGAGTCTGAGCGGGGGGCCCCAATCGCGGGCCAGGCCACCGTGGGGGCACCCCCCGGGGTTCGATCGCCCCCCCCCCCCGCCCCCCCAGGACCCCGGGGGCCTGCTCACGCCGCTGATCCCGCCGTTCTAGAGGTGGTTCAAACCTCGGCGGCGGGAGATGCCTCCCAGCGGCGGGACTTCGACCCAATCGGGCCGGAGAATCACCGCAGGAGCCTCTCCGATCGGAGTGGCGAGATTCCGCTGCCGCCACTTCCCGGGTGGCGGAGAATCTCTGCCACGGCGGGGGCGGGATTTTCGGCGGCCCCAGGCGATTCTCCGACCCTGCTGGGGGTCGGAGAATTTCGCCCTCCATCAGCAATGCTTCCATTGGAGTTTGCACATTCTCACCGTGTCTGCGTGGGTTTCATCCCCACAACCCAAAGATGTGCAGGGTAAGTAGATTGGCCACTCTAAATTGCCCCTTAATTGGAAAAAATAATTGGGTACTCTAAATAAAAAAAAATAAAAAATAAAAAGCAATGCTTCCATTACATCCTCTGGATTAAATGCGAGAATCCTCAAACAAAAGCTGGTTCTCTTCTTGAAGCCAGCTTCACCACTCTATCGGCAAAATCCTGCAAAATCAATTACAATGGACTGGACACTGTGTCAGAATGGCTAAAAAGTGTCTCCATCAGATCTCAAATGGCCATCTTCCAGGGAAGTTCAAAGAAAACACTTCATAGACACTCTGAAGCTCTCCTTGAAGTGCAGCAATATTAACATTAATGATTGGAAGGAGCTGGCTATCAATCATTCAAAATGGCGACAACTTGTCCATCAAATAGCTTTGAATCCAAGCATCTTAATAATGAGACAGAGAAAAGGAAGTAAATCTGCTTGCCAGATCTTACTACGTTGTGGGATGTCCTGCTCCATCTGTCCAAAGATCTGCAGGTCAAGAATCGGCCTGTTCTGTCACACAAGGATCCAGAAACTGACCTGAGTAAACGTTATCCTTGAATTGAGGGACAGCAGCTGATGATGAGGAGAAGAACCCATCACCATAACTCAGCAGTGTACAAGTGCAAGGTACATCTTACAATTTAAACTGTAGTGAGATGGAAATCTTAAAAAGGCTTGTAAGACCCTTGTAAACCAACCTAGCTGTATAATTTGTGTTCATTTAGCATCAGGTAGGATGTACCAGAGGACAGAAAGTTTGAAACTGTTTCTATTCTCTAAAGTTACAAAATCTCAAGTTAATAAGTCATACGTTTATATTTGCCTTTATTAGCCAAGGCATAGAATATAATAACAGGGAGGCTATGATGGAGCTGTATAAAACACTTGTTAGGTAACAGCTAGAGGACAGTGTGCAGCACTGGTCTCTTCACTACGAACGATGCTATTACACTAGGAAGGATGCAGAGGAGATTCACCAAGATGCTGCCTGGGCGGGAGTGTTTCAGCTATGAAGAGAGGCTGGATGGGCTGAGGTTGTTTTCCTTAGAGCAGAGAAGGGTGAGGGGGGTCCTCATCGAGATTTACAAAATTATGGGGGACATAGATGGGTAGATAGGAAGAAACATTTTTGCTTAGTAGGAGGTCAATAACCAGTAGCCATAGATTGAAGATAAAGAGCAGGAGATTTAGAGGAAAGACTATTTCATTCAGAGGGTGGTGGTAATCTGGAACTCGCAATTTGCATAGGTTCTTGTTTTTATTTATTCGTTCAAGGGACATTAGCTTTGCGAGTTAGGCCAGCATCCATTGGCCATCCCTAATTGTCCTTGAGAAAACGGTGAGCTGCCTTCTTGAACCGCTGCAGTCCTTCAGGTCAAGGTCCACCCAGAGTAATTTTAGGGAGGGGGTTCCAGGGTTTTGACCAAGCGACAGTGTGGGAATGGTGATACATTTCCAAATCAGGGTGGTGAGTGGCTTGGAGTGGATCTTCTAGGTAGTGGTGTTCCCATGTGCCTGCTGCTCTTGTCCTTCTAAATGGTAGTATTCGTGAGTTTGGAAGCTGCTGTTAAATGGAGCGTTGGTGAATTGCAGATGGTGCACACTGCAGGTAGGATAGTGGAGGGAGTGAATGTTTGCAGAAGGGGTGCCAATCAAGTGGGCTGTTTTGTCCTGGATTGTGTCAAGCTTATTGAGTGTTGTTGGAACTGCGCTCATTCAAGCAAATGGAGAACATTCCATCACACTCCTGACTTATAGTACAACCTATGGCTCTCTGAAACCCAGCATCTCATAGTGCCATGAATCACTCTGACCACCTTTGGCTTTCAGGAACACAGCTCCGTATCCCAGACGATGCAAATTGAGGTGGTGACACAATTCACAGGTGAGGAGCAGTAACCGGTAGTTATAATCTCTATATTATAGTGATTCAGAAATAGAGATTCTGTTATGACAGGGTTTGTTCATGAAAGGAGATTCTTGCTGAGCATGATTATCTGCTCGAGCCACTTGAGCCTGTGCAGTGCAGTCTTTGAATAGTTGTCTGCGTTGCATGTGCCAGGTTCACATTTGCTGGCAGTGGGACCAGCTGAGCAATGTTTACAGCCTTCTAATTGGTTGCTGCCAAGCTAATGATCCAATTAAGGACAGTGGTGGATTCCTTATGATATTGACCCAATAAGAGGTCTGATAGCTCCAAAGCCTGTGAAACCCCAGCAAGAGATGTAGGCACTGCTAAGGTAAGTCAGCTCTTGCGAGGTAAGGAAAAAATATAAAGCAGAGGGGAAAAGCAAGCAAGTCCCTTTGGATGGCCCATTTATGACCATGGGGGATCGCCTTCACTGTTTGGGGCCTCTTTTTTGAGCCATAGAGCCTCTATGCCTGATGGTCCTTGAAAGTGCTCATGGAAGCCATCTCCATGAAGCAAACAACCAGCAGACCTGAGGGATCTATCCCAATGAGTCATTAAATGTTTAATTGGCTGCCTGTCTCCATTTGGCAGGCAGCCACTAAGCTTCCGATCCCATCATTAGGAAACGTTCATCGTGGGCTTGCACTGAGGAGGCACTCCGGCACAGCTCCCACTATTTTCCTATTTAGCCCCCTGCTTCCCACCCCATCAAACTACCAACCTGTCACCCTGGGGCTGGGAAAATCCTGCCCACGTTGTCGCGGAATGTTGCTCGAAAAGCTTTCAGCTCCAATACACAAGATGCTCTTTTGGGTTGCATGGCTTGTTGGGTGATCAGATTCTGACAATCTTGAGGCAGTGATTGCCAATCTAAATAGTTGCCCAGTGGTCTGCTTCCATGCAGATCGATGAAGTAGCTGAGGGAACATGGGTGATTTTGCAGTCTCGATTCTGACACCATATGTGACACATTTAGCATTCCTGCAGATGGTGTGCAGGACCAGCCAGCTACGGCACAAGCTGATGTGGCTGACTCAACCCAAGGAAGTAGCACGTTCCTACTCTGGAGTTAACCAGCTCACAGAAGCCTTCCACAGGAGAAACTTTCAGAAGAGATCATGGGCTAGAGGCAGGAGAGCTAATATACTCAATCAATCAGCATTAAGACCAAACGTCCTGGGAAATAGCAGGGATATTATTCATAAATCACGCGCAGGCAATTAATTAGCTCCACTCTACCACATCAAAAGACGGATATTACAGTCATCAAGGAAGTGCGGAAAATAACTTTGTCAAAGGTGTTTGGGCAACTTGATTGTGTAGATGGGGAGATGAATATTATTTAAAAAGTTAGCTCAAGTGCTTTGCGAAAGGAATCTCATGCTACGTCCTTTTCCTGACTGCACCGGTTGTGAGAAACTGTTCCTTCATGCTCAGTGTTTGGTTTGTTTGTTATTTCTGACTTAAGATTAATCTCTTCTTCAGTTAGACATTCTTCCGTAGTAAAGAATGGAATTTGTAGTACATGATGACCATTCCAGTGATTGGTTAACTCAGTTGGCTATAGGCAGCACGGTGGCGCAGTGGGTTAGCACTGCTGCCTCACGGCGCCGAGGTCCCAAGTTCGATCACAGCTCTGGGTCACTGTCCTTGTGGAGTTTGCACATTCTCCCAGTGTTTGCGTGGGTTTTCCCCCCACAACCCAAAGATGTGCAGGGTATGTGGATTGGCCACTCTAAATTGCCCCTCAATTGGGGAAAAAAAATGAATTGGGCACTCTAAATTATTTTTAAAAACTCAGTTGGCTCGATGGCTAGAGTGCGAAACAGTTAATGACAACAGCATGGATTCGATCCTTACATGGGCAGACATGTGGACACAATGCCCCACACACGTATTCAGAAATAAAGCTTGCTCTATTAGTTTTCACAAACCCTAGAAACAGTACACTAAGTACCTGCTGCAAGCTGCTCTTCTGTGATTTAGATTTTCTTCCTATTATAACATTGTTTGAAAGATTCTTTTTAAATTTAGTGTGCCCAATTCTTTTTTTTTCCTATTACGGGGCAATTTAGTGTGCTCAATCCACCTACCTTGCACATCTTTGGGTAGTGGGGGCGAAACCCACTCAAACACGGGGAGAATTTACAAACTCCACACAAGTCAATGACCCAGGGCCGGGATTGAACCTGGGACCTCGGTGCTATGAGGCAGCAATGCTAACTACTGCGCCACCATGCTGCCCTGTTTGAAAGTTAATCTCACCTGCAACTTATTTGTCACAAGGTTGTGCCCCACTGTATTTCCATTCTGACTGTTTGTTTCTACATTGTTTTCGCATCAAGGGGGCTGTGGCAGCGCTTTTGCAACTGTTCGTTAGCTTTTGTTAGTTTTCTACATTGGCATGTATTCCTGTGGAATTTGGTGGCTCTGCAATACTGCTGTCACTGGTTGGAAGGGAAGGAGTTGGTGGTGTTGATGCTTTGGAATAAAATCTCAATCAATCGTATAATGCATTCATAAACAACAGCTTGACTGATAGTCCTGATGTCCTCTTTGTCACCTTGGATAAATGTAGAGTCAAATGGATTTAGAGTTCTTGTTTCTTGGACAGTGGATACCAGTTGGACCCCTGGTGAATTTCTACATTTTCCTCAAGCAAATAGAACAACTCAGTAATTTCCTCTCCACTAAATTTATTCCTTAAGAGGTCATTACCATGTAGACACGCTAAAGGCTGTCAATATTATGATGTGATGGTGCTGGGGGAGGGTGGGGGGATATACTTTTGGTGCCATTCTGTGAACAATCTCAATCTCTTTGAACTTTCTGAAGCAGAGATGTGAAACAGTGGCAATTGTTTTTTGAAACCATATATTCAAGAACCTACTGCAACCATAATACAAAATAGGAGCAGTAGACCATACACCTCATCAAGCCTGCCCCATCATTCAGTACAATCATGGTTGATCTTTGGCTTCAACATCACTTCCCCACCTCTCCCCATATCAGTATATCGCTTGAGACTCTTAGAGACTGAAAATCTGTCCAATTCAGCCTTGAATATATTTGACAATGGAGCATCCATAGTCCTCTGGTGCAGTGAATATGTGTGAAATTTAAGACACAATAGGCATAGTGAGAGAGGCAGTCTTGGAGGGACTGACATCCTTGAATGTGCCAGGAGATGTATTTATTTATCTTTCCCGCCATGCTTGAATGCATCTGAAATATCCTCCATTAATTCTGCAATGTCTATAAACACTCTTGTTATGATTAGCAGCTGCTGACCACTTCAAAGCAGTTAAATGGTTTCACTTCCTCTTTTCTAACTGCAGGAAGCACTTAGCATTGTTGAAGTGGGCAGCTGTGTTTAAACCATTAATTTGTCCACCAAACACAAGTTAAAGGTACTTCACTGTGGAATTGAATGAATGCTTAGCATTTCAAAGGATCTCAGGGGATTTCAAGCCTTTTTAGGTTTTCTGGACTTTCTAGGAAGGCTCTGACACTTCAAAAAGCAACAGTTTCAAAAGCATAGATAGGGCTGAGGGAACAGATGTGAGGAATGGGAAAGTGTTCCTGGCTGACTCTTCACTGAATTGTCTGATCTGCTCATAGCTGTCAGGCAGAGCAATGCAGAGTGAGAAGGCCACTTCAGAATTTCAAGATCAGACCAAGGTGAAGATTTTAACAGAGGGCTGCCTGAGATCATCATACCAACAGTGATCTTCAGGGTGCCCAGGGCTGAAAGGGTCAGTCCAGACATGGGGCCCTCAGCCCATGGGAGGGTTCCGGGGTCAACTCTTTACCCAAAGTCCCAACCCACGGGACCCTTGGGGGACACTACCTCTGCAGCCTGGCAGTAGCAGAGGGACACCTGAGCAATGGGCTACCCCTCTTGATCCCACTCAAGGCCCATTGCATCAGGCTAAAGAGTCAATGCTATGGAATCAGTGCCATGGTGCCAGGAAGCAGAGCACTATTGGCAATGCTAGGGGTGGGGATTGAAGGGGGGACAGAAGTCAAACCTTCGGGAGTGTGGCTGAAGGAGGTGGTTGAAGGGGACGCAGGGCTGATGGGTGGGATGACTGAAGGGGTAGGTGAGGGAGGGGCTGTGGGTGCTGAGGGATGGTGGGAGGTGGTCAGGGTGTCAGGTGGGGGGAGCGGGTCACCCTCATGGGGGGGGGTGAACCGTTATTCCTACGGTGGGGGGTAAGATGCTATCCCTTGATGAGAGGTCGGGGTGCATTGTGGGGGTCCTGTCCATGGACGCTGGGATCAGGGTGTCTATTCAAAATGGCAGCCCGACCTCTGACTGTTGGGAAACCAGCGGTTTTGCCGCTATGCATATTTTCGCATTGTCAAGCCATGAGAATTCCACCCCGACGATGGTCTTGTGCTAATGGGACACTGCCCTGATTCTCCGCTGGCAGAAGCACTTAGAATCTGGAATGGAGAATGTCAGCATGTATGTTTCCAAGGAGGAGTTAGATATAGCTCTTGAGGCGAAGGGATCAAAGGGTATGATGGAAAAGCAGGAAAAGGTCATTCTAAGTTAAAAGGTGAATCTTACATTGCTTCAATTCACCAGCAGAAGTGAAACTCCCCCTTGCAGGAATCAGCAATTTAAACAGGAGGTTGTGGGACCACTTTTGCCGAGGGATTGGGTTTCCATTGAGTAGTGGTCTGTAAACACCAGAGAAACAGTCACAGAAACAGAAGAATGGTCAGCCTCCCAAAGAAGTAGATTTTAAAAATGCAAGAGTGCAAAGTGGTCTTCAGACGTTGAATTTGTTTAAGTTCAGGATTTCCAGTCTTCTGTTTGCAGTATGCCTGACAGGTGTCTGCTGATCTTAGGTCAGGGTGAGCTCATTTATCCAGGGTTAACAAAGCTTTAGGAAGAGCAATACAAGGGATTGCACAAGGGGAAAGCACAAATATAAAAAGCGGCTCAGACAGCTTTACAATTTAAAA
Organism: Scyliorhinus canicula; assembly: GCF_902713615.1. Lineage (NCBI taxonomy): Eukaryota > Metazoa > Chordata > Chondrichthyes > Carcharhiniformes > Scyliorhinidae > Scyliorhinus > Scyliorhinus canicula. Next base: position 68,817,466 of record NC_052162.1, on the reverse strand, counting down.
TGAGTTTAAGGCTATTTACATATTCATGAAGCAACAGGTATTTGAACTTCAAACTAGTGTTGCGTTGAAGTGTGTCTTGACTCTCTATGCATGACCAGCATAGGGAATCATTAGAGCAAAGTATGGTGCTATTTTATTTTGAGCACAGTAAGAAGTCTTACAACACCAGGTTAAAGTCCAACAGGTTTGTTTCGAATCACTAGCTTTCGGAGCACTGCTCCTTCACCTGAGGAAGGAGCAGTGCTCCGAAATGAAATGAAATGAAAATCTCTTATTGTCACAAGTAGGCTTCAAATGAAGTTACTGTGAAAAGCCCCTAGTCGCCACATTCCGGCGTCTGTTTGGGGAGGCTCACACAGGAATTGAACCTGTGCTGCTGACCTGCCTGGGTCTGTTTTAAAAGCCAGCTATTAAGCCCACTGTGCTAAATCAGCCCCTAAAGCTAGTGATTCGAAACAAACCTGTTGGACTTTAACCTGGTGTTGTAAGACTTCTTACAGTGCTCACCCCAGTCCAAGGCTGGCATCTCCACATCATTTTATTTTGACTCATGGGCAAAATGCATCATGTTGGAAATTGTCAATTTTAATAGGTGACTATTTGTCATTTTTGAAGAGATCGGAATATTAAAGTACATCTTCATAAAACTATGCTGCCTGCAAAACATTACATTTAACAAAAGATTGGTGTGTAACACAAAGGGAATGGAGCTTCTTGGCTCCCAGAAGAAACAAACTTTTCAACAATACAGGTATGTGGGGTTGTAATTTTGTAACCAGGTGGAGATGTTGTCCAGGCAGGCACTTTTCACCTTTCAAGGGCAACTTGGCAGAAGAGCAGCAATATATAGCTTCAGTTCATATCTCTCAATCAAAATGCAAAGAAACAAGCCTAGAAGATCAACATTGAGGCCAGAACTGTGCTCACGCCTGTGAAAGGTCAGGAAAAGATTCAATGATGTTCAGAAAAACATCCGAGGAGTTCATCAGTTTTCCAGCATCTGCAGTTCTTTTCAATGATTTATTTAATTTACACTTTGATGTTTTCTGGACTTGAGAACATGCAAAGTATCGTGATCAATGATACAAAATTGATGCTTAGCTTGACACTATCCAAGTACATCGTCATAGAATTTGTTTGGCTTGTAAAATGGAAATTAATCTAACTGTCCTGTGCATTGCTTTGATCCCAGACAGGTCATGACGGCATTAAGACGATACAGGACAGGGGAGCTGATAATCGTCACAATCATACTATTCTGGCCATAGTGTTAGACAGAAAGATGGCACCTGCTGAGAAGAACATAAAAATATGGAACAAATGCCAGAAACAGGCACAGTAGCTATACTTAGCACTCATGCAATTAATACATACATTTTTGACAAAAGCAAAATTTGCCACAGTCAGGAGGCAAATGTGGCCTGTTTGGGGCACTTGGCTTTTCTAATTGGTTGCCGAGCTCGCCTCCTGTTGAATTAGACCTTTCAAATTGAACAATCAAAAAACAAAGCTGCCATAATCCCAGATGATCATAGGCTGCTTTCCACTTTGAGGGGGGGAGCTGACTGGTGGTGATTTAACCTGAGAATCATCATGCCTCAGGTGAGGCATGATGAATAACCTCAGCTGGTACTGGAATTGAACCCGCATTGCTGGCCTTGCTTTGTATAACAAACTAACTATCCAGCCAACTGAGCTAAACCGCCCTCATAAATTGAACAATAGCATAGTGGTAGTGGCGCAGCTCAAGCATCATGTTGAACCTGGAATTCATCTGTTTATTGAGGAGCCGACCCCGCATTGAAAATCTGACCAATTACATTTTGAGAATGGAAACAATAACTGGCATGACAGAAAAGCAGAGCAAATACTTTTATGGTATATCTGGTGATTTATTTGGTATATTGTACATGGTAGACTGGAATTTGAAAAAAGGGATTTGACATTATTGAGACATAAGATTCTCAGGGGGCTTGACAGGGTAGATGCTGAGAAGGTGTTTCCACTTGTGGGAGAGTCTAGGACCACAGGGCATAATCTCGGAGTAGGGGGTCACTCCTTTTTAGACAGAGATGAGGAAGAATTTCTTCTCTCCGAGAGTAGTGGATCTGTGAATGTTTTATTGCAGAGAGCTGTTGAGGCTGGATTGTTAAATACGTTAAAGTCTGAGATAGGTAGATTTTTGATCAGTAAGGGATTCAAGGGTGATGGGGACAAAACGGGTAAATGGAGCCACGATCTCATTTAATGGCAGCTCGGACTCGGTGGGTCGAATTGCCTCTTTCTGTTCCTACTTTGCAATGGTAATCTAGGATTGTACAATATTTATTTTAGCATGTTTCCTTTGGTGGATAAGTTCTAGAATTTGGTATCAGACCATTATGTGACGTTGCTTTGGTCAGGTAAATTCCCTTCATAGAAATGGCTGATGATCATTTGTTTGATTCCTCACTGAGCGCATGATGGCAGTTACTTCAGAACACATTTAAATTGAAATCATCCTGCAACAAAAGCACAAAATGGAGGAAGCACCCAGCAGGTAAATGTTCTTGACTCTCCCACAAATCGCACCAGGTGTGCCGAGCATTTCCAGGATTTTGTCTTCTTTGTTTCACGATTACAGCATCTGCAGTTTTAAAAAATGTATTTCATTGCTGTTCCATTTTCTGGGTTTACCGATGATTTTACTCTTTTTATTGTAATTTTTGGCTGGACCAATGTGCTTCTTAAGTACACAAAAACTGCAAAACAATCCATGTTTATGGATTTAATTCTGTTTCAACAATACTGTTTAGGGGAATTGGATTTCCAAATGCTTAAGGGTGCATTCAAGATCATACACATGAATGTATGGGATCCATGCTCAACCTTCAAATTAAGGATTTTGTTTCCTTGACATGCAAGTAATCTGTCATGTACAGAATATCATAATATTCTTTAATTCCCCAGCTCCATGAATGATTCTTTCATTGTTGGGAATTTATACGCAGGATTGGCATTTGCAGAATCAACTGAATGAAACAAGCATAAACATAACTAAGTGCATTAAAGCTCAGAATCAGTTATGAGTATGCATATGACATGTTTACACTAATCTGATGTGACTTACTGTACAATTCAGCAAAAATGCATCGGTTAATTGTGGTGTGCAGTGTCTTGAATAATCTGACAAAGCAAGAAGATCTGCAACTACAGATCAGGGAGGAATATATTTGGCCAATGGAAGCTGATAAAGGGAATCTGGAACAGTCTACCTGAGGAACCGATGTCCTCAAAAATTCCGTAACCTGAGGAACAATTCACATGGAAAGATTAATCAGTTCTGTAAAAACAATTGTATTTTCCTTTCAACATGCTTAAATATATGGAAAAATACATGGAACAACAGTTAGATAATTTGGTTTATGTTTGAATTTCTGAACCATGTTCATCTTCAGGTTAATAATGATGTCATAAAATTAAAAGAGTCAAAATAACCTGTGAAAATAATAAATAATTTCAACAACACAATCTACATTTAAGCGAGGGAATATGATGGCAGTTACACATTCTTTTGCAGAGGAAAACCCCAGGATCAGCCCAAGCCGCGTGGAATTGATTTTGCCATCAAGAACAAACTTGTCAACCGACTCTCAGAACTCTCCGTTGCCATCAACTAGCACCTCATGACCTTCCGTCTGCACCTTGCCAAGAACCAGCAGGCAACAGTTGTGAGTGCCTATGCCCCAACTCTTGATACCAACGATGAATCCAAAGAAGACTTCTACTCCATCCTGGACACCAGACTCTTCAACATTCCTGAGAAAAAGAAGATCATCTTCCTTGGGGACTTCAACGTCAGGGTTGGAAAGGACTCCCAACTCTGGAAAGGAACCATAGGAAAGGAAGGAGTTGGGAATTGCAACTCCAATGGGGTTCTCCTGCTCACCAAATGCACAGAATACCAGCTTGTCATCACTAACACACTGATTCACCAAAAAGACAAGTTCAAAACTTCCTGGAGACATCTACAATCAAAGCACTGGCACATAATCGACTTCATCATCATCGGACCCTGAGAACAAAAGGATGCACTCATCACCAATGCGATGACCAATGCTGATGACTGCTGGACAGACCACCGGCTCATCCACTCATCTAAGCCCATCAAACTCTACCAGAAGCAGCAGAGAATGAAAAAAACTGCTCAGAAAAAAGATCAATGTTGAGTGGCTTCAAGAGCTAAACATGCCAGTGAACGTACAATGTCTTCTCCAAAATTTCCAAAGTGTCCATTCTAATGGAGTGGAGGAAAACTGGAAAGAACTGAAGACAGCCATTATCTCAAGCTGTAAAGAAATCATCGCTGGCAAGACCAGGAAACACCAAGACTGGTTCAACAAGAACAGCCACATCATCCAAGACCTCATCAACAAGGAGAAGAAAGGTCTCCACGCCTGGCAAAACAACATAACAAGCAAGACAAAGAGAAGGGCTCATTGATTAGGCATGATGGAGGTACAGAGAAGAACTAGGGAAATCAAGAACCAATGGTGGAATGAGAAAGCTAAGGAGTTGCATTTCTCGCTGACAAGCATGACACCCAGTTCTTCTTCAGTGCCACCAAGGCAATGTATGGACCCAATACCTTAGATTTCAAACCAGTGCGGAGTAAGGATGGAACTCTGAGAGGCGGAGAAAAGCACCTTGATATACAGAACACTTCAAAGAGCTCCTAAACCATGATATACCTATAGATGAGGACGTGTTTGAGGAAATCCCCCAACTTCCCATCAAAGACGATCTTGGACTCCAATCAATTGTGGACGAAGTCGAAGCCACCATTAACCACATGAAGAATGGAAAAGCTGCAGGAATGGTCAAGATTTCAGCAGAGATTTTCAAACTTGAAGAGAAAAGATCACCCGCCATCTTTATCAGCTGTTGCTGAGAACCTGGGACAGAGAAGAAATTCCTGCCAACCTCAGGGATGCCATCATTGCCACCATCTTCAAGAAAGGAGACAAACTGAGCATTGGGAACTACTGAGGAATCTCCATACTCTCCAGCTCTGAGATGATCATCGGCTGAATCCTCGCTAGCCGCCTTCTCCCAGCCTCTGAAGAGATCCTTCCGGAAAGCCAGTGTTGCCTCCGACCAACCTGTGGAACAGTATTTTCACTGTGGCAACTTCAATAGAAATGCCAGGAGCAATATCAGCCACTCTTCACCGATCTAACCAAGGCTTTTGACTCAGTCAATCGGGAAGTGCTATGAAAGACCCTGTCAAAGGCCGGCATTCAGTGAAATTCATCAACATCCTACGACTCCTTCACGACAGTCCTCATCAATAGAAATGGAAACCTTTAAGATCAAGACTGTACTCATGCAGGGATGTGTCATTACACCCACCCTTTCTCCATCTTCATCACCGCCATCCTTCAACCTGTCACGAGCAAGCTTCCCAGTGGAGGAAACATTATCTACAGGACGAAAGGAAAACTTTTCATCCTCAGTTGCTTGAAATCCAAGAAGAAAAACAACACTGACATCACTTGTGGAACTTCAGTATGCGGATGATATCACCATCTCCATTCTCTCAGAAGAGAAGCTCCAAGCCTTGCTTGACACCTTTGCTGAAGCATATCAAAGAATTGCTCTCAGCCACAATCTCTAAAAGATTCAAGTCCTTTATCAAACTGCTTCAGGGCAAGATTCGGTCTTTCCCTCCATCAAGATCAATGGAGAAATGCTTCGAAACATGGAACATTTCCCCTATCTGGGGAGCCACCTCTCCTCTAAGGCTGACATAGATGCAAAGATCCAACATCTCATCCAATCCATAAGTGCCTCTTTTGGAAGCCTAAGGACAACTGCGACATCCGTGCTGATACCAAGCTCCTCGTGTACAAGGCGATCATCCTCCCAACTCTTCTACATGGTTCAGAAACCTGGATTATGTATAGGCACCACCTGAAGGCCCTAGAGAGGTACCATAAACACTGTCTGAGATAGATTCTCTGTATCAGCTGGGAGGACAGGTGTGCTAATATCAGTGACCTTGAACGAGCCAAGAACATCAGCACCAAGACCTTGATCATCTGAAACCAACTCCGCTAGGCCAATCATGTGCTTAGGATGACAGGGCCCAACTGCTTAAGCCCTGCCAGTCTTGGAGTCCTGCTGCCTTCTTGACCAGGGTCTGCATTCTCGGGCCATGGAGCATAGGGAGTGGACCATCTTCGTCTGGGACTGCACCACATCATGCTATGACTCTGCCACCACCTTCTGGATCTGTACCACATCAGCCGGTGACTGGGCAATGCCGCCAATGATCTCAGCCATTGCCAGCTGTGAGTGGGACACACTCAGGAACTCCACTGCAATGGCCAAGTAGGTCAGGCACATGGCTGCCTGTGAGAGGGCAGCCCTGTCCTGGGCCTAGACACCACCTGCACAGATTACCCAAGGCCTTGACCATGCTGATCCATAGCCAAAACCCGAAAGAGGACTCAACCTAAGCCCACTCCTCCGCCCTATCTATCCCGTTAACCTCATCTAACCTTTGGATATTAAGGGCACAGAATTCGTGGAGAGTAATTACTTTTTTTTATAAATTTAGAGTAGCCAATTATTTTTCTTTTCCAATTAAGGGGCATGTTAGTGTGGCCAATCCACCAAACCAGCACATCTTCGGGTTTTGGGGGTGAAGCCCACGTAGACATGGGTAGAATGTACAAACTCCACATGGACAGTGACCCAGGGCTGGGATTTGACCCCGGGTCCTCAGCGCCGCAGTCCCAGTGCTAACCACTGCACCACCGTGCCGCCTTTCGTGAAGAGTAATTCTGTGAATATATTGCAATTTTCCCAGCAAGAAATTATTAATGGCACTTCTTGCTGCTGTGGAGCCATTCTCCTTATCTCACTGGGGTGCAGTAATTTTAGCTATCTGTCAATGAATGTTTTCGGTAAAATACATACATTTAAAATAATCTTGCATGAAAGTATTGAGCTGGATTCACCATTTGGGAGACTATGGGCCGGATTCTTCATTTCATAGATGTGCTGATGGCTGGACTGTATTCTGTGGTGTTCTGCGACCACGGAAGTGTCGCCGGTCCCGGAGCAATTCAGAATTCGTTAATGGGCTAGCATCGCCGTCATTTGAAACGAGAGCCATTCCAATACAAAATGGTGTCCGATTCTCTGGGGTTTGGATTGGCAGACGAGCTGCAGCCGCACATTAGTACTCTATTCCTCACACACACTCATTCCAGCCAACAAGATGGAATCCCTCAACAGCCATGGTGCCGAGCTTCGCTCGTAAATATTTGCACCAATTCATCCCCACGTGATTTCCGCCTGAGAGGAGAGGAGCATTGCGGGGTGGGTGGGGCTGGTGGGGGGGGGGGGGTGGAGTATCCGCTGTACAAACCGTTGATTGTGAGGAAAGCGATGCACACCACGGATTTGCGTGGACCCGCCAGCGGTGGACCGGAGCATCGTGAGAGAATTGGCACCGAACGTCAATCCTGTATTTACTCCAAGTGACATTCTCTGCCCCATCACAAATCTTGCTGCTAGCGTAGGTCAGTGGAGACTCCCTCCCATTATCTCTCCCTTTAATCTTTTAAAAAATACTTGCAACAGTTGTCATGTGAGAGTACCTTTAAGAAATGGATGTTTAAGAAATGTACCTTTAAGAAATGGGTGTTCATCAGTGATGTCAGAGTGTGGGTGGAGCTGAGCAGTCTGTTAGCTTTTTACTTTCATTTTAGGTTGTTTGCTGCAGGGTGTGTTTTAGTTTCATTTTCAATGTTGGAGCTGAAGCCAGACAGAGCAAGTGTACTGTTGTTCTCTCTGCCATGAAAAGACTATTTCTCGATCATTTGTTGAATTTGGAATTATAAATGTTCTCAGTAGTGAATGTAAACCTAAAGTGCTTCTGTTAAAAAGTGTTTCTTTTGTCTTCTGGATGTTGTTTGGAAAGTTATTAAGGATTATTTAATGTTGTATTCTTTGGTGTTGTATTTGAATTGATAGCTGCTGAGATGTTCACTGTATGTTTTAAAAAGGTTAACTAGAGTTCTTAAAATAAACATTATTTTGCTTTAAAAAATACTTTTCCATTTCTGCAGTACCACCCCTGTAGAGTGGGCCATGTGCTCCCCATACCACAATCTATTAAAAGTTGTGGGTCAGGTGAACTCCATGATACACTTTGGGGGTTCTCTAAACACTGGCCCATAACACAGTTCACGCAGTGTTCGATTAAAAGATCAGGGGCGTGATTTTCTGGTTCCCCCAGCCTCTTGTCAATTGGATTTCCCATTGAAGCGATCCCACGCTGCCGAGAAACCCACCGGGGAGGGGGTCTGTGTGGTTATGTTGCCAGGGGGAAAGGAGATTCCTAACGGTTGGAAAATTCTGGCCCAGATATGCAGTTAATTAGGAAAGGGTAGATACGTTTCAGCTTCGTAGAACTGATAGGATGCCCAAATATAATGGGAAATTAAATTCCCGATGGAGATAAACCTTTAATGTTGACATTCAAGAGGCTGTGTTGTGTAAATGTCTACCACACTGATTCTATTTTCTATTCAATGACAATCTATTATGCTGAAAGATTGAACATTCGTGAGTATCAGTTTCTGTTATTGGCATTAGGAACTGCAGGGAACTAAAATAGATTGTGTTTATTTTTCTCCAGACAATTATTAGCCATTTCTTTTCTTCACATTTAACATGACATTTCTACAGATTCTGATGCTGTCTCACCAATATAAAGCTGCTTATTTTATAGTTTGCAGGTTTGTAAGCCCTACAATAATAAATGGTTTTATTAGAACCATGTTGTATACTAGTACTACGAGGGTGCATTGCATCAGTTAAAATATCATTGTTACTTTATTGAATTAAAACAGAAGCTCATCATCCACAGTATTGATTCACGGTATGTTTTGTTTGTTTTCGAAGTCTGGGTCACCAAGTCTTAGATCTTACTTCCATACTCAGGAACTTTCAAGGACAACTAACTTCAGATGAAGGTAAATTTTGATTGATCAGCTGGCTGCCAGACTGCCTCTGCATCCCCACACCACTGCAAACCAGTCAGTAATCTTTGTTCTTCACTTGTCAAGAATTTAGGTGACAACGTATTTTGCAAGATATTTCCCCCCTGTATATCTGATTCTTCACTGGTACTCTGAGTGAACATTAGTTATTAGTGCAGTCAAAAAATAAATAAAAAGGAGAGATGATTTTTCATGCAAGACTATTTTATACACAGGGGCCAGGATTCTCTGTTGCCCAACGTAAAAATCATATTCGGTGATTGGCGGAAAATCCCCATTTGTGACCGAATCCCAGAGTGGGTTGCCATCATCCTCCATCCCATGGACCAGAACCGGAGTTATTGCCAACCCAGTGCCTCATAGTGCGGCCGGTATGTATCATGGAAGGGGTTGGAGGCGAAGGTGGGAGTTGGGGGAGATCTGGTTAGGGTGAGGTGCGGTGTCCCTCCCCTTTGCCAGTTCCCCCTCACCAGTTGCTGAACCTGGAGGCGATCAGAGCGTAGGCCTTGTCACACACGTCGTGTGGCTTCTTGTGCTTGCCTGCGCTCCATGTCCTGCCCATCCACCCCCTCCTCCGCATCCTCCTCATCAGATGAGGATTGGCATTCCTCCTCCTCCAGCACATCGCCCATCGGCTGCACGATGTTGTGGAGGCCGCAGCGGGCCGCCACAATGTGGGCAACCCGCTCAACATCATGCTGGAGGCCCCCTCCAGAGCGATCCAGGCACCTGAACTGTATTTTCAGGAGGCTAGAAAACCACTCGATCACACTCCTGGTTGCTGTATGGGCATCATTGTAGCGGGTCTCCATGTCGGTCTGTGGTCTCTGGATAGGTATCATCAGCCACGAGCACAGTGGAGAGCCCTGTTGCGAAGGAACCAACCCCCCAGCGGGGCCGGCGGGCATTTTGAACATGTCAGGAATCGTCGAGGGTGCCAGGATTAAGGCGTCATGTATACTTCCCGGGTGTCGGGTGCCAACATGCATGAAGCGAAGCTGATGGTAATATATCACCTGCAAGTTCATTGAGATGAACCCCTTCTGGTTTGTGTAAACGGCCTATCATCTTCAGGTACTCGAAGGGGGACATGCATCTCGTCGATCATCCCCTGGACCCGGGGCATCCAGTAGATGGCCCACTGCTTGGGCATCCTGGTGGGCTCCGTCCACATTGAGATGGATGTATTGATCCGGGGCATATAGGGCCTCCGTGATGGAACGGTGCACCTGTGCACCGAGATCTGTGAGATCCTGGACATGTCCCCGCTCGGCACCTGGAAAGACCCTGTGACATAAAAGTTCAGGATGACCATCGTCTTGATGGCTCCTGGGAGCCGGTATCCTCCACAATAAGCACGCAGTGCCAGGTCTGTCATGACCTGGCAGATATGTCGCACTGTCTCCCTGCTCAGCCTGAGTCTTCAATGAAATGTGGTGCAGGATGGGGGTGCGGACATCCTCCAGATTATAGATGTGTGGGATGGGGTTTGGTGCCAGGGACACATTACTGCCTACTCAAACTGGCCGCCCTGACACTGCTGGCCAGTCCGGATGGTGTTGCTCTTGGCGCTTACAGCCCCTGCCATCTGTACCCAGGCATGTTGAGCGGTAACGGCTAGCAGCCTCCTTCCCGGGTCAGGGTACAGGGTCTCCTGCCTTTCCTCCACAGGGTCGAGCAGGGTCTCAAGCTCGGCATCCGTAAAACGGGGTACTACTCTCCTTGCTGCCATCTTGTTGGCTGGGATGGTGAGTGTGGGGCGTGAAGTGTGTAAATGTGGCTGCAGCTTGTCAGCCTGCTGATTGTCAATCGCGAACCCGGCGAATCACGCACCATTTCTCATTGGAATCGATTGTGTTCCACATGGCGCCGGTGCTAGCCCCTTAATAGTCGTTGAATCAGTCTAGGTGTGGTGCCTGGTGTGCTGCATAGAAGTCCATAAATTTTACCCGGGGTCAACACTTAGCTCAGGAACTGAGAATTCCGCTGATTATTTCATGCTAGTGTTTACAGAAAGCAGTGAAGTATTCCACATTGGCTAAGTAGAAAAGCTACACTGAAACCATTATAAAGTCAACAGCTCAATACCACTCAACAGTGTAATTTATGTTTGAAATAGCATTAAATCTCATCTCCTGGTCAATGGTTCAATGCTACTTTCATTCCTGTATCTCCAGACTATAAATGCTCAGAAGGCTTGGCGAGAATATAATGCCTTCCTTGCCACAACAGCATTGATGTCAGAGCACAAGTTGGATAGATTAGTGCCACATTGTTTCATGAATATATGTACATGGCTTCACGGTGTCGTGTTGAATTTGCATTCTCCCCGTGTCTGCGTAGGTCTCAGCCCCACAACTCAAAGATGTGCAGAGTGGAAGATTGCCCCTTAATTCGAAAAAAAAAGAATCAGGTACTTTAATTTTTTTTTAATGATTATGCCTGCATATCAAGATGCAACAGGGGCAATTTTGATATCCTGCTATTATGTAAAATGGACAATGGTTAATCAATTGCTCATTTTACACAACAGTGAATATCAAAACACCCCTAAACACTTTAAGGATGCTCCCCTTGCTGTTTGCACTTGCAATTGAGCCATTGGCCATCGCATTAAGAAGTTCGGGAGCATAGAAAATAATAGTGCGGGGGGGGATAGAGCATAGGGTATCCTTATATGCCAACGACTTACTGTTATACGTGTTAGAACCAAGTGTGTCGATAGAGGGAATATTGGAGCTGCTTCGAGTATTTGGGTCTTTCTTGGGGTACAAGCTGAATCTAGACAAGAGTGGGTATTTTGTGGTGTCTCGGCCGGGGGTGGGGCAGGGGTGGGAGGCTGCCATTCCGTAGGGCAGGGATCACTTTAAGTATCTGGGGCTGTAGGTTGCCCGGGTGTGGGCCTGGGGTGGGGGGCCGGGGGGGGGGGGGGGGGGGGGGGCTTCTCAGGTACAACATCTCTAGTTTGGTGGGGAGAGTGAAAGCTGATCTGGCAAGGTGGGATGGTCGCCCTCTGTCAGTGGCGTGTCGGGTACAGGCGGTTAAAATGAATGTGTTGCTGCAATTTATGTTTATTTTTCAATGCCTACTGATTTTCCTACCAAAGGCTTTTTTCAGAGAGATTGAAGGAAGGATTACCTCGTTCATATGGGGAGGTATGGTGGCCAGAGTGAAAAAGGTGCTGCTCCAGAGGAGAAGGCAGGCAGGGGGTTTGGGTCTTCCGAACCTGATGTACTACTACTGGGCAGCGAATGTGGAGAAGATGCGGAGCTGGGTCAAAGGGGTTGATTCTCAGTGGGTCAGAATGGAGAAGAGTTTGTGAAGGAGGTCAGGACTGAAAGCACTAGCAACAGCGCTGCTCCCGATGGCTCCGGGAAAATACTCAGGGAGTCCGGTAATAATAGCTTCATTGAAAGTTCTAGAGGCAGTTTCGCCAATACTTCGGATTGGGGCAGGGTCAAGGGAAATGCCAATTCGGGGGAACCACAGATTTGAGCCAGGGAAGTGGGATAAAAATTTTCGGAAAAGGAGGTTTTTAGGGTAATTTCCAAGGTGGTGCACGTGAAACTGGACCCGGGTCCCCGGGAGGCCATATTCAGGGGTGTCGGATAAGCCAGTGTTGGAAACGGGTGCAGGGGCAGATATCGTAGCCTTTGCCTCATTGATTGCCCGAAAGTGGATCCTGTTGGGATGGAGTGCAGCCTCTCCGCCCTGTGCCCTGTTGGAATTCTTGACTCTTGAGAAGGTTAAGTTTGAACTGAGGATGGAGGGGTTCTATAATTCATTGGGCATTATTCATTATGCACTTGTAAGAACTGGATAACATCGGACATTAGTTGGGGGGGATGGGCTGGGGGGAGGGGGGGTCTGTGTGTATTAAGGGTGGTTATGGGTGATTCCTGATTCCTTTTTGTCATTTGTTTATGTAAACATGCGGGCTGATGTTTGGGGGTTGGTGGGAGGATGGGATCGGTGTTATTGTTATGGGGATTGACATATTTGTTGCTGATTATTGCTCATTGTTGATGGGTGTAAATGTGGGAGAAAATGTGAAAAAATATTTTATTTAAAACACTTTAATGATGCTTATTGGACATCCATCTTTTTAGTCAAGCAGCAGAGAGAATGAGGAATTCAATAAGTTGCAACATAGTACACTCTGCTCGCTTTGGATAACAGAACCCAGACTTTGTAGCATCCAAGAGATGGGGTGGGACTCAGTTTGATTGACTGGAATACAAAAAGCCGTATTCTGCCCGGTAACAGGTGGTGTGGAGCTCCTGCCTGAGTGGGATGATATCCAGAGACCTAAAGAAAGCAGACTTGAATCCTAGACAGTTGAGGGAAAGGACCTGCTCTCTCTCTCTCTCTCTCTTACTCTCTCTCGTGTTTTTTCCAGAAAAGCTGCTATATTTCTGAAACTGCAGAGTCTTAAATGAGTCTGCAGCGAAAACCATCAGACTGGAAAGCAGAAATCTTGAACTAAAAGCTGAGACAGATTGAAGGAAGAAAAAACTGCATAACTGCACACAGAACCTGCATGAATCGATAGTGAAACCTTCGAACTAAAAGCCTGATTGAAGCAAGGTGTGCTAGGAACAACCATCTGAAACCGTCTTATCATTTTCTACACCCCTCTTCTCCCCTCGGTGTTTGTCTGTCTTGCATGTGTGTAGAGGGTGGGACAGTTTAAAGTGAGGGCATTAGGAATTAGATAATAGTTAACCAGTTGCATTTTTCATTATAGCTCTTGTTATAAATAAAAAGTAATGATGTTTAATTTTACAAACCTGGTGACTGTAATTATTGAGCAGTCAAGGGCCAAAGACTTTGGATACTTTTCCAAGAATTATTGGTTAATTCAATTGTATTGTGACTCCAGGTCAAGGGAGGGCTGGAATTGAAGAGAGAAGATGGACCTCCAGGAACGCTGAGTCTGGGAGATGGACCTCCTCGAGCACCCTGAAGCTGGTAGATCCACCTGTGAGGTGCTCCTCCTACCCACTACTAAGATGTTCCAGGGTACAGGGTTGCTGACAACTTCAAAGGTATACACCAATTATCAGTACGAAGTCTTACAACACCAGGTTAAAGTCCAACATGTTTGTTTCAAACACTAGCTTTCGGAGCACTGCTCCTTCCTCAGGTGAAGGAGCAGTGCTCCGAAAGCTTGTGTTTGAAACAAACCTGTTGGACTTTAACCTGGTGTTGTAAGACTTCTTACTGTGCTCACCCCAGTTCAAAGCCGGCATCTCCACATAATGGCTACCAATTATCAGGAAACCTGAACCCAAGAGACCAGCCATGGGGTTAGCACAGTGAACTATTTCAATTAGAGCCCTTAATAGTCTAAAAAGAGGAACTTTATTCCTCGTGACTTATTCCTTTACTAGCTGCCATAAGGAAAGTGTGTCATCTCCTGTTGCTCAACCTGGTCCTGTGGTTGTATGCATACTCGGGCACTAGATTTCAAGGATAATCTTTGAGCCATCTGTCACTCTATCACACGGGTTAGAAAGCTAACAAACAGAATATTAAAGATCTACTGGTAAACATTAACAGCAGTTCTTTCCAGATTTGCTTAATTTTTCATTCCTACAAGCTTGAAGATTAATATCAGGATCAATTTCAAAGTGTCAAGGCTCCAGTGTGTTAAAGATACTAATTCAATAAATTGCAGAAGAATTATTATTAGATTGATGGTACATCTAACCACACTGTACTGCTTCTGCGACAGTAGCACATAACACCTAATGATTGATAACACATTCAACTACACATAAGTCCATTGCAGCCTGCAGGAATGTAAACGCAGCCAAATTGACAGCGCCAGTAATTATACAGATTACCCTAACAGACATCCATTACCTATCATAGGAGAAGAAAAACTACCTTCAAGATTTGTCATTTGTTCAGAGTTCTGGTGCTGACAAAGGTTTAGATGTTTGTCATTTATTTTAAGTTTTGCTGCATGAGAGATTTATTATAGCTTGCACTTAATGATGCATGCTCAGGTCTTTACATGGGAGTCAGACAAATGCAATAAAAATGCTGGAGTGTGAGCTGTAAAACTATTGGACTGGAGGTATTTCTTAATGAGCTGCTCCATAACACAGAAGCTTTGCTTCTCCGAGCAACTTCGGGCCAAGGCCTTTTCAATCAGTTAAAAGCCCAGCATATGAAAGAATGATCAGTAAATTATAGAAATTATAGAATTTACAGTGCAGCAGGAGGCCATTCAGTCCATCGAATCTGCACCGGCCCTTGGAAAGAGCACCCTAATTAAGCCCACACCTCCACCCTATCCCCGTAATCCTATAACCCCACCTAATCTTTTTTTTGGACACCAAAGGCAATTTGACATGGCCATTCCATCTAACCTGCACATCTTTGGACCATGGGAGGAAATTGGAGCACCCGGAGGAAACCCACGCAGACACGGGGAGGAAGTGCAAACTCGACACAGTCACCCGAGGACAGAATTGAACCTGGGACCCTGGAGCTGTGAGGCAACAGTGCTAACCACTATGCCACTGTGCCGCCCCTGCAATCATGCAGGAATATAGCAATAATTAACATCTATTGCTGCACTGTTATCTAAAAAGTGAAATTTAGCAAGATCTTCAAAATATTTAGAAAGCAATGGGATACGGTGATCTTGTGGTTATTTTAGTGAACTGAAAATCCTGATACAGGAACCAATAACCTATAGAATGTGAGTTCAAATACCATTAGGGCAATTTGAGGATTTGAATCTTGTTTTTTATAAATCTGCAAATAAAAAGCTGCTAGCAGTAAAATTGTTGGTAAAAAAAAACTGCCCAGTTCACTGCGCCTACCAATTTCAGTGCCATTTCTTTAAAATGGGAACTGGATTATGTTTCCATGTCCTTCATTAATTCTCCCCTGCCCTGAAACTGCTTCACCTGAATTCTTGGTCTTGACTGCGTGCGAATGGCAATCTAGGAAATGATAAACTTGGAACACGGGACGCATGTTTTATTGACGATGTGTTGGAGATGTCGATGGCGTGACTACCTCATGCCCTCCTAAGGTGTCCAGTATCATTAATGCCAATGTTTTGCTTAGTTGGTTCACTTCACATTCCATTCAGAAGTGCTCTGGGCACAGCAAGGACTATGCATTCTGACCCCACCTTGGCTGTCGTCAGAAGAGCTCTGGACCAAAATCGGCCACTCCCTCTGCCAAGCTGTTTTAATGATCTATCACCATGAGTTATGCTTGATTCATGAAAAAAAACAACCACAACCCAACCAATAATTGCCTTCTCAACTTCATTCCAATCATCAGCAAATTCATAGGACAGAATCTTAACGTCCAAGGCGGAGGAGAAGGGGTTGGCTTGAGTATAACAGCAGGTTAAAGTGCCAGGAAATGGCATGGCATTGAAAACCCCAAGATAATCACACTCACTTCCGGGTTTAAACTGGGTGCATAATCTGGTAAGTGGGAACCCCTTCCACCACCACCTCATGTGGAACTGTAAGATAAGTAAATAGAATATTTCATCCCTAATTAACTCAGGAATAAACCCAGAAATCTTAGTTAAGTAGTCAGTGCAAGGGTTTATCTGAGCTCTGTACAGCTCACCATGGTCAGTCAGGCACCAGCACAATGGGAAATGATTCTTCAGTAAAACTGTCGTGCTGCGAAATCTTGAAAGAGTAGAGCGGACTAGCCACAGGCATATCTCGGAGAGAGCCTGCTGCTTAGTTTCTTCTCTGAGAGTTTCTTTTAATGCTTGACAAGTGATCTCCACTGTATTAAATTTTTATTTGTCTTTGACACTGCTCTACATTTTCCTGGGCAGATTAGAGGCAGTCAGAGCTGGTCAAATCTTTGTGGGGTCCTGTGGAGAACTGGGATATCGTTTTGGAGAGATATTGGGCTGAATTCTATGATTTGCAGACTAAGTGAAATGAAAATCGCTTATTGCTACAAGTAGGCTTCAAATGAAGTTACTGTGAAAAGCCCCTAGTCGCCACATTCCGGCACCTGTTCGAGGAGGCTGGTACGGGAATTGAACCGTGCTGCTGGCCTGCCTTGATCTGCTTTAAATGCCAGCTCTTTCGCCCTGTGCTAAATCAGCCCCGATCACCTAGATTCCCAAGATCACCTAAACCAGTGCTGGCAACGGCGTGGGAACAGTGCCATTTTAAGCCAGATAAAATGGTGTAAAAGCTGCACCGATGATCCGTCTGGTGGTGGGCTAGCAGCCACGCAGCGTAACACCCCAGCTTTACCTGCAGATGCGGCCGGAGAATTGGCGGATTCGTGGCTGCGCATGTGCACAGCGGCGGCCTGCGCCGGCCGCACACGGACATGGCCTGCCACATACTGTCCCCAGTAACCCAACATGCCTCCCCAGACTACCCCTCACCAGTACCCCCACATCCCCTGCCCGCGGAACAGCTCCGATTAACTTAGAAACCTGACATTAAGGATCAGCCTCATTGCTCCTCTGTCCCACATATCCCAGAAGATGACTGTGCTCAAGCTGTGGGGTGACCAGAAAACTGTACTGTTTGATCAAGGCTTCCTCTAACTTGGATTCTAATGTTTCACCTCTACAGTTCAACAATATAATGGGCTTCGTTGCTGCTTGATGCTTTGCCTTTGCTGGACATGTTGAATGTTCAGAACAAAGAACAAAGAAAAGTACAGCAAAGGAACAGGCCTTTCGGCCCTCCAAGCCTGCACTGACTATGCTGCCCATCTAACCTAAAACATTCTCCACTTCCAAGGTTGTATCCCTCTATCCCCATCCTATTTGTGTAAATGTGCCTATCGTACCTGCTTCCACAATCCTGTCCGGCAACAAGCTCTAGGCACCCACTACCCTCTGTGAAAAAACTTCCCTCGCACATCTCCTCTAAACTTTGCCCCTCGCACCTTAAACCTCTGTCCCCTCGTAATTTACTCATCCATCCTAGGAAAACGCTTCTGACTATCCACTCTGTCCATGTCCCTCATAATTTTGTCGACTTCTATCAGGTCACCCCTCAACCTCCGTCATTCCAGTGAGAATAAACCGAGTTTATCCAACCTGTCCTCATAGCTATTTCCCTCCGTACCAGGCAACATCCTGGTAAACCTATTCTGTACCTCTGCAAAGCCTCCACATCTAGCTATCACGACCAGAATTGAACACTATTTTCCAAGTATGGCCTAACTAAGGTTCTGTACAGCTGCAGCATGAGTTGCCAATTTTTAAACTCAATATGCTGGCCGATGAAGGCAAGCATGCTGTATGCCTTCTTGACTACCTTCTCCACGTGCTTTGTCACTGTCTTTGTCACACGGCCTGTGGACCGTACACCCAGATCCCTCTGCCTGCTTAAGGGTTCTGCCATTTACTGTATATTTCCCACCTGTATTAGATCTTCAAAAATGCATTACTTCACATTTGTCTGGATTAAACTCCATCTGCCATCTCTCTGCCGAAGTCTCCAACCAATCTCTCTCCTGCTGTACTTTCTAACTGTCCACATCGCAGTCCACAATTCCACTAAACTTTGTGTTGTCCGCAAACTTACTAATCAGAGCAGTTACATTTTCCTTGAAATAAATTATATCTACTACAAACAGCAAAGGTCCCAGCACTGATCTCTGCGGAACACCACTGGTCACAGCCCTCCATTCAGAAAAGCACCTTTCCACTGGTACCTTCTGTCTTCTATGACCAAGCCAGTACTGTATCTATCTTGCCAGCTCACTTCTGATCCCATGTGACTTCACCTTCTGTACCAGCCTGCCATGCGGGAGCTTGTCAAAGGTCTTACTGAAGTCCATGTAGACAACATCCACTGTCCTACCTTCACCAATCGACTTTGTACTTCCTTGAAAAACACGATCAGATTAATGAGACACAACCTCCCCTAAACTGTGCTGTCTCTCGCTAATACGTTCACTTTCTTCCAAATGGGAGTAAATCCTGTCTCAAAAAATCCTCTCCAATAATATCCCTAGCACTACCTTAAGGCTCACTGGTCTGTAATTCCCTAGATTATCCTTATTACCCTTCTTAAATAAAGGAATAACATTAGCTACTCCCCAGTCCACTGGGACCTCGTCAGTGAGGACACAAGGATTTCAGTCAAGACCCCAGCAATTCCCTCCCTTGCCTCCCTCAGTATTCTGGGGTAGATCCCATCAGACCCTGGGAACTTATCAACCTTAATGTTTTTCAAGACGCCCAACACCTCCTACTTTTTGATCTAAATGTGACCCAGACTATCTACTCCATTATAAATCCTAAGATTCTTTCAAATTAATTCATAGAATCATAGAATCGCTACAGTGCAGATGGAGGCCATTCGGCCCACCGGGTCGCACCAGCCCTCTGATTGAGCACACTACCCATGTCCCCTCTCATGTCCACCTTGTCCGATCCCAGTAACCCCATAACCTAACCTACACATCCCTGGACACTAAGAAGCAATTTAGCATGGCCAATCCACCTAACATGCATATCTTTGGACTGTGGAAGGAAACCGAAGCACCCGGAGGAAACCCAAGCAGGCATGGGGAGAACGTACGAACTCCACACAGACAGTCACTCAAGGTTGGAATTGAACCCGGGCCCCGGCACTGTGAGGCAGCATTGCCGCCCATAATTATTTAAATGCTAGTAAAAATGTATACATTTCTGCGCAATAACTTGATCATTGTTGGCACACACACATATGTTTTTATGCACAGTCTCTAGTTTCTGGACTGCCTCCATGGCTCCCGTGGCTCCACCTAAGACCTGAAAATGTAAGCAATTTGCATTTCTGAATGTAAGTGCAATTAAAATCACAAACAGCAGTGGTCCCTAAATTGAACCATGCAGCACCCCACTCATTGTTCCACCCCCACTCCCACCCCAAGTCCAGCATAGCTCCTCCAACCATTTTCTATTATTTTCTACCCGTCAGCCAATTGCTTAGTCATATTTAAATGTTGCCCCAAAACGTCACAGTTTTGAGGGTATTTAATCATCTTTTGTGTGCAACTTTACCGACTGTCTTTGGAAGTTTAATTGCACAACTTTGTACAGTTAACCATATTGGGCTTGGGGCTCCAGTCCCTCAAAGAAATGAAGGAGCTAATCACAGTGCACCTTCCCCATCTAAAGCAATGTTGCTTGTTCATTAGTAGGTTGTTGTACAGGTAATCAATTTCAATCCTGGTCAATTGATTTCATTGCTTTACATGGAACTGCAGTAAGTCCTTTCGATTAGTTGCTGTTTCTATTTTCTCATTTTTTTTATACAGGCCTCAATGTCGTCTGTTCCCAACCATCAATATTTCCTCAGTGTCTATTGACTCCCTTGACTGATAATTATCAGTGCCTTGCAAATTGCCTTGCTCGTCTCTCTTAACACTCTGGGATGAATTCCATCTCGCCTTGTCGATTTCTTTGAAATCATTTCAGCTTATCTTAGACCTCCATCTTATTTATGTTAATGTCCTGAATTATGGGCGCGATTCTCTGCTGCCCACGACGGGTCGGAGAATAGCGGGAGGGCCTTCCCGACATTTTTCCCGCCCTCCCGCTATTCTCCCCCCCCCCCCCCACACGGCCGCCCCACGACACGAATCGCTGCTCGCCGTTTTTTACGGCGAACAGCGATTCCCCCCAGGCCGATGGGCCGAGTTCCCAGGCCTTTACGGCCGTTTTCACGAACGTAAACACACCTGCTCTCACCGTTCGTGAAAACGGCCGCAAAGTGCCCTCCCGGATAACCATGGCACTGATTGGCATGGGCCTGCGATCGGTGGGCACCGATCGCGGGCAGCGGGTCTGATACCCGCGCACTATTTGTTCCTTCGCCGCCCCGCAGGATCAGTCCACGGGGCGGCTGAGGGGCATGACGGCCCGCGCATGCGCGGGTTTGACGCATCTGTGTGATGACATCATCCACGCATGCACGGGTTGGAGCCGTCCAACCCGCGCATGAGCGGCTGACATCATCGTGCGCATCAGCGGCCGTGACGCTCGACGCGCGGGCTTAGCGACGGTCGCTAAGCTCGCGATGCCGTGCTTCACGGGGCCGCGCTGCTAGCCCCGCCCTGGGGGGAGAATTAGGTCCCGGGAGGGGGCGCGGAGGCTGCCGTGAAACACGGCCAGTTTCACGGCAGCCTTTACGACTCTCCGCATTTGCGGAGAATCGCGCCCTATGCCTTTGTTCCTTTTCTTTTCCATCTTCCATTGTGAATTCATAGATCATTGAATTTACAGTGCAGAAGGAGGCCATTCAGCCCATCGAGTCTGCACCGGCCCTTGGAAAGAGCACCCTACCTAAGCCCCTACTTCCACCCTATCCACACATGTCCACCCGATCCCCACATGTCTACCCTATCCACATAACCCCACCTAACCATTTTTGGACACTAAAGGCAATTTAGCATATCCAATCCACCTAACCTGCATGTCTTTGGACTGTGCGTGGAAACCGGAGCAGTCGGCGAAAACCCATGCAGACACGGGGAGAACGTGCAGACTCCGCACAGACAGTGACCCAAGCTGGGAATTGCACATGGGATCCTGGAGCTGTGAAGCAACTATGCTAACCACTGTGCTCCATGCTGCCCATAAATCAGCCACATAAGTGATTGAGCACCTCCAGCAAGAAAAACAAAGAGCCACCATCTGATTTTCAATTGTATAACCACTGTTGAGATCCCTGGCTCTAGTATCTCAGAATATAATTGACAGAAGCTACTGTGGGCTAGCCATGTTAACACCATGGCTACAAGCAAGGCTGAAGCAGTGAAGTGGGATACCAATTGCCCTCTCAGAAACTCTCCACCATCTACATATCTCCGGTCAGTGGTGTAATCGATTATTCTCCACTGATTTTGATTGCTGCAGCCATAACAGTTAATATGTTGAACACCATCTAGGACACGAATCTGCTGGAATTTGTGCTGTTGTGGGGAGAGGGTGGGGGAGGGCAATGGGTCTGGAGTGATGGGTCTGGAGTGGTGGGGCTGGATTGAGAGCCAGCAAAAGGTGGAGATTGACAAAGATGTCATTGACAGAAAGGCAAACGGAATGCAAATGGTGATGACCAAGGCTAAGAAGGGTGCTGATGGTAGCACATTAAGAGATCGGAATGCGTTAATGTATTAAGAATCTGCTTGTTCGATACTCCTCTTGCTGGATCTAATATCAACCCCACCGTCACTGACTCACCCAGATAGCAGTGGTACTTTGAAAGCTTAATTAACTGGAGGAAAGACAACTTTAGTGGGGGTATGAACCGATCTGGGCCAAATAAATTGGAGTCAAAGATCTGCAAGAACTAAACAATGGGCTACTTTCAGAGTAGGATTAGTTTGGGCACAGTGAAGTGTAGGGCAAACAAATCCAGAGCTCCCCAGATGACAGAAGGGATAGAAATTGAGATAAAGAAGAAAAAGTGTGCTTATGACAGATGTCAGGTAGAACCAGGAGGCGAGGTGAAAGATTAAACAAGGTAAGTAAAGAGGGAGAATGAAAAAAGTCTGGCAGCTAACATAACAGGGAACCCCAAAGTCTCCCATAGGCATATAAATAGTGAAAGGGCGGTAAAAAGGAGTGAAGCTGATTGGGGCCAAAAAGGGGATTTACTCATGGAGGCAGAGGGGATACCGAGATATTAACGAAATACATTGCATCTGTCTTTACCAAAGAAGAAGATGGTACCCAGATCGTGATGAAAGAGGGAGGCAATTCAGTCGCCTGAAGAGTTTAAACTTAATAAGGAGGAGGTATTCGATAGGCTGTCTGTACTTAAAGTTGATAAGGCACCAGGACTGCATGAGATTCATCCAAGGATACTGAGGAAAGTGGGACTGGAAATTATGGAGGAACTGGCCAGAGGATTGGTTCAAAAAATAGTTTAAAAATAAGGCCAGCAACCATACCCCAGTCAGTTTAACTTCAATGGTGGGGAAACCCATAGAACAATAATCCGGGACAAAATTCTCACTTACGTGGACAAGTGCGGGTTCATTATGGAAGGCAAGCATGGATTCTTTCAGGGAAAGTCATGTTTAACTACTTGCTGGAGTTTTTTTGAAGAGGTAACAGAGAGGATTGATGAGGGAAGCTCTGTTGATGTGGTGTACATGGACGTCCAAAAGGAATTTGATGCAGCAGACTTGTGTGCAAAGTCATGGAATGAAAGCAACTGTAGCCACCTGGATACCAAATTGGTTGAGGGGCAGCACAGTGGTTAGCACAGTTGCTTAACAGCTCCAAGGTCCCAAGTTCGATTCCCGGCTTGGATCACTGGGCAGAGAGTCTGCACGTTCTCGCTGTGTCTGTGTGGGTATCCTACGGGTGCTCCGGTTTCCTCCCACAGTCCAACGATGGCAAGGTTAGGTAGATTTGGCCATGATAAATTGCCCTTAGTTTCCAAAAAGGTTAAGGTGGCTTACGGGGATAGAGTGGAGGCATGGGATTAAGTAGGGTGCTCCTTCCAAGAACCAGTGCAGACTCGATGGGCTAAATGGCCTCCTTCTGCACTGAAACTTCTATGAGTGACTGGAACATAGTCCTGGTAAATGGATGTACTTCAGTCTGGATGAAGGTTTTTAGTGGATGTCCCCAAGGGTTAAAGTTGGGACATTTGCTCTTCTTGACATATATTAATGGCCGAGACCAAGGTTTCCCACATTTTGCCAGCCAAGGAACCCTTTTGACCTCCCAAGAGCATTGAAGGAACCCCTGAGAAACATTCTTATTTTCTTGAAAAATTAAACCACAAAAAATGTTTAACATTACGCAACAGACAACAACGTACAAATTCAAACTTAAAATGTGTTTCTATGCCTTATATGTATACATTTATTGTAAAAACAATGTTCTGTTATTCAACCAATACTTCCAAGTCTTACCTTCCTTCTGGCATTTTCTAATGGGAGCACCCACTCACACACACCCCTGCACCCACAGGCATTCTCACCCTCACCCACTCTCATGTTCACCCACTCTGATCCACCCACTCTCACCAATTCTCATACTCACCCACTCATCCAATATCACTCACCCTCACCCACTCTCAGCCTCATTCTGACCCACCTTCACCTATTCTCACCCTTAACCACCCTCAATCTGACCCACTCACTCTCCTCTTAGGTACCTGCAGTGCCCTCTCTTCTCACCACCACTCCCCCAGCCCCAGCTCAACTTGGGACCCCCCCCACAGCTCCAGCTCTCCCTCATCCCCTGTGACTCCAGCTCTTCTTGGGGCAGATGGCTGAAGTGACTGTGAAACCCATGCAGGGGTCCCATGGAATCCTGGGGTTCCACAGAACCCAGTTTGGGAATGCCTGACCTAGGCCTTAGTGAACAGGATCCAATTCCAAAATGTGAAAATGATATGATACTTGAAAGTATTGTAAACTGTGAGGAGGATAGTATAAAACTTCAAAAGGACATAGACAAGTTGATGAAATGGATAAACAAGTGACAGATGATGAAGCTAATTATGGTAAAATGCGAAGTGATTAATTTTGGTTGGAAGAACATAGAACGACAATATAAACTGAAGGTTACAATCCTAAAGAAGGTGTGTGATCAGAGGCACATGGGTGTATATGTACATACACCATTGAAGGTGGCAGGACAGATTTGAGACAGCAGGTAATAAAGCATACAGTATCCTAGACTTTGTTAACAGGATCACAAAGTACAAGAGATGGCACAGGGACACAGTGGTTAGCACTGCTGCCTCAGCACCAGGGACCTGGGTTCAATTCCAGCCTTGGGTCATTGTTTCTGTGGTGTTTGTACATTCTCCCCGCGTCTGCGTGGGTTTCCTCTGGGTGCTCCGGTTTCCTCCCACAGACCAAAGATGTGCAGGTTAGGTGGGTTGGCCATGCTAAGTTGCCCTTAGTGTCCGAAATGTTAGGTGGGGTCACTAGGTTATGGGGATTGGGTGGGCCGTGGGCCTAGGCATGGTGCTCTTTCAGAGGGCCAGTGCAGACTCGATGGGCCAAATGGCCTCTTTCTGCACTTCTAGTGATTCTACTATTCTGTGAAATGTAGTGATTCTATTATTCTATGAAGAGCAATACTGAAGACTATAAGTTGGTCCTAAGACAATAATTCAGCCTCAGCTGGAGTTTTGCATCCAGTCCTAGGTGTCGGGCTCCAGGAGGAATGAGAAGGCATTGGAGAGAATACAGAAAAGATTCACGACAATGGTTCTGGGATGAGGAACTTCAGTTGTTATAATAGACTGGAGAAATTAAGACTATTTTCCTTCGAGGAAAGAAGGCTGAGGATATTTCTTGAGGTATTCAAAATCATGAGGCATCTGGACAGAGTAGGCGGAGAGAAACTGTTCCTGGTCAGGAAAGGATTGAGAAGACAGAGCACAAATTTAAAAGCTGGAATTTGAAACGAAAGAGCTTAGGTTCTGACTCTGGATGATTCTTTGTCAGTGTCCAGTTCCACAACTTTGATCATTGAAAAGAGCAAGTAAAGAACTGTCAAGGGAGGATTATCATATTGAGCTTCCTTCCAAATCACAAACCATCCTAAATGTAACAGAGTTTACCACTCAGTCATCAGTGATGGATTACAACTCTGAAATTTCCAGCTAAACAACATAAGAACAGGGGAAGGAAACTCAATCCCTCAAGTCTGTTTCGCCATTCAGTAGAGTGATGAGTGATCTGTATCCTAACTCCCTTAATCCACCTTTGTTCAATTTCTATTAATACCCTTGACTAGCACAAATTGAGCAAGGTTTTAAAGTGTTAAATTGAGCTTACTTTTGTTGCTTTTGTGGGAGTGATTGCCATCTTCCTACACACTTCCTGTGAAGAAGTGTTTCCTGACTTCCCTTGAATAACCTAACTGTGATTTTAACATTATGTCCCAGTCATAGAATTTACAGTGCAGAAGGAGACCATTCGGCCCATCGAGTCTGCACTGCCTCTTGGAAAGAGCACCCTACACAAGCCTGCACCTCCAGTAACCCCACCGAATTCTAAGGGCAATTTTGGACACTAAGGGCGATTTAGCATGGTCAATTCACCTAACCTGCACATCTTTGGATTGTGGGAGGAAACCAGAGCACCCAGAGGAAACCCACGCACACGGGGAGAACATGCAGACTCTGCACAGACAGTGACCCAAGCCGAGAATCGAACCTGGGACCCTGGAGTTGTGAAGCAATTGTGCTACCCACTATGCTACCGTGCTGCCCAATCTCACATAGCACCCCATTGTGCTATAACATCACCTTCCCCCAGCACTGGGCAGCACAGTAGCACAGTGGTTAGCACAGTTGCTCCAGGGTCCCAGGTTCAACTGCTGGCTTGGGACACTGTCTGTGAGGAGTCTGCACGTTCTCCCAGTGCCTGCATGGGTTTCTTCCGGGTGCTCTGGTTTCCTCCCACATTCCAAAGATATGCAGGTTAGGTGGATTGGCTCTGCTAAATTGCCCTTAGTGTCCAAAAAAGGTTAGGTAAGGTTGCAGGCATAGGGTGGAGTTATGGGGAAAGGGTGGAGGTGTAGGATTAGGTAGGGTGCTCTTTCCAAGGGCCGCTGCAGACTTGATCGGCCAAATGGCCTCCTTCTACACAGTAAATTCTATGATTCTATGATTCTGTGCTGCACCCCCACCCCATGCACACCACCAATGTGGACACTATTTCTATCCATTATGATCCCAGACCACACCCGAACAGTGGCTAGAATACCGGACCAAAACCCTAACATTTTAAAAGACTGAGCGGAATAATGGTTCGCTGCAAGAATGGTTGCATGAAGAAATATGTCTTGGTTATTTTTGAAACAAAACTTTATTATAACTACAATATTAAACTTCATATCCAAAATGAACAGCTTGCTGTTTAGACCTTAAACACTACTACTCAATTTCCCATTAGACAACAAGAAGAAAACATTCAGATCTCAATCTATCTTACTTTGGGAGAATTGTGGACTCAGCATCTGGTAGATCAGAACACAATTCCTCTCTCCAAGGTTTCTCCACCAACTGCCCCTCGAAAGCTTTTCAAAATGTCTCTCTGCCTTCCTTGGCTCCAACCAGCAATGACCTCATCTCCCCAAGTTGACAAACTTTCAAGCTGCAAAGCACATCCATTAACTCCACAGGGACTTCCCC
This sequence comes from Scyliorhinus canicula, assembly GCF_902713615.1. NCBI lineage: Eukaryota > Metazoa > Chordata > Chondrichthyes > Carcharhiniformes > Scyliorhinidae > Scyliorhinus > Scyliorhinus canicula. The sequence goes on along the minus strand of NC_052162.1, from coordinate 68,790,273 downwards.
AGGTAAAGCACGATGCATTCGCCCAGACTGAAAAACACATTCCTTCATCAATTCCACCTGCTGGCTGCAAAAAATAATTATTTTTAAACAAACGCATTCTAACTCCAGATTTGTGACCCTTAAAATTCTCCCAACATTTATAATCCAATTTTCCTCACATCTTCCAATCATCACGTCATCTACTCCATCAATTCCTTTCAAAATCCCCAAAACCTCATCAAATTCCCTTTAACCTTTACCTTGCAGAGAACGGAAGTCTAGTTTATCTAATCTCTAATTTTAGCACTTGTACTATTCTGGTGAATTTGGGCTGCACTGATTCATAAGGCCAATATATGAACGTCTTACAAAGAGAAATTGAGCAGTTTAGACCTTTTCTCTTTAGAATTCAGAAGAATAAGAGGAGGTCTAATTGAGGTATGTACAATGATAAAGGGAATTGGCAAAATAGACGTAGAGAGGATATTTCCTCTTGGGGAGCAATCTAGAATGAGAGGTCATAGATTTGAGATAAGGGGTAGCAGAATTAAAACAGAGATGAAGCAAAATTAATCTCCCAAAAGATAGTGGGCGAAATTCTCCGCACCCGCGGAAAGTCGGCAAACCATCGTAAAAATCGGGACCGTTTTACGACGGTCACGAAGGCTTCATTTCCCGACGGATTCACTTCCTGGAAATGGGCTAGTAGCGCGGCCGCGTCAATTACGTGCGTGATGACGACGGAACGCGACGACGACACGAACCCGCCCATGTGACGCCGCCCGACGCCGTAAAAAGGCGCGGGCGACCACAGAATCTGTCGGGCAGGATGTCGGAGCCGAGGAGAGCTGCTCCTCGCTTTGTAGATGCAGACGTCGAGGCGCTGCTCGATGCCGTGGAGCAGAGGAGGGGCATCATCCGCCCGCGGAGAGGGCATCGCCAACCTGCCAGCATGGTACGCCAGGCCTGGCGTGACGTGGCTGCTGCCGTCAGTGCTGTGGGGCAGACCCCTCGCTCAGCAGAGCAATGTCGGAAGAAGCTACACGACCTCACCAGGTCTGCCAGGGTAAGTGCCATGAGGGTGCCCCCTAGTCACAACCATCCCTCCCCCTTAACTGCCCGGGGGGGAGGGGGGGGGGGGGAGAGGGATTGGGGCAGAGTTATTTGAGGGTGGTTCACAAAGTTGTCACAGACCCAGCGCTCTGGCCCCGAGGAGAGATGCAATCGTCTGACGACAACTTGCCCCCCCCAAACTGTGCCAGTATCTGAACGGACTGCTGATACCTACCGTTTTGTAATGATCTACCTATGTTCCCTCCCCCAACAGGCCAAGGCCGGTCATAACCACCGTGAGCGGCACAAGACTGGAGGGGGTTCGCCCAACATGCACCCCCTCAGCACCTTTGAACAGAGGGCACTGGACCTTGTTGGGGGGTCTGCCTCCCGCGATATCGCGCAATGCGAGGTTGGCGGAACTGCAGCAAGTGAGACAACCCTCCCTGATAAACACCCCCCCCCCCCCCCCATCCTCTGTCCCTTCACAAACCCTGCCCACTGGGACACCTCCCCCATCCTCTGTCCCTTCACAAACCCTGCCCACTGGGACACCTCCCCCATCCTCTGTCCCTTCACAAACCCTGCCCACTGGGACACCTCCCCCATCCTCTGTCCCTTCACAAACCCTGCCCACTGGGACACCTCCCCCATCCTCTGTCCCTTCACAAACCCTGCCCACTGGGACACCTCCCCCATCCTCTGTCCCTTCACAAACCCTGCCCACTGGGACACCTCCCCCATCCTCTGTCCCTTCACAAACCCTGCCCACTGGGACACCTCCCCCATCCTCTGTCCCTTCACAAACCCTGCCCACTGGGACACCTCCCCCATCCTCTGTCCCTTCACAAACCCTGCCCACTGGGACACCTCCCCCATCCTCTGTCCCTTCACAAACCCTGCCCACTGGGACCGTCCAGCGGCCTGCCGAGCAAATCGAAATAACCCGTCTCATTCTCTTCCCTAGGACGTGATGCCGAACGACCAGGGCCGTCTGCCTCCAGACGGAGACAGGAATCTGCCGCCACCTCACCCGGGGCCTCACAACAGAGGGTGCCCGATCAGCGGGCAGCCCTATCCGCCCCAACCCAATCTGTGGACCAGGACGCACAGAGGGTTCGAAGTCCACCACCACCACCAGAAATGGCCAGGGACAACCCTCCTGTCGCTGAGCAGCCCCACACCATGGACGAGGCCCTAAGCATTGAGAGCGTCGGGCTTGCGGCACTGCTTTCTCCCACCACATCCATCATCCCAGAGACACAGACCCCGGCGGGCCTATTTAGTGATGGGTCTCCTGGGGTAGAGTCTGGTTGGCACATCACAGCTGAGCAGGTACAGCAGGTGGAGGTCGGAGCAACAGAGGGCCCGGACTCGCGGAGGCCAGACCAGGCCCAGGATGCAGCTGGCTCCCAGACGTTTTCTGAGTTCCTGGAGTTTATCAACCCACCCGCACAGCCGATGCCTCAGGAAACCCAGGGAAACAATGACGGGATGAGGGCTTCCTTCCAGACTCTGCAGACGCTGTTAGAGGAGTAGAACCGCGTCCAAGAGCAGGGAGTGGTGCCGTTCATGGCAGAGACCCAGTCCGACACCGCACGGGTGGCATCCGCGGTGGAGGCAATGGGTCAGGTTATGCAAGACGTTGGGGTTAATGTGCACGCGTCATCCTCGGCCCTGGACAGGGTGGCCCTCTCACAGGCAGCAATGTGCCAGAGCCAAAACGACATTGCCGGCGCCCTGCGGGCCATGGCCCAGTCGCAGCACGCCATGGCACAGTCCCAGCAGTCGATAGCACAGTCCCAGCAGTCGGTCGCAGAGACCATCAACCGCCTGACACATGTGCTGGATGACGTCGTGCACACACAGGTTGAGATCGCACAGTCCCTGGCAGGAATGTCTAACTCCCTGGACTCCGTCTCTGCAAACCTTCGGATCCTGGTGGATACCGTTGCAGGCCTCCAGGACTGGCAGCGCCAGGTGTCGGTGGTGCGACGGGGAACCTCCCCGCTCGCACCTCTGTCCCAAAGTGAGGCCCGGGGGCCACCGGGCTCCCCGAGGGAGGAGGAGGTTTCGGGGCCCGTCCCATTAACTCCATCACGGGACGTCCCGGAATTCTCGGCCTCCCCCCGTCCCATCCCTGGTGCATCGGGTGGGCAGCAGGCAGAGCAGGGTGGCACAATGTCACCCGAGACGCCCGCAGAGCAGCCTGGCCCATCCAGGCCGGGTCGCCCCAGGAAACGCATAGCCAAGGAGAAACGAGTCGAGGGGGGCGATTCGCAGCAATCCTCCTCCACTCCTGCTGTATCATCTGGGGATTCACTTAGACGTAGTGGTAGGGCCCCGTAAGGCAACTAAGATAGACACTGAGTAAGTTGGCACGGGTGAAGGGCACAGTTTAGTTGTAGGGGCTAGGGCACCTGTAAATAATTGTTAATATTAAACGCACTGTTCCACCTTACTTGTAATACCGTGTGATTGTTCCACAGGCACAGGAATCGTGATGGTGACCGAGTGTCGCTGGGGGTGACGGGTGGTGAAACCTCGGTGCCGGGTGTGCAGTCCCTGCCCCTACCCCCCTCCCACAGCTAGCCCACGCGGGCACGTGATGGAGTGTCAGTGACGAACTCAGCGGCCACCAAGGTGGATGGTTCAGCTATTGCCATGGGTCAGACTCTCTAACGATTCTGAGCTCACAGCTCTTCGCAGAGCGGGCTGTCATCATTCCACATGGCACTGATCACACCCGCTGACACAGCCATCAATGTTGTGCCATTCCGTCTGTACCCAGTGATAAGCGTCATGTCGAAGTGGAGCAGTGTACACTGAGGGGGGGGGGGGGGGTTGTGGTGGTGGCAGTTGTGTGGTGACCCTCTGCATGACTAGCGATGCAGGTGGTGGTTTGGTGTTCATCGGGGACGTCACATGCGATGCGTGAACCGTGCTGCCACCAGGGCGTCGCGTGCCCGCCGTCCTTGCCGGGTCCGTCGTGCCGCCTCCTGGACATCACCAGCACCTGGGTCGTGTCTGCGTGCTGCGCCCGCCACTCCGCCAGCGTCCTCCTCCTCCTCCTCCTCCTCCTCCTCCTCCTCTGTGCTGGCACCACTGCCACTAGCTTCTCCCTCCGCCTCCTGCAACAGGTCATCTCCCCTCTGCATCGCAATGTTGTGCAGCGCACAGCAGACCACTACAATGCGAGCGACCCTGTCGGCCTGGTACTGCAGGGCCCCTCCGGAGCGGGCCAGGCACCTGAATCTCATCTTCAGGAGGCCAAGGCAGCGCTCCACCACACCCCTGGTTGCTGCATGGGCCTCGTTGTATTGTGTTTCCGCATTGGTCTGAGGCCTCCGTATAGGCGTCATCAGCCAAGACCTCAGCGGATAACCCCTGTCACCTAGCAACCAGCCCCTCAGCCGGGGGGGACGTCCCTCAAACATCGCAGGGATGAACGACTGCGCTAGTATGTAGGAGTCATGCACACTCCCTGGGAACCTTGCACAGACGTTCATGAACCTCATGTGGGGGTCGCATACCACCTGGACATTAATGGAGTATGTCCCCCTCCTGTTTGTGAACACTTCCTTGTCCACAGCAGGCGGGCGCATGGGGACGTGAACACAGTCGATTGACCCCTGAACCCTCGGTATCCCGGCCACTCTGGCAAATCCACGGGCTCGTGAGTCTTGACTTGCTTGGTCCTCGGGAAAGGTGATGTAGCGGTCCGCGATGGCATAGAGGGCGTCGGTCACATCCCGGATGCACCTGTGCACCGATGACTGGGAGATCCCAGAGACGTCCCCGCTCGGAGACTGGAAGGAGCCGGTAGCATAGAAGTTCAGAGCGACCGTCACCTTGATGGCTACCGGGATCGCGTGTCCTCCCCCCGTTCCACGTGGGGCGAGGTGCGACAGGAGTTCGCAGATATGTATCACCGTCTGCCTACTCAGCCGGAGTCTTCTCCTGCAGGTGATGTCCGGCATTGTTAGGAAAGAGACCCGGACACGGTACACCCTCGGCTTTGGTCGTCGCCTCTGACGCCGTGGCTGCACCCTCACTCTCTCCTCTTCCTCTTCCTCCTCCTCCTCCTCCTCCTCCCCCCCCCCCCCCACCCCCCCCCCCCCCCCCCCCCATGCTGCTCGACGACTGGCAACTCCTCGGCCCTTCCCTCTGCTGCTGCAGCTGGCACTGCAGCCACTGCGGGTTGTGGGTGTGGATGCTGCTGCATCTCCAAATCCAGTAGAGCGGCCCCAACCACTGCGCAGAACATAGGCGTTCTGTTCACAGACATTGTGCTAACCTACAGAAGGGTGGTGGGAGGCAGAGAAACGGGACATGTTAGACGGACGTTAGTCAACACCTCGGCAGCCGCCAGCCATGGGATACCAGTGTGTCCCGGTGGCCTGGTCGCGCTGCTGACACGCGGTCAGCCTAACCCCTGGTCACTTTCTGCATCCAACGGCCAGTAAACTATGGCCTCCTCACGGGTGCGTCAGTGGCCTGTGGCCGGAAGCCACAGGGGAACCAGCGGCCGTGTCCTCGTCACCTGCACACCATGGCATGCTGGCAGACATTTTGTTACGGGGTTGGACGGCTCACTCTCTACCTAACCTCCCCCCCCCTCCGTCGCCCCCCACTGCCCCCTCCGTCTCCCCCACTGCCCCCTCCATCTCCCCCACTGCCCCCTCCGTCCCCCCCACTGCCCCCTCCGTCCCCCCCACTGCCCCCTCCGTCCCCCCCACTGCCCCCGTTCTGGACCCCCTCCCGTTCCCAGGGATGCCTTCCCCGTTGTGGCCAGACTCGAGCGGTGCGCTGAGCGGTGCGCTGAGCGGTGCGCAGAGCGGTGCGCAGAGTGGTGCCCTGACCTCCTCCAAGCAGTCGTCAGCCAGGCCGACTGGTTGACGAATTTAAAAAGCAGGTGTGTTTCACGACGTCCAAACAGGGCGCCATGACGTCGGGACTTCGGCCCATCCGGGCCGGTGAATAGCGGGGGGGCTCTCAGTGGCGATTCTGGTCGTGTCAGGGGCGGGAAGGAGGCGTTTGTCGGGAAACGCGACTCCGACAATTTGCGGGGTTCGGAGAATAGCGGGAGGGCGTCGGAACAGCGTCACCGTAAAAATTTCCGACGCCCGCTATTCTCCGAACCGTCGTGAGTCCGGAGAATCGCGCCCAGTGAATCTGTGGAATTCACTGCTCCAGAGTACGATGGATGCTGGGACTTGGAGTAAATTTAAGGAGGAGATATACAGATTTTTAATTAGTAATTGATTGAAGAGTTATGGAGAATGGACAGGAAAGTGGAGTTGAGGTCGAGATGTGGGACGGGATTCTCCGACCCCCCCGCCGGGTTGGAGAATTGCCGGGGGTCGGCGTGAATCCCGCCCCCGCCATCTCTCGAAGTATCCGGCACCAGAGATTCGGCGGGGGTGGGAATCGCGCCGTGCCTGTCGGCGGCCCCCCCCCCACCCCAGCGATTCTCTGGCCCTCGATGGGCCGAAGTCCCGCTGCTGTCATGCCGGTCCCAACGGCGGGAATCAAACCACCTACCTTACCGGAGGGACCAGGCGGCGCGGGCGGGCTCCGGGGTCCTGGTGGTGGTGGGGGGGGGGGGGGCGTGGGGCGATCTGGACCCGGGGGGGTGCCCCCACAGTGGCCTGGCCCGCGATCGGGGCCCACCAATCGGTGGGCAGGCCTGTGCCGTGGGGGCACTCTTTTCCTTCCGCGTTCGCCATAGTCTTCACGATGGTGGACGCAGAGGTGATCCCCTCCCCTGCACATGCGCGGGGATGACGTCAGCAGCCGCTGATGCTCCAGCGCATGCGCGGACTTCCGCTGGCCGGCAGAATCCCTTCGGTCCCGGCTGGCGTGGCACCAAAGGCCTTTCCCGCCGGCCGGCGGGGCGCCAACCACTCCATGGTTAGGGCTTGGCCCCTAAAGGTGCGGATAAATGCGCAACTTTGGGGCGGCCCAATGCTGGAGTGGTTCACGCCACTCCATCTGGCCGGGACCCCCCGCCCCGCCGGGTAGGGGAGAATCCCGGCCGTGATCAGCCACGATCATATTGAATACTGAATGGATTCAGGGGGCTGAATTGCCTACCCCTGCTCCTAGTTCTTATGTTCTAATATCCTTTATCCTTTCTATGGTGCAAGCCCAGATCAGTTCACCGTGCTGCATATATGATCTAACCTGAACTCTGTATGGTGTGGAAAAAATTCCAACCTTTTATCTGCTAGCTCTCACAATATAAAGGCTGACTTTCCAAAGCCTTTTTAAAATTTTTGTTTCTATCCAGAGAATTTCTTCAAAACCTTTTTGTATTTAGTGATCTTTTGTGTCCATGGACCCAGACACCCCTGAGGGCTTCAACTGAATTCAGCTTTAACTATTCAAGTACTCGCTTAGATCTATCAATTATTTGATCCAGAATTGGTGATCTCACTGCGTTGACATACATCTGCCACTGTTTTACTCATCATAAGATCACAATCACCACAAGAACTACACTAGTTAAAGGGGAAATCCCATCAAACTCTGCTTCGGGCAGTGAGAAATGGACAATAATTGTCAGTATTGCTCATATTCAAAGAAGGTATAAAACAAAAACCCGCTTTGGCAGGTGCAAAGTTACCTGACAGTCAAAGATGGCTCAGAGTAGTTTGACTCTGCTTAATCTCAATCCTGTCATACTTAGGCAAGTTCAGCATTGATAAAATCTGCCACATGCAACAATGTTTGATCCTGGCCCCACCAATAGTTTTGCACCTTGAGGCAACCACTTCCCTATCCCTCACCCCTCCAACATCACCTGAAACTTCTGGAGCTTTGGATCAATACCAATACCTCTATTTGGGCCTATGCCACAGGCTTCCCCTTCCCCCACTCCATCCCATTGAGATGAACCCCTCCACACTCATTCCACAATACCACAGCCTGGCATTCTTCCCCCTAGAAACTACCTCCCTCAGGCTTGGAGCACTATTTAGAATTGAAAATGCTGTGTTTTCAACTTCTTCATCAAGAACTTACCCATCTTCAATCACCTCGGTGTTAACAAGCAGGATAGGATGAGGGAGGCATACTGAGAGGCTGACTGGCTATTGGGCAGGCACTAGACCACAGTTAGGATGTGAAGAGAAGAGAAGGAGAGATTGAGGGTCAGAGGGAGATCTCAACGGGAAGTCCGGAAAGATTAGGGTTTGGGGAATGGACATGGATGAGAGGGCAGGAGAAATCGGAGATCAGTTGTGGGAAGCACTGTTGGATGCCATGGAGGGTTAAGTGATTAATGGTTGAATTTTATGGTATTATGGAACAATAGATTTTACAAGATTAACAGGTTAGCTTTGAATTATCATTGGAGGAATGTAGAGCTTGTCTTCTGATATGTAAGGTGCTTGTGAAAAAAAGTACATAACAGCTATGTCAGCCCTGAGTGACTAAAATACAACTTTAAGGACTAGGGTAATAAATATAGGCAGATATGGCCATAAAGTGTAAAAACAATGCTTAATAAAAAAAGGCCTGTTCTTCGATGACTAGCAATGACTAGCAACTTCGGGGATATCTACCTTATGAAATCTCAGCTGATAAAATGTACCTCTGCTGTCGGCAGAATATAGCACATTATTACGGCACCCTGAACTAGTGCATGTCGATTCCAGCCCCACAAACCCCGGAGTCCTAACACAAGTCAATTAACCAATAATTTGTATAAAGTTTTTAAGATTTTGACTACCCTTAATTGCCCAAATGACTGACAGGCACCACATTTATAAATGAAACACAACTACTATTTATTTACAATAAAAATAGAGATAGGACATGCAATACTTCTAATAAAATAACTGGCAGCTAATCTTCTACTTCCTGCTTTTACTGTCCCACCTTCGACCCATCACACACAGGACAGAAACACATAGTGGACGAGAAAGGTGTAAAATGATAAGGATCAAAATGAAAAAAGATAGATGTTTCCTTGTTTCGGTTGAAGTCATTGTGACACTAAGCTGTCCTTCCATGTCGAGGAGTGATTGAAACAAGTGGTTGGATTGCTAACAAGGATCTTCTGGCATGAATATTCAGTCAGAACTCCCAGGTAGTAGGGTTCCCTCTGGGGAGGCACTTTAACTTTTATCAACCTGAGCCTTCACTCCAAAAGAATAGCCTCAGGCCTGCGTAATTCCTATCTATGTGCAACTCCACCAAAATGTCTAACAGTCTTTCTGAGATAAGAGCAGAATTCCCTACATAAGATTTTTTAAAGGTTTTTGAACAACTGACCCTGCCTTCAGCTGGTGGCTTGCCTGGATTTCCTTAAGATTTTCTTTGTCTCCCACCAATCCACAGAGAGTTGTTTAAGCTTATTTCTGTACTCAAATCCCCTTATGATGAAGGCCAACTTACCATTTGCCTTCCTAGTTGTTTGCTGCACCTGCCTACTTGCTTTAAGTGCCTTATAAGCAAGGACACATAACCCCTTTGGACACCTGCATGTCCCAACCTCTCACCTCTATATTTATTTTTCTACCAAAGTGAATAATTTTATACTTATTCTCACATCATAATCCATCTGCCATGTTCTAACCTATTCATTTAGCCTGTCCAAGTCCTCTTGAGGCCTCCTTGCATACTAGCGTTCATTAGCAGAGGGATTGAATTTAAGAGCCGTGAGGTGATGATGCAGCTGTACAAAACCTTGGTCAGGCCACATTTGGAGTAGTGTGCAGTTCTGGTCGCCTCATTTTAGGTAGGATGTGGAAGCTTTGGAAAAGGTGCAAAGGAGATTTACCAGGATGTTGCCTGGAATGGAGAGTAGGTCATATGAGGAAGGTTGAGGGTGCTAGGCCTTTTCTCATTGGAACGGAGAAGGATGAGGGGCGACTTGATAGAGGTTTATAAGATGATCAGGGGAATAGATAGAGTAGACTTTTTCCCCGGGTGGAACACACCATTACAAGGGGACATAAATTTAAGATAAATGGTGGAAGATATAGAGGGGATGTCAGAGGTAGGTTCTTTACCCAGAGAGTGGTGGGGGCATGGAATGCACTGCCTGTGGAAGTAGTTGAGTCGGAAACGTTAGGGACCTTCAAGCGGCTATTGGATTGGTACATGGATTAGGGTAGAATAATGGCGTGTAGGTTAACTTCTTCTTAAGGGCAGCACGGTAGCATTGTGGATAGCACAATTGCTTCACAGCTCCGGGGTCCCAAGTTCGATTTCGACTTGGGTCACTGTCTGTGTGGAGTCTGCACATCCTCCACGTGTGTGCGTGGGTTTCCTCCGGGTACTCCGGTTTCCTCCCACAGTCCAAAGATGTGCAGGTTGGGTGGATTGGCCATGACAAATTGCCCTTAGTGTCCAGAATTCTATGATTAACCTAGGACAAAAGTTTGGCGCAACACCGTGGGCCGAAGGGCCTGTTCTGTGCTGTATTTCTCTATCTATCTCCTCACAACTTATATAGCATATAGGGAGCACGGTTATCAGTAGATCTTCAGAGGGTTCAAAAGGTAGAACTTGAAGCCAAAAGCCACTCTCCATCGCCTCGTACTCATTGGAAACATGTCTTTTGCCAGAGAAGTATGTTGGCTGACTGTGACCATGGACGTCAATGAGGACGGTGAGTTTGGTGACTTGGAGGGCGTATGGGGTGGGGTGGAGCAGGGGGGAGGGGGGAGGGCCGGGTCATTGTTGAAAGATGGAGAGAGATTGGGGTAGGACGAAAGAAAAACATGGAAGGGACCAAGGGAATGCAGATCAAAGTTGGGGCAGGAGGAAGCAGGAGGAACCCTCAGTCTGTGGAATGGTGTTGTGAGGGCATCAAATTGTGGTGAGAGTGGGGGTATAATCAGTAGGAAGGCTAACAAGATTGCTTGGTGGGCCGGAGGGAGCATTTATGACTCACAAGCAGTGCCGTGATCTGTCTAATCAGCAGTCCTTACCTCCCTTTAACTGCTGTCTTTTCCGATTCTACAAAAAAAACACCTGATCAGCATTGAAAATAAAACAAAGGTTAAAAAAAAGGGAGGCACACAACCTCAATAAAATGTTTAACTGATTTTTGTCCCCCCACCCATCCCTCCCCGAGGATGAGTTGATCACCCAGTCTCAGTCTCATCTCTGTTAAAACTGGTCATGAACGGGATCAAGGTAGGCGAGGTTTCAGTTGGTGATTTATTTTTTCTTTTTACATTTTGATGACTCAAACCAACCTATTTTCAGGTTTGCTAACATTCCTGACATGTCTTACCCGTTCCCGATTGACTTAACATGAATCAGATCTGCCATTGAGATATTATTTGTTTTGGTGGCATCAGTCATAGCAAAATTTTATTCTGCTGTTAGAGAGGAAGTCAGGCTTCTCTGATTGTACCTAAAATTGCTGCTTTTAATTCACGTTCCCGCCTTAAAATTTGTGAATGGATAGGACACTACAAATGATGAAAACCGACATTGTAGATAACTTTGATAATGGGACAATCTAGCGTTTAAAAATATCACTTATCAAAACTTAGCCCAAAATGAACTCTTTTTTTTAAATTTAGAGTAACCAATTCATTTTTCCCAATTAATGATCAATTTAGTGTGGCAAACCCACCTACCCTGCACATCTTTGGGATGTGGGGGGCAAAACCCACGCAAACACCTGTACATGAAGGATGGATTGCACCTAAACTGGAGGGGCACCAATATCCTGGGTGGGAGGTTTGCTAGAGCTTTTCAGGAGGGTTTAAACTAGTTTGGCAGGGGGATGGGAATCAGAGCTATGGATCAGAGGATAGGATAGCTGTTGAACAGGTAGAAATAGTATGCAGCAAGTCTGTGAGGAAGGATAGAAAGTGGATAGGGCAAAGTTGCACTCAGTGGAATGGGTTAAAGTGTGTCTATTTCAATGTAAGCAGTGTCAAGAATAAGGGAGATGAACTTAGAGCATGGATCAGTACTTGGAACTACAATGTTGTGGCCATTTCGGAGACATGGATTTCACAGGGTCAGGAATGGTAGTTAGATGTTTTGGGGTTTAGATGTTTTCAGACGAATAGGGAGGGAGGTAAAAGAGGAGGGGGCATGGCACTGTTAATTAGGGAATGCACAACAGCTGCAGAAAAGGAGGTAGTTGAGGAGGGTTTGTCTACTGAGTCAGTATGGTTGGAAGCTAGAAACAAGAATGGAGCTGTCACTATATTGGGTGTTTTCCATAGACCCCTCAATAGCAGCAGAGAAATAGAGGAACAGATTGGGCGGCAGATCTTGAAACGGTGCAGAAGTAACAGAGTTGTAATGGGTGACTTCAACTTCCCTAATATTGACTGGAACTTCCTAACTGCAAATGGTTTGAATGGTGCAGATTTTGTCAGGTATGTATAAGGAGGTTTCCTGACTCAATATGTAGATAGGCTGACTAGGGGGGAAGCCATATTGGACTTGGTGCTCGGCAACAAACCAGGCCAGGTGTCAGATGTCACGGTGGGAGCGCATTTTGATGACAGTGACTACAACTCCTTGTCATGAAGAGGGATAAGAACAGACAGTATGGGAAGGTATTTAATTGGGGGAGGGGAAATTATACTGCTGTGAGACAGGAGCAGAGGAGCATAAAGTGGGAACAATTGTTCTTGGGGAAATGTATAACAGCAACTTTGAGGGATCTATGTACGTGGACCCCAAGATTCCTCTGTTCCTCCACACGTCCTGCCTTTAACCCAGTTGAACTCCATCTGCCACTTCTCAGCCCAGCTCTGCATCCTGTCAATGTCCTGTTGTAACCTGCAACAGCCCTCAACACTATCTACAACTCCCTCAACCTTTGTGTCATCGGCATACTTACTAACCCATCCTTCCACTTCCTCATCCAAGTCATTTATAAAAACCACAAAGAGCAGAGGTCCCAGAACAGATCCCTGCGGGACACCACTGGTCACTGACCTCCAGGAGGAATACTTTTCATCCACTATCACTCGCTGTCTTCTTTTGGCCAACCAATTCTGTATCCAGACAGCCAAATTTACCTGTATCCCATGCCCCCTACCTATCTGAATGAGCCTACCATGGGAACTTTATCAAATGCCTTACTGAAATCCATATACACCACATCCACTGCACGACCTTCATCAATATGTCTCGCATATCCTCAAAGAATTCAATGTGTGGCATGACCTGCTCCTCACAAAGCCATGCTGACTATCTTTAATCAAACTATGTTTTTCTAAATAATCATAAATCCTATCTCTCAGAATCCTTTCCGATATTTTGCTCACCTCAGATGTATTCCGATGGGTCTGTAATTCCCAGGGATTTCCCTATTCCCTTTCTTGAACAGGGGAACAACATTCACCTTCCTCCAATCATCCGATACTGCTCCAGTGGTGAGTGAGAACGGAAAGATCATCACCAACGGCGCAGCAATCTCCTCCCTCGCTTCCCGTAGTAACCTTGGGTACATCCTATCAGGTCCAGGGGACTTATCTATCCAGATGCTTTTCATCATTTTAAGGTGATTGGAGGAAGGTATAGGGGAGATGTCAGAGGTAGGTTCTTTGAACAGAGAGTGGTGGGTGCATGGAATGCACTGCCAGCAGAGGTGGTGGAGTTAGAGACATTCGGGACATTTAAGCAACTCTTGGACAGGCACATGGACAGCAGTGAATTGAAGGGGTGTAGGTTAGGTTGACCTTAGATTAGGATAAGTGGTCGGCACAACATCGTGGGCCAAAGGGCCTGTACTGTGCTGTACTGTTCTATGTTCTATGTTCCATCGTGGGGAGAATGCGCAAACTCCCCACGGACAGTGACTCAGAGCCGGGATCGAACCTGGGACCTCGACGCTGTGAAGCAGCGGTGTTACCCACTGCACCACCATGCTGCCCTCCAAAATGAACTCTTTAAATTTTCTGACACATGTTGAAAGCATGAATGTTATATATTGTAAACGAGCCGACCTCCAGGACTAAATCTTCTCGACTATGAGCATTTTGGGTAGCTGGGACCATGTTCAGGTCCTGAACACATTCGCTATGGCAGTATGTCTCCTGGGATAGGTTTTACACGAGCCACACAATTAGGTGGCTGACTCCAGTATGAATGTTTAATTAGCGATGGCAAGCAGGAGGAGGAGGTGGCAGTGAAAATCAGCACCTGAGGTTGGAGGCTCATCCAATAGTTTTCACTTTGGACAGAATGAAAGTGATGCTGGCAGCTCTGGGCAAATAGGGGATTGGGCTAGTTGGAGGCCACAACCTCCACTTCCTCACCACCAGCGCTATTCCTTACTGCAGTCTGCACGAGATTGGAAGGGAATTGTGAACTTCTGCCTGTGGAGCACTTCAGGCTTACTGATTTGTATCTTGGTGGCAGAGGTCAGTTATTTGACATGGTTCTCTGGCCTCCTATTACCTCACAAACTGTTCCTTCCCCACACCAGGAATCCTGTTCGATGCTAGTAAAATCTAATTTACACTGCAAAATTGCTACCGACTGGTTGTTGATGAACCGGAAATCGGTTAACTGTGTCATGATATGCAAACATGCACATAATGAGATACTGTCTTGGTGGAGCCATGGACTCTGCTAGAGGTGCAAGCGTATAAGATGCAGATAGTGTCCATTTCCTTTAAATAGTTCCTTTTTGAAATGGACCATGACAATCCCATGTGTGAGATTTCATGAACAACATATCAGGACGGTATAGGGCAGCACGGTAGCATTGTGGCTAGCACAATTGCTTCACAGCTCCAGGGTCCCAGGTTCGATCCCGGCTTGGATCACTGTCTGTGCGGAGTCTGCACATCCTCCCCGTGTGTGCGTGGGTTTCCTCCGGGTGCTCCGGTTTCCTCCCACAGTCAAAAGATGTGCAGGTTAGGTGGATTGGCCATGATAAACTGCCCTTAGTGACCAAAATTGCCCTTAGTGTTGGGTGGGGTTAATGGGTTATGGGGATAGGGTGGAGGTGTTGACCTTGGGTAGGGTGCTCTTTCCAAGAGCCGGTGCAGACTCGATGGTCCAAATGGCCTCCTTCTGCACTGTAAATTCTATGATAAAGGGCTAGCACAATCCATCAAATGTCTTGTCGTCATCTTACAATTCCAGACAGCTTGTGATGGCTATCTTTTAGTTCAGCAAAGTTCATTTTTTAAATAAGCAAAACAGAATAGCATTTGATTTACGTTGTTTATGATTTATTTAGTGTCTCAGGGACATTTCACTTGATGTAAACATGTTTGTTTACATTGACATTTGTGGGAATATGACACACTAGTCGAAGAAAATGAAAGAGTTTTAGCTTTTCTTATTTAACATGTTAAATATTTCTTGGCCTCGACCATAAAAACGCAAATCCCAGAACAAGCAGCAAGTACAGATGAAAAAACCTCTCTCCCATGTTGTATGTTAAGATTTATTTCCACACACATACACACACAAGGGTATTGAAAAGAGTGGTTTAGGGATGGTAATTCAACTTCAAACGGGGTCCAAACCAGGCAGTAGTACAGTGGTTCCCAGTTATACAAGCCCGTCATTGGCCTTTCCATTGTGTAAAAAATGAAAGATGAAAGAAGAATTGGATACAACAGGTGGCTCCACCTGATCCATCAATTATTCACCAAATTTGAATTTCACTGTGAGCAACTCGAGTGTCAGAGACATTTGTGAGTTAGAAATGTCTTTGGCTTGAAGAAAATAATTTTCATTTTGGCGCTGTGATTATTCTGTACATTTTACAGGTCTGTGGAATTTCTGGAGTCTTAAACACAGATACTGTACATATCTGCCAACAATAAAATAAGAATTCACACAGGTTACCATTTTTCTATTTATACCTGCCAGTTATTGCTTCTGGGGATTGTGAAACTGTCATTCACTTCCATCAAATAAATGCAGAATAATGATAGCTGCCAGTAAGTAGCAAAACTGTAATTTAATGCTGAATTTATGATGGGTGTGGAATGCCAGATTGTCAGCAGGATACCATGATTGAATTACACTGTTAAACTCGCTGTTGGCTATTAATTATATGTAATAGATACTGTGTGGTTTATTAAAAAGAAAAGAAAATGTTCTGCTTTTTGCAATGTTACTTGGTATTCACTGCGCAGCGTGCAAGAGACAGCGTGACATAGTGAAAGGATAGTAAAAGTCATTTTTAAAAAATCTGTTATTTGTGCTGTCTCCTCTCTGCCATGCATCATTCCAGAGCCATGAGGGGGTGTGCAAACAGCCTACTCACGACGTTTTCAGCATTTCCGTTGAACAAACTGTTCAGTTGCGTGTGAAGGTAGCCTACGATGATTCATCCATCTATCTTTGCTCTCTCTCTCTCTCTCTGTTGGTATTTGGCACTTGGCCACTGGACAGTGCCTCCTCCTGCAGCTGTTCAATGACAAGGAATTTCTTTGTGTATCGCACACAGAAATTCAGAGTCTCCTTTTGAGAACAGCGAAGACCAGTGTTTCACCAAAAAAAAACAGTTGAGTGAAGAAGGCTGCATAAGTCGCCGGCTCTATATTGAAGGAGTCATTTTAATTTTTTGACATTTTCCTATGGGTGAGGAGATTAATTTGCTGGTAATATATATGAGATTTTGCTATGCACACTGCATGCAATTTTCCAACTATTGACTTAAATCATAGTCACTCTGAAGATGTACAGCATCCACCTCATGGTGCCTCCATGCCAGAGGCCACCTGCTCGTTATGTTCCCAGAGGCAGAACTTGAGGACCATAAACCTATTCCTGCCTTGCATTTCAAAGCATCAGATGTAAAGCTATTAGAGACTTGCAAAGAAAGTCATGAATGAATGATGTTGAGTTATGAATTTTGGTACTTGAGCTTCTGTATAACTGTTGTGAAGATGACTGCTCCAAACCTTTCTGCCAAAGGGTCATTCATAGATGCCACTGGGAATATTAATAACAATAGCACAAAGATGTGCAGATAGGGTTACTGGGATAGGGCAGGGGGTGGGCCTAGGTAGGCCTAGGTAGGTACTCTTTCGGGGGGTCAATGCAGACTCGATAAGATAAATCACCTCCTTCTGCACTGTACTGATTCTATGAAACAAGATTTAAATGAATTGCTAAGGAACAGAGTTCACTGGTTACTCTTAATAGGAGTGGCACTGGAATGTCATGACATGTAAGATTTCAAATACCTGGGGCGGAATCTTCCCAAAAATTAGTTTAGGCTCAGGCGAGAAAACCAATGTGAAGCACACAGGCATTGCAGCTGGCTTTCCTCACCATATTGAATAACACACTATGCATTTTAAAAGGGGAAGTAAGATTCACACCATCAGCTGGAGAGATAGAGCCTAATGTTACCAGCAATTCCAGGAATTCTAAGATCGGGGCACAATTTCTAAATGGAACCCCAATGTCCAACTTCAGATAAGGTGTGTCCCCCCCCCCCCCCCCCCCCCCCCGGGATATCGGGAGTAACCCCCCCCAAAATAGACATGGTGGTTGTCTCCTCTCCCACCACATACAGCCATCGGGGCTCTCGGCACTTGCTCCACTCCCCACTCCGCCCTCCACCCCCCTCCCAAACATCGGGCTCTTCCCTCTCCCTCCCTGCACCTCGCCCATGGGCTCCCCAGAGGTCCGCCCCTGCCACCTCCAGGTTGGCACTACCAGAAGCTATTGTCATAATATCCACTCATGTATATAATGAGATGTAGACAGGCAGTGATTGACACACAGGATAACCAATGAACACGCACGACACAGAACAACCAATCACCAGACAGAACACCACCACTATAAAGCCCACAGGGCATTAAGACTCTCCCTCTCTCACAGGACACAGCTACCGAGATAGTTAGAGTGCACAAGCCAGTGAGCATCATCTCCATGTGGTAGAGAGCTAGTCTGGTCAAGCCAGTAGGAGGTTATCAGTTAGATTAATAGAGTGTCAACCCACAGTAGATTATGTACAGCAATCAGCAAGTTCAATAAAACAGTGTTGGACCATCTCCTGTGTCGGAAGCTTGTTTCTAGTTTCACTACGTCCAGTTGCAGTCAATGTTGAACTAACTCACTTAACACATCAGCTATGGCCCTCACCACCCAGGGGCTATACTTAACTCCGCACCCCCAGCATGTTCATTGTGGCTGCTTTTCTGTTCTGAAAACCAGTAGTGATTTGCACCAGCCTGATGTCATGCCAGCTGGGAGAATAATTCATAGGCAGATGTAATGGTGTCATAGAACATAGAACAGTACAGCACAGAACAGGCCCTTCGGCCCTCGATGTTGTGCCGAGCAATGATCACCCTACTTAAACCCACGTAACCCGTATACCCGTAACCCAACAATCCCCCCATTAACCTTACACTACGGGCAATTTATCATGGCCAATCCACCTAACCCGCACATCTTTGGACTGTGGGAGGAAACCGAAGCACCCGGAGGAAACCCACGCACACACAGGGAGGACGTGCAGACTCCACACAGACAGTGACCCAGCCGGGAATCGAACCTGGGACCCTGGAGCTGTGAAGCATTGATGCTAACCACCATGCTACCGTGAGGCCGTCAAAATCAGAAATTACACAGTAATTTATTAAAATGTATGGAAATTAGGTTAGTGCCCTTTTTGACCGTGAACCTGATCACGTCATTGGCTGGAGGAATGGGAAAAGATCTCAAATTAAGATTTTGCCGGCATACATCCTGTTTTGGCCCTCTCGCGAAATGTAGTGGAATTATGGGATCTGCGCCCATGGCGAACATAGCCGATGGATTGCGGCCTTGGAATACAAAGTCTTACGAACGGAAGAGAGATGAGGGACAATCTCAATTTTCCAATGGACATCTGCCCTCATGCCTCCTCTTCCAAGACTTACACCATAGCCTTACTTCAGCACAGGTCCAATGCGTGTTCCTTATTCAGGGTGCAAAAGCAGAGAATTAGCATGTCACCAACTCTTACTAATCTCTCCTTGGTATTAAGACGTTGGAACCATGAGATGCAATAGAGTACTGTTATCTGCATGTAGCTCATAATGGGGCTATTGCAGTTGACTGATAGTCATTTACACTTCAAGTAAGTCTTTAAGATTATGCATAAGGAAACCAGTGAATTAATGTGTACAAGTGAAGGCTGGGACATCAAGTACATTTTTCTTGTGATAAGTTGTATGAGTTGATTATAATTGGCAAACTTGTTTATGCAGTGCATTCCATGTGAAGTGTTGACTCCTCTCACCTAACTTGATGTGGTAATCTCTTTACACTTTTTTACTGCCATTCTTATTGAAGTGTTCTGCTGCCAGTGCCAAAAAGGGTATTTCTCTTGTCACTCCTTTTTTTGCAGGATCAGTTTTATTTCAGAATTTGAGATGAGACTACTACATGCTGCAGCAAACCTGTCTAACACTTTACAAATTGGAAAATTCTTGGTTTGTTGTAAAAGGTCTTCCATTAATGTCTGTCGCTTTAGGTTGCTGCAAATGTTTCAATCCTACAGTCGCACCTTATTTCCTATCCTGTTATTGTATGTTAGCTGTGGCCCCGGTGGTGTCCCATACTTACCTCTGAGTCAGACTGTTCTGTGATCAAGTCCCACTCCTGCATTTGTCAGTAAAAATCAAAGTTGACAGTCCAGTGTAATTTTGAGGAAGTCCTGTACTCTTGAAGGTGCTACGTTTCAGGCAAGACATTAAACTGGGGTCCTGCCTGCTCTCAGGTTAATGTACAACATCCCATGGCATTCGTTTGAATAAGTCCTGGCCAATATTTCAAAAGCACTTAAATGGCTGTAAAACACATTGGGTTGTGAAAGGTGCTACTTAAATGCTCCTTAATCTTTTTGCACTCTCAGTGAAGTCGGCTGACTGTAATTCAGAAAAATACAGCAGGATCATTGTCAGCACGGTCAAACAATGGCTCTCACTTTTGTGGAGATGATTGCATCACTTAGGAAATCCCAGTAGGTTTAATAATACATTACTCACAGCACCTGTTCAATGTTACTTTTTTGAGCTCAAGCTGGTTATTTGTTGTACTGTTGAGTGTATAAGTGGATACAGTGATGGATACGTTGGTTATATTTATGGTTTGATGCTGCGAGAGTTTAAAGTTTGCTTAAGTGAAATAGTCGATTTGTCTGCATCGAGCGTTTTGATGTCACGGCATTTATGGCATGACTAATATTGATGTCATCACTTCTGAGACATTTGGCGACCGTGAGACTTACTGGGTAATATAATACATCACTAACATTGTCCCAATGGTTGCTTATTGGTGACCTAAAGCATTGAGCATAAATCTTGAAATGTAAATCCTTAGTGTACACAATGTAACTGTGTCAAAAGACCCAACTGTCGACTTATACCACCAGCCTTGGTTTTCATGACAATATCAATCTTTAGACACGCAGCAGTCTATATATTAAAGTATTATTTTATTTGCAATGAGATAGACATTCTTAAACACAATAATGTTCAAAATGATAGCTTCATGATACCACCGCTGAAAAATACCATTGTCGAATTACATTCTAACTTTCACGCTACAAGGCATCTCTGTATTGCCTGCTCAGAGTGGGATTTGATTACTGTACCTGATGCGCTTTTATTCTCAAGATTAGTGGATCCCCTCAAGTCAATGGAATGCCGATCGAGGAGGAACAATTTCTCCACAGTTATGTTTATTCTCTATCAATTTATATGGAATCTCTAGATTAATTGGATGAGGAACAAAACTGCAGTTTAATTGAATATTTCCAAAGATGTGGCAACCGCTGGAGTACAGGCTCAGAACTTCAAGGATGCAATTAATCCATTTGAACAAATCACACAGCTTTACTTCTGTATACTTTGGTTTTTTTTTCCAATAACGTATATACAATAAAACATCATTAAAAAATCAACAACTTTGCCGTTAGGTTCGTGTGAAAGCTCCAACAGGGTAGTTTAGTTTATGAGAAATAGTTGTCACTTCTTGCAGCAAAATAATCATGTGATTCAAATTTGTGAAATAATTAGCAGCCAAATACTTATTAAAATGTTAATTCTGAAGCATGCAATGGTTGATACTGGAAAATGGTCTTACACCGAATCAGGGGCTGGTTTAGCACACTGGGCTAAATCGCTGGCTTTTAAAGCAGACCAAGGCAGGCCAGCAGCACAGTTCAATTCCCGTACCAGCCTCCCTGGAAAGGTGCCGGAATGTGGCGACTAGGGGCTTTTCACAGTGACTTTATTGAAGCCTACTCGTGACAATAAGCGATTTTCATTTCAAAAGACTTTCACCACCATTATATAAATATCATTTTATACTTTATTTTCCGGCTGACTTAATTGCTACTTTAAGCAGAATGATGCATGTGGCAACATGACTATTCGTATCTTTTCGAATCATCATTTGATTCATCATCATTTGTTTCTTTTCTTGTCCTTCACTGTGGCACTCTGCTAGACCTCAATCTTTTGTACAACATGCATCATTTATGGCACTGTCATTAATAATGAAACGATATACAACATTTTTTTGTATAGCATTGCCCTTGCTAAGATATATATTTTTGCAATACATCCAAAAATACATTTTAGAGAGCGTCTTTGTGTTTACAGCATTGAATGTTGCCAATGGAAAATTACATTAATGCCGGTGAAGTAACCCTGGCTGGGAATACCAATTGTTTATTACTGCAATTTAGTCTTCGAAGCAGTTACAGTAAGTCAATAAAAAGGTAGCTACTAACCCAATAAGCCAGCCTCAGACCTTTTCCTCTTCCTATGATTTCTCTGAAAGCTTCCATTTTAGTAAATAATACATTCAGGTGTTTTTGGTATTGAAATGGTATGTTCACCAACAGTACAGAATTCTGTGTACTACGATAGCAAGAGAACAACCGAGCATTATTTTTGAGCACTCTCTCATTCTGCAGTTTATTGCAGCCATTATATTCCTCAGTCCTCAGTCCCGGACCTGTACACCTAGCTGCTTCTGATGACACCAGCAAGAGAAAGTAAATACCAGAAGTACCGTAATGACAGTTCGGGTATGTGGCTAGTTTTCAAAGAAATATTTCCAGAAATTGATTGAGTCATTGCTTGATTAATTTATTGTCACATGTACCGAAGTATAGTGAAAAGTATTTTTCTACGTCCAAGGGAACATATACAGTACGTACACAGTAGACAAAAGAATAATCGACAAAGTACATTGACAAATATGTAATTGGTTACAGTGCAGAACAATGGGCAAACAAAGCAAATACGACATGAGCAAGAGCAGCATAGGGTGTCATGAATTGTGTCTTACAGGGAACAGATCAATCCGAGGGAAAGTTGTTAAGCAGCCCAGAAACTGTGGGGAAGAAACTGTTCCGATGTCTGGATGTGCGGGTCTTCAGACTTCTGTATCTTCTGCCTGATGGAAGGGTCTGGAAGAGAGCAAAGCCTGGGCACGAGGGGTCTCTGACAATGCTGTCTGCCTTCCTGAGGCAGCAGGAGGTGTAGACAGAATCAATGTGAGGGTGGCAAGCTTGTGTGATGCGTTGGGCCAAGTTCATCACACTCAGAAGTTTCTTGTGATCTTGGGCCGAGCAGTTGCCATTCCAAGCAGTGATAGGATGCTCCCGATGGCACATCTGTAGACATTTGTGAGGGTCAATGCAGACATGCCGAATTTCTTTAGCTTTGTAGGAAATAAAGACATTGTTGGGCTTTTTTGACTGTTGCATCAATGTGAGTGGACCAGGACAGGCTGTTGGTGATGGTGACCCCTGAACTTAAAGCTATCGACCATCTCTATTTCGGTACTATGTGTGGTACTATGCTTCCTGAAGTCGATGATCAGTTCCTTGTTTTTTTTTACATTTAGAGAGGGGTTGTTTTCGGTACATCATGCAACCAAGTGATCTATCTCCCTTCTGTCGTCTGGCTCGTTATTGTCTGAGATATGACCTACCACAGTCATATCATCCGCAAACATATAGATCGAATTGGAGTTAAATCTTACCACGCAGTTGTGTGTGTATAGGGAGTACAGTGGAATCATATGGTGATCGTCATACTTGTGTTATCAAGAGCAGCACGGTGGCGTAGTGGTCAGCACAGCTGCCTCACGGCGCTGAGGTCCCAGGTTCGATCCCGGCTCTGGGTCACTGTCCGTGTGGTTTGCACGTTCTCCCTGTGTCTGCGTGGGTTTCGCCCCCAAGAATGTGCAGATAGGTGGATTGGCCACGCTAAATTGCCCCTTAATTGGAAAAAATAATTGGGTAATCTAAATTTATTAAAAAAATTAAAATATTTGTGTTATCAAAATAGTTTTCAAAAAATGTTCAGCTGCAATAGAGTACGAATATTACTGATCGTTCAAGAGAGGACTATCTGGTCTGAGACCACTCTTGTGGTCATTACTGCTTGAATCATTGCTCTGGTACGCCTCCCCTTTCGTCTCTCTTGCTTTTGATCTCTGTGCAATGATTTTGAATTAGCCATAGCTTGCTGACTATTAAAAACACACAGTGAAATGTAAGCAGTTTTTGTCATAATGTATATTATATGCCAAGGATGCGATGTATAAATAGAAAAATCCAATATAATGTGTGATATAAATTATCGACTCTATTTTGGTTCTCTTTTTTACTGTTTTCATATTTTATGGCATTAAATATAATGGATTGGTTCTCCATTTCAGGGACTATGTCCCCACAGCGTCATGAAAACTGTGGTCTTTTACTTCAGAGAAACTGCCGTCAAAAGGCCACAGATTCACAGCCCTGCAGGGGGCTAGCAGGGAGCTCACAGCTCCAGCTGCCGATACGGTCCCCTGCACCTCCGGGTCAGAGGCAGCGCATGTGCACGGAGGTGGTCTCCAGCGGCTGTGCCGTGCTTCATTGGGGACTCAGACTGCGAAGCTGGACTGCGGAAAGAGTGCTCCCCATCGGCCCCATGCCCGACCCGGACCACCCACACAATAAACGCTCAGTCCCGTAGGAGGCCCTCCGATCGGCCTTCCCCTGACCATGGCGGCCGCAAACAGAGTCCACAGCTGCCTCATGCGTTTCCCGAATGGCTGGGACCATATTAAAAATACGCCGTCGGGACTTCGGCCGGTCGGGGACAGAGAATAGCGGGGCGGGCCTCAAGCAATGGCCGCAGGTGGGGAATACGCAGCGCGGCGTACTACCTGGGTACACGGCTTTTTGGGGGCCGGAGAATCGAGGAACCAGCACCGGTCCCGATTTCATGCGTGGAACTGCATTCTGCCCCGGTGCCGGACACGATTTCGGTGTCAGGTTGCAGATAATCCAGCCCAATATTATTGGGAATAACTTTTGTCAGGACTTTCTCGACGGGAAGTCCCAGAATGAAGGACCAGGGGTGGGAATCGCCCGGTGCCGGCGTCAATCTCGCCCCCGCCGTCTCTCTGAATCTCGCCGAGATTCGGTGGGGACGGGAATTGCACCGTGCCGGTCGGCGGACCCCCCCCCCGGCGATTCTCCGGCCCGCGATGACAGGCCTCTCCCGCAGGCGAGAGGCGGAAGAGATCCCCTCCGGCTCATGCGCAGTCTTATACCGGCCGGCGAAGACCTTTTTGCCCCAGCTGGCGTGGCACCAAAGGCCATTCACGCTAGCCGGCGGAGTGGGAACCACTCCGGCGCGGGCCTAGCCCCTCAATGTGAGGGCTTGGCCCCTAAAGATGCGGAGAAATCTGCACCTTTGGGGCGGCCCGATGCCGGAGTGGCTCACGCCACTCCGACACGCCGGGACCCTCCGCCTCGCCGGGTAGGGGATAATCCCGGCCCAGGGTGCAAAATACACATTTTTGGAAGTGCAAGGTTATTCTTACACAATTTCAGTATACAGTTCATTCCTCATACATTGGGTGGGATTCTCTCACCCGGGGCCAGGCCGGAGAATCACCGCAACCGGCGCGAACAGTGCCACGCCGCCCCGACGCCGGGACGTGATTCACCGCAGAGCGGAGAATCGGCACCATTGGCGCCAGCACAGTTGGCATGGCGCCGGCCGGGGGCCACTCTACGGGGCCCCCCCGGCGCTTCTCCGCCGGGGAAGGGCTGAGCGGCCGTACCACAAAACACGAGTCCAGCCGGCGCTGTTCTAACCTGCTCTTAGCCGGCGGGACCTCACGTTGGAAGGGTCCGGGGGCGACCTGTGGGGGGTGAGGGGCGGGTCTGACCCCGGGGGAGAGGCCTCTGATGTGGCCTGGTCTGCAATCAGGGGCCACCGATCGGCGGGCCAGCCTCTCGGGCTGGGGGCCTTCTTTCTTCCACGCCGCCCTCTTTAGCCCTCCACCATGTTGCGTCGGGGCCGGCGCGGAGAAGGGAGCCACTGCGCATGCACGCGTTGGCGCCGGTGCCACTGCACATGCACGCGTATCCGCTGGTGCCACTGCGCAGGCGCAGACCCCGCTGCGCCCAGTTGATGCCATAGCTGGAGTGGCGTGGGTCACTCCAGTGCCGTGCTGGCCCCCTGTAGGGGCCAGAATTGCTTATCCTGAGGCCATGTAGATGCCTTCCGGAAACGCAACGGCGTTTACGACGCTGTTGACACTTAGACTCAGGTTCAGAGGATCAGAGAATCCCGTCCATTAACTGTAGATGTACACATGGGGGAGGTGAGAGTTGTTCTAATACAGGCTGATAGAGGTAAAGGAGATAGCCAAGAAGTTTCAAATTGGAAACAAATTAATCAGAGAGCACCATGGTGTGAAAGGAAATGCAGAACCTGAAGGAATCACCAGTAAGATACATAATCAAAAGCAAAGGGAAAGAACAGTGAACAGATCTAGCAGCTCAAAGCGGGTGCCAGGATGGGAAAGGCAGAGCTTTAATAATGCTGGTTTCTCACTTTTTAAGGAATAACGCCACAGGACTACAAAAGACTTCTAGTGGGTGTTTTTCTAAGAGAGGCTTATGCCTTGAATCAGTGTTGGGACCAGTCAGATGATTGCAATGATCCAATGATTTCAACTTTAATTTATAATTATTTTTGGTCCTTTATTCTGGGATTTCCCATCTAGAAAATCCTCAATATTCCCAGAGGTGGAGAACGATCCAAAGCTGCTTGAAATCCCCTGATTTTCATTACAGCAGAAGGCACATGGTTGATCCTCATCACCAATGTAATATCTTGACAAACAGGCAACCACCTGATGGATTAACAAATGAACGATTTATTAAAGTCAAAAACTATTTACAGAGAGTGGGTTAAAAGCAACCAAGTTCCCAGACTCCAAACTCATAACTGACTGGGAACCTGTGCTCCACTCTGGTCAATTGGGTCACATGACCCTCCAGGGACTCAACCCCGTAAAGGGACATGCTACCACATCTATAATAGTCTTATTTCTTTAATTGTCCGACATCCCCTTATAAGATCCTATTTCTCATTAAAAGACACTTTCGCAGTTTGTTTTGCCATCACTTCTGAGCTGTTTCACATTTTTTAATGTTTTATTCCTCCCCTTATCCTCTGGATTTCCTCTTTTCCTTGCGTTTGTTCAAACTGATTCTTTTTGTCTGATGTTCAGAAGGCAATAAAACAATTGGAAAAATGCCTGCATTGATTTACAAGAGCAATTTGATAGAAATTCTGTTCAGGATACCAAATCGGGATAGGAATTTAATGTAGTTGGATTTCAATAAGGTTTACTGTCTCGCAAAAAAAAACATTTCGTGAAATTACTAAACATGCTGTTCATGGCAGTGTACTGAAAATGAAATGAAAATCGCTTATTGTCACGAGTAGGCTTCAATGAAGTTACTGTGAAAAGCCCCTAGTCGCCACATTCCGGCACCTGTTCGGGGAGGCTGGTACAGGAATCGAACCGTGCTGCTGGCCTGCTTGGTCTGCTTTAAAAGCCAGCGATTTAGCTGAGTGAGCTAAACCAGCCCCTAAAATCACTTATTGTCACGAGTAGGCTTCAATGGTTACTGTGAAAAGCCCCTAGTCGCCACATTCCGGCGCCTGTCCGGGAAGGCTGGTACGGGAATTGAACCGTGCTGCTGGCCTGCTTGGTCTGCTTGAAAAGCCAGCAATTTAGCCTGGTGAGCTAAACCAGCCACTGAGATGGGTTTCAGCTGGGAAATAGAAAACAGAGGGTTGGATTCTCTGCCCCGTTGCGTCACATTTCTATTTCGCACCGCCAGCGGGATGCTCCTTTCTGCCGGACGGTCAATGGGGTTTCCAATTGTGGGGCAACCCCACGCCATCAGGAAACCCCCGGGCTGCTGCATCCCGCCAGCGAAGAATCCAGCCCCAAGCCTTTATGAATGTGTCATGCTCTGGCTGGAGGAGTATGGTGAGGAGAGCTCATTGTTGAAGTTGGTACTTTTTAAAGTTCACAGAAATGATCTGGAAGGTGCAGTGGAGTATTATAAGATAGAAAATTATTGTTGAAAATGAAAGGAAGAGTTTACAAGGTAATTGTGAGACCAATCTGAGTGCAGAAACTTGGGCAACATCAAGAGAGAGGGACCACAAATGGATATTAATAAGATGCGGATGCTGAGATGGATGTGTGGCATAATGAAAAAGGACAAAATCAGGAATTGTCACATCAGGGAGTCAGTGAAGATTGTGGGGAAATGGAGGAAAGTAGACAGGAAGAGATTGCATCACATTTTTTTGAAGTGTTAAGGATTATTGTTGGAGTCTTCTGAGCTAGGGTTTAACATGAACATTATTTAAAACATAGCAAAGAATACCTCGATCTTGAAAGAGACTTCATCCTTGCCATGGGGTTGCAACAGAGAACATGATCACGAAATCATGCCATGTGATTGGGCATCGCTTCCTGAAGGTGATCTGAACTTTAAATAATTTCCTTTCTGCAGGCAAGGCAACAACCTTTCGTGTGGGTACCATAATAAAGGTTGTTGGCCCTCTTGTCCCATACTCCACTGAATACCTAGAATACCCGAGATGCCAACAAGTGCCCACCTCCTTCCTGTCAGCAGCCACTTTGCCCTTTCTTGCCCTGTTCCTTTTAAATGAGGAGCATGCTGCAAGCAAAAATCCACCAGTTTGTTTCTCTACTTTATCTTCACCAAACCAATAAGAATGCTTTTTATAAGAGCATTCACAATTTTCTCATGTTATGAAAGCAGAGAATGCCTTCCTCTTAGTTTGTTTTGGACATGAGAGAAATTTAGAAGGTAAGTGGCGGGATTCTCCGTTTCTGAGAAAAAAGTGTTGACGCTGACGTAGAATTCATGGACTTCCATGACAGCAAACCTGGACCGATTCAGCTATTGTTAAGGGGCTAGGTGCTACGTGGAACACAATTGATTTCAATGTGAAATGGTGTGGGTTTTGCTGGTTT
Organism: Scyliorhinus canicula; assembly: GCF_902713615.1. Classification (NCBI taxonomy): domain Eukaryota; kingdom Metazoa; phylum Chordata; class Chondrichthyes; order Carcharhiniformes; family Scyliorhinidae; genus Scyliorhinus; species Scyliorhinus canicula. Next base: position 68,761,941 of record NC_052162.1, on the reverse strand, counting down.
TGCAATTGACACTCAGGAGGCTGACCAGCTGCAGCTGCATATACAGACTATCCTCTTCCTCGAGCAGCACCATCTTGTACAGCCGCAGGATATCATCAGGGCTGGGGCGACTAGCGGAAAGGCTATCATTGCTGCCTGAATTCCAATATCTATTGTCTGCAGGGGGTGAAAGGCCAGCATGTTAGTATGGTGCATAACCCGTGCACAACCAGGTCCACCAAGCTACATGGTGGTCCCGGTTGGCACTGCGAGCTGCCCCCCGCATGTTCCCCCCCCCCCAACATTTCCTCACCCCTGGCCCCATCCGTGCCCAGCACCGTGGGAGCCTCTTACCTTAATGTCGATCCTGCTGTCATGAGTACCACCAGCTGCCGTTGCCCTTGCCAGGGATGTGCTCCAAGGCACCCCGCCTGGCGACGGCGTACGGGCTATAGTTGAGCATTGCCCTTGGGTGGGCCGCCGGCAGATGGCGGCCAGGCTACAGGACTGGGAGGATGGGGGCACCCATATAGCTGGTGTCACTATGCAGAACCAGGGGCCAAAGTGGATGGTCAGTGTGGTGCACAGCAAGATAGTTGCCTTCCAGGCCACGGCATTGGTGGTCCCGGTCTGGGCACCACACTAGTCCCATGGGGAGTCACCCTAGTCACTCGACCTTTTCCCCCCTCATAACCCCTCCCCCGGCCCGGCAGCCCACAGACACGCATCTCTGTGTCCGACCTCCTCTTTCTCCTTCATCAGCCAGGACGCCGGCTTCACGGTTGTTAAAAGTACAACTGAACCAAGCTGTTGGGAACTCGACTCTTCGGAGCGGGAAAATCGTAGCGGCCACGGAGAATACCGGGTCAGGCCCACTAATGATATGCAAACAGTGATTACTGTACGTGCTTGACGGAGAGTTGCGATTTGGAATCAAATTGCCGCCCTCCGTGGTTTTGGCGTTGGAACCAATTCTCCGCCCAATCGCGTTTCGCGATTTGGGCGTCAGCCAATGGAGAATCCCGCCCAAGATATTTTGATATTTTGCAGTAGCAATGCAGTCGAGCAACAGTTGCTCTGTTTTCAAAATAGAATCCCAACAATTCCAAGTAGATTCAGCACTGTTATTTTTCCTTTACACAGAGAAACGTAGGCACCAGCTAAGTGGAACTGTTGTCAGGTGTAAGCACTGGAGGAAAGAAATGTGGTCAGATGTAATGGGGCAAGTCACATCACTAAAGTCCTGACTGCTACAACACCAAAGAACGGTGCAGAGTATAAAGTAACATTGGATCATTGCAAGATTGTATTTCCTATTTTTCTACTTTCAAATCGAGATATGTGTCCCAAGGAGCAGGGAAATGGTTCAAAACTACCTATCAATTTGCATTTTGTAGTTTTATCAAGGAAAGGCTGTGTAAGTTCATACTTAATAAAAATATTTTATCATTATATATAACCGATAAGTAGGTAAGAACCTTTTGATGTACTGTAGCCAGATCACATTCGGCAAGATGTGTGTGATTTAAGTAAACTTATCTTGACTGTGCTCCTTGATTTGAAATAATGAAATGCCTCACCAAGCAGAATAATATAGTGCTATTTTTAAATTTGAAATTAAATTTTGTTTACCCAGTTTGTACAGTCACAGTAAAATAGTTCAATTCGTTCTATATCATTGCTCTTGCAAAAGACTGAAACAAATGTTCCAAAACCTTTGTTCCCAGTGGAATAAAGGCTTCCATAACTTTCTTTTCATTTTATAATGGTTCTGGGTAAATAAATTGTACCAAGCTCCCAAACATAAAGGAAGACTCATCCACCTATAAGAAAAGATTAGTTGTGTAGAAAGTTAGGAGAAACTCAAACACCATCGTCCAGAAAGGAACTGGGGGGGGGAGGGGAGGGGGAGGGGAGGGGGGAGGGGGGAGGGGAGGGGGGGAGGGGAGGGGGGAGGGGAGGGGGGTGGGGAGGGGGGAGGGGAGGGGAGGGGGGGTTGTTGGGTTACGGGTATAGGATGGATACGTGGGTTTGAGTAGGGTGATCATGGCTCGGCACAACATTGAGGGCCGAAGGGCCTGTTCTGTGCTGTACTGTTCTATATTAATGACCATAAGCTGGTGGATGGAATGCCAATCAAGTGAGATGCTTATCCAGGTGATATTGACCTTCTTGAGTGCTGTTGCAACTGTACTCATCCGGGCAAATGGGGAGTGCTGCATTGTACTCTTTTCTTGTGTCTTTAAGGTGATTGAAGGGAATTGGGGAGCCAGGACATGAGTCAATTGCTGCAGATGTTACTCGCCATTTAGCAGCTCAAGTCTGAATGACGTCCAAGTGTTACTGCACACAGGCATCTATTATTTGTGTGTTTGGAATTGAATACAAGGCAGTCATCAATGAAAATATTCACACCTCACTTTAATGTTGGAGGGAAAGCCATTAATGAAGAAACAGAGGACAGGTGAGTCTAGGTTGCTGTACTGAAGAATGCTTGCAATCGTTTCCTGCCGCTGAAATGATTGATTTCCAACAACCAAAATCACATTCCTTTATGTTCCTTCATTCCTGTGGGGAGGCCAAAAAAACTGGCTAATGGTGAAAGTGCCTACTTCGGAATGCAAATGAGGAGAGGTCATTATTCATTATTGACGTGTGAAGATAACAGGCAAATTTACCAAATAAACAATCAAATGTAGCAAAAATACCATTGAGGAATCAGCAATGATGAAAAAACTGGTAATCAAATGTCTCCGACTCTGAAAATGAGCAGCCATTTCATCAGACAGTTACCATATGTTCAGACAGCCTGCCTGAGTAAATTTCAGCCAATATTCCCTCGCCGTGCGCAGTTATGCAGCAACCTGACAGTTTCCACACAGTCCAGCCAGCCCTTCAAGTTATTGTGTGTGCAGGGTCGCACAGAAAATGCAAAGGACCCATGCAGTTAAACAAATTTTCTAGGTATTATAGAAAAACAGAGGGAAGATTATTCAGGATCTGCATATACTGACTCCTGGCTTTAAGACAGAGTTTTCTCCATGGCCTTATGGGAGTGCCACCTCTACCCTTAAAGTAAACTTGCATAATGTACAAATTCCACTGTTTGAGTTGACATGGAAGTTTATCCTTTTAGGATTTTCTTAAATATTTGTTTTGGGGATGTGTGCATTACCTGCAAAGTCAGCATTTTATTGTCCATTCCTTGACAGCCCACCAACTTCCCAAGGGCAAATAGAGATGAGCAATAAATGGTGGTGTTGCTGGTGACACACAGGTCCCAAGAATGAATAAAGTAAAAACTAGGGGAATAAGTTATAATGAGGTGAAGGACTCTTTTGTCCATGGCTTAGCTTTTGAAAATAATAAGAAATGACGAACTCCGAATGATAGAAACAATAGCATTGTTTCAAAACAACTAGGTATATGCTGTGATCCAACTAGATCCAGCAGGGGGCAGCAGAGGAGAGCTTCTGATTGGCTGTTCCAGGGAGATTTGCAAACGTGCAGTGCGGTCAGCGTAAGTTGAAGGTGCACCTGCATCAGTGACCTGAGGAGTTCGACGGAAGTCAAGCATCCAGCAGGGGGCAGCAGAGCAGGGCTTCTGATTGGCTGTTCCAGGGAGATTTGCATATGCGCAGTGCGGTCAGCGTAAGTTGAAGGTGCACCTGCATCAGTGACCCGAGGAGTTCGACGGAAGTGAAGCATCCAGCAGGGGGCAGCAGAGCAGAGCTTCTGATTGGCTGTTCTGGGGAGATTTGCATATGCGCAGTGCAGTCAGCGTAAGTTGAAGGTGCACCTGCATCAGTAACCCGAGGAGTTCGACGGAAGTGAAGCATCCAGCAGGGGGCAGCAGAGCAGAGCTTCTGATTGGCTGTTCCGGGGAGATTTGCATATGCGCAGTGCGGTCAGCGTAAGTTGGTGGTTTGTGAAGGGGCTGTTCTCGAGTGACAGCTTTACCTGAAACACTACTTACGTAGTGTCTCCCACCCATCCTCCTCCTCTAACCAAAAAAAAAGTTCTGTCCGTTGGATTGCTAAACTAACAAGTTTTTTATTTTTATTTTTCAGTAGTTGGGAAGTTAGTTCAGTGGGAATGGAGGCTAGGGCAGTTGAATGTTCCTCCTGCAGAATGTGGGAGGAAAGTGTCCCTTCTGACTACATCTGCGGGAAGTGCACCCAACTCCAGCTCCTCGAGAGCCGCGTTAGGGATCTGGAGCTGGAACTGGATGAACTTCGGATCATTCGGGAGGCGGAGGAGGTTATTGAGAGGAGTTATCGGGAGGTAGTCACACCTCAGGTAAAAGAAGAAGGTAGATGGGTTACCGTCAGGGGAGGGAGAGGGAACCGGCAGGCAGTGCAGGGATCCCCTGTGGTCGTTCCCCTCTATAACAAGTATACCGTTTTGGATACTGTTGCGGGGGTCAACTTACCAGGGATAAGCAATAGGGCACAGGTCTCTGGCACAGAGTCTGTCCTTGTTGCTCAGAAGGGAAGGGAGAAGAGGAACAGAGCACTTGTCATTGGGGACTCCATAGTTAGAGGAACAGACAGGGGGTTCTGTGGGAACGAAAGAGACTCACGGTTGGTGTGTTGCCTCCCAGGTGCCAGGGTTCATGATGTCTCTGATCGTGTTTTTGGGATCCTTAAGGGGGAGGGGGAGCAGCCCCAAGTCGTGGTCCACATAGGTACCAACGACATAGGTAGGAAGAGAGATGGGGATTTGAGACAGAAATTCAGGGAGCTAGGGTGGAAGCTGAGAGCTAGAACAAACAGAGTTGTTATCTCTGGGTTGTTACCCGTGTCACGTGCTAGTGAAGTGAGAAATAAGGAGAGAGAGGAGTTGAACACGTGGCTACAGGGATGATGCAGGAGGGAGAGTTTTGGTTTCCTGGATAATTGGGGCTCATTCTGGGGTAGGTGGGACCTCTACAAACAGGATGGTCTTCACCTGAACCAGAGGGGTACCAATATCCTGGGGGGGAGATTTGCTAGTGCTCTTCGGGGGGGTTTAAACTAATTCAGCAGGGGGATGGGAACCTAAATTGTAGTCCCAGTGTACAGGATGTTGAGAGTAGTGAGGTCAGGGATAGGGTTAAAAGTTCGAAAGAGGGCACCGGCAAGCAGGACGCTGGTTTGAAGTGTGTCTACTTCAACGCCAGGAGCATCCGGAATAAGGTGGGTGAGCTTGCAGCATGGGTTGGTACCTGGGATCTCGATGTTGTGGCGATTTCGGAGACATGGGTAGAGCAGGGACAGGAATGGTTGTTGCAGGTTCCAGGATTTAGATGTTTCTGTAAGAACAGAGAAGGGGGCAAAAGAGGGGGAGGTGTGGCGCTGCTAGTCAAGGACAGTATTACGGTGGCGGAAAGGATGCTAGATGGGGACTCTTCTTCCGAGGTAGTATGGGCTGAGGTTAGTAACAGGAAAGGAGAGGTCACCCTGTTGGGAGTTTTCTATAGGCCACCTAATAGTTCTAGGGATGTAGAGGAAAGGATGGCGAAGATGATTCTGGAAAAGAGCAAAAGTAACAGGGTAGTTGTTATGGGAGACTTTAACTTTCCAAATATTGACTGGAAAAGATATAGTTCGAGTACATTAGATGGGTCGTTCTTTGTACAATGTGTGCAGGAGGGTTTCCTGACACAATATGTTGACAGGCCAACAAGAGGCGAGGCAACATTGGATTTGGTTTTGGGTAATGAACCAGGCCAGGTGTTAGATCTGGAGGTAGGTGAGCACTTTGGAAACAGTGACCACAATTCGGTGACCTTTACGTTAGTGATGGAAAGGGATAAGTATACCCCGCAGGGCAAGAGTTATAGCTGGGGGAAGGGCAATTATGATGCCATTAGACATGACTTAGGATGTGTAGGTTGGAGAAGTAGGCTGCAAGGGTTGGGCACACTGGATATGTGGAGCTTGTTCAAGGAACAGCTATTGCATGTTCTTGATAAGTACGTACCAGTCAGGCAGGGAGGAAGGGGTCGAGCGAGGGAACCGTGGTTTACCAAAGAAGTGGAATCTCTTGTTAAGAGGAAGAAGGAGGCCTATGTGAAGATGAGGCATGAAGTTTCAGTTGGGGCGCTTGATAGTTACAAGGAAGCGAGGAAGGATCTAAAGAGAGAGCTGAGACGAGCAAGGAGGGGACATGAGAAGTCTTTGGCAGGTAGGATCAAGGAAAACCCAAAAGCTTTCTATAGGTATGTCAGGAATAAAAGAATGACTAGGGTAAGAGTGGGGCCAGTCAAGGACAGTGGTGGGAAGTTGTGTGTGGAGGCTGAGGAGATAAGCGAGATACTAAATGAATACTTTTCGTCAGTATTCACTCAAGAAAAAGATAATATTGTGGAGGAGAATGCTGAGACCCAGGCTATTAGAGTAGATGGCATTGAGGTGCGTAGGGAAGAAGTGTTGGCAATTCTGGACAAGGTGAAAATAGATAAGTCACCGGGGCCTGATGGGATTTATCCTAGGATTCTCTGGGAAGCCAGGGAAGAGATTGCTGAGCCTTTGGCTTTGATTTTTAGGTCATCATTGGCTACAGGAATAGTGCCAGAGGACTGGAGGATAGCAAATGTGGTCCCTTTGTTCAAGAAGGGGAGTAGAGATAACCCCGGTAACTATAGGCCGGTGAGCCTAACGTCTGTGGTGGGTAAAGTCTTGGAGAGGATTATAAAAGATACGATTTATAATCATCCAGATAGGAATAATATGATTCGGGATAGTCAGCATGGTTTTGTGAAGGGTAGGTCATGCCTCACAAACCTTATCGAGTTCTTTGAGAAGGTGACTGGACAGGTAGACGAGGGTAGAGCAGTTGATGTGGTGTATATGGATTTCAGTAAAGCGTTTGATAAGGTTCCCCACGTTCGGCTATTGCAGAAAATACGGAGGTTGGGGATTGAGGGTGATTTAGAGATGTGGATCAGAAATTGGCTAGTTGAAAGAAGACAGAGAGTGGTAGTTGATGGGAAATGTTCAGAATGGAGTTCAGTTACGAGTGGCGTACCACAAGGATCTGTTCTGGGGCCGTTGCTGTTTGTCATTTTTATAAATGACCTAGAGGAGGGCGCAGAAGGATGGGTGAGTAAATTTGCAGACGACACTAAAGTCGGTGGAGTTGTAGACAGTGCGGAAGGATGTTGCAGGTTACAGAGGGACATAGATAAGCTGCAGAGCTGGGCTGAGAGGTGGCAAATGGAGTTTAATGTGGAGAAGTGTAAGGTGATTCACTTTGGAAAGAATAACAGGAATGCGGAATATTTGGCTAATGGTAAAATTCTTGGTAGTGTGGATGAGCAGAGGGATCTCGGTGTCCATGTACATAGATCCCTGAAAGTTGCCACCCAGGTTGATAGGGTTGTGAAGAAGGCCTATGGTGTGTTGGCCTTTATTGGTAGAGGGATTGAGTTCCGGAGCCATGAGGTCATGTTGCAGTTGTACAAAACTCTAGTACGGCCGCATTTGGAGTATTGCGTACAGTTCTGGTCGCCTCATTATAGGAAGGACGTGGAAGCTTTGGAACGGGTGCAGAGGAGATTTACCAGGATGTTGCCTGGTATGGAGGGAAAATCTTATGAGGAAAGGCTGATGGACTTGAGGTTGTTTTCGTTAGAGAGAAGATTAAGAGGTGACTTAATAGAGGCATACAAATTGATCAGAGGGTTAGATAGGGTGGACAGCGAGAGCCTTCTCCCGCGGATGGAGGTGGCTAGCACGAGGGGACATAGCCTTAAATTGAGGGGTAATAGATATAGGACAGAGGTCAGAGGTGGGTTTTTTACGCAAAGAGTGGGGAGGCCGTGGAATGCCCTACCTGCAACAGTAGTGAACTCGGCAACATTGAGGGCATTTAAAAGTTTATTGGATAAGCATATGGATGATAAGGGTATAGTGTAGGTTAGATGGCCTTTAGTTTTTTTTCCATGTCGGTGCAACATCGAGGGCCGCAGGGCCTGTACTGCACTGTATTGTTCTATGTTCTATGCTACAGGGCAGTAAGCAGCAAAAATGCAGTCACCTTATAGTATAAGTGTAAGGCCATTTCTGTAATGATTTCAGCTGCTGCCACTGTTATTCAGCTCACCTGCCATGTTGACTAACTAGACTCAATTTCTACAATTTGTCACAATGTGAGTGAGAAGTAAATACGTTTGGATATTTATCGACTTTTACAAGGCGAAGGTATAAAGCTTTCCACATTTGATCAGATATATCAACAGTGTGGTTAGCACTGGGAGTATGGCACTGGGGACCCGGGTTTGAATCCCGGCCCTGGGTCACTGTCCGTGTGGAGTTTGCACATTTCCCCATGTCTGCGTGGGTTTCACCCCCACAATCCAAAAGATGTGCAGGTTAGGTGGATTGGCCATGCTAAATTTCCCCTTAATTGGGAAAAAAATAAAATAATTGGGTACTCTTAATTTATTTTAAAAAAGATATATCAACAGTATATTATGCATACTTTTTATCTGCAACAATCTAATGGTTATGGTACCAGGATGGCAACTTGGATGTTAAGTGTTTAAATCCCAACACGTCAAAGGGTAAACTTTAGCTAAGTAGTTTATGGAACTGTACCAGGAAGACTAATCAATAAAGCTGCCATATTTTTAAAAACTAATTTGCTTCATGTTGTTCAGGGAAAAGAACCTTTCATTCCTACCCAGCTTGATAAATATGTGACTTCAGATCCACAGCCTGTGGTTAATTCTCAATGTTCTCTGAAGCTACCCAGTTTTAAAGCAATTGCATTGCTGAGTCGACTATAAGAATTGGATCAATTGATTAGTATCAGTTGATGTCAAGTCGAAGAATAAGGCAATCTTCGCTGAGTTAATCTTTCAGAGTCTATCTTAATACCATATTATGACTGAAACCCAAGTTGAGAAAGCTATTCTGAAGACTAGACAAGCATAATTAGTAAGTTATATCTATCAGTACTCTTCAACTATTTGACATATCTTGTCCCATTAGCATGTCCCACCTCATCGCAGTCCTACATAGCTGTCCCCTTATCCTGAGATTATGACCCCTATTTGTTTATGACTATGATGGTGGCACAGTGGTTAGCCTCACATTGGCAGGGACACCGGTTCAATTCCGGCCTTGGGTGACTGTCTGTGTGGAGTTTGCACTTTCTCCATGTGTCTGCATCGGTTTCCTCCGGGTGCTCCGGTTTCCATCCACAGTCCAAAGAAGTGCAGGTTAGGTGAATTGGCCATGCTAAACTGCCCCTTAGTGTCCAAAAGTTTGGTAGGGTTACAGGGATAGGGAGGGCAAGTGGGCCTGGGGAAGGGAGCTCTTTAAGAGGGTCAGTGCAGACTTGATGGGCCAAATGACCTCCTTCTGCATTATAGAGATTTTATGACTTCTTCTATGACCCCTTTATTAGCAGCATTAAGCCATTAGAGATAGGAATACAGTGCGGTACTTGTGGATTTGAGTAAATTTGGGAATACTCAGCATTGACTCTGGATCATATCAAGTCTCATAGTTCATGTCAAACCAGCCTAGGATACTTTTTCCTGATTATCATCTATCAACTTCTTTTCACTGATGAATCACACTGTGGAGCACTGCCAAAGAAAGCATTGATGAAAGCAAGGGTACAGAATGTATTGTAGGCATGGAAATGAAAAGTCTATCATCAAGAGTGGCTTGATGGAATATAATTGTCAGTCTGGACCTGTGTCACATGGCCAGGAAACTAAAACAAGAGAACAACTAGATCAACTCATTGTCATCATTCTATTTGTTACTGTCAAGGTAACATTGGAAGGAGTGACCAACACACAAGGTCTTGACTCTATTAAATGGTCACCCTCCATTTTGTGGTGTGCTAAAACAAATTACAAACAGATTTAATGGTCCAAAGCTAGAATTTACGAGGCCATCATTAGCTATAAAATCGTATGCCTCTACCCTGTGATGAATACATTCCTTACTCTTTCATTCCCATTACGCCAAGCCACAGAATTTGATTAAGCAAGATATTTCAAAAAATGTGACAAGAGCAAAACGAAATGAGCTATCAAATACATAACTTTGGGGTACCTGCATATGAATACTTAAAATCAACAGTCCATTGGCATAGCTAAGCAGTCCCATAATCAGTGGAGCAAAGTAATGTAACTGCCCCACCACAGAGTTTAATAATGATGGCGGACAATCAGGCATGTACTGGGAGGAGGGGAATCTATGAACGTTCCCTTTCTCAATTATGATGATCAGTGGGAAATAAGTCTGCAATGTTTAAAACCATCTTCAGTCAGACTAATCTTAGTTGATGCACTCCTAATACGCCGGCCATCAGAGTTGTATGTTTCCAGCCAGTTCACTTCACTTCATGGCACATCTACACAGTGGGTGATTGCACTGGTTACAGCAAAGGCTATTGGTCCTGATAATATTTTGGCTACGGTGCTGAAAGGTTGTGCACTGAAACTAGCTGCTCAACATGCCCTGCCATCCAAGTGTTCTAGTAGTGCAACTATGAATCCTGCATCTGCGTAGCCAGAGGGCAAATAGCCTGTGTATGTCCTATCTGTCGAGCATTATAAATCTAACTGAGACAATTATTACCCTGCTGGGCGTCTCACGATCATACATAGATAGTCAGCTACTCATTAATAACCTATCCAGTTTGAGCTCCACCAAGATCATTCCTAGTAGATTATGCTGATCTCCTCATGGAACTCCAGCAGCATGAAATTTCCAAAATCCCCTGAAAAATGATTGGGTCAGATCTCTCCATCCATGCCCCCGAAAAGTCCATGTACAGGGCTCCCTAGCTTAGAAGACAGTCTTCCCAACCCCCAGTGAAACCAAGCATAAGGGAGGTTGCATGTCAAGTGAATGGAGATGTATTGCCCTCTGCCAGAGAAATTGTGGACCACTCTGGGCCACTCAAGTAGCCTGGACCCCAGAAGAACTGAAATACAAAACCGTCAGGCAGATCAAGAGCCAAAATCATGGCTGCATTTGAAAAGAAAGCATCCCCACACCTCTCCTCACAGTTGAGTGCCACTGCTTCTGTGGCAGAAATGGGTGCCAGAGATAAAATTAAAGTGGTGTTTATGCCCATCTATCCATAAAAATTAACTGCCTATCCCTGGAGGGTACTGTCAGGCATGCTTTCATTGTCATTGCCAAGAAGGGCTTTGTAGTTATGTACTGCATGAAATATTAAAGAAAAAGTATGTTCATTTTTAGAGTGGCTTGGAGTTCAGTCTCGGGGGATATTTTGTTTGAAGCCTCTGAGGGATCCCTGACAAAAATGCATTTTATTAACAGATACTTTGAAATAATAGGAAGTTATTCAAAATGGCACTAATGTTCCATCAGGGTATCTTGCTGTCCACACCGTTTGCATGTGATGAATGGTTAAATGGTAAAATCGTGATGAAACTTTAATAATTCAAGGACCAGTAATGTGCGAAACATCTGAAAGCTTTTGGCATTAAAAAAATCAATATTATCAGATGTTGTTTGTTTTAACTCTGCATTCTTTTACACATCCTTGTCACACCTTTTTCATCTGTTACCTAATTGCTGTTTCATAAACATTTCAAAATTGCTGAATAAATATCACCAGATGCTGTGTGATTCCCTCTTAAGACACTTCGGAACTGCTTTACCCTGCACGTTCCAGGGGAAATTAAAACAAGGTACTGCTGCTGCATGACAACTATTTTTGCTGCTAGCCCACAGCGCTGTCAATTCTACTTCTCGCTTCTCGTGAAGGAACAAAATGTGTTTTAATCAACGCTTCACAATAATATGATTGGGAATGGATAATTGAAAACAAAGTAATAATTAATGACTGACAACTGTCAGAATCAATATCCTATACATACCGACTGATAGAATTTCCTAACAATGGTTAACCCTTAGAGAGCAGTTTTTAGATGCGCATTTGGTCTGTTTAAGGGCGCAACGCTCATCCTGGTTTGAACTTTTGAACAGCAGTTGTACACAGAGACTAATTCTGCAACAATGTGAGAATGCTTCCGGTGTCCTGTTTCTGTCCCACCTTCTTTCCATGTGTTCTATCAGCTGTTTTTCATGCGTCCGAGTAAACTCGATGGGCCAAAGGGCCTCTTCTGCACTATATTATTCTGTGATTCTGTGATTCTGTGATTCTGCCCTTTATTTTATCTACCTCAGAAAGATAAATGGCTGATGCTCCTAATTAAATAAATAGCTTTGTGGTCTGGGATGCATCACTCAACTGACTGAATTATCCTACTTTGCTGTGGTGTTTGGAAGGATTCAGTTAATAAGACTTTATCCCAAAATGATGTACTTGGTGAGCAGTCCAGCTTAGTTGACACTTTGCAAGCAGCAGAAAACTCCAGACAATAAGATTTTTTGGGGCTATGCCTTGTGGACAATTTAAATTGAAGCGAATTGGGTCCCAGGGTAAATTCCCTGAGGTCTTGCACTTTTGTATGTGGTCTGTAATGTTCCATGACCTCAACTGGTTTCTTGGAACCAGACAAAAAGGCAACAGACATTGATTTTTTTACAACAAGTTAATAGAATTTATTAAATAAATGACTGAACAAAAATACTTATCAATAGATGATAGTATGATAGTAGCAAGCTGCTGTCAATCCTTGATCCTCAAAGAGGGACAGACAAAAGTGGTATTTTCTTTTGATGCTTTCGATGTCTTCTCTTTTCAAGGATACCTCTCCTGCATTGCTATGTGGTTTGAGGTCCCTGATTAATAACCTTTCAGGGGCTGTCAGCGTGCAGTACTGCACACCCTCCTGCCTCCCCCTGGCCCACAGCCCACATACGACCCTGGCTACCTAACCCCAGACTTCCTGGTGCCATTTTTGCACTGTTTTCCGACCACGTGACACCAAGGTCTGCTTTTGGCACCTAATCAGCAAGCAGCCGCTTACTGTGGAAAGTGGCATTTTTTTTGTCATACTTAACCATTTAATTCCTCTGTAGCGGTTAATGATGCAATTAGTCATTATAAAATTCTGAATTTATGCATGGCCAGTGCAAACAGTGTATTAATCCGATAGAATTAACAGCATTTTTACAATTTCTCACAATTCCTCATTCCAAGGGAGAAATGCATCCTTGAAATACTTCATTAATTGGTTTGTAAACTTTTTATAATCTGGAGGGAAGATTTGTTTTGGGAAGACAAAACTAGTCAAATTCAGATTTACTAGTATAATCTCATATCGTACATCATTATAGAAGTCACCCAGGTCTGGAGAAACTACCAGGCCTTTTCTGGACTCTTTTCTTACAGTCTGTTTATCTCTGTTTGCTAACTGCCTCGAGATACATGTGCCCATAGCTCACGCCGAATTCTATCTGATGGCCTCTGCTAACATCTGGAACAACAGAGTGGCTAATCATTTGCTTCTTCAAAGAGTTTTAACAAAGAGTTAAAACCAACTGAGGACATATGTTAAGTAAGAGATAATCAACCTGTCTTGTCTAAGCACAAATTGAGGGTAAGCAGACATATTGGGGGAGATTTTCCAGCTGCATTGCGCCTGGCACAAATCCCGCTGTCGGAAAAACTGGGAGATGCCAAAAATGGGAGTCATATTTACCCAAGCAATTAGCCATCACCATATAATCTTCACCACTCTCAGCTGTCTCATTCTCCAAGCCAGGGTTAGTGGTGGAATCCTTAATGAGCTGAAAAATATGAGCATCTGTTAGACTTTAATCTGGTGATTTAAAAGAATCCCATTAAAATAAAGCAAATAAATTTGCATTTGTCCAAGCTCAGAGCAACCCAAAGCATTTTAGAGCCACTGGAGTACTTTTTGAAGTGTAGTTAGTGTTCTAGTGTTGGAAATACAGCAGCCAATTTGTGCACAGACATCTCCCAGAAGCAGCAATGTGCTAATGACCAGATAGTTGGCCAGAATTCTCCGGTCATTGCGACTCAATTTTCCCGCTGGCAGCACAGCCCCGTCAGTAGGTTTCCCGGCAGCATGGGGTGGTTACAATGGGAAATCCTCCTGACAATCGGCAGGAAGATAGAATCCCACCACCAGCAAATGGTGTGCCGCCAAGAAACACGCGGTTGGGGGGCAGGAGAATCCCGCCCAATATATTTGTTTTCAGCAATGTTAATTGAGGGATATATATTGGGTTCAACACAAGGACAAACTCTCACAGTCGTCTAGGAAATAGTGGCATGGGGTCTTTTTCATTGATTGGGAGAGTAGGAAGATCTCGGTATAACAACTTAACCAAAAGATTGTCCAGCACTCCCTCATGGTGCTGGACTATCAGCCAAGTATTTAAATCGACAATGTTCTGACAATAAAATGCAATACTGTGGCTAAAAAGTCATGGTTGACATTAAATTCCAAGTTGCATCTGAAACTTCAACTTGGTCCAGTAGGTGGTGAGTGTCATGATATACAGACAGGCAGCTAATGAACACAGAGAACAGGACATGACCAATGAGCAGGCAGGACACTCAAGGGCGGTTTATCACTATAAAAGGCACGAGGCACTCACACTCCGCCTCTTTCCACTGATGAACATCTACAGAGTGAGTCAGGGTGTTTTTACAGTATCACACCTCCAACACGTAGCTAAGAGCTAGACTGGTACAGTCAGACAGAGTAACCACACTTAGGTTAGCAGAGAGTCAAACGCACAGAGAATTGTGCTAACTGTGATACTGGTTCAATAAATCAGATTGAACTAACTTCAAGGTCTGAAGTATCTTTTGGTTAAAGCTGCATCCAGTTGCAGCCTGTTATCCTAGAGTACATAACATGAAAGTGAGAACAAGAAATGACATCTGTTGGATGATAAAGTCAGAAATAGCCCAGGTTAAACAAAGTAACCCCAATTTTTGATACATTCCGGAACGTCCCACCGATTTGGAAAATCAAGTGAGTTTTGAAAACAATTTGAATATGCATTCGGGAGATTGGGACAGAAAGTATGTGGCTACATTCCACCATTTTAAAAACCCTCCCATTGGGTGGGATTTTCTGCCCCTCCCTCACCTTGACGTATTTTCCAGCATCAGAGGTGGCCCGACATTGGCTGGGGGTGTGATCTTCTACTCCTGCCGATGTCAACAGGGTTTTGGTTACTCCACACTCTGTACCGCTGGGGAATGCACCACGGGGGTGGGGGATGGGGTTCACCATCTGTGGGATTGGAAGTATTTGTCAACGGAAAGGATTCAAAAACTTTGGCCAGTCTTTCATTTTCACCAAGCAGGGGGAGTGAAAATTAACATCTTAATTTTCCACCTACTACCACCCTATTCATGAATGTAAATGGACTTCGTTATGCCGTTCATACTGATGAAAGGGAGGTGATGATTATTCATAAAAACTTCTTATTCTCACTTCAGTTCCATGTTGGAGCCAGAAGGCTTTCCAATGCAAATCTAGATTTATTTATTGAGAGAGCACTCCATCATCAATTAGTGCTACTGACATAAGTGACCAATGACCATAGTTGCTTTGGTAACAATAGCAATGGTTCATTTCTTAATGTGCTTTCTTGGAGCTGCTGAATACGTGACCGTGTCTTCAGCTTCATGATGGGGGTCTTAATTATTTACTGTTGTATTTTTAATATTTATATTTTTGTGCTTATATGCAGTGTGAAAATAACAGGAACTCAGATGGTTTAAACAGCGTACCAACACAAGTTCTGTTGATATATTTCAAAAGTTGGAAGCTCTCATGCTGATTTTTCATGCTGTGCAAGTGAGAAAAGCCAAAACCTGACACCGAAGTTTCGTTTGCTGATTCTGATAGTTGAATATTTTTCAGGCTGTCTTTTCTGCAATGTGGGTTTTCAGAACCTCGTTTCCCCGAGGTACTTTCTTTTAAAAGCTGATGAGTTACTTCGATTTTTAATCCTCTTGAGGCCGATCCTAGGGGTGAGGCCCCTACTTTTGTTACCCTTCACCCCTCCTCTCCCCCTTTGGGGAATTATCTCAGTACAAGCCCCAATTTGTTAAATTCCAGATTGTTATGCCCCCCCGGGTGAGGAGGGATGAACTGGCTCCCTTACTTTATTCAACACCCCCCTCCCCTCACCCCCGACCCACCGGTTGGTCACAACAAGATTGCTTAAAAAGGATCCTCTTCCTTGCACCTACCCTTTCCCAAAAAAATGTGTTCATATTTTAAAATGAACCAATTTAATCATGTTTTCTTGATGTTGAGTGAGTTAATTAGGTGCTTAAAAATTGGGAAAATACTAAAATGCATGCACACACATACATCCAGATTAGAAATGAGAAGTGACTTCAAAAATAAGCAAAAGAAAAATTATATGAATCGATCTTAGTCCACGAAGAGTAGATGGTGAAATGCTGTAGTTGATTGAGATTCATAGTTCCACTCTGGCTGAATTCGACAATTGAATAGATGGGTTTCCGATTCCATGGTTCTGAGGTTTAGCTGAGAGGAGTTGTACTGCTTCCTTTTTAGCTGTGCCTTTGCTGACTTAGCTGCTTCGAGCATTCAAAGAGAGCAAGCAAGGTTTTTATTTTTCCCTTCCAGAGCTGGGGGGGGGGGGGGGGGGGGGGTGGGTGCTCTGCTCTCTTTCTTTGTTTCTGTGTCACACACTCTGACACACTAAGCACCAGCCACACTAACCATGTTTGCAGCTAACTTTTCACCCCAGTCTCCTGTGTATTCCTAGAAAAGGGGTGAACTCCATACAGATCTGGGATAATTAACATGTGATTCCTGCTGAGATGATAATTAGCTTCCGTTCTCTCTACAGGAGATTACAGTCAGCAATCTGATATGTCCCAGTCTGGAAAAAGTGTGTGGTGTTCCATTGCATTTTAAGACTGAGTATCATCCACATAGGAAATTCTGAGACATTCAATTAGTTCACCTTTTCAGAATTTAGATCCTTAGCCATCTTTGGCTTCTAAGTCCACTATTAAAAACACGTGTCTTATTTAGTTCAAAATCTCTGTACGTAATTCAGTGCTTTGCTCTACTACTGTGACAATCCAAATTATCATTGCTTACACCTGCTCAATTCTTCAAAGAACAAGATCCTAGTTAACTATCAGTACCTCTGAGGACTGTACTTCCTTTAGAGATCATTCGTGAAATATGTCAGTGTTATCTGAGGACCTGCAACCTTTCTGGTAAGCAACTGTCTTTGCAATAGCTACAGTCGCCAATGGTTTGTTTATGCCATTGGATCCTTCCGGGTGCAATTGGTACCTTTGCCACATTTTTAGCCAGTTTCTCAGCCTCCCCAAAGGGAACAAACAGAGTGAGCTATTCAGTTCTGCACCTTGGTAGGATGCCTAGAGATGCAAGGAGGAGAAAATAAATATGCGTTCAAAGCCTCAAATAACAACACCGTCCATTTTATACAATGGAATTTTCTCATTCTGTTCATGTACAATGCCAATCATTGTATTCTGCAGCTCGTGCCACATATTGCTTCTAATTGAGGATCATCCCCAGGAGTGAAGACTGACTAAAAGTAATTTCTGTCATGTCTTGGAAGTCTATTTTACTCTGTCCCGCATTTTCTAATAACACTCTGACTCTTGACATAAATAAAAAATAAGTCTTTTGCCTCCACAGTTGGACATTATCCCCTTTTCCTTTGACCTTTCAGCTGTTCTAATGAGAGCTTCGGTTTCTTTGAAGTGTGCAGGATACTTGGGCGTGATTCTCCGCACCCCACGCCGGGTGGGAGAATTGTGTGAAGGCCGGGCGAATCATGCCACGCCGCCCTGGCACCCCCCCCCCCCCCCCCCCCCCGCGATTCTCCCACCCACACACCAAAAGTACAGTCCTCAGAGGTACTGATAGTTAACTAGGATCTTGTTCTTTGAAGAATTGAGCAGGTGTAAGCAATGATAATTTGGATTGTCACAGTAGTAGAGCAAAGCACTGAATTACGTACAGAGATTTTGAACTAAATAAGACACGTGTTTTTAATAGTGACTTAGAAGCCAAAGATGGCTAAGGATCTAAATTCTGAAAAGGTGAACTAATTGAATGTCTCAGAATTTCCTATGAGAAACGCTCGCCGTTTCTCACGCCAATTCTCCGGCCTGGATGGGCCAAGCGGCCTGCCGAACCCGACCGGTTCACGCCAGCGCCAATCACACCTGGTCACTGCCGGCGTGAACAGCGCACGACCGGTGAGTATGGGGCTTGTGGGGGGCGGAGGGAGGATCGAGCACCATGGGCGTGCTCAGTAGATCCCAGTAGTTCCCACCGATCGTCGGGCCGGCGTCTCTAAAAGACGCACTCTTTTCCCTCCACCGCCCCGCAAGATCAAGCCGCCATGTCTTGCGAGGCAGCGGAGGGGACGACGGCAACTGCGCATGTGCGGCTGACGTCACTTCGGCGCCGCCGGCCACGTCATTCCCGGCGCGCCGCTTTGATGCAAGCGTCAAGGCCGAGCGCTTGGGATTGACGCGCCGCCGCTCCTAGCCCCGGGGGTGGGGGGGGGGGGGGGGGGGGGGGGGGGGGGGGGGAATAGGGGGCGAGGAGAGGCCTCCGACGCCAGAGTGAAACACTCCGGGTTTCACTCCTGCGTCGGCTGTTTGTCTTCCTTTGGGAGAATTGCGCCCCTTGTCTTTGTTCTCCTGTGAATTATTTGCTTTATTGAATAAAAACATTATTGTTTACGCCTAATTTCTCCTTGTACATTGCCAGTCAGCCATACCGGTTTTGTTTATGTACATGTCCTTCTTCTGACATCTAAAACTTTTGGCTTTTGTCTACATTCAATTCTGTTCAATTTTGTTGCAGCCGGAAACTCTCATGAGGGAGCATAACGGCATTTGCGATGGGGAAATCTCAGAATGAGATTTTCCCTGACCCCGCTGTTGACAAAATCAGGTTCACGTCCAGCGAATCTGTTTTCCATACATTCTAGTATATTTAAATATTTTAAATCAGCTTAATAGCGAATCCTCCATGAACGTCAGAGGTTCCCATCTGCCAACATGACTTAATGCCGATGGGAATCACTACTGGTCTCCAAAAACAAAAACATTTGCACCGGCCGCAGCGCACATGCGCAGACCTGTGGCGCCCGTTTGACGATACGATTTAGAGAATCCCACCCACCTTACCTAGGCCTCCTTCCCCCACCGTAGCCCTGTAACCCCACCTAACCTGCACATCTTTGGACACTAAGGGCAATTTAGCATGGCCAATCCACCTAACCTGCACATCATTGGACTGCGGGAGGAAACCAGTCCACCCAGAGGAAACCCATGCAGGCTTTCCCTGGAGAAAGTGCAAACTCCACACAGACGGTCACCCAACGCCGTAATTGAACCTGCATCCTTTGCACTGTTAGACAGCAGTGATAACCACTGTGCCACCGTACTATCAATAGCAAGACCCAGTCTACTGTCATATTTTTTCCTCATCTTTTGTAGCCATTATTTGATCCATCCTATTTGTGTCAATTGGAATACTCCACCACAGTATTTTTCCTCATATTTCGCAGCCTTTATATGATCCATTCTATTTGTGTTAATTGGAACACTCCACCACAGTTTTGGGTTTGTTGGCAGTACTTTCTGTAAATCATCATGGCCATTGATGTTCTGTATGACACCAATATCTATTCTGCTGTGAAGCTGAAGCTCGCTGATATTACTTATCTTGCTTTAAGATCTCAGCATTTTCTCAAAAGCTTTTGCACATGACAAACAAGCATGGTTTCCGAATTTACTGAAGAAACAAACTCAATTCAATTTTGATAAAATAAGTCTACCCCAGAAATCTCCTTGCTGTCATGGTCTCCCGGATGGTCTCCAGGTCACGGATACTGTAAGCACTTTACTGCAGGTATCCATTTGATGATGATTTCAGCAAATGTCAGATGTGATCCTTTGTTGTCAGGCTTGCAGATTACGGTTGGAAGGTCGTTGCTATTCACTTTACACGCCAGCAGCGCATCCCCACCCATGGGTTTCCCGCCGATATGGGATGGCTTCAATGGGAAATCCTATCGACAAGTGGCAAAAGTATAGAATCTTGCCATCAGCGAACGGCGCACCACCGAGAAACATGCTGCTAGGGGAGCAGAGAATCCAGCCCTACCTCTACCAAATCCCTCCAAAGAGCCTGCATCATCCTCTTAAAGAGATGGTGCCCTCACCTTTAGCTTTTGGATTAGCCAATAACACCGCTAGAGATCTATCTGAGAATCTAGCGTCTCTCTTTCAGCTGTTGAGCCAATGTTGTCACTATTATTCTTCCGGCTACTCAAAATCTACTTTGCCCCTTTAACTAACTACAGTATTTTAAGACTGCACCACTATTTCCTTCCCCTGCAGAGGTGGTCAAGCCATTATGAGTGATGCCATACTGCACAGCAAATAAAATTCCAGGAGGTGACTGTAGTTTATTAGCTGTGGTACAATATTCTTGCTGTGCCACTAACTCAGCAATGGGATGAGATTCAAGATCCATGGGCTAGAGTTTAAATTTGCAACATGCTGGGAGCTGGTTCCAGTAGCGCGCGGGAAACCTCTGTCAGTGTCTATTTCACTCAGCCATTGCATTGCCATATGACTGCATGTTCCCTGCGCAATTAACATCACTGAACATCATGATATCTTAATTTCAATTGTGATATTTAAAGGGAGGCTCCTAACATACAATTTTATCTTTTGGGACCCCTTACATTCAAGGGTTTAGGATTCTAGGATTGGCATAATCCTGTTATTTAAAAAGGAAGAGAGAAAACAGGGCATTAAAGGTCAGATCATTAACATCATTAACAGGCAAAATTTTTAAGCAATTATTAGGTAAGTGGTAACAGGGCACCTGGGAAAAAAATAATAATAACCAGATTTATGATCAGGGTTTGCTTTACTGGTTTTATTCTTATTTGACTTTCTGTGGTCTCTTGATACAAGTGAGTGGTTTGATAGACCATTTCAGAAGGCAGTTAAGAGTCAACCACATTATGGGAGTCTGGAGCTGCCAGACCAGGTAGCGACAGAAGATATTCTTTACTAAAGTGAACCAAATGGGTTTTTGCAACAATACAATAGTTTTATGGTCGCCACTACTGATGAGCCTTTAGCTCCAGGTTTCACTAATTGAATTTAAATCCCGCCAGTTGTTGTGGAGAAGATTTGAACCCATGCCCCAGTATTAACCTGGGATTACTAGTTCAATAACGTTAACGCTATGGCGCTGTCCTCTACCATTAAGTGATGTGGGGATAGCGTGGGAAGATGACGTTGAGTTAGCTCAACCATGATTTTAAAATTGCCAACCCCTCCCCCATTTATCTATATTCCCTCCCTGGCCCATTTTCCACAATCACTATGGAATTTCCCCTCATTTTCCTACAGTCACTCCTGACCACACCATTTTCTATGCTTAAAATCTTGGGCGGATTTCTCCACCCCCCTTTCCGCTATTACTTCAGCAGCCGGCCCGAACGGTGCGTCAGCGGCTGCTGAAGTAATACCGGCGCATGCGCAGAGGAGGGGGGGGAAGAGAAAGAGTGCCCCCACGGCACAGGCCCACCCGCCAATCGGTGGGCCTCGATCGCGGGCCAGGCCACCGTGGGGGCACTCCCCGGGGTCAGATCGTCCTGCGCCTCCCCCCCAGGACTCTGGAGCCCGCCCGCGCCACCAATCCTGCCGGTACCAGAGGTGGTTTAAACCACACAGGCGGGAAAGGCCTGTCAGCGGCGGGACTTCGTCCCATCGCGGGCCGGAAAACCGCCGTGGGGGGTCCACCTTCCGACGCGGTGCAATTCCCGCCCCCGCCAAATCTCGGGGGGCGGAGAATTCGGGACATGGCAGGGGCGGGATTGACGCCGGCCCTGGGCGATTCTCCGACCCCCTGGGGGGTTGGAGAATTCCACCCCTGGTGTCTTTGGCTTTCATTTTGACTTGTGAATCATTTGTAGGCCCTCGGTTATCAGCCCTCTCACTGTGGAGTTCAGCTTCATGTCATTCTTGACCATTCAGCGGAAAGTAATGCAAGGGTGAATTTGAATAAATTATTTATTTCTTTTACAGATCTATGGTTGTGGAATTATGAATAATATCTGAAAAATTGTGTATCCTATTTTCTGATATTTTCCTTCCTGGATTTTGTATGTCTACGAAACCTCAATTACTTTATTTCATTTTACTATTAATATCTTCGATTTTTATATAAACTCGAGTCAGAAATATACCATTAATTAAAAAGCTTTCATTTCTATGGACTGCTGCAGTCAGACACAGACACATCTCATTGTCAGACTTCCTGTACTGATTTTTCGTTTTCAAAAGCGTTTATTTAAACATACAATGGATTGCATCAAAAAAATATCATTTTTGCAATGAATCATATTTAGAGAACGGACTTTTATGGCGGTTGCTCACTACATTTTGCATAATCTGCAATAAAATGCTCTTTTATTTGTGTGATATTAAACCATCTCAGCTCTCGCAGTCCCTGAGCTCTCTGAATCTAATCATCTTCAGTCCTATACTTCTGCTACTATGCAGCAGCGTGACAACTTCTCTGCTTTTGACTTTGAAACCTCTCAGTTTGCAGAATTTAATAATATCTCCTTGCAGGATTGTAATACTGACTCATATTTATTCCACCAGCAATGGGTGCATTTAAAAAAAAGGAAACTCTGGTGCCTAAAATTTAGCTATATACCATAACAGCATCTGAATCTTAAAAAGCCATGGCAAAAAGCAGTGGAATAGTAAGAGGCAGCATCGAAATACTGAAGTAAGTTCGAAGCAAAACCCTCAAAAGAGAATCTCAAAGTCTAAAGTTGAGGCAAAATTTTTACTTTCACTGCACAGACCAATAGAGAGAGATAAAGAGAAAGAGACAGCGAGCTCACTAATTGACTGTCCTGTCGAGATTGCTCATTCTTACTTCAGTCTCATTGCATCCAAATTCCTTGGTGAGCTAGTTATACACTCTGGGATGGTTGAGCTAGTTTTAATTTGAAGATGGGTTGAGGTGAATCTGAACAGTGCAAAAATCCATCAACCTGTGCTCAACACATTACGAGGACAATTATTTTCCGTTGAAGCCATCAGGTGTCTCAAGAGTTATGATTGATTCACAAGAACGTAGAGGCTCTATAATACAAGCTCGTGGACGGATGATAATGTGTGATTATCATCATTGGGCTGGTTTAGCTCAGTGGGCTAGACAGCTGGTTTGTGATGCAGAACAAGGCCAGCAGCACGGGTTCAATTCCCGTACCAGCTTACCCGAATAGGCGCCGGAATGTGGCGACTTGGAGCTTTTCACAGTAACTTCATACTTGTGACAATAACAGGTTATTATTGTCATTATTATGATTTGTCACTGATTAATCTGTGCAGCTGCTCTGTGAATAAACATGGATTATGAAATGGTTAATGGTCTGATCAAGCTCATTCCACAATTAGGTTTATCACAAATTATATTCAGATCCTTTTCATCTTCTGAGCAGAGTTTCTATAATGTCTCACCCTGCACCCATCCAAAAGTAAATTGAGCATTTTTCTAGGCCATAAACCTAATTTCCCATTCAAAATTATCCCCCCCTGATGGAACATTTCCATGATTCCAATGACTCAGAATCCATTAGATTACCTCGGAATGTGTTAAATACCATTCCAACTGAACTACTTATTTTCACAAAGGTGTCAATACAACATTACCTGTTCTGGCTCAGAAGAGTGGAATCTATGCCACATGTGTATTTTCCTATGAGAAAACAAAATAAATCACATCTCCAGTCCTGCTTGAACTTCATTAAATGTAAACAGACAGTTTTAGTTAAATAATTTGTTTTCATCTACATTAATTACATATCACGACAATTTAAAAACTTGATTCATGCTTCCTTTAATTCCCGAATGAAAGCAATTTTCATTCTTTCAGTCTGGACTTATGCATTGAAGTTAGACATTCCACGTTATTTGAAATTGAACTTATCTGAAACATCTTCAGTGTCTATCATCAGTGTATTTTGAAGATAATGCACAAATGTAAACAAAATATGGAAAACTTCTACAAAATTAAAAATACCTTGCTTAATTTCATCATCAAATGTCCTTTACATGCAACGCAGCATATCTTATTTTTCTTAATGGAGAAATCTAGTTAAAGTGCCAAATTTGTTATACAGAACGCCACGAGCTTGAAAGGAATAGTGGTAAGTCTGGATGTTGTGTGACTAGCCTGGTTGGTCTCAGTCTCACCTTGACTGGATATAGGGTCGACCTTGACTATGACCCTTGACCATGTTTTCTGCTGTGGAAGTTGACAGGATGCCACATCATATCTTTCAGCCCAAACTTATTAGTTATGCACCCTGGGGTTTAGTGGCAAATTCCATGATGGGGGAGGCATGATGGCACGTGTGCCGCCATCATTTCTGGGTGCCATATTGAAAAAGCCTCCAACATCACTGATCCGCCATTGTAGCAAGAAGATGGACATTGTCTGTGAAAACTTTCCTGGTCTATTTGGCAGTATATGGTTGGCTAAGATTAGGCTGAATTGGGAAATGGTCAATCTATTAGTGGATTCAAAGAGCAACTTACAACAACTTCTGAAGATGTATGGGAAGTGTTCAACAATTCACTCAGCTCCATGATCAGAGTTAAAGTACACTTAAAATTCAGGCCAGACAGCACACCCACATGTCTGAAAGTTAGAACCATACCATCCATCATCAAGCCAAAAGTTGAAGAAGAACTAGACAGATTAGTAAGGACATGAGTGATTGAACCTGTTGCTACAAGTGATTGGGTGACACCAATCATTCCTGCATTAAAACGGGATGGCTCAGTGAGAATTTGTAGAGATTTTAAAGCTAATATTAATCCAGTTTTGTGCGTAGATCATTATCCACTGCCACTGATAGAATGATTGTTTGCTGGACTTTCTGGAGGACAGAAATTCAGTAAAATTGATCTTTCACAGGAATATTTGCAGATGAATGTGGCTGCAGAATCGCAGCCACTACTCATCAGAGGGATGCACAAAGACCTGTTTCATTACAGAAGATGCCCTTTTGGAATAACAACTGTGCCTGCTCTTTCTCAAAGATCCATGGATCAAATTCTAAGTAGATTGAATAGAGAACAATATTATCTAGATGACACACTCATCACCTGTTTGTGTGAACAGGAACACTTGATGAATTTGCAAGCTACCCTAAAGTGGTTACAAAGCCACAGACTGAAAGTTAAAAAGGAAAAGTGTGACATTTTCAAGTCATCCATTAATCCTGGAACTGCTTCCCTAACAGCACTGTGGGTGTACGTACATCTAAGGAAATGAAGCAGTTGAAGAAGTTACTTTTAAGAGTAACTAAGGATGGGCACTAAATGCTGGTTTGGCCAGCGATGCCTATATCCCAGAAATTAATAAAAGTAAGAAGCTGTACATCAAGGCAAAGCAGCATGCTTGATTGGCACCCCATCCACCATCTTAAAACATTAATTCCCTCCACCACCAGTGTACAGTGGCAGCAGTGTGTACCATTTACAAGATGCACTGCAGAAACTCACTAAGGCTCATTTGACAGCACCTTCCACACCCGCTACCTCTACTATCTAGGAACAAAAATGGCAGCAGTTGCCTGGGAAACGATCAACTATGAATTCACCAAGACATGCAAAATCCTGATTTGGAACTATTGCTGGTCCTTCACAGTCATTGGGTCAAAATCCTGGAATTCTCCTCCTCATAGCACGGTTGTTGCATGTACACCACATGGACTGCAGTGGCTCAAGAAAGCACCTCACAAACACCCTCTCACGGACAATTAGGGATGATCAGCACATCTACCCAACAATGCCTACATCCAGTGAAAGGATAAATTTAAAAATGAGGCCCAGACATGCATCCATCCCCTCAATACCTTTGGGAAGTTAGTTCATAGGGTTATGAGCACCACTGTGAAAGGGACAATGGCATTGCTAAACTCATCTAGAATGATGGTCAGTTACTACCTTCTGCTTTCCTCACCATCCACCCATCCTTACCTTTAGGTGTTTGTACTTCCAGACAGTCAGGAAATGCCACTTGTTCACGCATTACAATCTCAGGTGGAGGATGGAGAGGAGCCCAGCCTCTGTGAGGAAGATGTACCTTTACTTTAGCTGGCATGTGTTGCCATGTTATAATGATAGACAACTTTGGACTTATTTACTGTACAAGACGCAAGGCACCAATTGATCATAAGGGATTGGGTAAACATGTGAGAACAGGGGCTGGATTCTCCGACCCCCCGCCGGTTCGGAGAATCAGCGGGAAGCGGCATGAATCCCGCCCCCACCGTCGCCAGAAGTTTCCGGCACCAGAGATTCGGCGGGGGCGGGACTCGCGCCGTGCCTGTCGGCAGCCCACCCCCGGCGATTCTCCAGACCGCGATGGGCCGAAGTCCCGCTACTGTAATGCCTCTCCCGCCGGCGTGAATCAAAACACCTCCCTTCCCGGCGGGACTGGCGGCGCAGGCGGGCTCCAGGGTCCTGAGGGGGGGGGCGTGGGGCGATCTTGCCCCGGGGGGTGCCCCCACAGTGGCATGGCCCGCGATCGGGGCCCACAGATCCGCGGGCTGGCCTGTGCCATGGGGGCACTCTTTTCCTTCCACGTTGGCCATAGCCTTCACGATGGCGGACGCAGAAGTGACCCCCTCCCCTGTGCATGCGCTGGGATGACGTCAGCAGCCGCTGACGCTCCGGCGCATGCGCGGATTTCCGCCGGCCGGCGAAGTCCCTTCGGCCCCAGCTGGCGTGGTGCCAAAGGCCTTTCCTACCAGCTGGCGGGGCGCCAACACTCCGGCGCGGACCTAGTGCCTCAAGGTTAGGTCTTGGCCCCTAAAGGTGCGGAGAAATCCGCACTTTTGAGGCGGCCTGACGCCGGAGTCGTTCACGCCACTCCATTGCGCCGGGACCCCCTGCCCGCCGGGTAGGGAGAATCCGGCCCTGTTTCTGCAATGGCGCTGGTTTAGCACAGTGGGCTAAAGAGCTGACTTGAAATGCAAAACATGGCAAGCAGCGTGGGTTCAATTCCCGTACCAGCCTTCCCGAACAGGCACTGTAATGTGGCGACTGGGGGATTTTCACGTAACTTCATTGAAGCCTACTTGTGACAATAAGTGATTATTATTATAAAACTTGAAGCATCAGACATCTGTGTGTTTCTGCTCAAAGAAAAGTGGAAACAAAGACTGGATCACATGATACGTTTGCCTTCCAATGATATCATGCTGATATCCCTGGGAGACATGTTACAACATCACCCTTCTTTTTTAAATACATTGCCCCCTGTCAAGGAGTGTCTCTATTATAATACATGTTCATATTTAGTGTACCATTGCTGAGTGGATAGTGCATAGAACGCTGACGTAAATGCACATTGAGATGCTCAGTGCATTAGTCTGCCAGCTGACCTGCTGTCGCTGGCAAGGAGCATGGAGGAATCCAGCTGTGATGTGACACAGGGCAAGGTGCAGAGCTTGTTGTGCATCCTTTGTGTCATGGTAGTGGTGGGCAACACCATTCCAGAACTGCCATCCAGATCCATGCTCGCCATGATCTCAGCTTTTCACTGCAGCACAGGAAGAGGCCTCCCGATCTCTCAGAGCGGCAGTGGAAACTCAAATTAAGGTACTCAGGTCCTGGTATTGATACACAGACTCAGGCTTCTGCTATTGTGGTGCTCAGTGGGCATGCAGGTTGCCAGAGCAATCCAGCAATCTGCTGAAGAAGGTTACAAAGATTTCTAGGTTCCATAGAAACATAGAATTTACAATACAGCGGTAGGCCATCACCCCATCAAATCTGCACTGGCCCTTGGAAAGAGCACCCAACTTAAGCTCACACCTCCACCATACCCCTGTAAACCCAGTAAACCAACCTAACCTTTGGACAATTAAGGGCAATTTAGCATGGCCAATCCACCTAACCTGCGCATCTTTGGACTGTGGGAGGAAACCGGAGGAAACCCAGGCAGACATAGGGAGAAAGTGCAAACTCCACACGGACTGTCACCCGAGGCCGGAATTGAACCCGTGTCCCTGGAGCTGTGAGGCAGCAGTGCTTAAAACTGGGCTACCATGCCTGTTGGAGTGATACTGGCAGCCTGGAGTTGAGCCGATTGTTTTCTCTCAGTATGGCAACAATTGTACTCCCTCCAATGCCTCTGCTAGTACCCTTGTCATTGTGTCTCAAGGGGCTAGTCCACATTTCTGCCGTCCAGGTTGAGTTGGTGCAGTCTGAAAACAGATCCTCAAGTCTCAGAACAGCTCGAGATGTTTCTGCAAGGCCTTCTGCAGTGTCTTCAGTGAAATAGTCAGCAATCCCTTCCACCAGGCTACTGTGTAGGAGAACTAGGGCAGTCAAAGGTAATCACAAGACAGCCACTAAGGGGATGCAGAAGGATGATTGATTCTGTATTTTTGTATTGATATATTGCTGGATAAATTTGTTGAGTGAAGGGTTTTGCTGTTGACCTTTAAAGAATGATGTTGGTCAACTAGAATTTGTGATGGGGGGGTCAGAAATGGATGTCCTGTTAGTGAATGGGTCCATGTTGCAGCTGGGGAAGTTCCTTCCACCCGAAGCAAAGTCACATAATGTGATCCATCTTGTTCCAACCAGTTGCATGTAGTAGATCCTGTCTCCTTTCTTCACCCCCTCCTCCTCTGCTCTGCTTATTTATTCTCCTCCTCTTCCTTCTTTTCCTCTATATCCTTCCCTCAAGGGAGCCTTTGAATCGCAGAAGATAGTGTCTGGGCATTCATAACAGCTAAGTTGTGGAGGATAGAGCACACCACCACAAATGTGGACACCTCTCCAGCATCTGTTGAAAGGGGCCCTGAGTGGTCTAACATTAAAGCTTTGCTTTCGGAGATTGATGACTTGCTCCACAGTGTTGAAGATATTCATCGCTTAGCAGAGGGAGTTATGAGTCATGAGTTGCAGCACGGTTTAGCACAGTTGCTTCACAGCTCCAGGGTTCCAGGTTTGATTCC
Organism: Scyliorhinus canicula; assembly: GCF_902713615.1. Classification (NCBI taxonomy): domain Eukaryota; kingdom Metazoa; phylum Chordata; class Chondrichthyes; order Carcharhiniformes; family Scyliorhinidae; genus Scyliorhinus; species Scyliorhinus canicula. The sequence continues at coordinate 68,732,962 of NC_052162.1, read as the reverse complement.
TGGCTTGGGTCACTGTCTGTGTGGAGTCTGCACGTCCTCCCTGTGTCTACATGGTTTCCTTCGGGAGCTCCGGTTTCCTCCCACAGTCCAAAGATGTGCAGGTTAGATGGATTGGCCATGCTAAATTGCCCTTAGTGTCCAAAGAGGTTAAGTGGGGTTACTGGGTTACGGGGATAGGGTGGAGGTGTGGGCTTGAGTCTTTCCAAGGGCCGATGCAGTCTCGATGGGCCGAATGGCCTCCTTCTGCCCTGTAAATTCTATGATTCTATGATTTGTAAAGGGTAGTCCTTATCACTGAGCAGCCACCCTGGGTAGGCCCAAGGGTGCTAGCTATTGCACACTGTCACGGAATAAAAACCATTGTGGGTGCTGTCAGGGTAGCAGAAATTCACCAAAGTTAACTTTTTGGTGTGATTATTCATTATCTGCACATTGAGAGATTGGTAGCCCTTGCAATTGTGGTATCTCTCATCTTTTACATCTCGGGCTTGTAAAACCATATTCATGCAGTTGATAGCACCCCCGTAAGAGTTATTTTGAAAGAGATTCCCTCACATCTGCCTCCTTCTCTGTCTGTTCTACTCATGTTGCAGAGCAAGGAGTATCGCAACTCCAGTCCACATACTTATATATACGCAAGTTAATGCTGTTTCCTGCCTTCCTGAGGATAGCAGAAAAGTCCATCTAGTTTCAGGACAGTTGTTGTTTCAGAAGTGAATAGTGAAGGCATTGCTTACACAGTTTGGTATCCTGGCATTGAATCAGCCCATGGAATTCAATAACATTATGAAAATGTACTATCAATGTCTCAAGGAACATGCAGGGGATGCAGCTATAATGCATTAGTCCAGTTCAATTAGGCTGCACAGGAAAAGGCTAGCAGTACTTCCACATAAAAAATCATCAGGTAGCATGGGCAGTGCTACAAGTGAATTTGGCACCCACAAAATTATTTTGATTTCGCCCAATTGCGCTCTTTAGTTATTTGACTAATTTTGATTGTTTTCATGTTGGATATCAGTAAAGTTAAATTTAACATTAGCCTCCTTAAATAGGATCACTTCTTCTTCATAAAATCATCATTTTCTGTAACAGTCTGAGCATTCTTACATTTATCCAGATTAATTTTTTGTTTACATTCCTTAGCTCATCCATCAAATTAGTCCAGATCTTTCTGAATGTCACTTTTGTGCTTGGTATCTGGCCAGGAAACTAAGTGGCTTGAGAAAAGTTTGAATATAATTGAAGTATTCTCTTTTGTACCATTATGAAGCATGTGAAAAACGGAAGATTCAAAGTATTTTTCGAGAACGTGGCACTAGTCATGTCATTTCAGTTAATTCCATTTTATTGTAACCATCTGCTTCCTTCTGTCATGCAGTTTTCAATCCAGGTAAGTAAGACCCTTGAATTCCATGGAGGTTTTTATTAAAATCTCTAAGCCTTATATTTAATGTCACCAACTGCCTTCTGAAAATCTAAGTAGATTTTATCTATCAGAATGCAATTCCTAAACGATTTGGTTAACCCCACAAGACAATTCACTCAATTTGTAAGAACGACTTGATGCCTCTGACTGTACTGCCTATTCTTTATGCCTCTGTAAATGAAATTAATAGCATCTTGTAACATGATTTTGATCATTTCCTCCAATAAATTAATGGATCCTTTTTAGAATCTTCTGAGGAGGTGAAGATAATACTAAAGGATCAGCCCTAACCCCTACATTGTATTCAAAGATTGACTTTGGTATCATTGTTGACAATTGCAAACGGCAATATTGTTTAATTCTCTTTGTTAACATTGATTTAGAGAGAGTATTCATGAAGCTGTCTACAGTTTCTGATGCTTTTCTGGATTTGCAACTGAATTGCTCAGTATATGACGATTTGCAGGATTGTTGTTGGTTAAACTGTTGTCATGCCCTTGATTTCCTCTACCTCTTAATCTTACATGACTATCTCTATTGCATCTTTTCATGGTCAAAGTATTGATTTTTGCCAGTGCCACAGTGTCATCTTTTTTAAGCCACTGATACATTGTAAATTAGGAATATCTTGTGACATAAACACAAGACAAGCAGTTAAGGCCCAAATTAAAGTGCAAGTTCATTAAATGATGATTCATTGCTGCTTTTTAGTTCACTTATAAATTCATAGTAAACTCTGTTTTGCTCTTCAACATTAACCCCAACCTGAGAAAGGCAACCTATTTTTCACGAGATGACATTTCCATTCCCACTTCCAAACCACTTCCTTTGGAACTAAAAATAATGGACAGTTTTTGCTAAGAACTAGACAGAGATGAATTAGATAATTTTCCACTAATGAGCCACCAGTGTTTGTGCCCAACGGACCATATTTCAACAAATATTCTTTTGTCTGTGGAGCAAACTAGTTCAACTAAAGTGCTTGGAGATTTCACAAGATGTACATTTTATCCAGTACAAGTACAAACATTATTTTAGTCTTGTTCACAGACTGGTGGACAATGTGGTAAACCAGTGTAGTATTATCAGAACAAATGCTATATGTTGTCAGTGCTGAAGTGGAGATGGCTGACATTTGTATTTCAGCTTGCACTGTCAAACAGTCATCAACAAAAGATTAGTTCTTATCATATATATCTTGTGTCTAGGATGCAAACACAGATGTCAAAATTGTATGATTGCCACTTCTAAAAATGAACAGCAATGGTAATACTCTCCGTATTCTAGATGAATTAAGCTGATGATGATTTTCTTCCACTATGGGCTGGAATTTATGGTGTGTTGTGTCCCATCCACCTCAGGGGAAACGTTAATGGTGAACCTACCATTGCTTTGATCGGTGATTCCCTCAGCAATTTAATGCTTGGTTGATTTAAGGTGTGAATTCAACCCCCGGCCGATTGTCTCAATCAAATAGTTCTCTGGTTCCCAACAGTGGCACAGGAAGTGGTGGCCACTGCTGGGACGAGCTTAATGGCAAGGAGCCATGGAGCTGGAGTTAAAGATGCGTGGGGGTGGTTTGGGGAGGGGGCATGTTGGGAAGGTTTCAGCAGGGCAAGGGTTGAACGCTCTGGAAAATGGAGCAGGAATGGGATACAAAGGGGACAGAGGAACCAGTTGCTGGGGGGGGGGGGAGGGGGGGGGGATACAGGAAGGCCTGGTGGAATTGCCCATCAATGGGCCAAGGAGCCCATTAAGAAGGTCACCATCTTACCCAGAAAAGTCTGTGCAGTGAAAACCTGGTTGGATGATGTGTGTGGGATTTTCCTGCCATTAATTGACAACCTAAGGTCCTCAATAGCCGAAGGGCTGGCAGATCACCTAATGCCTCGCTCTCTCCGCTGTGTTATAGGCGAGCGTTTAGAAAACCTCAAAGTGTATCATGGAGTTCACCTGACACAACCTTGAATAGATTGTGGTTATGGGGAGCACACGACCCTACTCTGCAGGTGTGATCCAACTGAAATCTACAGTACTTTTAAATGAAAATACTGTTTATTTATGAACCAGTTAACACTTTATAACCCACAGTAAACATCTTAACAACTATCAACACCAATTGATCCCCCAAAATAATACAGTACTCTCTAAGTAACTCTTAATCTTTCCTTGCAACATTCATAAGACAAAAATAACCCTTTTTACAGAAAGACATCATGTTTAACTTCACTACTGAGAACAGTTACCACTTTGAAATCACCAAACAAACATTCTTTAGCTGCAGAGATTCATATACATCTTGCTATGACTGTAGCTTCTCCAATCTAAAACCCTGTAGCTGCAAGCCCAAATGAAAGTAAAAGCAGACAGACAGCTCAGCTCCACCCAGACTCTGACATCACTGATAAACATCCATTTCATAAAGGTACTCTCACATGACAACTGAATAATTGCGTCAGGGGAAGGACCAGTGGGTTAGCATTGGGCATATTGCCCTGACTTTTTATGGGCCCCGCTGATTACCTGCCACTGGGGGCTGTAAAATCTAATTTTCCTAGAGTAAATATGCTCTTAAAATCACATTCCCTATGTTTTGCTTATCTTGTAAATGTGCACTTAAAAACACATTTGCAAAATAAATACATTCTGAAGCCCCTTTATAGAACAATAAATGTTCTTATCATATTTGCATCGCATTTATGACTGCACTTTCAATATTCCATAATCATGTGCTGGTTATTACAAGTGTGTGTATTGGCAGAGAAAATATCTTGACTGATCTCACAAATTAAAACCACGATAGTAACCCACCAGTAACATATTTGTTTCAAAATTTACTTTAAGTGCTAATTGCAATGATATCAAAAAAACATCCAGTTTTTCTGTCCACAGTTGTTTCAAAAATTAACAAAAGCTGCTAGATCTGAGTTCTGTCACCCAATATAAAGCTCTTTTCTTTAAAATAATCTGTTTTATTTTCACTGTGTGCGCAGAAGGATTGTTGCAAATCCTTGAATTGGTACAAATGTAGCTTCTCCCTTCAACTTAATAGGCAGAATTCCCAAGCCAAAAGTAACAGCGCAGAGTTGGTTTTTCTCGAGGCATATCATGAAACAGCAGTGACTCAATCTGTGGCAACATTTCTATGAAATATCCTGAGTGCAGCTTTAAAAGTGTTTGCTAACTTATTCACAATACTGCTTGCATTCACAATTTGCCTAGTACTCAAAACAGTAATGGACGTTGCACAGGTTACATGCAAGCCCTCTGAGACTTTCCATGCAGACAAATAATCTGCAAAACAACGTCTTGTGTATCTTTGAATGCAAAATAATCATGCAAGCTTTGTAGATTCTTGTTAAAAAAAGTGCAATTTGTAAAAAGTACAGGAATTTCAAGTTCAATTTGTTCATTCATGTTTCTTTCATTTACATATATTACATCATTCCAATAATTAATTTGTCATCTAATCATTTTCTACTAATTGTTTTATCCATGATGCATCCCTAACAAACTAAATCATTCAATATTAATTTGAGAAGAAATTTAAGTAGGTGTTCACCTCCTGCTTATTAATTTTACTGTCTGGAAATGACAACATGATGAAAGTAAGTAGAAAAATATTAAAACTTTTATACAGTTTTATTGGATTAACCTTGCACTTTCATGAGAACTGAACTCTTCACAACTGCATGCTGGGGGGAAATGTTGATAGGAATCAGACAAGGTAAAATACCAAGCTCTTTCATCAGCTTTAACCTTTGAAGTCATTCCAGAAAGGACTGAAGCACTTCTGATTCTGTTCACAATTAAAATCTAGTTATCTCTATTTTGTCTCCAGTGGCTATAAATCCGCAACAAAATGTTACCAAAAATGCCATCACTGATAATCTCAAGCTGCCAATGTAAAGGAATATTATCTGATGTATTGGTTCGAATATAAGGAAATCCAAATCAAGTCAAGGGACACAGATGAAAAAGCCCCAATTTGTTCTGTCTCCAAATATATGTAAACATTAGTTAACCAGTTGGATGGATGTTAGGACCAAATCCAACTTGGACGTATCATTTTTGGCCGGCTCTCTTATCAGCAGGTCTTTTTTTCTGGTTGCAAGTTCCTGGTAAAACGGCAATACCCTATATTACCTTCTGGACCCATCACACCTATGATGCAAAGTGGAATGGAAGTCAGGTTTGAGGGCATCGACCTTACTTCCAATTTCCTCCCTTCTCTTGTCTTCACATTATCAATCACTCATTCTGACTTCTCTGCGCCCATTTCTGAGGGCGAGCTGTCAACTAATATTTGGTAAAGTCCACTAACTTCTATAGCTACCTCAATTACTCTTCCTCATACCCTGATTCCTGTAATTCTCCTTGTTTCTTCATGTCTGTCTAATCTGTTCCGCTGAGGTCTATTTACAGAGCAGCACTTCTAATGTGGCATTACCATCATTGAGGCCCCCACTATCAACATCCTGGAGATTACCATTGGCAAGAAACTGAATTAGACCAGCCAAATAAATACTGTGGCTACAAGAGCAGGACATATGCTAGGAATCTTGCGGTGGGTAACTCACCTCCTGACTCCCCAAAGTCTGTCCACCATCAACAAGTCAGGAATATGATGTAAGTACTTACCACTTGCTGGATGAGTGCAGCTCCAACAACACTCAAGAAGCTCGACAACAACCAGGACAAAGCAACCCGTTTGATTGCCACCCCTTCCACAAACATTCATGCCCTCCACTACCGATGCATAGTAGCAGCAGTGTGTCCATCACCAAGATGCACTGCAGGAACTCACCAAGGCTCCTTAAGCAGCAACTTCCAAACCCACGGCCACTACCATATAGGACAAAGGCACCACTTGGAAGTTCCCCTCCAAGTCACCTACCCATCCTGATTTGGACATATATCGCCATTTCTTCACTGTTACTGGGTGAAAATCCTGGAACTCCCTCCTAATAGCACAGTGGGTGCACCTACACCAAATGGACTGCAGCGGTTTAAGAAGGCAGCTCACCACCACCTTCTCAAGGGCAATCAAGGATGGGCACAAATGCTGGCCTAGCTAGCTTCACCTGCATCCCGTAAAAATGAATTAAAAACAACATTTTCCTTTTTCCTCAACCATGGATTCTTCCTCAGAGTAGCTAACAGGACTCGTGACCATGTGTATCTCATTTTCAACACTTCTGCTCTCTCACCTTCTCTTTCCCAGAACCATGGTAGGATTTTTGTTGTCCAAACCTTCAACCCCACCAGCCTCCTTATTCAGTGGATCATCCTTCACCATTTTGTCACTTCCAGTGAAGGGACACCGTCAAACACATCTTCTCCTCCCCTCCCATTTCAAAGATACTGTTCCCTGCACAATACCCTGATTCACTCCTCAGCAGCCACAACACCTATTCCTAAAACATTTCACCATGCAAGCTCAGGAATTGAAACACCTGGGGCGAAATTCTCCGCCCCCCCACGACGGGTGGGAGAATAGCGGGAGGGCCTTCCCGACATTTTTGCCGACCTCCGCTATTCTCCCCCCCCCCGCCGAAGTCCCGACCCGAATCGCTGCCGCCATTTTTTTACGGCCGGCAGCGATTCTCAGCTGTTAGATGGGCCGAAGTCCCAGCCCTTGATGCCGTTTTTACGAACGGCAAACACACCTGGTCTTGCCGTTCGTAAAAACGGCGTGACTAACTCGCTATTAATAACGGCCGTGCCAAGGGTGCCATGGGCCCGCGATCGGTGCCCACCGATCGCGGGCAGCAGGCCCGATGCCCACGCACTACTTGTCCTTCCGCCGCCCCTCAGTATCCATTCGGGGGTGGCTGAGGGGCAACCCGGCCCGCGCATGCGCGGGTTTCACGCAAAAACGCGATGACGTCACCCGCGCATGCGCGGGTTGGAGTCTTCCAAACTGCGCATGCGCGGCTGACATCATATGACGCGTCAGCCGGCGCTAACTCCGGCAAGCGGGCTTAACGATTTTCGTTAAGCCCGTCTTGCCGGAGCCTACGGCGTCGGGCTGCTAGCTCCGACCGGGGACCAGAATCGGTCCCCGGTCGGGAAGGGGCACGCTGCCGTAAAACCCGCCCGGGTTTTACGCCAGCTTTACGATTTCTCCCGTTTTGGGAGAATCTCGCCCCTGCCCTTTCACCTTTTCTCTCCTCATTGTCCGAGGCCTGATACAGGCCTTCCAGGCACCTCTTTCAATCGAGTATACTGCATTCACTGATCACCAGCTCTCTACTCTACACTGGGAGACCAAATGCAGTTTGGGTGGTAGCTTTTTGAATCACCTCCATTCAGTCTGCAAGCAAGATCTTGAACATAATCAATCACTTATCACTTTAATTCTGCACCTTGCTCTCTTGCTGATGTCTCTATCCTTGACCTTCTGCAGTGTTACAACTCAAGTTCAAGGAACAGCACCTCATCTTTCGGCTCGGCACTTCTCAGCCTTCTAGACACAACGATGAGTTCACCAATTTCAGACTGTAGTCTCTGTCCCCATTTTGTTTCCTTATCCTTGCAGGGGTTGGTTTTACTTTTGTTTTTCTCTTGTTCTTCCTTACGATAGCAATTCTTAATCATTCTGCAATTCATTCATATTCTTGACAGGCCTTTTTGTTTCATTGCTTGTCTGCTTACCATTCTCTTTTGCCTTGCACCATCAACTCTTCTGATTTTTCTAATCACTTTGGTCATGCAACCTATTCTAAAGGAAATTACTTTTCACTGCAGACTGTGCTGCTCTTTGTTCCATTCTTGCTTGTTGCCAAGAAGAGGGAGAAAGACCCTGGTGGGCTGCATTCTCCCACAAGTTCTGGAATGGAGGAGAGGTTGTTAATGTTGGTGCTACTATACATTTTTGTTTATGCCAAGTAAACTTTTGCTTTGTGCCAGCAAGAAAATCAGATGCAAGATGTTGAATAATATTGTGAAATGCAAATGTTATACTGGAAAATAATTCTACATACCACATTTTCGAGCGATTGGCTTGACTGCATGTTTCCTGCTCAGAGATTTGATGCACACTAATTCTGAATATTTTAATACATGCAATGACCTCTAAAGCTTCCTGTGAATGTCACATTCCAACACCTGCTCTGGGTATTAAGCTTAGCGATACAAATCCCAATTTGAATAGATGTTTTCTGCAGGCATTTCAACGAAGCAGAAGTTTATTTTTTGCAGACAGGAGCTTGCTCCTGTCATGTAGCTCAGAAAATTGGTAATCTTGTATGAGTCCGCAGTTGTCAGATTTTTATCTCGATCTCAGATATCAAGACTACCCAAGTCAGTTTTGCTTGACATCAGCTCAATAAAAATATTCACATGTACGCCTGTCACTGTATAAACCCTGGAAATGGATTTGATTATCCCAAGCCTATTCAATGTAATACAGGCAGCATAAGACATAGAAGCAGAATTAGGCCACTCGGCCCATCGAGTCTGCTCCGCCATTCAATCATGGCTGATATTTTTCTCATCCCCATTCTCCTACCCTCCCCATAATCCCTGATCCCCATCTTTCTGCTGCATTTTTATTGCCATTAATTCTGTGTGCGGCCATTCTAACTTTGCTGTTCATTGGTTGCACACTTCTGCAGGAATCTTGCATGGAGCATAGACTATGTCATGAAGATGTGCTTATTGCCAGAAATGCTTTTTAATTCACTCAGGAAAGATGAAGTTTTGGAAACAAACCTTTTTTCAATACAGAGACTAAAATGATTGGAACTCATAGGATGGCGAACACCAATTTGCATTGCTGCACATTCCACATTTCAATTCATCAAAGTGGAGTCAGCCTGCCTGCAAAACCCATCAAAGACATGTGCATGTTTTTAACAGGTTTAACAGCTGAATAGAGGACAAGCCGCTTATGGATAAGACCTTTCTGGGGTCTTCCCTGTCTCCCTTTCTTCACCAACCCACCCAATAAGCTTCTAGCCCTGTTAGCTGAATGTGATCACCAGAGGCATACTGCTGCAGGCAGTGATTTTTAAAAAGACTCTTACCCACCACCATCTCTCAAAAAACAACAAACTTAATCACCTACATCTTTAAATCGGAAGAATCGAGACTATCAAGTTCACCCCGAAGCCTGTTGAGCCACCAAACTATAGACTGTATATATACTCTTTTACTTTTTTAAATGGGCTCTAATGTAACCAACCTATCCTTCCCCATCTTGAAATCTGTATTTGTGTGTATGCGATCTTCCAGTGTGTGTGTTTGTATGTGTGAAAGTCGGTGCATGATTTATTATTTGACTTAGATTGGTTTAAATATAATAAAGCTAATATCTTGCTCAATAAAACCTATCCTCCTGGTTCTTTTATGATCGCTATGTGTAAACAGTTAAGTACTCGTTGAATTGGCAAATCTTGGAATCATAGAATCCCCACAGAAGGAGAAGGAGAAGGAGGCCAGTCATTGCTCCATGCCCTCATACCCACATCTCACAGCTTGCACATACTGTCAGCTATTCAATCATAACAAGCCCCATCACCCAAACAGATTGATGTGACACTCACTGACACAATTCTACTTTTCTGGTAGGAGGGAGCAGCAGGATCCAGTCAGAGGAGACCAGTGTGCAACACATTCTAACAAAGTAGCTGGTGCTGGACATTACCAGAATGACAATTGAAGAGTCCGTGGCCAGTGCCAGACTGAATCCATTGAAGGAGATGATACCCTGATAACCCCCCACCTCATGTCCCATTTCCCACATAATTAAACCTTGATTTCCAAAAGTATCCAAACGGATGGGAAAATAAATGTTTAAATATAGACTGACCTTTAGTTTATCATATCAAAATGCAGCATGCAAGGATAATTTCATTACAGGAGGACTATAACCATTGAAAGTGCCTCCATTGTCACCATAAATACATGGTAGCACAGTGGTTAGCACTGTTGCTTCACAGTGCCAGGATCCCAAATTCGATTCCCGCTTGGGTCACTGTCAGTGCAGAGTCTGCACGTTCTCCCGCGTGGGTTTCCTGTGTGACATTATGGGAAATGTTCAGAATACAAAGGGTTAATGTCATATCATGATTAACCACTAGATGGACCTAGATGCAGAACTATATAAAGCATTGACTCACAGAACTAGGAGAGAGCTGGAGGAGAGCTAGAGAGAGCAGTGACAGACAGTTCAGTACAGTTATAGATAGAGTGTATAGATGAGTGTTAGTTAAGTGTGGATTATTAGATTACTGTTTACTGTAGGAGTAAGTGGTCGAGCTTAATTAAGTAGTGTGAATAAATGTTAGCTTGTTACTGAACTTAACTTCTGTGGTCTTTGTGAAGACTACAATATCCATCCTGAGAACAAGAATCTCAAAAAAAACCACGGGCGCGATTCTCCGCAAATGCGGCGAGTCGTAAAGGCTGCCGTGAAACTGGCCGTGTTTCACGGCAGCCTCCGCGCCCCCTCCCAGGACCCGATTCTCCCCCCTGGGGGGGCTAGCAGCGGGGCCCCGTGAACCAGGGCATCGCGGCCTTAGCGACCGTCGCTAAGTCCGCGCGCCAAGCATCACGCCGGCTGATGCACACGATGACGTCAGCCGCGCATGCGCGGATTGAATGGCTCCAAGCCGCGCATGCGCGGGGCCGTCATCTCCCTTGGCAGCCCCGCGGACTGATCCTGCGGGGCGGCGGAGGGAGAAAGAGTGCGTCCGTTACGGACGCACTGCCCGCGATCGGTGGGCACCGATCGCGGGCCCATGCCCCCCTTGGCACGGCCGTAGTACTGCCGTGCCAATCGGGGCCCTGGATGCCCAGAACGGGCATGTTGCGGCCGTTTTTACGACGGCAGCAAGCAGGTGTGTTTGCTGCCGTAAAAACGGCCGTAAAGGCCTGGGAACTCGGCCCATCGGCCTGGGGAGAATCGCTGCTCGCCGTAAAAAGCGGGGGCAGCGATTCGTGTCGTGGTGCGGCCGTGGGGGGGGGAGAATAGCGGGAGGGCGTGAAAAATGTCGGGGACGCCCTCCCGCTATTCTCTGACCCGTCGTGGGCAGCGGAGAATCGCGCCCCACATTCGGGCGCTCCAGTTTCTTCCCACATGTCCTGAAAGACGTGCTTGCTAGGTGAATTGGACATTTTGAATTCTCCCTCTGTGTACCTGAACAGGCACTGGAGTGTGGCGACTAGGGGGTTTTCACAGTAACTTCATTGCAGTGTTAATGTAAACCTACTTGTGACAATAATTAAGATTATTATTATTCCCTTTAAGTATACAGTTACAACAACAGCAACTCACATTTAACCTTAAACATTTAACCTTAGGCATTTCACAGGAACATGACATTTTACACCACGCCACATAAGGAGATACTAAGACAGGTGAAATAATCTTGGTCAATGCTTGGAAAACCATTTTTAAGGAAGAGATAGAAGTTTGGAGGCAGAGATATTTTAGGAAGGAAATTCTAAATCTTAAGGCCCAAGCAACTGAAGACACAGCAGCCAGTGGTTAAGTAATTAGATTTGCGGGATGCCATGGTTAGAGGAGCATAGAGAGCATAGTCCTGGTAGACTGGAGGCGGTTATGGAGATCGGGAAGGTGAGGGTATTGTGGTATCATCACAACTATCAGCATTACAAGGGTTAATGTAGTATTAAGAGTAGCCACTGGAGGGAGCTGCAGATAAAACTATAAAAAGCAGTGATGCGAGACCTTAGGAGAGAAATGTATGCAGCAGACAGCTAGTGAAAGTCATAAGAACAGTTAGTGTGAGGAGGTAAGATTATAGTTTATACCAGTAATAAGAATAGCAGTAGATGAGTGTAGTTAAATGTTATTGAACAATTCTGTATTGTAAAAGGGCTAAGTGTCGAAACCCAGTTTAATAGTGGGCAGCACGGTAGCATGGTGGTTAGCATAAATGCTTCACAGCTCCAGGGTCCCA